>NC_138345.1:28224886-30624886 GCF_046562875.1 Panthera onca
CACAGCATCTGTCATTATGTAAGCGTTCAGATGTTGACAGTGAACTAAGATGGCAACATCTGTCCTTCAACCCATCTACCTAGTAATTCCAGTTTTTAGAGATTGTCTGTTATGTGCCATCCATTCAGCTAGGTGCCAGGGATAAAATGTCACAGTTAAAAACAGAGATTCTTTCTAACTGCTCTTGAACTTCCATGTAGATAGTAATTACAGTGTAGAAAAATTATGCAGACAAATATGAAATTGCAATTGGAACCAGTACTATGAAAGGGCAAAAGTCGCTATGAGAGTAGAAGCAATATGGTGGGTGTGTAAAGCACAGAACCCATACATTTACTTTTTAAAGTGAATTGATAACTTGTTTTAACTTTTAAAGTTTCTAATTCTATTTAAATGGGTATCTTCTAAGCAAGTGTGCAGAAAGACTTTTTGGAGAAATACATTTTTTATGCTGCTAGTCTATTTTCTTAGATTTCCAAAGAATTTACAAGAAAATAACATCAAGAATTTAGTCAATGTAGCATTCTTATGTGAGAATTTCAGTTAGAGGAGAGAATTCTTAGGGGATGTGTTATTTCAGGATTGAATAAAGTGAATGAGGACCCTGATTTCTTCAGCTGAATTTAAGTTAATTAAAGGATGTCAACCATAAAATAACTACTCTCCACTCTTAGCAACTGTTCCATTCTGTTATCAACCTAGTACAAGGATTTATTTATCACTCATTTACATCATTGAGTTGTTACATGTAGACATTTCTTAATGACAATATGATTTCCTTAATCAATTTTTATCCCTTTTTGAAAGAAAAGAATGTAAAATTTATGTTTCTTTTATAAATTTATTCTAACACATATATTCATTAAATTTTTGCAAATAAAAAGGAAGATTATTTGGATGCCTAATAAATGTTTACACTTTTTCTATGGGACACAGAATCATATCTAAGGCAAAGACACAAGTGATGTTTGAAGAATTATGAAGTTAGTTTTTTTATATGTTAGATCTGTCAATATTTTTAGTTTTTTAAATGTTTATTTTGAGAGAGAGAGAGCATGCATGAGCAGGGGGAGGGGAGGGACAGAGAGAGAGGTGAGAGAATCCCAAGCAGGCTCCATGCTGTTGAGCAGGGAGCCCCACATTGGGCTCCAACTAACAAAGAACCTTCAGATCATGACCTAAGCTGAAATCAAGAATCATGCACTTAACCAGCTGAACCACTCAGGCGCCCCATCTGTCAACATTTTTAAAAACTCTCATTGAAGACAAGCTTTTCTTTATTCATCTGATAGTATAAACAAATTGAATGCAATCTAGTATGCAATGAAAATTCAAAAAGCTTAGTTTTACAATAGAAATGATCTTTGCCTCATTTACTACTAAAATGTGTAAGCTATTTAAAGTATTCAATGAACATCTTTCTCAAATAGCAGAATCAAAATTAAGTCCATTGTTAACTTTTTGCTTAAAATTATTATGTTGAATTTCATCTCTGCAGTGATGTCTAAATTTATTTTTTCCTGGATGTATTCAAAAGAAGGTCGCCAACCTCAGTATTCTGATTTGAAGTTCCTAGCTCAAATACTTAGGCAATTCCACTTAACAATGCTAGAAGAAAGAAGTCCTTTCCATACCTCCCAGGAGTGTCTTGAGGGAATTGTACCTTTCTGGGTAACATGCCTTACAGCGCTCATAACATTACATTTTTTTGACAGCTCTTTTTGCTTCTATGCAGTTAGCTTCGATTGGTCTATGATGTCAGCTGCATGAGCATTTAGCCATACAAAAATATTTTAAAAACATAGATAGGTATACATCACAGAATGAAGATGATACATTACATTTATTTTACTGAAATCAGTAAAAAAATAGCCCTTGTTTCTGAGCAAGCAAAGGTCTACCAGTAGTTAATCAGTTTTTAATTCTATTAACAAACAATGCAGTATCTGCTTGGGCGCGTATGTCGTAATATGATGGCTTCTGTTTAGAATTTTGGAGCTACACTGTCAGAAGAAATGGTGATTAACAATGGTATTGAATTGGAAGTTTGAGAAAGGAAAATTTTAATAAAAGTTATTGTTCATAGTTGTGAGAAGGAAAAGAACATTTTTCAATTCATTATATAAGGAAGAACCTTTTAAATGTGGAAAATAAAATGGAGTGCCTTCTAGAATTCATTCTTTTAAGAGTCTATGACAGAAGTTTGTAAAGAAGGAATTCTTGCTGATAACAATTATAAGTATTATTTGGAGGAAATTTGTGGCACATCTTAAAAATTAATATAGTCATATAAGTATATAAAATATGTGAAATAGATGTCAATAGCAATATTAAGCTACTATTTATGGTGAGAGCTTTACTAAATAAACAAGAGATAAAAGAGCCAATCCAATTCATTCATTCTATAAATTCTTACTGGCAAATTGCTTTATGTCAGGCATGGCATTAGGCTTTGGAGATATAGTCATGAATAAGACAGATGGGACCCTATAGTTTATACTGTCAGGGAAGATAGATATTAAACAAATTATGACAAAGTTTAGTGGCTTGTGACTTTATAAAAGCAAAGCAGTTCTTTCTTAAAGATACCTTGAGAATTGATTTCTAGTATGCTGATCATTTAATCAGCTTACTTCATGAAATAAAGTGATTCATTTTGACTTAAAAATTGAATAAAAATTCTTTGGGAATCAGTCTTAGAAATTGGTAGAGACTGAAATATTCTTGGTTTTTATGTAGCTTACTTAAAACAAACTATGGAAAGACCTTCAAGTTTTTGTGTACCAAGAAATGTGAATATAAGCAGAATAAACTCATAATGCCTTATGTATGTCATATACTATAGATCATTTAATCAAATTATTAAAGCAGTTTTACATGAAAAAATGTCAAAGTTGTAATGGTTAAGATGCTACACTCTAGAGTCAGACTGGTTGGATTTAAATATTAACGCTGGCATTTACAAGCTTTGCAATTTTAGGAAACTTGTATAACTCCTCTGATCTTCAGTTTCCTCATCTATAAAATGGGGACAATAAGAGTACATACCTTATAGAAAAATTAATCGTTTGATGTGTCTAGAGCAATGTCTGGCACATAGAAAGTACTTAAAGGCTCCACATGTTACAGTTAACAACAATAAGAACAATGATGAAATAATTTCCTCATATCAAAATGTCCTGCCTAATTCACCGTGTTGGGCCAGCTGAAGTAATTTCAGAATGTTGGCTTAAATATATAGGTGTTACACTACAAAGAACTATTACCTTTGTTACTGCTAAACAAAATGTCAGTGAGAGTCTCACCCAAGTTTTGGGCCCTCTTTAGCAGCAATACAGCAATCACTCAAAGGCCTCCATAAATTGCCATCTCCAGGACCAAGGTTGTCTCAGCCTTTAATCCAAGACTCAGTCCATCCCAGGCATCATGGAACTGATCTTTCTTGTCTAAGAGAAGAAGTAACAAAGATCTTATTTATCCCATGGGAGATGAGTCTAAACCAGATTAGAGTAAGTTTGAGGAGGAAATGACTATGTTGATATTAAGTATTTTTTCCATGCAGATATCTAAAGAAAGGATTTCTTCCTATAATAGGTCTACAGTATATTTGTGACATTTGTAACCTTAATCCTTGTAGCACTACTTGTTACTTTACTTACATTAGAAAACAAATTTTCTTTCATAAAATGGTCATATAATTCATTACTACTCCTATATGTAATTTGTGAAAATATTTTTAAATTTATAAAAAAATATTTTTATGTCGACTTTCACTATGTCTTTTAGTTTGATATCCTAGAAAAACATAAGAGTTAAATAATTTTTGCTGAGTAATTCTAGTTGGAAAATGACTTCAGGGTGAAATTTAATATGACCTTTTCTTTGATCTATGATTCTGTGACTTAAGTCTACATAGGTAAAAGGAGAATTTATATATTTGTCGATTGATTCAGTTATAATAAGTGCAAGCAGGTACTCTAATGAATTGTTTTCATATTAAATATTTGAATTAAATCTAATGTATTTCATAACCGTGTTGTTTTTGTTTGTAATATGGGGATATTTTTCATTGTTAAGATGCTAAGTGAGAGAAGATTCTTTGAATGCTACAAGAGTGGTTTCCCATGACCATAGTTTAAATACGATCAGTCACAAAGTGTCTGTTGAAAACTAACTAGCTATCTACCACTTGCTAGTTGAGAATTGATACCATAGTGTTATGGTATCCAAAGAATTATGCCATCATTCTGTTTAGGCCCTAGGAAGACTAGGGCTATGAAAAGAATACTTAGACAAGAAGCAGAAAATCTGAGAACTACTTCCTGTTCTGCCACATATATCTTAGATATAAGAACCTATTAAAATTATGAGGACGCTTAGCGTCTCAGTCTCTTTGCTAAATATATGTCATGTATATATATGTGGGTGCGTATGCCTATATATGTATGTACACATCTGTATATATCCATCCCAAATTTTTGCACCAAATTGAAATGAAGAGCTAAGAATTCAATAAGTTTTTTTAATGTCCCAATATAACAGAGTAAAAAATTCTGTTCTGCATAATATCTTACATGATTCCTTCAAATGAAAATACAGTATTGATTTTTATGTATACTTTTTAGGATTTCTCAAATATTCTCACATAAATTACATACTGTTCCAGAACTTCACAAGGGGAATGTAAAATTTCTTTAGTCTGCTTAATTTCAAACTGGTTTCCTTGTAAGTGATTAATTTTTTCTAATAAAAATTTTTAATGGATGCCAAATTATGTTTTTATATCTTTGACTCGTTTTTACAAAAAAAAAAAAAACAAAAAACAGTTTTAAATAGCTGTAGCAGTCATTCGCAGCTCTGACATTTGCAACATTATTAAGGCATGTCTAGTTCTATAGCATTATGAGTTCTCAGGTTAATTTTACTAATTCATTAAAAAGTATACTAAAGCATTTTAAGGGAAAAGTAATAAAGTATAATTTATGTGTACACATACAAACTTGTTTGCTTTACTAAATGATCTCACAGACTCACTTAAACATCATTCCCTCCTGCTAAAGAGGAGAGGACTGGTTGGGAGTGGCTAATTGGAGCACCAATGATATTATTTAGCTCTGCGTTAGTGTGGTATAGGTCTGTGTCCTGACTGGTATTGAGTCAGGTGAATGTTGGTTAAAAAATGTCATATGTATATATACATGCATGCACACACACGCTAACCATAAGAAGTTGTTTGGTATATTTATTGAACTACTAGGTGCTACTGTGGTCATAATTAGAATAATTTTTCATATAAAAATCAAAGAATTAAAGTTGATGCCATTTTAAACTTAATAGAAGACTTAACACCTATATTGTGAGCTACTTCATTTTAAATGTTAAACTGTTACAAGGATAACATTGAATGGAAACATTTTTTGGACAAGAATAACATTTAAATTTAAAAGTTATTTGGACGAGGGGTCTCGGGGTGGCTTAGTTGGTTAAGTGTCCAACTTCAGTTCAGGTCATGATCTCACTGTTCTTGAGTTGGAGCCCCACGTCAGGCTCTGTGCTGACAGCTCAGAGCCTGGAGCCTGCTTCAGATTCTGTGTCTCCCTCTCTCTGTGCCCACCCCCCTTGTGCTCTGTCTCTGTCTCTGTTTCTCTCTCTCAAAAATAAATAAATATAAAATAAAAAAAATAAAAAAGTTATTTGGAGAAAATATTAAAGCAATCATATGAAAGCAGACTAAAATTTATTAAAAAATAAAATTAACAGAAAAAACTTTTTTGGAGAATTTGCTTAACTGTGGTGTCATGTGGAAAAATGTCTTATATATCATTAAGCAATTGTTAAAAATGAAGTCAAGAGCCAGCCAATTTAATAACCTAATTGCTGTGAAAATAAGGCCACAAGTCACAGTCACATCTTAAGCTGTAGAATTCTTTCTGCAAAGGGAGATTAAGTGATGACTGCTGTTCCCTGATGGAAGTGTTCAACGTGGCATGCATAAGGGCTGTACGGAAGTCTTACAAGCTGAAATGTGTTTTTGCCACATTTTACCCAGTAGAAATTCATCTAAAGTTTTAAGAGAAGCATATAAATCCAAATATCCCTGGGGATATTAAACTTTCATCTGTCACTTACTTTAATACCTGAGTACCTATTTCTAAATATTAAAATACTATGCTTTCACAGTTAGCACAGTGAGGCTGTAACACACTACATCCTGTTACTTAGCTGAGACCAGTCAGTCTCATTCAGAGAAGGAAATACCAATTGGTTAAAGAAGGGGTCATTCGAATAATGGAACAGTTTTGAAAAACAGACCCAACTAATATGTACTATTAAAATAAGAAGGCAGCACCTTGAGTTTTTTGAGATACAAAAGAGGTAAGAAGATACCAAAATAAAATAATTTACCTTGCATTCATTCAGTGTCTCCTACAAAATGTAAATCTTTTGTTTGTTTGGGGGGCACAAGTTATTTTACTTTTCTGGAATTTTGTTTCCGAAAGTATTGTTGGGCTAGAATTAAACATGTTTTTCTGTACAGATACTTATATATCTGTAACAATATGAACAAGTCAGATTAATTTTAATTGTTTCTTTTGAGTATAATTGACATGCAATGTTACATTAGTTTCAAGTGTACAACATCCTGATTCAACAAGTTTATATACTATGCTGTGCTCACCTCAAGTGTAGCTACCCTCTGTCACCATGCAACACCATTACAATACCATCTACTATATATATTTTTTTAAGAAAAAAAAATTTAGTGACTCACTTGCCTGGGAAATGACCCTTTTTGGAGACCAGAGTGCTCATATTAGCTAAGGCAAACCCTTCCTGGTTGTCAGGTACTCAGGAAAACAAATTCAGTGAGTCAGAACTTATCTTGGCTGAGCGCCTGTTGTGTTTAATGGTGGATTTTGTTTTCATTATATGTTATTTTATTGAATATATACCAAAAGTTCTATCAGAAATATGCTATTCTGTCTCTCTTACTATGAGGAAACTGAGGTTCAGAGAGGCTGAGTGACTTTCCCAAGGTTGCACAGCTAGTGTTTAAAGTGGTTTGTAGGCCAAGTAAGGCAAAGTATAGAAAGCATTCGTTGCATTTTATAGTTAGAAGACCATTTGATGTTTCAGTGTAGAAGTGGGAGTAAAAGGCTGACTACATTGGTTTAATGGTGGGTGAGGACCTAGAAAATGATTAAAACAGGTATGGGCAACATTTTGGAGAATTCTGGCTGAGAGAGGAAGTAGAGGGCTCAAGTAGGTAATTTGAGATGCAAAGGAAAGGTGGAAGGTTTGGAAGACACAGCTGGGGAGTTTGCAGACGGGCAAATGGGAAAAATTAATTTTAAAATGAATCTTTTAAAATGTGGGCACATCTGTTGCAGGACAGGCTGTCCTATCTTTTGCCTCCTTGCTTTGTATAGGTCATGAATGTTTGGTATGTGGAAAGGTAGTAAATAATAGTTCTATTCTTACTTACACTAGAAAATATTTAGCTTACTAGGTGATGTTTCTGGGGGGCTGGATTTTAAGAACTTACTGTAAAAATTTTCAAGCATACACAAAAGAAGAGAGACTAGTGTAATAAATGCCCCCTATCTGTGGCCCAACTTTAACAATTAACCAAATTTTGCCACATTTGCTTCATCTACTTCCTCTTTTTTCCTTAACTGTTTTAAGATAGATCCTGTGTCTTAACTCTTTTTACTTCTACATTTTCCAGTATGCGCTTCTTTAAAGACATTTTTCTTACATAACCAGAATACGTTTCTGACATCAAACAAAATTAACAATAATTATTTATCACCTGATATTATCTCCCTATTCAGTTTCCTCCACTTGTGATTCAAAATGCCATATTACATTTGGGGTGCCCAATGCAAACAAGATCCAGATAGCATTTGGTTGGTAGGACTGCTCTGTAATTAAAATGCCTCTTCTTCCCCACTACCTGTTTGCCTCCCTTTCCCATTTAACCTCCCTCACCCATTTCCTTCTCTCCTTCTCTTCTCCTTCCTTTCCTGTCCATGACTTATTAAAGAAACTTTGTAAGCTTTCCCATATAATATCCCCATTCTTGATTTTTCTGTCAGCTTCCCCAGTTAACTTATTTCTCTAACCTCTAAATTGCCTGCAAATTAGCAGTTAGCTCAAAATACTTCATTAGATTCAGGCTCAGGTTTTATTTTGATGCTGGATGGAAGGTGGACAGGAATACTTCAAACATGGGACTTTTTCTTCACACTGCATCACATCAGGGAGCACGTAGTGTCCGTCTGTCACGCTCTTAGTGATGCTGAAATTGGTCAGTGGTAACAGCCCATTCTCTCCAATGAGAGGTTTCCATCAACCTCTCCTCTCATTATTTCATCTCTTGCTGATTGTTCTGTGAATCAATTCTATCATTAGGGTTTGCAAGATAATGAATTTTTAATCTGCTACCCCTTTCACATTTATTAGTGGAACTTCTATAAAGAAGAAATTTCTCTCGTAAACTGTGGCTTTTGTATTTCCTGATATAGTTCATCCCAGAAAGAAACCTGGGTCTTAAATGCCTAGTTTAATACCAAAGAGTAACTTTGGGTACAAGGAGCACATAGCACTTAAGTGCCCATGTAATTGTAGGATTTTTATAGAGCAAAAGTATTTCTTAATGTGATTTTCATGAACATTGTCATTATTAGGATAGCACTGTATAATCAACATGTTCAGTGTTGGCCAGATTGGAATTGGGGACCTTTCGCTGGTCCTGTCTGGTCAGATACACTGCTTTGTTAAGTCATGGATCATTAGTTGAACTTCAAGGAAAAGGAAGCTTTATTAAGTCAGCAAACTAAACAGTATCACCTAGCAGAATAGCAGCATAGGTGGGGATGATTTTATATTTCTACAGTCATAAATTCAAGAGTGAAACAGTCATCATTTTTATTAGTTTATTCAGCAATCACCATTAACTTCATTTGTACTTAACACTGTCCATGGACAGAACCTGAAGAAGAAGAAATAAAACCAAAATACTTCATTTTTAGATGACATGATTGATTAGGAAAATCTATGGCCGTCAGCTTTAAAACCATTTATGAGCGATAAAAATTTAATAAAGTATAGAATACACTGTATCTTTACATCAGTAATAATGAAAATAATGGAAAAAGACCCAACTCAGAATTGAAACAAACAAAATATAATACTTAGCAATAAATTTGAGAAAGATGTTAGACCTTTAGAAAGAAATCATTAACATATTAAAAACATTTAAGATGAAATAAATGGAGAGAAACTTTCTGAATCATGAGAATATTGGCAAATTGGCTATAATTTATAGGCTTCTGGGTTTGCTTCTGACTTTCAAGATTCCTAGTGATTTATTTTATAGTGATTCTACAGTGAGGGGAAGTCTCACCCCTACACTCCTACTATGTATCAGAAATCTTTTAAAGCAACAGTCTAAAACAGTGGAGTGATGCAGGGATGATAGGTAACTCAGGTATTACAAGAGACCTCTCTGCCCCCTAGAGATTTAAATATAAACTTTCCTTGACCCTGGCTTCCTGGTCAGTGAGAGTTAAGAGAAATGCCCTTCATCCGTGACTTACTCAAATTTCTGGGCCTGATCAATGCACCTCATGTCTCTTGCTTCTGCTTGGTATGCCACCCTGGTTTCTGCCAGCATCAATACAGTTGTGAAATCAACCCCTTTAACTGGTTTCAAACATCTAGCAGCTTGTGAGTTTAGAAACTCTTGAGTAGGTGACAGAACCAACAGATTGTTTTTCTTAGTCTTTGAGCAAAACATTACTGTCCATAACCATGCCCTCCTAACTTAGACACTTTCCTAAATTAATTCAGTTGCTTTCTTAACAGGAATTCTGAAGATTAAGCCTTTCTTTCATTTTGTAAAACATGCATCACTGGAGCATTATTAGGAATCCACAATCAGTTCCATCTACATATAACAACTGAATATATGATAAAATATTCTTTCCTATTGGAGAAGCCACTTAAAGGATATTCACTCAATGGTATTAGATAGTAGTCTTCAGTGGTATAGCTGCAAAACTGATTAGACCAAAAAAAAAAAAATGTTTTCATCCATACTTTATACAGCCATTGGAATTAAAAAGCATAGAAAATACCTTTACATTTCTTATTTGATGCATTAGTGGAACTCACCAAGGTATATATATACTGGAATATCTAAAAAAAATTGTAGGAAATCTCTACATCAAAAGTTATAAGGAAATTGACAATAGTTTTAGCAATTTTATATTATTGCAGAATGTGCTAATTTAGACATCAAGTTCCTAATATGTAAATGAGAAAAAATATGCCAAGTTAAGAATATGAAAATGAATATGAATAATAAATGCAAGGAAAAATATCTACCCATATGCTTATCACTAAGTCACAAGTTAAAATGACTTTGCACAGTTTTTACTTTGTATTAAAGGAGCTAAAATTTTTAAAAAGAAATCTAATATTGACAACATAAACAGTGATACCAGACTCTTTTAGAAAATAATGCCAGGAGTATATGCTGAGAATCACAGCAATGTTCAGATTATTTCACTCAGTAGGAATTTAGGAAATAAATATTGTGCTAATTATAAATCATAGATATAGAGAAAAATGCTTTTAGGGACTAATTATAGATCAATGTAAAGTATCATGTTACCTTTAAGTAATTATTTTTGAAGACTCTAGAACAACTGTCCAATAGAACTTTCTGTGCTGATGAGAAGTTGTATAATTTGCACTGTCCAATATGGTATCCATTAGCCACAGGTAGCCACTGAGCACTTGAAATGTGACTAGGGCAACTGAGGAACTGAAATTTAAATTTTATTTAACATTAATTATGCTTAAATACTCACATAGGTTTAGTGGCCATGGTATTGGACAGTGAAGCTTTAGAAATATGGAAAAATGTTAGGTGAAAATAGTAAGTTTATGTGATGTAATTACAAATAGGTAAATACCTGTATGTACATAAAGAAAGTGATATTTACAATTAAAATATTTATGTTAGGATTGAAGGAAATGGGTGATTTTTTTAAACGCTGATTAAAAGATCAGGTGAAGATAATAAAGCATTCCAGCACTGTGCTACTCAATATGGTAGCCACTAGCCTGATGTGGCAATTTTCATTTAAATTAAGTAAAATTAAGAAGCCAGTTCTTCAGTCACACTAGCCACATTTCAAGTGTTTGATAGCACACATGGCTAACGTTTACCACTTAGAGGAGATACAGAACATGTCTAGCATTGCAGAAAATTCTGTCCTATCGTTCCACAGAACTGATAAAAGGAATGTACCGGAACAAGTCATTGATTATTTATTAGTAATTTCTGTGGGCATAGATGAATTAAAACTGGTATCACTTCTTTTTCTTTTCAAAATTTTATTTAAATATAGTAAATATATAGTCTAATATTGGTTCCAGGAGTAGAATTTAGTGATTTACCACTTAATAGCACCCAGTGCTCATCATCATAAGTGCCCTCCTTAATGCCCATCACCCATTTAGCCCATTCCCCCACACCTGCCTCCTTCAGCCCTCAGTTTGTTCTCTAATTTTACTAGTCTGTATGGTTTGCTTCCCTCTCTCTTTTTTTCCCCTTCCCATTTGTTCATCTGTTTTGTTTCTTAAATCCCACATACGAATGAAGACCATACACCCGTAACTTTGATCAGCATTCAGTAAAGTATGGACTGAAAACCAGTCCTGATTATACCAGTCCATGATTAAATGCTTACTCTCAATTGTGTACTTGTTTAGAAACTTTTATAGCAATAATGTGATAGTTCTCATTGAACGTTAGATTGATCTGGTTATCAGTGAAGCTGCCTGTAGAGTTCTGTGTAGTAAGATCTGAGTATTAGTTGTGAGCAGTAATCTATGGGCATGGGTCCACCCACAATGAGAATTAAAACAGTTCTTTACTACAGGTAGTCTGAGAAACATTGGTAAAGATGAAGCAGAGAAGGTGGGTTGCTCAGGGGAGTTTTGTAAAGAGCTTAAATTGGTTGTTAGTATAGTTTAATATACACTTGCAAGTGAGATTAAAAATTGAACACTACATCTCTGATTGTGATAAGCTTAGACTTCATCCTTCGTGCTAGTAGAAATAAGGCAAGTGATTCATTCTTCAACAGTGTAAATAAGGATTTTAAAGGAGTTCCTCCTAGTCAGTGCCTCTATTTGGGGAACTTGTTTCCTGTTTTCCTCCTGGGGGTGGGTGGTGGGGATTCAACCAGCTAGCACAATCTTTGCCTTTTGGCAAAATTTCCAACTTCATATTTTCCTTTACCCCTTCTAAACTCCATTTGGCATATTGTTATGCTTAGTTCTTTGTAACTTTTTTCATCTCTTTCCCACAAAGTTTGTTTCAAAGGCTTACAAAATGTCCAAAACGAGAAAATTGTTTTAAACTAAGTGAACTTCTAAAGTTTTGTTTTAAAATTTCCTTTTTTCACACTTAAGCTTGATTGATTCCCTGATATAAGATATTAAACTGAATTATTTGTGAAATGTGGAAAGCTTTTTATTACTATAATTAAGGCATAATCTGTCAGCTAAAGCATTGTTTTAATGATACAGGGTAAGCATAATCCTGGATTTACTACCTGTTTCTTATTGTGGTTTTGGTTGTATACTAAATGGCTGCCTATTCCCTGAAATGAAGTGCCCCATATGGGCTGTCCAGTTTGTTTTGAGGACCAATTCTACATTTGTAGAATTTGGGGTCAAATGGAATCAAGTACTCTGTGATAGTTGTTCGCCTGATTCCTAGTGACCTTGCATTTTGGAATAAAACACATATGCGTACTCAGTCCTTCATCGATACGATTGATTAATCTGTTACTGATTTTAGCATTTCTTCCTTTTCTTCCTAATTTATCAGTTTGGAAAGAGTTAGAAAACACTTGAAGGAAATCAATCTCTGTTTTTAATAATAGTCTATGAGTTACAGAAAAAGAAAGTGTTCAGCATTTCTTGTTTAAATTTTGAGTTTTCTGAGACATATTTACTTAAAATATATATGACTATCATACTGAAAGAGTGGCATCTTCTGATTTCATTTTAATATTATGATAATAATTTGCTTTACTTAGGCACAATTATAGATATAGATAACCATATTATCACTTGGGTTATCTTCAAAAGATTAAATAAATACATTAAGAAATATATTAATAATATATCTATATTAATATTATTATTCCGTTTGATATTTGGCAATATATTTTTAAGGTACAGTGTGCGATTTCCTGATCTGAACAAAATATTCCATTTCTTTTCAGGAGTTTGGGTTATAGTAATCAATTTACAGCATTTTCTCCTAAATGTATTAAGGTGCAGCATTTTAAAAACATGTTCTTAAGTTATTTGATATGTAATTAGGGGTTTATGTTGCTAATATTATTTTTATATAACACATTTCTGATTCTTCAGAATAGTTGTAGGCTTCTAATTGTTTTATGCAACTTTCAACCTTGAGAATGTTGACTAATTGGTTAATATTCTTTCTATTCAAAATTTTTTAGCGCTGATTATGTTTTAGGAACTATTTAATAAGGTTCTTCAAATAATCAGTGTTTCAAAAAAAAGCCAAAACCCTTTTCCTCTGGGAGCTTACATTCTCGTAGATTGCTTAATTTATGATTCTGTGGCATTTAACACCAAGGGCTAGTTTTCTGTTGTCAGGAAATGCATTTATGTCATTATTAGGTAATATAGAGGTATAGAAGAAGGGTAAAATTCCTTCTAGTTCAATGAGTCTGATTCATTGTTCTTCAGTGAATTTAGTTTTACTTATTTTAATGGAACTTACATAACTATGATCATTTGGCAGCCCAGAATTTTTCTGTATTTTTCTCAACTTCCCAACTGGTAGTTCAGTACTGGGGTAGAAATTAAAGTACCCACTTAAGGTTTTGGGTTTCTGGAGTGATGTTTGAAACATGAAATATTCTTTAGGGAAGATACTCCTTTTTTTTGAAAGAAGGGAATGTGGTTTTGGAATACTCATGATTTTATCTCGTTTATTTTTTTCAGAACCTAAATTTTGTAGCATAGGTAGATAAACTTGAACCAAATGGTATGATCTCAGTATAATATTTTACTCTTCTCTCCTCCTTCAGGAAAATCTTTAACTTCCACCACAAGAAGATTAAAAAGAGGTCCCTCCTGCACCAAGAAAGATCTGCAGATCTTTTTCAGTGTTCTTGGAGGTGTGGGGTGTGAGAACTTGATCAGTTTGTGCAACCACCTTGTTCTCTAAAGGTAAGCACTGTGTAGTGAGTGCACACTCATGGGCCCACGCTCCTAATGCAGGTCTGGTTTTGGAATGCTCCATTGAGGGTTTGAGGCCATCAGACTGCCTCGTAGAAGGATGGCCTAGGCAGCCACTTGTGGGCAAGACGTCACACACATCCATCAAGAGATGGTTTTCCTTGGTTAGAAGTAAAGCATGTCCTAGAGATGTATGGGTGTATTTTTTCTTTATTTTTTAAAAAAATCCCAATTACAGTAAAATTTGTGTCCAGTTCAGCCTGCATTTAAATCAGTTTAATAACTGCTGTGGTTGATCCCTCATCAAGAACTCTTCTTGGTTATCTTGAGATTTACGTTTAAGAATTTTGAAGCAATGACAGCCTTTAAGCATTCTGGTGACTTAATAGATTAAATTGATAAAACCTGCTCTGAAGAGTTGCTTTTTCATGATCTTTTTGAAACGATCTCTTAACCTTTACTTCAGAGAAGGTCCTTTAAGCCATTTTTAAATCTGTATTAAGCTTCAGAAAATATGGAAGCAAAGATCTTCTTAATCTTTAATAAGCATATGAACATAAAATTGCTGATCCTAATTGAAAAAAAATTGCTTTTAAAATCAGCAGCTTTCTTCCTAGCTTGCACCTTTTTCCTGTCTTTAGGAAATGAAGGCATATACATTGGTTCCATGAGGGAAACCTCACAAAGGATAAATAAATTAATGTCTCACCTTTACTTCTAAACTCTAATATCAGAAAACTTTATTGGTCTATTGTACAATGTATTGATGCCTCTCAGAAAGACCAGTCCTAAATAAAATTGTCATTTGAATACCATGCATTGACTATGAAGGAGAACCAGAGAATGTCGATCTTGAAAATGTCAAGATTAAAAGTAGGTTAATATTAAATAATAATTTTGGCTGTCACCAAGAGACTAAACGTCTAGCAAAACAGTTCAGATTACAGTCACTGGATACTATGGTATCGACAGTGAGGATTTAAAGTGCTGGTGAAGACATTAATTGGTCCATATCTAGTTTTATTCATTATTTTTTCCTTAAAGCTTTTAAAGTGATCTTGGAAGCCTTAGTTCTGAAAGATATGTACTATTCATGAAGCACTTAAGTTTGGGAAAAATCTGCTGATTTTTGTCTGGCAGCCTTCTCTTTGGTTTATGATAAATTTTATCGCCTTTTCAAAATACTTGTTCTTCCTATATATGAATAATAAAAGATATTAAGGAGGGAAACAACCTTTGTTTTTGCTGTTAGAATGGGGAAAAAAATGCAACTGAGACCTTTTTTGAAAAAGACTTGAGATCCAGTTTACTGTTTTATATGAAAATAGTTGAGGAATTAAAATTAGTCTTGCTTATTGTAACTACAGGCAACTTTAAAAGACTTAAATCTTCAAAGTAGATATGGGTTTTATAGTGAAGAAATATATATTACTGAGTATTTGGAGATAATCTCTATATAATTTTTTTTGAATTTTTATTTGTGAGAGCATGTTAAATATTTTTAACCTTTATAATAGCACGGAACAGAATAGACAAATGCATTAAGTCTGAGACAGTTGAGAAAAAAATTTGAATTAAAAGTCAAACAAACTGAAAATATAAGGTAGGATACAAGAATAAATAAACAGGTTACTATTTGTTACCTAAAATAAAACTTTATTAGAACTAAAAATTTTTAATCTAAAAAGCACCCCCTTCTTTTTAAAAGTGAGCTTTGTCTTAAACAATAGTATTGGCAGTATATTTGTAAAAAGAAAAATTTATTTCAACATGTTAGAATTGGTGTTCAAATTTCAAATCAGTTATGTAGCAGGAATATATAAAATTGGGACCAATGAGGAACTTGTCTTCTGTATCTAAAGTATGAAAAATAGGATCTTTTCCTAACAACTCTTATTAATATCACCTCAATTCATATTAGGCAACAAAATAAACTGTTGTTCTTTGATTTTGATGATATATAGGAGTGAAAACCCAACCCAACATTATTGACACTAAGGAATTCTTCTACTGGAATTGGAACTAGAATTTGGGAGATTTTATTTGTATGTATACATACATATACTTACTCTTACACATACATACACACTAGTGTTTATTTCTCCTTTTGAATTCTGTAAGAATGATTTGTCAAAGATAAGATTTCTGATTTGTCTTTCACTAGTATTTTGATGCCATGTTTTTGTTTGTTTTTAATTAAAGAGTAGTCCCTACTAGAAATTTGGTTTCTTTGGTATGATCATGCTCCCTGTCCTAACAGCTAAAGGGAGGTGAGAGAGCCCTCCTTACCAATATTGATTTTCTAGACCAGCACTGTTCAATAAAAATATAAGCCACAAATACAAACTACATGTATAATTCTAAGGGTTTTTTGTAGTCGCATTAAAAAAGTAAAAAGAAACAGGCAAAATTAATTTTAATCACATTTAATTTAACCTAATATATCTAAAATATTCCTTCAACATGTCATCAGTATAAAAAATTGAGGTGTTTTACTTTTATTCAATTAAGTATTCAAAATCTGATGTGTATTTTACACTTACAGAAAATTTTGTGTTGAACTAGGCACATTTCAAGTGCTCAATAGCCACATGTAGCTAGTAGCTACTGTATGAGGCAGTGCGGATCTACACCAAGAATGGATCTTCCATTTTAGCATCATCCACGATGAATTCCATTGGGTAACTCCGTAAGCTCCCCTGGTTTAGAGTTTCTGGATTTAACAGAAGACCAAAAAAAAAAAAAAAAACAAAAACAAAAAACAAAAACAAAAAAAAACAAAACAAGCTGCCTAGTTTAATTTAAATTTCAGGTAAATAACAAATAATTGTTTAGTGTCATTGTGACCCATGCTATATTCGGGACATGCTTAGAAAAAAATTGTTTATTTGAAACACAGGTTTAACTGAGTGTCCCGTATTTTATCTGGCAATCTTACCCTGGTTTAACTGAATGGAAGACGTCATCAGGCTTCCTAGATACTTGTTGGACTAGAGGATAGAGAATCTCTTCCTCTGTGGAGAATTTTGATAACCCTCCAAAAATCAGTATGCAAACCAGAAACTATATATAGCCAATTCTTCCTCATTCTCTAAGATGTTTAAGACAGAAGATGGACTTGTATCACAGAGGCTCAGTCATCATGTATTTAAATATTTTAAATCTAAATTATTACATTAAGTGTTAAGGCTTATAGTTACTTACTTGAGCTTCCAAAATAGAAACTATCTAACAGCATATTACTAGTATCACATCTTATGAAAAACAGTTCGCCCTTGGTGACTGTCTCAGCAGTTTTCAGGGTCCTGGCTATTTCAAGTTATTTCCCTACTATTGGTAACCACTGCAGCTGTCACATTGTCTCAAGTTGGCAAGCACTGGCTCAAAATAGTAGGTTGCCAAGTGCCAGGATAAGTTTTACTTTACATTGCAAGTATTTAAGTACTTGTAATTCTGTGCTTTGGTGTTGATCATTAGACCCTGACCCAGTCAACATCCAGTCAGTTCTTAAACCATTATCTCTCATTCATACTAACGTCTTTTACAGAGGAGCAGCTTTCCATTCTTATTTTTTGACATTCAGTACCGTTTTGAAGCAAGTAACAACTTCTTTAGTAGTAAGTAGATCTTATCCCTCTTAACCTCTAGAAAGGAGACCATTTATAATTCGTGTTCTCTAAGGACAGTAATTACACCAGCTCCACACTCCCTCTCAGGGGGAACACTTGCCTTCAGGAGGTGAATAACTTTAGGTGACAGGTCTGCTTCATTACCAGCCAGGCAGGTAAGATCCAACTGCCAGTGCGGTTTGGCAGTTTAGCAGTTCAGTTTAAGCTATGGCGCATTCCAAATCCATTCATGCTTAGGAGAATGTACCCAAGAGTGTGGATATGTTTATAATTACTGCATTTCCTTCAGAGAACAAGAATTACAGGTAAGGCTTGGTGTTTTTTTGGTTTTGGTTTCTTTTTTTGCAGTGATCCAAAAATTATTTTTATGTAAGAAATTTAAGAATATGAAGGTATTACTCTTTCCTCAAAACAGTCACCAAAAAAAATCTCAAACATAGCCTATATTATATAACAGTTTTCTTCCTCACTCTAAGAAGGAATTGAACCTGGAAAGGAGGGGAGGTAGGAGGAGACAACTTATTGTCATTTGAAAGCTGTGAATATCACACATTCCATGTCTAGAAATATCCTAGGTTTATGTAAGAATCTTATTTTGCCTAACTTTTAGTGTCTAAGGTATGAATTATTTTGTCAAATTAACACCTACATCTATATATAGCTCAGGTGTTCAGCCTTTCTGAGCGAATATCTTTACCAGCAGTGAGTAAATTAATGAATTGTGTTTGGGTTTTCACTTTTATTCTCAAGACTGACTTCTTTTGTTTAAAGGCTTTAACCTCATTTCTGAAACCAAAATTTAAAGCTGCAAAATACCTTAAAATCTAACGCCTTTTTTACCCCATGATGGATGAGCTTTAGAGGGTCTGTGAATCCCCTGAAATTATAATAAAATTTTGTACGTATGTGTTTTTTGCTGGGAAGAGTGTACATAATTTTCATCATAATCTCGAAGGGCTTTGCAACACTGATCGAGTCTAACATCATCACTTTACTGATAAACTGAATTTCAAAGGATGTGAATTATTTGCCTTCTCATTTGAAATTTAATACTTGTAAAAAACTAAAGTTCGTTTCTAGAAAACACTGTATTTGTTTTTAGAAGGAAAAAGCTTTAACTTGAATTAAGTAAACTTGAGAATACCAGCCTAAATGAGAGCAGGTAATTTGCCACTAGTTTCTTCCATTCTACCCTTTGACTGGAATCTTTACCAGTTGTATAAAAGTGGCCCCTCAGTAAAGTATGTGATAAATTCTTGAAAGTCAGGGAAGGAAAAAGTGAATTATCTATTATAATTTGAGATCCTATTTTTTTCTTTTTTCAAATTCTTTGTTCAAAGAGAGTGATAACTAAAACTCAAGAAAATAGGTGAATAATGTGATTTTGAGAGTATTAAAGCAGTTAATTGCTTTTATAAACATCACATTGAGCATTGTTGGGACTCCTGGTCCTGAAGCCTAGATAGATTCTACAATAGACTATATACTTCAAGTGGGTTTTCAGTGATGGAGTATTTTAAGTTCATTCTTTTTTATCAGAAGATGTTTTTATTAATATACTAGTACTTTAGAAGTAGTAAGTAAGCAAGTTCCAAATTAATGAAGGAAACCACTACTTGTTTCTCAAAATAAAGGAAATGCCATTTTTTTACCTTTCTTTTTTTTCCTGATACTGGTTAGGAAAGTCTGCCTCATTCAAGATTTAATGAATTTATTTGAGAGATGATACACGGAAACCAGTTATTTCTCAAAAGGGGCAAAAAAGAGTACGACAACTTAGGTCACTACCTACATTTTTAATTTAAATTTAATGATACTTGAAGATTCTAAAATGCATAATATATAAAGCTCATAATAGAAAATGGCACAAATTTCTGAAATAGACTACAATTTTATCTCCCCCCACCCCCCTTTGAGCATTGTCACTCAAGGTGATAATAACTTATGCTCTTCTGCCTTTGTGGAAGGTAACTTTTTAAGTAAGCCAGATTTTATCCAGGAAGAACAGTTCATATATGCCACCCAGTAGGCCACCTATGTTGCTTTCTATGGGTAATTCTAACAAACAAAACTTACATTTTTACTTTTCATTCATCAAATATTTTGTGTTTAAAATAGAAAAGCTTAAATTCTTCTTAGGAACATTTACAAATATTTAGAATTTAGAAATAGTTTCTTTTTTTTTTTTATTTGAGGTAGACTGATTTTAAATATTGCCTTTGCATTCAAAGAAATTGGAACAATTAATTGACCTATTCACACAATTCATTACATCAGTGGTGGAGCTTTGGTTTACACGGCATATTAAAAATAATCCAACATCTGGGTGCCTGTGTGGCTCAGTTAAGCGTCCAACTTCAGCTCAGGTCATGATATCAATGGTTCATGAGTTCAAACCCTGTGTCGGGCTCTGTGCTGACAACTCAGAGCCTGGAGCCTGGTTCAGATTTTGTATCTCCCTCTTTCTCTGCCCTTCCCCTGTTCACACTCTGTCTCTCTCTCTCTCAAAAATAAATAAACATTAAAAAAATTGAATCAACATCTGAACATAGATCAGTAGAAATTATTGATGATCAATTTTATTAACATAGATTATTTATTTATTTATTTATTTATTTATTTATTTATTTATAAAATAATAGTAGTTTCAAAGAAACCAGAACTGTTAAAAGTGACTTCTCTCTGTGTGCCTACATGCATGCTTATATCTTTCTGAGTATAAACAATTTAGCATTTAACTCTTTATTTTCAGTTCATATATCAAAAACTCTTTTAGCCGTTTCACTCTTTATACTGTAGTATGTAGACTTTGAAACTTTGCCGCAACTGCCCTCCATGTTCTTATGTAGGAAATAAATGTATTTAATCAGTCATCAAATACATAGAGAACTTGAGAATAGAATGGTAAATAAATGGCAACTGCCCTCCATGTTCTTATGTAGGAAATAAATGGATTCAATCAGTCATCAAATATATAGAGAACTTGAGAATAGAATGGTAAATAAAACATTTTCTGTGCTCATAGTATCTACAGTTTACTAAAGATGTGTGATGGAGTGGTATAGAGGGAGGATAGAGGGGATTCTAACCTAATCCACGGCTCCCGAGAAGACTTCTTTGCCAAAATGAAATTTTAACTGAACCAGAGGCATTATTAGGAGTTAGTGAGAGAAAATGAGAAGGCAGAATAAGCGTATGTGAAAGCCCTGAAGGAAGAAATAAACAAGACACACTGAAGACAAAAGACTTCTAGAGAGAGGGAGAGACGAGACTGTATAGAAAAGTATCTTTAAAGATACTTGGCCTTTGGGCTTTAGCAAGAGCAGTGGGAAGACATTGAACATCATATTTTATTTTTTCTAAAACTTATTATGAAAGCCTGATAACACAGCTTTTCATGAGCATAAGTATATAACCTATGTGACCATCACCCAGAAGAAGAAACAGAACATCATCAGCATCCCAGAAATTCCCTTTCATCTTTCCTTCCAGTCAGTCTTGCCCCCCACCCACCGAGGACACCTCTCACCTGACTTCTTTAACTGCATAGATGCTATCGCTTATATTGTACTTTATGTAAATGGGGACTCGAGTATATGCTCATTTCATATGAATGAAAGAAGGCAGACACAACATTCTGATTTTGAGAGTCACCCATATTGTTGATTATGGTTGCTGATCAGTCTCATGGCTGTATGTTGTATCATATGAATGTACCATGAGATTTGTTATACCTGCCCAGTGCAGGATAGAAAAATGTGAAGTCAGCAAGTTTCACAGTTAAGTCCGGGGGAGAGATAATGGGGTTTGAGCTAGTGTGGTGACAAGTGAGGATGAATAGAAGTGGGCATATTAGAGATTTATGAGTTAGAATTTATAGGGCATGGTGATTAATTAGATGAGGGGATGAGGAATACAAAGGCACCAAGGATAACCCATAGGTTTCTGGCTTGATCAGAAGTGGATGGTGGTGCCCTTTAAGTCCAAACACTGGAAAGGGATGGATTGTTGTATGAGTTTTAGTGATAGAGGGGGATAATGAATTTAGCATCCAGTATGTTTGAGGTACCTGTGAAGCATTGCACAATTTGTGCAACTAAAGAACTGTTTACTAACTGAATGAATGCATGACTTGACATTCATTAATAACAGTGTGCTAACAGAGTTCTACCTGGGGAGGGTTGTAAACCTATCTCTTCTTCACCTATAAATCTCATCAGATGCTCTTCCTAATGTTTGTAGGAGTGGTTTCATCAAGTGTTATTCTTTTCATATATTTTCCTATATAGTGTATTTCCCCTAAAGTACTGCTGACTTAATATGCATGCAGAATCGCACCTTCCCATATACATCGTGATGCCTTCATACTTTAAAAAATGTGTTTCAGTCCTTACAGTCTTGGATTAGTGCACAATAGCCACACTGTAAAGTGAGTTTAATTATATGAAATGATCCACCTACTTACTTGGCAAGACTTAAAGTGACTGAAATAAATGTTCATTAAATTTTGGTAGGGGAAAGGAAAGAAACATAAGAATGAGGTAGAACCTGAAGCCTGAGTTGGAGCCTAGGCAGGGAGCCATAGAGAGAACCCTGGGTGTTAGGGAGTAGGATAAAAGCCCCTGATCTTAAAGGGATGGAATTCCAACGGGGTCGGATATGAACTATGAATGAGGAACTCTGCCTCCTTTAACAGTGCTGCCTGGGACTGTTTTCGCCCATGGGAAATTTTATGGGAAGAGGAATAATAGGTATGACACTGAATTAAGCAAATGCTGGCACTAGTGGAATACTTAATAGACTTGGTAGTTTACCCAGTTTACACCAGTCATTTATGATTTAATGTTGTATTTAGCCCACAAAATTTGAACTAAAATCAAGGCATTTTATCATGTCCATGAAAAAAACCAGTAAGTAGTCATGGTCATGATTTTCAGTTTACAGAGTTTTACCTAGCTTTAGGTTCTGTCACTGACCAGGTAGTACAGTTCTTAAAATTAAATTCCTCCATTTCATTTCCTGGAGAGGGGGTGGGGGGAGAGAGAGAGAGAGAGAGAGAGAGAGAGAGAGAGAGAGAGAGAGAGAGAGAGTGTGTGTGTGTGTGTGTGTGTGTGTGTGTGTGTGTGTTTGGTTTGTTTGTTTTCAAATTTTTGCCAAATGAACATTTACATAGTGAAACCAAACCAGTACTTTCTGAAACCACTGAATTTAATTCACTCATTCAGCATACATTTATGAAGTATATTCCATATTTGTAATAGTTTTGTGGCCTAGGGTAATGATGCAAAGAAGTGTTTGTGCCTGTTTTTATTGGCACTGTAGTTGGGAGCCTCAGAACATACAAATCATTGTGATCATACAAATTATTATCAGATTACCTGAATAGTGTTGTAAAAGCAGTGAATTCAGGGGAAAGAAGATACAGGCTGTGATCTACTAGGAAAAATGACAGAGGTGGTAGAATTTAATTTGGGTCCTGATGGGTAAGTAGGATTTGAACAGGTATGGCAAAGAGCACTGCAGGGAAGGGTGCTATCATGAGAAAAGTGCAGAAACAGATATGACATATATTGGGCCCAGTGAGAAACTGGTCAGACTGCAGGAGAAGAGAACACAAGCTGGTGTGTGGACAGAAAAGTTTCATTGAAACTTTACCAAGCATGGATTCTTGTCTTGATTTTTAGATTATATGTAAGTATACTTTTATTTGTCATTATTTGGTAATTATTTAGTTTTCACTTGTCATCATGTGGTAATTACTTAGATTTTTATCTTTTTAGAAACCTCATGTGAGATTACCTGCAGGAGCAAAGTGATTGTGCTTTTAAAAAGTTGAGAGAATCTTGGGGCACCTGGGTGGCTCGTGGTCCATGAGTTCGAGCCCCACATCGGGCTCTGTGCTGACAGCCCGGAGCCCGGAGCCCAGAGCCCGCTTCTATTTCTGTGTCTCCCTTTCTCTATGCCCCTCCCCCTTTCACGCTCTGTCTCTCTCTGCCTTTCAAAAATGAATAAATGTTAAAAAAAACTTCAGAGAATCTTCATCTGGGATCTATGGCTTGGCTTCAGGGAGTCTGGATCTTTCTAAAATTAAGACAGAATTTGGATGTATCCCTTTTCTGGAGGAAGGGTCCATTACCTTTATCAGAATCTGAAAGGGTCTGACAGTAGAAAAGAATTTGCTCTCCTGACTTAAAATCTTTTTAATCTAACTGCTTTGTATATACATATTTTTAATATAAGAAATAACAATAGGGAAATGAAAACATTAAATGTTATTGGATATTTTTCTTTCACTGTTTACTGGTACAGTATTTAAGAGATAAATAGTTTCAATTGGATTGCAAAGTTGGATTAAGATGCAGAATTGGATTAAAAAGTGTATCACTTGGATTGATTACATAATAGAGATGGTGGCTACTTTACATATTTCATGGTTTTCAGTAAAAGAACTAACTTGTTTTTTTAGATATAAGCATATTGCTAAGCCTGCTATTTCAAGAAAAACTTTCTTATTTTTGGAAAAAAATATATATCTCCTTTCTACAGAATATAAAGCACTTTAAATAAATGTCCAACTTTAATCCTGAGATATGACTCACCTGGATCATATCTAATCTTTTATACAGCAGTTTAAAGCAGGAGTCAACGAATTATAACCCATGGGCCAAGTCTAGTCCTTGGCCTGTTTTTATATGGCCTGCAAGCTAAGAATTCTTCTTACATTTTAAAATCATTAACAAAAAGGATTGTGAAGGATTAGGATTGTGACAAAGAAGAAGACGACTCAACAGAGACTGTATGTAGCCCTCAAAGCCTAAGGTATTTACTATTTGGCCTTTGGTTTTCTTGCCAACCCTTGGTGTAAAAGTAGTTCCGTTTTTAAGCTCTTCCAAATACATGTGGATATTTTTGGAATTGGGCATATATTTGTGTAATTCAAGCAAAGTTGATTAGGTAAAATAATTTTATTTTTCATATAGGGTATTCAGCTAATAGTTCAGCTTACTGAATTCTGCAGTGAAAGTATATGAACAAAATGTGGATTTAGTAATCCATTTCAGAGGACTGTGTGAATATAAAAGGAGATTTTGTTCTTTGAATGAATAGTGCAGTAACCACTATACAGATCAGTTGATAGATCTCAAAATACGATCTTTAGCATAAAAATATAATCCTTACTTTTGAAGATACCACTTACCTAAAGCAAGTATATTGTAAAAAGGCAAAAGAAAATACACATTTAACTGATAAAGTGTTGAGCAAGGAGGTTGCTAAAAAATATATTATTCATTGGTTTATTCAATATTTATACTTATTTTTGGAACTGTTAAATATATTTTTGATTTTTTAATTATATTATTACTAATGTATGAGATACTGTGATTCTTTTAGATAAATATTGAAATATTATTAATGGAAAATTATTATATATCATAGTTAAATGAGTCTCAAAACAATAGGGCAATTCTGATTTCTTTCTCCTGCATTATTAATTTTTCCTTCACTACTAGATCTTTTTCATCAATATACAAATAATACTGGATTTTTTTCTCCCATTTTTTAAAAAAGTTCTTGTTTCCACTTCTCTCTCTGTTACTGTGTACAGCTCATCTCTTTGAAAGAGTTGTCTGTGCTCTGAGTTCGTTTTCTGTAACCCCTGCCACTGTACTAAAATTGCCCGTTACTGACCCCTGTGCTGGTCACTTCTCTGTCCTCCTCTTACTCAACCTACCTGGCAGCAGCATTGAACACTTTATTTGGCTTTCAGTTTTTCCACTTTCCTAATTTTTCTTCCTACTTCTCCGGTTGCTACTTTCAGTCTCTTCTGCTGATCCCTACTTTCCAACCTCTAAATTGATAGAATTGGTAGTGCTCTGAGTTCCAGCCCTGCATCGGGCTCTGTGCTGACAGCTCAGAGCCTGGAGCCTGCTTCTGATTCTGTCTTCCCTCTCTCTGCTCTCCCAGGCTCATTCCCTCCCTCCCTCTCTCTCTCTCTCTCTCTCAAAAATAAATAAACATAAAAGAAATTTTATAAACGACCATCCATTTGCTGATGAGCAGAGGTTATTTAATGTTCTCAAAATGTAATGTAGTAAACTGAATTTCTTATCTTCTCTGCCCCCACCAAAACTTCCTCCCAAGTTTTCCCCATCTCAGTAAATTGCAGTTGTGTTCTTTTGATCAACCTTGATGTCATCCTTGATTTGTAGCTTTCTTTCATCCATGGCTGATAAATCCGCACATCTCTGTCATCATATTCTCTTGTGTGTGCCCCTAATATATACTCCGAATTCAGTACTGATTACCATTTCCACTGCTATATCTATGATCAAAGTCATCTTTACATCTTGTCCATATTCTTACAAAAGCCTCCTATGATTGGTCTTCCTGTCTTTGCCCTTGATTTACTTCAATCAGTTCTTAATACAGCATGTAGAATAATTACATTAAAATATAGGTCTTATTATGTCACTCCTTGAGGGAAACCCTCCATCAACTTCTCATTTCAGTCAATAAAAGCCAGAGTCCAAGAAATGGTCTACCATGGCTCTATCCTCTGGACCCCTGTTATTCCCAGATACCAGCTATTTTTCTCCCCCTACTCACTTTGCTCTTCTGTCCGACTCACTTTTCTCTAGTCGTATTTACCTCTTTGCTGTTCTTGGAATGTGTCAGGCAAGTTCTTGCTTTGGAAGATTTGCACTGGCTATTTTCTCTGCCCGTAACACTTCTCCATGGCTCATTCCTTCATCAGTTTGGGATTTTTATTTTCCTTAGGCTTTCCTTAGCCACTCAATCTAAAATTGCAAAATTCCCCCACTCCACCCTAATTCTCTTTCCTCCTTTGTGTTTCTTTTCTTGTAAGCCTTATTGCCATCTACCATCCTCGTATTTTACTTACTTTTTCTATTATTTTCTTCCGCATTTCTCTAAAATGAAAGGGCAAAGGCTGTGTTTACTTTGTTCACTTCTCTGTCCTCAGCACACAGAAGTATAGTGCCTGGCTCATGTTATTCACTCAATTAATATTTGTTGAATGAATGAATGTAGTAGAAAATAGTCAACACAAAAAATTTAAAACTAATTCAGGGATTTTGAGAGCCCTTGGATCATTTAATAAGTGGTCAAACGTTTCAGTAGACAGCAGGCGTTAGAAATATGACCATGTATACTGATACTTTAACATACAGAACTTGCTTCTTTGAACAAATCCTTGTTCAACGTATTTACCTATCTAACTTTATAAGTGTAGAATGCTAAAAAAAATAAGTACTGTTTGAAATTGAATATGACCATTTGAGTATACTACAATGTGGAAATTTCTTAGAATCTTTCTGTTTTTAAAAGCATTGGTGATTTAGTGCAATGTAGGAGGTTTTTTTTGTTTTTCTGTGTTTTTTTTAGTTGTTAATTTAGTTTAGTTTTAGTTTAGTTTAGTTAGTTTAGTTTTTTTTAGTTGTTAATTCCAGGCCCTTGTTTTATAGGTTTGCAAGCTTCAAAAAGCTTAAGATGAATACTAATTTTTAAAAATATTTATTTATTTTTGAAATAACACAAGCAGGGGAGGGGCCGAGAGAGGAGGGGACAGAGGATCCAAAGAGGACTCTGTGCCGACAGCAGTGAGCCCAATGTGGGGCTCAAACTCACAAACTGTGAGATCATGACCTGAGCCAAAGTTGCACGCTGAACTGACTGGGCCATTCAAGTGCCCCAAGGTTATTCCTTTTTAAGATAACTTTTTAAAATAAACCATTATAAACCACCAAATAATTATTGTTTCCAAATGTCCATATTTTCTGTCTTGACTACATGCATAACTATTTTAAATAATTATAATCATAATATGTCTTTAATTTTGATTCTTAACTACGACATCCATTTTCTGTGTTTCACTATCGTCTCCATTTTTGTCTTTTTAAACAACTGATAACAGACCATATTGCTGATGTTCATTATAAATAAACCATTCTCCTTTTCGAGGTTGCCATCCAGCATGGTAGTAAGAATGGAGAAGAAAGTACACATGTGAGCAGTAAAATTTGTTTTCCAATAAATATAATAAAATAAACATTTGTCCAAGATTTCTCTGAAGTATCTGGAGTAGCTAAAGAATAATGATCCTAAGAAAAGAATAGAGGATCAGGAAGAACTCTGTGAGTGCAAAGAGAGGGTATTCTTGCAGTTATGAACTCAGCACTGGACTGAGTGTCAGGAAAGTTTGATTAATCACATGGGACCCTGGACAGCCATTTATTTCTCAAGCTTTCAGTTCTCCCATCTGCAAACACATACTGGACTACTAAGTGATTGCTGAAGTCTCTCCCAACTTTGGGACGATTGCTGTGCCTCTTGTTTCTTTTGAACTTCATTATTATTTCTTCTGATTGCCTTCTAGTGACCTTTCATAAAAGCTTTGGTTTATAATGAAAAGAGCATGAAATGCTCAATCCGGAGTCTGTTGGAGATTAAACTTTCCTGAATACTGAAACACTTGACTTGACACAGGAAGTGCAGAACTGCCATTTCATTTTATCTTTCTCAGCCAGAAGCAACTTCTCATAGATCAAAATTTAGAACAAGGAAGATTGGATTAAGGCCAGACTTAGAGAAAGCACTCTGGAATTTTCTTTAAGACATACTTTTGGGGCTCTTACTGTTATTCACTACCAGAAATCCCAGTAAATGAATCAGAAAAAAAGTAATGCAGTTAAATATAGCATCATGTAAGTACATATGTAAAATAAGTATAATAAGTATAATCTAGGGGAAGCGATTATCACATAGCAGGAAAGACCAGACTTCGGAATTAGTCTGCTTGGGTTCAGTTATCAGTGTTACTGTACTAGCTGTGTTGCCTTAGACAAGTTGAAATGAAAAGCTTGATTTTACAGGGTGATTTAGCTTCTTTCCATGTAAAATTGGAATAGTAACATTGAGTTTGCAGAGTTGTTATGAGGATTAGAGAGAATATTTATAAAGTACTAAGTATAGAGCCTGATACTCAGTAAACAGTGACCTTTATCAATTATCAGTAACAGCTATTGTTGTTATAGTATGTACTGATTAGTTAATACTTTTTCAAAATATTACCTATGTAAAATACTTACTCTGTATTCCTGTCCTGTAATTAGGATCATATGTGTTTGTGGGGGTGGGGGATGAGACCTTGGCATTTCTAATACTCAGCTTTTTGGCAGCTTTAAATGACTTGTCAAAACTAAAGAATTATGTTAAAAGTTCTTATTCTACAGCTTTAGCATATTCGAGTCTCAGATGGAATAATGTTTCTTTTTAAAGAAGTGTTTTTTTTCCTTTAAATGCCTGTCTTGTAAGAACACTTGTTAGATTGAGACAATAGTTCAGTAAAATCACTAGAAATATACTTTTTGGGGGGTTTGGGACATACAACGCAAAATGTTTTGTGATAGGAATCAGGAAAGCTAATTTTCTTTTCCTTAAAGATAGTGGGTTATATTTTATAATGCTATACAGACTATTGCCACACTATATGCAGATTTATTATTTCTAATGCTAGAGCCAGATGAACTGCCCTGGGTATTTAACTGGAGGAACGTTCTTGGGTTCTCAATGGCCTCTTTCAGGAATTTTATTTGTTCAAGGATCTAAAAAAAGTAGATGTGCTTCATTGGCTTGATTTATACTTTTTTTTAAAAAAGCTTATTTATTTTGAGAGAGAGAGAGCAGGGGAGGGGCACAGAGAGAGAGAGAGAGAATCACAAGCAGGATCCACACTGTCAGTGCAGAGCCTGACTTGGGGCTTGATCCCATGACTGCGAGATCATGACCTGAGCCGAAATCAAGAGTCAGGTGCTTAACCAGCTGAACCACCCAAGTGCCCCTTGATTTATACTTTTTAAAGGAAGCCTAGAACGTTCTTTATTCAAATATATGTGGAAAAAGGAAAAGTTGTTAAGTGAGGGAACAGGGTTCATACAGACACATCATGAGCTTCAAAACTAAGAAGAGATGGATGAGAATGACTTTACGGTTTATCAAGAAGGATGTTAGTCAGGAAGGCAAAATAGGAAAAGGTGAAAAATCAGAAGAAAATTTTTAAAAGACCCTAAAACTTGGAATATATATTTTATGACAGGAGCAGAAAGATTATTTACCTTTAAGAGAAAAGACATGTTGAATACTAAAGAAGCATAGAGATGCAAATCTTTTTTTAATTCAGTGTTTTTTATTTATTTTTTTTTAATTTACATTCAAATTGGGTAGCATATAGTGCAACAATGATTTCAGGAGTAGATTCCTTAATGCCACTTAGCCCATCTCCCTCCCACAACCCCTCCAGCAACCCTCTGTTCTCCACATTTAAAAGTCTCTTATGTTTTGTCCCCCCTCCCTGTTTTTATATTACTTTTGCTTCCCTTCCCTTATGTTCATCTGTTTTGTATCTTAAAGTCCTCATACGAGTGAAGTCATAATGATATTTGTCTTTCTCTGACTAATTTTGCTTAGCATAATGCCCTCCAGTTCCATCCACACAGTTGGAAATGGCAAGAGTTCATTCTTTTTGATTGCAGAGTAATACTCCATTGTGTGTGTGTGTGTGTGTGTGTGTGTGTGTATATACACACACATACATATATACATGTATATACATATATATGCATATATACATATATGCATATATATGTATATATGTATATATGTATACGTATATGTATATATGTACATATGTATGTATATACATATACATATGTATATGTACGTATGTATGTATATGTATGTATGTGTGTGTGTGTGTGTGTGTGTGTGTGTGTGTATATATATATATATATATATATATATATATATATATACACACCACATCTTCTTTATCCATTCATCCATCGATGGACATTTGGGCTCTTTCCATACTTTGGCTATTGTTGATAGTGCTGCTATAAACATGGGGTGCATGTGCCCCTTTGGAACGGCACACCTGTATCCCTTGGATAAATACCTAGTGGTACAATTGCTGGGTCATAGTTCTATTTTTACTTTTTGAGGAACCTCCATACTGTTTTCCAGAGTGGCCGCACCAGTTTGCATGCCCACCAGCAGTGGAGCAATTACATGCCAATAAAATGACAATCTGGAAGAAATGGACAAATTCCTAGAAACATACTAACTACCAAAACTGAAACAGGAAGAAATAAGAAATTTGAACAGACCCATAACCAGTATAGAAATCGAATTAGTAATGAAAAATCTCCCAAAAAATAAGAGATGCAAATATTATTAATTCCAGATGGTATGTTATCGGAGGACCTGTTTTATTTTATTTATTTTATTTATTTTTTTTACCACTTAAAACAGACTAACTTTATTTATTTATTTATTTTTTTATGTTGTGTGGATGTGGTTTTTTTTTTTAATATATGAAATTTATTGTCAAATTGGTTTCCATACAACACCCAGTGTTCATCCCAAAAGGTGCCCTCCTCAATACCCATCACCCACCCTCCCCTCCCTCCCACCCCCCATCAACCCTCAGTTTGTTCTCAGTTTTTAACAGTCTCTTATGCTTTGGCTGTCTCCCACTCTAACCTCTTTTTTTTTTTTTTTTCTTCCCCTCCCCCATGGGTTTCTGTTAAGTTTCTCAGGATCCACATAAGAGTGAAACCATATGGTATCTGTCTTTCTCTGTATGGCTTATTTCACTTAGCATCACACTCTCCAGTTCCATCCATGTTGCTACAAAGGGCCATATTTTGTTCTTTCTCATTGCCACGTAGTATTCCATTGTGTATATAAACCACAATTTCTTTATCCATTCATCCGTTGATGGACATTTTTATATTGGAATTGACGAAGCTGTCTTACTATAGCTTACTTCAGACCCAGTGTCCTTAAGGAGTGGGTAGTTTTCTCTCTTTTATGTTGCATTTTGTACCTGGTGTGAGCTCAGTAGTTGTTGTGTACTTATGATTTCTTAATTCCTAAGATGATTTATACGGTAATTACTTACAGCTTTTTTAGTGGTTCTTTTTAACCTGTTGTTGACCAAGACATTACATTTGATCATAATTTCTCTCTCATATGGTTTGATTGTATTATTGCCAAAAAGATTTAATATATTTGTAAAATTTATTTGTGTTTCTTATGAGCTTCACTTAAACTATTCATTTGGTCTAGAGATACTTTATAAGTAAAAAAATACGTGAAATTTGGACAGTTTTATTTCAAATACCTTCTGATACGTTTTGAAGACCTATTAAGCCACTGGTTCTTTTTTTTTTTTAATATGAAATTTATTGTCAAATTGGTTTCCATACAACACCCAGTCCTCATCCCAACAGGTGCCCTCCTCAATGCCCATCACCCACTTTCCCCCTCCCTCCCACTCCCCATCAACCCTCAGTTTATTCTCAGTTTTTAAGAGTCTCTTAAGCCACTGGTTCTTAAGCTGAATCAGAATCATGTAGAGGACTTGTTTAAACAAAGATTGGTAGACCCTTTTCCCATTGTTTCTGATTTAGCAGGTCTGGGCAGGAGCCCCAGAATTTCCAAGAAATTTCTAACAAGTTTCCAGATGGAGCTGATGTTGTTATTCCAGGGACCATAATTTGTGAACCACTACATTTAATAACTAGGTAGCTTTATTTGACCCCTCCTCCAACCAATTAAAAATTAGTAATGTTTGAATTGCATGCATTAAAGGTAATATTGTGACTCTTTTTCACTGGGTTCTAGCATAGAGGCAAAAAATGACCTTGTTCCAGGCAGTTGGAACTAACTTCTATTTAAACTCAGAAATCACTCCTTTCTTTAGAGAAGAATTATTTGTGTAAAATTCGATGACTTTCCCTCCTATGTCTTGAATTTAAAAATAGAAATATTTGAGACAAATATGAAAAAATTTTTCAAAAATAAGAGATTTGATACTACTAATCTGCTAGCTAGACCTGACAAAATAATAGAAACAACATCTTATAGAATCTTGTTCAAACTACTTCCTTTAAAAGATATCTGATATTGTGGGTATGCAAGATGGTTTATTAAATATATCACTTATATTTTATATTTAGCTTTTATAAACTTTATTTAAATGTTTCAAAAATACCTTAAAAGTAGGTATTTCTTAACATCTACATATAAAACATGATGTTAATAATATGGTAAAACTGTCATGTTTTTGCAGAAACCTTATTTTTTGAAATAATAACACCTTTTAAAATAGATGGAGAAAATATGAAAGGCACATTGCTGCTGAAAATTCAACATAGTTTGTAAACGGATAAGCTGTGTAAGTGTTGACTATGAACAGACCGGCCTATATTTATTAAATTTTTGCTTAAGTTATAAAAGATTCACTGTATTATCTTTCTGGACATATAAAAGTAAATCATACTCTTTTTAAGAGCAGGAACAATGTGTTTGAAATAAATTAATGTATGATTGCAATTATATTTGAAGACTGTATCTTAATAAAATCAATCATTGCTTCTCTGATTGCTAGGTATCGTTTTCTACAACCTTTTTGTTTTTTACTCTTCCTAAAGTTTGTTTCATTATAGTGATTCTCCTTCTTGTTTCAAAAAGAATAAATAGGGGCGCCTGGGTGGCTCAGTCGGTTGGGCGACCGACTTTGGCTCAGGTCATGATCTCATAGTCCGTGAGTTCGAGCCCCGCATCGGGCTCTGTGCTGACAGCTCGGAGCCTGGAGCCTGTTTCAGATTCTGTGTCTCCCTCTCTCTCTGACCCGCCCCCATTCATGCTCTGTCTCTCTATGTCTCAAAAATAAATAAACGTCAAATAAAAAAAATTTAAAAAAAAAAAAAAAAAAAAGAATAAATAAATGATTATTTGTTAATAAAAAATTCAAGCTTCTGCCTATCTGCCTTTGTACATTTTTTACTTACCCATGTATATACAGCACTTACCTGTACAAGCAAGTATTCATTTACTAAAAAGTTGCCCACTTTGTAGCCTTGAAGTCATATTCAGAAATCTTCTTAACTGATGATAGGGTAAAAGCCAAATGCATACCTCCTACTTGAGAGAATTTTTTATCTTTGTTAAAAAACACACACACACAACATATTTGGTATATTTAAGTTTACTTCTGCTCGCTTTCATGTGTTAGTTTGCACTTTGCGTTTGTATAGTTTTCTAGCAAGTTGATCCTTTTGTGGGTTTATTATATACTGTTCTTATCCTATAAGGACTAGGTTACAATTAAAATAATTCAAAGACCATTGAGAGGTATTGTGCTAAACTAAGGACCTTGCTTTTTATCATACTCAGATGCGTCTCTCCTTTTATTATTTCAATTTGAAGATAGTGGCATTATCAGAGAGGGAATGTGGTCTCTGCCAGTAAGCTGTGTAGTGGCTAAGAGGTGAAGGCAAATGTGGCTGACTTTAGAGGAACTAAGTCTCCAACAAAAGAGTGGGTGAGGGTGTGAAACAAAGTCAAGGCCACAGGGAAAAGAGCAGGATAGCTTCATTGGCATGTGATTTGGGTAGTCACACAGGACTTAGCAGCACTCAGTTTAATGCTTTGCATTTTTAATAATTTGCAAACAGGGGTCCTCCCTACATTTTCATTTCTCACTGGATCCAAATGATATAACTGTGCAGACAATAAACGACAGAGGAGAAAAGGAAGCAGAGATTTCTTCTGTCTCCTTGGTTCTTTATTCCTTTTCCCAGTATAGCCAGAGTGGGAATTATTTTTAAAGTATGACTTATAGACCATGAAATATTGTGGAATATTAGCCTAATTTGAAAGTGATTTTGTATGTATGCACGTATGTATTCACTTACCAAAGGATTAGGTAAGGGGAAATAGGAGTTTATTAAAATTTTTTATAAAAATATCAAAGAAGGGCACCTGGGTGGCTCAGTAGGTTAAGCGTCCAACTCATGATCTCAGCTCAAGTCTTGATCTTAGGGTCATGAGTTCAAGCCCCACATTGGGCTCCACACTGGGGGTGAAGCCTACTTAAAAAAAAAAAAAAAAATATATATATATATATATGTGTGTGTGTGTGTGTGTATACACATACCTGCACACACCTACCTAAAAAAAAATATGTGTGTGTGTGTGTGTGTGTGTGTGTATGTATATGTGTGTGCAGGTTTGTGTATATCCAAGATATAATATAACTTCTAATAGAGACTTTATCAAGTAAATATATAGCATATATAGTTTGAGACATAAAAACAGTTGGAAGTACAGGATTCTATTCCTGAATTAACCTACTACATGTTTATGCAAACCACAGTAGTGTTTTCTTCACCCGTAGAGCCTGATGCTTTATATTCAGTATAGTACTTTATTATTTGGTCATTATGCCCCCCTAATATTGTTATTATATCTAACATGGTAATTGTTTCTTTACAATAACTGTGAAGTTTATTTTTAAAAAATTTTGGAAATTAAAATTTAGAAATTCAAAATCCCAAACAGATTTTAAGGAGTTTTTAAGGAGGCCTGTTGATTTCTTTCTTTTATTCAATGGTTACATATACTCATTTATTGTTTCTATCACACCAAGACTCTTTTACCAGATCTCCTCCTTGCTTAGGTACCTTAATATCATTTGGTGCATAACAAAGCTAAAACAAAGCCAAACTTTTTTTACATTCTTTCACTTAAGAAAGAGTTCTTTTATTCTAATAAACTGTGAAAAAAAATGGTTGGGGGAAGGGATTGCCTAAATTTAATTCTACTTCACAGATCTCATCCAAAAGTCATTATATTTAAACCACATGATCTAGAATGAGACTCTACTCTTTTAGGAGTAAAACTGTGAAAAAGATAGGAGTGTGGAGATATAACAACACCACTGGTTTCTTGGCTGATTTAGTGAAAGTTTGTGCCCACTTTTATAAATTACCTAGCAATATAATAGAGATTGAACATTTTAAAATTAGAGAAGGGGGGAATACCAAAATTTCCATTATAAGATGACTACTGTGAAATTTCTGCTTTAAAATGGAAAAATTAGTTTCTTTAAGACACTTTCTTATATAAATTTAAGGATTCCTTGTCCTCAGTCGGAAATATTTTAACCTCCTGTATTTGTAAAGTATTTCGGAAGAGAGCTATCAGGAAGCACCAGGCTAAAGGTTTAAGCTGGAGTACCGTCAGCCTAGCAAGGGTGTTGAAACTCTTCTATATCCTGAAGTATAACAGAGAACGCCAAAGCCAGCTGACTTACCCTATAGTTTCTCCTGTTGCAAGAGGACATTTTTAGAGAGTCATATAGTTAATATTTTTTAATAGCCATAGAGTCTAAGTTATGGATAAGAATGGTTTTTATTTCATATTTTTAAGAGAGATGGAAGCATGCAAGGAGGGAAGGGGCAGAGAGAGAGAGAGGGAGAGAGAGAATCCCAAGCAGGCTCCATGTGCCCAGCACAGAGCCCCGATGTGGGACTCCATCTTACCATCATAAGATCATAACCTGAGTCATAATCAAGAGTCAGTCGATTAACTGAGCCACCAGGATGCCCCTATTTCATTTATTTTTATCCAGAATTATAACATTGCATGGAACATAAACTATATTAGAAGCATTAGTTCTGCATCTAGTTTTGCATGACATTATGTAAGGTAATAACCATAAAAAAATGAAGTTAAATATAATGTCCACTTATCAGAAGCCTAAAATATACAATGTCAAACACAGCCCCTTAGAAGACATGTAAGCAACTGAACAAATAGCATGAGGCAAAGAATATATTGATAACGTGGTAAATGCTTTTTGGACTTCACAGATAATAAACCCTTGTTTCTTCTGAAATAGTCTAGCAAAAAAAAAAAAAAATGCATCTTCTTCTTTAGCCTAAAAAAGCTTTACACAAGAGGTAGAATTTTCGTTATGTGGATGATGGGAGAAATTACTTTTGACAAGCTGCAGTTTAAAAAAGGAAGGGAATGTGTGGTGCCAGATACAGAGTTAGGGAAGCCCTGACTTTAGGAATCAGAGGCTATAGTCTTGGGGGTGGTGTAGAAATAGAAAAACCTATTGGGCAAAAGGACTGAACATATTTATCCAAAGAAAGGAGAAAGGGACAAAGAAGGCATAAGGATAAAGTTGATGCAGAGTGAAGCCGGTGTGCTCAGTTGTTCACTGATAGGCATTTCAGTGGGCTTTTTTTTCTAGAATAAAGTTTGAAGGCAAAGAAATCTAGTCTCTTATTAAGGCTACCTATAAAACTTCTGATTCTATTCTACTTCTGGTTCGTATCTTTAAAATTGAGATTTGGTGGGGTGCCTCGGTGGTTCAGTCACTTAAGCCTTTGACTCTCGGTTTTGGTTCAGGTCATAATCTCACGGTTCATGGGTTTGAGCCCCACCTAGGGCTCTGCACTGGCAGTGTGGAGCCTGCTTGGGATTCTCTCTCTGTCCCCCTCTCTCTGCCCCTCCCCAGCTGGTTCATTCACTCCTTCTTTCAAAGCAAATAAAATAAACTTTAAAAGTTTTTAAAGAAAATTTAAAAATTAAAAAAAATAAATGAGATTTGGTTACATTTTAATTTTGTAGATCGAGACTGTTAAAAACTGAGAACAAACTGAGGGTTGATGGGGGGTGGGATGGAGGGGAGGGTGGGTGATGGGTGTTGAGGAGGGCACCTTTTGGGATGAGCACTGGGTGTTGTATGGAAACCAATTTGACAATAAATTTCATATATTAAAAAAAAATAATAATTTTGTAGATCGAACATTTTCACAATTTTATGGCAATTAAAATAAACTTGATGTTCATAAACATAAAAAGATAAAATATCTTCTTCCCTGTGCCAGTGTGTGTTTCCAGCTGTCCCTAAAACAGCTCTTTTGGTTGTCTGCTGTTTCATGAAGGCTGGTCCATTGCCACATGCTCACCCCCTGAAATCTCCTGACAAAGCCCTACCCCCTCCCAAAGTGCCTTTTGTGGCCATCATTTTTATTTTCTCTTTTCTCTACCTTTCCATCCTAGATATAATTTTTTTCAAGTGCATAATATCTCTGTGCCTCAGTTTTTTGAGATGTAACCTGGGGCTAATAAATTTTATCGCCACTTGCAAAATTACATGAGTCAATATTTGAAAGCACCCAGCGTAGTGCATGGCACATAACAGTTGAGCTTTAGTACAACAAATGTTACTTGTTTTTCTCCTCTTCCCAACTGGTAATAATAACTCTACTGGAAGGGGAATACAGTAATTCAGGGAAAAATTTTTCATAAACTGTGGTGTTTGCCCAAATTTTGGTTTGTATTTATACAGTGCATTATGTATAAATTTGTTCTCATTAGATAGGGCTATTGAGTGTTTCTACCTTAGTTGTTTTGTTGTCTTAAAAGGTTAATTGGGGCATAACCAAATATAGCATGGTCTTGCAAACAACTCATAAAATCATAATTATTTTAAAATAAGCTTGAAAGTTAGAGGGGTTGCCGTATGAGACACATTTTACGTAGTTCTCAGTTTAGTTATGAAATTATTTGCTTCTCAAACTAAGGCAACCTCTCTCATTCCATATCTCTATCAGTAACTGTGTGATTTTAGAGGTTGTGATTTAATGTTTTCACATTGCTACCTATAATAACTCATTTTAGATCATCTAATCATGATATCCTTGACCTGTGTGGTGTTGTATCAGACACTTCATGCTGTGTATACCAGGCCTTTACCTGTCATAACTATCTCCCTTCTGTGTTTCAAGACACCCCAGCAAAGTAAAATTCAGTCCTCGCTTGATATAAATAGTAGCATTGTTGACTGGATCTTTGGATATATTAAATAAGGAACACCACCAAAAGAATGATAGAAGCATTGTTCATACTTTGCGATGTTTAACCGTTCTTGAAAGATTGAAACTGAAACTTAACACTGAGTGGATGAACTTTATTCAAGCAATAGTGTTGAGAAACAGGAATCCTAGGTTTCACCCAATCCAAGTGTTTAATCAGTTATATATTGTTTTTCATTCAAAATCATTTTACTACCCCCTTTGTCTACCTCCATCATCCTTATTTTACAAAGACCTTTGACCTGGTAGGCATTGCTGATGGTGAAATGCAATGTCCTGAAGTCTATCTATGTTTCCAATATAATTAACTGTTCAAAAGGGTGAACAAGATGTCTGTGAAAAAAATAGTATAGTCCTATAAAAACAGATTTTTTTTTTTTTAATTTTTTTTTTTTTTTTTTTTACATTTATTTTTGAGACAGAGAGAGACAGAGCATGAACGGGGGAGGGGCAGACAGAGAGGGAGACACAGAATCGGAAGCAGGCTCCAGGCTCCGAGCCATCAGCCCAGAGCCTGACGCGGGGCTCGAACTCACGGTCTGTGAGATCATGACCTGAGCTGAAGTCAGACGCTTAACCGACCAAGCCACCCAGGTGCCCCAAAACAGATTTGTTTTGATTTTGCTCCTTTAATTCTAGAAATCTAAATGTCAAAAATTCTTAACCACTGGCATGATACATGTGTATAAAACAAATTACATTTCTGAGAAGTAATGCTAATAATGTTTCTATACGTTGTATAAGTTAAGCAAGGATAACTTAATACTACTGACTGCTGTTGTTGCTGCTACTACGAATACTGGTATATCTGTACCACTGCCAGTATAGACAAAGGACGCTCTCATCATCCCCCAGGGAGGGAGTAGTCATTATGGGTGGTAGCATTATGTCTCTTTTAAATAATGTCTTCTTGTGTATTGTTGATATTTCTCCTGTACTTAAAACTTTTTTTTAATTAAAAAAACGCATCCTGTCTTTCTGGACTTGCTTGTATCATCAGTTATTTTCCATTTACATAATTCATGTCTGACATCAACAGAGCCGTTTACCGTTTACTCGGTACCTTGACATACTTTGGCAATTTTGTAAGTACAGTTTGAGTGATTCTTAGTATAGAAAGGTGAAAAGTACATTTGAACGTAAAACCTGTATTTGAGATATTTGTTGCCTTTTTTCCCTCCTGAAAGATAATTTAGAAACACAATTGATTGGTTATTTTGTTGCCGAACCCTTTATAAATCATTATTGGCGATAAATGTTCATTTCTCTTCAACTGTGAACAGTAACAAAAAAGTTATTCAGAATTATTCAGTGTTTTAAGAGCCACCCAAGTTGACACTCAAAAATTTAAGAGTGCTTCAGAATATGAGATATCTAATTGTTAATCAGCGCTGGAATTATTTCTACAAATCTTAGATGTAAATGCTAATGTCTTACTGGTCTACTCTACCTAATTGCTGGTATAAAAATGTGTTGAAATGTTTGAAATTAAATCCTCTGCTATAGTTTATGTCCTATGCAGAAGTGTGATTATCTGAGGAGTTTTTTTTCCCCTCAGATTTTAAATATGAAGTATTGTTCACTGTTAACACATAGTTATGAAACAAAATGCATAGTTATAAAGACTACCTTGACTAAATACTCTTGTTTTTCATTGGCTGTAATTTAATATTTAATATATTTGGGGGAGGGAAGACAAATTTAGTTTTTAAGTATATTTATAAGTGATGTCTTAATATCTATCTTTTTGTGATGTAGACTTCTAAGCTGAAATTGGTATAATTAAATATGTTGAGCATTTTGATTTTTATATTTCACTACTATAATACAAAACGAAATAACCTATGCTATCACATGCAACCTATCCACTAGCCTCCATTGCCCAGCTACCGCTGTCAGTCTGGGTTTCCCCTGCCATGCATGCACTAGTTGTCAACCCCCACAGCTGCACGTTTAAACACTCTGCTGGCACTGCCCCCACATAAGTGCTTAGAGGCCACCACCACGCATATGCCCCCCTATGGCTGCATTCAATTCCTGCCACCAGCCTAGATCCACTACTGAATGCGTTCTGAGAGATGACCCCCATAGCAGAACAACTTCATACAGCTGGCCTTGTCCTTACTGCCCATGCATGCCTGTAGCTAGCCCCCACCACCACACACATACTCAGAACCAGCCTAAGGACACTCACCCTTGGACCTGGAGGCATTGCCGAGGACCCCACCAGCCCTCTCAGCCACTGCTAAACCCCTCAGTTGTTGCTACCCAGGACCATGCAGAGAATGATGTCACGGACCCTAGTTGCTATGCCACTGGGTCCCTCCTGACACCTGGAGCTGCTGTCCACTCCTGCACTTGGTGCTCCATGAATAACAAGACCTGGTGCATCAGTGTACTTACACACACCCTTTAAATGGCACCCACGCACCTCCCCTCAGCTCCACCCTACAGGTGAAGGTCATTCCTTACGGAAGCCATCTTCTAAAATCTGGAAGACATGACTACTTGTTCACATGCACAGACATCAGTGCAAGGAAACAGAGAACACCAAAAATCAGGAAACCATGGCACCAGCAAACAAACACAGTAAACTTCCAATAACCTACCCCCAAATAAATGGAAATCCATAAATTGCCTAAGAAAGAATTCAAAATAACTGTTCTAAAGATGTTCTGCAAGCCACAAGTGAAAACAGATAAGTAAACAATTTACTGAAATCAGGCAAATAATACAAAAACAAAAAGAGAAGTTCGACAAGGTAAGTATTAAAAAAAGAAATTCTGGAGCTCAAACATGCAATGCCAGGACTGGAAATACAATGTAGAGTTTCAGCAACAGACTTGATCAAGCAGAAGAAAGAATGAATATAAAGACAGGTAATTTTGAATTGTCTAGTCAGAGGAAAAGAAAGAATGAAAAAGAATGAAAAAAAGCCTACAGAATTTATCAAACACTATTAAATGAATCAGTATACATATTATGGGAGACTTGGAAGGAGAAGAGACAGAGAAAGGTGAAGAGCTTCTTTGAAGAAATAATGACAGAACTTTCCAAATCTGGGGAGGGAAATAGATATCCAGACTCATAGAGCCCATAGGACCCCAAATAGACTGAACATAAAGAGGTCTACACCAAGAAACACTAGACTTAAACTCAAAAGTCAAAGACAAAGGGAGACTTTTGAGAGGAGCAAGAAAAAGTGACCCATCAAATACAAGGGAGCCCCCATATGACTGTCAGTGGATTTCTTTTTTTTATTATTTTTTTTAATGTTTATTTTTGAGAGAGACAAGAGTGTGACTGGGGGCGGGGCAGAGAGAGAGGGAGACACAGAATCTGAAGCAGGCTCCAGGCTCTGAGCTGTCAGCACAGAGCTCGACACAGGGCTTGAACCCCTGAACCGCGAGATCATGACCTAAGCCAGGGTCAGATGCTTAGCCACCTGAGCCACCCAGGTGCCCCTCAGTGAATTTCTTAATAAAAACCTTACAGGCCAGGAAAGAGTGGGATGTTATAATTCAAAGTACTAAAAGACAAAACTTCCAATCAAGGGTGTTGTACCCAGCAAAGTTTTAAAGTAAAGAGGAAATAAAGTCTTTTCCATACAAATAAAAACTGAAGACAGTTTATCACCCGTGGGCCTACTTTGCAAGAAATCCTTAAGGGAGTTCTTCAGGGGGAATTGGAACATGCTAATCAGCAATATTAAAATGTATTAAAGTATAAGTTTCACTAGGAAAGGTAAATATATAGGCAAATGCAGAATAACATAACACTCCAATGATGGTGTGCAAATTATCTGTAACTAATATAAAATTAAAAGTATTAAGAATAACTGTAATGACAAAAGTTGAATAACAGATTCACAGTATTAAAATAAGTAAACTCTGACTTCAAGAACACATAGTTTGTGAGGGGTAAAATAAAGTTTTTGTATGCAGTTGAACTTAAATTGTTATCAAATTAAAATAGATAGTCATAAATAAAAGAAGCTTTATGTGAACCTCATGGTAACCACAAAGGAAAAACTTATGGTAGGTGGGTAAAAGAGAAAGGAATCAAACCAAATCACTACAAAAAAATTGTAAAAGACGACAGAAGGAAGGGAATAAAAGTAACTGAAAAACAGAAAAATGTTAACAAAATGGAGATAGTCAAGTCTTTATCAATAATTATTTGAAGTATAAATGAATTAAATTCCCCAATGAAAAGAGAGTGACTGAATTTTTTTAAAAGAAAGAAAAATTTAAAAACTAAATCTAGTGATAAGCTGACTACAAGATACTCACTTTAGGTATAAAAACACATAGGCTGAAAGTAAAGGGACAGAAAAGGATATTCTATGTAAACAGTAACCTAAAACACACCAGAGTTGGCAATATGTATATCAGACAAAACAGACTATAAGTCAGAAATTTTCACTAGAGGCAAAGAAGGTCATTATATAATGATAAAGGGAAGGTATAGCAGATAGATACACATCCAACATCAGAACTCCTAAATATATAAAAACAGATATTGACAGATCTGAAGGGAAAAATTGATAGCAATAGAATAATAGTAGAGGACTTCAGTATTGCACTTTCAATAATGAAAGAATATCCAGGCAGAAAATCAATAAGGAACAATTGACTAAAACAACACTATAGCCCAAATGAATCTAACAGACATACACAAAACTTTCCACTAAATAGTAGCAGAATATACATTCTTCTCAAGTGCTCAAGGAACATTCTCCAGGATAGATCACATGTTAGGTACAAAACACATCTTAACAAATTAAAGAAAAATGAAATCATATCTTCTCAGACACACAGTGGAATGAATCTAGAAGTCAATAACAGAAAATAGAAAAATTCACAATTAGAAACTGAACATACTCTTGAACAACCATTGAGTGAAAGAAAAAATATAAAGGGAATTTTAAAGCTAACTTGAGACAAAAAAAGAAAGTGAAAATACAATTTAACAAAACCTGGGATGCAACAAAAGCAATACTAAGAGGGAAGTTTATAGCAAAAAATGCCCACGATTAAAAAAGAAGAAAGATCCCAAACAACCTATCATTACATACAACTCAAGGAACTAAAGAAAAAACTGCACCCAAAATTAGCAAAGGAATGAAATAAATATTAGAGCAGAAATAGAGAATAGAAAAATACTACAATTTCAGCAAAACTGGGGCGCCTGTGTTACTCAGTAGGTTGAACATCCAACACTTGATTTCAGCTCAGGTCATGATCCCAGGATCCTAGAATTGAGTCTGCTTTGGGCTCTGCCCTGAGCTGGAGCCTGCTTAAGACTGTCTCTCTCTCTGCCCCTTTCCCCAAATCGTGCTCACTCTCTCCTGAAAAAAGAATCAACAAAACTAAGAATTGGTTTTTTGAAAAGATAAACAAAGTTGACACACCTTTCGTTTAGGAGAGAGAAGACTCAAACTCAAAAGTGAAAGAGGAGACATTACAGCAAATGACACAGAAACAAAAAGGATCATAAGAGCCCATTAAGACAATTACATGACAACCTAGAATAAATCAATAAATTCCTAAAGACTAATCAAGAAGACTGAATCAAGAAGAAATGGAAAGTCTGCCTAGACCTATAACAAAGAGGTTAAATAAGTAATAAAAAACCTTTCCACAAAGAAAGGCCCAGGACCAGATGACTTCATTGGGGGAATTCTAACAGACATTCAAAGATGAACTAATATCAATCCTTCTTCAGCTCTTCCAAAAAACTAAAGTAGATGGAATACTTTTAAACTCATTTTGAGAGTAACTTTACGCTTATTCCAAAGCCAAAGACAACACAAGAAAACTGCAGTTTAATATCTCTGATGAACATAGATGCAAAAATCCTCAATAAAATACTAGTAGCAACCTGTTAAAAGGATCATACAGCATAACCAAGTGGGATTTACCCTTAGGATGCAAGGATGATTCAACCTATGAAAATCAATCAGTGTAGTACCCTACATTAATAGAATGGAAGTCAGAAAAACCACATGATAATCTCAATAGATATAGAAAAAGCATTCATATCTTTTTTATAAACGTCTCAACAAAACAGACACAAAAGGAACATACTTAAATACGATAAAGACCACATATGAGAACTACACATCTGACATCATAATCAGAAAAAATTGGGAAGCTTTTTACTCTAAGATTCAGAAGAAGGTAAGGATGCCCTCTCTCACCACAACCAGCAACATAGTGTTAAAAATCCTATGGGAATGCACACTGGAACAATCACTATGGAAAACTATGGAGGTTCCTCAAAGAATTAGAATTAGGGCAATTTAATGGCCCAGCAATCCCACTTCTGGGTATATATCCAAAGGAAATAAAATAAGGACTTTCAAGAGATATCATACTCCCGTGGTCAGCACTATTCACAATAGCCAAAATATGGAAACAACCTGAGCACCCATCAATGGATAAATAAAGAAGATGTGATATGTGTGTGCATGCACGTGCGCACACACACGTGCACACAGTTGAATATTATTCAGCCATAAAAGAGAAGGAAATTCTGCCATTTGTGATAACATGGATGGACCTTGAAAGCATTATGCCAAGTGAAATGAGTCAGAAGAAGAAAAATACTGTATGATTTCACTTATACGTGGAATCTAAAAAATTAGAACTCATAGAAACAGTCAGTGGAAAAGTGGTTGGCAGGAGCTGAGGGATGGGGGAAATGGGCAGATATTGGTCAGAAGGTACAAACCTCCAGTTTTATGATTAAGTTCTGGGGAGCTAAGAGACAGCATGGTGACTATAGTTAACAATACGGCATTATATAAAGTTGCTATGAGAGTAAATCTTAAATACCCTCCCCCACAAAAAAGAAATGGTGATTTTGTGAGTTGCTAGAAATGTTAACTATACTGTGGTAATCATTTTGCAGTATACAAGTGTATCAAATCCAGCACGCTGTGTACCTTAAACTTCCACAACGGTATATGTCAATTTTATCTTAATAAACCTGAAATTTAAAAAATCCTAACCGCATACATTAAAATTTTTTTTAGAAAAAAATTACTGGTGCCTTGGTGGCTCATTCGGTTAAGCGTCGTACTTCGGCTCATGTCAGGATCTCACAGCTTGTGAATTCGAGCCCCGCGTCAGGCTGTGTGTTGACAGCTTAGATCCTGGAGCCTACTTAGGATTCTGTCTGTCTGTCTGTCTGTCTCTCTCTCTGTGTCTCTCTCTCTCTCTCTCTCTGTGTCTACCTGTCTCTCAAAAATAAATAAACATTAAAAAAAAAAAAAAACCTAGCCAGCATAATCAAGCAAGGAAGAGAAATAAAAGGCATTCAAACAAGAAGGGAAGAAGTAAAATTATTTCTCTTTGCAGATGAAATGATTTAGAAAACACTAAAGACCACACACACACACACACACACACACACACACACACACAAAGAAAGCCACTAGAACTACTAATTTAGCTAAGTTTCAGGATGTAAAATCAACATACAAAAGTCAATTGCATTTCTATACACTAACAAGGAATTACCTGAAAAAGAAATTATGAAAACAATCCCATCCACATAAGCTGGGCAAAGAATAACATACTTAGTAATTAACCAAAGAGACAAAGACTTGTACATTGAAAATTATAAAGCATTGATGAAGGAAATTAAAAGACAACAACAAATGGAAATACATCCTACATTCATGGATTGGAAAAATTAATATTGTTAACGTTCATGCTACCCAAGTTGGTCAACAAATTCAATCCTATCAAAATACCAAAGACATTTTTTATGGAAACAAAAAACAATCCTAAAATTTGAATGGAACCATGACCCCAAATATTCAAATGAATCTTGAGCAAGGAAAACAAAGCTAGTGTCATCACAATTCCTGATTTCAAATGACATTACAAAGTTATAGTAATCAGTACTGGCATTAAAACAGATATACAGACCAATGGAATGGAGAAAGAAAGAAGCCTGTGCAGTTATAGTCAACTTATCTTTGACAAGGGTCCCTGTAACACACAATGGGAAATGACAATCTCTTCAACAAATGGGTGTTGGCAAAACTGGATATCCCCCTGCAAAAGAATTAAATTGGTCCCTATCTTACATCATCCACAAAAATCAACTCAAAATGGATTAAAACTTAAGCATATGCTATCACAAGGTTTCAGAAGAGAACATAGGGGAAATACTTCTTTACATTGATTTTAGCAATAATTTTCTGGAAATGACAGCAAAAGCATAGGCAACAAAAACAAACAAAAAAAATAGATAAATGGAATTACATCAAACTAAAAAGCTTCTGCACAGCAAAGGGAAATAATCAACAGAGTGAAAAGGCATCCTACAAATGGGAAAAATGGTCACAAACTACATATCCAATAAGAGGTTAATATCTAAAATACGTAAGGAATTCATACAACTTAATAGCAAAATACAAATAACCCACTTTGAAATGGTCCAAAGAACCTAATAGGCACTTCTCAAATTCAAATGGCTAAAAAGTATACAAAAAGGTGTTCATCATCTCTAATCATCAGGGAAATGCAAATCAAAACCAAGTAATTTCACATCACACCTGTCACAATGACTAATATCAAAAAGATGAGAAATAACAAGTATTGGCAAGGATGTGAAGAAAAGAGAATCCTTGTACACTGTTGGTTGGGAATGTAATTTAGTATACCCACTATGAAATATAGTATGGAGATTGCTCAAAAAATTAAAAATAGAACTACTCTATGATCTAGTAATCCCACTTCTGAGTATGTAACAAAAGAAATAGAATCAGGATCTCAAAGAGATCTCATGCACCCCCAAGTTTGGTGCAGCATTATTCACAGTGGTCAAGATATGGAAACAACCTAAATGTCCTTCAATGCCCGAATGGATGAAGGAAACACATACACGCGCACACACACACACAGAAACACAGTGGAATATTCAAGCATAAAAATAAGGAGATACTGCTACTTGGAACAGTATGGATGGAGCTGGAGGATATTATGCTAAGTGAAATAAGCAGGACACAGAAAGAGAAATACTGCATGATTTCACTTCTGTGAGGAATCTAAAATAGGCAAACTTAACAGAAGTAGAGAGGGGGTGCCTGGGTGGCTCAGTCAGTTAAGCGTCTGACTTTGGCTCAGGTCATTATCTCACAGTTTGTGGGTTTGAGCCCTGCATTGGGCTCTGTGCTGACAGCTCAGAGCCTGGAGCCTGCTTGGGATTCTGTGTCTCCCTCTCTCTCTGCCCCACCCCCCACGCCCCACCCACACGCCCCACCCACACGCCCCACCCCCATGCCCTACCCCTGCTCATGCTCGCTTGCTGTCTCTCAAAAATAAATAAACATCAAAGTTTTTTAAAAAAAGTAGAGAGTAGAATGATTTGCAAAGGGCTGGGGGAATAGGGAAATGGGGTGATGTTGGTCAAAGGATACAAAGTTTTAGTTATGCAAAACAAATACATTCCAGAGTTGTAATGTACAGAATGGTGATGATAGTTTTATTGTATTGTATACCTGAAATTTGCAAAGAGGATATATCTTAAATCTTCCCACGTACAAAATGGTAACTATATAGAGGTGATGATATGTTAATTAGCTTGATTATGGTGCTCTTCTCACAATGTATACATATATAAAAGCATCAAGTTGAAAAAAATAAGTATGTATAATTTTATATGTCAAGGATATCTCAGAAGAGCTGTTAAAAATAAAAAAAAAATTGGGAAAATATTTTTTATTTAAGAAATCAAATTTTAAGTTCTTAGCTTTTATATGATGGTGTGGTAATATGTTTTTTCTAGTCTTGTCATAAGCTTACAGCTATCTACATGATGGTAATGCACCAGATTGATTAAAATGGAAAACAAGACATTGAAAAGACTGAATTTGAATCCTCAGTGAACTCTTTAGTCATTTTTCCTCTAAGATATTGAAGTAAATTTTAAAATAATGTTACTTGACTCAGGATTCGAAGGACCTTGTAAACTAGGAGATATTACAGGTGGACCTAAGTCTTATTTTTAGGGCACCAGAGAGAAATACAGAAGTACATAGAAAGAATGAATCCAGTGCGTGTTTTATAGTTAATCTGAGGACTCAACAATTTGGGTACATATTTGCCAAATAAAATGATCTATGAAGCAAACATTTTCTTGATTGTATCATAACAGCCTGAAAGTTTATATTTGTGGCATTACTCTGATTAATGAAATCAGTTCCAGTGCAAACATTTGGGCTGTTAGATTTACAAAACCGTTATTTGTCCAATTCTGCAGCTGCTACCCTAGTTCTGGCTCTCATCTTTTTACACCTGGTTTACTGTATCTTCCATGCTGGAATTCATGCCGCAGTCTTGCCCTGCTCAAATTTATTCAAGCAATGCTTTTGTGTTTTCCAGTTCCAGTTAGGAGTTTTAATAATCCCTGACTGGTTACCAAATCAAAAGTAAACTCAACCTAGAATTTAAAGTTTTCCAAATCGTACTGACTCGTGCTCTTCGACACAGTTTCTTCATGGTAACATTTATCTTCTCAGCATGGTATCCCACTTCTTGTTTTGCTATCGCATCTTTCCTCTTTAGGATATACTCCTCCCTTACAATGAAAAAAACCCAAAGTACCTTCTCAGGTTTGAGTTTTAGGCTGTTTTAGACATCTAATGTGGATCATCTTATATTCTGGATCTTGAAAACATCATCAGGAATATGAGTATTCTAGTTAATTAGTGGCTTATCGTATCATTCATAAGTTAACAATGCTAAACACTCTTTATTCAGTCAAATTCACATTATAAGAAAATACAGTGCAATGTATTTAATGCTTCATTGATGATATAGTAGGCATTTCACTTAGAAATGTTGATGTATAGGACTGCTGGTTAGTAAAAATGTCTAGTTCTTACTGTCTTTTATACTTGCTGTTGCTTATTTTTTTGAAGGTATTGTAAATATTTTAACATGTTTTATATTTTTAATCGGCAGTAAGTATCTCTATTCCCCACTCTGAACACGTAACATTATACTTTGTACATAATAGATTTTCCTAAAATACTTGATTCATTCTGTCAGAAAATATTTATTGAAAATCTACTATATGCCAGGAGATAGGACTTTAGGACTATCACCATGGAAAGACAGTCTGTGCTCTTAAGAGACAGACAAGTAGACAGACATCCCTAATCTAGTGTAAATTCTCTAATAGAAGTAAATACACAGTTGCATGTTGTACCTTTTCAGTTTGGAGAGTGTCGAGCAAACTTTTCCAGTGTCAGTACCGAGGAGGGAATTAGGAAATTTAAGTCCCCCAAACTACACCAGATGAAATTTGTCACCCAAGTAGTAATGTGTTTTTGTTATGCAAATATAGTTGTAAGGCAAATCTCCAGTTTTCTTCCCCTCCAGAGTGCCTCCACTAAATCTTCCCATATAGAAATTCTGGAGCCCCCTCTGAGATGAAGGAATAGCTAAGTTGGGTAAGTAGAAGTCCTCCTGAAGGAGACAAGGATAAAGCGTATTCCTGGAATGGGAATATAAACCAAGGCCCAGTGGTGAAAAGAGAGCAAGGCAGTTGGGGGGAGTAGTTCTCGAAGGCCAGAGTGTAGATTTGGTTGGAGGAGTTGGTGAAGGGGAAATGGTCACTGATGAGCTGCATACGTAGGCAGGAGTCAGGTTGTGAAGGGTTTTAAGACAGTGTGAAGAAGTGGGATTCTTATGAGAGCAGTGGGGAAATCGCTGAAAGGTTTTAAAAGCAAATGAAAAATGACATGATCTATTTAATTTTCAGAGTTGTGTTGAGCCCAATTAGGTTCTTTAGTTTGCATGCTTTTATTAGTCAGATTTTTTTAATGTTATTCTATACTTTCTCTCTAAAAATACTCTTTATAAAAAGCATTTGGATTCCTTAAATCAGTGATTTTAAAACTTTTGTTTTCCTAGCAGTGGAATTCTTAAGGATTTTAAAATTCTACACAGTTGGTCAGTATTAAAAAATAATAAAAGGAGAAGCACTTTGCTTTTAATTCTGGTACTGTTTAATGTTTACTTTGTTGTTTTTTATGGTGAGGAAATGGAGTCGTAGGGATGATAGTTGTCATGGCTGCTTGCCTGTATACTCCACTGAGGTTAGGGCTTGTATTCTAGAGTGACATTATTACTAGGTAGGGCTCCGTAGTTCTAACTGATGGTAGCAGCAGCTTTCATAATTCATAGTTGGTGGTCTCCTAGGCCTTTACTTTTATTTATTTGACAAATATGTATGAAGTATTCTTAGTACTAGTGATATTTCTTTGAGCAAAACAGACACAACTCCTGACCTCATGGTGCTTTAGTATAATGGAGGAGATGGATCTTAAGTAATGCTACAATGTAATTACACCCGATATAATAAATGCTGTGTAGAAGGGGTGATTTATATTGGGAGATCATTGAAAAAGTTATATTTAAATAGAGATTTAAGCTGGAATCTGAGGAAGTAGGCAAAGACAGAATGTTCTAGGCTGGGGTTATAAAATGCATGAATTCTCTGAGGTGGTAAGGTGAGTGACAAGGGGTAAAGCTGGAGAGAGGGAGGCAGAGGCCAGATTATGGAAAGACAAGTTAAGGACTTTGACTTTTATCCTCAGTCTAATGAGAAACCATCAAAAGATTTTCAACGGGTAATGAAATTAGATGATTTGTCTTAAGAATATTACTCTGGCTGATGTGGAGAAATGGGCTAAGAAGAGCTAGAATGGATACAGAGACATCAGTTAAGAAACTATTACAGGAGTCTTATTCTAGAGTCTGGCACACAGGCTATCAGTAGATATTTGTGGATTCGCTGGAGGACAACTATATCACTGCCTCTGTTATGACATCTCAAATCATCCATACTTTAACAGAGTTAAATTGAATATTTTCAAGAAATCACAGAGTAGTGCCCATTTGTGCTAATGTTTCCTCAAAAATTTCATATTTTTAAATTACTTTTTCACATTGACGAATGTGAAATTCATGTATTCAACAAATATCGAGTGCTTAGAATATGCTAGATATTAGCTGAGGGGCTAAGGACATAGAATCAATGAATAAGATAGGCATGATATGATATCTGCCATCAAGTGGCTTCTAGTCTGGTTAATCAGATCTAAGCAAAGCAAGCAATATATTGACCTAATCCTGTGGCATGGAATTTGTCCATTTATCTCAACCTCAAGACCAGGAATGTCCTAGATGAACCATGTGACCCTTTCATCAATTAAACTACATCTTCTCCTTACCCCCTCTTGCTTCTAATTTATACAACTAGGCTTCTACTTTATCTTTGCTGCAAATTCAGCCCCTCATAAATCCTAACACATACGTCAGGGACCTGACAACCTAAAGATTGAATCCCAGTTCTCCTTTAGTCTTACAAAAGCTGGGACCTTGCTTAATGGATTACTCTTCTATTGCTGCATAACAGATCACCACAAATCTAGTGGTTTAAATGACACATATTTATTATCTCACATTTTCTGTGGATCAGGAGTCCAGGCATAGCTTGGACTAGCTGTGGACCAGCATAGCTCCACTCAATGCTGCAATCAAAGCATCAGGCAGACTGCGTTGTCATATGTGGCTCAGTCTCCTCTTCTAAGCTCATTTAGTTTACTGACAGAATTCATTTCCTTATGCTTGTAGGAAGGCTGCCCCTCTCTACAGGCAGTTCACAACATGGCTCTTTGCTTCTTCAAGAACAGCAGAAAAGAGAGAACCTCTGCTACTTGGAGTCTCTGAGCTCAGGGAGGCCTTAGGGTTGTTTTAGTTTTTGGCTGATTAAGCCAAGCCCACTCAGGAAATCTTTCTTGACAAACACAGAGTCAACTGATTAGAGACTGGCAGTACAGCTGCAAAGTCCCTTCACATTTGTCATATAACCTAACATTATAATGGGAGTGGTAGCCCATCATATTCACGGGTCCTCACGCATACCCAAGAGGAGGGAATTATTCTGCCTGTCTCATTGCCTCTTTTTAAAATCTCCTACATCTCTTGGCTTCCAGCAAGACATGCTCTTCTTAGGCTCTCCATGTCTTTGATGGTTTCTTTTCCTCTCTGTCTCCATTTCGTAAATGTTGAGGTTCCCCAGAACATCCCATTAACCATCCAATATGTTTCTTGACCCTATTATCTATTGTTTCCCACTGGCTGAGGGCCAGATTCCTACTAAGAATAAATCTAAGAGCAGATTATTTTTTTCTCCGGTCAGTGGCAGAAGAACAGATTAATCATGTAACGAATAAAATAAAAGCGATCTGTTATTCTGCCATCATTCTGGCATCCATTTGGGGAGAAAGGGGAAGTTCCTAGTTTAAGGGAACATGATTGGTATCAGTGCCATCTACTCAAGTTATTCATGGTTGGTGAAAAAAACCCTGAAGATGGTTGGGAAAACTTCACCATATCAGGAGATAGGCAGTTGTGTCAGCTGATTCTAGAAGGTGTAGCTCCAGTAGCATTGGGGAGTACTGTCTTGTTATGCCAGGGTACCTTAGAAGAATGTGGGTATGTTATGACATTCATTGAGAGGGACTAAATATGAATGAGTTGGGCAATAGCGTGTTATTAACCTATCAGTTATTTCAAAGTATATTGCTAAAAGCAAATACATCCTTTGACGTTAGCCACAGAAACATTTTTCTAGATATGTCTCCTCTGGTAAGGGAAACAACAGCAAAATTAAACTATTAAGACTAGGGGCACCTGGGTGGCTCAGTCAGTTAAGCATGTGACTCTTGGTTTCGGCTCAGTTCACGATCTCTCTATTTCATGAATTTGAGCCCCACGTCAGGCTCTGCGCTGTCAGCACAGAACTTGCTTGAGATACTTTTTCCATCCCTCTTCTCTGCCCCGCACTCATGCAGTCTTTGTCTCTCTCAAATAAATAAACTTCAAAAAATTATGAAAAAATAAAAAATAAACTAGTAGTAGGACTATACCAAAATAAAAAGCTTTTCCATAGTGAAGAAAACCACCAGCAAAACAAAGAGGCAACCTACTGAACAGGAGAAGATATTTGCAGATAATATATTCAATAAGGAGTTACTATTCAAAATTAATGTAAAGAACTTACACAACTTAACACCAAGAAACAAATAACCCACTTAAAAATGGACAGAGGACCTGAACAGATGTTTTTTCCAAAGAAGCTATACAGATGGCCAACAGACACATGAAAAGATGTTCAACATCACTAATCATCAGGAAATTGCAAATTCAAACCACAATGATATATGACTTTACACCTCTCAGAATGGCTGAAATCAAAAACACAAGAAATAGCCAAATGTTGCTGAGGATGTGGAGAAAAAGGAATCCTCATACACTGCTGATAGAAATGCAAATTGGTTCAGCCACTGTGGAAAACTATATGGAGGTTCCTCAAGAATTAAAAATGGAATTACCATATAATCCAATAATTCCACTACTGTGTATTTACCAAAACAAAAACTCTAATTCCAAAAAGATATATTTACCCCTATATTTATTGCAACATTATTTACAGTAGCCAAAATATGGAAGGAACCCAAATGTCCATTGATTAATAGATAAAGTAGATGTGGTATATGTATACAAGGCACTATTACTGAGCCATAAAAAAATCATGAAATCTTAACCATTTGCAACAATACAGATGGACCTGGAGGGTATAATGCCAAGTGCAGTGAGTCAGTCAGAGAAAGACAAATACCGTATGATTTTATTCGTATGTGCAGTTTGAGAAACAACACAAGTGATCAAAGAAAAACGAAACAAAAAACCCAACTCGTAAATATGGAGAACACACTAGTGATTGCCAGAAGGGAAGTGGGTCATGGGGATGGGTTTAAATTTTTTTTTTTTTGATAAACTCAACTCCCGTGTAGGGCCGAAACTCACAACCCCGAGATCAAGAGTTACATGGTCTACTGACTGAACCATCCAGGCACCACGGAAAAAAAATTTTAATAAAAAGATACGTTCATACATTCTTATAGTTTAAGTGTAGCAATTGCAACCGAATTTCACCTCTGTCCTCTAGCAAAATTGAGTATCTTGCATACAACTCAGTTAAGATCTGCAGTCTTCTATAGTCTTCTTAATTTAGGAATAGCTTGGTGGAATTTACTTGGAAGAAGCAGTCCCTTTCCTCTTTCTGAAATTACCTTAGTCTCTATTCTTATCTGATTGGTTTATTGTTAAAAACCAGCTTAGAAAAAAAAAGGTTAGACATTATTTCCCTACTAAAGCATTTTTATTTCTAGAAACCTGCTCCCTAGTGCCCATCCTTGAGAATGTTCTTTTCTCTGTTCTCTACCAGATTTGTGTCAGTTACATATATCAAGATGTATTACAACTTATTTACGTGTTTGTCCACCCTACTAGTGAGGTCCTTGTGCATGGAAATTGATATATTCATTTTCTTAACTACAGTCCCTGACATGACAAATGCTCTATACATATTTTAAATAAATAATGAATAAATCATTGCACTAACCCAAATCATAATATTTTCACTCACTTGACTTCAAGTGACCAGATCTGATTCCCTCAGATACATACACTGACCCTGATACACATATTTTTACTTCACTCCATGGATATATAATGAAAGTAGTGGCCATTCCTTCTGAAGCTACTTTGGCCTAGAATTCTCTGCCTTCCCAAGCTTCCCCTGCCCCTGCCTCCCCTCCCCCCCACCATCATCATGTTTTAAAGTCATAAGACCAGACTTCCAAAAATATATTATGGCTGGGACAAAGTCTTTTTGTCGTGAAGCCCTGTAAGTCACTCCAGAAGTATAGGAAAACGAAGTGCTTAAAAAAAAAAAAAAAAAAAAAAAAGGAAAAGGAAGTGCTTGGCATAGGGTGTAGCAAATAGCCAAGGATCTTATTAACATGTTCACATTTGAGTGGACTTCTGAGCCTCTGAAAAAGAATAGGAGCTATCATCCCAGCATCCTTAGGTTTGGGGATTAGGCCAAAGAAGACCTTCAGAAATCCCATATTTTGAAATGTACAACACATTCTTAAGGTTGTAGATACTGAATAATTTTAAATATAATATTTGGACTAGGAAGGAGACTAATTTTATATTCATACTTAACAGAGAGCTGAGTCAGAGATAGTATCTTCAGATTCTCATCTCCACTGAAGATCCTTGTATATTTGTTGAAAGCAGCATTAACAATGGCACAGTATAAATACAGAGAGCAAACCGAAGGTTGCTGGAGAGGAGGTGGGTGGGGGGATGGGTTAAATAGATGATGGGAATTAAGGAGGGCACTTTTTGGGATGCGCACTGGGTGTCATATGTAAGAGATGAATCAATCACTGGATTCTACTCCTGAAGCCAAAACTACACTGTATGTTAATTAACTTGAATTTAAATAAATTTTGAAAATAGAAACACCAACATTCAGTCTTAGTCTTAGAATTACATTTATTTTTGAGTTGGGTTTAACAAAACTTCACCTTATTGTTGCCTCTTGTGTTGATGGACTATTCAAATGTGTTAATAACAACCTGAAAATGTTAAGTATGAATATACAGATAATAACACTTGTGTATAAACCTATATAAGTCAAAAAAAGATGGTACAATAGCATCATCAGAAATGTGGCCTTGGAAGAACATAATTTCCATATTAGAAATGTTTTTTAATATTAAAATTAATTCTGTAGGATTCTAGGAGTATAGAATTAAGAGAGTGTGATATGGATAACAATGCTTCATTGATTTCCGAAACCTTTATGTAGCTCTTCTTCTGGAATATGGGCAGAAATTAGTTTCATGGTTTTCTCTGTGGGCTTCATTTTCTGTTGGTACGTACCTTGTCAGAAGGTATCTAACTGACTATAATTAACAGCTTTTGTTTAAAAAAGAATCTTTTGTGGATAGAAAACAATGCTCACAAGGTGACTAACTTTTTATTGTGCAAGAAATAATGTTTTTAAGCTACAGCTCTCAAACAACCAGGCAAAGGTAATAAATGATTCAGTAAATATTGGGACACGCATGTGAGTTTGTAAGAGATTGTAGAACATGGGCGCCTGGGTGGCTGAGTCAAGCATTCACCTCTTGATTTCGGCTGAGGTCATAATGTCAATGTCATGAGATCAAGCCCCACATTGGGCTCCACACTGGGTATGGAGCCTGCTTGAGATTTTCTCCCTCCCTCCATGCCCCTCCCACACACAAGTGCACACATGCTTGCTCGCTGTCTTTAAAAAAAAAAAAATATATATATATATATATATATATATATATATATATATATATATAGTAAAACATGTTAATATTATGCATGATTTTCCAATCTTCTTTTGTTTTCAAGTTATTTTGATAACAAAGGTTTATGCAGTAGGCATACTCCCACAAGGTTCTGTTACTATATCATGTGAACACATAAAGGTCAGTGTTTAAGAAACTAAGTAGTCACAGAATTCTCATTTATCTCTTCCCAAAATGTAATGTTTTATCTTTTGTTATCTAAAAATAGGCATACTTGTAGGAAGAAATGAAAAAATGGGGGAAACTTGGTTATGTAGAAAGTCTGTTCATCCAGAAAACCTTAGGATTTTTAGTCTGAAAACTTAACAGGAAATCTTAAAATAGTCAATTAAAATCTGATTGTAGTTACTTGGTGTCAAGTGTTCTTCAGACCCAGTCTTTTGATTCTGTTAGTTCTTAAATGAGGAATTTGGGTAGTGTGCCATTCTCATTTCAACAGATCATTTTTGAAGGTGCCATAATGGTAGCATACCACTCTGGAATCACGTCAATAATTTAGATTTTTCTTAGAGATTCTGTAATGATCAGTTATTATAAAGGACATGTTATACAAAACCACAGTGTTTGTGTTGTTAATGTTTGTTGTGTTGTCTTCGTTTTATTTTGATTAGTTGGTTTTAGCTCATTCTTTTAGATCCTTGCCTCCTAAGTGGTACTTTATCCCCTTATTCTCAATTTTAATTTAATTAATTTTTTTTCTAAAAGATATTCTGCCACTCTGTTAAACCATTCTACAACTTCTTCTCTAACATGTTTATATAAATTCATATTGAAGAAATACATTCAGATTATCAGCTATATGGAGTAATTAATAGCCAGTGACATCATCACTGATACTATACATTTTCCTTGTAGAATGGTCTTTGCATCATGACTTCGCATAGCATTGTTTTAGGTAGATCAACAAATCAATTATTATATTTTATTTTTATTATACCATAAGTAATGCCTCATAATAAATGAGATTTATTGGGGAGAGTTTTTTTTCTTTTTAGGCTGCTGTGTTTAAATGGTGCTGCAATTTAGTTATTCCACTGAATCCTCATAGAGTGCATACCTGACATAGTTAATAAAAGACTTTGTTAGCTTTCTGTATATTGAACATTTGAGAAATACACAGTTGTGTTGTGCATTAGGGTTTGAATTCCTTATGTACAAGAATATTTACTACCTTCTTTGTTTCATTTCAGAATGACCTTATTTAAAAATGTATGAGGCTATTTATAATCGACTCTGTGGCAGTGATTAAAGAGGTGTGAATAATAGGTTATTGGAACTTGACAGCTCCTGGTTTGCTAAACTAGTGTTAGAACATTTATGCTGCTCAGATGTACTTTATATTTCTAAGGTGGGAATTTCTCTTTTGACATGTGGGTTATTGGTATAATGTATTCCATAGGTTTTTATCTTTAAAGTGGTTACCAAGTCATAGTATTTTATTGATTTATGTTTTATATTTTCTTCAACTTAATGAACCAACATTTTATGCTTAATAATTATAACCTGAGTATGGGTTATATCAAAACATCCAATATAGACAGAGGATTGGTCCCTAAGCACAGCACTGGCCTACTATCTGAAGCTTTCCTATAAGATAAATGCAATCAAGATTTTATTTTTTAATGAAAAAAACCGTTTCTTACAGAAAATTTGAAAATGTTTAGTAGGTTGATATTCATCAGTTGTTACTTTGGGAAGAATGTCAATATATCTGAAGATATTTGGAATAGCACACTATATCCAAAAAAAAGTTGTATACTGAGTATTTCAGCAAACCTTTATTAATTCTAAATGCCAAGACCAGAAAAACATGAATTTGATTTAATTGGATTTGGATTAGACATTAAAAATATTTAAAAATAAAAACAAACGTAGGAAAGTATTTAAAAATTTTGAGTAAACCAATAATTAACCTAATGAATTTTCGCTGTTATCATAGATTCAGAGTGCTTTGTTATTTATCAGTGCACATTCTAAAATACACTAAAGATTTATTACTAAAATCCATTTTAGTATTGTAAGTCATTTGTCCCTTACCAGCCAGGAGGTTAGGTTTCTAAAAAGAATGAGGTTGGCAAAACTGAAGCAGAGAAAGTTAAGCTTCATGGAAAACAATGGTTAGGGAATTAACAATAAAAATTACTCTGTATATATGTCACAATAAGTCTGAGAAATCTTTAATCTAAAAAAAAATTCAAAATAAGCCCCATCTCTTAGCATAACAAACTTCCTCCACTAAAAGCTCTTTACTTGACCCATTTTCTTCAGTTGTGATCTATAGCATGAGTCTCCCACAAATTTTGGATTCTGTGAATTGTACCCATTTGTAAAGTTTTTTGAACTATCTGGTTTGAAACTTACTTTTTCACTTTATTTTTCCCTTGTTTTATTTTTTCCCCAAGTATGAAAAATTGTGAAGCAGCTTGTATTTTGATGGTACTTAAGGGCATATTTTTCTAGAATTGAACATCTTCCCATCTGTTGAGAAATGGGAATACAGGTGTTTACCAACGGGTGGAAAAACTGGTTGAAGGTGTCATACAGAATTGTATGTGCATACATACATACAGCCCAAAGGTTTTGTGAAAACTAAATGTGATGATGTATTCAAAAACATGCAGCAAGAGAATTACATTTATTCCTGGAATACCATGGTACTTTGGAGGGAACTCCAGAAACATTTTTAATCCTTACTTTCCTAATTACTTTCTGTGTGAATTTGAATGGTCTGCCTAATTTCTCTAAGCTTCATATCACTTTTTCTTAAAAAGTGATGATAGTACCAACTCTACTGGTCAATCTTACAGTATTGTTCTGAGTATACTCTGGTTGGAGTAGTTTGCAATTTGTAAACTGCAATAGAGTTGCAAAGTTTGAAGATGTTATTTTACTCCTTGTCAATTTGAAGATTCAAGTTGAACACAAAACATGTGACCAAGAGAAAGCATGACTGTCCACCCCTCCTCCCATCCAGGGTGACTCAGGTTGCCAGCTGTTCTAAGAGATACTTGGGAAAAACAGGATAATTTGGGGGAGATCCCTATGGACATTTATTTACTTCTATTCATTTTGGTCTTCTGAAACACTTTTCTTGAAACAGTTTTATGTCTGTAACTTCGCTCCAAAGTCTAGAATACTACAGTATTCTGATTATAGAGTCAGACTTTATAATTCTTCAGTAGTGCAGAGATCCCTCGTGTTGTTTAGGTTTTACAACTGGGGACGTCCTGTGTTCTGACTGTTCAAGTGCACAAGCTAATCCCACCCGTATCCTGTTTGTGAGTAATTGGATGGATGCCTGGAAATTCTAGCGCCAGATTATATAGCACCTTCTACAACAGAAGTCTCTAGTTTGAGAGTTTATTTACCTTTTCCCTAATCAAATACCTCTTGTAGGTGAGTCTCTTTGCTCAAAAAGACAAGATTATGTAATAAAAAAGATTCTTAGTTATGTTTTCACAGGCATGCTTTGAATAGCATTTCCAGGTGATCTGGAGAAGACTTGTCTAAAGTACAAATACAGGGCTGTAGTCTTTCTATATAATTGAGGAAATAGGTTTTGAATTGTATACTTCTTCCTATAAAAATAGAAGAGATCTTTCTGGGAAGAGAAAGAATTTCGTAATACTTTTTATCTAAATCATTAAGAGTAGGAAAATACCATTTACATTATTGTAGTCTCTGTTGCTATTCCAGTCTCTTTACATAATGTCAAATATATGGTTAAAAAATAGATGCATATAGATGTGTGCGACCTTGTCTTGATTTAGAAAAGAATTCTACTGTTACATCTCAAGAGGATATATGTAATAGTGCTGCCATTTACTACGGTGCAGTGATTAAGGGCACAAGCTTTGGAATCAATATCCTGAGTATAAATGCTAAATCCATCACTTACTAAAGAATTCTAATGGGTATGGTGGAAATAAAACCTCCCTTATGTCTAATTGCTATATTCTCACCCATAATTAGTGTATTAATAAAGACTGATTTGGTTGTAAGCTTTAGAAACCCAACTCAATCAGTAGGCATAGCCTAAAAGGAGGAGGAGAGTAAGCAATGGGTTTTATTGGCTCATGAGATGATAACTTCAAGTAATGATTGATCCAGGGGTTCAAAGATTCAATCTCAAACTTTCTTTTTTTTAATTTTTTTAAATGTTTATTTTATTTTTGAGAAAGAGAGAGAAAGCAGGGTAGGGGCAGAGAGAGAGGAAAACAGAGGATCTGAAGCAGGATCTGTGCTGACAGCAGAGAGCCTGATGCAGGGCTCGAACTCATGAACCATGAGCTTGTGACCTGAGCTGAAGTCAGATGCTTAACTGACTGAGCCACCCAGGTGCCCCTCAATCTTTCTTTCTTAGTCTGTCTTTCTGTCTTTAAGAAAGCACATGTGCTCACTCTGTCTCTATCTCTACTTCTCTCTCCTCATCCCCCATCTGAGATACAAAGTACTTGAACTGGTAGTTTAAAAGTCTGTGACTCTGTCAGGAATACTATAGACAGAATTCTTACTGAGGGGAAGAGGAATCTCATAGCATTCTGAGATTCTGTTTTTGATGTTCTTAGATGCAATTGTGCATGTGATTTTGAAGTATAAATTTTTTAATTTTCTTATTTATACATCTAAATGATATTTGAAATAATATACTAAAAATTTCTTACTATATCAGGTATAGATTACTAGAATGAATCGAGGTGAAATGCTTGTAAATATAGTTGTATCCTGGGGAAACTGTATGTATATGGTGTGTAAGGCATTTATTAATCACCTTCTGTGTTATCATTTACTCTGCTAAGCAGCTTATATAAATTACCTGATTCAGTCATTAAAATAATCTTATAAATGGTTATTATTAGCACGTTATATGTAAGGAAATCAAGATGTAGGAAAGAAACTTACCCAAGAACAACCAGCCATTGAGTGTTTGACACCTAATTTGAACTTGGATCAACCTGACTCCAAAGCCTCTATTACATGGTCAGATTATACCATTATGGCTTTTATTAATAAAATGCCTCCTTATGCAAGCCATATAAATACTACCTTTTAATATAGTATCTTAGATTGCTACTGACATGACTTGAACTTAACAAAAATTGTCTCTTTTTTCAGTTTAATAGTCAAGTGACTTTTTGCCTAAATTTTCTAATTTTTCAATGTTAAAGTTTAACCAATTTGAACCATAAATCTGATTTCACTTTTTAAAAAATTTCTACCACTGAAAATACAGTATAAAAATTTTACCCTTAGCTGTAGATTGTCTCTGGAAAATAAATTGCTTCATAGGCACACACCCCAGTCTGTATGGAAAATAAAGCAGTTTATGAAAATATGTTAGCTCTTATTTAAATTATAAGTCTTTTTTGCTACAGAAACATTGCTTAAACTGAACTTACATAGCAAGACAAAATTGAAAACAGAAGCTTTAGAAGTTAGCATAATGTAAAGTTTACACTTTATAAAAATTACTTTACTTAAGGGCGTCTGGGTAGCTCTTTTCGGTTGAGTGTCCAACTTCGGCTCAGGTCATGATCTTGCAGTTTGTGGGTTCAAACCCCGCATCAGACTCTGTGCTGACACCTCAGAACCTGCAGCCTGTTTTGGATTCTATGTCTCCTTCTCTCTGCCCCTCTCCCTCTCAAACTCTGTCTCCCTCTCTCTCATAAATAAATAAACATTAATTTTTTTAATTGCCTTATTTAAATAGCTATTGTTTTATTTGCTTTTATTGAAGAAATAAATTCCTATGTTTCAGTTTATGGTACACATTCTTTTGCATGGAGTAGGGCTGCTTGTATAGGCTTATTAGTACCTACTCCATGTTGTACAAATGGTTTATTAGTTTTGTGAATCATGTTTTTGCTTCTCTCATCCAAAAAGCATATTTAAGAAGAAATATTTTATTCTTTTTCCAAAAAGAATCTGTAGGGTTCTGTGGAGAGGATGATACATAGTCTTAAATTAGCAGAGGGCTTGTGTGTATATACAGGCAGCTAATCTCTCACCTAGTTCCAGGTACATATCTTGGTTGTTGACTAGAAAAGTACCTGGCCAGAAGCCCACATATCTCTCCTCTTATTCTCCTTCCTATAAATGGGTCTTGCTTGCCAGGAGCATTGCTTTAAACTGCACTGGAAACAAGCAGCATTCATTATGCTATAAATCTCTAACTATTATATGAGGAGTAATAGAGAGCAACTGGAACCCTACAGGCCAGCCCTAGCTTTTTGGTATCCCAGCATCCTTTGTAATTCTGAGATGTAAAAATCTCAGAAGTGTATTTAAACAAAAATTAATTTAAATTTAAATTTTAACAAGCTTTTACAAATTCGTCTCACTACTTCAGTAAAAATAAAAATTGTCAAAATAATAGGTGCTAAAATTTCAAAAAGTTAGAATCCTACAAAGCTATAATAGGAAATAAAATCAAGCTGTAAACCCCAGGTGATACTAATTCTTTTAAAACAAATGTAGTTAATTGTTTACAGATTTAATATAACTTTTATTTATTTATTTATTTATTTATTTAGAGTGAGTGAGTGAGAGAGAACACATGCAGGGGAAGGGCAGAGGGAGAGAAGGAGAGAGAGAAAATCCCAGCAGGCTCCATGCCCCGCCCAGAGCCTGATGCAGGGCCCAGTGTCACAACCCTGAGATCATGACCTGACCTGAGTTGAAATCAAGAGTCAGATGCTTAGCTGAGCCATCCAGGCAGGCACTTTTAAAACACTGCTTTCAATGTCATGTGTGGAAGTCTTTAGAAAACTTGAAAGTCATACTTAGTAGTCCATAATTATGAACTGTAAGTCCTATGTAATGTAACCAATAGATAATAAAAGGAAAATTGTCTTCAAGTCCTCATTTATGAAAATGTGAACTGAAGCAATGTGTAAGCATTAAATTGTTGGCAAATAGTTTATTATAAACACATATGAACAGAAAAAGTGGAGACCCAGAGCTTGTAAACTTAGACCAAAATATAGTGAAATATGAAAGATAATAATCATAATTGCATGATATCTCTCTTATGTAAAACCCTGAATAAATATTTATTGAGTTAATAAATATTCAGTTCAGCAAGCATCTTATTCAGAGTATTTATTTCTAGTAATATATATATAAAACATTTCCTGGGATTCAGTATGTTATATATACACGACAGTATCATTACCATATATAGATATAGACATCAGTGTTCTAGACTCTGCCTCCAAAAGGCATCTGTTCTTAAGGAGTTAAAACAGGTATGATAAAATACTGTAGGATTATACCAGTGATAATTAATAAGATGCTAATTAACTGCCCCCCCAAATATAATATAGACTAGCACTGTCCAGTAGGACTTTCTGTGGTAATAGAAATGTTCTATATCTATTATATCTCATAGCCACTAGCCACATGTGGTTACTGAGCACTAGAAATGTGTCTAGTATGAATGAGGACCCAAGCTTTATATTTTATTTGTAATTTTAATTAACTTCAATGTGAATAGACATGTGTGACTAGTGACCACCTTTTTAAACATCACAATTCTCAAAATTTTTTGATCTTAGGTTCCCTTTACACTTTAAAAATGCTTGAAGACCCCAAAGTGCTCTTGATTTTGTGGGTTATATTTATCAATATTTACTCTATTCACAATTAAAAATGAAAAATATTTAAAATATTGATCTTCAGTAATAAAGGCAGCTGGGTTCTCATATTTGCTTCTGCACTCAATCTGTTGTAATTTGCTATGATTGAAATATATTAAAACTTGGCCTCACACAGACATGTACTTGGAATTAGCCTTTTCAGATAATTGTGGCTATTATTTGGTTACTGCACCAAAACTTATCAAGTAGCATGTTTTAAAGTTTAGTTGCGATGCAGAATATGAAACCATATTTTGAATTTCATACTTATGTCTTGAACTTTAAATGGATCACTTTTACCCACTCATGAATTTGTATTTCCTGCATTAGCCATTTGGAATATATTGGTTCATTTAGTTGTATAGATCTTTCACATGTTGACACATTACATTTTACCATATCAAAAGAACCATCAATATTAGCATCACTTTCTTCAGAAAGGTCTTTAAAATTGGCAAACTGTGAAACTGACAGTGGCAGTTGCATGTTTTCCAGAATTCTAATTTATGCCTGAAAGCTCAAATTTTGTTATTGGCAACAAATTTGGTGTTTTGTTTCCCTTGAAGTGACAGACTTACTTGGTTTATTTTTTAGAAAAAGTCTGCCAAATACTCAAGTCTGAAAAATCATGGTTAGTTGTTGTTCTTTCAAGTAAAATTGGTGTACCATGAAAAAGGCAGTCAGTTCAGCTGGCATTTCAAAACAATTGTATGCTTTGCTACCCAGCAGAAGTGGTTTATGTGTACATCCCGTCATCTAACACAGAATATTAAAGACATGCACTAAGAGGCCATTATTTAGTAAAATAACTTTTACTACATCAGGGACATTCTTAAATGAAATTGGCAAATTTATTTGTTTATTTTTACTGGGAATGAATGTCAGTGAAGTATGCAGGATATGGTTTGTCGCCATGGCCTTGAATCATGCTAAGGCACTAACAGCTCTACCCACCATTGCCTTTGCATTGGTGCAAACGTCAAGAGTGAAAAAGGCAAATAATATAATACCTTAGTATTAATGTAAAAACGATTTTGACCTTGCTGGTATAGACATGAAGGGAGGAGAGAAATTACTAGCTAGAATAAGTTGGGGAAGGCTTCATGATAGAGAGCAATGTAATATGCATGCTCTACTTCTCTTTTACCTGCTTTTCCTAGGAAAATTGCTTAATTTATTTAATTATTAAACATTGTTTAACCATGTTTGTATTTTACTTTTTAATGATTTATTGATTCAACAAGTATTTCATTGAGTACCTGTTTTGTATAAGTTATTTGTATTGTTGAGAAATGGGAAAAATATAGTGTTTAAGATAATGGTCATGCCAGTAAAAGCTGTCTACTGTGCTTCCTATTTATAAAGCACTTGCTCTGGGCTAGGCACTGTGTTTATGTGCTTTTAAATGCATTAAATTAATCTTCATGGCAACATCAGGAGGTAGATTTTTATAAAAGGTCAAGTGGGGTTTGTACCAGGCTCACCACAATTTTTTGTGTAAGTAGACAAATTAGTTAGTTTCATCGGGTTTCAGTTTTCTCAAGTGTAAAATGTGGAACTGAGATTAACCTTCAGATTCTTTCCGAGTTTAAAATTCATTAAGTTAATATACATTTTGTAGAAGAGTAATCCTTTACCAAAACATATCAGAATATTCCACACTTTATTAGGAATCATAAAAACAATTATAAAATCATTAGCATAAACCTTTGGAACCTTTTATTGTCCCTTTAACTTCAAAATTTATTGATTCAACACATCTTTCACAGCACATAATCCTTTATTGACATATTATCATAACGCTTCACACTTGGCCAAAGACTTAATGATAAGCATGTGAACATAATGAAGACATGATGGGATATGGGCATATTGCCCATAGAAAATTACACAGGAGCACAAAGTTTATTTAGGACAAGAGTCAGAAAAAGTCCAGAGGAGCATCATCAACACAAAAGTGTTTTAATGTGTTCATTAATTCAAAAAATACCTTAAGTTGCCTTTAATGTTTGGAACTTAGACTACTGGAGTGAGCAAAACAATGTCCTTGCCCTCATGGAACTTACATTTTAGTAGGGAACTATGGTAGGTAGAATGATGGCCTCCCAAAGATGTCCATGTCCTAATCCCTAGAATCTGTGAATAGTTTATATTACATGACAAAGGAGAATTAAAGTAGTAGAGGAAATTAAGGCTGCTAATCAGCTAACCTTAAAATTGGGAGATGATTTTGTGTCATCTGGTTAGGCCCAATGTAGAGTCCTTGAAAGTGCCAGTCGGAGACAGAAGAAGGGTCAGTGTCAGAATAATGTGATGTGAGAAAAGTCTCAACTGGCCACTGCTGGCTTTGAAGGAAGAAGGAGGCCACATGCCAAGGAATGTGTTCAGTCTCTAGAAGCTGGAAGAGGCAAGAAAACAGGCTTCCCTAGAGTTGCCAGAAAGAACACAGCTCTACCAGTACCTTGATTTTAGCCCAGTGAGGCTGGTCTTGGACTTCTGGCCTCAAGTACTGTAAAATAACAAGTATGTGTTATTTAAAGCCCCTTAAGTTTGTGGTAATTTGTTATAAAGCAGCAATAAAAACTGATATAGAGAGAAAATACACAAGTACTAAACAAGATCATTACAGATTAGATGCTTTGAAGAAAATAAATAGGATGATGAAAGAAAAGAAAAGATGGAGCATGTTTGATTAGGTAGACATGGAATGGTTCTTTGAAACTAGGACATTGGAATGTAGACATGAGGAAAAGAGGGAGCCAGCCCTTCAAAGACTGGAAACAACATTCCAGGCAGAGAAAAAGGCAAGCGTGAGGGCTAAGAGTAGAGTAAGGCTTGTCACCGGCAAAGACCGGAAAGATTATTTAGGGAGAATGTATAAGAAAGAGTAGGGGTAAGAAGGCCCAAACATGATAGAACACTGAAAAACCACTGAAAGTTTTCAGGAAGTAGAGGGGCTTATTCTGCTTTATGGTTTGAAAAAGTCACCCTGGCTGCTATGTGGTAAGTGGAGACAAAGGGACCAATGAGGTGGGATTTGTGGTAGCCCAGAGTAGGGGAGATGACAGTTTGAAAGAGGTAATGGCATTGGAGATGAGGAACTACAACCAATAGGATTTGTTGATGGGTTGGGTGTGAATTTTGAAAGATGAGTAGAAATTTGGCAGTAGAGGAAAAAGGGGGAGGGCAGTATGAAAGTATAGCAGTGTGTAAGGAATGGAATATATTGGGCAGAAGGGTAGGAGGTAGAGATAATTGAGGCCATGATGTTCACAGTCTAGAGACCCTTATTTGCTATGCATAGAAGTTTGGAATTCATGGTATATGCAATGGAGAGCCCTCAGAATTTTAAATCAAGGGAATAAAACAATCTCTGAAATGAGGTTTTATGGCTTTATGTATATTCCATTGCCATTCTGATGTAAAAAATGAATAATAAGGCTACTTACATTTTTATTTTCTTAGATTCTGAGTTCAGAAAGACTTGATTAAGTTCTTGTCAATAAAGTGTTAAATAATTCTCTCTTCTGTTTTGTTTTTGAGGGTTTTTTTTTTTTGCTCATTTGTTGGCTGTACTATTCTGTTTGCTTCAGAGAAGCAGGAGAAGTAGGTTCAGAGCAAGGTCTCTAGAGCCACGTGGCCTGGATTGGCATCCTGGCTCCAGTTCTAACTGGTCTACCTTTGGCAAGTTATATAACCTCTAAGTCCAGTTTCATTATCTGTAAAATGAGGATAATAATTCTTCATGTGTCTCTTGTAAGGATTAAGCGATTGAATGCATATAAAGCACTGAATACTTCATAAGTTCTTCACGAGCAGGGCCGGAGCAGCACGCAAAGCTATATAAGCGGCATTGATTGATTGAACTTTTCTTTCTGCCAGTAGTAGGAATTTGATAAAACAGAATTCTGTTGAAATACTTTGAAAAATACCCTTTTCTCAGTTTGTTTCTATATATGCAATTAAAGTTTTCATTTATCTGTATTTTTCCAAGATATCCACTTTCACCACTAAGTCCATTTACTCTCTAAGATAAAATTTATATGAAAATGTGAGTGTAGGTGAGTTCACAAGGTCTTCTAGCTTACTGGATATTACTTATTTTCTGAATAGGTTGTATGCACAGAGAATTACCATTGTGACTGTTTCTCAGATAAATCAGGTAAACAAAAACACCAGGAATTCTTGGGTACTACAATTCAAATCAATTTAATTTTCCAACAACATATTTCAAATTAAAAAAAAACAAAGTATTTAAAGTTTTATTTCTTTGGAACATTAGCAAGGCATAAAAGAAGAGATTAGACACAATGAGGTAGGGAATCCTGTAGTATTTATTTTCTACATCACTCTTAATTTAGCATTGAATTATTTATTGTCCCATTTCTCTCTATAATATTTAATGTACATTACTCATATTTTATAAATGGCACACGTATTTCAGAAGCAGAGACTGTAAGTATTATATGCCTTCATTCTACCTTCTGGAGCACTTAGGTCAGAGGAACTAAATTATTCATTCTAATGTGATAATTCACAAGCTTGTAACATGTGATGTTTAGAAGGTCTCAGTAAAGCTAAACTTTGATTACCTATAAATGCTTCATTAGGAAATAACTTCCAATACAATTTTCATTAGTATGATCCTTATTCTTCCACATCTAGTCCATAGAGGAGAAGAGAGACTTTATTTACAAGGCTAGACTCTGGGAATTAGCACACCTGTGTTAAAATTTAGCCCTCCAGAAAGCTTTCCAAGAGGAGGTGCCCCAGATGGGTACCATTTAGCCTTATTTAGGTTATTGTTTACTGCCACTCCCAAGGAGACAAGGGAGGATTGGTCCTCAGACTGCATCCTTGGTGTTCATGGCCTGTTTCTTTTCACTTCCCCTATGATTTCCGTTCCCATTGTGGACACTAGTATCTAGCACAGGGCCAACAGTTTTCAATTATACACAGTATAGCTTAAAGGAATCTGAGAAACCCAAATGAAAGTAATTCAAATAAAATTCTTGTCTTCTTCCTTCATCTTATTTTTCATAACCAGTTCAGCTACAAATCAGTGAGTCTCAAAATCAGTCAGGGAAAAAGTGCCTTCTGAGGTTGGTAGATAACAAGCTATTATTTAAAACTTATTTGTAAATTAAGAAAAACTTAGAATCAAGGGGCGCCTGGGTGGCTCAGTTGGTTAAGTGTCCAACTTTGGCTCAGGTCATGATCTCACTGCTCATGAGTGTGAGCCCTATGTCAGGCTCTGTGCTGGGAGCCTGGAGCCTGCTCCTGATTCTGTGTCTCCCTCTCTTTCTGCCCCTCCCCCACTTGTGCTCTGACTCTGTCTCTCTCTCCCTCTTTCCCAAATAAACACTTTTTTTTAAATTAAAAAAAAAACTTAGAATCAAGCCAACTCGTATAGCAGAAGCTATTAAACATATGAGTGTGTGGGGCGGGGTGGGTGTATGTTGCTCTAACCTGTCGTTGGGTGCTATTAGTTGCCTTTGACAAGAGAAAGTGTGTGCCCTCCACCGTGCCGTCCTCCTGGGCATCTGTGCGGCGCATGTGCAGCTGCCCTCAGCGCTGGCAAGAAGGAGCAGAATTCACTTACCTTGGTCTTCACTTAGCTCTTTTTTTTTTACAAGTATTACCTTCCTTTTCGTTTTACATAACTTCATACTTTATGAAGCTATGAGCAGAAAAGGTCAGTGTTATTCATATTTTAAAGCAGACCACTGTCTTTCATACATATTATTTTCTAACAGGAACTTAAAATAGTTTTATTTCAAAATCCACAAGATGTATGTTTACAACATAGTATTTTCTTCCTAAATGTCATTTTAACCTTTATTTTTAAAATTTCATTTTAGTGTGTTGATCGCTATTTCTAATTATGCCTCCTATTTATCTACTGTTACCAAAATTCAAATAACAAAAATATTAAGAAAATATTTCCCCCAATCCCAGTTCAGTTTTCTTAAGTTCACCACTGGCAATGGTATACTGAATATCATTTCACGTTTTTCCTTGTATATTTAAAATTTATCTTTTAACTTTTTTAAGTATAATACATACAATTAAAGAATATAGAAGGAATAAAATAGAAAAAACAAGTCATTGTTTCATTACCTTATTTCTTCATTTGTATGTTCCAGACCCTATCATTCATTATTCAGGTGCATGTATGCGTGCTATTACGTCTTCATTTTCTTCAAGAATGGAATCAAACTAGTTTGGAGGACTCCTCTCTATATCAGTACAAAGGGATGGCTATGCGGTGGCTATTTAAGCTTTTGTAGTTAAAAACAAACTTGCAGATAAACATGTATCTGTATTTGCATACATGTGTAAATCAGTTTGTGAATGCCAAGAAATTTCTGGGTCAGCAGGTAAATATTTTACATTTTGATAAAAATTAATTAAAAATTAGTTTCGATACAACAACAAATTAACACAACAGCATGTAAATGGGTACTCATTTTCTGAACCTTTGCATATACCCTGTGTTATTGGGAAATTTTTTTGCTAATTTGTTAAACATTTATTGAGCAATTAGTACTTACGGACAGTGTTCGACATGCAGTGAACAAAACCAAAAATAATCCTGGCTTCATGGAATCTATATTCTAGTGAGAGGAGACAATAAAAAATAAAATATTATGGCCATTGGTGATAAATATTTTATTTTTTTTATTTTTTAAAAATTTTTTTTAATGTTTATTTATTTTTGAGACAGAGAGAGACAGAGCATGAATGGGGGAGGGACAGAGAGAGAGGGAGACACAGAATCGGAAGCAGGCTCCATCCAGGCTCCGAGCCATCAGCCCAGAGCCTGACGCGGGGCTCGAACTCACGGACCGCGAGATCGTGACCTGAGCTGAAGTCGGACGCTCAACCGACTGAGCCACCCAGGCGCCCCAAGTGATAAATATTTTAAAAAGAAAGAAATCACAGGAGAGAGTGGCATGTGCTCTTGGTTGAAGGAGGTCTATAAATTTATTTTTTTAAGTTTGTTTATTTTGAGAGAGAGTGCACATGCAAGTCAGGGGAGGGGCAGAGAGAGAAAGGGAGAGAGAGAGTCCCAAGCAGTTGCATTGTCAGCACAGAGCCCCGCATAGGCTTGATCCCACGAACTGTGAGATGGTGATTTGAGCCAAAATCAAGAGTCTGTCGCTCAACTGACTGAGCCACCCAGGCACCCCAGGAGGTCTATAAATTTAAATGGAGTGCACATAGAAGACCTCACTAATAAGCAGGTGAAATTGAGCCGTGCTCAAAGAACATTCCAGGTGGAATTACAAGAAGTACAAAAGCTTCAAGGCAAGAGGCCAGCATATGTGGACTGGAGTGAACAAGTATAAAGTAGAAGATGAGAGAGAATGAATGAGTGGGAGTTAGCTCACGAAGGGCCTTTGGATTACAGCAAGGTGGGATGCCATTAGATGGTTTGACCAGAGGAATAACAGGATTTCTCTAATGTTTTAGAAGGATTGTGCTGGCTGCTGTATTGATAACTGTCCATAGGAAGGCAAAATTGGAGGCAAGGAAACCTGATGAGAACCAATAGCAGCACTCTCAGTGAAAGGTGGTGGCTTAGAGCAGGGAGGTGGCGAGGAGTTAGTGGTAAGGGACCAGACGCTGAATAAATTTTAAGGCATTTCTCTCTAGATGTGGGGTATGAGAAGAAGGGGGAAAAGGAGTCAAAAACTGACACTAAGAGTTTTAGTCCGAGCAACTGGAAGAGCAGAAGTGCCATTTACTGAAATAGAGAAAGCTGAGAGGGTCAACAGTTGGGTTTGGGTATGGCAGGTTTGCCCAGACATCCACGTGGAGATACCAGGTAGGCAGTTGGGCTTACGTATCTGGAGTGCAGAGAAGTTTGGGCTGGGATATAGAGCAGAGAGTCATTAAATGACATTTAGAGCCATGAGACAGATTGAGGTCCAGGAGGTGGAGGAAAGAAATGTAAAGGCAGCAGTCAGTAAGTTAGGAAAATCAAGGGAGTGGAGAGAGATGTGTTGAAAAGGAGAGATTTTATGTCAAATGGTGCTCATAGGTCACATAAGATGAGGATTGATCATTGTCATTGCCTTTCACAACGTAAAGGTCCTTCACAATCATGACAAGAGCAGTTTTGTGACTGGAGTGGATTTAAGAGAGAATAGGAAGAAACAAATTGGAGTCCAGTGTAAGGTAACTTTTCAAAAAGCTTTGCAGTAAAAGGGCCTGAGGTGTAGAAATTGGAAAAGTAAGATTTGATCAGAATGGTGGGGGGGGGGGGGTGGTGGTTAGCCAGAATAGGGATTTTTAAGTGTGAGAAAGGCAGGAGGAGAGAATTAAGAGTGTATGCAAGAAGTGACTGTAACGGTATACTTTAATCCAAGTAGGTATTTCTTTAATTAGTGAGGTTGAACATCTTACTACATGTTTATTGGCCGTTCATATTTTTGTGGGGATGAATTTTCTTTGCATATTCTTACTGGATGTTTTATTTTTTCTCCACGGATATGTAAGAATTCTCTGTATAATAAAAAAAATCAGTCTTTGGTAACATGTATTGCAAACATTTTTTACAGTTTGTCATTTGTCTTTTGACTTGAAATTTTTTCTATGTATAGTCATGAGTTTTGTGTCATGCTAATAACAGCCTTACTTATTACAGGACTTGAAAAAGGATTTGCCTGTATTTTCTTCTATTACTTTTATGATTCCTTATTCTTTAGTTAAAATCTTTGATACATGTAGATTTCATTTTGGTTAAAGTTGTGAGGTGGAATCTGATTAGCAAGACTACCGTAAGTCTGAGGGATCTATTTTTGGATTCTGTTTTAAGTCCATTAATTTTCTGTCTATCCCTGTATTGGCACAAATCTGTTTCCATTTCTGTAGTTTCAAGATACATTTTCTCTCTGGTACGGCTTGTCCTGTTATCCTGCCACCACCATTATTGTCATTTCTCTGAATTTTCTTGAATATTCCTGGGCTTAATTTTTTAGGAAATAATAATAGTAACAATATGTATTGAGCACTTATGTGCAGTAGTACTGCATAAGTATTAAGTTTTTTGAATATATAGTTACCTTTATCACTGTGACAACCCTATTTAGGGACACAGTATTATTATCCCTACCTTAGAAAGAAGGAAACTGAGGCATGAGAAGATTCAGAAACATGCCCAAGGTGACATGGATAGTAATTGGTGAAGCTGTGACTTGTACCAGGCAGTCTCATTCCAGAGATTGTTTTCCTACTTCTCCCTGTAAATGTTGGACTCATTTGGTCTAAATCATTTAGAATTGAAAATATTATGTTACTAGCTGGATCAGAATTGCATTGAATTTATAGATTATTTTAGGTAGAATTGACATCTTTATAATATAAAACCATTCTATCCAAATGCAAGGTATGTCTTTTTCATTTATTCAGATCTTCTTTTTTTAAGTTTTAATTTAAATCCGGTTAGTTAACATACAGTGTTGTATTAGTTTCGGGTGTATAATACAGTGATTCAGCACTTCCGTACATCACCCCGTACTCATCACAAGTGCACTCCTCAGTCCCCATCACCTATTTAATCCATTCCCCTACTGTCTCCCCTCTGGTAACCATCACATTATTCTATATACCTAAGAGTCTGTTTCTTGGTTTGCCTCTCTCTCTTTTTCCCTTTGCTTCTTTGTTTCTTAAATTCCACATATGAGTGAAATCATATAGTATTTGTCTTTCTCTATTTTGCTTAGCATAATACTCTCTAGCTCCATCTATGTTGTTGCAAATGGCAAAATTTCATTCTTTTTTATGGCTGAGTAATCCATTGTGTGTATGTGTGAGTATACACTTGCGCGTGCACACGCACACACATACCACGTCTTTTATCCATTCATCAGTCGTTGAACTCTTGGACTGCTTCCATAATTTGGCTATTGTAGGTAATACTGCTGTAAACATCAGGGTACATGTATCCCTTTGAATTTTTATAACCCTCAATAGAATGCTAAAATTTTCTTTATATAGGTCCTCCATGTTTCTTTTTTTTGCCTTCATGGGTCATCTTGTGAGTTATTATTAATAGGATTTTTCCTTCTGTTATGTTTTAGCAAGATATTATTGGTTTATTGGACAGCTATTGATTTCTTCTGTCAACTTTGTAATTAGTCATTTACCAAATTTTCTATGCTATAGTTTTTTTCAGTGATTTTTCCAGAAACATCAAACTATCGCCTGCAAAGAAAACTTTTGCTTTCTTTTTTTGCACTATTTGTGCTTTTCTTTTTGTTCTTTTTGAAAATTAGCATATTATTTTAAAATGCTGTCAGTAATTATGACAATAACATCTTTATCTTACAAATGTCTCTGATACATAATCATTTATCATAATACTGACTTCACTTTGATTTTTATGAAAATGTATCAGCAAGGAATAGTGAATTTTATCAAATATCTTTCATGGTCTTATAGAGATCATATTGTTTATCCTTTACTATGTAAAGATAGTGAACCATCTTATATACTTCCTAATGTTGAATAATGCTTGCTTTATTTAACTTCTAATGTACCACTGGATTTAGTATTTTATTTAACATTTTTATATCAGGGATCACCAGTGAGACTGAGTCTATGAGAGAGAAAGAGAGACAGAGAGAGAGAGAAAGAGTGTGTGTGTGTGTGTGTGTGTGTGTGTGTGTGTATGCATTCACATGCATGTATGTGTGCTCTTTCTCAGATTTTAGTTGACTGCTATTATGTTGGCTTCATAAAAAGAATTTAGGCTCTTTTCATTTTCCTCTCCTTGAGAAAAGCAACAGAATTATCATTCCTTTGAGGAGCTGAAGAAATTCACCTGGGAAAACATCTGGCACTTTTTGGGTGGTTAGGAAGACTTTTGAGGTCTTCCCAAATTTATCTATGGTCTGTCTACCTTTGCCATCTCTTATGTAATTGTATAAATTCTATAAAATAATAAATGTAGTTACAATCACTAACATTTGCCTTGGAAGTTTTTCATTCCAGTTCTTAAATGTATTTGCTTAGATTTGTACAAAATATTTGTAAATAAGTCTCTTAAATTCCTTTATAGCTATAATTACTTCTCTGATTGCATTAATATTGAAACTTTGTGCCTCTCAATTTTGTTCTACGATTAAGGGGGCTAGTGATTACCAATTTTATTGATTCTTCAGAGATCTGGCTTTTGGATTGATTTATCAGTTATATGTCTTCTCTACTGGTTGACTCAATAATTTCTGCATTGGTATTTTTATTCAGTCTTCACACCTCACTTGGGTTTTGTCATCCTGCCTGTATTCCATAAGTAATAAGTTATATAAATTAAAAAGCATTCTTTTTATAAATGCATATTTTACCTGTGAAGGAAATACTAGTTATTGATAATTTTGAGTAAATTATTTTAGTTAGATACTTTTCACACACACACACACACACACACACACACACACACACACAGAAGAACCACCTGTCCCTGGGACTGATTTTGGTTTGGTCTGCTAAGAACTTTGCTATTTAATTGTTTCATCTATCTCTTTGTGAGGTCTACTTACACTGGCTGAAATTAGCTCACTGAGTGAGTAGGAGCTTTGATAAGTCAGGGAAATAAGAAGGTAATTTGGGATGACTCTTTTGGGGGCATACAGACAGAGGACCATGGGAAAGAGGCCAGAATAAGAACTTAGCACCAGATACAAATCCCAGGAATACTTAATATTAATGTGTAATAAGAGAGGAGAGAAAATAAGAACTAGGATTCTCTGCATGATGGCAGCCCTTTCCCCTGACTTTGCTTATCAGTTTTCATTCTATGAATAGCTTGTATCTGAAGGCATTGAAAACCACCAACCCTTTGCAGAGGTAAATGTCAGAATCACTGACTTTGACTGGAGTTATGTTTTTAAAATATTTGGAGGGGCACCTGGGTGACTCATTTGGTTAAGCATCTGACTCCTGATTTTGGCTCAAGTCATGATTTCATGGTTTGTGGGATTGAGCCCCTCATCAGGGCTCTGTGCTGACATCCTGGAGCTTGCTTGGGATTCTCTCTCTCCCTCTCTCTCTCTCTCTCTGTCCCTCCCTTCCACCTCCCTCCCTCCCTCTCTCCCAAAATAAACATTTAAAAAATAAATCAATAAAAGACTTGTTACAGTTAGATAATGTACACATTGTATATTACATGTTACATTAAATATGCATATTACATCATAACCTTTATTCTGTAGTAAAATACATACATATTAATATTATCTATAAATTAGATCAAAAGCCAGATTAACAAATATTTACAATATACCTGGGTATATAGTATTTATAGAAACATAAGTTCCTCTTTCCTGTTGTAACATTATTTGTAGTTTTCTTTGGTGTTGTGGATTGTCAAATGACCTCTCTTTTTCATTTTGTGTGCTTATTTGCCAGTTCTTTGGTTATCCCAATGACAGCTTTGTCATTTTCCTGACTTATTTCTTCACTGAGAAAAAAAATATGGCCCCACATTCAATTCAACAAATAATTCTCTACCTACTATGTGGAAAGTCATGTGCCAGGAATCTCTTCAGGATAAGAAAAACATGTTGAGTGGTCTTGTTACGGTTTTGTCCCAACTGATATTAGAGACTAATGGAAATACTTGTTCAGTGTCTCTACCTTCATATTTCATAGCATTCTTGCCTAAATCAAATTGTTCTCAGTATAGTGCTAACGTGTGAAATACTCTATTACTTAACTGTAATCGATTACTCTTGAAAACATGACTTCAAACATATGTATTTTTCTAGGTGTTTCTTTTTTTTGTCTTTTTTTTTTTTTCAAGTTAGTTAACATAACAGTATATTAGCTTCAGGAATAGAACCCAGTGATTCATCTCTTACATATAACGCCCAGTGCTCATCCCAACAAGTGCCCTCCTTAATGCCCATCACCCATTTAACCCACCCCTCCAGCAACGGTCAGTCTGTTCTCTGTATTTAAGAGTCTCTTATGGTTTTCCTCCCTCTCTGTTTTTATCTTTTTTAAAAATATAATTTATTGTCAAATAGGCTAACACACAATGTGTAAAGCGTGCTCTTGGTATGGGGGGTAGATTCCTGTGCTTTATCGCTTACATACAACACCCAGCGCTCATTCCAACAAGTGCCCTCCTCAATGCCCATCACCCATTTTCTACGCCCCCCCCCCATCAACCCTGTTTGTTCTCTGTATTTAAGAGTCTCTCTTATGGTTTGCCTCCCTCCCTCTCTGTAACTTTTTTTTTCCCCTTCCCTTCCACCCTGGTCTTCTGTTAAGTTTCTCAAGATCCACATATGAGTGAAAACATATGATATATTTCTCTGACTTATTTCACTTAGCATAATACTTTACAGTTTCATCCGCATTGCTGCAAATGGCAGGATTGCATTCTTTCTTTTTGCCAAGTAGTATTCCATTGTATATATAAACCGATCTTCTTTATCCATTCATCAGTTGATGGACATTTAGGCTCTTTCCATAATTCGGCTATTATTGAAAGCGCTGCTATAAACATTGGGGTACGTGCCCCTATGAATCAACACTCCTGTATCCTTTGGATAAATTCCCAGTAGTGCTATTGCTGGGTCATAGGGTAGTTCTATTTTTAATTTTTTGAGGAATCTCTACACTATTTCTCCAGAGCGGCTGCACCAGTTTGCATTCCCACCAACAGTGCAAGAGGGTTCCTGTTGCTCCATATCCTTGCCAGCATCTGTTGTTTCCTGAGTTGTTCATTTTAGCCACTTGGACCAGTGTGAGGTGGTATCTCAGTGTGGTTTTGATTTGTTTTTCCCTGATGATGAGTGACATTGAGCATCTCTTCATGTGTCTGTTGGCCACCTGTATGTCTTCTTTGGAAAAGTGTCTTAATGTCCTCTGACCATTTCTTCACTGGATTGTTTTTCAGGTGTTTAATTTGGTCAGTTCTTTATAGATTTTGGATACTAACCCTTTATCTGATATGTCATTTACGAATATCTTTTCCCATTCCGTCGGTTGCCTTTTAGTTTTGCTGATTGTTTTCTTAGCAGTGCAGAAACTTTCCATCTTGATGAGGTCCCAATAGTTCAGTTTTGCTTTTAATTCCCTTGCCTTTGGAGATGTGTCAAGCAAGAAATTGCTACGGCTGAGGTCAAAGAAGTTGTTGCCTGTGTTCTCCTCTAGGGTTTTGATGGTTTCCTCTCTCACATTGAGGTCTTTCATCCATTTTGAGTTTATGTATGGTGTAAGAAAGTGGTCTAGTTTTATTCTTCTGCATGTTGCTGTCCAGTTCTCCCAACACCATTTGCTAAAGAGACTTTTTTCCATTGGATACTCTTTCCTGCTTTGTCAAAGATTAGTTGGCCATACATTTGTGGGTCTAATTCTGGGGTCTCTATTCTATTCCATTGTTCTATGTGTCTGTTTTTGTGCCAATACCATACTGTCTTGATGATTACAGCTTTGTAGTAGAGAATGGAGTCTGGGATTGTGATACCTCCTGATTTGGTTTTCTTTTTCAATATTACTCTCTCTGGCTTTTCAGGGTCTTTTGTGGTTCCATACAAATTTTAGGATTGTTTGTTCTAGCTTTAAGATTTCCAGTGCAACTTTGATTGGGATTGCATTGAATGTGTATATTGTATTGACATTTTAACAATATTTGTTCTTGGAATTTATGAGCATGGAATGTTTTTCCATTTCTTTGTGTCTTCTTTAATTTCCTTCATAAGTTTTCTATAGTTTTCAGCATACAGATCTTTTACATCTTTAGTTAGGTTTATTCCTAGGTATTTTATGGTTCTTGGTTCAATCATGAATGGGATAAATTTCTTGATTTCTCTATCTGTTGTTTCATTATTGGTGTATCGAAATGCAACTGATTTCCGTTCATTGATTTTGTACCCTGAGACTTTGCTGAATTTATGTATCAGTTCTAGCAGCCTTTTGGTGGAGTCTTTTGGGTTTTCCATGTGAAGTATCATGTTGTCTGTGAAAAGTGAAAGTTTGACTTCTTTGCCAATTTTAATGCCTTTTATTTCATTTTGTTGTCTGATTGCTGATGCTAGGACTTCCAACACTATGTTGAACAACAGTGGTGAGAGTGGACATCCCTGTTGTGTTCCTGATCTTGGGGGAAGGCTCTCAGTATTTCCCCATTGAGGATGATATTAGCTGTGGACTTTTCATAAATGGCTTTTATGATGTTTAGGTATGTTCCTCTATCCCGACTTTCTTGAGGATTTTTATAAAGAAAGGATGCTGTATTTTGTCAGATGCTTTTTCTGCATCTATTGACAGGATCATATGGTTCCTATCCTTTTTTTTATTAATGTGATGTGTTACATTGATTGATTTGTGAATATTGAACCAGCCTTGCAGCCCAGGAATGAATCCCACTTGATCATGGTGAATAATTCTTTTTATATGCTGTTGAATCTGATTTGCTAGTATCTTGTTGAGAATCTTTGCCTCCGTGTTCATCAGGGATATTGGCGTATAATTCTCCTTTTTTTTTGTGGGGTCTCTGTCTGGTTTGAGAATCAAGGTAATGCTGGCTTCATAAAATGAGTCTAGAAGTTTTCCTTCCCTTTCTATTTTTTGAAACAGCTTACGAAGGATAGGTATTAACTCTGTTTTAAATGTCTGGGAGAATTCCTGTGGGAAGCCATCCGGCCCAGGACTCTTTTTTGTTAGGAGATTTTTGATAACTGATTCAATTTCTTCACTAGTTATGGGTATGTTCAAATTTTCTGTTTCTTCTCACTTGAGTTTTGGTAGTGTGTAGGTGTTTAGGAGTTTGTCCATTTCTTCCAGATTGTCCAGTTTGTTGGCATATAATTTTTCATAGTTTTCTGTAATAATTGTTTGTGTTTCTGAGGGATTGGTTGTGATAAGTCCCATTTTCATTCATGATTTTATCTATTTGGGTCCTCTTTTCTTTTTGAGAAGTCTGGTAGGGGTTTATCAATTTTGTTTATTTCTTTATTTTTTTTTTCCAAAAAACCAGCTCTTAGTTTCATTGATCTGTTCTACTGTTTTTTTGGGGGGGAATTCTATATTATTTATTTTTGCTCTGATCTTTATTATTTCCCTTCTTCTGTCCTTGGGATTTCTTTGCTATTCTGCTTCTAGTTCCTTTAGGTGTGCTGTTAGATTTTGTATTTGGGATTTTTCTTGTTTCTTGAAATAGGCCTGGACTGCAATGTATTTTCCTCTTAAGACTGCCTTTGCTGCATCCCAAAGAGTTTGGATTGTTATATTTTCATTCTCATTTGTTTCCATATATTTTTAAATTTATTCTTTAATTGCCTGGTTGACCCATTCATTCTTTTGTAGAATGTTCTTTAACCTCTATGCATTTGGAGGCTTTCGAACCATTTTCCTATGGTTGATTTCAAGTTTCATAGCATTGTGATCTGAAAATGTGCATGGTATGATCTCAATTCTTTTATATTTATTGAGAGCTGTTTTATGACCCAGTATATGGTCTGTCTTGGAGAATGTTCCTTGTGCACTTGAGAAGAATGTGTATTCTGCTGCTTTAGGATGAAAAGTTCTGAATATATCTGTTAAGTCCATCTGGTGCAGTGTATCATTCAGGGCCATTGTTTCTTTGTTGATTTTTTGCCTAGATGATTTGTCCATTGTTGTAAGTGGAGTATTAAAGTCCCCTGAAGTTACCACATTCTTACCAATAAGATTGCTTATGTCTGTGATTAATTGTTTTATATATTTGGGTGCCTTCGAATTGGGTGCATAAACACTTATAATTGTTAGCCTTTCTTGATGGATAGACCCCATAATTATGATATAATGCCCTTCTTCATCTCTTGTTACAACCTTTAGTTTAAAATCAAGTTTGTCTGGTATAAGTATGACTACTCCATCTTTCTTTTGACTTCCAGTAGCATGATAGATGGTTCTCCATCCCCTCACTTTGAATCTGAAGGTGTCCTCAGGTCTACAATGGGTCTCTTGTAGACAGCAAATAGATGGGTCTTGGTTTTTTTAATCCATTCTGATAACCTATGTCTTTTGGTTGGAGCATTTAGACCATTTACATTCAGTATTATTATTGAAAGGTATGAATTTAGAGTCATTGTGTTAGCTGTAGGTTTCATGCTTGTAGTGATGTCTCTTGTCCTTTGTGGTCTTTACACCATTCCACTCACAGAGTCTCCCTTATGATCTCTTGTAGGGCTGGTTTAGTGGTGATGAACTCCTTCAGTGTTTGTTTGTATGGGAAAACCTTTATCTCTTCTTCTATTTTGAATGACAAGCTTGCTGGATAAAGGATTCTTGGCTGCATATTTTTCCTATTCAGCACATTTAATATTTCCTGCCACTCCCTTCTGGCCTGCCAAGTTTCAATATATAGGTCTGCTACTACCCTTATATGTGTACCCTTGTAGGTTAAGGCCCATTTGTCCCTAGCTGCTTTCAGAATTCTCTCTTTAGCTTTGTATCTTGCCAGATATGCCAGACATATCTTCTGATATGTCATGCAGAAGATCGATTCCTGTTGTGTTTGAAGGGTGTTCTCTGTGCCTCCTGGATTTCAGTGTCTGTTTCCTTCCCCAGATAGGGGAAGTTCTCAGCTATGATTTTTTCAAACACACCTGTGGCCCCTTTCTTCTTCTTCTTCTTCTGGAACTCCTGTGATACAGATGTTATTACGTTTCATTGAATCACTCAGCTCTCTAATTCTCCCCTCATGGTTTAGAATTTTTTTACTCTCTTTTTCTCGGCTTCCTCTTTTTCCATAATTTTATCTTCTAGTTCACTTATTCTCCCCCCACCTCTTCAGTCTTCACTGTCACCGCCTCTAGTTTTTGCATCTCATTTACAGCATTTTTTAATTCATCATGACTATTTTTTAGTTCCTTGATCTCTGTAGCAATAGATTCCCTGCGGTCTTCTATGCTTTTTTCAAGCCCAGTGATTAATCTTACGACTATTATTCTAAATTCTTGTTCAGTTATATTGTTTATATCTGTTTTGATCAATTCTTTAGCTTTCATTTCTTCCTGGAATTTATTTTGAGGAGAAATCTGGTTGGTTTTTTTTTTTTTTTTTTCATTTTTGCTAGTTTTCTGTCCCTTATGTGCTTTAAAAGCTTGTTATGTGTCCTGCACCTGTGAACACTACTATATTAAAGGTGGGTCATAACTGTCCAAGGCCTGGCCCTTCAGGAGGTGCTTTTTGGAGTGTGTTATTTGCTCTCTGTTGTTATGAGTCTCTTTGCTTTTATCTCCCTAAATAGTGATGCTTTAGACCCTCCACCAGGTGTGCTTTGATTTGTTCATTGAAGTAGCCCTGGAAAACTGTTAAATAAACAAACAAATAAAAATGAAGACAAAAACAAAAAACAACAAAGACAAGAAACAAAAACAAAAGCCAGCAGCAGCAGCAAAACAACAGGGTGGGGGCAGTGTTGATGGAAAAGGCCTTATCCCCTACAAAGAGAGAAATGACAGGGATGTGGAAAAAGAAAAGAAAAGAAAGTTGACCTGGCAGAGAAACTATGGCTTAAAACAGAGAGAGGAAAATAAAGAAGGAGATAGAGAAAAAGTATAAAGAGAACAGATTAAATATGTCTGCTTAAACAAACCAAGAACCAGAATAACCAGACTCAAGGAGGGAAGAAATAAGAACGGAAAAGGAAGAGAAAAAAATATGCATATATAATAATTGTCCAAGAATTAAATCTGGAAATGCAAAACCGCTGGGTGCCTGGGAACCGGTGGCAGCACTGGTCTGGAAGAGGGGCTGTATGGTTGGTTAGGGTCAATCTCGCTCTTGTAAATAGCAGTTACCAGGCCCGGAGGGGCGTGGATTGGTGTAGGTGGGTCCCGCCTCCACTGTGGGCCCGCTGTTCCCTGAAGCCCACCTTGATGGTGATGGGGAGAAAAATGGCAACACCCCAGTCTCTTCTCCATGGACAGGGTGTCCCAAACCTCTCTGTTCAGACTGTCCTCACAGTGCCACAGGGGCAAACAAGGTGGTTTGTACTGCTCCACCGACTCCCGCACCTCCCTGGCACTCCGCTGGGATTTAAACCCCGATGTTTTAAAGGGTCCCGCTCGAGCACCCCGGTTCCAGGGAAGTGCTGCTCCGCGCCACCGATATATGGCCTCTGGCTGGCGGGCACAGGCAGTCTTTGCCCTTTAGACGGTTATGTACCTTCTTCCTCTAGTACTCCAGGGAGGGGATCGCTTTCTCCCACTGCGGACTGTGCCTCTGAACTAGTTACTGATCCCGGGGCTGGCTCCCCTCCTCCCCAGGTGCACGAACAGGGCAGTTGACCTCCGTCCCGAGGTAGCCCCGCAGTTAGAGATTGGATCTTTGTCCGTCCTGCGCCCTGGTTTTTCTCTTGTCTCAATAAAGTCCTGCACTTCCCCAGCATCTCTTTCATTTCCCTCTGTCTTTCCTCAGAAGGGGATCCTTCCAGTCCATGCCTACGCAGCGCATTTTATCTCTCCTAGTTCACAATCCTGCACCTATGGCCTGCCAGGTTATCTTCATGGGTCCCTGGAGACCTCTGTTTCACTCTGCAGCCCCTACTCTTGGAATTCAAAGTCCTTTGGCCTCAACACTGCTGTGTTGCAAGGACGAGGGAACTTCAGGTCCACCTACTTCTCCACCTTGTTGGATCTTCCTTTCTCTAGTTGTTTCTAAATTATGGCACTACGTTAGTCTGACATATATGGAAGAATGTTAGAAGTACAGCAGTCTGTTATTTTTAAAATATTTGTCATGTCTTTTTCCTAAGAGAGATTTTATCTTTCTTTTCTACCATGCAGATGAGTATGTGTTTGATCAGAATGAGACATAGCTAAGCCTGTATTAATGGCATAGTATAAACAGAATTTTCTCTTCAGGGGGGAAAAAAAGCATTTTTATGCCTGAAAATATGTTGAAATATGGCCTTAGCCTGTGGCTTTCATCAACACATGCCACGATTATCACCTGACCAGAATCAAAGACCTGCAGGTTAAGTATGTCCCCTCCTCTTTTCTCTTTCCCTTCATCCCTCCCTCAGTGTCTTCCCCTGTGAGGCCCAACCTGCTGTTCAGAGCTACAGTAAACAGTGCTTGGCAGGGTTCTTATTTCTAAAGCATTTAGATGATCTAGCTCTTACCTTAATGACTGAAGTTGAGATTGTATTATTGCTCTTTTTTGGAACTGTATTCATCTAATTTATTTAATTCTTTATTATAATTGTACATTACTTAAGAAACATGTTTACATGGGACTTTAATTAGTGCAGTTGATATGGTACTATATGCAGGCAAGTGCTAACAATAGTATGTTATGTGAAAGTCTTTAAAGGTTTGTTGACTATAATGATGATACTATCCTATGGTGTACTGTCTGTTATATTGCAATGAGATTCTAATGGTTAAAATTTCTTATTCATTTGAAAATGTTTTAGTGGCATTTTGCTAAGTATAGAATGCCAGGGCCCCAGAATAGGCTAGACACAAAACTACAAATTTAAGAATATTTATCATTTGTGCAACAATTTTCAGTCAGGAGGCTTTGTACATAGTAGTTAAAGTGTCTGAGCTGTGGAATCAGGCACACCAGGATTTGAGTCCAGCTCTATAACTTAATAGCTAAATAACCTCAAACAGGTTGTGCTACTCTGGGATGTTGTTGTTGTTGTTGTTGTTGTTGTTGTTGTTGTTTTGGTCTATAAAAGGGAGAGATGTAACAATACCAACTTCTTAGGAATTGTAAAGATTGAGCATGAAGATGATGATGATGATGATGATGATGACGATAGCAGATACTTCTATAGTCTTTATTGTGTGCCAGACACTGATCTAAGCACAATACATTTTTAAATCATTAGACCCTCACAACCACCTTATGCAGTGGATACTGTTATATCTGCATTAAATGTTAGCAAGTAACACCAACAAGAACTACCACCAAGAAGTCACTGTGTCCTTAACCACATTCTAGTCACAACAAGAATGCATAGAAAATATTACCATTTTAATTTTTTTTAATTTTTATTTTTGAGAGAGAGAGAGAGTGTGAGCAGGGGAAAGTCAGAGAGAGAGAGAGAGAGAGAGAGAGAGAGAGAGAATCTGAAACAGGCTCCAGGCTCTGAGCTGTCAGCACAGAGCCTGAGGAGGGCCACAAACTCACAGACTGAGATCATGACTTGAGCTTAGTCAGATGGTTAACCTACTGAGCCACCCAGGAGCCCCCCCAAGTATTACCATTTTTCTATAGAAATTTAAATTCATATTGTATATTGTTAATTATATTGAAAGATTTTTAAAACTGTTTACCTTTTCCAATCCCTTTATCTTTGTTTTCTTGAAATGTTATTATTTTAATTAAAACTCAGAACTAAAAGGTGATAATCACCTGTTTGTTAAGAATATGCCGCCACACTTTAGGGGCGCCTGAGTGGCTCAGTTTGTTAAATGTCCAACTTGGGCTCAGGTCATAATCTTGTGGTTTGTGAGTTCAAGCCCTGCGTGTCAGGCTCTGTGCTGACAGCTCGGAGCCTGGAGCCTGCTTTAGATTCTGTGACTCCCTTTCTCTCTCTGCCCCTCTCCTACTCATGCTCTGTCTCTCTGTCTCTCAAAAATAAATAAATAAAAACATTTTTTTTTAATTTTTGAAAAAAGAATATTCCAAACTTTAGATAAACTATATTTTATTATATTTTTTAGCCAAAGATTTAAAAGTATAGAGGAATGGAGATTGATGGACAGACAGTTGAGGTAACGAACATTTTCATTGGCTACTAGGATTTATCAGGGCCTGCATTATTCTTTATGCTTTTTGTGCTGAGGCTCTATTTTTAAAATTAATTCTGTAGATCAACAAAAGGATGGATCCAGAAACAAAGGGAAGCTTACCTATTTTCTAAGTTACACCAATCAGTATAAACCATTTTTACTGCTTTTTCTCTCAGCTAAGTAACTGTGAAGCAGAAGATAGTAAGAAGCCTTGGAAAATAGTTATTGGTCTTTTTTCCATCTTAGCCAATAAAATGTAGTGGTTTTTTTTTTTTTTCAAGTTCTATGCCACATATTCAAAACATGCTTTGGGAAAATTCCCAAGATAAGTATAAACTACATGCAGTCTTTGTGGTTTGGGGTATTTGACTTACAATCTTCCATACCAAATGGCAGCTCATACTGGGGGGGCAAGAAGGAGTTTTGCTAGAGTCCTAGAAAGTGACAGGTGTTCTTGAAGAGTACTTAGGGCTACAGCCAACCCAGGCAGAATAAAACAGGGTGAAGGAACCCAAGTAAGAAGAACTTAGTGTGGCTCAGAGTAAAAGGAACTTAGTGAAACTATAAGGCATGCAAGCAAATATTTGAAAAAAAATGCATACATATCTTAAAGACTAATTATAGGGTAATTTTCAAGCCCTAAATCCTCTAAATGTAAATGTATGGTTGGACAATCCACAGCTAACAAAATTGTAATGATAGAACTGTACTACAGTATTAAAGCAAGAATAACACCCGTGGCCAACCAAAGACACTGAAGAATCACTAAACCTTCTCTTCACAAAATAGCATTTCAACTATCCATGTCCAAGCATAGTGACAGCTTTGGAACAGCCTTTAAGAATCATTCCCTTTATCCCCACATACAGTTGCACAATTTACTTTCCTCATTGTGTGGCTGGAGTACAAGGAATTCCCCATGTTTCCGTATCTATTTAATACGTTTTCCCTTTGACTCAGCACTTCCATCTCTACTAATATATCTGACAAATGAATTTAAGGAATGGCCAATGTAAAGATATATTTACAAGAAAGTTTATTATGACATTGTCACTAATGCTTAATCATCACTTGGAAACATAAACTTTATCAGTATAGGTGATTGGTTAAATTCTGTCTGTACAATGAAATGAGAACAAGAGGAAAATGAGAAAGCCTCACATATACTTAAATAGAAGAATTTCCAAGATATTTTAAGTGACAATAAACGAGGTAGGGAACAGTATAATGTGATTCCATATGTGTGTATTTAAAGATGCATAACACACTTATATAGAGAATTTACATTAAATATATATGTATATAAGGTGAGGTCAGCATTTCAATTAAATAGGATAAAGTATATAAAGTGATTGTGTATCATGCCTATTTCATGCATAGATAAATTAATAAAATTTGCTGTTACTGTTATCTTTACAGTGAGTCAAGGAAGGAAAATTTGGGGGAGGGAGCTTTTACTAGTTTTACATGTTTATGTTATCTGAATTCTTGTGAACTGAACATGTATTACATTTATAATGAGATTAGAAAGTGGCTTGCTCTTGGGAAAAAGTTGGAAAAATGTGTTCACACTAAAGTATTAATAACACAACAAAACTTGATATATTTCTTCTGACAAGATACTGAAGAATTTCTAATGTGGGGGAAAGGGTAACTCTAGTACTCTTTGGAGCAGAGGTGTCTTCCTGAGATTTATAAAAGCAGTTTTGGAGATTTTTTCTTATTCCTTCTCACCTTGACATATGTATCCACTTCTGATTGTATTTCTTTCTTCTTGTTGTCAGGTGTGTGTGTGTGTGTTTATATGAGAAGGGGGTATATATGCATATCATTTATACATTCAGGTTATTAACTTCTTTCAAGAATGGTTGGAAATTTTAAGGAAGAAATTGAAAGAATAACTGAAAGTAATTATTGCTTAGTTATCTAAACAAAGCAAAGATTTCTTTTTCTCCCTTCCAGTCTTTGCTTAGCAAATAAGAATCACCTTGCAAACAATTGAAAAGAGGCATTCCAGTGACCATACCCAATGTGGTACTAAATAATTTATCCCAGTAGAGTGATTATTACAAGGACTCTGAAGGAAAAATATTGACTATACTATATTATTTGTTTTAGAGAATTTTATTCTCAACTGTTACTTATGGTTCTATGAGCTGTGGTCATTCCAAATACTTACTTATCTTCATAATGTTGGTGTTAAATTTTACTGACATTCATTAAAGATATGGAAAGGGTGGCCATTTGAAAGCTTTTGAATGCCAGTTATTTTTTTCTAAAATTACAGACTTACGTACAAACATTACTTGAATCATGCCTTATGCAGAATTTGGCTAAATTGATTTGGTAGATTCTTTCTGAATTCAGTGTGGGATTAATATGAAATGCATAGGCCCAATTGACAGCTTAAACATGTCTTTCTTATGGTAAATTTGGTGATGGACTATTGACTTATTAGAAAAGATGAACTCTTTTCTTAATTTTAATGCCTTAAAGATTTGAGGCCCGAATTGTACATAAGGCGTATCACATAGGATAAACTCATTATGGCAGGAGAGAATACTTGATGTAGTGTTAGAGCCCAGTATATAGAACTGTACTGCTAGAGTTCAAATCCTGGCCCTACTTCTTCCTGGCTATATGATCTTGGACAAGGTACCTACCTTCCTAGGTCTTGGTTTCTATTTTTAGTTTCAGGGTTATAAGTAGTAGACAGCAGGTAGATACTGTTTCATAGCGTTGCTAGAAGGTTGTAAGAATAAATGAGTTACTATTTATAGAACACTTAAACGAAGTCCTTTTTAAAATTTCTTTTTACTGAGGTATGAAAACTGATTTTTATGCTAGTTGGTTTTGATTATTTGTTTCTTGTTTGTATTACAGTTACAAATTATAACACTGTGGTAGAAACAAATTCAGATTCGGATGATGAAGACAAACTCCATATTGTGGAAGAAGAAAGTATCACAGACGCAGCAGACTGTGAGGGTGGCCTGCCGGGAGATGACCAGCCCACAGACCAGACAGTGTTACCAGGGAGCAGCGAGAGAGAAGGCGATGCTAAGAGCTGCTGGGACGATGACGGTGGGTTTAATGTTTTGTGTAATATTCTGGCCTCTTGAGTCTTTAAAAAATATATCTTAACTGAAAAGACAACTTTGATGAAAAGTTTGAAATGGTCTCTGAATTTGTCTATTAAATTCAATATAAGGTATCCTCTTACTTACCAGAAAGTAGATCATGAAACAGAATAATAAAGCTATTCTGATTATTTGTACAATATAAATAATATATTGAGGTCTAGTAGTTTTTTTTTAAACCAGAATCCAGCTTTCCATATACTGTGGATATAATTGAACCTACCTTTAATTTCATATGGTGACTTCAAATGAAGAATCTACTTAGAAACCTACAGATTGTATTTTGGTACAGTAAAATTATAACATAACTCAACAAAAATCCACAAAACAGATAAATCACGGGAGTATTTTTAGTGTTTGAAAGCTTCTCACTCTCCCTCCTTCTCCCTGTTCTTTCCCCCTTCTTCCATCTCCCTATATGTATCAGAATCCTGTAAGTACTGTGATTCTTTCATTTGCTGTAAATTTTTACTTAAGTAAAATTTTTACTTTTACTAAACTAAAGCACGGGTGAGTGGAAGGATTAGTGACAGTCACTCTAAGAGAGAGAGTCTCTCTGCTTAACTTACATTGAATATTTAACATTCTTCCTCATCTGTCAAATGAAGAAAGTGGACTATATAGTCTTTTCTTTCAGATCTAAAATTCCTCCTCTCTACTTTTCCTAATAACCTAATTAAATTATTTACCCTGTCTTGCCAGGATTTAAACAACAGTTGTATAAAAACAGAAGAATGTGGAAATGGCACATATTGTGAATTAGAGGGGTTGGAGATCAGGAATAGGGGCATTGGCAAAGGCAAAGAGCATGCAAGTGATCATATTCAAGGTCAGTCAGAGGAGAAGCCTCCCCGGCAAGAGTTCACATTTGGGGAGGTCATCTAAATAAGATATTAAAACCCAGGCTAGGAATTCTGGAGAAATGAATCAGATTTGCAGGTCAAAGAGTCTGGATACTCTGGTGGAAGCTTAGATAAAATATGGATCTAATAGTAGCACAGAGGACCAGTAGTTAAGATTTCTACAACAGGATATATTTATAGCTGGCAAAGAAATTTTTTTTGAAGTTTACTTATTTTTGAGAGAGACAGAATTAGCATGAGTGGGGGAAGGGCATGGAGAGAGGGAGGGAAAGAATCTGAAGCAGGCTCTGAACTGTCAGCACAGAGCCTGATGCAGGGCTCCAGAGCCTGATGCAGGGCTTGAACTCATGAAACTGTGAGATCATGACCTGAGCCAAAACCAAGAATCAGAGGCTTAATCAACTGAGCCACCCAGGGGCCCCAGGAACTTTTGAAATCATGTAACCAGCCCCCTCATTTTATAGCATTAAGCAGATTCTGCAAGAATGGGATTGCAAACTTGAATAAGACTGTCTCTGTATTGCTTATAGTTTAATGAGTGAGAAGGATAAATAAGTCACAAATTCATTACAGTTTGATGTAGGTATAAATTTAAAGTTCTGTGGAAACATTAAGCAGGAATGTTCAAATCAGAGAGAGGAAGTTAAGTCTTAGAAGAATTTCTGAGTGAAGCAGTGCTGGTCTTGAGTTATAAAGGACAAGTAGAGGTTGATTTCGTAAAGGAGAAGGAAAAGAAGGTGTTTCAAAACAGAAGAAACAATATACATGGATCCATAAAGGTTTGAACAAGTAGTGTTTGCAGAAAGTGAGGTCAGAGGCATAAACAAAGACTGTGAAGGGTGATGTGTGCTAAGTCAAGGAATTTGAACTTTACCCTAGAAGCTAGCTATGAGAACATCATTGATACGCAGTTTAGAAATAAGTCTGATAGCAATATGGAAAAGAATTTTGGAGGGAGAGAGTCTAGAGACCAGTAGCACCTTCAGTAAGGAGGCTATGACAATGAAGGAAAGATGAGACTTTATAACTAAGGAAATGGCCCTTGGAATGCGAATGAAAGGGAGAGATTTAATAGGAATGTAGAAGGTATATAAGATTTGGCTTGTTCTGTGTGGAAGGTAACAGAAGGACTGACATCTCCTAGACTTCTGGAAAGTAAAACCCGGAGAAATTAAATTGCTGACTTATTATCACAGCTCATTAATAGCAAAGCTGTTACTTCTTGTTAAACTATAATACTGAACTCAGAACTTCTGGGAGCAAGGATTTCTTACATGTTTTGTGTCTGGGGCCAGAATTGATCCATTGGTATAGTTGATCCAAAGTGTTAATATGGAAACAAGAAACAAAAAACAATGATTTTTCTGGAAAAGAGGGAGATAGAAGAATGAGATAGAGGGGAGGAAAGAAAGATGAAAAATCAATGAAGAGGTTTTGTGTCTGAAAATGTGTTGGGATAAGTTATTTGAACTAACTCTCTCACTGAAAATAACTAATGGTGCTAGATTTAAAATGAATATGTAAATCTTCTTGAAAGCTTTAAAAGAGCTAACTGGATAGTGAGACATTAACAGATCAAAATCTATGTGAAAACAGGAACCCATAGAGGTAAGCAGAGCACTGCATAGAAGACTCCTTGGCCTCAAGGACATTTGCCCAACCAGGGTAATGTAAGATGTGGTTTTCAGGCTCTGAGAAGAAACAAAGCCTAGGACCACCTAAGAGTTTAATACCCACGTTTAATAGCAGATCCTCCCCCAGTATGAATTACATCTTGACGTTATGATGCACTATGGTGAGCTCAGAGTAAACCCTCCTTCCTCAGGAGTTAGCAAGCAAAACTGCCTTGACCAGGGGTCGGGGGAATGCAGGATTGTCTCTGACAAGGAGTAACCCAGCTGTCCTACAGTGATTTACAGCTTAAATTCACATTACTGTATAGCCTAATAAATCTCAAGCCATAACTGAATTTAAAGTAGATACTTTAAAGTATCTATGCTGATACTTCTAGGTGCCAAGAAGAAGCAAATTCAGATCTGTTGGAAGAACATACCTTTAAACTAGCACTATAGAAATCTTCCAAGTAAGTTACCAAGAAAACAGCAACATGAGTGATAATTATCAGAAACAAAAGGAAGCAGAAACTCACCCATAAAGACTGTAATTAGTAGTGAGTTATCTGAAAGAGATTATAAAATGATTGTCATTTTTCAAGAAAAAAATAGACAAATTTGAAATTGCCTGCTCTGATAGAATAAAATATAACCAATAGATTTTAAGAAGAACCAAATGGAACTAAAAATGAAAAATTAGAATAATATAAATTCCGATTCAAAGCATGGATTTTAACAAAAAGTAAACAGAATTGAAGAAAGAATTAAAGAATTGGAAAATGGGGAAATTATACTAAATACAACTCAGAAATAAATATAGAAAAAAACACACACACACACAAACAGGATAAGAAACATGAAGAATAGAATGAGAAGGTCCAATATATATCTTAATTCTAGGAGAAGAGAGAATGAAATGAGAAGCAGCAATATTTGAAGAGATAATTGCTGAGACTTTTTCAGAATTGGTGAAAGTCACAAGACCATAGACTCAAGAAGACCAGTAAATCTCAAGAAGTATAAATAAGTCTACCCCCTATTCACATTATGGTGAAATTGCAGAACATGTAAGACAAAAGAACACTCTTAAAAGTAAATTTGAAAAAGTCAGATCGTGTTTAAGAAAGTGGCAGTTAGGCTGACAGCTGAATTCCTAGTAACCACAATGGAAGCTGGGCAGTAAAATATGCCTGCGAATACTGAATTCTATACTTAGCAAAGATTTCTTTTATGAAAGGAGGTGAAATAAGGTAATGATTTCAGACAAGTTTGAAAACAGAAAATTTGTTATCAGTAGACCCTTATTAAGGCAAATTTTAAAGAATGTATTTTAGACATGAGGAAACAAATCCTTGATAGATCTGAGATGTAAAAACAGAGATTACAAATATATGGAAAAAATAGATAGACGCATAGTATTTCCTATGAAAATGCTTTAAAAAGTGGATGTGACTAAATTTCAGATGACATCAACTTTTAACGCTTGAAAGCATTATTATAGATAATAGGATCACTTTATAATAATGAAAGATTAAGCGAAATCACTTAATAGATGAACATAGGGAAAGGGAAGAAAAAATAAGATAAAAACAGGGAGAGGAAAACCATAAAAGACTCTTAAATACAGAGAACATACTGAGGGTTGATGGGGATCGGGGGGTGGTGGAGTGGATTAAATGGGTGAACAGCATTAGGGAGGGCACTCTTCGGGATGAGCACTGGGTGTCATGTGTAAGAGATGAATCACTGGTTCTACTCCTGAATCCAAGACTACACTGTATGTTAACTAATTTGAAAATAAAAAATAATAATAAAGATTAAATTCCCTAATAAAATATTATTTTAAATGTGTGTGTACCGAATAATAAGCCCTCAAACATATAGAAAGGGAAATAGACGATGTACAAGAAGAAAAACACAAATCTAGTCATTGTGGACGATTTAACACCTCAGTTGGTCATTGATAGAATAATTACACAAAACCAGTGAGTAAGATATGAAAATATACATAAGGTGTATAAACAATGTACTTAGTAATTGCAAAATATTTTTCAACTATATGGAATATTCATAAAAAATTTTTAGAAGAAAACTTAGAACCTTTTTTTTTTTTTATTTTTTTTTTATTTTTTAATATATGAAATTTACTGTCAAATTGGTTTCCATACAACACCCAGTGCTCATCCCAAAAGGTGCCCTCCTCAATACCCATCACCCACCCTGCCCTCCCTCCCACCCTGCCCTCCCTCCCACCCCCCAATCAACCCTCAGTTTGTTCTCAGTTTTTAACAGTCTCTTATGCTTTGGCTCTCTCCCACTCTAACCTCTTTTTTTTTTTTTTTTTTTCCCTTCCCCTCCCCCATGGGTTTCTGTTACGTTTCTCAGGATCCACATAAGAGTGAAACCATATGGTATCTGTCTTTCTCTGTATGGCTTATTTCACTTAGCATCACACTCTCCAGTTCCATCCATGTTGCTACAAAAGGCCATATTTCATTTTTTCTCATTGCCACGTAGTATTCCATTGTGTATATAAACCACAATTTCTTTATCCATTCATCAGTTGATGGACATTTAGGCTCTTTCCATAATTTGGCTATTGTTGAGAGTGCCGCTATAAACATTGGGGTACAGGTGCCCCTATGCATCAGTACTCCTATATCCCTTGGATAAATTCCTAGCAGTGCTATTGCTGGGTCATAGGGTAGGTCTATTTTTAATTTTCTGAGGAACCTCCACACTGCTTTCCAGAGCGGCTGCACCAATTTGCATTCCCACCAACAGTGCAAGAGGGTTCCTGTTTCTCCACATCCTCTCCAGCATCTATAGTCTCCTGATTTCTTCATTTTGGCCACTCTGACTGGTGTGAGAAAAAACTTAGAACCTTAAGTAAATACTTTAGAAAAGGTTCTGGCTAAAAGTTAATGGGTTGGGCATCTATTTTTAAGAATTTAGAAAAAAGAACAGCTAAAAGATTTTCAAATGTAAAAACAAGAAAGTAATATAAAATTGAAAACAAACCTACCATGCAAAAGGTCAGCATAGGCAAAACTCTGTTCTTTGAAAACTATTAACAAACCTTTGACAAAATTGACAAGAAAAAAAAAGAGAATATACAAATAACCGAAATCAAGAATGAAAAACAGGACATAACTAAGATACTACAGACATTGACAAGGTAAAAGGGAGTATTGCAAACAACTGCATGCCAATAAATTTGAAAATATGGGCAAGATACTAGAAATTCTAACCAAAACTGGCTGGGGAACAATTGGAAAACTGTGTTATAAAACCTCTGAAGAAATTGAAATAATGGTCAAAAGTATTCCCACAAAGAGGGAGTGAAGATCTGGAACAACCAAAACTTGTCGTACATTGCTCATTGTAAGTGGTATGTCACTCTGGGACACAGTTTGGCACTTTATTATAAAATTAACTGTATGACCCAACGGTCCCACTCCTGGGTGTTTTTTCCTAGGGAAATCAAGACAGGTTTACACAAAAACTTGTACACTGGTGCCTAAAGAAGCTCTGTTCAAAACTGCCAAAAACAGGAAACAACCCCTTGTCCTTCAGCAGGTGAAAGGATAAGGAAACTATTGTACATCCGTATAATAATGGTCTACTACTTAGCAATAAAAAAGGAACAAACTATTAATATAAGCAACAATTTGGAAGAATCTCTGAGTCATTATGCTGAGTGAAAGAAGCCAGTCTCAAAAGGTTACAGACTTGAAAAATGATTCCATCTATTTGACATTTTCAAAAAGACCAACTGTATGTTGGGTAACAAGTCAGTGGTGCTAGGGGCTAGAGCATGGAGAGTGCGACTCTAAAGGGATAGTACTAGAGAATTTGGGGGGATGATGGAACAGTTCTGTATCCTGATTTTGGTAGTGGTTACATGAATCTGTACATGTGTTAAAATTCATAGAACCATACACCAAAAGGAAAAAAAGATTAAAATTTTCTGTGTGATCATTTATATATGTGTGTATGTGTGTGTATTTGGATATATGATATATATTATGTATATATCATATATGTATATATTATAAAATTTATATGTTTTTTTTTTCTCTCCTGCAAAGAAAACTTTAGCCCAGGTGGCATCACTGGTAAGTTTTTCTAAACATTCAAGGGGATAGTAATTCCAGTTTTAGACCACTCTTCCAAAGCCTAGGGTAAATGGGAAGATTCCCCAACTCTTTAAATGAGGCTACCATAATCTTGATACCAAAACGAATTATAAGAAGGTAGAATTACAGACTCACTCAGTTGTATACAGGCACAATAATTAAGCAAAATATTAGTTATACAATACATATGTATGTAAATGTGTGAGATGCAGTTCAAAAATACCACAGTGAACAGACTTAATGAGAACAAATATTCTTCTCAACAGACAGAAAACAAAGTTAGTACGTATGAATTTAGTACGTACGAACGGATATCATAAAAGCTAGTAAACTAGGAAAAGAGGGTACTTCCTTATTCTAATAAAGTATATTTCTATAAAATCTATCACAGACATTCTACTTAATGGCAAAATGTTGAAAACTTGTTTTGCAGTCAAGAACAAGGTAATGATTTCCACTATCACCACTCTTTCCACACTTTCCACCACATTTTCCATCAGCCTTATATGAGAATTGCTACCCAGTGCAATTAGATCAGAAAATAAATTAATAAAGATAAGGATTAGAAAGGCAAAAACACAAAACTTATTATTTACAGATGATATAACTTTGTATAAAAAATGAATATAAATAGATCATCAGTAAGAACTATAAAATGAGAATAGTTGTGTTAAAACCACATATAAAAAATTATAAATTCTTATTAGAGGCATTAGCAAATATTTCAATAAATGGAGGTATAAATTCATGGGTTAGAAGACTCCACTTTTTTTTAAGCTAAGATTTTTTTGAATTTCACTAGTTTTTCCATTAACATCCTCTTGTTCAGGATCCACTCCTGCCTAACTGCATAGTATTTAGTTATGTCTCTTCAGTCTCAGGAGACCAGCCTTTTACTGTTTCTCATGACCTTAAGGAGTAGTGGTCAGGTGTTTGTAGCATGTTTCTCAATTTAGGTTTGTCTAATATTTTTCTCATGATTATACTGAGGGTGTGGGATTTTGGAAAGAATAACACAATGGTAAAATACCCTTTTCATCACTTCATATCAGTGAGCAAATAATAGCCACAAGCCATCTCTTTGATTTTTTTTCCCTACTAATTTATAAACTTTATTTTTTGTTGTTTTCTTCTTTTTTTATTCAAGTATAATTAACATACAATGTTATATTACTTTGAAGTGTACAATATAATGATTCAGCAATTCATTCTGTTTCTCAAGACATTACTGTGACATTTAACCTGGCCTGTAAGAAAGAGCCAGGAGGCTCATGAGCAAAATGAAGGAGGGAGAGATTAGTAGAAATGAAGCCAGCAGATTAATGGAATGCCAGAACATTTAAAGGTCTTGTAAGCTATTAGGAATACTTTTATTTTTATTGAAATGTGAAGGCATTAGAAGAAGTTGAATAGAGTAGTGGTATAATTTTATTTTTATTTTAGAAGTATGACTTTGGCTGCTGTATTGAGGATAAACTATAGAAGGCAAGGGTAGGAGAAGGAAGACCAGTAAGGAGGTTATCACCATAATCTAAATTGGCAGTTTAAATTAGGAAGGTAGAAGTAAAGATTGTGAGAATGTATCAAATTCTGGTTATATTTTGAGTCTATAGGACTTACTGATGGACTAGATCAGGATTGAGAAGGAAAGAGGAGCTTAAGGTGATTCTGTGGTTTCCTCCATTTGATGGTTATGTTTGGAGGGGATCTAATTATCAGACATTTATGACTCTTAATCTTGTTGGAACCAGTCCCTGTATCTGTTTTTTATCCTGATTCTGTCATTTGTCATGTCCATGTCCCTCCTGTCATTCAGAAATGTGTTTGAGTAGGGCCAAGAACAGATGTTGTGGCATGGCACTAACTTTCTTCTATTGTCACCATTCTATAAATCACCACTTTTTGAATAAATTTATTTGATTATTTTTAATCTGTCAATGGTTTCAAACATAAATATCATATGATATCATGTCTCCTAGTAATACTGTCAAAAATGGAGATGAGGCCAGTTTATATGACTTTTTTTCAGTGAACCCATTCTGGATGTTCATGATCATTTTTTTTAAACACACACACACACACAGCCTTTATAATCTATTCTAGGAAACATTTGTAGGCTAGAAATCAAATATCTCTGATCTATAGTTTACAAAAGGAAATCAGAGGTGGAAGGTGCAAATTCAATGACATTTGTTCATCTCTCCTAATCTTCCATGTTCCCTCAAAGATCATAACCAGGTCAGTGATTTATTTGCAAATGCTTTTATATTTTCTAAAAATATTTTATATGAGCCAGGAGACCAAGTGTATAATGACTTATCTATCATGAGTTTTGATTCTGTTTTGCTTCATGAACTTATATTTTCTGGAAGAGAAAATCACAACTAATTCTTGTAGTTCTTGGCTACCCCTGGGATTTGAGCCTAAATGCTTTTGCATGACAGCTACGTATTGTCTTTCTAAACTTGATTTTGCACCACTCCCTTTGTTCACATTCATTCATTCCTTTGAATCTTTGTATATCCTGTTTTATCTGCTGGCATTTCCTTCTCTTCCTTTTCTGTCACCTTTTCTGTCACCTTCCTTTTCTGTCACCTTCTCTTCCTTCTGTCCTTTTCTGTCTTCTCTTCCTTTCCTTCTATTGCCTGAACTCCATAGACATAGTAAAATTAGCTTTCCAAAAATTGTTCATAGATTTTACATATTGTATTGTGATTGATCACTCTGTTTCACTAAAATAATGATTGAGAGCAAGAACTGTATCTCATTGATCTCTGTCTTTTACTACTAATACTTAATCCATATTATATCCTTAAATAAATCTCCTACACATGAGTGGATGAGTTAAGATGCTGTCCTTTTTTTATTTTTAATCTTCATTAATTATACCATCAACTTCAACAAAACAGTTCTTCCCCTTCTTGATTTCCTTAGCATTTTGAGAGCTTCAATTTTTTTTTCACATTTTTTATCTTCTTGACACTATTTGGGTCTTACATTGTCTAAACTCATATGTTCATCCTTGATTATGTGACATTCTTTCTGTTCTCTGTATACGTTATATTCTTTGTATGCTTTTAAAATATGAGATACTTGGAAATTCCATCTGTGTGACCCTTTTCTTTCTTAAGAAACATTTCTTATATAAAATATGAATATAGATTAAGTTTTTGTGGCCCTATATAAGGCATCCAGGAAGAAATAAAACATAATCACATAATCCTTTATCAATTAAAAAAAAACTATAGCAACTTCTTATAGAAAGATGGAGTAGATAATACTTTTTTTCTATTCCTTCTATTAAGTACAGCCAAAATCTTAACATTACATATAAAACATAAGATTCTGAAAGGTAGATAGAAGAAGACAGACATGCTAGGGACCAAAGGACCCAAGGAACAATACTGCAGTGAGTTCCCAGGGTTTTCTTTTTGTTTATGTACCCTCTTTTACATCCCTCATAGATCATCCTGGTGCTGGAGAAGCCAATACACAAAAACCCCAACACCTCCCAGTAATGGGACAGTGCCTTCTTTCTCACAGGAAACCTGCTAAAACAGAAGATTTAAATAATATTGCATATCTTTGGCTCCTTATATAATAACTTACATGTCCAAGTTTGATTCAAAAATCATTTGTCATACCCAGAACCAGAAAAACTTCAACTTAAGTAGAAAAAACAGTAAACATACACCAATACTGAGGTGACAAAGATGTTAAATTACAATTCCATAATTGACACAGATCATCATGGAATGCAGGCTTGATCAAAATGTTTCAGCAAACAATTATGAACATGCTTCAACTAAAAAAATACATTCTCAGAATAAAAAAATGAAGATGAGAGAAGAACTAAATGAAATAGAGACCAAAAGACAGTAGAAAAGATCAGTGAAACTAAGAGCTAGTTCCTTAAAAAGATTAACAAAATCAACAAGCCATTAGCTAGACTCACCAAGAAAAAAAAGAGGGCTCAAATAAATAAAATCAGAAAAGAAAGAAGTTACAACTAACACAAAGAACAACAAAGGATCATAAGAGAATACCATGAACAATTAAATACAACAAACTGGACAACCTAGGAGAAATGGAAAGCATATAATTTTCTAAGACTGAATCATAAAAAAAAAAAAAAATAGAAAACCTAAATAGACCAAATATTAGCAAGGAGATTCAATTAGTAATCAAAAAAAACCCCAATAAACAAAAGTTCAGGACCAGATGGTTTCACTGGTGAATTCTACCAAACATTCAAAAAGAGTTAATATCTTTCTCAAATTATTCCAAAAAATGGAAGAGGGGAATGCTTCCAAATTTATTTTACAAAGCCAGCATTACCCTGATACCAACACCTGATGACACAACCAAAAAGGAAAATTATAGGCCAATATCCCTGATGAACGTAGATACAGAAATCCTCAACAAAATATTAGCAAACCAAATTCAATAATTCATTAAATACTGGGCTTTATTTCAGGACTGTGAGGATAGTTCAACATTCACAAACCACTGTGATATACCACATTAACAAAATGAAGACTAAAAAGTCAGTTGATCATCTCAATAATGCAGAAAAAGAATTGAAAAAATTCAGTGCCTATTTATAATAAAAACTCAAAAAAAGTGGATGTAGACAGAGTATACTTCAACATGATGAAGGCTATATATGATGAGCCCACAGCTAACATCACACTCAGTGATAAAAAGCTAAAATCTTTTCCCTTAAGATCAGGATTAAGCCAAGGATGCCCACTTTCACCACTGTATTCAACATAGTATTGAAAGTCTTAGCCAGAGCAATTAGGCAGGAAAAAGAAATAAAAGGCATCCAAATGGAAAGGAAAAAGTGTAACTGTCACTATTTGCAGACTACATGATTTTATATATAGAAAACCCTAAAGATTCAACCAAAAAACTTTTAGAACTAATAAATTCAGTAACGTTGCAGGGTACAAAATAAACATACAAAAATCTGTTGCATTTTTATATACTAACAATGAACTATTAGAGAAATTAAGAAAATAGTCCCCTTTGCAATTGCATCCAAAAAAAAAATACCTAGGAATAACTTTAACCAAGGAGGCGAAAGACTTGCACGCTGAAAACTAAAAGACATTAATAATAAAAGAAATTGAAGAAGACAACAATAAATGGGAAGCTATTTTGTGCTCATGAATTGGAAGAATTATTATCATTAAAATATCTATAGGCCCAAGCAATATACAGATTCAGTGCAATCCCTATCAAAGTTCCAATGAATTTTTCATAGAAATAGAACAAACCATCCTAAAATGTTTATGAAACCACAAAAGATCCCAGATAGCCTGAAAAAAAAAAAAAAAAAAAAAGCTAGAGGCATCATACTGCCTGATTTGAAACTATACTACAAAGCTTCAGGGATCAAAACAGTATGGTATGGGTATGAAAAACATACTCATAGATCAGTGAGACAGAAGAGACAGCCCAGAAATAAACTCACAGATAGATGGTCAATTAATTTACAAGAAAAGAGGCAATATTATACGGTGAGGAAAGGATAGTCTCTTCAATGAATGTTGTGGGGAAAACTTGACAGCCACACACAAAATAATGAAACTGGACCACTATCTTAAAATGACACAAAAATTAACTCAAAATGGATTGAAGACTTGATGTAAGATTAGAAACCATAAAACTCCTAGAAGGAAACCTAGGTGGTAAGCTCCTTGACGTTAGTCTCAATAATATCTATTTGGATATGATTCTAGAAACATACTTTTGTGACAACAAAAGCAAAAATGAACAAGTGGGATTATATCAAACTAAAAAGTCTCTACACAGTGAAGGAAACCATCAACAAAATAAAAAAGGAACCTGCTGAATGGGATAAGGTACTTGTAAATTATATATTCAATAAGGGGTTAATATCCAAAGTATATGAAGAACTCCTACAACTCAGTAGCAATAACAAAAAAGCAGTCCAATTAAAAATGGGCAGAGGATCTCAAGATGGGCCAATAGGCACATGAAAAGATGCTCAACAGTACTAAACATCATGGAAATGCAAATCAAAACCACAATAAAATATCACTTTATATACCTGTAAAAATAACTGTTATCAAAAAGACAAAAAATGTTTGTGAAGGATGTGAAGAAAAGGGAGTCATTGTTGGTGAGAATGTAATTTGGTGCAGCCACTATGGAAAACAGTATGGAGGTTCCTCAGAAACTTAAAAATAGAACTACCATAAAATCCAGTAATTCCACTTCTGGATATTTATCTGAAAAAAAGGAAAACACTAATTTGAAAAGATGTATGCACCCATAGGTTCATTGCAGCATTATTTACAATAGTAAAGATACTGAAACAATCTAAATGTCCATTGATAGATGAATGGATAAAGATGATGTGGTGTATCTATATGCAATAAAATACTACCCAACTATAAAAAAAAAAAAAGAATGACATCTTGCCATTTGTGACAACATGGATGAACCGTCAGAGTATTATGCTAAGTGAAATAAGTCAGACCAAGAAAGACAAACACCATATGATTTCACTTACATCTGGAATCTAAAAAACAAAATGAACAAACAAAACTCACAGATATAAGAAAAGTTTGGTGGTTTCTAGAGGGGAGAACAATGGGGGGTGTCATAATTGGTAAAAGAGATCAAGAGGGTACAGACTTGCAGTTATAAAGTAAGTAAGTCATAGGGATATAAGATACAACATGGGAACTATAGTCAGTGATGTATTATAAATTTGGAAGTTGCTAAGGAAGTAAATCTAAAAGTTCTTACCAAAAGAAAAAAGTTACAAATTTGCGTGATAACACATGGTAATTAGACTTAATGTTGTGGTCATTTCTCAATGTGATATCATAGGTATCAAAAATCATTTGTGTACCTAAAACTAATGTGTCACTGTACTTAAGAAACATGGAGAAAGATACAGTAATACAGTCTATTTGTTGAAATGGAAAACATAAAGAAACACCAAATAGGCAATTTAGTTAGAACTGAAAAATATAATAAATAAAAATTTTAAATTCTGTTTGCAGACTCAGCAGTATGGAGGATAGAGGAAAGAATCAGTGAAGTTCGAATCAGTGAGAATCCGTGAGATCGAATTTACCTAATATGAACAAAAGAAAGAAAATAGGCTGGAAAAACAGGACAGAATCTGAGCAACCTGTTTAGATATAAGTTTATGTCATCAGAATTCCAGGAGAAAAGAATGTGAATGGGGCTGAAAAAGTATTCAAAGAATTAATAGCTGGGATTTCCAAAATTAGGCAAATGACATCAACCTACACCCCAAAACAGGATAAATCCAAAGAAATTCATGCCAAGACACATCATAGTCAAACTCCTAAAAGCTAAACACAAAGAAAAAATCTTGAAAGCAGAGAGAGAAGGGATACCTTTATCTATAGAGGAAAAGTGATTTGAATGACAACAGTTTCTGATAAGAAACTATGAAAGCCAGGCAGAAATGGGATACTTCAAATGCTGAAAGAAAAGAATTGTCAACCTAGACCTCTATATCCAGAGAAAATATCCCTCAAAAATGGAGAAGAGATGAGGATATTTTTAAATGAAGGAACACAAGGAGAATTTGTCACCAGCAAATCTACCCTAAATGAATGGTTAAGAGAAGCTCTTTAAACAGAAAGGAAATGGTAAAGAAAGGAATCTTGGAATATCAGGAAGTAAGAGCATGGAAAAGGGTAAAAATGTGGGTATATACAATATAATTTGCTCCTAGGGCTTTCTTAATTATGTATGATGATGAAACAAAATAGATTGTAAGTATAGGTATAAATAATTAATGAAACATGTAGTAAATATTAATACTTATAATTTACATAATAATTATAATTTGTTTTATGTGCAACCTACATAAAAAGTTATATATAACCAAATTTTGTGGTAAAGTTGATACCCAAGTCATGGGATATTTAAAATTGTACATTAATTCTTACCTCAACATAACTATTTTCGTATGAGTGTTATTGTTCAACATGCATTATTTTAAAGAGAATATTCTCACACTGAAAACTACTTAAAACTCCTATAAAGAAAAGAAATACTCCAGTTGAAGGTACATTTCTTTCATAAATAAACTACACTTCTAAACCTATGTAAGTGCTAATTTTAGGTTTTATCTCACCTAATTTGAAAAAATGAAAAGTTTATATGTATCCTACCATCTTCAGAGCAATCTTACATGTCCAAATAGAGCAAATCAGTAAACACGAAATTGTTCCTTTGATAAACAGTTTTAACCAAAGTAAAAAATTGTTATCAGCCCACTGAAAATCACAAATCAAGATAATTCTGGCATTCTGTCAGTTAAAGTACCGTTTCCCATTGTGAGAGTTTAAAATGTCTTTGTGAACATGTGCACAACAGCTCTGCAACACTGCCCAGTGATGCAATCAAGACTTCTTGCTAGAATACTGATCCAAAATCCTCAGTAAATTAAATTAATGAATATCGAAGTTAGTAACTCTTAATAGTTCATTTAATTGGTTACCATTAAGTCATGCATTTATGCCTTAGTCATGCATTCAACTGAAAGTTTATGCAGTGGGGCTTCAGATCCAAAGAACTTCTCTACCCTTGAATTGTTTTATGAGCTCTGCAAGATGCTCCCCATGGCTGATTTTGAAAAATTAGTCTATCAAATTGTACATGGTTGACCAAACCAACCTGCTCCTGAAGCAGAAAGAGAAAACTTGAGGTACTAAGAGAGGAGCTTACTCTAAAGGGCAGTCAGCCTGTGTGGTAGATAGAGCCCTACTGTTTCAGTTGCTTTCAGGTTCTTTTCTTTCATGAGACCTGTCTACACTGCTCTCTCTTCTTGTGTTCTTTCTTTAGCATTCCATTAATAAACTACTACCCAATGTGAAAACTAAACAAAAACAAGGGGAAAAGGTAGGGTGTTTTGATCATATCACTATTAAGAACTTTAAGAAGACATCAATATGTAAAGTTTCCTGGTGCTGAAAAAAGAGACTAGCAGTGTTTTTTGCTTACAAAATAGAGTAGCTACAACTTAGGTTTTTGGAAGGCAAGTTCCTCAGTGAAGTGTTTCCTTTCTAGTTACTCAAGGGTGACCAAGAAATAGTGAAGCAAAGGCCATTCACTGTCACCTAACTAATGGAAGCCACACCATTTATACTAGTGAGTTATTTTAAAGACCTTTATGGAAAGGGAGAAATAATAGAGAAGAAAGTGGTCGGTGGCATTTAGCCATGCTAGAGACCAGCACATGAAACTGATATTCACACATCTGTGGCATAGTGTAAATCAACAATCTAAAGTATATTTGAAAATACAATATGCCATTAAAATGTTAATTATGTAAGAAGTACCTTTAAAAAGCTATTCTTAGCTGTGAATGAAATCTCGAGTTAGGATCATATTGAAGAAGCACTATTTTTATTGTAGATATTAAATAAACTAGGACATGTTTACTTTCAAAAATAAAGCTAGGTTAATTAAGTCCTGTTGTCTTGCAAGACAATCAACTTTAAATTGTGTGTGCAGGGAAGATAGTATAACTTGGCAGTGCTCCAACATATCTATACTCATCTCATAAGAGCTTCTTGTGGTGCAGCCCAAAACTCTCATGCTTCTATCAGTTAAACGTTCTTAAATATATATACTCTTATTTTTGAGACACCTGTTTTATAGTCCTCTCATAATTTTAGTTTTTCAAAAGTATATAAAACTAATCTGATAATATAAAATATTGTTTAGTATGTTAGTCATTCCTTAGTTTTTTAATTGGTGATCTGAAAGAATGATCCCAAGCAACAGTGACCTAAACATTTTTCTGACTTGAAGTTTCTTAAACTCTATAGAAATTTACGTGTTTACAAAAATGCCAAGCAATGAAAACTTCCTTGTAATAAAAATATTTAAAATCCTGATGTTACCCATAGCAAGAAGGCTTTCCTTGGCGTACATAGGTTATAACACAACACTATAAGTAATCTATGCAAAGAATACATCAATTACTATATAACTTAGCATTGAACCATGTTATACTTCTCTCTCGAGACTCAGTTTAACCTCCTCTTCAGAACCTTTTTCAACCAAAGGTACTGTGAGATGTAGAAAAAGCTCAGCACATGGTTCCTACTCTTCATCACACTACTGTATCTCTTGAGTTCCACTTTTGCATCTATAATATGAAAAGACCAGCCCAGATGAACACAGAGGTATTTCTTTCACTGTGCTTGTAAGAGAATCCAATTTCATTTGTACTAAATATGCACCTCTAATATCTAATTACCTCTAAATGTCAAACTATTAAGAGGTGACACTAGGAAGGAATTTGGACTTTTCCCACAATGCTGAACCTCAGTTGTACACTCTCTTCTCTTTAAAATCCCAAACAAATTTGCTTACCTAAATTACAGTGTTGTACACAGTTCTTTTGGCCATTAGCCTTATAGCATATATTCAACATGTTGTTTTTCCAAAGTTTCGTAGGCTATTTCTTGTCTTTGCCACCCCCTTCAGTGTGTTATGTAATTAATTTCTAGTGCAGTTAGTTCTGTTTGTCATTGTTTGTATTTCATTTTTCCGTTGTCTTTGTCTGCGTAGTATATAAATTATTTTTGTGTTTGTGTATGGGAAGCATTTTCATGGTTACATATGTAAGCTGTACTCCTCCAAGCCTACTATCCCACCCCATTTTCCCTCTAGTTAATAAATTTGTTTCTTACAAAGCTATGGTTTATTCTGAAACTACTTTTGTATATGCTCTAATTGAACAAATAAGTAAATATATTCAGGGTAATGAGCCCCAGATTTCTTACTATCGGAGAAAGAAGTTACAAATCAAGAAAAGTGAGAAGGCTAGAATAAATCCTATGGTTTTCTGTTGGGATCAGTTGTGTCAGTATGAACTTAACGCAGTAAAATCTTGGTTTATGAACATAATTCATTTCAGAAACATGTTTATAATCCAAAGCACTGTGTATCAAAGTAAATTTCCCCATAAGAATTAATGGAAACTCAGATAATTTATTCTACAACCCAAAAATATTCATATAAAAATGATTACTATACTGTAATATAATACAAAATAACAAAGAAATACATAAAGAAAAATAAACAAATTAACCCACACTTAACCTTTGAAAACCTTCATGGCTAGTGTGAGTGAGATGAGAGAGGAGGGTTATTGTATAGGACAACTTTTACTATCACTAACAGAATCACTGTTCTCTATTGACTCAGTGGAATCTTTTTCTGCATGGGAGCCATTGTATACGCTCTCATGGATGTTGACTATGGTACAGTATTAATATACTCTTGTCCTATACTGTATTTAATGTAACTGGCAATACGGCAGCAAAGTGAAAGGGTCTATATCTGCAGGCAGCCTGACCTAGAACGAAGTGAAGCATTCCTGAGCTTACTCTTGTATGGAAAAGCAAAGAACTGTCTATAGGTGCTTTGAAGTGACAAAAAGTACACTAGTGTCAGTTGTGGGCACCTTTCCAATGTTCCGAAAAATCATTGATTTCTGCCAAACACCATGGCCTGCGACCAAACATCTGAGCATGGGAGACGATCACCCACAATCCCGCAGAGAGAGGACCATGATGAGTTGTGATCATGTGACGTTCGGTGTCACATACGACTGGTGTTGCAAGACATCACTTGTTTATTAAGTTAAAATTTATTAGAAATGTTTGTTCATCTTGCGGAACACTTGCAGAACAAGTAACTCGCAATCCAAGGTTTTACTGTATATATAAAGATAGGTAGATACAAAAATATAGATGGGATATATGAAAGTATTACATACATATAAAGTATATACATACATATATTTCCTAGCTCTGTCTGCTGAGAATTCAGGAAACAAGATACCTGGTAGCAATGAGCATACCTAGGACCCAGGTCTAGGATTCAAATAACATTCTTCAATAAAAGGTACCAAGGCTGGGGCGCCTCGTTGGCTCAGTCAGTTAACCATCCGACTTCGGCGCAGGTCATGATCTCATGGTTCATGGGTTTGAGCCCCACGTCAGGCTCTGTGCTGACAGCTCAGAGTCTGGAGCCTACTTTGGATTCTGTGTCTCCCTCTCTCTCTGCCCCTCCCCCACTCATGCACCCATCCTTGCACTCTCTCTCTCTCTTTCTCTCTCTCTACCCCTCTGTCTCAAAAAATAAGTAAACATTAAAAGAAAAAGGTACTAAGACTCTTTGCATAAATGGCTGATTCTAGAACTGAGGTAGGGTAAATATAAGCTAAGCCTGGAACAACAAGCAAGAAAGTATTTTTTAAAAAGCATCCTGTCAAAAGGGCGTAAGAGCCAACTTGAAAGAACACCCATTGGCCAAATCTGGAACAATTTTAGCAGCATAATAAATAAATGATAGTATTGGATTATAAATAATCTGTAGAATAAAATAAATATCCATGCATCTGTACTGATATAAATACTTAAATACATACATGGGGGAGAATGGAAAGTTCTTCCTTATAGTAGAGTTTCAGTTATAAATTAAGAAGTAATTAGGGAAATGGAAAATTGCTGTAAGCAAACTCCATAGTATAATTGTTGCAGGCAAGAAATATCAATGAATGCTAAAATTAATGGATGAAAGTATGTGGAACAAAAGGATATTTGCATAATATCAAAGTATTTCCTCACCAGATAATTATTAATCTTAAAAACATAATAACTAGTATAAAGAAACCTGACAGACACCTTCTTAACCAGGTGATTAAGGTTAATAGAAATAAGAGATAGTGACATTATATACCCCTGTAAGATATATTAACAAAGGCCTATCACTTAAGTGGTATTCCTGCTCAAAAGTATTTCCTCATCAAATCATTGGAAAGCATCAGGGAAATCAAATTGAGGGGCACTCTACAAAATAAGTGATCAGTACTCTTCAATAATGTTAAGGTAATGAAAAAGCAAAGACTAAAGCAACTTGCCAGACACTTGATTGGATTGTAAATTTTGGAGGAGACTATGGAGACCTGACAACTAAATGCACTGTGGGTCCAGAATTCGTTTCTGAACTAGAAAAGAAAAGGGCATTAGTGGGAAAACTGGCAGAAGTCAAATAAGGTCTGTATGTTACTTAATGGTTTTGTATTAACATTAATATAATGGTTTCCATAGTAGACCTGTGATTATGTAAGATGTTCTCCCTTAGGGAAGCTGGTTGAAGGGTATACTGGAAGTCTGCTCGTTTTACAACTATTCTGTAAGTCTAAAACTATTTTATTTTTTTTTAACGTTTATTTATTATTGAGAGACCGAGAGAGACAGAGCATGAGCATGGGAGGGGCAGAGAGAGGGGAGACACAGAATCTGAAGCAGGCTCCAGGCTCTGAGCTGTCTGCACAGAGCCCAGCACAGGGCAAGAACTCACAAACCACGACATCATGACCTGAGCCGAAGTCAGACGCTTAACCGACTGAGCCACCCAGGCGCCCCAGTCTAAAACTATTTTAAATTTAAAAAGATTTTTTAAATCCTGAATAAAAGGAAGTAAAACCCCCTTTTCTTGGGTTTCCTTAGTATATCTTTTAAAAAAGTTATTTTCAAAAATATTTCTTTATAAATAATAATAGAACAAAAGGAAGACTATTTAAATATGATAATTCAGTTTATGAAGTGCATCTGCTGTCAGATCTTTGGCTCATTCCCTGGCCTTTGTCCCATTCCTTAGCCTGTCTAGTAGAATGCCTGAAGCTACTCCCTAAAAGGCTCAGGCAAGGTCTTCATACCCCTCTTGGTCTTCTCCACACTGCAGGGTGCCAGCTTACCTTCCCACCATTTCAAAGCTGGTCCCAATACCTTGAACTTTGGGGACAAAGATAAATCAGGCTAATTTTGCCTTTCCTTAGGAGTTTTCAGATCTAGTTTAGGTTTTGAGAGACATGCCTCTTTTTGGAAAAACTGTGGGATTGACAAGGCTGACACAGAAAATGAGCATTCAGTTGCAATTCCAACTCATACATATTAGCTAAGTAAAATAACACTGAGTGGGTGTACCTAGTGCCAACTGCTTTCCCATACATCATTTCTTTTCATTCTTACAACAATTCTGTAAGATTAGCTCCATTTTGTAGATAAGGAAACTGAGGCTCAGCAATATTAAATATCTGCCAAGATGACATATATTAAATATGGAAAGCCAAGGTTCAAAACTAGGTCTCTTTGACTCCAAAGCATGCTATTGTTTTATTTACAGATTCAACAGAATCTGTAAATATAATATATACACGCACACACACACACACACGTGTGTGTGTGTGTGTGTGTGTGTGTGTGTGTGTGTGTGTATACATTATACACACACCGAATCTAACATCCATACGTGAAATACATATAAAGAGCAATAGGGAGAGAATTTTTTCATTGTATCAGTGCCCATCCATACAGATCTTTCCTTTTGTGGTGTTTCTGTTAGCACTGAACTCTTCTATCTCATGCTCCCTTTTCTAATTGACCTCAAAATTTAAATCTTATTTTAAAATAAAATATATTTTTATATTTTGTAATTTTAAAATTAAATTTCTATTTTTATATTTCATATTTAATTTTTATATTTTAAAGTTGAAAACCTCAAATCTCTTATTTTCATGGGCAAGTCACATATCTCTCTGGATTGTAAACATCTTAACATAAGAATACCAGGTCGTGTATTCCTTTTGAATTTCCCACAGCCACCAGCAAGGCTAGGATGCCATAATTACTAACATGATTAGTGTTTTTCAGATTCATAGTATCTAATAAAACTGAAAGAGAAAAAAAGGAAATAGTATTGAACTCTACATAGCAGTCTTCTTTGATAGTCAACAAATAGTTGTTATCCTCATTCTTCTCCTTGGTCTAGAATTATTTAACCACTTGATTATTGCTATCATAACAAATTACCACAACGCTTAAGGGCTTAAATGACACAAATTTATCACACAGCCCTGTAGGTCATAAGTCCATCACAGATCTCACTAGGCTAAAATCTAAGTGTTGACAGGGCTACATATCTTTCTAGAGATTCTAAGAGAAGATTCATTTCCTTGTTTATTTGGGCGTTGGCAAAATCCAATTTCTTTGGTTATGGGATCAAAGACTCCACAAAACAGTTTCATCCCAAGAGAACTTCTCCATGCTACTTGTTTTTAGTCACACCTCCCTCTCACCACAAACCCTGGTAACCATGATCTGTTCTCTGTCACTGTAGTTTTGCCTATTTGAGAATGTCATACAGATGAAATCATATAGTATGAAATATATTGTATCTGGCTTCTTTCACACAGCATGCCTTTAAGATTTGTTGAAGTTGTCACATGGGTCAGTAGCTTGACTCTATCAATGAGTAGTATTCCATTGTATGGATGTACCAATTTATTTATCCATTCACCCCCTGAAGGACATTTGGATTATTTACAGTTTATGGAGATTACGAATACAGCTACTATATACATTAGTGTATATGTGGTTAATTATGAACATGGTTTTTGGTTCCCTTGAGTAAGTAATCTAGAAGTAGTATTGTTGAGTCATACATTAAATGTGTGTTTAATGTTTTTGTTTTTGTTTTTTAATGCCAAACTGTTTTTCCAGAGTGGCTGTTCTGACCCATCAGTACTGTATGAGAGATCCAATTTCTGCACAGCCTCACTACTATTTGATTTTATCAGTTATTTCTCACTTCAGCTATTCTAATAGATGTGTTTTTATACTAGGTGTTGTTTTCATTTCATTTCTCTAATGGCTATTGAAGCTGAACGTCTTTTCATGTGCTTATTTGCCATCTGTACAGCCTCTTCCTTGTGGTGTCTGTTCATGTCTTTTGTGCATTTTCTAATCAGGTTATTTTATAAGTTTTGAGTGCTCATTGTAATTGTAGTAAATATTCTCCTAGTCTGTAGCTTGTCTCTTTATTTTCCGATCCTAAGCTTTCACAGAGCAAAAGTTTTAGACTTTGATGAGGTCAGTTTTATCATATTTACCTTTTAAATGGATCATGTTCTTGGTGTCATGTCCAAGAACTCTTTGTTTAACCCCATATCACCAGAATTTTCTCCTTTGAATGCTTTAATTTTTTATTAGATCTATGATCCATTTTGATTTAAAATCTTTGTAAGATACAAGGTTGAGGTGAGGTTCATTTTTTTGGATGACCAGTTGTTCCAATGCTGTTAAGAAGACTGTCCCTTCTCTATGGAGCTGCCTTTATACCTTTGTCAGAAATTAATTGTCAGTATTTGTGAGAGTCTGTTTCTGGACTCTATTCTGTTCTGTTGATCTGTGTGTCTGTTCCTTTGCCAGTATCACAGCATCTTGATTACTATAATTTTGTAATAAGTCTTAGAATTAGATAATGTTCCTCCAACTTTAATTTTTTTTAATTGTTTTCACTATTAAAGTTCCTTTGGCTTTTCATGTGGATTTTAGAGTAATCTTATCTGTGTTGTATACCTCCTGCTGGGATTTTGGTTTAAAATGTGTTAAATCTATAGATCAATTTGGGGAGAACTAACATCTTTATCATGTTAAGGAGTGTTCCAATGAATGAATGTGGTATATCTCTCCATTTTTTTAGATCTTTTCTGTGGGTTGGGGGTGGGGGCTTGTGAGAAAATCTATTTTTCCCCAGCTCCATTGAGATATATTGGACATTTAATATTGTATAAGTGTAAGATGTACAATGTGATTATTTGATATACTTTTGTATTATGAAATTATTACTACAGTAAAGTTAACACATTACTTCATACAGTTGCCAGTTTTTGGTATGTGGTGAGAACATTTAAGATGGACTCTTAGAAATATCAGCATACAATGCAGTATTGTTAAATACATTCACCATGCTATACATTAGGTTCCCAGAACTTACTCATCTCATCATTGGAACTAGTACCCTTTGACCGCCATCTGACTTCTCCCACTTCCCCAACTCCTGGAAACCACCAATCTCCTCTCTATTTCTATGAGTTCAGTTTTTCCATTAATCTATACATCTGTTTTTATGCAAGTGCCATACTGTTTTGATTACTATAGCTTTGCAGTGTAGTTTGAAATCAGGAAGTGTGATGCCTCCAGCTTCGTTCTTTTTCTCAAGATTGCTTTAGCTATACAGGGCCTTTTAAGATTGTTTTTTCCTATTCCTGTTAAAAAAAAAAGTCATTGGAATGTTCATAGGGATTTCATTGACTCTATAGATGGCTCTGGGTAGTATGGACATTTTAACAATATTAATTGTTCCAGTTCATGAACACAGAATATCTTTCCATTTATTTGTATCACATTCAGTTTCCTTCATCAGGATCTTATAGTTTTCAGTGTATAGGTCTTTCACCCCTTGGTTAAATTTACTTCTAAGCATTTTATTCTTTTTGATGCTCTTGTAAATGAGATTGTTTTATTTCTCTTTCAGATAGTTCATTGTTAGTATATAGAATTGCAACTGATTTTTGTATGTTAATTTTTTTATGCTGCATAGCTCTTTGATATCTCACATCAGTTTCTTTGTAGTTTCAAACACACAGATTGTATACATGTTTTATGAGATTTATAACCTATGTATTTCTTCTCTAAAGGGAGAAACTATTGTGAATATTTTTGTTTTAATTCAGTTTATATAAATTCACTTATATAGCAACCAATATTATTGAGTTTTGTGGGTTGACCTTATATCTTATGAACTCGCTAATTCTCAGATTTTTTTGTAGATTCCTTCAGATTTCTATGTAGACAATCTTCTCAAATATAGGGACAGTTTTATTTCTTCCTTTCTAATCGTATATCTTTACCCCTGTTTATTGACATATTACAAGATGTCAGGGGTGGTAAAAGTAGACATCTTCCTTTTTCCGAACGTTAGAGGGAAAATATTGTCTTTTACCTTTAAGTATATTGTTAGCATTTGGTTTGTTATAGATACCTTTATCAAATTGGGTAAGTTTCTATTCCTAGTTGGCTGAGAGTTTTCATCATGAATAGATGTTGAATTTTTTCAAATGTTTTTTCTGTCAGTTGATGTGATCATGTGGTTTTGCTTCTTTAGTCTGTTAATAACAGTGAATGCATTAATGGATTTTCAAATATTCAACCAGCCTTGGATTCCCTGGAAAGCCCCACTTAGTCATTTGCTTTTAACATGTTGCTCAATTTGACTTGGTAATACTTTGTTGAAAACTTTTAAGTCAGTGTGCAAGAGGGATATTGGTTTATAGTTTTCTCTATTTTTTATACTATTTTTATATGGTTTTGGTATCAGGGAAATGCTAGCCTCATAAACTGAATTGAAAAGTGTTCCTTTCTTTTTACTTTCTTGAAAAGGTTGTTTAAAATTAGTTGTAGTTTTTCTGTAAATGTCTGCTAGAATTTACAATGGAAACCACCAGGGCCCAGAGTTTTGTTTTGTTTTGGGGGAAGGTTTTAAACTACAAATTCGACTTTTGAAGCAGTTATAGGAATATTCACATTAACTTTTTATCTTGGAAAAGTTGTAATAGTTTCTAGTTTTTTGAGGAATTGGTATTTCAAAGTTTTCAAGTTTATTTGTGTAGAGATATTTACTTTACAGGACTGTATTAATAAGGAAAATAGCTAACAATTAAATATAACTTACAGTGTGCCAGGTACAATACTAAGCACATACTAATCCTTACAGCTACCCTAAGAGGCACTATTATCCTCCAAATTTGTATTATATTATGTAAAATGATTATGGGAGCACCTGGGTGGCTAAGTTAGTTGAGCATCTGACTCGATCTAGGCTCAAGGTCATGATCCCAAGGTTGCAGGATCAAGCCCCACATTGGGCTCTGTGATGAGCGTGGAGCCTGCTTAAGACTCTCCCTTTGACCCTCTCCTCTGCTCACTCTCTCTCTGTAATTTAATTAATTAATTAATTAATTAAGTGATTATGTACTGCCTTACAAGTATCTTAATGGACATAAATTTTTTTATTTTAAATGTAAGTAGTTGCACACAATCTAACTTCTGGCATATTAAAAATATTGACATTTTGACATTCTTATATTGAGATCCATAGCAATTTAATCTTTCACTTTTAAAAAATAAAAAGAATAAGCTCTTCTTTAAGAGTCAAAATGTTGTAATGTTTACTCCTTGAACTCAGAGTATTCCCTTACTATCTTTTGAATATCTTCTAGCTCTATAACGATACTCCTTTTTCATTCCTGTTATTAGTAGTTTGTGGCTTCCCTCTATTTGTCACTCATACTAATGGTTTATCCATTTTATTGATCTTTTCAAAGAACTAGCTTTCTTTTTCATTGTTTTTCTCTATTTTTTTTTTTTTTTGTCTTTAATTTTATTGATTTCTGCTCTTTATTCCTTCACTCTGCTTGCTCTGGACTTACTTTGCTCCTTTTTCCATTTTTTAACACAGAAGTTTAGAATTTTGATTTGAGAATTTTTTATAAGCATTTAATACTATAAATTGCCCCTTAAGCACTGCTTTACATACATCCCACAAATTGTGATGTGTTGTTTTTCATTTTCTGTTTGAGTTATGGATTCTTTAGAAACACGGTACTCAGTTCTCACAGTATTTGGAGATTTTCTCATCTTTCTGCTATTAATAGCTATTGAATTTATTTTGGTCAGAGAACATACTTTGTATGGTTTTATTTTTTTTAAGTTTGTTTTGTTATACGATCTTAAATATGGTCAGTTTTCATGAGTGTTTTATGTGCATTTAAAAAGAATGTGTAGGGACACCTGGGTGGTTCAGTTAGTTAAGCATCCAGCTCTTGACTTTGGCTCAGGTCATGATCTCATCATTTGTGAGTTCAAGCCCCATATGGAGATCTGCGCTGATAGTGCAAAGCCTGCTTGGGATTCTCTCTCTCCTCATTGCCCTTCTCTCTGTCTCAAAATAAATAAACTTTAAAAAATAATAAAAGTCAAAAAAATAAATTAAATAAATAAATAAATAAATAAATAAATAAATAAATAAAATGTGTAGTCCTCTATTGTTGGATGCAATGTTATACAAATATGAGTTTGTGTATATCCTTGTGATTTTCTGTCAACTTGTCCTGTCAGTTAATGTGAGAGGGGCATTGAATTCTCCCACTGTACACATGCATTTTTCTTCTCTACTTCTGTTCTGTTGGTTACATATTTTGAAGCTCAGTTGTTAGATGCATACTCTTTTATAGATTGTTATGGCTTCTTGGTGAATTGACCCTCTTACTATATAATGTTTCTCTATATTTCTGGTAATTTTCTTAGCTCTAGAGTCTACTTTGTCTGATATAAAATAGTTACTCTAGCTTTCTTTTGATTAGTCTTTACATAGTATATCTTTTTCCTTTTTACTTTTTTACTTTTAACCTATCTATAACATTGTGTTTGAAATAAAGCCCTATAAATGGGGCTTGGTTTTTTTTTAAATCTCTTCTAACAATCTATATCCCCTTATATTGCTTCGTTTAGACCATTTACATGTAATGTAAGTTTTGATGGTTGGATATAGGTTTACGATTGTATTATTTGCTTTGTGTTTGTTCCCTCTTGTCCTTCTGTTTCTCCTTTCGTGCCTTATTTTGGATCATTTGAATATGTTTTAGTATTGTATTTTCATTTGTTTATTTCATTTTTACTATATCTTTTTGTATAGAATTTTTAGTAGTTGCTCTGTAGATGAGAATTTACATACTTTTCACAGTTTACTTAGAATAAGTATTTCACCACTTCAAGTAAAATGTACAAACTTTACGTCCATATGGGTCCTATTACCTTCTCTCCTTTATATTGTAGTTGTCATATATACTACATCATTTCTTTTGTTCTCTTTCATTCATGACATTTCAAATTTTTCTCTAATATCATTTACCCTTCTTTCTGAAGGTCTTCCTTAGCAGTTCTTTTATATCAGGTTTGCCGGCTGTGCACTCTATTCACTTTCCTACATCAGAGAATATCTTTATTTTACCTTTGTTTCAAAAGTATATGTTCCCTGGATACAGAATTTTGGGTTGACAGGTTTTTATCATTTAGCACTTTTTAAAAAAATGTTCTTTTTCCTTATGAAGCCCTTTATTTCTAATGATAAATCTGCCTTCTTTTAAATTATTGTTCCCATATAGTTATGTATCATTTTCTCTGTCTCTTTTCAGAATTTTTTTTATCTTTAGTTTTCAGAGTTTGATTAATGGTCTAGGCTTGGATTTGGGGGGCTTTATCCTATTTGAAATTCAGTTAACTTTTTTAATCTATTGGTGTGTTTTTTATTAAATTTGGAAAGTTTTTGGTTGCTACTTCGTGATATATTTTTTTTCACACCATACTCTTTTTTTTCTCCTTCTGGAACTCCAATGACCAAATGTTAGATGTTTCATTATTGTCCCACACATCTCTGGGACTCATTTTTTTTTTAATGTTTTCACTTTGTTGTCCAAATTGGGTAATTTCCATTTATGTACCATCAAATTCACTGATCTTTCCTCTTTCACCCCCATTTTGCTGTAGAGTCCATCTGGTGATTTTTGTAAAGAAATTTGTTACTGTATTTTTAGTTCTAAAATTTCCTTTGGGTTCTTATTTATATCTTCTGTTTGCTAATAAGAATTTGCCTAGACTTTTTGTCTTTCCATTATTTTCAAGTGTTCATCCTTAGCTCTTGGAGTACTTTCATAGTAGCTGATTAAAGTCTTTGATATTTTCAACATCTGTGTCTTTTCAGTATTGCTATCTTAGAATTTGAGATTTTCCTGGTTCTTCATATGCCAGGTAATTTTGGATTGTATCCTAGACATTTTGAATATCATCTTATGAGACTCTTGGTCTTCTTTAAATCCTGTGGAGAATTTTGATATTTTCGGTTTAGCAGGCAACTTATCCAGTTGTATCAGGCTATAAGTTCCAAACAATTTTCTATGGGTTCCAATATCAATTTGGTTTTCAAAGCATTTACAATGCTTTTTGGATCTGTGTGCCATACAGTGGCTATTCTGGGACATGACTAACGGTCTTATCCTTACTTTAGTTCTCAAAGCCTATGGTCAGATCCACACATGGGAAGTTCACAAGCAGCTTTATATGGTTATTTTCCTGTACTGCTCCATTTCTATGATCTCCCGGTACTTTCAGTTCCCTGAGACTTCCCTTTCTAGTTCTTTATCCAAAATTCTGGGACTTCTTGGCCATATTTTGCCACATACTCCCCACTATGCCTGCAGGAAGAAGGGCTGCAAGAAGTTAGGGAGAAAGAACTTGATGGAAGTTTGTACCATCCTCTTGGAGCCACAGCTCCTCTGGACAAAAAGTTTCCCCTTCTTTGGAGTTTTAGGTACCTTTACATTCTTGCCACCATCATGATCTCCACTGCTACCTTGGGATGATATAGGGGCTGGGACACAAGAGAATCCAGGGGAAAAAATGGTTTTCCCCTTCTTTGAGTCCTTTCCTACTCCTTGAGCCTAAACTAGAGAGCTTTCCATAGAGTTTTTTCTGCTATGCCCCAGTGTCTACTTCTAGGTTTAGGCTGCCTTGAATCCAAGCCAGGGAGTAGGAAAGTGATTAAATAGTATTTTGAATTCTTGTCATGTCTTCTTCCCCAGTCTTCTTGGTATGATTTACCTTTTAGAGTCTTCAAATAACTCCTCCATGCATTCTCCCCAGGTTTTTTTCAGCTGTGTTCAATGGGACACGCAGGGTGGTTTGTGTTTATTTCATCTTAACCAAATTTGACCTTAGCTATATATATTTCTTTACTTTTGTTTAAGTTAACAGGTATTCATGGAGGCTGTGAATTACATTTATTGTGACTTTGATGGACAGTTATACCAAAAATATATGCATATATGTAGAAACTAGAGGATACATGTATGAAAGAAAAGTGAAGCTGTCTGGAAATACTCGGAAAAACCACACAGTAAAAAAAATCATTTCTGATTAAAGTTTAAACACTTTATGTTTAACTTCAGGAATCTATTGGCGTTTACTTCACAGCACTGTCAGGGAAGACTTACAGAATGAGAGAAATGTGAACTTACCTTTAAAGAATCAGATTAGTAAAAGTTTTTCAGATGGAATAGATAACAGCATTCTAGGCAGAGGGGTCAGTCTGAGAAAAGGCAGGTATAAATGTGCATGGCATGTGTGGATGCGCGTTATAGAGGAAGAAATGAAAGCAGGAAAGGAAAATCTGGTTCAGTTACCTGCTTCTTGTGCCATATTAGAAATTGCTATAAAATCTTCTCACAAACACATTTGAAATGGTTAGGAACACATTGGTATGAATTCAAAATGAAAGTTTTAGAATTTTGTACATGTGCTTAATAATCAGTCCTGTACTTTGAACTGGTCTATCCTGCCATTGACATTAAGTCTTCTGGATCTTTGGTTAACATGAATTGCATTTGCTATCCTTGCTTTTACTTACTAGGAATTACATCTTATGGCAAAATAAATATGTCCTATCTCTCTAAATTTGTGCTATCTGCCATTGACTTATTTTTCAGTTAAACTTTTTTTACTGTTTTTTAATATTTATTTTGAGAGAGAGAGAGCGAGAGAGAGAATCCTAAGCAGACTCCATGCTGTCAACACAGAGCCCAATGCAGAGCTTGATCTCATAAACCATAAGATCATGACCTGAGCTGAAATCAAGAGTCAGACGCCCAACTAACTGAGCCACCCAGGCATCCTAAACTTCTAATTTTAAGATAATGATAGATCTGCAAATAATTCACAGATAGTTGTAGATTCACAAATAATTCACAGATCCTATATGCCCTTTACTCCTTTTTCCCCCAATGGTAACATCTTGTAAAACTGTAGTACTGTATCACAACCAGAATATTGACATTGATATGGACAAGATACAGAACAATTCCATAGAGCTCCCTCATTGCCTTTTATACACCCGCCTTCCCCTACCCTCTGCCCCAACCCTAACCTCTCACAACCACAAATTTCTTCTCCATTTTTATAATTTTGTTATTTCAAGAATGTTACATAAATAGAATCATACAGCATGTAATCTTTTGGATTGGCTTTTTGACTTTCCATAATTTCTTGAGAGATTGATCTAAGTTGCTGCATGTATCAGTAAATTGTCCCTTTTGTTGCTGAGAAGTATTTCATGACCTATTTTTCAGCTATCTTTTGCCATTATTTGAAAAAACAAAGTCTTGTTACTCAGGAATTTTTCCTCATTTGTGTATTTGCTTTGGAATTTGGGCTAAAGCAAAAGCCTTAGGAGTATTCCAGTTTACTTTTCTAAATTGTATTTTGGTTCATCAGTCACAATGTGTTGACATTAGTAAGTCTTACAGGAGAGAAAATCTTGTGCACAAGGAGATTCTACTACTTTACTACCCTTATCTTTTCTAAACTACAAGTAAGATCAGAACACATGAGGAAGATGCTTGAACAATATTTAGCTGTTCCCAGTACACCCTCACGCTAGTCCATGGATGAAGCAGGAAGGAGCTCGTTCCTAGCAGCCCTCTGTAGTGAAAGAAGTGTGTTCACGCTGCAGACCAGCAGTAGGATATTTTCTCTTTTCATTAGGCAATATGATCCTAGTTCAAAATTCCAGCCCCAATAATGGGGGAAAGAATGGAGACTTCCAGTTTTTAAATCGCAGTAAATTGTGGGGGACCAGATTCTGAAGTATGTTAAATGTTCCTAAGGAGCCTTGATTTTATCCCAAGCAGAAATGAAAGAATGAAGAAGTGAATAAATCATTTACTTGAATTGCAGACATGTTTTTAATTAGCTATAATAACTATAAGTAGAAAAATTAGTAATGTCCAAAATATCATTTTAACTTTTCATATCATCGTCATCTCCTGTCTTAGTAAATAATAACTGTGGTTTGATTTTCATTTGAGGAGAAATAAAGGGCACATATAAATCTACAATAAAAAACTATATTACTATCATATAGTGATACAATTGTCATACTGTTTATTATTTTAATTTAAGTACACGCTTCAGAGAGAGAAGAAAAAAAGATGTTAGAGATTTGCAAACACTGGTGTTTATCCTACTGCATTATAAACACTTTAGCAAAGGTTTTTAAATTGTCATTTTGCTGATGGCAAGTATAAAATGAAGATACAAGTTAATTGGAAGTTAATCTCATTATTACCTACCGTAGACAGTGTTTTTTATGCCGCTCTAAAGAGGTTTATGCATATTTTAACCATTTTTCACATAGCGATCATCTTTAAGTACTAATATAAAAGTTAATGAGTAAAGAAAATCTGCTGAATAAATCTATCTGATAAGCCAAGGCACTTACAGAAATACATGCTTTATGTGCGCTAAGATTTTTCTTGATTAGTGTTCCATTTCTCAATTCAATTACCAAACTTAGGGGAAGTCTAAATCAAGAGTTTTGACTGGCATATTCAATGGGATTTGATTGGGGTGCAGATAAGTACATGATGTGATGTTTTAGCATGCCTTTATTAGTATTCTGATCATAATTATGTGTACTCTGCTACCACTTTTTTTAAAAGCAATTTTTAACTCCATCATGTCTTCTATATATGCACATGTTCTTAATAAACTATTAGAATCAATACAATGTACATGAATATACAAAAATGTACTTTCTGCTTTTCAAAATAATATGCATCTTTACTCTGATCTTATTCTGTATAGAATACTACAGTCAGCTCACTATAAGCCTAGGTGGCAAAGGGAGATAAAGTAACATCTGAAAATGTTTACCAGTACTGTGATTATGATTTACCAGAGGTTAGAACAATGAATAGAGTGGCAGAGAAAGTACAGCGCCCTAGGCATTGACTCTGGACACAGTAAAGTTTCGTACAGTCTTCTCTCTAGTTGGCTGGGACTCTGGTTATACAGTGTAGCAGAAAGTGCGTTCTGCAGCCATTCAGACCTGAATTAAAATTCCACCTCTACCATCTAATAGCAGTGTGTCCTTGGGCAAGTTATTTAACCTCTTCAAGCCTCAAGTTTCAGTTGTCTTTTTTTTTAACTTATAAAATAGGTAGTTATGAAGGTTAAAAGAAATTAGTTTATAAAGCATCTAGCACAGTGCCTAAAACAGAAATCTGTGCTTTGCAGAAGAAACAAAAAAAGGAACCCCACTACCTACAGGTAGAACTCCTCTCCCAAAGAAACCCTAAAATCCCAGTGTGCTTATAATACTAATGTATATATAATTCCTGGGTTGTATGTAAACATTCACTAATTTTGCTCTTTAATGTACCTTTGTGAGTGTGGTAAAACGGCCTGCTTAATTTCTTTTAAAAAGTTTACTTTTCAAGGACACGTTACTTCTAAAAGGGAAAAAATCCAAATTGAATATAATCTAAAAGTTACTTTTCAGATTTCTAGATGTTAAAAATGTTTGTGACGCATGGATCTATTTTAATCTTTTGTACTTTGATTTTAGCAGGAAAGGAAGGACAAGAAATCCTGGGGCCTGAAGCTCAGGCAGATGAAGCGGGATGTGCAGGTACTCTCTTGTCATTTTCTTTCATACGGCAGCCTTTGAACAAAGTCTTTTGTGTCACTGGTTTTTGCATTTGTGAGTCGTGAATTTAGTCTGTTTCCTCCTCTTTCATCTTGACCTCCTTCAGTGTTTAAGTACCCAGGCATATAGGGCACTATATGTAGCATATTTTTCCATCCAAAAAATTAGTGTTTAAATGATGATTTGAACACATATCAAAAATTTTACCAAAGCTATAGAAACACAGATTTAACTATTCTGAGTTTCATTATTAGTTACCAGGATCTGCATTGAGTTGCCCACAAGACAGAAAGCAGAAGGGAGAAGAATAAGCAAATGTCATGAGTTATCTATAAACCGGATGAGAATCATGAATATTGATGAGTTGAGTGAAAATGTGTCACAGAAAACAAGAGAATCAAAATTTTTTTCTTGTAACTTCTGTGATTGAAAAAGGTCAAGATGAAGTTAAATTATAGTAAACAAGGAAATTTGCTTCTAGATGACTAAAAGTACATATACCCTGAGACTTAAGCCTATTCCTCTGTAATGGATTCAAATCAGATTTAAAAAGCAAAAGAGTAGGGGTGCCTGGGTGGTTCAGTCAGTTAAGCGTCTGACTTCAGCTCAGGTCATGATCTCACAGTTTGCAAGTTCAGGCCCCGTGTTGGGCTCTGTGCTGTCAGCTTAGAGCCTGGAGCCTGCTTCGGATTCTGTGTCTCCCCTCCCTCTGTCCCTTCCCCACCTTCTCTCTCTCTCCCTCTCTCTCTCTCTCTCTCTCAGAAGTAAACATTTTAAAAATTTTTTTAAAAGAAAATGCTATCTTAAAAAAATACTGTACTTAAAAGTAGTATAATTGTATTTTGTATATTCCACCCTAAGTTAGAAATTTCTATCATATAATTTTAAATAAATTTTGCATGTTCTTTTTTTTGGTTTAACAATTCTAGTTTTGCAGTGCATTTTAGTAATATTCCATAGAGCCCTATAAATTATCTTCCATTATGTAAGATGAGTGTATTTCATAATAATATGTCAAAAATAGATTTTCATCTATAATATAAACGAGCACTGCCGTACTTGGCAGTTCTGTAAAACCAAGAGTAAATCTTTGTGCTGTTATTAAAGATGCATTCCAAATTAATTAAATAATACTGGAGTATGTGATGATTTACAGTACTTGCTGCCTAAGATTTTATATTCTGCCTTTAACTTGGTTGTGTTTAACTTGCATGAATAATGTATTCAATATGTATGTCATCAAGTATTTGTCATGCTAACGTACACATTATATAAAATATTTAAACTAGATATGTGTTTTTAGTAAATAGTATTAATGAACACAAAAGAATGCTGTTTATTACTCCTTTACTGAATGTTAAATGACTTCTATTACCAGAGTTAAGGGCATCTTTCCCCCTTTTAGGCAAAATGCTATCAAAACAAACATTCACAATTCCGAGTGTCAGTATTTCACCTCACACTTTGCTCTTCACTACAAAAATAAATGAATTTTTTCAGTTGGAACTACTGAGTAGTATATAAATTCCCTTAGTCCCCCTCCCCCTCTCTGCAAAGTCACATCTGGAAGTTAAGGTAACCTTGTACTAACTTAAATTATTGCTGAAATGTACGGTCCCTCCACCCAGAGGAAGGTGATCCCTGCAGCTTTATTTCCCTGGAACGTGGGGAGTTAGGAGCAAGCAAACATTTAATAAAGCCCTGAAAAGTGTAGTTGTAAGGAAAGAAGGGTAAAAATTAGACATCTGAGACTTTTGAGCACTTAAACTTTAAAGTTCTGTTTTGCCTTTGCTTTTGTTACTTCCTTGACTTCTAGGGAATAATGTGCTGACAAAGTAAACAAAAACATTGTACAGAGGTCATCATCATTAGTTCAGAACTTTGTCAGATCCTTTCTTCAGCTGACTTCCTTTTGCAATTCATGAAGTTAAGAGAACTGAAGTCTCAGTTTAGTATTCAGAGAGTGAAAAATTCACCCAAAACCTCCTTTGTTCCTTCTGAGCATCCCTTTTTTGTTTATATAGTTAATAGTTTTGCCAAGTTTGAAAAAAATGGAAGATAGGAAGAAGCCGAAGGATACTTTATTCCAATGGAAATTATTGATAGCTAAATAAAAATGTTTAATCTTTATATTAAATGTTTGCCCCTCTCTCCTTGCTCTAATTCATGATTATAATCACGAGTTCTACACTGTAATTCTACACTTTGGCAAATGGTTATATGGTCATATGGTCCTATGATCCAAAGTAATTCCATACTTTGACAGTCAGCTCTGAGTTTTGTCATATCTAAATACAGCCAAATTATCATTATGTTTCTATATATTTACTCATCTCTCTACTATTTAAATCTGTAAGTTTATCAGTATTAAGACTAGAAATTTTGCTTTCAAACTGAGTTTTTTACAATGTGCACTTCCCAACGCTTAATAAATTTGTGTGTAAAACTGCAAAATTTCTGGTTTCAGCTTGAAATTGTTTTGGTTAGATGCAGGTTCATGGAGACCGCATAGTTTAGTTGGAAAGACCAGAATTTGATACCACATCCCTAATACCAAATATTTGATCTAATGGTAACACTTTTTTACTATGTATCTAAGTTTTCTGATCCTAGTTATTTTCATTGGGAAAACTTTTAGTTGAGAAATTATAACGCTAACCTTACAGGACTGCTTTTAGAAAAATAGCTAACAATACATAGCACTTAACATGTGCAGATACAGTACTAAACACATACTATATTAATTTAATTCTCACGACCACCCTAAGAGGTACTATTATTGTCTCCCAAATTTTATATCATGTAGATTGATTATATACTGTCTCACATATTTCTTAATGTACATTTAAATTTTTTTCATTTTAAGTATAAGTAGTTACAATCTAATTTCTGGAATATTAAGAAAATTTTTAATATCACTCTTCTATGTAAAATCCAAACAATTTAATACCTGCTAATCATTCAATTTTTAAAAATATGAGTAAGCTCTTCGTTAAGACTCAGAAATTTTATAGTGTTTACTCATGATATAGAATTTGATGTTAATGTAGTATGTATTTCCTATTTGAAGTTATTTTTGATCAGTTGTCATTTCTTTATAAGAAAAACATGCATATAACTTGAAATTTAAGTTTCTTTTTAATTTCTAGGGATAAGACTCTTAAAAAAATTTTTTAGCATATGGATTTATCATATAATTATCAGTACTACACAGTTGACCACAGCATAAATACATTAGAAACTCTAATAAATAATTATTAAAGAAAAATGTACTGGAAATGAAATTAAAGGAGCCGAAGTATTCTTTGATGAGTTCATTTATCAACGGTTTAATGTTACTTATTTCCAGAGGAAAAAATGTTCAGCATTAATTCTTTTTCTATGGTTTGTTTAGCACTCGATAACCTTATTCTCATAAATAAAGGGGTGCAGTACATTTTTGTGATAACTGATTTACTTGATTCTTTATACATCTTTAGAGTTATGTGCAAAGAGTTATGGTTACATACCAATAAAGTATTTTTAGTGTGGTTAACTGACAATTCTATTAAATGCTCCTTCAATTCTGTTGAAAGCAAAAATTCAAAGCTACCTAATTTGCTCAAGAATTTGTTTCCCAGTCATTAGAATCATCCACTCCCTGATTCTCTGGGACAAATACCAAAAAGGCTTTACCAACACTTACTGATCAAAGGACTGATGATATCTGTTCTTAGCTTTTGTTATTTTTCCCTCTCATTTAGAGGCACCTTGATTAATATATTCAGAAATGGTTGGGGAAATTGAATAATGTTAATTTCAGTACATTTTGCCAGTACTTTTTTGTAAAAATCCTTTCATCTTACCACATGAGGTAACAATATTTTCATCAATGCCTTAGAGCTACAAACTTAGTTCATTCAGTTTCTGGAAATTTTGTACCTAATCACCTAACTAGCAAAGCCAGTTATCACTGTTATACCAATTAGTCAGATCAGACTTTCTGTCAGGAAAAAAGTATGTTTTCACTTTCCTAATTCAAATAATTTTGCCAGTACACTATTTGAGAAATTTTATAAAATGTCTCCTATGAGGAACATATAAATTCTAAGTAATGAGAAACAGAGAAACATACAAAGTATAAACATATCTTTTGAAAATAGATTATTCACTAACTATAGAGAACAAACTGATGGTTACCAGAGGGGAGGTTGATGGGGGATGGGTTAAATAGGTGATGAGGATTAAGGAGTACACTTACCATGAAGAGCACTGAGTAATGTATAGAAGTGTTGAATCACCATATTGTACAGCTGAAACTAACATAACACTGTATGTTAACTAGACTGGAATTAAAATTAAAAACTTAATAATTTTCTTAAAAAAGTAGATTATTCAGTAGTGAGGTTATTTATATCTAATATAATTTCTATAAGTTATAAAAATTTTTGTCTCCAAATGAGTAGTACATTTAGAACCAGTCAGTATATAGGTAAGCTTATAACTTACTCAAGATGCAAGTTTCATGTATAAAATACAGACTGTATAATTCTGCAAAATGTATACGATTTAAAACTCATTATTCTAGCATCTAGCCTAGATGCGTGCATGCGCACACACACACGTACATAATAGGATATAGAAAAATAAACTTTGTATAAGTGAAGACTTTAATTGAAATAAATGTAATATAATTTAATAAAAATATTTTAAGCATCTTGTAACCTATATGGAATCAATAAATCACATAAAACTTAAATTTCACTCATGAGTATAATCTAGTTTAACTTGAAAACTTGCAGTTACATTGAAAAGATTCAGTGACATGGACTTGTACTGAGTTAGCTGTTCAGAAATGCTTATTTTTCCAGCTGTTGACAGAATGTAGGAAAGATTTTTAAGAATACTCTTTGCTCTGACCAGGGTTCCTGAAGAGAAGTAAATTTTTTAATAATAGAGAATTGAACAGGTGGGGTAATTAAAGGAAAACTACTCTCCATCCCTTTGGCCTTACTATTATATATTTGATTTCAGAGCTTCCTAACCAGAGCCAAAATATCCCTATTTCAGTCACTAGGCTTTACTCCCGATAGAAATCCATGTAAACAGGAAAAACTAGAAGGCCTGTGGTGGTTTTATGTTGCCTTGATTAATCAATAAAGTTTTCCCCAATCAGTATTTTGATTTTTTCCCTTTGGCAACCTGGAGGTTTTTATATTCCAAAGCAATGCACCGTATTAATGTATTCAAATATGCTTTTTTCTCTTCTTCCTTTTAAGTTTAAGCAAAGGAGGGGGTGCCTGGGCAGCTCGGGTGTTTAAACATCTGACTCTTGATTTCGGCTCAGGTCATGATCTCACACAGTTCGTGAGATAGAGCCCCACGTAGGGCCCCACATTGACAGTGCAGAGACTTCTTGGGATTCCCCCTCTCCCTGCCTCTCTCTCTTCCTCTTCCTTGCCCGCCCCCCTCAAAAATAAATGAATAAACATTTTTTAACAAGTTGAAGCAAAGGATACTATGAAAATGGGATAGTGGAGGGAAGAACCTTCTGGATTGTAAGAAAAAATATACACAGAAGTTGAGGATTTAGAAACAAACTCCCTTAAAACCCACAGGACCAGCTTACCTCTTAAGCCTTCACTTACCCCTGAATGTAGTAACCCAGTGCTAAATAACTGATAGCTATTGGCTGTATTAAAAAGGAGGGGAAAAAATGGTGGATCACCACGATTACTATGTCATTGGCTTTAAGGTTTTAAACAGCAGCTTCCATGAGGAGTTCAGTTGCTACCACTGTGCAGGACATGTAGCAAGACTCTTTCAACAAGTGTTAAACAAAAACATGCCCCTACCTCAGCATTTCAATTGGGCCCTATTTTAGTCTGCTGGGAAATGCCGTTTTACAAATTTAGAACTGACAGTTCAGCCTGAAGTGTATAAAGAAGTCAGCCATGAGACACCAGGGAAACCATACAACCCATTACAGTTACTACCACCATGGAGTAGACACTGTCCTCTGGAGCCAGTGGAGGAGATGGAGGAAAACCATGGCGCAGCAATCCTGCTTTAGAAATTCAGCAACACTCTGGAGTACCGTGGCAAAGTTGAAAGCATTCCATTATCTCCTGAATCTTTCTAACTGAAGAAAAAAAAATGCCTCTGCCCTAATCCCACTGCTAAACATTTATTAAGGCAGAAATAGAGAAAGAATAGCTTTGTATATACATATGAATACTAAAGGAAATAAGCAGTTTTAAGGATTTGACACTCTTTGGGTCTTGCTAAAAAATTTTCTAACTACAGATAGTTATTAACACTGTTTTCTTTTCTTTTTTTTGAATGTTTATTTTATTTTTGACAGAGAGAGACAGAGCATGAGCACGGGAGGGGCAGAGAGAGAGGGAGACACAGAATCCAAAGCAGGCTCCAGGCTCTGAGCTGTCAGCACAGAGCCCAGCGCGGGGCTCGAACTCACAGACCACGAGATCATGACCTGAGCCGAAGTCGGACATTCAACCGACTGAGCCACCCAGGCACCCCAATGTTTTCTAAGAAATCACATAACAGAACTGAACTTCAAAGTGGTTTATACTGAGAATGATTCAGATTTAAGCTACAACTCTAACATCCAGTAGGTTGCTAGGAGGGACTAAGGTTTGAGAGCTCAGGTTTTCTCTTCCTTTTTTCCTTGCATGATCATTGAGAAGTTAAGAATTCAGTCAGCTGTATTAGCTTTTCTGTGTCTTGTTTATCAGTAAGGTGGACTAGAAGTACAACTCTAAAGGTTAAAAGGGATAGTGTGAAAATTTCAAGACTTTTATTGTAACACTTTCTTTTTTTTTTTATTTTTTAAATTTTTTTTTTTTTCAACGTTTTTTATTTTATTTTTGGGACAGAGAGAGAAAGAGCATGAACGGGGGAGGGGCAGAGAGAGAGGGAGACACAGAATCGGAAACAGGCTCCAGGCTCCGAGCCATCAGCCCAGAGCCTGACGCGGGGCTCGAACTCACGGACCGTGAGATCGTGACCTGGCTGAAGTCGGACGCTTAACCGACTGCGCCACCCAGGCGCCCCTGTAACACTTTCTAAAAGACTTCTCAATAGAGACACCTGGGTGGCTCAGTTGGTTAAACACCTGACTCAGTTTCAGCTCAGGTCATGATCTTGCATTCATGGGATTGAGCCCCACATCAGGCTCTGTGCTGACAGCATGGAGCCTGCTTGGGATTCATTCTCTCTCTCTCTCTCAAAATGAATAAATATTTTAAAAAACATAAAATACTTCTTAATCGAGGACAACAGAATGAGTGAGTTTTGCTTTTAATTTTTGGTAAATATTTCCTACAAATTCGAGAACAGTAATGTATTCTCTTAAAGTAAATAATTTCTGATCTAGAAGAGCTTTGTAACAACTTGGCAGTGAATTGCTTTCTATAAAGTATGCATTTCTTTTAGTAAAAGATGATGAATGTGACTCAGATGCAGAAAATGAACAAAACCATGATCCTAATGTTGAAGAATTCCTGCAACAACAAGACACTGCTGTCATTTACCCTGAGGCACCTGAAGAGGACCAGAGGCAGGGCACACCAGAAGCCAGTGGTCATGATGAAAATGGTAAATGGAGCTTCACAGTTGTTTTCGCTTTCATCTTTAAAGGATTATTTCCATAATTCTACAATGGGAACCTACTCTACTCTAGGGAACATTTTTGAAAACTAGAATTTATTGCAGGTGCCTACAGAAAATAATCTCTCTCTTTAATGTCTGGAACGTTTTTATTATAGAAGTATAGTATTAAATAAGTGGCATCTCATGTATATAGTGATAACACCACTGTAGTGAAATGCTTAGAACAGTGCCTGGTTATTGATTTCCATTCACTCACATGGCAGCAAGTTAGAGGGAGCTAGAATGACCCTTAACTGCGTCTTGATTTTTTTCCCCCACTATTCTAGCAAGCAAACCATGGGTATCTGGTTCAAAACATACTGATTTGGAGACAAATGAGGTTTTTTATCTTTGCTCTAGTCTATTCATTCTGATACAAACAGCCAGTGTATAAAAAGTAGTAAAGTGCCAGGGCACCTGGGTTGCTCAGTCTGTGAAGCATCGGACTTTGGCTCAGGTCATGATCCCATGGTTCATGAGCTCAAGCCCCATATTGGGCTCTCTGCTGTCTGCGTAGAGCCTGCTTTGAATCCTCTGTCCCTCTATCCCTCTGCTCCTCCCCCCCCCCCTTTCTTTCTCTCTCTCTCTCTCTCTCTCTCTCTCAAAAATAAATAAACATATTTTAAGTGCCAAAATGCAATACTAATTATGTTCATACTCCCCTGGAAGGAAATAAGCTGTCATTCTTCCCTTCCATCCACTAGAAACAGATGCAAATAGCGTGCAAATATTCCTATAAGAAATTTTATGTAAGATCTACACCAAAAACTAAGTTACTTGGAATGTTTAAGGATATTTAAAGTATTAAAATTCTAAATCTAGTTTGATTTGGGAAGGGTTCCCAGTTTGGAGGATAGATATAAATTAATATTTAAATAATCACCTATTTAAAAAGACTTTTTTAGAGAATTTTTAGGCTTACAACAAAAGACAGAGGTACAGATATTTCCCATACACCCCTTGCCCCTACGGTATGCATAGCTTCTCCCATTATCAACATAACTGACCAGAATGGTACAGTTTTTACCAAGGATAAACCTGCATTAACACATCATAATCACCCAAAGTCCATATTCTACCTTAAGATTCATTCTTGGTGTACACTCTTTGGGTTTGGACAAATGTATAATGACATGTATGCATCATTTTAATACCTTTATAGAATATTTTTGGTGCCCTAAAAATCCTCCATGCTTTGCCTGTTCATCTTTCTCCACCTACCCTCACCCCTGGAAACTACTGATCTTTTTGTTTCCATAGTTTTGCCTTTTCCAGAATGTCATATAGTTGGACTTCTACATCATGCAGCTTTTTAAGTGTTTTTTTTTTTCATTTAGTAATACTCATGTCACTACATGAAAATCCATGTATTTTCATGGCTTGATAGCTCATTTATGTTTAGTGCTGAGTAATATTCCATTGTCTGGATGTACCACAGCTTATTTATCCATTCACCTACTGAAGGACACCTTGGTTACTTCCAAGTTTTGGCAATTATGAATAAAGTTGCTATACACATCTATGTGCAGATTTTTTGTAGACATAAGTTTTAAACTCCTTTGGGTAAATACCAAGAAGTGCATATGCTGGATCACATGGTAAGATAAAAGTATGTTTAGTTTTGTAAGAAACTGCCAAACTGTCTTCCAAAGAGGCTTGTACCACTTGTACCACTTTGCATTCCCACCAGCAGTGTGAGTTTCTGTTCCTCCACATCCTCGCCAGCATTTTGTGGTGTCACTGTTTTTGGATTTTGACCATTCTGATAGGTGTGTAGTGGTATGTTATTGTTTTAATTTGCGTTTCCCTGATGACATATGATGTAGAGCATCTTTTCATACTTATTTGCCATCTGTATATCTTATTTGGTGAGGTGTCTGCTAAGGTCTTTGGACCGTTTCTTAATCAAGTTATTTGATTTTTTTTTTATCATTGAGTTTTAAGAGTCCTTTGTATACTTTGGATAATAGTCCTTTATCTGATGTGCCTTTTGCAAATATTTTTCCCAGTCTGTACCTTGTCTTCTAATTCTTTTGACACTATCTTTCACAGAACAGAAGTTTTTCATTTTAATGGAGCCCAGCTTGCCAATTCTTTCTTTCATGGATCGTGCCTTTGGTGTCATATCTAAAAACAGCATTGTCATACCCATGGTCATCTAGGTTTTCTCCTGTTGTCTTCTAGGAGCTTTATAGTTTTGCATTGTACAGTTAGGATTGTGGTCCATGTTGTTAATTTTTGTGAATAGTGTGAGGTCTTGTGTGTAGATTCACTTTATGCATGTCCTGGATGTTTAGTTGTTCCATTACTATTTGTTGAAAACACTATCTTTACTCCATTGTATTGTTTTTCCTCTTTTGTCAAAGACCAGTTGACTGTATTTATGAGGATATTTTTGGCTCTCTGTTCCATTGGTCCCTTTCTGTATTCTCACACCAATACCACACTGTCTTGATTACTATGACTTTATAGTGAGTGTTGAAGTTAGGTACTATCAGTCCTCCAACTTTATTTTTCACCTTCCATATTGTGTTGGCTCTTCTGGGTCTTTTGCCTCTTCATATAAACACTAAAATGTTTGTCGGTGTCCATAAGATAACTCTCCAGATTTTGAATGGAGTTGCATTGAATCAAGTTGGAAATATCAAGTTGGCAAGAACTGGCATCTTGACAATATTAGTCTTCCTACCCTTAAACATTGAATGTCTCTCCACTTATTTAGTTCTTTGATTTTTTTTCATCAGAGTTTTATAGTTTTCCTCATATAAATATCATACATATTTTGTTAGATTTGTACCTAAGTATTTCAACTTTTTGGTGCTAAATAAATGTTATTGTGTCAATCACCTTTAAAATATTTGAAGGAAATTGAGAAGAATGGTATAGAAAACAAAACCGATTCCATTGCAGAGAGTCAACTGTACCTTCCTTAAATCAGGAATCAGCTAGGAAAAAGAGCAGAAATAGAAAATTCACCTCAGAATAGATACAATTTTCTGTAACCAAATCAATGACAAAGGAAATAGAAGTAGGACACTGTAGAACCCATTCCTCCAGTGTGCCAAAAGGACACATTTTTGAAGACTATAGTTATTGCCCCTGGGGACACAGTGTCACAGCTTAATGAATAGTGTTCTATTGATCTGTTTGCATATTTGGAGAGTCTGGAGTTATAGGCATTATAATCCTATAGGGCCCTACCATTTCTACCTTCATTTCTCAGGGTTTTTTTTCCTTAAAATTTGTTAACATTTCACCTGAAGAAGCAATAGGTTGCAATAAATATGAAAAGGAAATAAAGAGTTTTTAATGTATACGTATATATATGTAAATTTTTATGTAATAATTTTTTTAAAAAAACCTCAGCAAAAGAAAATAATGAAAACTAATCTTTCATTGCACAGATCAAATAAGGTGAAATGTTATAAAGTCCATTGTTACTAATCAACATGTTAAAATCCCATAAAAGTTGGTGCCCTAACCATTTCTCAATTAGTAAAACATTCGAATTACAGAATATGTTTTTAATTCAGGTTTTCATTACTTTCAGGTGTACTGCTAATAAAGTATTTCCCAGTAGATATTCTTTCACACCAGCGCTATCTGATTATCCTCAGAAGACCTTAAGTTTTTAAAGGTTTAGTGGATTAAACACGCTCTCCTGCACTTCATAAATTCTGAAAGGGCAAACTTTGCTCCAGCAGGTTGAAGTATCACAAATTCTGAATCATTGGGGCGCAAATGAAGAAGATTTTTCAAAGTGTTTTATATCAAGTACTACTCTGTCTGAAGTGTTCGCTACCTAGCAAGGGAAGTTTAGGATACAAAAATTAAATCTTTTTTAAATAAGCATATTCTTAGTCACAGATACATAAGAAATTACTCAAAAAAATAGACCTAGGTTGGATTTTTTAGTTGTCTTGAATTGCTACCTTAAGTTTATTATAAGAATTCTAAAAAGAAAACATGACAAGCCTGCATTGCTAACAAGTGATATTAAATATATATATATATATATACATATATATATATATATATATATATATATATATCTCCAGTATTTTTCAAAACTACAAACAAAAGTTTTTATTTAACTATCAAGCCTGTTCATTCTATAATTTGCTTAGTATGTCAAATATTCAGATTTACTTTCCACTGTTTTATGCTTGTACCTAAAAGAGTAAATTCATGTCTCCTATGTGTGAGAAATTCAGTAGATCCTGACTCATGAAAATAATAACTTGCTGGTAAAATATGAGCAACCTATAATTTTAAAAAATCATTAGTATCTTGTTTATTAATGATGAAGGCAGAGAAGAAAATAGAACATAATGAGAGCAGACAGCTGTATTACGCTATGGAGTATGAGCAGCTTAAGTAATGGAAATCACATTGTGGTTCTGGTGCCAATAATGAAGCACCTGCAGTGGCTGACTTGGACTTTTGCCATTGGAACCAGCTAACATCAATATTATGGCCTAGGTACTGTGGCAAGGAGAATGTCCCAAATGCTGATTTCCTGTTTGTCTGTACAAGTAGGAAATTCATACTAGACAAAACATAACATGATTTCCAAAACAATTTCATGCGGCTAATCTAATCCTCACAGAAGTAGGTCATTTTAGAGACATCACCAACAGAAGGGTCTCTGATTCCAGTTGCCTTGCTAGCTGAAAATAAAGATACCATCATAAACTTGAGGGGTTTGGTTGTTTGATTTTATTCATATATTTGATACATATTTCAACATAATTAACAAGCTGTGTGGGGTCAGGTGGTCAGTCTCTTTGAAGGCTGGTTATTGAGCAAGACTTTTAATTTATATGGACATGAATTTCAATAAATGTAATATATGTTTATGAAGGATTTTGAGACTGTAATGAAATTTTCTTTGATAGTCTTTTCTCAATAAGAAATTCAAAATGAAGATAGAAATACTATTTACAATAAATTATCATTTAGGAAACTTTTTAAAGAAAGAAATATGGAAAACCGCTCTTAGTTAAACAGTATTAATTGGCAAAATGGTACCATGTTTTAGGATTGTTAGGCTTAGATGTTTCCATATGTAAAAATATGGTTCATTCCATGAACTCCAGTCTTCCCATATTGCCTTTATTTTTTGAAACCATCCTCTATATTTATCCATATAAAATTCCACAGAAAATGTGTCATTGTATTTCAGTAAGGAAAAAAACATGAAGAAGCATGCATGGGAGGTCCTTGGGGCCCAGGCCTAGATCTGGCTCCTGCTCCTCATTTCCCCCCAGTACACAGCTATTTTGGTCTGAACTCTGTCATATGGCCACACCTAACTGCAGGGGTGTCTTGGAAACATAGTCTAATTATGTACTACTTCCTATCTGATGATAATCATTTTATAGTGTCATTTCCAAATTTGAAAGAAGGAGCATTAAATAAATAATGATGACATTGTTACCAATAGAAAGATTCTATTATGATGTACAAGTCCCCTTTAATATGTATACATTTACAAATATAACCTATATTCTGATTTTACCTTTGTTTTCTTTGTCTAATTAACCATACAAAAAGAAGGGAATATTTTCGGGTTAGCAAAAAGGGGACTTTGAAGTCGGACAGCACATGTTTGAATCCTGACTTTAGCATTTACTGGCCATGTGACTTTTAAGTTATTTTACCTTTCTGAGCCTCCAGTTTTCTCTTTTATTAAATAGACATGAATATCATTGTATTAAGGATCAATATAAAGTGGGTAGCATAATATCTGGCATGTAACATAGAGACTCAATGCTAGGTACCTTTGGTAATATTTTTTGAATGTTTTAAAGTAGAAATATATGATCTTTCTTTTACAGGAACACCAGATGCATTTTCCCAGTTACTCACCTGCCCATATTGTGATAGAGGCTATAAACGCTTTACCTCTCTGAAAGAACACATTAAATATCGCCATGAAAAGAATGAAGATAACTTTAGTTGCTCCCTGTGCAGTTACACCTTTGCATACAGAACCCAACTTGAACGTCACATGACATCACATAAATCAGGAAGAGATCAAGTAAGTGAAATGACTGAGAGTTCACTCTCAACCCTCCACAGAAGGCAACAGTTCCAATATACTTAAAAGAATGTACTAGACAGTGTCTTGTCTGCAGCCTTATACAAATTAAAGAGATTATTTGAATTATCTTGTCATTTCTGAGTTACAAAGCGCATATAAACATTATTTTAGAAGTAAGTGTCTTTTCTTTTTTCGATAAGATCCCTTTCATCTCAATTTAATTGTTTTGCTTATACCATAACAAATATTTCCCTTAAGTTTAGAACTAGATTTCAAAATGCATTCTACTGAAATGCCCAGTGTAGGAAAGATAAATGTTGGTTTCATAAACCATATGACTAAGTACTAGCCAATTAAGAAGGAAAGCAAATAATAATAAAAACACTTTTCTGGGAACCAATGACTGCTTACTCTAAGTTATTGTGTTCTGTTTACACTAGTAAGGAAAGTGACTTCCGCTAAGAATCTAAAGTTTAGATTCTAACCATTTTTATTCTGAAGACTCCATTTTCATATGGTTTCTTCTCCTTCTGTGTTGCTTTGCCTCAATTTTTCATGTGTAAACCAAGACTGTTCTATAAATTACATTTGAACTGTTGGCTCTATACTTAAAGATTAAAGGCTAAGAAGCTTTTGCCAGTTATCCTTCTTTTATAAGATCCTGAGAAGTGTCAACTCTACACAATCACATTAATATCAACATAATTCTAACTGTAAAAATCAAATATTCAACTGCACAGGATATTTGAAAATTTTGTGTTGTGGTTGGGGCATATGTCCAGTTTCTTACATCAAAGGATTATGAATATCTATAAACCTGAATGCATGAGAACTCTGCCCTCTGTGTGGACATAATAGAAGTCACATATCTCATAGAGAACAAATTAGACCCTTTCTAAGATGATGGCTAAACAAACAAAAAAAATACAGCAGAAACAGAATCATCGAGGACTAACCTGTCTTCTCAGGACTTTGGCAAGGATGCTCACAAAATCACAAAATAAGGGGGAGAGGATGGCAATCAGGAAGTATAGGACCAAGCTTTCCTTAGTTAGGTTAATGATTAAGTCCTTGAAGGAACACTTGAAATTGGGGAGAATACCAAGAGAAGGGAGAAATTGATACAGGGAAGGAACTACTGAAGACAAAGACCATCCATCTACATCTGCCCCTATGTAAGTCTTATCAGGGACAATGCGGAAGAATGCCTTTTCCATCTGGGAGTCCTGACAGACAAGCCTTTGGGGAGCAGAGCCAAATTGCAAATGTTGCCCCCATATCCTCTCTATACCAAGGGCCCTTGCCAAAGAAAAGGATCTGCAAAGCACAGGTAGAACTATTGGTGAAAGCAAGAGATACCATTATAGAAACAAATCATAATATCTCTAAGCAACATAAAAGCCAATTTTGTGGTGATATTTCTGATGGGTTCAAAGGTAATAGGTCTTATATATGAAGCATGTGGTCAGAGGAAGGTCAGAAAAGCACTGTGATTAATACAGGGACCAGTAATGTGAGGCAATATTACCAAGGTATCTTGGATACAATTTAGGTTATGGGGCAGCAAACCTGAGTACAATGTCTATCTTGCTGCCTTTGAAAATCATACCATGACTTAAAAATAAGCATTTCCATGTCTTATTAATTTATTCATTAGATGCATATTTGTGTTTCTGTCACATGTCAGGCCCTGTTCTAGGTGTTAAAGGCACGATAGTGAAAAAGACAAGCAAAGATCCTGACAATAGGGAGCATATATTAGTAGGTGATATAAAATGTAAGGACAGATAGTATGAAGAAAAATAAGGTAGAGTAAGAGGATAAAAAGGGAAGAAAGTTGCTACTTTTTTAAGATAGGGAGAACTTTCTGAGAATAGGACATCTGAACTAAGACCTGAATGAAAGGATGGAGCCAGCCATGGAAAGATTGGGCAGGGGGGAGGGGTGTTCCAGTCAAAGGGAACAAAGGGAAACATAAAAAGACCTTGAGACAGAAGCCTGCCCAGCATCACCAAAGGACAGCAAGGAGGCCAGTGTGAATAAAAGGTTCTCGAGAAAGATAGGTGAGACCAGAGAGGCATTAGGGGCCAGATGATGTACCCCCTTCTATAGGCCATGATAGAGACTTTTGATTTTATTCTACAGAGTGACAGGAGGCCTTTGAAGGATATTGAGTTTTATCTTTATTTTTTTATTTTTAAGGGAACAGTGGTTCCTGGGTGAAGAGTAGATCAAGAGAGACAAGAATGAAAGCAGGGAGATCATTTACAAGCAAGGAAACTATTTGGAGAATACTGCTATAATCCAGGCCGAAGGTGGTGGTGGCTTTGAACTCACTGGTGGTGACAGACATGACATAATGATGAATGTTAGATTCAGAGTGTATTCAGATGGCCTGCTGATGGATTGAGTAAGGGTGTAAAATGTAAAAGAAAGCAAGGAATCAAGGATTACTCTAAAGTTCAAAGCCTAAGCAATAATCAAATAAATGAGGGCATCATTTACAAAAACAAGAAACACCAGAGGAGGAGCTGATTCTCAGAAATTAAGGGTTCAGTAAATCATGTAAAGTTTCACATGCCCATTGCTTTCCAACTGGCAATATCAAGGACTCAGTTGGCCGTGAGAGCCTGGAGTTAAGAGGTGTAGAGATAAACTGTTGGGAGTTGTCACCATATGTGACAACTATGGGTTTGGATGAAGTAGGACCTGATACCTAGTAAGTACTTATTCTCTTTCCTTCCTGTATGAAAAACACAAGGGAGACTTTAGCGAGGGTGAGAGTGAAGCAAGTAGTACTTGAGTTGAGCTTTTGAAGTATGGGTAGAATCTTAATAGTCATAATTGTGGGGAAGTATAGCCAAGAAATAAGGAATAGTATAAACCAAAGGAAGGAGATAGAGAAGAGCAGTATATGTGCCAACACCGAGACTCCCTAAGTGACTGAGGGATGACCTTCTTCTAGAGAGCTGGTGTGGAATAAGCCTGGAAACTCAGGAGCTATAAACTTGGAATGTACAGACTCAGAATCTATATTCAGGTGTTAATGGGGAGCCTTTGGAGATTTATGAGCAATTTGTGGTTTATGAGGTTTATGATACAATTCAATTCAAGCAGCACTTTTGTATGATTAACGAACAAAAAATGCAGAAACAGACTCAAACACAGAGAACATACTGGTGGTTGCCAAAGGGGAGGGCGGGGGACAGGCACAATGGGTGAAGGGGAGTGGGAGACACAGACTTTCAGTTATGGAATGAACCAGGCATGGGGATGAAAGGTACAGCATAGAGAATATAGTCAATGGTATTGTAATAGCGTTGTGTGGTGATAGATGGTGGACTCTCGTGGTGAGCACAGCGTAACACATGGAGTTGTTGAATCACTGTGTTGTGTGCTGAAACTAATGTAACATTGTGTGTCAGCTATACTCCACTGAAAAACTTACTTAATTTAAATCATAAATAAATTTAATGATGGATCAATAAGAGTAAATAAATAAAGTAATGGGACCTGGGGGAAAAAATCTAAGAGTGCAGAATATATTTGAAATATATAGTGGAAATTTGATCAACCAGACAGAAAGCTACTATAATAATCCATATCTGGATGAAAAGATGGAAGTATTTTTAAATCATCAGATGAAAGTACATTTTGGAAATATCAAGCGTCCAAGAGGATAAACTACTTGAAAAAGTCTGGCCTGCAGAAGAGATAATCTCTAGTTCCTAGTAAAATATATTATCTTATTTGTGCTAAATACTGTATTACTCAGTAAAGTATGATTCTAATACTCTAAATGAGCAAGTGGAGATTTTTCTCTGTGTCAGAATTCTGTTCCCATTATCGCACTTCGTTTGGTAATATTCCAAGTGTTAAATTTTCATGACTGCCTCAGTTTGCGGCCTTTGAGAAGCAGAATTCACCAGAATAATACTTTTAGCAGATTGGCCGTTCTTTTATGTCCAAAGCTTTTTTGCCTTATAATTAAACTATCAATTCTTTCTTACAGAGACATGTGACACAGTCTGGGGGTAATCGTAAATTCAAGTGCACTGAATGTGGAAAAGCTTTCAAATACAAACATCATCTAAAAGAGCACTTAAGAATCCACAGTGGTAAATATTTGTTTTCTTTCTACATCTTGAATATTATAGCATATGTGGTAATAAAGAAATCTGTCATAACATGTGGTCTAGACACATGATCAGGAACATCTCGCTTTTTCTTTTAGGGTAAAGACTTATCTGGAGAAATTTTCTATTTATAAGTGACATTTTTGGAGTCTTAATCTCTAACTGAAGCACGTTAAGCTAATGTAATATGACATACTCCAGATTTCCTAATCAGAATATAGCATGTTTTAACAAGAAGAACAGCCTCCTTTAGCTTTCTGATGGATGTTAATTTCATTGCCTCTTTTGCACAGTTAGCTAGGGAAGGACAAAGAAGACTCACAAGTCACAATTTGCACAAGAAAGTAAGATGGAGACATTCTTAACATGAGAGAAGTAGAAGTGGAAACTCCAGATAGAAAATGGTGTGTGGGGTGATGCGGAGCTAGCCAGACAAGGAAGCACTGAGAATTGAAAAGAAAAATGTGTTCACCTATCATTTCACCTTTCTATTCCATATCACTTTCTAAATTGTTACTTATAAAATGATACTACATGATAAAAATATGTCTGTTTTAGAAACTTCTAAACATAAAGAACTGTATTTGCATTTCTTTAACGGTGCCACTTCAACAAAAGCTATAAAGAATACTCGGTAGCGTCCCACATGGCACTATGAAATCTGTTCATCTCCTGAGTAATTTTGATATGTTATTTTAGATTTAAATAGTTTTAGTGAAAAAGAACTGTTTTCTAATTAACGAGAAATTATGAATGTCTGCACATGGCTTATTTCGTGGAAATTATTGTATTGACATTTACATCTTACAGATATCCTACAAAAAAAGTACAGCGGGTGGCCCTGTGAGGGGTGATTGGTGACATCTGTGTTTTATTTTGGAACTGCATTTCTAGAAGTTTTACTGTCTTGCTCATTGAGGGCTAAATAATGTTAAAGTTACCACTTTTGTTGAAACCAAGATTGTTGCATAGACATTTAAATATTTTCACACTTTAATATTTCTGGAAATTAGAGGTTGTTGTCTTTTGCCGTTGCCACAAGATCCTATTTCATAGAGAAGCTCGCGGGCAATTGAAAAATTTCCATCGATAATACATTTTTAATGACCTATTATTTTCTTACCACAGATGATTTGAAGTTGTTGATAGAGATATAGCTAATTCAAGAGAGTTTTCTTAAATTTTGAGATCGGGGGTAAAGGAAGGAAAAAGTAAAATTTAGGGTAAGATTCACGTACAAAATGAATGTCATATGGTCCTGTTGCACTTACATAGGAGGATTCACCAAACCTGCAGGCGATACAAAATTGGGAAGCATGGGTCACACCAAAGATTAAAATTGCAGGGCTAGAAACAGGAAGTTGATATTTAATCACAAAACTCTGCATTGACATTCAAAAAGCAGTCTTGATCAAGTAGAAAGTGGGGAGCTACTACTGTCTGTACTGGAAAAATGTTAAGAGTCTGGATGGTCAAGAGCTTCCGATAAGCTTGTTAGCAGTGCGCTGCTGCTGCAGCTGAAGTAGCTAGTGAAAATTTAGGCCGCGTCACGGCTCACGGTGCACCCTCTGTGCTGTGCGCAGTCCATTCCTTATGTATTTATACCTGTCTTAATATGAGGCCTGTATGCCTTTAATACAGCAGGAAATTTTAATTTGTAAAAATATATTAGGAAAGTAAAGAAAGTAGCACAAGCATGAAGTAAGCATGAAAACAAATGAACACCACGAAATGCCACGCACGTGCTGAAAGTGGACCACACATCAGACTCTAAGGTTTGGGAAATGAGAAAACTACGTCAGTAACCGAGACCCAGACAGTCCATAAGTAAAAGGAATCAGTGACTAGAAAAAGCATCACTCTTGCTGCTGCTAAGTAAGTCCATAGGGAAAGCTGTTCCTTGGAGCATCATAAAGGGGAAAGGACAAAATACGTTTTATGTCATTTCCCCCAAATATCCTCAAAATAATACAGCAGAGAATTTGATAGGGTTTTCTGTTTAAAACAAGACTGTCCAATAGGAGGCCAGTGATATTTCACCAAAATGCAGTTCAGGAAAAGCATGTCTCCAGGGCAGCCACTTGGATACAATTCGAGTGTACAGCTTTCTGATGGTCTGGTTTATTCCAAGGGAGGATAGCCAAGTGGGGCTATTCAGTGTCCTCCCGGGACTGGTACCAATCTGTAAACATGTGGTGACTGGGTCTTGCAAAGGCAAATTACAGAAATTGAGAGCAAGCATTCAGAAACTATTGTACAAAGAAAACGCTGTGACAATTTTATTATATTTGATACAATATCAATCTGATATTAGATTGGAAATTTAAAACGAAAAAAAATGAAGAAAAAAAACCCCACCCTTCACCACAGATAGTTTTGAAAGCACTGTTTAGAGTATCTAGCAATGGATGAGCTTCATAGCCTTAAAGAAACCTCTGTAATTTTGTTCTCAGCTGTGTTTTTAATCAGGGCCTTCAAATTATACTCCCTAAAATTACCGGAATTGTTGCTCTCTTCTGATACCATTAAAATGAGCCCTCTGCAGAGTCATGTGTGTTACCCATCATCTGAACTTTGCCTGTGGGAGCTGAGCTATGATGGGGGGCAGATCACCTCCCCTCCACTCAGAGGTGAGGCAAAAGAGCTCCTGCTCCCAGCCCGTGATCCTCTCCAGAAAATAATTTAGGTTTTTTCGATAGCCCTAGACCTTTAGCCTGGAAAATTTTTACATCAGATGCAACCAAACACCCACTTCCGCCATTACAAAAAAGAAATCAGTATTCATGCGACATCTGACTTTTCACCGCACAACTTCCTGATGCCACCTCCAGGGTTTAACAGTTGCAGGACAGATGAATTAGGTGATATACTTTAGCTATAAACCGTAAAGCTAGGAAATTAGAAACAAGAGGTTTTCCAGCAAACATAGTGGATTTGGCTTTACAGCGTTTGTTCTGCACTTTATTTCTGGTGATGATACAATATCAGGTAACTCCCAACAATAATAATGATAACTAGTATTTATTGAATACTTAACTATTTACAGCCACATTCTAGTTATTTGGGTACATAAATGCATACAGTCCTCACCACAGCCTTATGATAGATGCTATTATTTCCTCCTTTTTTACTGATGAGAACATGGAGGTTCAGAGAGCTTAATTAACCTATCCAAAGTGACTCAGCCTCTTCATGGCAAAGCCGGAGCCCCAGTGTAGGTATCCTGACTCCAAAGTGGTTGCCTTAGCCAGTGTGCTCCTCTGTCTCCCTGTTTGTAAAGATAAAAATAATCTATATTATAGATTCTTATGTTTTGAGTGTCTCTAGCAAGAGAGCAAGCATATAGCTTATCTAAAAATGTTATCCAATAATTTAAAATGTTATCCAATAATTTAAAATGTTAAAATGGAGATATACTAAAACATATCCCTCATTTTACCCCCACTGGAAATTTACCTGATACATTTTGAGTATTGAATCATATTTCAGGCATCCCTTTGGAAAGATATTGATAAATTGGAGAATTTCCAGAGATGAGTTAACAAGTGGGTAAGGGTTCTAAAAACCATGTCCTATGAGGAGTCTTTGAAGGACCGCGGTATATTTAATCCACACAAAGGAAGTTTAAGGATGCAGATGACAGCTCATCATCAGTTTGAAAATCTGGCTTTCAGAAGAAAAGTTAGACTTGTTCTGTGTGGCATCAGTGGGCAGGAAAGTAGGCTGTTATAACAAGGGAAATCTGGCTTAGTACTCAACCTAGCTCTCAGTAGAATTACCTTTTTTTTTTTAATTTTTTTATGTTTATTTATTTTTGAGAGAAACACAGAGACAGAGAACAGAGTGTGAGCTGGGGAGGGGAAGAGAGAGAGGGAGACACAGAATCCAAAGCAGGCTCCAGGCTCTGAGCTGTCAGCACAGAGCCTGATGTGGGGCTTGAACTCACGGACTGCAAGATCATGACCTGAGCCGAAGTCAGACACTTAACCAACTGAGCCACCCAGGCTCCCCAGAGTTACTTTTTAAAAGAATGGCTAACATGTATTAAGACCACACAAAAAGTTTTGTTATATTATGTCATGTAACTGCTATAACAGTCCATTGAGGATGTATCTACATTTATTTACACACCAAAACACTGAAGTTTGGAAAGATTTAGAGAATAGTAAGTGACAGAGCCAGGTTTTGAACCCAAATTCATGATCCTCAGCAGAACCAGACTAGACCATCTTTCATAGAGCTGTCCAGCAGGTATTAACTTTCTTTTAATAAAGGAGCTTAAGCAGGAGACTAGCCAAAGTCAAGGATGATATAAAATGAATTTTTTATTGCAAGGATATAAAATGAACTCTTTTACCGAATAAGAGGGCCTCTTAGATCACTTCCAGTTCTAATATCTGATTCTTCAAGCAATTATACTTTGAGAAAATATAAGTCACTTTTTAAAAACTTTGCACTGAAATTACATTATTAGAAGAGTTTACACCGACTTTCCCACTGCTTGCATTTTAATTCTTAAAAAGAACAGAGGAAAGAAAGAGCTTTATTTTGATACTGAGTAGACAAATTAGCATCACCGTATTTCATAATTCTGCAATTAGCCATTCATTCATCTAGAAAAGGTTTAGTGAGCATTTTTGTGACCTACACAAAGGATAAATGGCATAGAAGACTCAGGTTCCCACCTTATTGAGACTCACAGTCTGAAAACTATAAATTACAAATTAATGAACTATAAATTAAAATTAAAGTGAAAATTAGGTTTGTATGAAAATATTCCATATGGCTTCATGCTTTTCAAATTTTTCTACCAAAGTGTCCCTAACAGCCAAGAAGAATAAATGCCTTGTACCCCCAAAGGTCTAGGGAAGCAACTTGATGAAGGTCTGTACAAGCAAGGTACTTCTTTGACATTGTGGTTATTTTCCTAACAATTCACACAAATGTTTTATTATTCTCCATAATGTAATCTGTGTTTTAATATTGCAATGTTTTAAATTACCATAACTGCTGTCACTAAAATTGGAACTATAAGAAAGTTTTGCGTACCCATTAGAACATTGCCTTATGTCTCCAGGAGTACATACCTCCTAGTTTAATAAGCCATCGCTCCTAGCAGTACCTCATATCTAAAGTTTTCTTCCCATTGAGAAGATCTTTTCAAGGAAACCTTAAAACCTTGTGGATATGGGAAGTGTAGGTATTCGTATGATATATACAGTCAAGGATAGATATTGGTACTTAAGTCTTATGGGAGATTTTACTTAACTTTTCTTCTAATAATTTCTCCTATGGATGGTTAAGTATAGTGAAATAGAGAAAATAACATAGGGAGGTGAAATAAGATAACAAAAATGATTTGAAAGAATAGATGTACATTTGGCCCTTGAACGATGCAGGGGTTATGGTTGCTGGTGCCCCGTGCAGTCAGAAATCCACATACAACTTTTGACTTCCCAAAAACTTAATTACTAATAGCCTGCTCTTGACCAGAAGCCTTACCAACAACATAGTCAATTAATACATATTTTATATGTTATATGTATTATATACTGTATTCTTAGAATAAAGTAAGCTCCAGAAAAGAAAACGTTATTAAGACAGTCATAAGGAAAATACATTTACAGTACTGTATTATATTTATTGAAAACCTTCCACGTGTAAGTGGAAGTCAACCTGTGCAGTTCAAATCCATGTTGTTCAAGAGTCAGCTGTAATTATTTGAGAATTATTTGAAGGTTTAAAGGTTAGCAGAAATATTACATACATATGCTGCAAAGATTCCCTGATTAGTTAGCACATGTACTTCAGACTAAGGTTTTATTAGTCTTCATAGCATTTATGTCAGTTCTGAACTTCAGATGACGATTCTAAATAAAATTGTATCACAAGATCCACAGTAACCTCTTTTTAAATTGATACTGCTTGCTTAAAGGAAAATGTGGACACATAAAAATGTATGTGTAATAATGCAGTGAATGTAATTTATTTTGTTTAGGAGAGAAGCCATATGAATGCCCAAACTGCAAGAAACGTTTTTCCCATTCTGGTTCCTATAGCTCACACATAAGCAGCAAGAAATGTATCAGCTTGATGCCTGTGAATGGGCGACCAAGAACAGGACTCAAGACGTCTCAGTGTTCCTCACCATCTCTTTCGGCCTCACCAGGCAGTCCCACACGACCACAGATAAGGCAAAAGATAGAGAATAAACCCCTTCAAGAGCAACTTTCTATAAACCAAATTAAAACTGAACCTGTGGATTATGAATTCAAACCCATTGTGGTTGCTTCAGGAATCAACTGTTCAACCCCTTTACAAAATGGGGTTTTTAGTGGTGGTGGCCCGTTACAGGCAACCAGTTCTCCTCAGGGTGTGGTGCAAGCTGTTGTTCTGCCAACAGTTGGTTTGGTGTCTCCCATAAGTATCAATTTAAGCGATATTCAGAATGTACTTAAAGTGGCAGTAGATGGTAATGTAATAAGGCAAGTTTTGGAGAATAATCAAGCCAATCTTGCATCCAAAGAACAAGAAACAATCAATGCTTCATCCATACAGCAAGGTGGCCATTCTGTTATTTCCGCCATCAGTCTTCCTTTGGTTGATCAAGATGGAACAACCAAAATTATCATTAACTACAGTCTTGAGCAGCCTAGCCAACTTCAAGTTGTTCCTCAGAATTTAAAAAAAGAAAATCCGGTCCCCACAAACAGTTGCAAAAGTGAAAAGTTACCTGAAGATCTTACTGTTAAATCTGAGAAGGACAAAAGCTTTGAAGGAGGAGTGAACGATAGCACTTGCCTTCTGTGTGACGAATGTCCAGGAGATATTAATGCACTTCCAGAATTAAAGCACTATGACCTAAAGCAGCCTGCTCAGCCCCCTCCACTCCCTGCACCAGAAGCTGAGAAGCCCGAGTCCTCTGTTTCATCAAGTGGAGATGGCAATTTGTCTCCCAGTCAGCCACCTTTAAAGAACCTTTTGTCTCTTCTAAAAGCGTATTATGCTTTGAATGCACAACCGAGTGCAGAAGAGCTCTCAAAAATTGCTGATTCAGTAAACCTACCACTGGATGTAGTAAAAAAGTGGTTTGAAAAGATGCAAGCTGGACAGATCTCAGTGCAGTCTTCTGAACCATCTTCTCCCGAACCAGGCAAAGTCAATATCCCTGCAAAGAACGATGAGCAGCCTCAATCTACAAATGCAAATGAACCCCCAGACAGCACAGCAAGTCTGCAAAGCCCCCTGAAGATGACTAACTCTCCAGTTTTACCAGCGGGATCAGCCATCAATGGTTCCAGAAGTAGTCCATCATCCCCCTCACCTCTAAACCTTTCCTCATCCAGAAATACACAGGGTTACTTGTACACAGCGGAAGGTGCACAGGAAGAACCACAAGTAGAACCTCTTGATCTTTCACTACCAAAGCAACAGGGAGAATTATTGGAAAGGTCAACTATCACTAGTGTTTACCAGAACAGTGTTTATTCTGTCCAGGAAGAACCCTTGAACTTATCTTGTGCAAAAAAGGAGCCACAAAAGGACAGTTGTGTTACAGACTCAGAACCAGTTGTAAATGTAATCCCACCAAGTGCCAACCCCATAAATATTGCTATACCTACAGTCACTGCCCAGTTACCCACAATCGTGGCCATTGCTGACCAGAACAGTGTTCCATGCTTGCGAGCACTAGCTGCCAATAAGCAGACTATTCTGATTCCCCAGGTGGCTTACACATACTCTACTACCGTCAGCCCTGCAGTCCAGGAACCACCCTTGAAAGTGATCCAGCCAAATGGGAATCAGGTAACCAAAAAAAAAAAAAAGTCCTCCCCATCCTGAAGTTGTTTGGTAAAATGCTAGTTTGACCTATTTCAGTAAAAGTTTTCCTTTTTTTTTTTTAAGTTTATTTATTTTGAGAGAGAGAGAGTGCGCGCGCAAGTGGGGGAGGGGCAGAGAGAGGGTGAGAAAGAAAATCCCAAGCAGGCTCTGCGTTGCCAGCACAGAGCCTGAAATGGGACTCGAACCCACAAAGCTGCGAGATCATGACCTGAGCCAAAACCAAGAGTCGGCTTAATTGACTGAGCCACCCAGGCACCCCTTCAGTGAAATTTTTCTAATAAAAATCAGTTTCTGTAGAGCCAAGCAGGTTGATACAGACTATCATTTTTGAAAAGAAATAGATGAATGTTTGCTTTAACTTTTGTAGCATCCCGTCTTCAGTGTTTTACTAACCAAGGGATAGTTATCAACTACAGTTTTGTTATTCTACTCTGATAATGAGAACTCTCAGCTAAAGACTTGACTATTTGAAGGAAGAAAAGAAATACTGGAATACTCACTAATTGGATTCCTGGTTTTATAGTTATATTCCCCAATTAGTAACGGTTTCTGCCTTATGATAACTAACACATGAAACCATGTTGCCATTCATAGACATTTCACCCCAGCAGAACTTAGTTATTACTTTTTATGTGTTAACACCTATGTTTGTTAAAGGCTTTAATTAAATAAGAATTAACTATACAAAGAGTCCATCTAGTGAACGTGCTGATCACTTTATGAGCTGTGAACTAAAATAGTATTCAGTCACAATTAATATATATGAGGAAGCATTGTTGTGAATCTATATATACATTTCCCTCCTTACTTTCCCCCCAAAATCCATGATGTGGTTTTAGATAGAACCATTTTGTGTGACTATTGTGTGGCTCGTTGTCCAGACTTTTTCTAGGTCACCAACCTTGATGTCCCCCCCCCCCCAATTTTTTTCATCAATTTCTGATTGAATCAACCAAATACCGGGATAAATTTGATCTTTTATCCAAATTCATGCTATAAGTAGGTGCAATTAACATAATTACAATATCCTGTTCAAATGTGTATTTGCTGCTTTTTTTCCCCCTTAAATATTGCTACTGATTGGGTTTCCTGCCATTGTGATTACTCTTGAAAAAAATTCTCACATGACCAATGACTTCACCTAGATTCTTGGTGTATAAAACACTGTGCACACCTTTGAAGAATAAAGGGAGACCCACTAACCTTTCAGTTAATCATATGACCAGATCAAATAGCAATAAAAGTAGTCAGGTTACTTCAGCGCAAACCGGCAGCTCACAAATGACCCAAATGGCTGCACCTCTCCCACCTTGCAGAACTAGAAGAAACGTTGTAAAAACCTTTGAACTTTCAGAAAATTTGTGGGTTTAGAGACAATAGAACAGAAGACATTAGGAAAGATGGAAGGATCTTGAGGAACCCAATTCCTCTACCAATCGTTGTTTACCTACATGAGTATCCTGCACAAAAGTACCTCCCTGAGACTGCTGAAATGATTTTATTCCACTGAAAGTCTGCAGATTTATTTTGACTAGCAAGTATTCTTGTTTGAAAATGCAGACTCTCCTGCACAGTTTTTCATCTTGTTCCTTAGAAAAGTAGTAGAGCCGACCTCTCTTTTCAAAAAAAAAAAAAAAAAAAAAAAAAAACCCAGGGAGGTCAGTTCATAGAACTCTGCAATTCCGGAGGACACAATTCAAAGACCACTTTGTAAAAATAGAATCTTAACTTTTGCTCTGTAAAACCCAGAATGAAAACAATGATGCAGTTGGAAATTAGTGATTATGTAGCAAACCCTTAAGTTAATATTTTTGGCAAATTTCTCATAAAGGTATTATTTATTTGGAACCAAGTAAATTTGGTTACTATGCATTTTACATTCTTTCTTTTTGGTGTCCTTTCTTTTCATCAGTTGATCACTTGTTTTTGTCATCATTGTAACTATATTGCCCCCAACCTCCCTTTTGTCTATATGAACCCCCACCTGTCACCTAGCCCCACCCTTGGAGCCCATCTGCAGTGATGAGTAGTATGCTTGCTTTGGTCAAATTATTGAAAGTATAAATCGGGGCACCTGGGTGGCCTAGTTGGTTAAACCTCGAATTCTTGCTCTTTGGTGCAGGTCATGTATCAAGATCATAGAATCTAGCCCCACGTCTGGCTCCAGGCTGAGCATGGAGCCTGCTTAGGATTCTCGCCCCCCTCTTCTCTCTCCTCCACTCATGAGGGAGATGCAATGCACTCTTGCTCTAAAGTAAAAAGATTTTTTTTTAATTAAGTAGTTTCTTTTAACCTATGCTTTTATATAGGTCTCTTGTTTATCTTTTAAGTAGAAATTAAATTTTATCTTCTTTTCTTCCTTTAGGATGAAAGGCAAGACACTAGCTCAGAAGGAGTATCAAATGTAGAGGATCAGAATGACTCTGACTCTACACCACCCAAAAAGAAAATGCGGAAGACAGAAAATGGAATGTATGCTTGTGATTTGTGTGATAAGATATTCCAAAAGAGTAGCTCGTTATTGAGACATAAATATGAACACACAGGTATGTTGATGAACCTGATGACTTCAAAAGTGAATCTGCAATGCTTTCCCCAAACTGAGGTGCCCCCAAAATCCTTGTGAGGACTGTTTCATGGGCTGTGTTCTTATTTTGCAGGTAAAAGACCTCACGAGTGTGGAATCTGTAAAAAGGCATTTAAACACAAACATCATTTGATTGAACACATGCGATTGCATTCTGGAGAAAAGCCCTATCAATGTGACAAATGTGGCAAGCGTTTCTCACACTCTGGGTCTTACTCGCAACACATGAATCATCGCTACTCCTACTGCAAGAGAGAAGCGGAAGAGCGCGATAGCACCGAGCAGGAAGAGGCGGGACAGGAAGTCCTGAGGAGTGAGCACGTTGGTGCTCAGGCGTCCCCCTCACAGGCCGACTCAGATGAGAGAGAGAGTTTGACAAGGGAAGAGGATGAAGATAGTGACAAAGAGGAAGAGGAGGAGGAGGACAAAGAGATGGAAGAACTGCAGGAAGAAAAAGAATGTGAAAAACCACAAGGGGACGAGGAAGAGGAGGAGGAGGAAGACGAAATGGAGGAAGAAGAGGGAGAAGAGGCAGAGAATGAGGGAGAAGAGGCAAAAACTGAAGGTCTGATGAAGGATGATGAAGCTGTAAATCAAGCAAGCAGCTTAGAACAAAAAGTAAGCGAGAATAGTGAGCAGGTGTCAGAAGAAAAAACAAATGAAGCCTAATAGTTTTTCTAGAAGGAAAATAAATTCTAATTGGTAATGAAGTTTGTTCTATATTATACATGCTTTTCATGGAAACACAGTAACCTGTATACTGTGGTTTCTGTTCACTACTGTGTAAAGTAAAAATTTAAAAAAATACAAAATACAAAAAAAAAAAAAAAAAACCACACAAAAAAAAATCCGGGTGTGCCTGATCTCAGACCTAGTAATTTTTCATGCATTTTTCAAAGTTAGGAACAAGTTTGTAACACGAAGCAGATTAGAAAACTTTAATGACTCGGAAAGCAAAGATTGAACAGGTTAAAGGAAACTGATTAATTAGGTAAGCATCTGGCATTGTTTCATTTTTGTCAGTATTATCACTCTTACGTTGGTTTATTCTTAAGCTGTACAATTGGGAGAAATTTTATAATTTTTTTATTGGTAAACGTATGCTAAATCCGCTTCAGTATTTTATTATGTTTTTTAAAATGTGAGAACTTCTGCACTACAGAATTCCCTTCACAGAGAAGTATAATGCAGTTCCAAAACATGCTAGCTACCTTTTATAAATCCAATCTAGAAGGTAGTAATTTCTAATACTTAGATGTCATAGTGGAGTATTATCATTTAAAGTGTATTGTTAGCCTTAAGAAAGCAGCCGATAGAAGAACTGAAGTTTCTTACTTATGTGGTTTCAAATGGAGTTCAGAAGATTGCCATTGAGTTCTGATTGCAGGGACTAACAGTGTTAATGCTGGGAAGGGCAGCAGAGTCGTCAGAAACAGTGTCTGTAATCGTGTTTTGAATATGTGGTGACAAATATGAAGGATATGGTATGAAGCTTTGTGTCTCCTTTGGCCTTAAGCAAGACCTGTGTGCTGTAAGTGCCATTTATCAGTATTTTCAAGGCTCTAACCCGCCTTCGTTCAGTGTGTGGCCTACAATAACTAGCATTTGTCGATTTGTTTGTTGTATCAAAATTCCAAATAAAACTTAAAACCACTGACTCTTGTCAGAGAAACCTAAACACTGGGACATTTCACCCTTTAATTCCTCAGCATCCATTTTGTGTTAATTGACTTTCAAAATTTCTCTACAGAAATGAAAGGGAAATTTTCTAATCTGCTCTATCCATGTACTTGCATTTCAGACATGGACATGCCATCATTGTTTGGCTCATAACTGTTTCCAAATGTTAGTTATTATGGACCCAGTTTATTAACAACATTAGCTGATTTTTACCTATCAGTATTATTTTATTTCTTTTAGTTTATAGATCTGTGCAACATTTTTGTACTGTACGTCTTCAAACCTGGCAGTATTAATACCCTTCTTACTGACATGTACTTTTAGTTTTAGAAAACTTTTATATTTATGTGTCTTATTTTTATATTTCTTTATTTATTACACAGTGTAGTGTATAATACTGTAGTTTGTATTAATACAATAATATATTTTAGTATGAAAATTTGGAAAGTTGATAAGATTTAAAGTAGAGATGCAATTGGTTCTCTTGCATTGAGATTTGATTTAACAGTGTTATGTTAACATTTATACTTGCCTTGGACTGTAGAACAGAATTTAAATGGGAATGTATTAGTTTTACAACTACAATCAAGTCATTTTACCTTTACCCAGTTTTTAATATAAAACTCTTAAATTTTGAAATTCACTGTGTGACTAATAGCATGATGCTCTGCAGTTTTATTAAGAGATTAGCCTAACCATAAAACTCTCATTTCCTTAGTAAGCCAAATTAGGATAACCTTATATAAACAGTGTTGGGAACAATGTTTAACATTTTGTGCCAATTTGTTCCTGTATTCATGTATGTAAGTTACAAATCTGATTCTTCATTTTTAAGTTCCTTGTTACACCATGGTCATTTTCTAGTTTTTTACCAGACTCCCCCATCTCACAATAAAAATGCATCAACAAGCCTGACCTGCTGTCGTTCTTTTAATTCTTATCAAGATTTTCTTTGGAAATCTCTCTGTGAAGTGGGGTATTACACTGTCATCCTGCACTTGATTTACCTTGGGCTGAATCTGGGTAAGAAACTAAATGTTTTAGACACTCACCAGTAAATCATGGGTTTCCCTTTGGCTAAATGTTTCTGGGAAGGTCAGAGTTGGCAACTAAAGGCTTCCTCAGAGGTTGCTCCCTCTTCCTGAAACCCTTAACCACCACCACCCCCACTCTTGATCCCATGACATCTCACCCTCCGGTCACTGCAGGGAAGCCTGGGTTTAGATGCCTTTCCTCTGTACACTCCTCATCCCTTGTACCTTTCTTGCCATAGCTCTCGTGGTTATTTATATTCCTTCCCCACTAGGAAGAGGAACCGCATCTGCCAGAGTCACTCTCACATCCCCAATGCCTAGCAGAGTGCCTGGCACTAATAGGTACAACAAATTCTGTTGATTGAAAATACAATTTGCATGTTAACAGTTCGGCTATGTCTTTACTACTCTTTTACTTCTGATCTAAGAACATGTATATTAAATAAGTCCAGAAATTTAGTATTTTTCTTACTCAGGTCCTATTAAACATTTGGCATCGTAAACAAACAGTAAATTATACCTTCTTTTTCTGTTGCCTGACCTGTTCTGATTTGAGTTCATTTCTAGGTATCTTTTTGATGTTTACCTTCGTGGTACATGACATAAGCATTCAAGGCCTGTGGATATGACTGCTTCCAGCATGGGTGACATGACCAATCTGAGGAGACTCTATTTTAGGACCCACTTCCCTTTTCAGGGCCCCGCATTCCTAAGTACTCATTAACATCATGGTGCTTCATTTCTTGTCACTAAAAACAGCTATCCGATAAACAAATTGACCATATAGGATTAAGAAATAGCCCTTCTTAGGAGGCATTTGTATTGCAATCACTGTAATAAGAAGCTCAAAGAAGGCGGTGCTTGGTGCATACTGATAAATGGCTAACAGAGGAATCTAGGCATTATTAACATGTGAACACTTCCCACTATTTTCTCAAACCACATAACAATAGGGCCATATGTTGTTTACTTGTGCCATGCACAGGTGCTTCACTATCAAAATTAATTTTTACAGAATACACATAAAAATCATGTGCCCATGAACACACACACACACATACATATATGTATGTATTAAGTAGCAGAATAAGGATTTAAACACAGGCCTATCTGACTCTAAATCCATGTTCTTAACAAGCCTGTGTCGTATCTTGTGTAAGAATAGTTCACGCTACATTTAAACTCAAACCTGGCCTTAAAAATTGTGAGAAGAAAATGTCAGCAAGACCAATATACATTTCAAAACATGATGAAAAAGAAAAGGAGGGGCATGAGATTTTTCAAATCTGTGTGCAAACTTAAAATTAGCCTTGAGAACATGAAATTGTAAACTTAGATTTCTCCTCTTAAGATCAAAGGGAGGGCACATTAGGACAATCACAATATGGACTTTGTCTCTGAACCTTACGAGACAGCAGAAGCTCCCCTGCTCTCATGGATAAATACATTCCATTCAACAGCAGAGCACACGTTTTCCCCCAACGGCACATGGGATATTCATAAAGAGAAGCCATAATATGGGCCATAAACCAACGCTCAATTCAAAAGAATTGCAAATAAAATGTTTCCTTGGATTACAAAAAAATTAAACCAGGAATCTGTAACAAATATGTCTGGAAAATCCCCCCAAATTATTGGAAATCAGACCACACTTTTCCAAGTAACCCCTCAGCAAAAAAAAAAAAAAAAGAAACTAACAATTATAAAATAAGATGAACTAAATAAAAATGAAAATGCACTTTATCAAAACTTGGAGTGTGCAGCAAAGCAGTACCTATAAGAAAACGTATAGCATTAAATGCTTATATTTAAAAAGAATAGAGGACTTAAGTATCTAACTACCTTAAGAACTAGGAAATGAATAAAATTAAACCCAAGCCAAGCAGAAAGGAGGCATAAAGATACAAATAAACGGCATAGGAAGCAGAAAAATAATGAATCAATGAAAAAGAAAATAAATCAGTGAAATCAGAATCAGATTCTTTGAAAGGATTAATAAAATTGATAAACTTCTAGCCAGATCAAAGAAAAAAAGACAAAATTATATCAAGAATGAGAGAGAAAATAATCTTGCAGATCCTATAGAGTAAAAGGATAAAAAGGAAATACGAACTTTATCCCAATGAATTTGACAACTATGATGAAAATGACACATGTCTGGAAAGATCAAAAATACCAAAGCTCACTAAAGAAGAAATAGCCTGAACAGTCCAAGGTCGAAGAAGTTAAATTTCTAGTTAAAAATCTGCTCACAAACAAGACTCCGGGTCCAGATGTCTTCACTGGTGAATTCTACTGAACATCGAAAAACAATATTGTACCAGTTCTACATAAACCCATCCAGGAAAAAAAAAAAGAGAGAGAGAGAAAGAAAACACTCCCCACCTAGTCTGTGAAGCCAGCATATACCTGATGCCAAAACCAAGAAATTACAAGACACAAAAACTGCACACCAACATCTCTCATGAATATAGATGCAGCAATCTCTAACAAAATATTAGGAAATCAATTTGAACAGTGTATCAATAGGAAAATAAATCATGACCAAGTGGGATTTATCCCAGAATTGCAAGGTTGGTTGAATTGAATTCAAAATTCAATTAATGTAATTCATCATCTTCACAGAGCAAAAGGAAAGCCCATATAATCATCTTCATAGGTATAGAAGCATCTGACAAAGTTCAACACCAAGTCATAAAAATTCTCAGCAATCTAGGAACAGAAGGCAATTCCCTAAACCTGATGAAAGTCTCTTACAAAAAAACCTATAGTTGATGTCATACTCAATTATAAAAAATGCTTTCTCCTAAAATTATGAACAAGGCAAGAATGTCTTCTTCATGCTTTTATTAAACATTGCCCCGGAGGTCACACCCAGTGCAACGTGACAAGAAAAAGAAATGAAAGGCACACAACACAGGTGGGAACAAGTGTAAAACTGTGTTTGCAGACAGCTTGGTTGTCTATGTGGAAAACAAAGAATTTACAAAACAACTAGAGAAGATGAAAGCAAGGTTATAGGATATAAGCTCGTTATACAAAACTCAATAATATTCTACATAATAATGATAAAAATGGAAATTTAAATTTAAAAAACAGTATCATCAAAAAATGAAATATTTAGGGATAATTTAACAGAATTCACACACAAGAAAAGCAAAACCTGTGCCCTGAAAACTATAAAACAATCCTGAAAGAAAAGATGCAAAGAAAATGAAGACGCAAAAAAATTCCTTATTTATGAATCAGGAAACTGCAATATCATTATGCTGTCAGTCCTCCCCAAATTTATCTCGTCAGTACGATTTTAGTAAAAGTCCTATCCACATAACTGTAGAAATTGACATGCAAAAGACTTCAAGTAGGCAAAACGATTTTGAAATGGAATAAAGTTGGAGGACTTATACTATCTGATTTCTAGAGTTACTATAAAGCTATAGTAGTCAATGCAGAGTTGTATTGGCATGAGAATAGACTACCAGGAAAACAGGATTAAGAGTTGAGAAAACATCCACACATTTGCAGTTAATTGGTTGTAGCCAAAGATGACAAGATAACCCATCTTTTCAAAATGTAGTGCTGGTAAATGGACTTGATCTTCATCTCCTACCATACACAGAAATTGTTTCCAAATGGAATACAGACATAAATATGAGAGCTTAAGTTGTAAATCTTGAAAAAAATTTCTTTGTGACCTTGGGTTAAGAAAAAATTTCCTAGATAAGATACAAAAAGGATGAACAAATCATAAAGAAAAGGATTGACAAACTGAACTTCATAAAAATTTTAAACTTTTGCTCTCCAAAAGATACTCTTAAGAAAATCAAAATGGAAAACCCTACTGGGAAAAAATATTTGCAAATATGTATCTTTATACTCAAGAAAAATGAAAACATACATCCAACACAAAAACCTGTATACATTGTTCATAGCAGCATTATTTATAATAGCTAAAAACTGGAAACAGCCCTATTGTCAATCAACTGATGAATAGATAAATTCATGGTGTGTCCATACAACAAAATATTACTTGACAATAAAAGGAGTGAAGTATTGATGCGTGCTACAACATGAATGCACCTTGAAAACTTCATGCGAATGAAAGAAGCTAGTTACAAAAAAACTACATCTTCTGTTATTCCACTATATGAAATGTCCGAAACAGGCAAATAAATTAGTGGTTGTCTAGGCATGGGAGTGCGGAGAGATTGGGTAGTGACTGCTAGTGGGTGTGGGTTTCTTTTTGGGATAATGAAAGTGTTCTAAATTAGATTGTGATGATATTTACACAAGTCTATGAATATACTAAAAATTATGGAATTGTATACTTTAAATGGGTATCTTTATGGTATGTGAATTATACCTCAACAAAACTTAAAAATATATGTATATAAGTTTTGAATATATAAAGAACTAGACAACTCAATAATGAGACAACCCAGTTTTTAAGTGAGCAAAATATTTGAGAAGATAATTCTACCAGAGAAGGTGTACAGATGGGAAATAAGCACATGAAACAATGATCAACATCATTAGTGATTAGAGAAAGGCAAATTAAAACCACAATGTGCTATCAGTAGAAGACTGATAGAAGACTATCAGTAATACTGAATGTTGACCAAGATACAGAGCAACCAGAATTTCCATGCATTGGTGGTGGTGATTTTTAAAAGTACAACCACTTTTGGGGCGCCTGGGTGGCTCAGTTGGTTAAGCGTCTGACTTCAGCTCAGGTCATGATCTCACCGTTCATGAGTTCAAGCCCACGTCAGGCTCTGTGCTGACAGCTTGGAGCCTGGAGCCTGCTTCAGATTCTGTGTCTCCCACTCTCTCTCTCTCTCTCTCTCTCTGTCCCCGCTCATGCTCTGTCTCTCTTTCAAAAAAAAAATGTTAAAAAAATAAAAAATACAACCACTTTTAAAAATAGTCTCTCAGTGTTTTATAAAGTTAAACACATACTTAACATACCCAGAAATCCCCTCCTTAGTATTTACCCAAGATAAATGAAAACGTATGTTCAAAAACTTGTATTAAGATGTTCATAGCAGTTTTAGTCATAATAGCCACACTGACAATAACCCAAATGTCTATAAAACATTGAATTAGTAACAAACTGTAGTATTTTCACACAATGGAATACCATTCCACAATAAATAACAACAAACACATGGCTGAGTCTAAAAGCAGATATGCTAAGTATAACATGATTGTGTGTTGGCTACACAGGTATATTTATAAAAATTGTAAAACTTATCCTTTCTGATGTCAACCTCAAATAACCTCCATTTCCTTTATTAGTTAAAAGATCAAAACAACAGGTAAGAAGCATTGGCTTTGTGTTCTAAGTATAAATTTCGATTGTGTGGCCATTGTCTTTGTGCAGTAACTCAATATTTCCTTCTTTTTTTAACTTAAATTTAAGTTGGCTATCATGCAGTGTAGTACTGGTTTCAGGAATAGAATCAAGTGATTCATCACTTACATACAACACCCAGTGCTCATCCCAACAAGTGCCCTCCTTAATACCCATCACCCATCTAGCCCATCCCCCATCCACCTCCCTCCGTCAACCCTCAGTTTGTTCTCTAAGAGTCTCTTATGGCTTGTTTCTCTCTTTTTCCCCTTTCCCATATGTTCATCTGTTTTGTTTCTTAAATTCCACATATGAGAAATTCCACATGTGAGTGAAATCATGGTGTTTGTCTTTCTCTGCCTTATTTCACTTAGCATAATACACTCTAGCTCTATCCATGTTGCTGCAAATGGCAAGATTTTATTCTTTTTGATGGCTAAGTAATACTATAACCTCTTACCCTATCACAAAAAGACCTTTGGTTTCTCCCAGTCATATAGACATATGTTTAACTCTCAGAATGTTAGGAATAACTTCTCAGATTCTTCATTTGTAAAATGTACTTAATATACTCTGTCATGGGGATTAAATGAGAAAATGTGTACAAATGTTTTGGGCATGTGCTGCATATAGGAGACGCTGAATAAGTAGATTTCCTCTTTTGACTATTCATCTTCACGTGCTACCTATTAATCTTTCTTAAAAGGACAACACTGATTACCTGTTTGGCCCATTTGTGTTTAACCATATTGGCTGAATGAATGAATAAATAAGGGTGTAAGAAGAGGGAACGCAGTATAGCAGGGAGACATTTCTCAAAGTGTGCTCTCTGGGATATTAATGAATGTGGTTTGGGGTGGGAGACAATTCCATGATAAAATAAGTTTAGGACCTGCTGAGCTGAACAAAAATTAACAGATGTGTTTACTGTATGACTTCTCAGAGCATTTAAGTTGCTACTTTTGTTCTGTGACTCCAAAAAGCAGAGTCCTTATGACAGAAAATTGGTGTTTTGAGATTGGGAAACATAATTATGTAGACCACATAAAGTTTCCAGGAGGCGTGGAACATATGAGCTGATTCTAAAAGAATTGCAAAGATTTCCAGGCAGCATTTCATAAACTACAGAGGCAGGAAGGTAGAAGTCTCTTTCAGGGAAGAGCATGAAGACTGTTTATCTCCAAGGTTCTTATAAGAGCCTGACGGGTGGCAGGGCCAGGAGAGGTCGTGGAGGAGTCGCATCTCAGACTATGGTATTTGGCCTTTACATATGATGCTGTGAAGATTTCTCTACCCAGAACCAATGGGATAAACGGTGACAAAGGGAATCATTGGTTTTAATTAGAAAGGCATGCTACATGTGTAATGGTTTGCTAGGAAGAATTCCATATGCTGCAAAACCAAATGAAGCAATCTCAGGTTTTATAACCAAGGCGATTTGTTTGTCACATTACTAAATCCATAGTCATAATAAGGCTTCTGTTATTCTTAGTGTTCTAGTTTTCAGTAAGTGTCATGGGAAAGAATCTATTAAAACCCTATTAGGACGAGCAAATTATTTGGTATCAACTTCTTTCGAACAGAAGCTGTAAATCACATCCTCTCAATTTCTTGGCTCATTTTTAGCTCAGATTTGCAGCCTACACTCACATATTTGGCACAGCTGAAGTTTGTATCCTTTAAGCAAACCTGGAGCTTATTCACTTCAAGAGATACTTACCAATCGTGGATATCATCTTTCAAACAAAAAGCTGGTATATGGCATGAGGTACACAGAAGTGCCAATGTGCGCACACCACTTCCTGGATAAATCAAGGTACAGCATCATTATGCATTGCTGCTGAGTTTGTACTCTTAGGAAATGCTGCTGGTTGCAGACTGGAAAATTTCCTAAACAGCACCTTTTCACTCAAATTAAATGAAAGGCTATTTTATAAGTTGAAAATATATTAATCTTCAACATTGGGAAATGGGAAAGATTGAACAAATTTTAATCCAGATATAACGTGTTCCTTTGGATTATGTCATCCCAAAGAACTTTTTTTTTCTTGTGATAAGAACTTTCAAGATTTACTCTCTTAACAAACTGATGGTTACCAGAGGGGAGGGAAAGGGGGGGAAGGGTGAAATAAGTGATGGGGATTAAGGAGTGCACTTGTCGTGATGAGCACCGGGTGATGGATGGAATTATTGAATCACTATACTGTATACATGAAACTAATATAACACTGAATGTTAACTACAATGGAATTTTAAATTAAATTAAAAATAATTTTGTAGAAAAATAATAAAGTGTTTATTCATACACCCGCACAAAGATTTACTCTCTTAGCAACCTTCAGATATGCAATACAGTACTATTAACTATAATCATAATGTTGTACATTACATCTCCATGACATTTATTTTATAACTGGAAGTTTGTACCTTTTGACCCCCTTCACTCAAAGAATCATTTTAAGTTTAAAATATACTTTTATTTTAAACCACCATTTTGAGTTTTAGTTATTTCAAATCAATGTAGGAACGATTTCAAACTCTTCTGAAGACAGTATTTGTTATGGCACTTGCAGTGAGAGAGAAGTATTTCCTGAGGTTATGTTCACTTATTAAAATCTGTCTCTGTAGTTCCTCTCAGGATGCAAATAAGATATCTTTCAATTTGTCTTTTGTTTTTTTCCAACTGTATTTCATACCTGTTTTAGTTTATAACCTAGTGCGCATTCTCAACACTACTCTGTCTAAATATACAACCAACCTCACTGTGTCAGACTTGAGTATAGGAATCCCTGGATATATTTATTTTTCTTTCTCTTCATTCAGTCACACTGGCTCCCTGCCCAAGGACCTTTGTTCATGCTGTATCCCCTTTATAAAATGCTATTCTTTCTCCTCCTCCCCAGGTTAAGTCTTATCATTTACAAAGAAAAATCTTCCTTTACTGTCATAACTGAGTAGTGGCCCTTGCATCACCTCTCATAGCCTTTCCCTGCTCCTTAAAACTCACCACATCTGTAATTTTTGTTTTCAGGTGATTATTTAATAGTAGCCTGATTTCCCTTAGACCCTAGTCTCCCTGAGATAAGAGATCTGGTCTGTCTCTTCTGTCATATATTACATGAAATTGCATTTAAATTATATACTTTAAAACCTTTAATGTGACTCCCAAGAATTTATCTGGTTTGGAAAAGTCCCAAAGAAAATTGAAAAGAGAACAAGAACTATCCATAAGTGGGAAAGGTTTTGCTGATTTTTAAAGAAAATTGGATCTGCTTTGGCTGGTGCAAACAAATTAGAAGATGAATCTGTCTAATCAGGTACACATACCTCTGGCACAACCATCCAAGATAAAAAGAGATGAGGTAAATCAAATCCTGAATTAAAGGAGGATTAACTATGACACAACAGAAATATAACAGAAGCAAAATTATTAAGAATCCAGCCTTAACAAATGTAGAAAATCTAGACAAAATGAATAAATTCTGGAAAAATATAAATTACAAAAAAAAAATGGCACAAGAAGAAATATTGAGTAGACCAATAATTATTAGGGAAATTAAATGAAAGATTCCAAAAAGTACCCAGACCCACAGGGTATGGCTATGGATTGAATTTTTGTATCCTCCCCAAATTCCTATGTTGAAGCCTAACCCCCTGTGTGATGGTGTTTGGAGGTGGGGCCTTTGGAGAGTGATTAAGTCGTGAGGGTGGAGCCTTCATGTTGGGATTAGTATCCTTATAAAAGAGACCCCCCCCCACCCAGAGAACTCCCTTACTCTCTTCATGCCATGTGAGAGTACAACATGAAAATCATTGTCCATGAACCAGCAAGCAGACCTTCATCAGACAGTGAATCTATTGGCACCTTAATCCTGGGCTTCCCAGCCTCCAGCACTGTAAGAAATAAACATTTGTTGTTTATGCCACCCAGTCTATGGTATTGTAGCTATAGCAGCCTGAACTAGGCAGGTATTATGAGTGCATTCTATCAAAGGAATAGATCATCCCTCTTGTAGGCTTGATTTTGAAATTGGGTAAGGAAAGCACAAGAAAAGAAACAGCTGTTTCCATTCATGAACCCTGAACAAAATATTAGCCAACAAAGTCCAATGGGTGTTGTCAATGTGGCAGCATCAAAAAAAGTTTATCTTGGAAATTTAAGCATGAGTTAGCATCAGAAAAGCAGCCACGTTAAGAACTGAGGTACTAAGGACTAAAAACAAAAATATATTGTAACAATATATGTAGAAAAGTACGAGGTAACATTCAACACCTGTTAATGATTATTTTTAAACAATTCAAAAAACTATGAATATAAAAATACTTCCTTATTTTGACAAAATCTAAACAGAAAAAAAAAAATTTAGTCAACAAAAGCACCTCACTTCATCCTTACTACTTAATATAAATCCTGGGGTACTGGCAATCATTCTGAGACCAAAAAAAAAGGAAATAAGAGCTAAAAGAATTCAAAGAGAAGAAATAACACTATCTTTATTTGCACATTTGATAATCTACATAGATTATCCAACAGGACCATTAGATGAATCATAAGAGCATTTATCAATATTGCAAGGTAAAATATCAACTCACAAAAATTAATATTGTTTTTTACTTATGGTAGCCAACTTAGAAATAAGGTAGAAAATAAGGTAGAATTCACAATAGTTAGAAAGACTATAATGTACCTAGGAATTAAAATAGTAAACGTTAAAAAAATATTAATTGATACAAAAGAAAATCCAAGTAAATGGTGAGATATACTATGTTCATGGATGGATGAGTTAACGTTAAAATCAATTATTCTCTAATTAATCTATAAATTGAATGCCTAATAAAATTCCAACTGGATTATTTGAGGGGTTCAAAGATTCTACTATAAAACGTTTACAGAAATATTAAAGCGCGCAGTTAGAAAAGTCAGTCTTGAAAAAGAAGAACAAATCGTTGAGGAATCCATCCTATTAGACATTGACACAATCTAAAACAACAGCTATAAGACTTTGGTGGTGGTACAGGTACATGCCAATAGACAAAGGGACCATGAAAGATGGTTCAGAAACAAATGTAATTGATCCTTATTAATTGTGGATTCCATATTTATAAATTTTCCTACTCACTAAAATTTATTTATAACCCCAAAATCAATTTTCACAATGCGGTCATTTGGGAACATACGCAGAGTGGTGAAAAGTTTGAGTCACTGGATGTACATGTTCCTAGCTGAGGCAAACAAGGCAACACTCTGTCTTCTTGTTTCATATTGTAAACAAACATTTTTGTGGTTTATTCAGTGCCACATTTTTCACATTTCTGTGTATTTTTGGTGATTTCAGTGTTTAAAATGGTCCCCAGTCATAGTGCTGTCTAGTGTTCCTAAGAAAGTTGTGATATGCCTTACGAAAAAACATACATCTTTTTGGTAAATTTTTTTCAGATACGTGTGAAGGTGCTGTTGTTGGCCATGATGAGTTCAATGTTAAAGATCCAACAATACAATACAACCACAAAAAGGACAAGGAAATTTGTTAATCTGTACACCAGGCTGCTCAGGAAAGCGTTAAAGTAACATCCAGAGTGTATGATTAAGCTATGGAAGAAGGGAAGGCAGCCACATTTCTGGACTCATGCGATGACGACCCATAAAGAAAGCATAGTAGCACTGTTGTGAGGCTAAAAGCCAAAGAAATTTACTGTCACATTACCCAGAGGCAGGGAATGCTAAATCCTTCTTGGTTGGTTCTGGCTGGCTCACAAGTTTCAAAAAGCAATACCGAGTGAAAAATGTTAAACTTGCAGGAGGGGAGGTTCTGTAGATCAAGAGGCTGCAGAAGAATTTTAAAAATACCTGCAAAGTGTTATGCTGGAAAAGAGTTGTATGTGGAAGAGCAGGTTCTCAATGCTGATGAAACTGTCCTGTTTTACAAGGATGTTGGTAAATGAACCTATAGAATGTGAGAGGCCTCCAAAGCCTCTGGCTTTAAATATTCAAAGACAGTGAATTTAATTATTTGTGAGAATGTATGTTAAACAAGGTGTCTTTAAACAGAAAGACTTAGGGGAACCTAGGTGGCTCAGTCATGATCTCACGGTTCAGGAGTTCGAGCCCCGCATCGGGCTCTGTGCTGACAGCTCAGAGCCTGGAGCCTGCTTCAGATTCTGTGTCTCCCTCACTCTCTGTCCCTCCCCTGCTCATGCTGTCTCTCTCTCAAGAATAAATAAACATTAAAAAAAATTTTGTTTAAACAGAAACACTTACAGTATAAGATTCTGTGTTGATTGGTTGATGAAAACCTTGTGATCAGAGGCTCATAGAAACTTGACCTTGAATTTCCCCTAGGAACAGTGGTTCCCTGGCTCCCCAATTTTGTATTAATTTAGCACTATTCACTAATTTGGCAGTAGAAGAAACTACAGCAGATTAATTAAACAGGGAGCCCATTAGGCTGAGGTGGATGTAATGCGCTGGCACCTACTTAGGCAAACCAAAACCTAAGCCTATAAATACTTCAAGGTCATGAAATTGAAATGCTAGGGACAACCAATCACAAAGAGTGAACTAGGCTTTAAGCTATAGCCAATCAAATATTTTCCATTCTTTGCTTCTGCACCTATGCCCTTCCCCTAGCTCCTATCAGTAGAGTGTCCCTACCCCCTCTGGCTTGGTGCTGCCCTATTCAAATCAATTTTTGCTCAAATAAACTTAGCCTTTTTATATGCCTTTATCTTTTAACAGTGTGTATGTGTGCACATTCAATATAGAGTAAAGTTGACACCACAAGTTAATGGGAAGAGGGCAGATTATTTAGTAGGTGGTGCTGAGAAAATTGGGTCACCAAATGGAAAAATAAAACTAAACTCCTATTTATACCATGCGTAAAAATTGATCCAGGGGAATTAAAGACCATTGAATTTTGTGGGAAAACTATAAGGCTAGTGGAAGAAAATGCAGGAAAATGTCTCTGATATAGGGGCAGAAAAGAACTTAAACAGGACCCCAAAAGAGTAAAACATAAAGTAATAAATTGAAATATTTGACTATATAGAAGTAAAGATTTCTTTATCATAAAAGACATCCTAATCAGAGTTAATTAACGTATAACAGACTAAGAAAAGATATTTTCTCTATCGAAAACTGATAAGAGATTAATATCTAGAATATGTAAGAAATCCCTGGAAATCAACAAGAAAAAAAAACACAGAAAATCCTATAGAAAAGTTTGGAAATGACTATGAATGGGCACTTAACAAACAGGAAATCCAAATGACTAGGAAAAATATGAAGAGATGCACAAACACACACAAAAATGCAAATGTAAACAAAAAGATAGCATTCATCTGATGAGGATAAAGTCAATTAAAGTGGATCAAATCAAATGATAGAATGTGAAAAAAAAAACACGAAAAATAAAAACAGGAACCCTCCTATAGAGCTGATGGGATAGGAAACGAGACCAGCCATCCTACCAATGTGTAGTGAAGTTAAGTATGCCCATATTACTGACCCAGCAGTGCAACCCCTGAATGTAAAACGCAGAGAAATTCTCACAGGGGTCTTTCCTGGTGGCGGGGAAGAATCAGTTCTCAGCGTTGTTTTTGATACCAGGAATCTCAGAAATCTGTGTCGATCACTATGAGAATAAGTGAAATACTCTCTGTTTAATGCTGGGCATCAGAAGCCACAAAACTGATCTGCCTACAGCAACAGGAGGAGGACTTAAAAACAGTGTTGAGCAGAAAAAAAAAAAAAAAAGAAATAGAACCAGAAATACACACAAGTTCATAGATTTTATAAAGATGCATACATAAGGGTGCCTGGGTGGCTCAGTAGGTTAAGCGTTCGACTCTTGATTTCAGCTCAGGTCATGATCCACCATCATGAGCTGGGAATGGAACCTGTTTGGGATTCTCTCTCTCCCTCTCCTTTACCCCTTCCCAACTCAGGCACACACTCACGTGCTCTCTCTCTCAATAAATAAATAAATAAATAAATAAATAAATAAATAAAAATTTAAAGATGCCTATATAGAGTGGCCATGAAATCTGAAAACATGAATAATTTATTTTTCTGCAAATTGAACCCCCTTGATTATTTTTCCTGGAGTATAATAAAGGCACAAGTTCATTTAGTATAAATAAGTCATTATAAGTATAAATAAGTCATCAGAGCCAGCACATGATGGATACAGGTGCAGAGACTGATAAAATGCCGTGGACATTCCTTGAGATTTTGTATTGAACTATAAATTTGCTAAGGAGGGGTAACACACTGAAGCATACCATGTATTTTTGATATCAATAAATCATTTATTATGTGAGTTTAATTATGTGTCTAGACTTTATAGACACACTGTGTGTTTATGGGCATGTCAAATATAGTAGAGTGCATGTCTTTGACGAATGCAAGATTAGGAGGTAGGATTGTGAATGAAGGAAGAGAAAAGTCAAGCAATAGGCTTCGCATGGATTGATGATAAAAGCATGCCCTAAACTGAGTGCGATCGACTCAACCCTTTGTACGGGAGCCTGGAACCCAGCTGCAGCCGGGTCTGACAGATGTGCTGAGAGTGGCCTTGCCCGATCATTAAGGGACACAAATTAGAGCCCTTTGGTCTACATGTTTTGTTCTTTGTGTGTTTGTTTTGTTTATGTTTTTGCTTTTGTTTGGTTTGTTTTTAAATGATTGTTACTGTAGACAATATTGGTTAAAAGAAAGTTGATCCTCTGTCTCTCTCTTTCATGCATCTCTCTCTCTCTCTCAAAAATAAATAAGCATTAAAAAAATAAAAGTAAAAAAGACCAATCCAAAAAAAAAAAAAAAAAAAACGGATAAACTGGATTTCATCAAAATGAAAACTTTTGCTCTTTAAAAGACATCACTAAGAAAATACGAAGACAAGACACAAACTGGGACAAAAGACTTGCAAATCATGTATCTGATAAAGGACTGGTGCAGAAAATATCAGAAGAACTCGAAACTCACAAAACAACCCAATTTAAAAGTATAGACAATGTCTCTGAACAGATCCTTTACCAGAGGAAGAAGATGGCGAATGAACATATACAAACATGATTAACATCACTAGTCGTTAGGCAGATACAAATTAAAACCACGACAAAACGCTGAAATACCCCTGCACACTTATTTAGAACGAAGGGGGGAAACCCAGAACTTGACAACACCAAGTGGTGGCAAGGACAGGGAGCAGCTGGAAATCTCGCACGGCTGTGGGTGTGCAAGAATGGTACTTTGGAAAATAGTTTGGTGGTTTCTGATTAAGTGACACATACTCTTGCCGGTAACACCAGTGTTCTCACTCCCAGGCATTTACTCAAACGAAATGAAAACCTGTGTTCACACAAAATCCTATATGCAAGTGTTTCTAGAGGCTTTGTCGGTGATTGCCAAAAAACTGGAAACAATCCAAGTGTCTCTCAGTCATGGAAAAGAGAAACAAACTGTGGTTCATCCGTTCAGTGAAATAGTAATCAACAAGAAAAGGGAACAACATAAATGAGTCTCAAATGCATTCCGCTAACTGAAAGAGGCCAGACTCAAAAGCCGATGATTCCATTTATATGATCTCCTGGAGGAGACAACACTGTAGGAACAGAAAGCAAATCAGTAGTTTCTGGGAGCTGGTGGTGGGGAGAAGGGGCTCAGGGAAATTTTGAGGTCCGGGAGGGGGTGATGGAATGTTCTATATCTTGATTGAGATGGTGGTTACACAACTATACACGTTATGCCAAAGCTCACAGAATTGCCCACTAAATGGGTTCATTTTACTGTATGTGAATTGAACCTCAGTTTAAAAAAAAAGTAGGGGCGCCTGGGTGGCTCAGTCGGTTGGGCGTCCGACTTTGGCTCAGGTCATGATCTCACGGTCCGTGAGTTCGAGCCCTGCGTCGGGCTCTGTGCTGACAGCTCAGAGCCTGGAGCCCGCTTCGGATTCTGTGTCTCCCTCTCTCTCTGACCCTCCCCCGTTCATGCTCTTGTAGATGCTTAGAAAAAATTATCGGGCTTGAAGGGTTGTCAAATCCTGAGGCACCAAAGGGCACACCCATGTCCCCAGCAGGTCTGACTGCTGCCCTGCGCCTTCTAGCGTCCACTTCTGTGCCTGCTGAGTCCTGTTCCTCCCTGGAGCATGTGTCAAAGATGGCCGTCTGCATAGCGCCTTCAGCCTAGTCCCTAACATGCGCACACACGCACACACTCACAAGAGACTGCCCTTTCTCTCTCCTCCCTCCCCCCTTCTCTGTCACCCCAGCTTTCTCCAGCAAGTCTCCAGCTCCCACCCTGCCTCAGAGGGAATCAGCACCCAGCTCCTAAAGAAAGCTTGGGGACCAAGGCCACTGTTAGTACTGTGCCCGGCCACCTTGTGGGTCAGTCAAGCTTTCGTGGGCCGACCCAAGACCCTAAATTACCGGCGAGCAGAACATTGTTTACGCCGGGAAACAACCAAATGAATAAAGACTGTTCAGAGCACACCCTGGGTCTAAGCTGAGGACTATCTGTGCAGTTTCCTTGGAACAACTTAGTCCCTTTGGGGTTTCAAACCGCGCCAGGGATGTAGGCAGGTCTAGGTGAGGGAGTCATCCCCTCCCGCCTCTGCTGGGCCCCGGGAGAGACACCCCACCCTGAGCGTCTGCCCAGACAGCCCGAGAAGCTGATGGAGCTTAAGGCCCTTTCCTTCTGCTCCTCCAGCCCTGGGGCAGCGCCCACCTCCTCCCTGGGGTGTCCAGCACCCTGGGGCCTTCCCACACTCACCGTGCACACCTCTCTCAGGAGAGTCTCATGCAAACTCTCCCATACCAAGCGGCAGAGCCTCATGAGAGTGGAGCGAGGTCTTTTCCTGGGACCTTCTCTTTACTAGGGAAAGAAGCCTTCTCTCAGGTCAAAGCCTCTCAGGTCACAACTGCAGGGGATGGGATTTTGGGGAGAGGAGGCAGGGGAGGCTTCTGATGGGCAAAGGTGTCTTCCCTTGGAGAGTGGCTTCTCTCGTATGTTCTAAATCTGGAGTGAAGAATTGTGTTTCAGCACGCTGCCATAGCTCTGTCACAGGACCCTCACCACCACCCTGCTGAGCCTCAGCGCAGTGTGAAGGACAAATGGCCCGGATGTCACTGCCCGGCTTCAGCTGCTCAGAGGTTCCCTGGGGCCTTCAGGACGAAGTGCTAACTTTTGATTCCCCTCTCTGCCCCCCACTTCCTCCCACCCCGGTGGAAGCTCCCCATTCCTCAACGGCTCCTCTGTCCCAGGTGGGGCTCACTGAGTGGCTCCCTCCTGCTCTGCCCCAGGAAGTGGGCACAACACCCCCAGGCTGGGGGGTCGCTCCACTGAACTGCCAGCTCTGAGTGGCACGTGGAAACAGTGCCACAAACCAGTGTCCTTGGATGAAAGGACCTCCTCACCGAACTGGTCTTAAAAAATAGGTCAGGGGCCGCCCAGGTGGCTCAGTGGGTTGAGCTTCACACTTGGGCTCAGGTCATGATCTCACAGTTTGTGAGTTCAAGCCCTGCATCCCGCTCGCTGATGTCAGTGTGGAGCCCGCTTTGAATCCTCTGTCCCCCTCTCTCTCTGCCCCTTTCTCTCTTTCTCTCTCTCTCTCTCTCTCAAAAATAAATAAACCTTTTTTTAAAAACTAGGTCAGGCTTGCCTGCCTGTGATGACTTATGAGTAGCCTACCTAAGGGCAGGGGGAACAGCAGAGAGACTCATGAAGGCTGAACTCGGTGCAGGCCAAACCATGAGCAACAGATGGCCCCTCATGATCCGGTCGGGAGGAACAAGTGACCTTTTAATCTCGAGTTTGTGGACACCACAGTGGAGAATCCCAAGAAACTTCCTTTCCCCTCAGATTCTCATTTAGCAGCGCAGTCCTGGGCATTTCATCCTCGTGACTGCAAACTGTTTGGGGAGGAAATCCAGAGTGCACACCTTGCTGAAAAGAAGGTCTACAGCCCTCAGGAGGGTCTGTCGGTGGGAGAGGGTTGGAGGGGTCCCGGAACATCTACCAGGGAGATACCACCACACTTAGGGTAATAAGGGCTTCACTCGTGGTGCAGCAGGTGTCCAGCTTGTCATGGGTGGCCTGTGTCACAAGATGACTTTGGTATGTCTGTGTTTGAGCTGACTCTGCCCGGCCCCCCCATGGTGGGGCATTTAGGCCAGGGCCTCAAGACTTCCCACCTGGGACAGGGCTCCTCAGTTCAAATCTCAGAGGCTTTGGGGCATACTGCTGTCCCTAGAAGCCCAGTTTGCTAAGATGGCCGAGGCTGGACCATGGTGCGATATGGTCCACTCGACACCAGAGGTTAGGGCAAGTCCAAGGAGGATATGGATGAGGAGGCACCGAGATTTGAAACTTCAAGGTGGGCACCCAGTAGGATCAGCATGACCTTCAATAAGCCACTTAACCTCTCTAGACCTCGGTGTCCTCGTTTGTATTCTGCATGGGGAAGATGACAGTCTTTATGAGGAAATGAGAAAATGTATATGAAAGCAAGTGAAATCCGTAGTATGACAGAAATATAAAGTACTTTTTGAGGTCCCTTCCAGTCCTAAGCTTTATGTTTCTGTGAAATCCAGACTCAGAAAGGCCTGTGACTTGATGACTTGGCAGAGGAGGTGTGGGCAGCATGGCAGGAGGAAGGAGCTGGGTGTCGACAGGCCATCTTCCCAAGGACGCAAGCACATGGCCATCACGAGGGGTGATGTGGCCCCATGGAGAAATGTGAGCACATCATGAAAATGACATGTGCGGTCCTCAGCAACTGAGACACCTCTTTGAGGACCTGGGGATATTTTCCTATTGACTGGTTCACCCCTAAGACCTGAATCCATCATTGATCTTTCTAGCACAGCAACATGAGAAACCAGTACATTGTGACTGCTGGCTGCCATGAAGAGCCACAGGGTGGCCACCATGTTTGGAGCACAGGAACACATCAGACACTCTGCGTGTCCGTCTCTCACGGCAAGACCTTTACAAAGGCCACCGACCTCCAAAACTTCCCAGCACTGAGGGAGGAAGCGTCGCCATGGAGAGCCCGAGGACAAACAAGCCAAGAATGGGAGGCTCTGAGGAGGCCATCGCAGTGGTGTGTCTGAGCTCCAGCTGAGGTGGCATGGCCATCGGTCCCTCCAGCCAGGCTGTGGTTGTAGGGAGCCCGACCCAGGCAAACTCTGCTTCGAAGGACACTTTTACATCTTCAATAGCTATTCCCTCTGTGAAGACAGCAGTGAGTGGTTTCAAGTGGAAAAGAGGGACCTAAAAAGTGTTGAGGCTGAGGGTGTGGTCAACGAGGGAAGTCAGTGAAGCTCTGGACACCTGCCCATATCCCACATGCCAGGGCTGCGTGGGCGGGAAGACCCAAAAGATGCTTAGCCCCCTGGAAAGAAACTCTCCATCTTGTTTTTGTTTACATGGGCCTTTTCCCTCGAACTCTTTGAAAGAGTGGACTGAGTTCGTCCAGATTTTGACCTTTGGCGGCACATATCATAAGTTTGGTTTGTATTTCATATCTTTATGTTGAAAAGAACCGTGTGGTTATTCTTTTTTGTTCACTTTTTTCCAGCTGTGTCCCTGAGGGCTGCCTATTTTGACAGAGCCGCTGGAGGACAAAGACTAAAAGGGGAACTTGGCTGCCTGGGTTTATTTCTCCATTTCTTTCAGTCATTTCCCCTCTGGGGCAAACCTAGAAAACGGAGTGGCTGTAGCTGGTTCGGGAGCAGAGATGCCAGGGGCCCCAGGGGGTTTGCGAGCCTCTGATCTCTCAGCCTCCCTCCCTCAGTTCTGAGATTTATCCAGAAAAAGCGCTTTCCTGTCCATCTGTGGAATGATTATATAAATGTAACATTTCATCTACATCAGCTCCTGGAGGCTTTGGCATCAGATTGACTTTAATGCTGAAGGAACAGAACGCAATCCATTTAGGGGACCAGGAACATCTCAAAAATGTCCTTTCTTCCCGTTCCAGCTGCGCCATGATGACATTTACACAAAATGAGATAAGATAATAACATTTTTTGAGAACCCTGATTCTCCGGCTCTGTGCCACAGAATGAAATTAGCTCAATTTAATTACACATAACAAATGGCTGTGTTCATCTCCGTGGTGTGCAGCAGTCCCCAGAGTCCTCTGTGGGCTTCCTGCCTCCACCCACCCCCATAAGACCATCTGGGGGGGCCCCGACACGTCTCCCTCAGGGCCATCCCCAAAAGGGAGCAAGCTGTGATCCAGGCGTCCTCTGCTATTTATCTTAGTAACTGTTGCTAGGACCAGCCAGCAGATTGCAATCCCCTGGAGCAGAACTGGGGCTACAGAAATAGGGTGCAGGGCTCCCGGCCCACTGCCCCAGAGCACATGGGGCTTCCATTGGGCACAGCTGCTCACCTAGTACAATGCACAGCCTTCTCATCCCTCGTGGCCAAGTCGTGGGGCAAACATGCAGCTAATGCCCCCATGTCCTCCAAAAGCCTGCCCCAGGGGCTGATAGGGTGCCTCGTGGACCCCTTCTCCTTGAGCTGCAGCCCCTCTTGGATCCCCTATCACAAAAGACATTGGGTTCTTGGGCACAATCATTCCTGACCTGTGACTTGTCTGTGAGCTCAGGGTCTCCTTACATTTGCCCAGCAATATTTATCTAGCACTTTCTGGACCAGCCCCTGATAGGTGCTAGGGATTCAGAAATATGAAGACATCATTACTGCCCTTTAAGGAGCTCAGACTCCAATCCCTCATAACAATCTCTTGCCCCACAACAATCGAGGGTTACCCTGGAGGATTTTGTTTCCCTCCTCTTCCAAATTCAGAATATCCCAAATATAAGAGCTTTCTGAGCTGCTGAGCAAAACATACAAGGCAGCCTCTGGCCTCTGGCTTTGCCCTGACGGGCACAAAGTCAGCACTTCCCAAAATGTGAGAAAAACAACAGCTAAATATAAGCTCCCAAGTAACAAAGGGTAGGTTGATGGGAATGAGACGTCCCCATGCAGCAAAAGTCAATGGCAGATAAAAGGGTGAGACCCAAGAGCTTTGAGGCTGGTTCCCAGTCCTGGCCCTGCAGGCTGGGCTGGGCAGACTGGCACAACCAGGCCGAGCAAAGCTGATGACCAGTTAGCGCCGACAGGCCTAAGTGAGGAAGGCAGTTTCTGGAATTGAAGTTATTTAGTTATAACTGATTTGTCTGTGCCCAATGACAGCAGTTTTTTTTACTAGATGACCCAAGATACACAGGATCCCTAGACAGGAAAGAAACTGCCCTCCTCTCTCCAACTGCATGGATCATTCTCTGTCTCTTTGGCTGTGAGTAAAACTGTTTGGATAATGGTCAGGTCATTCCATATGTCTGGGACACAGCTGTAAGTGTGGGGGAGGTAGCGTGGGGGTGTGTTGCATCCTTCCAGGAGGTAGAGACTTTGGGAGTGGAGATTCCAGGAATCCAGGAAGCTAAGTGATTTCTGAAGGAGGTGTGGCTGCCTGCCAGGAGCAGACCTGAGATTCTTATGCACCAACCCTCTTCACCGCGGGCCGAACACCCCCAACAGCAAAACAGGATGTCCTGCAAAGTGCTGAGCATGGACAAGTGTTAGCCTGTCGTCCCCAACATCCTTCCCCTTACTCTGCTGAGACAGAAGGAATATAGGTGGGGGGTGAGCACTAGGCTTGTGTGAAAGGGAAACAGGGGCCCCCCTGGCACTGGAGGGGAAGGCAAGGGTTTGGGGGGGAGGTGAGTCGATTCTGGGCTCAGCACTCCATTTTGTCACTCCCTAGCTATCGGGCTTTAGTCCTTAGTCCCCAATCTGTGAATGGGGCTGAAATCTCCAGACATGTCAGCCTTCTCCCTGCCTTGGCCAGTTGGGAGATGGATGATGCCTGTCATCCTGTCCGGCTGGGCACCGCCCCCCCGCCCCCAGTGTCTAGCATGCTGGGAAGATGGAGGAGGAAGAGGGGAGCAGGAGGGAGCAGGCCCTGCTTCTCCACCCCGAGCCACCCTAACCCTGCAAAGCTCTCCTCCACTTGCCACTACCCTTGCCAGCCCACAAATCATAAGCCAGGGTGGTGACCCCATGAGCTCTCCAGGCTGCACACTGGGACCAGCAAGGACAACCCAAGCCAAAAAGCTCAGACATAAGGCCAAGTGCGGGAATGTGGGTGATGGGAACAGTTCGGGGGTCCTGGTAGTGGGTGCTAGTCCCCAGACCCTCCTTCAGCCTTCCTCAGTGAACTTGGCCAAGCCATGCTCTCCCTGAGCCTCAGTTTCCTTGTCTGGACCATGGGGAGTTGGCCTTGGGGACATGGCCCATGAAAATGGCTCTGTGAGTCAGGGCTGCAGGCTTAGTGCTCTGTCTGCCTGGCCACGGGGCTGGGAGGGTTCACGTCCCTCGTAGGGTGCCCAGACCCATTCTTCTCACCTGTGAATCCTCTTTACAGTCCTTCTCAGGGCAGGGTGGCTTGCTGTGAGGCAGGCACTGTGATTCCACCTGCTTCTCAGCGGAAGCAGAGGTGCCCTCGTCCCTTTCTCTCCAAGAGCAGGTGGAATGAAGCACATTCTCTGCTACTAGACCAGGGAACAAACCAGTACCTGGAAATCACGCTGTCTGCTCTATACCCTTCTCCCCCTTTCTCCTCTTCCTTCCAGCAGCAAAGGGGAGTGCTATCAAGGGCCTGTCATTCTCATTTGTGACTGGCCAGTCTGCAGATTATGACAATCCATAGTGACCAGGTAGAATCTATTGCAATTTTAATTGTACATATCCTTTAATCAAGTATCCTACAAAAACAAATACCTAAAGATATGTGCACAAGGTTGTTTCTTGAAACATTATTTATAGTGACAATAAAAGGAAATAACGTGTATATTCTATTGGAGAGTGGTGGAAGAAATTATAGTGACCCCAACTAAGAAATCTATATTATAAGATATGCAGTTATTAAAATACACAGGTTAGAGCCACATATAGTAAATAGATTCATTATAAATTAGAAATAAGCAAATCGTAGCAAATATTGTGTGTAGGATGATCTCATTTTAAAGTATTAAAAGTGAGGGTGCGCCTGGGTAATTCAGCCGGTTAAGCGTTCAACTCTGGATTTCAGCTCAGGTCATGTTCTCACGGTTGGTGAGATCGAGCCCCGAGTAGGGCTCTGCGCTGACAGTGTGGAACTTGAGTGGGATCCTTTCTTTCCCTCTCTCTCTGCCCCTCCCCCACCTGGACTCTTTCTCTCTCTAAATAAACATTTTTTAAAAAATAAAAACTAAAAATTAAAAGTGGGCAGAGACACAGAAAGCTTTGCATATGTTTTAATTACTCTCAAGAAAGGCACGAAAGAATACACATCAAAATGTTACTATTAACTGGAAACAATTAGTTTCAGGTTGCGGGAGTGGGGAGAGGGTGGTGCGTAGGGGTTTTTCTTTACGTATCTTTGGATCACTTAATTTGTTATTAGCAAGTATTTTCAATTTAAAAAAATGATGTAGTACTAAGACTTATGGGAAAAAATGAGGCTGATTGCTGTCCCCTCAATCATCATTGACTCTTTCTTCCACAATAATAGATCTGTCAATATTCAGCTGGGTTTGTGGTCACTTTTCTCTGCCTTCCTGTAGCCAGGGACTGCTGGCCAATGGAGTGTGAAGAAGGGATGTTTGGAACCTCTGGGACAAGATCCCTTAAAGAAAGGGTCATGCCTCTCCTTCCTGTGTCCTGCATCCTGCTCTGGGGGCATTGACTCATTCTGGACCTGGAGGCATCCACAACCATGCCCTTGGGATGGCTGAGTAGGCAGCCTGGAGAGCCTGATTTGGGGACCATACATACTGCCCTCATGTGCCTTCATGCAGACTTTTACATCAGAGGGAAAGAAACTTGATCTTGTTTAAGACATTGTTATTTGAGATCTCTTTTACACACAGGCAAATAAATCCTCCCTAATGTAAGAAATGGGTGGGATGCCTGGGTGGCTCAGTGGGTTAAGTGTCCAACTTCAGCTCAGGTCGTGATCTCACGGTTCGTGGATTCAAGCCCCGCGTCGGACTCTGTGCTGACGGCTCGGAGCCTGAAGCCTGCTTTGGATTTTGTGTCTCCTTCTCTCTGTGCCCCTCCCCAACTCATTCATATTCTCTCTCTCTCTCTCTCTCTCTCTCTCTCTCTGAAAGATAACTAAACATTACCAAAATTTTTTTTAAAAAATTAAATGGGAAAATTGGACTCCTAGCCTTATCATTAGTGATTCTGCCGTGATGCCCACTCGGGGACACATGGGAACACATCCAGGAACTTGACACACTGGCAGAGAACAGGCCATGTTCTACAGGTGAGAGAGAAGCCTGAAGCCCAGAGCTGCTCAGAGATTCACGAAAGGGTCACACAGCTAGCAGTGGGGCACACGGGCCCAGGATGCAGGATTCTCTCTGCTGGAATACTAGTTGGCCCAGAGCTGTGCTGCCTTCAGTTCCCACTACCACGGGACCTTCCAGGAGGAAAAGCCTGGTGACCTCAGGAATGTCTGGGGGCCAAAAAGGGGCCCTGCAAGAGAGGCAGTCCTGGGCATGGATGGGCTGCTCGGTCCTCCCAGTGCGAGTCTAGGTGGGGTGGCAACTCTTTTATGCCTCCCTTCCCTTGCTTCTCTGGGCAAAGTGCAGTATTTTACCATTAATAGTTCAGTGCCTTGACCTTGGAGGTCAGACCTTCTGGAAGGAAAGGCAGTCCTGCAGTGAGTTTTGACAAAAACAGCTTTAGCTCCTCTCTTGGCTGTAATTCACCCCTGCCATGGGGAAGTCTGGGGGAAGACATGGACTCTTTCCCAAGGAAAGCTGCTAACTTGGATGCTGCAGGCAAAATATTGCTCCCTGCTCAACAGCAACAGTGTGGGGCCCTCTGCACTATGTGGTTTCTGGATGACAGTGAAAGAAGGGAGGGGAAGCATTCTCATCCATCAAACAAACCAAGACCCAGAACCCAGAATCACCCTCCCTCATCTGTCTTAGTCAAGGAATGTGACCTCTTAACTCCAATTGCCAGCACTTTCTGACTAACTTGGGTTATGGGGTCAAGCTTCAAGATTCTCTGGAAAGAATCTGATTAATCTAATGCCATTTGGGACCCCCAAGTCCTATATCCACCCCACATGGACTGTGGGGCTGCTTGTTGAGGGCTTTCCAAGAGAAGAAAGATGAAATGTTAGATTCGATTATGGCAGACAGCCCAAGGCTCTCTCCTGACCCTCCATGAAGAACACACACATGTCCTTCCCTCTTCTGTGACCACCGGCAGCCTTGCTGAGGGCCCTGGAGAGGCACAGTGGGATTCGGGTCTGTCCTTCCAGCCTAGAGTAAAAGTTTGATCATTTGTATCCAACTTATTTGACATTTGTGACTATTAAGAGAGGGGTAATGCTATTTATCATTGGGACATATCTATCTCTTGAAACACAAAATAATAATTTAAAGAAGATATGATGATGTTTAGTCTACTTTAAAAAAACTAAAATCTTCAAGCTCCCATTTGAATATCAGCAAGTACTATGCTAATTACAAAGTGTGCTTACCTAATTATAAAAGCAAGTCTAACAAGAATTCATTAAATGTTGCATCTTGTTTTAATTGATTGAACATATTAAGACAGAACTTAAGAAATTTTTTTATTTGGTTTTATCACTGATTCAAGACAAAAATTAAGATGTTCCTCACTAACATCACTCCTAGAGACTCCATTGGAAAACTGGTGCCAGAGTATGTTTGTGGATGAGAAGGGAGGACCATATCTGGACTTTCATTACATCCCATTCTACAGGAACTGCTGTTCTGACCCCTACCCATCAATGCAGTTTGTCTTTCTGTGTGTTTATGCACTTGAATTTTAGATAGATCAGATCACAGTTAGAAAGCAAAAACCATGAGAACATGGCCCATTGCAAAACACCTGCTCAGGGTTCTTGGGTTCCAAGGTAAACCTGGAAAGTATAATCAGATTTCTTTAAGGACATTCCATTTCTCAGCTATTTTGTATTAGCTGAACGCTTTCTGTATTGTTTCCCTACATTTTACACTAAATGACCATAAATTTAATGGCTTAAAACCACAGGCATTTGTTATCTCAGTTTCTGTTGGTTCTGACTCTGGACTGAGTCCTCTGTTTCACCAGGCTGCAGTCAAGGTGGTGGCTGAGCCACATTCTCATCTGAAGGCTCAACTGGGGAAGACTCTGCTTCCAGGATCATTCAGGTTGTTGGCAGAATGCATTTCCTGTGACTGTATAGCCAACAGTTATGTGCTGGCTGTTGGCTGGAGGTCACCCTTGGGTCCTAGAGGCTGCCCACAGTTCCTTGACATGTGAGCTTCTCCAAAATGACTACAACATTCATTAATCTCATAAGGAGAGTGTCTAGCCCCAGTTTTCTAAGAGACAGTCTTATATAATCTGATCTAATCATGGGAGTGGCAGTCCATTACCTTTGTCATATTCTGTCAGAAGCACAGGTACCACTTACACTTATAGGAAGATTATTCAAGGTCAGGGACACCAGGAAGCAAGAATCACAAAGGCCACCCTAAAGTCTCCACCAGACAGTATTTAGAATTTGTTTTTGAGCAATGTCTGCAGAAATAATCCTGTAGCAGTTTGGAGAAAGATTACACTAGGAAAAAAAAGGGTCAGGGTCCAGTGAGATGACATTAGTAATCCATAGCCCATGGGCTAAGCAGTAGTCTGCAAGACCCCAGAACTCACTTCCTTCCCAGCCCTGCCCAGGACAATCTGGTTTAAATGAAGATGACTGGCTTGGGTGTATTGTGTTGTTGTTTGTATTCATCTCAAGGTATTTTCTAATTTCCTTTGTGATTTCTTTTTTGATCCACTGATAGTTTAAGAGTGTGTTATTCAATTTCCATATATTTGCAGATTTGTCTATTTGCCTTCTGTAATTGAGTGTTAGTTCTATTTAATTATGAGCAGAAAAGATACTTTGCATGATTTCAATTTTTTTTTTTTAATTTATTGATACTTGTTTTGTCATTTCACATATGGTCTATCCTGGAGAATGTTTCATGTATACTTAAGAAAAATGTGTATTCTGCTGTTACTAGGTGGAGTGTTTTATATATACCTGTTAGATCTGGTTGGTTAATTTTGTTATTTAAGTCCTATATTTTCTTGTTGATCTTCTGTCTCGTTGCTCCTTCCATTATTGAAAATAGGATATTAAAAATCTACTGTTACTGCAGAGCTTTCTGTTTCTATCTTCAGTCTGTCAATGTTTGCCTTATATATTTTGGGACTTTGATGCTTGGTTCATATATATTTATAATTGCATATCATCTTTGTGAATTGACTTTTTTGTCTCTTACAATAGTGTTTGGCTTCACATTTACTTTGTATAATAATAGTATAGCCACCCCAACTCTCTTCTGTTTACTATTTGGATGGGATATTTTTCCCATTTTTTCATTTTCAATCCGTTTTTTCCTTTAAATATAAAATGAATACTTTGTAGATCGCATATTGTTCATGTCTATTTTGAACAATCTGACAACTTATTTTTTTATAAAAAAAGTATCTTTAATTTTAATGTGTTATCACATTTCCAATAATTATATTTTATTTTCTTTCCTTAGGGTCTTTACAATGTGAGAGTGGGGACATATTGTAATAGATGTATGACAGATTTTCACCCAGTCCTTCTTTATTGTGTAACATAATATATGCATTTCATTGGAGAGTTTTATCCATTTACACTTAAAGTACTGACAAGGAAATACTTCTGCCATTTTGCTTTCCCCTCCCCCTGTCCCCCGGATGCCTTATTGGTCTTCTCTTCTGTTAAGGCCTTTTGTGTTGACTGTTTTTTGTAATGACATGTTTCGAATCACTTCTCATTTCATTTGTGTATGTTTATATTTTATTTGTAGTTACCTTGGGAATTATTTATGGCATACTATAGTTATAACAATCTAATTCGAATTGATGTCAATTTCAATCACATACAAAACTACTCCTATACAGCCTCATCATTCCTCTTTATGTTATTGATGTCACAAATTACACTTTTATACATTGTGTCCCTGTTCTTAATAATAGTAATTCACAACAGCCACAATTTCAGTTTCATGGAGGAAGATTTTATTAATGATAAGGGAAAGGGAATATAAGGAATTAAACAATTGTAGTAAACATAAATAAGGAGAAAGAGAAGAACAAAGAGGGCTTAATACAAAAATTGAGTACTGACAACATCCAGCTTTCTGGCTGGAAAGGCCCAGCAGTGAACAGCCTGGTTGGAGTCCCTATTGAGGGTTCTGGGAGGAGTGTCCTTCTCTCAGGTGAGACTTCCAACTAGCTATTCCCGCCAGGGCAATTCATATACTACCCATGTGTGATTTATGGTTAGTCATTAAGTTTGCCTAAGTGCAGTCCCAAGCAAACTGTTTTTGTTTTTGTTTTTTCTATTTCTCTTATCATATCTCACAATCTTAGAAGCCTGGGAGTTTCCATATTTCTCTCCCCTCCCTGATCCATTCCAGGGGGCCAGCCTGGTTTGGCTCAAGGTAAGGCAAGTTAATCCTTCTTGGCAACAGGAACAGAAGGGCCAGTTTTGATCCTGAGGCCAGATATGCAGTACAAGTCAACTAAACACCTCCATGATTGTATATGTGCGGCTCTGGGCAGAAATGCATGAAAAGTCACATAAACAACTTCTATACAGATCAGTCCCTAATAACCAATTTATAATTATTTTTATGCACTTGTCTTTTAGATATAATAGAAAATTCAAAGTAGAGTTACAAACCAAAACTGCAATAATACTGGATTTTATATTTGTCCATATGTTTCCCTTTACTAGAGATCTTATCACATGAAACTACTGTCTAAAATCTTTCACTTCAATCTGAAGAACCCCTTTTAGAATTTCTTGGAGAGCAAGTGTAATAGTGATAACTCTCAGTTTTTATCTTAATTTCTTATTTTTTGCATTTTATTTTTTTTTAAATGTTTATTTATTTTTTGAGACAGAGAGAGACAGAGCATGAGCAGGGAAGGGGCAGAGAGTGAGGGAGACACAGAATGTGAAACAGGCTCCAGGCTCTGAGCTGTCAGCACAGAACCCAACGCGGGGCTCGAACTCACGAACTGTGAGATCATGACCTGAGCCAAAGTCGGATGCTTAACTGAGCCACCCAGGCACCCCTATTTCTTATTTTTTGAAGGACAGTTTTACCAGATAAAGAAATTTTGGATGACAGGTGTTTGTCTTTTAGTACTTCAAACAAATCATACCATTGCTTTCTGATCTCCATGGCTTCTGATGAGAAATCACCTGAGAATCCCTTATATGTGACATGTTACATTTCTCTTGCTATTTTCAAGATTTTCCTCTTTGTCTTTGGCTGTTGATAGTTTGATTATATGCCTCCTTAGGTTTATACTATTTGGAGCTTATTGAGTGTCTTGGATTTGTAGATTCATATCTTTTCTCAAATTTGAGAAATTTTTGGTCATCATTTCTCCACACAATTATTCTACCTCTTTTGTTCTCTTCTCCTTCTGGAACTCCCATAATGCATAAGTTTGTCCACTTAATGGTGTTCCAAAAGTCCTTTATGATCTGTTCACTTTTCTTCATTCTTTTTTATCCTTGCTCCTTAGATTCAATACTTTCAATTATCTTATCTTAAAGTTCACTGATTCTTTCTTCTGCTTGCTCCAATTTGATGCTGAACCACTCTAATGAACTTTTATTTTAGTTATTGTGTTTTTCAGCTCCATAATTTCTGTTTAGTTGTGTTTTATAATTTCTCTTTGTTGATATGCTAATTTTGTTCATATATTGTTTTCTTGATTTCATTTAGCTTTTTGTCCATGTTTTCCCTTAGCATTTTATGTACATCTAATATAGTTGGCTTAAAGCCTTTTTCTAGTAATTCTGATGTGTGGGTTTACTCAGGGAGGGCTTTTGTCGATTAATTTTATTCCTTTGAATGAAACATATGTTCCTGTTTCTTTATATGCCTTAGGAATTTTTTGGTTGAAAATTAGCCATTTGACTATCATAAACTGGTAACTCTGGAAATCATATTCTCCTTCTCCCCCTATCCCAGAGTTTGCTAGTTTTCTTTCTTTCTTTCTTTCTTTCTTTCTTTCTTTCTTTCTTGTCTTTTTTTTTTCTGGTGGTGGTTGTTGTTGAAAGCTGCAGCAATACATTTGTTTCAAAACTTTTCCAAGCTGTTTTTGCAAAGATGATATATCTTGTCATGTGTAATCACTGAAGTTTCTATTCCTTTAGCTTGTGTTTAGGTAGTGTTTGGATAGAGGTTTCCTGAAATGCTAGGAACTAAAACACACTCACATACACACACACACACACACACACACACATCAAAATGAGAGAACACCCACTACTTGCAGTCTTTGTGGAATGCTTTGGTCCTAGAGTTGGTCCTAGTGTCATCCCTTCACCATTTAGGTAGGCTTGCTGTGAGCCTAGGGATTAGTTCAATGTGGAAGATTAAGTTCACAAGATTTTTCTTAGCATGCATCTTCCCTGGCATAAACATGTATTTATAAATTCCCCTGTATACATGGCTACTTTTAAATGCCCTAATTTCCCCAAACATCTCACCTCAGTTTATCTTCCCAGCCTTAGATGGTCTGCTGCATGTTTCCACTCAGAATCTCATACTCCAGATGTCTGTAGGTTTGTAGCCACCTTGTTGCTTTTACAAGCAGTGCCCATTGCTTTTCCTACTTGCATTCCAAGTTCTGTGGAACAGGGATATTGCCTAGCATTAGCCTTAGCTAATTAGTCCTTCAGGTATCCCCAGACTATTTAGAACAGACATACACAGTAATTAGAAAATAAGATTCTACTCTGCTTCCTCTGGTGGGGAGAACTGGGAGCTAGGCTGCCACCTGCTTAAAACCAAAATCACCACTGTTCTGGGAAGGGTGAGGTGGGCTGAAGCAAGCATGAGTAAAAACACTGCAAAATTTCCTACCATTTTGAACATGTTTTTTTCATGATTGGGCATTATTTGGTTGCTATCAGACTTTGATCATTTTCCAGAGTTCCTACAAAGTTGTTTAAGATAGCTTGGGTTTTTGTTTTGTTTTGTTTTTATGTTTTTTAAAGAAAATGAGGACTAGGAGTTTTCTAGTATTCTACTTTGCTGGTATCAGTCTCTGCTGCATGACTCTGGACACAGACGCTGAGGACCTAAATTAGGCAGGACAGCTATCATGCAAATTGAAAGGAAGGGCTAAGTTCACTATTGAATTTAACAAATACTTAGTAAGTACTTGCTATATGCAAGGCACAATTGCAGGTGCTGGCACCTAGAGCAGCAATGAAAAAAAAGAAATGAAATATTTTTATACATTTATTAGTTCATATAATAAACATTTATTGAATTCCATCCATACCCCAAGCATGATAATACAGTGATAAATAATGCAAGCACTATCCATGCTCCCACAGAACTTACAATTTAAGTAGAGATTCGTTCATGCTAAATCACTGAAGTGTAAAAATTAGACATATTACTGCCAAATGACTAGAGAAGAGAAAGTACAGGGAAATTTGTCTTAAAAAATACAGGAAAGAAAGAAGGGTGAGAACAGAATGAGGAAATTAGTAGAGAAATAGCACTGTAGTGAGATGCAGGCAACTAAATAAAGAGGCAATGGCAATTCCATGTGATAAGTGACATGATGGGGAAAAATAAAGGTGTTATGGGAGTCTAAAGGCCAGGAGCAAGGAAGGCTTTGCAGGGGCAAGTATAACTAACTAGACAAGTCCTTAAAGATGAACAAGAGGCAATCACATGAGAAGTGGTAAAGCTGTCCTGGCAGATAAAAAAATATGTGCAAAGACAAAGGATCAAGAGATACTGTGGTAAGCTGTAATCATCAAGACAGCATGCTATTGGCACAAAAACAGACACATAGACCAATGGAATAGAATAGAAACCCCAGAACTAGACCCACAAACGTATGGCCAACTAATCTTTGACAAAGCAGGAAAGAATATCCAATGGAAAAAAGACAGTCTCTTTAACAAATGGTGCTGGGAGAACTGGACAGCAACATACAGAAGATTGAAACTAGACCACTTTCTCACACCATTCATAAAAATAAACTCAAAATGGATAAAGGACCTGAATGTGAGACAGGAAACCATCAAAACCCTAGAGGAGAAAGCAGGAAAAGACCTCTCTGACCTCAGCCGTAGCAATTTCTTACTTGACACATCCCCAAAGGCAAGGGAATTAAAAGCAAAAATGAACTACTAGGACCTTATGAAGATAAAAAGCCTCTGCACAGCAAAGGAAACAACCAACAAAACTAAAAGGCAACCAACGGAATGGGAAAAGATATTTGCAAATGACATATTGGACAAAGGGCTAGTATCCAAAATCTATAAAGATCTCACCAAACTCCACACCCGAAAAACAAATAATCCAGTGAAGAAATGGGCAGAAAACATGAATAGACACTTCTCTAAAGAAGACATCCAGATGGCCAACGGGCACATGAAAAGATGCTCAACGTCGCTCCTCATCAGGGAACTACAAATCAAAACCACACTCAGATATCACCTCACGTGAGTCAGAGTGGCCAAAATGAACAAATCAGGAGACTATAGATGCTGGAGAGGATGTGGAGAAATGGGAACCCTCTTGCACTGTTGGTGGGAATGCAAATTGGTGCAGCCAATCTGGAAAACAGTGTGGAGGTTCCTCAAAAAATTAAAAATAGACCTACCCTATGACCCAGCAATAGCACTGCTAGGAATTTACCCAAGGGATACAGGAGTTCTGATGCATAGGGGCACTTGTACCCCAATGTTTATAGCAGCACTCTCAACAATAGCCAAATTATGGAAAGAGCCTAAATGTCCATCAACTGATGAATGGATAAAGAAATTGTGGTTTATATACACAATGGAGTACTACGTGGCAATGAGAAAGAATGAAATATGGCCCTTTGTAGCAACGTGGATGGAACTGGAGAGTGTGATGCTAAGTGAAATAAGCCATACAGAGAAAGACAGATACCATATGGTTTCACTCTTATGTGGATCCTGAGAAACTTAACAGAAGTCCATGGGGGAGGGGAAGGAAAAAAAAAAAAGAGGTTAGAGTGGAAGAGAGCCAAAGCATAAGAGACTCTTAAAAACTGAGAACAAACTGAGGGTTGATGGGGGGTGGCAGGGAGGGGAGGGTGGGTGATGGGTATTGAGGAGGGTACCTTTTGGGATGAGCACTGGGTGTTGTATCGAAACCAATTTGACAATAAACTTCATATATTGAAAAAAAAAAAAAAGAGATACTGTGGTATATTCAAGTAACTAAAAGAAGCCCATTTGGGCCAGCCATTTGAAGTTGTAGGTAGTAAGAGATGAGCCAGGAAATATGAGTAGGAACAAGGTCATGCAGGATATTGTAAGTCATATAAAGCAGTTTGAAATTATCATAAGCGCAATGGAAAACCACTGAAGGGTTAATAAAGGAAGTGATGTTAAAGATGGGGATTTAGAAAGATTACTTTGGCTGTCTTGCAGGTAATACACTAAAGAGGTTTGTTAGGAGCTATTGCAGTAATAAAGACGATAGATGGTGGTGATGTCAACTTGGGTAGTGAGAGGGAAAATGGAAAAAGTAAATGGAGTGATTGGGAGATTGAATACATGTTTTGGAGACTGAATTGACTGAATCAGAATTGGAAAAAAAGAAAGGGGACAAGCATGACTCCCAGGTTCCTAGCTTAAGCAACTGGTGGACAGAGGAGCTACTTACTGAAATAGTCTTCGAAGATGTTGGTGTCCTGCCCAGATCACTTTACAGGCCACTAAAGCCATCTGCCAAATACCAGAAAATGGCCCTCAGCCACATAGAATCCAGTAGCTGCCTCAGGCAGGAGGTCACACCCCCAGACCTGCAACTAATGACCAACAGGTATAGAGGTACAAAAGGCTGGCTCTTTTGTTTCAAGGTGGGACTAGTTCTGTGGGACCCTTCATGCTCCAGGGATACCTGAGAAATGAAGCCATAACTAGACCCCAGCTCTATGCTTAGGTCCTTCCTCTGGTCTGTCCTATATCTCTTACTTCCTTTCTCCTAAGAGCACTCCTTCAGTAAATCACAGTAGCCCAAATCCCTATCTCAAACTCTGCTTTTAGGAAACCCACCCTAGATAGTTGGTACAAAGAATACTCTTCAAAGCAGATTATAAAGATGAGATTCTGGAGTTGATCACTTGCCAACTAGCTGGCAATGAGGACCTCATTGTTGGTGGTAAGAGTGGCCGATTTGAAAGAGCTGGCCTGATGTAGCAGTACCTTTGCTGAGGTTTTCACCTGTGGCAAGCTGAAAGGGATACAAATTGAAGGAGATGCACTGGTTTGTGCGATATCTCTGGTGCCTGAGAGGTATGGGACAGATAATAATTAGAGGGCTGTGGAATTGGTGGTTATTGCTGATCAACATTAATGGATTAAAGAGAGAAAATGACAGGTTCAGGCAATCAATTACCAATTCAAAGCAACATGTGAGAGACAGAGGCTTTCTTGGCAATGTTAAACAAACAAACAAACTAATAAACTAATAAAAAAATATCTCCTTTACTCAGAAACTAATCCAGCTGTAATCCAAATTCTCAAGACTTTAAGTAAAGCAGATCTCTTACATCCGTCAGGGCCTGATACAGATTGGAAGGGACTGAGTGGGACTGAGATGTGGACTGGGTGTTTCTGGGTAAATGTGCTAGAGAACCTTCCAGTTGCCAGATTCCCCTGAACGTTTTCAATGGATAGAAGTGTCTCACTCTGAGGAGAGCAGCTTTCCCTTAACTGAACATTTTGCAGAAGCCTCAAATGAGGCAAATGCCCATCATATCATGCTTATTCTTTTAGCATATTCCTTCCTCCCTTTCTGCCTGGCCACCAGACCAATGACTAGGGCTAGGTTCAGGGTGACTAAGCGCTGGTCCTGCTAAGGGAAAAAAAGAATTATAGAACCAAAAGAATTGTATACCAAGGTCGCTGTGGGATTGGGCTAACGTGTACTGGAAGGAACTAGAGGTATATGACTGAGATGCATCTCAACAGTGCTGGATCAAGAAGGGAAAACTCTAAATAAAGGCAACTTTATTGCTATGGAAATATTCTCTGTAACATGGAATTTACATCACAGCAAGGGTTTAAGATAAATGAAGGAAGTCCTGATATGTTACTGGAATGGCTCTTAGGGGCTTAGAAAAGGCAATGCCAGAATCCTCATGACCAACCACAGAGGAAGGGATCAAAAGGCCATAGAAGTAGATGTACTAGAACAAGTCTGCAGACTAGAAAACCCACCAGCTGACTTTGTCCCTCAGAAGGTCTCAGAGGACAAGCATCTGCCAAAGTGCTAAGAAAAGCACTGTTGAGAGGGGCGCCATCACCATGAAGAAACTTTAGTTAGTATTGACTTCCTCTGCAGTCCAATGCTGGTGTAGACATGTGGTTACAGGCTGGGGTTTTCATTTAAGTTTTTATTTCAATTCCGGTAGAGTTGACATATGGCATTATATTAGTTTCAGGTGTACAATATAGCGATTCCCCAATTCCATCCATCACCCAGTGCTCATCACGACAAGTGTACTCCTTAATCCCCATCTCCTATTTCCCCCATCTCCCTCACCTACTTCCCCACAGACTGGGGTTTTTGGTAGTAATGAGTATGATATTAGATTCCATAATAACCGAGGCCAATGGCAGCACTAAGCCATCAGAAGTAATATAGATATTCTTATTGTAACGGCAGCAAGTACGGAAGGGCAACCGGAGATCCCAATCTGTAGTGAGCTATGGGAATGACTAACAAAACATGATGTTCCCAGAGGCAAGATAGACGGACAACCAACAAAGGTATTACCTAATGTATATATAAGCAAAAGAGATCAAAAATAGCTAAGCAGAAGATCGTTGACGGCCCCAGTGAAAAATCACAATCTTTTCCCCAGTTTTCAGATCTGAGCCATTTTTCAGACCTGTATCCATCAGCTAAAGGAAAGTCTGGGTCAGCAGTGATACCTGTCTTTCCTCCAAAGGGACCTATGGCCATTTACCCAGATAACTATACAGTGGGGAAAGCGGAATACCCAGACATTTTGAGAACAGTTGGGTACAGGATCTGAGTTGATGCAGATACCCTGGGTCCCGACATGCCATTATGGTCCCCTGCTACTACAGTGTTACATGAGGGCCTAGTAATAAAGAGGCTGTTGGCCTACAACTGCCTCATGACAGGTCCACAAATCTTGTTTCCCGGTTTCCCAAATGTATAATGGGGGTGGATGTTAGCAGTCGACACAATTGCTAACAGTTCTGGAAACAACAGAATTGGTTTCTTGATCTGTAGAGTAAGTTTTATTATAGTAAGAAAACCCAGGTATAAGCCAATAAATGTGACCCCACTACTCAGCCAAAATAGTAAACTTTAAGAATCTCATCCTGAGAGGAATGGCAGAGATTGACACTATGTTCAAAAACTTAATGAACTGGTCTTTTGAAGGGGATGGTCCCCATTATATCTCTATTTAACTCACTATCTGGTCTCTACAAAAACTGGATGTATGATAACAGCTGACAATGGACCACCTCACACTGAGCTACTAAGTAGTAGCTCCAACTGCAGCAGCTGTGTGGCATTTTTTCCAGAACAAATTAACACAGCCTTTGGTACATGGGATATAGTTACTGTTCTGGTAAATGTATTATTTCCAGTATCCTTGAAGGAGGAGAATCAGAAACAGTTTACATTCACATAGGCTGAAAAACAGTATACATTTACAGGCTTAGTTAGTCTACAGGAACCTGGGCCATCTGAACCATCCATAGAACCTTGTGTTTATCCACCATATTGATAACTCCTAGAGATCTGGAGAAAGGCCATGCATTCTGTAGCAATGACCTCTACGTCATTTGAAAAACAGCTTCTGACATGCTACTATATTTCAGAGATTGAGCATCTGCTGGGGCGCCTGAGTGACTCAGTCAGTTGACCGTCTGACTTCAGCTCAGGTCATGATCTCACAACTCGTGAGTTCCAGCCCCTCATCGGGCTCTGTGCTGACAGTGCAGAACCTGGAGCCTGCTTCAGATTCTGTGTCTCCCTCTCTCTCTGCCCCTCCCCTGCTCATGTGTGCTCTCTCTCTCTCTCTCTCTCTGTGTCTCAAAATAAATAAACATTAAATTAAAAAAATTTCACAGATTGAGCATCTGGTGATGAGCCATCAAGTGGCTACATAGCCTGAATTAGGTACTTTTTTAAATGTTTATTTATTTTTGAAGAGAGAGGGAAACAGAAACAGAAACATTGCTGTAACAATGTCTCTCCTTTGCTTCACACCTATGACCTAATGGAGGAAGAAAAAGTCTAATCTTGGCTCATGAAAGGTTGTCTCAAAGTGGAAGCACCTCCATGGTATAATTCATCCTTCAGAGTTCCCTGTAGGATGAAACTAGACTCCAGTTGAGATCACATCCATGCTTAGCTCTTTCCCCTGCCCTATCCTGCTTTCTTCCTTCACTTTCTCTTTCCTGGGAATGTTCCCTCAATAAATCTCATGCACCTATTTCCCTGTCTCGGATTCGGCTTCTAGGGAACCCAATCAGAGACAGAAATAGAAGGGAATGAGCTCAGTTTACAACTGAGTAGAAGTGCCTATGACACATTCAAATAAAATTAATAATCATCTGAATCATAGTGAGGATTTATGGAACTTTTACCAAGTTCTACAGCACTGAGTCTAAGCTTGACTTGTTAATTTTTCCCAACAATACTATAACTATAAGATAATTATTATTATACCTATTTTAAAGATGAGGAAAGAAAGGCACAGAGAGATTAAAGAAGTAACTTTTCAAAGATCACTGTATTGGTCAGGGCTCTCCACAAAAATGGACAGGAGATAGATAGATAGATAGATAGATAGATAGATCGTTTATTATAAGCAATTGGTTCATACAATTATGAGGGCTGAGAACTCCCAAGATCTGCAGTCAGCAAGGTGGAGATCCAAGAGATCTAACATATAGTTCTAGTCTGAGTCTGAAGGTCTGAGACCCAGGAGAGCCAATGGTACGAGTTCCAATCTGAAAGCTGGCAGACTCAAGATCTGAGAAAAGCTGATGTTTCAAGTGGAATCCAAAAGCAAGGAAAAAATGATGTCACAGCTCATCAGTCAGGGAGGAGGAGTTCTCTCTTACACACAGGCAATCAGTCTGTTTGTTCTCTTCAGGTCTTCAAGTGATCAGATGAGGCTCACCCACATTAGGAAGGGCAGTCTGCTTTACTCAGTGTATTCAAATGTTAACCTCACCCAGAAATAGCCTCACAGACACACCCAGAATAATGTTTGATAAAATATCTGGGCACCCTGTGGCCCAGCCAAGTTGACACATAAAAATAACCATCATAGTGACCCAGCTGGTAAATAGTGGATCAGGATGTGAACTCCATTGTCAGATGGATATGAAGATTTTGACGTAAGGGAAAATATCTGGGCTAGAAAGAGACAGAGACTGGGGAGTGACCAGCATGTTGATGATAACTGAAGCCACAGGAGTAAATGAAATAACCAGGGAGGTCACGTGGTTTAAAAAGAGAAGACAGCCTAAAACAAAAACCTAAGGATTCTCAGCATTCAAGAGATGGACTGAGCCAAAGACACTAGGGAAGAATGGCCAGAAAGATGCAAGGGAATTCAGGGGAGACACTAAAGGGAAAGGATGTTTGGGGGGGGTGGCGGTGAAAGGGCAAAGTGACCTAATGACCCTGGCAAGCATCAATCCAGGGGCACTGTAGGCCAGACTGCAGTCATTGAGGACTCAAAGAGAAGAGGATAAATCCAACTAGTAGATGCGTATAAGTTTTTAAAGGAGTGTGTCTCTGAGGAGAGGTGAGAGAAAACTTGGAGCTGAAGGGAGATGTTGGGAAAGGCTTGTCAGCTTGTTTTTAGGATGGACAGACTTTGGCATTTGGGGTCAGTGGGACTTGGGAGCAGCCAGGCTACCAGTCGTTTAGTGGAGGGAATCTCTGAGACATGGGATAAGCCCAGGATTTGAGTCTGAGTCCTGCTCTACCACTCCCCCCGTAGGCAGATGCTTTTGCCTCTCCAGGCGTCATTTGTAGAATAGCCTATTTCAAAATACTGTTGCAGGTAAGTCAGAAGTCATGTGAAGGCCCTCTGCCAATAATAATCATTATTTCCAAATAAGAAAGGCAAAGGAAGACACCTCCAAGCTTTTGAAGCCCAAGAGTCTGTGTGGACAACTGACTCAAGGAAATCCTGAAACAGGAAAAGCTTTGGAGAAGAGACAAGACTGGTTTGTGCAGGCTGATACTGAGGTCATGGCAGGAAATCAAAAGTGGAAATACTTAGCAGATATGGGGAGACAGAGACCAGATGCAGGAGAACAGTCGGGGATGGTGAGAGAGTGCTGGCGTTCCTCAGCCCAGAGGTGAGCATGAGTCAACACGGGATTGTGTAATGCTTGGCAAAGTCTCACAAGAACAGCCATAACTGCTGTGCATTTAGCAATTACTTTGTGTCAGGCGCTTTTCCTATATCTTCCAATGCCACAATTATCTGCAGTTTACAGGTGAGAAAATGGAGGCCAGAGAGGTCACCCAACTAATAAATGACTCAAACACAGTCACTCTGGCTCCCAAACCTACATTCTTTCCACTCCCTCATGCTGCTCCAAAGCACGGTATCTTAGGGGACAAAAGGAAACAGCTCACTGGGCCGAGGAATGTTGAGAGGGTGTGATGTATGGAGGCCCAGAAAGGGTAGAGTTTCAGGACTGTGGAACGGGCAGACAGTGCCACATACTGCAGACAAGGAGGATGAGCTGAGAAGCACTACCGATTTGGTGAGCAGACGCTTCCCAGAAGGGCAGATGGCTGAGGGCAGGGACTGTGTCAGGAGAAACCAAAGTGCCCACATAGAGCAGGACTGCTCTGGTGATCCCGCAGTGGTGCTGGTGGAGAAACTCCTACAGCAGGCAATTCAGGCATTGTCTGATGGCCACTTCGTGTGGCTAAGCAGGGAAGGAAAAGTCAAAGCACTCGGCCTCACACAGCTCACAACTTAATTAGGGACACTGGCTTTCAAACGTGACAACCAGAGACCATACAGCCTGGAGGGAGTACGCGTCTACCCCAAGATGCCACCCATTGCCATGACTTCTGTCAGCTTCTGGGGGCGGGGGGTGGGACATGAGCTCCTGAGAGACAGCTGGGCCAGCCATCTGTATGGCATCTGTGTGTGATGGCAGTGGAAGCCCAGAGGGATGCTGACCTCCCCAACAGCGTCTGCTGCTGGAGTAGAAAACAGAGTACAGGACAGATCTCCAAGTAGCACCCGCATGTCCGGGACAGGCAGAAACAAGTGGACCCCTAATGACACTGAGAAAGAGTGGCCAGAGGGGAAGGAGGACAGGCAAGACCCTAGGTAGGGAAGATATGAACTGAGGCTGAATCCCTCATTTGAGTGTCCCCTTTCAGCCAGAGCCAAGAGGGGCCACTTCTTCTCTCTACACCTGCCTTGGCGGCTCATTGCTCTCCTAGTCTATCCAGCCAATTCAGCAGTATTTCCTCTTTCCCGCCTCATTTTCTAAATGTGCAGGCCAGTGAGTGTCATCCTTGTGAGAGAAACAAGACTCTGGACTCTTCTCTCCTGTTGCACTTCCGCCTTCCAACTGCCTCTCACCTGTTGCAGGTCAAGAGAGGACACACAGAATTCCTCTGCTGGACGGCCTCGGCCTCGGTTGCCTCTGCCAGAGAAGCTTCCAGCTGCCACAGTGCCTGAAATACCAGCATTCTCATCAGTTCCTCCGGTGAAGAACCATTCTCCCCTCTGGTTTCGGTCTTAAAATGTAAATGTACCTGGAAAAGTAACAGATTTGGTCTCTAACACTCTAGAGCAAGTCCTTGAGAAGACCTCTTTGACATGCCTTAGAGGATTCAATACTTTGGGAGCCCTGGGCAGCTGAAGTTGGCACCGAGAGATGGCTTAGGGAACAGAGAGGGAAGGTGGAGGGGCTGGGGAAAATCGGAGCCCATTACGCAATTTTATCCTGCATTAACCTCATCCCTTGGCCTGGGTTCAGGGCAAGTTGTAATAATTCATTTGTGGCTGAGGCTGTAGACGCTTCGGCCACATCCCCTTGGCCTACCTCAGAACTCACCTGCAGACATTTTCCAAACAACAGTGGGGAAGGTTGGGTGATCTGGAGAGTTAATGTCCTGCAGAAATAAATGGGGATCCATTCCTAGGAGTGTTCTATATGCTCTCTCAGAGGGTCCCCAGCCTGACTGGGCCCCCCAGTTGCCCACAGTAGTAACCCCTTCATTAGTGCACTTTTAATTGCTTACCTTTCAGTGTGCTTCTGGGATCACCTCTGGAAAAAAAAAACACTATTCACACCCAATAGATATAATAAATATTCACACGCCATACTATTCTTGTTTCAGATTTTGCTTTGGCGGAAATAGGAACCAAGACACCATTATTATAAAGGAGCTCACCCTGTTGTTCCTAGTACCAATGGAGGAGAAAAAAAGCCCACTTGCTTCTGAAACAACCCAGAGACCCAGAATTTAGAAATGTACATCAAAATCTCAAATGCCCCTATTCTTTGACCCAGTAACTCTAGAAGTTTCACTTAACTTAAAATAACTAACAGACTGTATGCAAAAATGTACGTGTGAGGATGTTTATTCCCACAAAGAAGAGTAAAAATTGGGAAGCAACTTAAACTTCCAGCAGTAGCAAATGCTTAATAAGTTATGATAATCCTATGTTGCCATTAGAAATAATAAATCGATTTTTCTTCCCGCTTTCCCTGTCTGTGGTAAGTGACAAAGCATCATGTGCAGAGTAATCTACTTTTGTAAATATTACATTCACGTGTGAACATGCGTGCAGGAAGAATCTGGAAGGATGACAACAAAATGTTAATAGTGGCTATCTTTGGGTGTAAGAATTGGGGATTGGGGATCATTTTCATTTCCTTCTTTACACATTTATTGATGGGTTAAAAAGTGTTTTTTTCTTTTTACCACTAAAACAACTTTTAAAACTCCAAAAAAAAAAAAATTGTAAAAAATAAACTAATGGCCTCAGCCACATAGAACTTGAATTCAGCCGCGAGCCAGAACAGAAGGGAACCGTCCCACTTAGCCAGAGCCAGGACACTGCTCTAAGCAAGTCAGCAACTACATCTGCTTACTGGCGGCCCCGGGGAAGCACGGCGTGTCACGTGTCCAGCATGTGCGGCCCCACCTGACTCAGAGGAAACACGCGCAGGCCGGCATCCACGCTTGGGGTCGCCCCTCAGGCCCGGTCGTACCCCGGCCCCCCCCCTCCCCGCCCGCCCTCTGCAGACCACCTCCCCTCCCCCCTCGGGCCTAGAGCCCCAGCTGGCACTCAGCAGGTCCCTTTCCAATTTGCTGCACTTTCGGGAGTTCGTTATTCCCACGGGAAGCGAGGACCTCGTTGCCATGGTGATGTGAGCCTTCCAACCCCGAGACCCGCCCGGGAGGCGCAATCCTTCCTTGCGCGGCCCCGCCTGAACTCCCGGGCTAAGGGCGGCCTCGGTGGGCCCGCCCTGCCCTGTGGGTTTTAGGCTCCAGATTCTTTGGGCTGGAGGGAAGGGGGGACATTAATTAAGAACCTAAGGGAAGAAGGTAGGGGAAGGAAGACGAATGGATAAGAAGGTTGTTTTTTTTTACGAGCCACTCTGCCCTTTCCTCCCACCCACCGGGACTCTTCAGTCAAAGGCGGTCTCTCTGGATCAGGAGCATTTGGGTGGGGACGTCGGACACTCTGCTTTCCTCTCAACGTCTTCCAGGAACCCCGGGGCATTTTTTAAAGGTTCTGGAACGTAGCTCACTGGAATGAAGCTTTAACCTCTCCTGCCCCCCGAGCCTGGGACTGAAAAGAAGCGGGGGAGCGAGCGGGTCGGAGCGACCAGCCGAGCCCGGTAACGGTGGGTGGAAGGGAGGGCGACGCCTTCGGCGCCCTGCTCTGCGCCGCCCAACCTGGGACCCGGATCACCGCGCAGGGAGCGGCCGGGGTCAGGTAGGAGGCAAGCGGCCCACCGGGACCACCGTCGTTCCCCGCCCCCTGCCCCCACGCCCAGCGGGAGGTGGTGCGCCGAGCCGGCCGGGGTGGGGGCGGTCACGCGCGCCGCCCCGGTGCTGGGGCCACGCCCCGTCGCCCTGACCACGCCCGCTTAACGCCCACTGGCTGCCTGGGTGCCTCCCTCCGTGGCGGCGTGGAACTCGCAGACCTTAGCTCTCAGAAAGAATCTTGTCTCCTGTTACTCACCCCAGGGTGGCTGCCCGGGGAAAAGCTCCAAGCATATCACTGACTGGCCTGGAAACCCTTTCATCTCTGCTCCATCAGCAGCAGCTCTTTGATTAATTGAGTCTCCTGGCGTTGGAGCCTCCAACCATTGCCACGCTGTAAATCCCTGGGTGCCTGCTGGCTCAGATCTGGAGCACGTGTACACCCAGGCGCACCCCCTCTCCGCAGCCCTCTTCCCTCTTCCTGCTGCCTCCCTATCCCTGACGCTGTAAGACACGGTTGCAAGGAAGCTTAGGTTTTTCCAAGAGTCTTTTTCCCTCCAGCCTCTTTTCGCACCGACCTACTCCAACACCTGACATTTTCCTTCAACCACACCCACCCTCCTCTCAGTGTCCACACATACACACGGGCCTGTTCCCTTCCCTTCCATCAGTCCAGTGAGAAGTCAGTTCACCCACAGCAAGAGCACAGACAGTCGACAGCTGCCCACACAGCCCAGGAGAGCTGCACACCCAGCAGCACGCCCATGTGGAAATAGTGCTTTTGACAACCCCAGGCATCGTATTTCATGAGTGAGCCAAATGTAGAAAGGATTAGCTGTTTCACCCAATAAGCCCACATCTGTAGTTACATTCTGATGGGGATAAAATTACTCTGGTTATTAATCCTTCTGCTTTAGGGTATAAGCTGATCACCAGCTGGGCTCAGGAAAAAAAAATCTATCCCAGCTCGCACCAGCCTTCTTCCCCACCTTCACCTGCCCCATCTTCTGTGCTGCATTGTACACATATAGGTCTGTATACCAAGTTGAAGGCCACCAACTGAGGCACCTCTAAGACAGAACAACCCCAGTCTGTCCTGTAGAGGACACGCATTCAGTCACGTATGTATTGAGAATCTACTTTATGCAAGACATCATCGGTCTTCACTGTGGCAAGAAACAAAGATGATTCCTGCATGGCCCATGTCTTTTTCATGCTGAAAAAAGCTGAAGTGGGCGGTCACAAACTGCCTGTGGTTTCTGGGACTTCCTGCCTTGAGGCACCCTGGGTGTATCAAATAGCCTAGGGGAATCCAGTTCAGTATGGGCAGTATTTTCTAAGCCATCTGCCAACAAAGAATGTAACCATTTTCTCTAGCCTTTGCTTATATGGCTTCCCCTACGGGGAACCAGCAGGACAGGGTAGCTTTGTTTCTATCACTGATCCTTTCTCTTTGGACCCCAGATCTGCAGGCACTGGTGACTTCCAGGAGTCTCCATTCACACCAAGAAGAGAGAAGCAGTTTGAGAGCCAAAGTTTACTCCTTCCAGATCATCAGGCCTGCAGCACCACACACAAAGAAGTGACATTACTGAGAGACCACTTGCCCTAGTCACTTCAGACCTGACCAAGTATGAGCTGACTAAGAAATTGGGACCTCTCAATAGTGAAAAGAGGTGCCATTGATAATTACATGGAACTTTCCTCAGCAAACCACAATGTGCCCGCCTTACCTGAAGGGTCATTTCCATTTGCAAGGGCCATGATAAGACGCACTACTGAAACACAACAGTTGGTTAGCTCCTCCCTGAATCTTTAAGCCCTTTTAAGAATTTTAGATGTGCATCCTGAGAGAATTTCTGTTTTCTACGGACATTTTCCTAGCATCCTTTTGCTGTAGAGAACTAGCAAACTCCTCCAAAGGAAACTAGATTAAAATGCATTTTAAGCCACTCCTGTTTTTAATACTGTTCAGTTCTCATTGCTATGTTGAATTAAATACTCCCTTTTAAAATGAAAAACAAAACATCAGTCCCGGTCTGTATACCAAGTTGTGTGGACACTTACTCTTGTGTGGACACTTACTTCAGCCCTTCCCCTCTCCTCCACTGGTTTGCCTCCTTTCCTGATGCATCTATATTGCCGCTCTCCAACCCTGGATCAGCCCAACTATCTGCTTTTATTGGTGCCATCTATGTTTAGGATGCTGGGAGATAATGGAGGTTGTCATCAATAATGTCCATTAAGTGAAAAAATCAGTATTGATGCCATGACACAACGATGCTTCCTACCCTTGAATGCATGTCCCAGTTGCTCAGTTGCTCTGCTGGCTTTCTCATTTTGCATTGTAATATTCCAAGCCCTCAGTAACTCAAATCTCCATCGACCCCCTAACTCTTTGCAGTGGCCCTAACTTCTCCAAGAACAAAAAACAAAACAAAATAAGCTTGAGATATGAGCTTCTCAAATTTTCTAAACTCTCTTCCACCTCCAAACTACACACATTAATGAACACCCCTCTTCATTGAAAACTGCTCTCCTTTCCATTCCATCTGCATGACCTCCATAGGTGCTGGCATGTACTTACGTAGGACCTCCTCCCCACAGCCTCGATACAAAATTTTTGACCCTTAGTTGGGCTCCTAAAGACTCAGCTGGATCAGTGGGAACCTTTCCATGGAATTTTGGGTTTGGGGTGAAGAGGGTCAGTCCAGTCTGTCTCCCGTGGCTGCAGCTGTCTGCTTTGTTTCCCCATCAGACTGAAGAAGGTGAGGACCTACAGGGAATATAAATGTGCTCATCTCCATATTAAGAAACTAAATAATAAAGACTTTCTTTCATCTCTGCTCCTCCTCAAGTTTCCAGCCCCTTCCCTTCTACCTTCATCTTCTTACCTCCTACAATACCCAACCTACTGCTATAGTCTGGCTCCCTCTCATCTTCCCTCGGTTGACCTAAATAAAGAGGTAAACTGAGGCAAGCTCAAATCACCAGAATTTAGATTTATTTGGGAATAACAGCACAACCAAAATTCAGAAAATGCATTCCTTAGCAAACTACAGGCAAGTCCATTGAGGGTTTGGGGCAGGCTATATTTATGGGCAAGGAGTGCAAAGAGGGGGAAGTCCAGCCAAAGTCCAAGTATAGAAAGTTCATGGACTTGAAGATAGGAAGCGATTCTTGACAGATGTTCTTGCTGAGGAGATGAGGCTCACTCTTCTGTAAATCAAGCATTTACAGAAAATCAGTATCTTGGTTCTGAAATTCGATTCTTCTGAGGGCAAATGCATGGGATTCTTTATTTCATATCCTGTGGTTCCAATTTAGATTGAAATCCTTTTATACCTCTTTCCTCATGAGCGGTATATTACAAACTATGCCCACTTCCTTGCATCCATGCCACATAACCCGCAGCATCTGGCATCAGCAACCCCTCTCTCTACCTTGAATCTTGCACTTACCTTGATGGTTTTTCTCCTGGTCCTTGCTCTAACACAAAGAAATTTGACCTGAAGATGCTGTACCAGAATCTAAATGTACTAAGGATCTAAAGCTCTAGGTTTTTCCAAGCTTCTCACCCCATAGAAATGCAATTGGCCTGTTCCCGCTCCCCTGGTGCACACGGATTGTAGTGGAACAAGACGGTGGAGAGCAGGGATAGGGGTGGAAGAGGGTGCTAGGGATATATTCCCTAAGCACTGACGTTTTAATGACATTTAAGTTTTGTATTTTCACTTCATGTTAATCAGTGCTTGATTGTGCATTTTAATTTACCATTCCGTTGGCACCAAGGGATCACCCACTTTTAGCGCAATGTTTTCAGGATGCAATGTATTCTCAGTGTCTCAGAGAATTTCTACTCCTAAAGTGAGTCTCTCTGCTCCTCAGATTGAGAAGTACTGACTCAAGGAACAAGCTTCCTTAAAATGTGAGTGCTGTCTATCACCCAGCAGCATCAAAAGGAGAGACAGAAATGTAACACCTGAGTCTTGCCCTCAAAAACTCATAGGCTCATTAGGAAATGGACACAGGAACACTTAAATTAAATACACACATGAAGTAACAATGTGGGACATGTCACAAAGTGGTATGTTATTAAGTGATGTGGCAAGAAAGCTTTCCCTGTATGGGAATGACCATGGAGGCTTCCCGGTTTGGGAGGGTTGGGCCATAATTTAAACAGGGCTGTAGGTGAAAAGTAAAAAGTTATGTAGACAGAGAAGAAAAGAAATATTCTGGCACAAAGGAAGTTCATGAGAAAACAAAGTCCTGAGCTTGGGATCGAGATCAGAGCCGACTGAATGGAGGGTTCTTATGGGGACAAAGTGGACAATATGGGTTACCCTCTATCAAACTCAGCACATATGCAAGACATCAACACAGCAAGGACACCAACTTTTGCTTAAGAATCTGTTGCTTGCTATTTTTTAAAAAGCATCAAGAAAACATTATGGAGAAAATTAGAGTTGTGTTCCTTGTACTTATTCTATGGTTTTTAATATCGTATATTCACTTCTATGGAGAGTAGAAATGAGACACCACGATCATGACAGTGCTGCTTCCTCTAAAGGTCTAATGCAGCTTGTTAGGAGAAAATCAAGTTGGGGCCACCTTCTGGGAGACTTGAACTCCAAGTGAGGCAGTCAGACTCTTCAGGGCTTCAAGGACAATGACAACCTCACATTCTCTGGGTCTCTGAGGTTACACCACTAAGTCTAATCCTGGGCTTCAGATCCTTTGCTGCGGCATACAGCTACAAGGTCATACTCATGAGAATCTTCTTTATTGCGGTGATTTATGCCTCTTTGTTTTGTTGCCATTGTTGATTGGCACTGGTTGGAAGAAATAATATCCTCTTGAATGCAAAGCCTCCCTTGCAGAATATCCCCTAAAACAATCGGTGATGTTTATTGCTTTTATCAACTTGACAGTCTGGAGACAATATTGATGATATTTATACAACTTTTTCATTCCTCCAGGTTAGCGGGACACCACTTTGTTGCCGTCACCTCTACCCACATCATGCTTGGGAAGCAAGGATATGGCAGTGCAATGCCGTGCATCCCAAATATCTGTGAGATAAGTAAATGAGTGAATAAGTGAATAATTAAAGAGGATCTGTGCTAAGAAAAGGCATCCCAAGGTTGGCATTGTGAGGGCAGCTGGAGCAGACAGTGGCTAAGGCCACCTCTGAGCTTAACAGCTCTCCTTCCACTGGACGCAGGTCAGGGAGGACGTCCAGTTCGCCAGTCATCTGTCAAAAGAGATCCCCATTCTGTCCTTTCCCTCGAGCTCTCTGAGAAACATCACACCACCTTCATGGTAGTGGATCTCTGCTTCTCCAAACCTCAGGGAAGACAGTTCTCTCCAGTGGCCAACTCAGCTCCCTCTAACTGCAGTTTCAGTGAGTCCGTCTGCCTGCTCTGTCAATGCCAACGGCTCTTCTCAGGGTCAGGGTAAAACATCGTGAAAGCCAGCCCGGGATGAACGTCCACAGAAGGACTTGGTGGAGAGGAGGGGAGAGGCATGTGCAGAAACACCGTTCAAGGTGATGGGGATCTGCAAGAGGCAGAGAGGGGCCCCGGGGATTCACGCGGGAAGAGTAATTACATGCAACACAACAGCTCTCCGGGCCAGCATCACTGCCCAGAGCGTGGCCCTGAACGAAGGTGGATTGCTTCAATTATCTGGGCATCTTGATGAATGGGCCCTGCACACGCTCTGGGGAAGATGGAAGGAAACTAGCCACAGATTAATCACTCGTGGCATCACTGAATGGACGGTGTTTAGAGCCTGTGAGCGCCACGGGCACAACAGGTTCACAAAAGCAGAGAGGGAAACGGAAAGCAGTCAGGCCGTGATTAGAAAAAAAAGGGGAGGAAGCAAATATAACATTAAGGCTCCTCTTTTGGGGGCTAATTTGCATAAAGATAGTGGCAATTGAAGTAGCCCAAGTAGGATTGGACAGTGGAGTATAGTCCTGGAATTGCCTGGCCTAAAGTGCAGCCAGGAGCTGGGGCCCTAAAGGTAACCCTGAACCAGAGAAGGAGGGTCTCAGACGCCAAAGGAGGGAGAGGCAAGGGAAGGAGACAAGAACTGCTGACGCCAACCCAGGAAAGGTTTCCAGAGAAGATGAAGCCATGTGCCGATCCAGCCTCTTCTAGGACTTTCACAGTATGCACCATTAGTGGGGTCTCAGTGCTTCTCTGCCCCAGATTACTATGGGGTATGTGTGTATTTAAATAAAGAGAATTATTTTTCCCTTGGGAAATATCTGATCGTGTGTGTCCAGCATTCAACATATGGTATATCATAAATGTTTGTTGAATGATTGAATAAAAATAGCGTTTGTTACACTTCTCCTGTGTCAGACAATATGCTAAGTGCTTTACACAAATAAATTTAATGTAATTCACACAATCTTCCTATGAGGTGTTTTTCAATTCCTCTTTTAGGGATTGAAAAAAAAAAAAAACCTGACGCTCAAATAAGTGAAGTAACTTGTTTAGCTAGTGATGGTATGTTGGATGGAAGAAAAGAAAGGTGAGTGGGGCACATGTCAGACGAGGGGAGATTCAGAGAGAGAGCCAGGGTGGGGGTGGGGAGGAGAGGAAGAGGGAGGGTGGAAGGGACATCTCCCGAAAGGCTGTGAGGAGTCTCAGAGAATTTCTTTTGAAAATCATCTGACTTAACCAAAATGTGCCTGGCACGCGGATCCACTTTAATTCGTCTTTCGTACCAGGTGTTGAGTCCTGTGAAGAGCTGTGAAAACTAGCACTGCCTCACATGGGACTGAAAGAAAATAAACCGACAGGGCAGGATTTTCAATGAACTTACAACCTACGACAGAAGCGACCCCAGCTCTTTGGGCCTCTGACTCCTGAAGCCTTTGGCTACTGCGCACAGACAACGGGACAGAGGGGGACCGGTGTGTCCTTTGTCCAGCATCCTGGTTGTCGAGACATGATTCTGTGAACCTCACACAAGGTTCTGTTCAGGATAATAAAAATAATAACTGTTGAGTGACTGAAGGGAAATGTGAATAAGAAAAGAAAAGTCAGATGACCTCACAAATGTGCACACTAAACGATCTGCCTCAGGTGCAGGGAGACAGGACACGATTTGGACTCTGAGCTACCTAGCAGCCTAAGCAATGAAGGAAATAATGAATTCCCATGATATCCATGGGACAAAAATAAACCATGGTTTAGAGCACCATGTGGTATTACTATCAGTGGGTTTTGTGTTTATGTCCCTGGACTCCACACTGGACATTCCAAACCTACAGCAGCAGTCGTCTCTGAGGGCAGGGCCACAAAGGCATCACAAGACCCTGCTGCATGGAAAGGGCCATCCTGCCTCCTACCGTTGCTGCCACTTCCTTGGAGCCAAACCCCAGAGTAAGAGGAGCCTCAGTGGGCTTCAATGCTGCCCAGGGACACCGCTCTTGGGAGCTTTGTTCCCAACTGCAAGCTGCAGCTGTCCTGAGCCTGAGTTTCCAGGCTCCAGCCCAGGGATGGAGCGTTCAGTAACATGGGAGAAAGCCCCGACAACCAGGGAATAACCCAAAGGGAACAAGTAGAAAATGGTGAATGCCTCTGAGGTATTGGAAAATGCAAATCACAGGACAGGACAGGAGCCATCAAAGGCTGTCCTGTCAGCTCGCTTCAGGAGGCCGGGACAAGAAAGGGAATCCCTCAGGGCCGGTTCCAATATCAGATCATGGCCCTGGTGGGGGTCCTACAGATGCTGCAAGTCAGATTGTAACTTTGATTCAATTACCATGGGCTGAACACTCTTTACACACCTGGGACCACTGGGGGAGCCACATGTTCCAGCTCAATGCATCCCCGCTCTCAACTCCGAGGCGGGCATTTTTATGATTCACGTTTTCAGCGTAGGAAACTGAGGCTCAGAGAGGCAGAGGCCTGAGAAACTCACATCCACTGGTGTTATGTCACTGCGGCTCCTGCTGCTGCTTCTCTAAGGCCACTCATCAGAACTCTCCATTTCCCCGGGCTGGTAAGTACAAGCTCAGCTGTGACTGTGTGCACAGTCCTCTTCCAGTTCACGACAAGTCTTGACAAGTCATAAACGGACCTTTCGAACAATACAAAAAAATGAGATTGCTGGATCATGAAAGTGCAAGTAACTTTGCTCCCTTTTGCATTCTCTTCTTCCTTCCAATGCAAGTATTTTATAAAGTGTGTGCCATGTCTCCTTCCCAGGCACGAAGGTCTAGGAGGTGAGCGCCACACAGGCCCTGTGCTCGAGAGCTCACACTCCACTGAGGAGACAGACAAGCAGTTGGGGATTTCCACACACCAACAGGAAGGGCTAGCACGGGGTGCCGTGAGGCCACAGAGGAAGCCCCCCGCCCCCATGGGTACACGGGTTCCACCTGCCCGAGAAGTTAGATGTGAAGAAGGTGGAGGTGAGGGATCACACAGATGCCGAGGTTGTGAGACAGGCCCTGGCAAGGGAGTTGGTACAGAAGTCACCAGAGGCCTGGGTAGGGGCTCAGGGACGCTGGCTGGTTCCCAGCCGAGCATAATTTTGTCTAGAGACAAAATGTCTGTAGGCATTTTTGGCTGATGCAACTGGGTATGTGTTGAGGGAAGTGGGGGAGGTCGGGGCGGGTGCTACTGGCATCTACCAAGAGGCCAGAGATGCTGCTAACAACCCTACAGTGCACAGGACACTCCCACAACAAAGGATGATCCAGCTCAGAATGTCCGGAATTGAGGACCCCTGCCCTGCAGTCAAGAGGAGCCACTGGAGGCTCTGGGCAGGGCCGGGAAATGATCGGAGCTGTGTTCTTAGCTCTCTTGTCCAGATTGAAGAAGTTAGGAAACTGATCTTTTTGTGTTTTGTTTTGTTTTGTTTTGTTTTGTTTTGTTTTGTTTTAAGCGGAATGCAGCTCAGAGATTGCCTGTTGGACGCAGGGAGCTGACAGTCTAGAATGGAGAGTCCATCCTGAAAGAACATGGTACCGTGAGAGCCCCCAGAACATCTATTTCTTCATCTATAAAATGGCGTGTGAGATTTACTGAATTTTATTTTATTTAATACATTTTTATCGAATAAATTTTATTTAATACTGTTCTTGATTTATTCCTGTGTTGCCATGATGATCAAATACAATAGTATTTATGAAAGGCTTTGTGAAGTGAAAAGAAATGTGGGTGACAGATATTTTTGTACTATAAAGAGCACCTTTTAACAATTACACAACTATTGTATGCTAATTATATTAAAGTGGAAAATATAATTAAGTGAAAAGAGGACAGTAAAGTTCACCCATCATTTCACTATCCAGAAATAGCATTTTAACATTTAAGTGTATATTTTTAGCATCCTAAACTTGCATGTGTATGTGTGTGTGTGTCATTTATTCAGTAAAAACTGAGATCGTGGGGCACCTGGGTGGCTCAGCCAGTTAAGCATCCAATTCTTGAGCTCAGCTCTCGTCTTGATCTCAGGGTTGTGAGATCAAGGCCAGCATTAGGCTTCATACCCAACATAAAAAAAAAAAAAAAAAAAAGATATGTGCACCTTTATAGGGGCACGTGGGCGGCTCAATCACTTGAGCGTCTGACTCTTGACTTTGGTTTAGGTAATGATCTCATGGTTGTGTTAGAGCCCTGCCTCAGGCTATGTGCTGGCAGTGCAGCCTGCTCAAGATTCTCACTCTCTGCCCCTCCCCTGCACGCATATGTGTGCACACACACACCTTCTCTGAATTTCTCTCTCAAAATAAATTAATTTTAAAAAACCTGGACTCATGCTTTCCCCACAAATATGCATTACAAATAGCATCCTATATCAATAGCATAGTTTCTATGCTATTATTTTGACAAATGATGTGCTCTGTTCTTCGATAGTTGTGTATTTCAAATTTTCTGCATTTACAAACAACATTTCCTGGGATTTGCATCTCCTTGAATTTAATTCAGTGAAATGAAAGGGTGGTGCTGAGAAACGCACAGCATAGCCAGCCCCACCCCCATCTGTGCCCTTACTACTGCTGATGGGGACATTGTAGGGTGGGATCCTAGAGCTTCAGGCAAATGAGAAGCAGTAAGTACTTCCCTCAGGGATGGAAGAGGTGGGTGCACCTTTGTCAGGATAACTTTGCTTCCTGCTCAGGACTGGGGGGAGGTGGACAGGTGGCCCACCCTGAGAGGCACCTGGTGCATTTCAAAAGGGCCACAAATGTCCCCTAAAATCTGTCCCAGCAGTCCCAGCTAAGGCCATTTCTCCAGAGCCCACCCAACTGGGAATGATGAGCCTGTAACTTGCTTTACTCCAACAATTGATCCATTGACTTAGAAACTACAACAACAGTAGTAATCTGTGGCACCCTTCACCCAGAAGGGGCTGAGCCAGCCCAGCAATGGTCGTGGATGCGCACTGACTCATCCACACTCTTGACAGTTTCCTTTGCAGCAAATGGCACAGGGTCAAAAGATGGCAGCCCTTCACTGAGAAGGGCACTTTCGGGATGAGCACTGGGTGTTGTATGTAAGTGATGAATCACGGGAATCTACCCCCAAAACCAAGAGCACACTGTATGTACACTGTATGTTAGCTGACTTGACAATAAATTTCATATGTATGTATAAATATATATATATATATATATATATATATATATATATATATATATAAAGATGGCGACCCTTGTCTATGGTGCTGGGCTAACGTAATGCAAAACTGGTGGTACATCTCTCCCAGAGACAAATTCAAACTGTGAAAAGGCTATACTGCAGAGAACTGAAAACGCAGAAATCACCTAATATCCAAAACAAACCATGGGACTCTTGTCCATTGTCCATCCATTTCCTGGAATATTAATCTCTCATGTTCACTGATAACTGTCAAGGCTATACAACAACATCTAAAATTCTTATGACAAAATATTAAATGAGAAAAGGAGGGCACAGAATCGTACTGAGAATAAAACTACTACTGTGTTTAAATTAGCATTTTCATATGACAAAAGGTAAATAGAAATAATCCTCAAATTGTCCCAGCTGCTTTGTTAAGTGAGATCATGGGGATTTTTTTTCCTTCTCTGTTTTCAAATGTTCTGTAAGTGGTTATGATTACTTTCATAGTGAATATGTCTGTGTGTGTATATGTGTGTGTAAGTAGGATACTTATGTTCTGAGTCCTCTCTTCACACACTGTAGGAGTAGAGGTGGAGGAATGAGAAAGGGAGAAGGACCATCCAGGCTCAGCAAATGCTAGTCACTCCCCTGCTAGAGGGTAAGCAGAGGAGTCACAGTAAGGGTTGCCCATGTCCCCGGGTAGCTTGTTTATGTCATCTGTGAGGATCATGCCTGGGCCAACATCTCCAAGATTGGATTTTTTTTTCCCTGTAGAGATAGCTTTGAAGCAGACAAAAGAACTAAACCCTGACTGGGCTCTCCATGACATCCTGTAGATAAGCCACTCCAATATCACAGACACTGTTGGGATCTATAAACCCTGCTTTCCCATGGCCCTTCAGTGTCCACCAGTGTCCCAATCACTTGGCCCCACATCAGACGAGAAGAAGACAGCATCTTTGGAAGGCATTGGTCTGCTGGCTGGCTGGTCCCTTGGCTGAGTCTACTGGGCTCCAGAATTTTCCAGCTCACTTGGACACAAATGGCGAGGTTCAGGAGGCTGCACCCGCTCTCAGAGGCACCCTTCCCACAAGCCAGCCCTGGGGTGGGCAGGATGGATGGAGAAGTCTCTCCTCCCTTCCTTTCAACCTGGGTTGGCAGTTCTGGAAGAAATAAAGTGGGGGGGGGGGGATCCCAGTCTCAGGTCCCGCCTGGAGTCCCAGTCCCATCAAACAGCCATGAGGTTGGCCTGGGGTACGGGACAGTCCGTGGGGCTCTGGAGACCTCGCTGCTCTACTTTCCTTCCTGCTGAGGGTGGCTGTATGCTCCTGCTCTTGCTCTCACTTCCCTCTCTGTTCTCCACCTCAGGTCATTGTGTCTTGCTGATTACCAGCCTCTGATACGCTGTCTTCCCTTTCTTGGTCTCTCTTTCTCCTTCTTAGCATCTTTATTGTGTATCTACTGCCAGCCTCAGTCCATCATCCCCTCTGAGAACCCAGTGCCAGCCCTCCTGGAGCAGACAAGGCTAACCTGTGCCCCGTGGGTCAAAGACCCACGCTGCTGCTCCCCCAGCTCTCCCAGCAGGAGAGAGGCCGACTTCCAAGCAGAAGGACATGGAGGGAGGAGGCCTTCCATCCTGTGGGGCTCCCTTGCTAGGCTGCCGAGGGAAAGGAGGGGAAGTGGCCTCTTACACACTGCTGACTCTCTGCACTTCCTTTTTTGCTTTTTCATACTAACACTGCACAACTAAGGGATTAGGGGCAAGGAGAGGACAGAAGAGGAAAGGAATATAGTTTTGCATCTGTGGAAAGAAACGTCCTTCCTGGCCCAGGTTTTGGCAACAGGCATCACTCCCCTCTGGGGTTTGACAGAAATGAGGTCACAGGGAAAGGAGGAGAGAGGAAAATGTCCTCCATGTCTGCGTGCCCTGAGTTTGAGTCCCACGGTGGCCCTAAATGGCATAACCATTTGTGCACTGAGGTGAAGCGGTGACACGGCAGGCCCAAAGAGGAAAGGCCGTCACACCCAGCGCTCCAGGAATTCGGAGGCCTGGATTCTGGAGCACATGCGGTGTGTGTTATTCTTACCACAAACCAGAACTATGTTCCTTTTTGAAATGGTTGGCTCCACAGCTGTTTGAAAATCCCCTGGTACTTGGAGACAAATGATCCAAGTCAGGCTGTGCTAACAGGCCAGTTCTGGAGCCAGGCGGGAGGTGTGACCGATGTGGGCCCACGGCTCTGTCCTCGGGCCCATCAATCACTGCTCAGTGGAATTCCCGAGGGGCCACCGGACTCTCCGACAGTATTGTTTGTATTAGAACACGACTGTGAAACTTCCAGAAAAAAGAGTGGTGGCAGAAAGCACACCCATCAGGCCAGCTGAGCTGCCTCGCTCGCGGGGAGGCAGAACCGCTTCAAGGCCTGGCCTGTGGGCTGAGCCCCTGCCAGGCTGTCCCTGAGGACATGCCGGGAACATTCCCTAACGTGGGAGCCAGAGCCACCTGGGAGGGGAAGGAGGCAGGGAGCTCACCTAAACGGCTCCACATGCCTGTCACGGTGTGGTTTCCACTGAGCTTAACACCCCCCACCTCCAAAATCACGTGAATTCAGCCAAAGGCACCTGCTGACAGAAAAATATTTTTCATTTTTACTTCAGACTCTCACAGCTACGATGCGGGAGTGCAATGCTTTGTACTGGGCCAGGACAGCTGGGGAATGTCGGGAAGGCCCCGAACAGAGGAGCATTTGGGGAGCCCCAAAGACGGGAGGAAGGCACAACCACAGAGGCCCACAGACATGGGGAGCTCCCAGCTGCTGCAGCTGACGAGCTTGGCTAAAGAAGGATTATGCACCTGTTTAATCTTGAGAGAAAGATTGCAAGTTACGGCTGTTTTGCTCTAACACACCCCATTAAATATTTCTGGAATCCAAATGCAAGAGGAAAAAATAAACCACTTTGAAGCTCCAGGCAAGGGGTGATCTGGCAGGGCAAGGTCCAGGTACAGCTGGACAGTCTGGGCAGGGGAAGATTCCTCCCCTGGCCGCTCTGGGCTCTGGACAGGTGGTAGGTGCCACGCCACCCCTCCCCTGCCCCCTAATTGGGTGTGTCTGGGCATCAGTTGGTCCTTGGATCTGCAGGAAGTTGGGAGGAGAGAAGGGTGGTGTCTCGAGGTGCAGCTGCTGCCTACATTGGAGGGGACCAGGCTGAATCTGGGCACGCTTACTTCCTGGGAGCTTACACCGCCCTGCGTCTCTAGTAAAGCAAACGTATGTATGGTACTCACGAGGAGCTCACTGCTCTAAATCCTGCAGGCATATTACCTCATTTAATACACACAACAAACCTGGAAAATGGGTATCATTATTGCCTCTATATTACAGATGAGAAAACTGAGGGACAGAGAGATAAAGTGGCTTTTCCAAGGAAGATAGTAAGGGAGTGGAGGGGCTAGGATTTGAACCCACAGTCTGACTCCAGAGTCCCTGCTCTTAACCAGGAAACTCCATTGTCTCTTTAAGTGAATTTTAAGACGAACTATTCTGCCCAAGAGGCAGACCATACCCTGCCTGCACTGGCTCTCACTCCGAAGTCTGACTGGCTTTCTCTCCAGGTGGGAGCCCTCCTGCCCACCTGAAAGTCACTTCCCAGCCAGAGGCCTGATGAATCATCCAGAACCCTGTGTTGTTCCCCGCCTCCAGAAGCAGAAGAGTTTTACAAAACTTGGTCGCCGTTAAAAAGCAAGCACAGCAAAGGTATCCAGGGCCTCCACTGGCCAGTCCCAGGATTTATCAGGATTCATAAATAACTGAAGTCTTAATTTCTTTAAAGGCTCTGCAAAGGCAGTCCCCATCCCACCCCCCTCCCCAACCCCTGGCCAAGCATCAGGTGCCTTCAGCCCCTCGGTGTGAAAACCAGGAGCTGGGGGGTAGGTCGTCGCTCCTCTCACCTACCCAGAAACCAGACAGTACCGCCACATTTTTTGAGGCCAGAGCTTGTCTTTCCCTCACTGGGACCTTGGGAAAAGGCTTCCTTGACCCAACTCACCCTCTCCATCTGCTAGAAATGCCTGTATTACTGACTCTGTGGAATATGGTCTCCCTGGCTCCAAGTGACTCATCTGGCCTCCTCATTGTTACCAAGAATATCTTTCCAAAACACAAATCAGATTAAGTCTTTCCCCTGATTAAAACAATTTTAAATCTGATGGGGCCAGCTGCCCATAGGATATAGCCCCAATGTCTTATAATATCATGGGAAGCCCTCTGCCGTGCAGCCCGGCCCACTGGCCTCTTCCTGTTTTATCCAGCCAAGCAGAGGTCATCTGCATCAGTAGTGCTGCTTACCCTGCTCAGTGACCACCAGCCCACCCCCATCCGGCCTGGATACATCCCCTAATCAGCCCTCAAAGCCGCATTCGAAAGTCTCTTCCAAGACTACATCCAACCACCCGTCTGTAGGGGAGAAAGTACAGCATAATCCCCAGCACATACATCTATCATATCCCCTTGTGTCATATTCACTTATTTAAGTGACTGTCTCCTCACTACAATGAGCTGCTTAGGAGAAAGTAGCTTCATTTTTGTATTGGCAGCACCTGGTGCCTACAATGCTATTAAAGTGCAAGTATTCGAGAAAGAGAAACCCACTCAGCCAGTAATATGCACTAACCTAACAACACGAATGCTGTTCTTTAGTGAGCTCTGGCAGGGAAGCATTCTGAGAGCTCAAGAACTACATGTGACAGTTTGGATGTGACAGGAAGGAGACGTGCGCTGTGATATGGTCTTGCCCAAGGAGGTCTGGGAGGCAGGCATAGGGTCTGGGGCCCTTGAGTGGGTGCAGGCACCTGGTGAGCTTGAGGACTTCATAGATGGGTGAAAACCAACCTCTCTCAGCCTCACGGCTTCCCCCGGGGCCAACCTTGCCTGAAGCAACTCATTACGCCTCCTGATTCGTCTATCCTAGACCCTGCCCTTCCCACTGAGGCTTGATCCTAGCCACTCGCGTCCTCTCCTGACCTTGAAGTGGCCCCTGGGCACCCCTTTCAGTCCATCAGAGGAAACTCCAATCATCCCCATCTCCATCTTCTTCCAGGAGCAACATCTTCCCCTCCCTGCCTCCTCTGGTCTGAAGGTAATCACAGCGGCCTTGCTGGAAGAACTGCGGTGCCATAGGAAATACTGGCTTTGCAGTCAAGTCAATCTGAGCTGTTATCTGACTGGTCCAGGTGTCCGTTTCCTCACCTGCAAAGAGGTAGTAGGTGAAAACCATCCCTGAGGGTAGGTATGAGAAGTTGAGATAATGCATGTAGAGTCTCAACTAGCAAACAGTAGACACTCAGCACATGGTGGCTCCGGGGTCCAACGGCCGCCTTGCTCCTCCTTTCCTGTTGGTAAACAGCAATTAACTATGATATTAAGTCCATGGGCTCTTGTAGCGCATGAGGGTTATGTCCAGGTCACCTGTGAACCACGGCATCCACAGCATGAATGTACGGGATGGAAGCAGCCCAGCGCTGGGCAGGGCACAATACCATTTCTGTAAGAAAAATTAAAGTTATACATATCAATGAATATGCCCAGAGAACATCTAGGATAAATTTCAAAACATTAACAATCGTAGGGCTATGAGAGGTTTCTTTTTCCTTTTGTTATATATTTATCTACTTTTCCCCCCAGCGTTGAACATGCATTGAGTTAACAATAAGAAAAAAAAAAATTAAACCATATGTGGTAGAAATCTGCATGCAATATGGGCCTTAAATTCAAAGCACCATCTGGGATTTGCGTGTCAAAGAATCGTGGTTTACAACTGCAGATGTCCATAGCCTCCATGTGGAAGGAATTAGGGTAGCTGAGCATGACCCCACCCTAGGAAAGTCCCCGGTGGAGAGAAGGCAAATGTCACTCCCAAGTAGAGGCTTCCGCATAGCTACTACATAATAGAGGGGTTTTGTAAATTTGACAGCATTAGCACTTGAAATAAATTCTCCATTAGATAGGTAGTATTTTGAAATTAAGTTATAGTTTTAACCCATTTGGTGAACTCTATGTTTAAAAGAACACTCTAGGAAACTGTAAAACAAAGCCGTTTCTTGCAGTTCAAACTCTCACTTCCCTGAATCTATTTTATCAATTTGCACATTACTTTGTTTTCTTGCAGCAACAAATGCCTCCACACACTCAAGAAAACTGGTTCTATAAGGACAAAAGCCACCACATTTATTTCAGGATAAAACTCTAATGTCGTGCCTCCTTCTTTGGCATCGATGTGCTGGAATGCACCGCAGCAAGGGAGGTGATGACATTCTGTGTCTATGAAAAGCATATGAACAATTTTATGGGGTAGTTTCTCATCAGGCCTGCTTAGAGTCAAGGCAATAGACTCAATTAACTCTTGACAGCCTTTTCAGTTCTGTAAGTCTATCAAATTTATTATAGAGATGTTTTAAAAAAAAATTCCTTACCCTTCTGTGGAGAATAGAGAAACATCAGGCCTGAATCATTGTAACACAAAAGTCAGCCGTGTCAAGGTGCCAGTGATTCAAAATAAGAGTTATAAATAGTGATAAAAGTAATCTCTTCAAAGTGAAGCAAAGTGAGCCACCATCTAAAACTCTCTAAAATCTATTTACAGAGGAGAATTCTATGGTGTAAGGTAGTTAGCTTTAGGGTTGGTTAATTCACCTGTGCGATGATAGCATCAATAACTTGGATTCTTTCTGTTTTTCTACTCTGCTAGCTCTGACATTTTGCCATTCTCCCAATGGTCTCTTGGCTGCAACAATTTAACCTCACTAATGCTCAAGCAGAAATATCCAAAAACCTATTCCTAAATCAATCACTGGTGAGAAGAATGCCTTTATCATAATTGTCTTAAATGAATCATCAGTCCCTCCTTAGCATTGGGGAAGAGAAGCCTCTTCCTTCTAAGTAATGGTCTTGACTCTTGAACACAGTCAAGGTTTGGTAGGAAGGAAGAAGAAACGAAGAAGAACTAGGCTTGTAGCCTACTACCAAAAGCTGTCATTAAGATAGTTATGAGATTTGTAAATGACAACACTAAATGACAGAAGACAGAAGAGAAATTCACTTACAGTTCTAGGTGAGAAATATCTCAAACCTGAAATCTATACTCAGCCAAACTTTCAACCAAGTAAGGAATAAAATAAAGCAAGCTTTAGGTAAGGAAGAATCAGAATCAACTTATATAAACTTTTCTAAAAATTAAAACACCATTAGAACATGTAGTCCATCTGAGCAAATAGGAATCCAAGAAAGAGGAGTATCTGTGATCCAGACAAAAGTGAAATCAACCCAAGAGTGCAATAAAAATAAGCTTGAAATTAGCTTGAAACTCTGCAACAGGCCTGTAATTAATGTCAAATAATGTCAAAATTAAAATGAGATGTATCAAAGGACTCCACCACGTATGTCTTCAAAATCCAAATGGTTTCATTACACAGTTCTATGATGAGGAACCTAGAAATTTTTAATCAGATAAAAGCATATGCTTCTGTCAACAACAACAACAAATAAAACAGCTATAAATTCCAGAGAAAATAAATAGCCATACAACATCATAGCAGAATAAAAAATATATATAAATATATAACAGAATAAAGGTGGCATGACATTGAGCAAATAATCATAATTGTAAATAAAACAGAATCCATGTGGCCATGAGGTTAACAAAGATTTCCTTACGGTGGTTCTGGGTAGTAGAATAAGATTACATTTCCTTTGCTATGGATCTAGTCATACTTTTTTGAGGCTCATCAGTAAACGATACTTATGTAATTATAATTTTACAAATGCTGGTTTTTGGTTTACAGTTTTAATAATCAGTCTATAGACAAAGTCAGGAAGATTAATCATAGTCACAGAACCTTATAATGTCAAAGTTAGGTCTTGAAGATTTATAAAAGTAATGTTATAGCTGACAGAATTGAAAAAGTTGAAGGAAAAAGTAGGAAAAAAATGAAGGTGTGCTAAATTTCTCATTTACTGGAGGAAAAGGGTAAAGAAATATGGTCTGAATTTTATGGATTTAAAAATAAAACTTTGGGGTGCCTGGGTGGCTCAGTCGGTTAAGCGTCCAAATTGGCTCAGGTCATGATCTTGCAGTTTATGAGTTCGAGCCCCGCGTCGGGCTCTGTGCTGACAACTCGAAGCCTGGAGCCTGCTTCTGATTCTGTGTCTTCCTATCTCTCTGCTCCTCACCTGCTTATGCTCTCTCTCTCTCTCAAAAATAAACATTTAAAAAAATTAAAAAATAATAAAAAGTTTAAAAAGTTTAACAATGACCAAACTAATAGCAATGAACATTCAAATGTTCAAACTGTGATCTCCAAATACCATTTTCTACTGAAAGCAACCAGAATTCCTTGGAGAAATAATTAATCCAGGCCTGGGTCAGCAAATGTGTCACATGAGCCAGGAACCTCTACTCCTTAGAAAATGATGAGAGTACCGAATATTCTTGGAATCAGGTCAAGAGGATTCAGGAGTAAATTTGAAGAGGCTTTCATTGGCCGAAAACAAGACAGTTTCAACATCAATAAGAATTGAAATACAGTGACTTGAAACATGTCAAGTATGGCTTCACCATGATGCTAATAGAAAAAGAAAGCCAATGTTAACCATTACAGGATGTTAGGGAATCAACTCACCACTTTCAGGACTGGTAATTAAATAAGTTTTAACCTAAGAGTCAAGCAATCATTTCTACTTTTCCTCTATCTTCAGATTATCAAATAGCCAAAGGGGCAATTTCTTTTTATAGAAGCATTCCAACTATTCAGTGAAGAAAAACTGAGAGTTCATCACTACCACTAATGAATTAAAGGATCCAGACAATAGTTATCAATGGCTGTTGGAATCGTGAAGAAAGATACAACCAGACATGATATACCGTCTGGCAGAATTTAATAAAACTATGTACGAAGTGTTCTTGCCATAAAATCAAATCTCAATCTGAGCAAGTCTCCAGATCTAATTACCAAGTTACAGGAAACATAAGGAAATGCAAGGGGAAAACACATTAAATGACACCATCAAGATGTAATCATGACTATCCAGACAGTGGAAACTCTACAAACCAAACAACACAGTTTCTTCAACAAATTACATTGCAATGAGAAGAAAAAGCAGGGTGAGGGACCAATAGATTGAGAGGCTAAAGAAACATGTCAACCAACTGTAGTATAAAGATCTTCTAGTATTTGGATCCTGATTTGAATAAATTGAAAAAGAAAAATGATTAAAATCTCAACAGGAGCTCCTGGGTGGCTCAGTCGGTTGGGCATCAGACATCAGCTGAGCTCAGGTCATGACCTAATGGCATGTGAGTTCTAGCCCCACATCAGGCTCTGTGCTGACAGCTCAGAGCCTGGAGCCTTGCTTAATTCTGTGTTTCCCTCTCTCTCTGCCCCTCCCCTGCCCACACTCTGTCTTTCTCTCCTTCAAAAATAAACATTAAAAAATTTTTTTTGAAATATCAACAGTAACTGGCTATTAAGGAATTATTGTTCATTTTTTTAGGTGTCGTAATGGCATTACAGTTACATTGTGGGTTTTTTTATTCTTATTTTTAAGAAATACATACTGCAATATTTACAGATAAAATGATACAAAGTCTAAGATTTGTTCCAAAATAATCAGTAGAAGGAAGTGAGTGGGGATGTGGATGAAATAAGATTGGTTATGGGTTCACAGCAGAAGCTAGGTGCTAGGTATAGCAGCTTACTATACTCTTCTCTCTACTTTTATATGTGTTTGAAAATTTCCATATTAAAAAGGTTTCAGAAGATAAAGTTTTAAGTGTGTTATTTAAAGCTAAAAATTAGGGTTACCTGCGTGGCTCAGTCAGTTGAGCATCCGACATTGGCTCAGGTCATGATCTCACAGTTTGTGAGTTCAAGCCCCACATTGGGCTCGCTGCTGTCAGTGCACAGCCCACTTCAGATCCTCTGTCCCTCTCTCTCCCTGCCCTTCCCCCGCTTGTGAGCTCTCTGTCTCTCAAAAGTAAATAAGCATTAAAAAAAATAAAGCTAAAAATTAACCACTAGAAATTCCAAAAGTATAATGTAAATATTGCAATCAGGAGACAGAGGCAGAGGGTTGATAGGAGTTAGTGGACATACCCTCGATCCCTCATCCATCCCTAAGAGGAGACCCCAGACGCTATCTACAGTGGGAGGGTCAAAGCACAGGTATACACACGGGTGATTTAGAATTATGGAGACAACCACTAGAAACAACTTAAAAGTGTTTATTAGGAGGAGGAGAAATTCCCTTCTCATTTTATGCTATTTTATATTATGCAATGCTTTTAACTTGCACGCATACTACTTTTTCTATTGTGGTAAAATACATGACATAAAATTTACCTTTTTAGCCATTTTAAAGTGTGCAGTTCAGTAACATTAAGTACATTCATCATGTTGGGCAACCACTTCCGCTATCGATTTCCAGAACTTTTTCATCATCTCAAACAGGAACCTGTTAAACAATAAATCCCCATTATGCCTTTCCCCCCATCCCTGGTAACCACATTCTGTTTTCTGTCTCTATGAATTTGCCTATTCTCAGTGCCTCATTTAAGTGGAATCATACAATATTTGTCCTTTTGTATCTGGACTATTTCACTTATCATATTTCCAAAGTCATCCATGTTGTATCATGTGTCTGAATTTCATTCTCTTCTGTTGTGGAAAAATAGACATAAAATTTACCATTTTAACAATTTTTCAGCATACAGCTCAGTAGCATTAAGTACATTCCGATTGTGGTGCAACCGTCACCACTTTCCATCTCTAGAACTCTTTCATCTTCTCAAACAGAAATTCCATTCTCATTAAACAGTAATTCCCCATGCCTTCTCATCCCACCCCCTGAAAAGCACCATTTCATTTTCTATCCCTAGGAGTTTGACTACTCTAGGTACCTCCTACTAGTAGTCTCATACAATACTTGTCTTTTCGTGTCTGCCTTATTTTACTTAGCATAATGTCTTCAAGATTCATTCATGTTGTAGCATGTGTCAAAATTTCTTTTCTTTTTAAAGCTGCATAATATTACATTGTATATACCACATGTGCTTTATCCATTCATCTGTTGATGGGCATTTGGGCTGCTTCCACCATTTTGTTATTGTGGATAATGTTGCTGTTAACATTAGTGTGCAAGTATCTGTTCAAGTCCCTGCTCTTAATTCTTATGGGTATCTATCTAGGAGTGGGATTGCTGGATCATAGGGTAATTCCATGTTTAACATTTTGAGGAACTTCCAAACTGTTTTCCACAGCATTTTACATTTTCACTGGTAATGCACAAGGGTCCCAATTTTTCTACATCTTTGCCAACACTTGCTATTTTCTGGGTTTTTATTTGTTTGCTTGTTTGTTTGTTTGTTTGTTTTTGATAACAGCCATCCTAATGGGTGTGAAGGATCGTCTCATTGTGATTTTGAGTTGCAATGCCCTAAGGACTAGTGATGTTAGATACCTTTTCACATGCTCATTGACCATTTTTACATCTTCTTTGTATATCTTTTTTGGAGAAATATCTACTGGAACCCTTTTTTCAAGTCCATTTTTGTATCAGTTGCTTTTTGTTATTGTTGATGAATTATAGGAGTTCTTTATATATTTTAGATATTAATCTCTTCTAAGATATTTAATTTGCAAGTATTTTTCCCATTCCATAAGTTGCCTTTTCACTATGTTAATTGTATCCTTTGATACACAAAAGTTTTCATTTGAAGAAGTCTTGCTTATATTTTCTTTTATAGCCTATGCTTTGGTGTCATATCTAAGAAGTATTACCAAATCCAACGTCATGAAGCTTTCCCCTATTTTCTTCTAAGAGTTTTTATAATTTTAGCTCTTAAGTACAGGGCTTTGACCCATTTGAGTTACTTTTTTGTATATGATGTAAAATAAGAGCACATATATTATTTTTAAAGTTTTAAAATAAACATTGGTAAAAAATAAAATAAACATTAGTATATATATATATATATATATATATATATATATATATATATAAAATCACTCAACCATAAAAAAGAATGAAATGTTCACATTTGTGACAACATGGATGGACCTAAAAGGTACTATGTTAAATTTCACAATAAGTCAGAGAAAGACAGATGCCATATGATTTCACTTATATGTGGAATCTAAAAGACAAAACAAATGAACAAAGAAACAAAAAGCAAAAGCAAACCCATTAGTACAGAGAACAAACTGATGGCTGCTGGGGGGGTGGGGGAGGGGGAGATGAGCAAAATGAGTGAAGGGGAACGGAAGGCACAGGCTTCTAGTTATGGAATGAATAAGTCATGGGAATGAAAAGCACAGCAGAGGGAATATAGTCATGATATTGTAATAGTGTTGTATACTGACAGATGGTAGTTACACTTGTGGTGAGCATAGCATAATGTATAAACTTGTCAAATCACTATGTTGTACTCCTGACACTAATATAACATTGTATGTCAACTATAATTGAATAAAAATAAACATTAATGAAGATAAGACATAAAATTATTTTTAAACGTTGGGGATCATTCAACAGGATGTTGACTATCATTTAAAAATTACCCTTGCATTGTTACTTTTTTTAATTCTCAGAAACTCATAGCTTTGAAAATCACATTGCTCTACTTTTTCTTCCTTAAGTTTTGCAATGGCCTTTGGTTGAATTGTATTGGAAAGTCCAAAATAGTCACCGACTTTAAGGTCAACAATGACTTTCCCACAGTGCTCTGGAAAACCTCAACCCCTGACAGGACCAGGTGGTTTCCAGCCTGCTCAGTTCCAGGGAAGTTTAGCTTCTCATTTGGTTCATGAGGAAGAACAAGAATAGATTCTCTAAGCCTAGTGCATTCCACACAGTAGGTGATCAGTAAAGTCTGTTCAATGTTTGTCTGATTGGTTTGTTGACTGTCAAATTCCTGGAACTGAGCACATCCCATTTACTGTCATGCTGGCTGGTGACACAGATGAGATCAGCCTCTGCTGGGCCTCCACTAACAGATCTCCCAGCTTAGGGAATGAGGGACTGTGCAGATTTGTCCAGATTTGCAATGTCCTCTTCCCTTCAGTCTGTGAGCCTGGGCATTTAGGATGATTGGGCACTTGGAGGGTAAGAGCTTCCCTCACATTAGCACCACAGACATAGGCTGTTTCTGTGAAATCATCACTTCTCCATAGACCTGCCTTACAAAATGCAACAATGGCTTCCTTTTAGTGAGTACTTAATTGATTCTATGTGACTATGTCATCTAATTCCAGAGAATAAGCTAGGAACTTGGTTGGTTTTCATTCCATCTTACAGATGAAAATACTGAGGATTAATCAGTGTATTTCAGGCTATTCAGGTAGAATTCAAACCCAAGTCTGGCTGGCCTGAAGACTCTTCTCTGAACCATCACAGTATCTACACAGTCCTGATTCTAGGTTGCATTTCACTGTTCTCATCCTCCAATACTGTCAAATTATCTCATAAAAGACCAGTTCCCAAAGGCCTAAATTCATTCCTTGGCTTCCCAGCTAAGATTCCTTAGCAAAGCCTTCAAGAACTCAGAAGACGCAATAACTGCCTGGAGAAGGCTGATCAATGAGATTGTTCTGGAAGGCTCCTGCGGGGCAACTTAATACCAGAAAATAGGGCTCTCATCAGCTCTCCCTGAAACAGCTTTAAAAAAATAGTAATCATTGCTAAAACCCTCTAAGATTCTGAAAAAGCAAATACAATTATGAAGAAAATATATATTTTATTTGCAACAGCCTGAAAGGATAGTTTGGGAGGTCCAATTTATGATACAACAGAGTTTTATTGTGTCGGCCCTGTGTATTCTTTAGATTATATACCAGCTCCTGTATACCGATATGGCAAGTACACTGAGATTCCCAAAGGAAGGCAGCAATAAATAAAAGTTGAGAGACTAAGGGTTTCAGTGTTTTATTGCTGCCGAGCCTGGTGAATTTAGGTTAACCACTTTAGAGAACTAAAGATTATTTTTAATTAGTTCATTCATTCTTTCATTAAGACGGTCAAAAATTTATTAGGCATCTTCTGTTCTAAAGTGTATACTGTGTGATTTTAATTTATGGAGGTGACATATAAAAGCCAATGCTATTGAAAGAAGGATTAATTCTATTTCTCAAGAGAAAGGAACACATGACTCCAAGCAAGGCCACAGGGGAAGCATCAGGATGGTGAGGAGACAGAAGACAAAAGTGATGGGAAAGTCTGAGTTGTAGTCTTTATTGAGGTTTCCTCAGGAAAGGCAAAACAGGGTGGGGTTAAAGGGCTTAGTATTGACTAGATGGAATAATTACATTGGGCTTTGGACAATAGGGATGGTCTCTAGTTACCTGGTACAGGCCCTGGGATGATGTAGGGCAGAGGAAGTATTGGCCAGGTGTGCGGGAGTTCAATGAGCAGTGGTGAGGGCTGTAGACCTGGGACTGTCTGATTTGCATGTGAGAGAGGTGTTCCTGACCAAGTGGTGTGCTTACTAGTCCTGGCAAGGGTAATCTCTCCCAGAGTCTGCAAGATCCCCAAATGCCAGTGTATCAAGAATGCAGAAAATACAAAAATATACTTAATAGGAGTGACATCAGCAAGATGGCAGAATAGGAGTTTCCCTCACAGAAGCATCAATTTGAACAACCATCCACCCATGTAAACACCTCAATAAGAGCCAAGGAATCCAGTGAAGAGTTTGCAGCACCTGAGTAGAGCACAGAAGTGCAGAAATAAGAAAATGCATTGAAGAGGGCAGGAAGGACAGTTTCACATTACCCATGTGCTATGGTCTGAATGTTTGTGTTCTCCTAAAATTCATATGTTGAAACCAATGTCCCCTGGGAGGGCATTAGGACATGGCACCTTTGGGAGAACTTTGGGAAGCAGAGCCCTCAGGAATCAGATTAGTACCCTTATAAAAGAGGGCCACAAAAGCTCTCTTGCCCTTGTTACCATTTACCATTTTTTTTTAAAACATTTTTGCCATTTTTACCAGTGAGAAGTCAGAATTCTGCAATGCAGAAGAGGTCCTCACCAGGACCTGACCATGCTGGTAGCCTGATCTTGGGCTTCCAGTCTCGAGAACTGTAAGAAATAAATTCCTGTGTTTATAATCCTCTCAGTCTACAGTATTTTGTTATAGCAGCCTGAATGGACTAAGACACCACACCACCCCTCCCTAACTCTTTACAGTGAAGCATGGAGAAAGATACCCACTGTTTGCAGGGGGAAGAGTGACAATGAGCACCCCTCTTTGCCATAGACCACAGCATCAAGATTGCCTCAGTGAACCCAGGCAGCAGGCTGGTCTATGCAGCCCCAGTGCCAAGCCATCCCCTTACCCCAAGCCCCTGGCCTCCTTCCCCTATGGAGCTCCAGGTAGCTCCCAGAGACTCAAGTTCCAGTTTGATCCCAGTGCCACGCTGACCTCCATGGATCCAGGCACCAGGCCCACTTCAGTAAACCCTGGTGTCAAGCCAGCCCCCACAGACTCAGGACCAGTATTATCCCTGTGGATCCAGGCATGAAGCCCATTTCAGTACCAAGCTGGCCCCTGAGGACTCAAGCTCAAAGCCTGCCTCAGCACCAGGAGGGCTCCCACAGATTCAGGTTCCAAACACATCCCTGCAGACTTAGTCTCCAGGCGTGCCCCTTGGACCCTAGTGTCAGGCCAGCCGCTGCCAATCCAGGACTCACCCACCCCAGTATACTCAGGTTCCAGGTGTGCCTTTGTGGACCTAGGCACCAGGCTCACTAACCCACTGACCCAGGCACAAGCCCAGACCCACTGAGGAATCTAGCACCAAACTAGCCCATGGCCCCCACAGGCTGATCTATCCAGAATTTCTGAACAGGCTGACTGCTGAAGAGCTTTTCCTGCCAAAGTCAATCTGTAAAAACTGGAAGAGGTGATTATCTCTTCAAATGCACAGACATAAACACAAGGCAACAAGTATCATGAATAATCAGAGAACTATGACATAGCAAAGGAATGACAATGTTCTAGTAACTGATCCTAAAGTAATGGAAACCTACAAACTGCCTGGCAAAGAATTCGAAATAATTGTCAAAATAAAGAAGCTCAGTGAGCTTAAAGAGGACACAGATAAATAACTAAACAAAACCAGGAAAATAATACATGAACAAAATGAGAAGTTCAACAAAGAGACAGAAACCATAAAAAGGAACCAAATCATTTTAGGAGCTAAAGGAGACAATGACTGAACTGAAAAATTCAAGGGAGCTTTAACAGTAGACTCAATCGAGCAGAATGAAGAACAACACTTTATCATCAGATAGGCTTTGTGTTAGGTGATTTTGCCCAACTGCAGGCTAACATAAGTGTCCTGAGCACATTTAAGGTAAGCTAGGCTATGATGTTTTTGTAGGTTAGATATATTAAACGCATTTTCAACTTAAAATATTTTCAACTTAAGATGGGTTTACATAATCCCGTCATAAGTCAAAGATGTAGGCACATTGTTAAAGACCTAGGAAGAGCAGGAAAAGAAAAAGGTAAAGAAAACTTACTTAAAGAAATAACGACAGAAAACCTCCCAAATCTGAAGAGGTACTTAAACATCCAGATCCATGAAGCCCAAAGAACTCTAAATAGATTAAATATAGGGGTGCCTGGGTGGCTTAGATGGTTAAGTGTCCAACTCTTGATTTCAGCTCAGGTTATGACCCCAGGGTTGTGGGATCAAGCCCCATGTCAGGTTCTGTACTGTCAGCCCAGAGCCTGCTTGGGATTTTCTCTCCCTCTCTGCCCCTCCCCTGCTTGCTCTCTCTCTCTCTCTCTCTCTCTCTCTCAAAATAAATAAATAACCTTTAAAAAATAAAGTTAAATAATAGATTGAACATAAAAATATTGTCACCAGAACACATTATAATCACATTCTCATAAGTCAAAGAGAGAATTTCAAAAGAAGCAGGAAAAAAGTGACTTGTAATACAAGGGGACCCCCATAAAACTGTCAGTGGATTTTTCAGCAGAAATAGGCCTGGAAAAACTGGGATGATACAGTCAGAGTTGAAGAAAAAAAATGTAGACCAAGATTACTATACCCAGTAAAGCTGGCCTTCAGAAATGAAGAAGAGATAAAGATCTTATCAGATCAAAAAAAGCTGAAAAAGTCCATCACCAGTAGACCTGCCTTACAAGAAATGCTAAAGGGAGTTCTTCAAGCTAGAAATGAAAAAATACTAATTAATAACATAAAAAACATATGAAAGTCTAAAACTCACTGTAAAGGTAAGAATACAGTCAAATTCAAATACTTTGAGTACTGTAATGGTGGTGCATAAATTATTTTAACTCTAATGTAAAAGTTAAGACAAAGTATTTTACTAAAGCTATAGCTACAATAATTTGTTAGTGGATTCACAATATTAAAAAATGTAAACTGACATCAAACATAAAATGTGGGAGGAGGAGAAGTAAAAATGTAGAGTTTTTGTATGTGGTTGAAGTTCAGTTGTTATCAGCTTAAAACAGACTATTATAACTATAAGATGTTTTGTGTGAGCCTCGGGGTGATCACAAAGAAAAAAACCTAAACCTATAGTAAATACACAGAAGATTAAGAGAAAGGAATCAAAGCACACCACAACCAAAAAAAAAAAAAAAAAAAAAAAAAAAATCATCATCATCATCAAATCACAAAGGACTACAGCAAAAGAAGAAAGGAACTACAAAGCAATCAAATCACAATTAACAAAATAGCAATAAGTCCTTACCTATCAATAACTACTTTAAATGTAAATGGATTAAATTCTCAATCAGAAGACATAGAGTGACTGAACGGATTAAAAACATAATTCAACTATGTGCTGCTTATGAAAGAGTGGCTTTAGCTTTAAGTACATTCTTCAGGCTGTAAGTGAAGGGATAGAAGATGTCCCATGATAATGGTAAACAGAGCAGAGCAGGAATGGCTATACTTATATCAAGACAAAATAGACTAAGTCAAAAACTGTCACAAGAGACAAAGAAGATCACTATATAATGATAAAGGGATTAATTCATTCAGGAAATATAACAATTATAAATACATATGTACTCAACATTGGAGTACCTGAATATACAAAACAAATATTAACAGAACTGAAAAGGAGAATAGACAGCAATATAATAATAGTAGGAAACATCAATACCCTACTTCAACAATGGATAGATCATCTAGACAGAAAATCAATAAGGAACATTGGACTTAAACTGCACGTTAGACCACATGGACCTGACAGACATAAACAGAATACCCCAAACACCAGCAGCAGAATACACATCCTTTTCAAGTGCACACAGAATATTCTCCAGAATAGACCTTATGTTAGGCCACAAAACAAGTTTTAACAAATTTAAGAAGGTTGAAATTATATCAAGTATTTTTTCTTTTTATACCACAATGTTTGAAACTAGAAATCAATAACATGGGAAAAATTGGAAAATTCACAGATATGTAAAAATTAACAGCATGCTCCTGAACAATCAACAGGACAAAAAAGAAATCAAGAGGATATAAGCATTATCTCAAAACAAATGAAAATAGAACACAAAATACAAAAACTTATGGTATGTAGTAAAAGCAGTTCTAAGACAGAAGTTTATAGAATTAAATTCTTACATTAAGAAAATAGATCTCAGATAAACAACCTAACTTTATACTCAAGGAACTAGAAAAAGAGCAAACTAAGGTTAGCAGAAAGAAGGAAATAATAAAGATCAGAGCAGAGAAATGAAATAGAGGTCTAATGCATTATTAGACTGTGCTTATTAATACTGTGTTGTATACTTGAAATTTGCTAAAAGAGTAAATCTTAAGTGTTCTCACCATACACACACACACACACACACACACACACACACACAGTAACTATATGAAGAGATGGATATGTTAATTAGCTTGATTATGGTCACCATATCCCAATGTATATGTATATGAAAATATGTACATTTTTTAATTTATTAATCATACCACAATAAAGCTTAGGGAGAAAAGAAAATATAGTTAATATAATTGGCCCAGTGATAAATGAATGCCAAATAGACCAAAAAAACAAAAAACAAAAAACTAAGAAAACACAATTAGAACTTCTTCTATATCTTATTCTTTGTGCTAGATCTTGAAAATGTGGTAGTGAGCAAAACCAGCATGGTTATCTTTATGGAACATTTAGTCTAATTGTAAAAGGAGACTGGATTAGGTCATCTAAATTCTGCAATTCATTGCATAGTATTTACATGGTGAGGGCATCACCTCTACGTTATTTGCTAAGTCCTTGGTCAGGATGTAGCCCTTAATTACAACATTGTTTCAGCAGAGGAAAAGATTTTCTTTAAGCAACCACCTCTGTGTTGGTTTCCAGGAATACACCATGGAAATGAGTGGGGCTAGTGTCCCTCAGCCACATAAACTTGTTCTCCCTTTTCCAGAGCTGCATTCAGCAAGGCAGAGGGAAGAGATTCAGGGCCCCTCTCTGGACTCTCCGTGGCTGAGGCCCGAGGATGGTCTGCCCCACCCCATGCCAGAGGACCAGAATCTCCCTGGGCGTGCCTGCAATGTGACTGAAAAACAGCCCTGAAAACCAGAAGTAGATGTTGGGGGTAAAGAGTCCATCCTTCAGTCAGGAGGATGGGAGAGAGCCGCAGTGCATTTTATTTCTTTCCATCAATTTTCTTCCTCAGTACATCACAAATCTATATCACAATTCTTTCTTTCATTCATGGTGATTGTAACCCAAGCCTCCATCATCTTTCTGGACTGTTCCAGCTATCCCCTCACTGGTCTCCATGCCTCCACTCATCCTCCTACCGTCCCTCTTCCAAATGATTTCTTCTTCAGCCACCAGTTATTTAGAAGTACTGTAACATTTCTAAGAGCATGGAAACTAAGAACATTTCCATTTCTAAGAACATGGAAAATTTTTTTCCCTACCATTTTATTTTCTCATTTCATTGCACTGTGTTGAGAGAACCTGGCCTGGATGGTACTAAAGTGTTGTAATTTCTCAGGCTGTGCTGTGGGGCTGGTATGCGATCACATTTTGAAAATGTTCCTTGTGTACTTGAAGAAAAAGTTTAAATTCTCCCATTATGAATGTGAATCTGTCGACTTTTCCTATGAGTCTGTCAGGTTTTGCTTTGGGTATCTGAAGGCTACGTGTTAAGTGAATATAGATGTACAAAGACTCCAAATTGTTATATTTTTCTGGTGAACTGTAGCCTTTACCACTGGGCGGTGATCTTTCTGATGGTCTGTCCTTTGAAGAAGAGCTGCCTGTGGGGCGCCTGGATGGCTCAGTTGGTTGAGCATCCAACTTCCATTCAGCTCATGATCTCGCAGTCAGTGAGTTTGAGCCCCGCGTCAGGCCCTGTGCTGACAGCTCAGAGCCTGGAGCCTGCTTAGGATTCTTTGTCTCCCTCTCTTTCTGTCCCTCCCCTACTCGTGCTCTATCTCACTCTGTCCCTCAAAAATAAATAACTGTTAAAAAAAAAAAAAAGAAGAAGAAGAAGGAGAGCTGCCCTGTGTCAGCTGCCAGCATGCTCTGCCTCTGTCATAGCACTTGGTCCTCATGTTTCCTGATATTGCTGACCCAGAAGGAGAATATAACTGCTTTGGGTCTCTGTCAGCCCAGGAAGGTCATATAAATCCACTGACAAACCAACAAGGCCAAACAACTACACAAATAATATTATCACTGAGCATATTCAGGTGTTTTAAAATATAAGGTACAGGGGTACCTGGGTGGCTCAGTCGGTCGGGTGTCCAACTCTTGATCTCTGCTCAGGTCATGACCCCAGGGTCATGGGATCAAGCCCCTCGTTGGGATCCATGCTGATCCTGGAGCCTGCTTAAAATTGTTTCTCTCTCCCTCTGTCTGCCCTTCCCACGCAGGCCCACTTTCTCTCTAAAATAAGAAAATAAAGGGGCGCCTGGGTGGCTCAGTTGGTTAAGCGGCCGACTTCAGCTCAGGTCATGATCTTGCAGTCCATGAGTTCGAGCCCCGCGTCGGGCTCTGTGCTGACCGCTCAGAGCCTGGAGCCTGTTTCAGATTCTGTGTCTCCCTCTCTCTGACCCTCCCCTGTTCATGCTCTGTCTCTCTCTGTCTCAAAAAAATAAACTTAAAAAAAAAATTAAAATAAGAAAATAAATAAAATATAATGTTCAGATAATTATGGATCAAGGTAGGCTCATCACTTGTAACAAATGTACCACTTTGCTGGCAGATATTGATAGCTGGGAAGGCTATGCATGTGGTGGGGGGAAGGGGTATGTGGGAAATCTCTGTACCTTCTGCTAATTTTGCTGTGAATCTAAAAATGGCCTAAAAACAAAGTCAAATAAAATATAATACAGTAATAGAAAATTTGAGGTACAGTAAGGCCAATAGATCAGGAGATGGTTGCCATTGAAATGACAGCTTGTCACAGTTCTCAAGAGGAGGAGGCATGGAGTGGAGGGCAAGCACCCATCAGGGGGCAGAAGGAGCCAGAGGAAATGTGGGCAAGAGCGTTTATTGTGCTTTCCATGGGAAGGGACAGGGAGCTAGGGTAAGAGGTTTAGGATTAGCCAGTTTTCAGCAGGCTCTGAACCATAGGGACTCTCATTGCACAGTGCCCGGCTTTGGAGTGATTAGGGCAGGTAGATAGTAGCCTGGAGTCTGCGAGCCCAATGAAGGAAGTGGTTGGTTGTGTGGGCTCTGGGTTGGTTGATTTGTATTTGAAGAGCATGCTTGCAGGCAAGTTGTTTACTACCTCTAAGAACTGACTAGCCATGGGACAGCCAGGTCAGCAAGACTCCCAGATGTCAAAGCATCAGATTACGGGGGGGGGAGGGGGGGGGCGTGGAAAGGCATGGTTAATGCAGTAGGGCATTTGCTATATGCCAGGCACTGTACTTGGGTCTTATGTCAGTTAAGCCCCAACAACCGTAGGAGGAAGAGATGAGGATACAGGCCCAGAGACATGAAACAACTTTCCCAATGTCACAGAGCTAGTACATTGTGAAATCTGGTCTGACTCCAAAAGCAGTCTTCTAAATAGTTTCCAAAGAAACTCTGACATTAATTCTACCAAAGGAGGGAATGTGACTCATATCATAGTTATTGACCCTTGACCTGAAGCTTGGGTGCTCCCTGTCCCTTCCTGATCTCCAATATCTGGATATTCCCTAGTCTTCCTGGGACGCATATAACTCAGATTCATGGTCCTGATTCCTTACCAGGGAGTTGAAACTCCACCCAATGGCTCCGCCCACAAAGCCAATGAGCAATGATGCTGTAGTCCCTTCGGTCAAGTACAGAATGAAAGAGTCAAAACCATAGGTTTCTAAGGCCATAGTCGCCAAGTTCCAGGCCCCAGAAATCCCCTATAGCCACACACCCCCCACTGCTCTACTCAGGCTGCTCAGTGCAACGCTGACCAGCCTATTAGGATTCATTCCCCAGCCCCATACTGGCCTTACAGTGTCCTCAGCCCTAGGCACTGCTGATTTCATAGTCACCCACTTCTCCTTTCCACCTTTCCTGCCCCCACCCTCCCACAAATCTGCAGAGACCCACCCAGAGCAGCTTTCCTCCAGCCCCCACTCTCCCCACCACAGCCCCAGCCCTGCCCAGGAACAGGTGGGTAGCTGGCTGCTGGGCCACTCAAAGAATCTGGCCGTGGTTCATTAGCCAGTGCTATCGCATGGGCCATTCTCCACAGTTTGAAAAGTCCTGGGAGAGGAGAAATCTGGCAGCAGTAATAAGGGAAGTGAGCACTTACAATGTCAGCCCCAATCTGCCACTCTCACTCCTCCAGATGCTCAAGATGCCCCCCCACAGCCCACCCTTCCCCTCAGCAGCCAGGACCTGCTTTGTTCACTCTCTGCCCTTCCCAATTCCTGGGAGGTGCAAATCTCCTCTTTTAGGCCTAACTCAAGTTTCCTGATGGCCAATGGTGGACCTGGAAGAGATTTTGGACATCATAAAAACTCAACTCCCTGGTTTTAGAAACAAGAGAACTGAGGTACGGAAAGCTGAGGGCTGGCTGCTCCAAAGTAGGAGATGGGACAGGTGGTGTGCACAAACACATGCACACACACACAGACATGTATACACGTAGATGCACACACACAGCATCCACACATCAGGATGCAGGATGCTGGTGTGACTGGTGAAATCTGAATAAGCTTTATGTATTGTTCTAGTGTTAGTTCCCTGGTTTTGATAGTCTACTGTGTTACACAGAATGTTACCACTTGGGGATGCTGGGTTGAAGGTACATAAGACCTTTTTTTAAATTTTTTTGGAAATCTATAATTATTTCAAAATAAAAAAGTTTCTTTAAAAATCACCTGAGGAGTTTTTGAAACATGCCAGTGTCTGTGCCTCAAAACAGAACATTTGAATTAGAATCTCCAGGGGTTGGGAGCCAGGTGAATATGTATATATATAAAGGGTCAATAAAACCCAATAAAGCAGAAGTTTTATGTATATGTATATATATATACACATATATACATATATATATATACATATATATATACATACATACATATACATATATATATGTGTGTGTGTGTGTGTGTGTGTATGTATATGTATATGTACATGTACATGTATATGTATGTATATGGAGAGAGAGCGAGAGAGAGCCCAAGGGGTGAACCTAATGGGCATGTGTAGTCTTAGGGCTCCAGTTGGGACATCATATACCTCGGGTTGAACACGATGATCCCGGCATGCCGCAGGCGGCCGTGTGGTGGGATTTCAGGGGCTCTTGAAATCGCAAGCCAGCAGATGCCTAGCTAATCTCAGGTGACAGGATCCAGGAGACGAGGGTTCTCTGCAGCCACACGCTCACTGCAGGGCTTCTGCCCACCTGGCTGTGCTGCGAACCTGGCGGAGAATCAGAGCCACAGCACGCTGGTGTTGAGGCTGCACGGGGAGACCCACCTTCTCTTTGTGTGCCGGCATTACGTTCCCCGGATGGCGGTCTTTCTCAGACAGTCTGGAGCACGGACTCGGCAGTTGGGCATCACCCACCCCTGAGGTGTCTAACCTATGCCGTCACTGTCTTTGACTCACACAGCAATCCCTGGTCTGTCACCTGTGGTGAAGGCGACAGCAATGGTGTCCCTTATGATGAGTAGCACAGCGATAGCCGTGCATCCAGGAAGGCACTGACTTGGGCTATTTTTCTGAAAAGGCAGCTGAAGACCGTGGGCTCTTCCTACAGCCAGTTCAGCATAACCTTCTTTGCCCCATAGACACGGTGTCCCGGTTCCAGGCAGCTGAGGGCCTCTTCTACAAGGGCCCGTGTCTTGGGCTGGGTTCCCCACAAGCAGTCCCTGAAACAAGGATTGGAGCGTGACTGATTTATCAGAGAAGGGATTTCAGGAAGCACCAACAGGGAAGTGGGTGAGTCCGACTGGGCAGGGAGAGACCAGCCCACAGGGTGCTGGAAGCACGGAGCTAACAGACTCCAGGGGCTGGACTCCCCGACGCCCTTGGTTGTGGGCTGCTCCCCGGCATTGACTCCTGGACACTCTGGGGCTGCCTGAAGTCCCCCTGACTCCCCACCAAATTCCCGACCTACAGAAATCATAAGAGATATTAAAGGATCCTTGTCACGTTAAGCCACTAATTGTTGGGGTGATTTGTTACACAGCAGTAGATAACCAATATACCTGGGATCAGTGTATCCTGAAGCCCTCAAAAAAAATCTCAATGTTCCCCTTCTCCCAGTGTGTATATTCTGGAAATATCTACAGGCTCCTTTGGAGCAGGATTAGAGGAATATCTACTCTATGCACTTGCTGCTGCTGCAGTGTCCTCCCTCAAGGAAACTTGGCTTCTCTTTTATTGGTCTCTGGGTCTGAAAACAGGTTCAGTCCTGAACTCTGGGCAAGGGAGAACCATTTCTGAGCCAGGTCAGTTGTGGCTGACCTCAACCTTCCACCCAGTCTCTTGTGATCTCACTTCACCAAGAGTAAGCCAAGCAGCACCCTATGGGGTTCCTGTCTACCTTGCCACCAGATGCTCCATGGCCTATTCAGCACCATCACAGATTTCTGTGGGTCAGTCTCCCCGGTGGCCATTCTGTTCTTGCTATCTGTTATGGGAGTTCCTTGCAGTTATCTGGACTCAGAAGTATGGAGTTGGGTCATACGCGCTAATAGTGGATCCCAGTCCATCACAACATCTCCACCTCACTGACTGAGGTGGGGGTGGGGGGTGGGGTGGGCATCAACAAAGCCATTCTGGCAATGCACAGGGCCAGCTTTGGCTGTGCTTGCTAGGTTGCTAATTCCTGAGCCACAGAAGTGTGGCGCTCTATCAGAAAACTCCCATCTAACCTTATATTCCTTTCTCCCCAGTCCTCACAACCTCCATCCATGAGCCATTCCCAGGCAGATCCTACCCAGTCCCCACCAGTGACGATCAGGCAGGCAGCCCTGCAGCACTTGGGGCCATACCCCTTTCTTCCAGTAGCTGGGACAGTGCTTCCCTGCTCAGGCCAGGCTATGTCATGACCCTTGTTACTGGGCTTGAAGACATGAGGGAAGGCAGGAAAGTTCTTGGGGAAAATACACATCACCTTGCAAGCATCTTCCCAGCCTCTGTGTGGTGTGCAGGCGATGGGAGAGTGCTCACCCCCAGCAACAAGGAGGGCATCACCTCTGCTGGTCCTGAGGGCTCAGGGGGTCAAATTCATCCTCAAAAATGCCACATCACAGGTCTCTGGTTTCCACTTCTTCCCTAACAGCGTCCTGACTTCAGCAGATGAGACCTGCCACGACTTGAACCTCTACCATCTTGACAATTCAGTTTGGGCCTGGCCTTCAGCACTCACCATGGCTAGATGAGGAGCTCTTTAAGTACTTCCATGGAGGCCTCTGGGGTTCACGGTGTGCCCTGAGTGATAACTGCCTGACCTGAGCCTCTTATCTTCTTTCTTCTGGGTAACTATGGCAGTTACAATGAATCCTTAACAGTGGTCATTCCCTGGAGTGCCTGGGTGGCTCCGTCAGTAAGCCTCCAGCTCTTGGTTTCTGCTCAGGTCGTGGGTTCAAGCCACATGTCAGGCTCCATGCTAACAGTGCAGAGGCTGCTTGGGATTTTCTCTCTCCCTTTCTCTACCCCTCCCTGTTCTCTCTCTCTCTCTCTCAAAATAAATAAATAAAACTTAAAAAAAATTAAAGTGGATATTCCCCCTATACATTTAGCCACTAGAGCTATTGCATTAGCCACTGCATCTGCCCTTCTGCCTGTGGCCCATCTTAACCCCCAGCAGGTAAAAAGCCTTAGTAAGTGTGATTCTGCAGCACCCTGGCGGTCAACCACCATTAGGCAGCAAGTGATGTAATTCAGAATCCAATCCTGAGGTTCTGCTTCTGAAACTTCTCCTGGTACCCATAGTCTTAGGCTGGTTCCGTGACAAACAGCTGTGGAGACAAAGATTTGGATGCAAAAGATTTATTTGGCAAGTAGTCCCAGGAAACACCAACATGGGAGTGGGAAGGGAGATAGGAGACGAGGGGAAGACACTAAGGGTATGTTCACAGCGATTTACCAGTGCAGTCAACTTGGGCTCCACCTTGCTACGATCTCTGGGAGACAGTGTGGCATGAGCTTCAGGATCCTCATCTTCTGTAAAGGCCGGGGCATTGTCCTCCCACTCCCACTTACTCCTGGAGATGTCACCCTGGTGTGTCCCATGGGCACCTGAGAGAAAGTCCTCAAGCAGAGAGTGGCAGGTATTAGCGGTCAGCTGCTGTCGGCACAGACTAGAATCAATGCAGTGCTGCAAGATGATTCAGGACAGTGGCAGCATCTGCTACAGCCTGCAGATGTTCTAAACTGAGCTGAGGCATATGTACCAGCATGGGGACACATCAGCAAGCCAATGCAAGACAGGCATAGGGGTAAAAGGCATCAGCTGAAGATTGCTCACAGTCAGGCATCAGAGTATGATCTCCAGCTCTGATGGAGACCAGCCCAGATCAACTGTGATGGAGAAACAACATTGAAAATGTAGAGCAATAGCCCAGGCCAAGGGTGGGGGGAGGGCGGCAGTGGTGGCCATGAGCATTTGAGTGTTTTATACATGAAGAATTAAGTCAGAGAAGACCCAGAGGAAAGGGGGAAGGTGCCAAACAAGCATTTTTAATATCCTAGCATTGCCAAAGACCAGCCTTGGATGGGAGAAGATGGTCAAGCTGATAAACTAGCTTTTATGAGCATGCTCCACACTTAATCACATCAGCTGAGCACAGGACTTGATCGGTCCCTAGAAAAGAAATCAATTCCCATACAACAAAAGCCAGTAGCTGCCCCCACATAGTGTCATAACAGTACATTTCAAGCAATTCAGTGAAAAATCAATTAGTTCAGCAGGAAAATAAATAAATAAACAAAAACAATAGCTCAACTCTCTTGGCAATGTACCAAACATCCAGTGATTATGTTTAAGGAAACGATGTTTCCCTTTCCAACCAGCTATTGTGACATTGGCTGACAGTATCATTATTACTGAGCTACCTCCAAGCACAGGGAGCTACCACAGGAAGAGCTGGCTTTGGTGTGGAACAAGTCAACTGGTAAGCAGTTGCCATGAATGAAACGCCAAACAGAAGTCAAAACCAAGGGTAGAGTCCTCGGTGATCCTCCTTTACTGTCAGCTTCTGTCTTTGATCCTGAAGAGAGAGCACGAGAATACAATTGTCCAAGGAGACATGACTAATCCTTAAATCATGCCCACAAAGGTACTGGTGGGACCCATATAATTTGTGGAGTCCAGTGGAAAATTAAAATGCGTGTCCCCTTCTTTAAAAATTATTAAGAATTTCAAGACAGCAACAGTAGATCATTAAAGCAAGCGGGGACAATCTGTGAATGCACAGATGGCATGCCCATGAAGCCAGCCTGGGCAAAAAGGTCGGGTACAGAGAGAGCACTGGGCTGGGAGTCAGGATCCCCAGGTTTGGTTCTCACTATGCCATGTGCTTGCTATGTGACTGTGGGTGAGTCACTGAGCTGCTCTGGGTCATCTAACCACACAAGATAAAGAACAAAGATGTGAGGGAAATTCAAGGCTTCAAATCTAGTTTGCTATTTACAAAATGTTTTGTGTAAAGTCAATCTTTTAGGAATCAGTATTTCTATAAATTTATATATACTTAGTCTTGAGAAAGCTTTATTTAAAAAAAATGTCCATTCCTTACCTGCCTCCTGCCTACCACTGTGCTAAATTCCAGGGATGATGATTAGGGAAATCCTAATCCTAATCCTTCCTTATGGGACCCAGACTCCAAATCCCCAGATCCAGATATGGGACAATGATAACAACCAGAGTATATCTACCAATGGTACCTCTCAAGGGTGTTGCCCCAAAACACTCTAATCTTGAAAGCTGCTTTTCTGGAATTGCCTTTAAAGAAGGTTAAACCACCAACAAAGTTAACCCCATTGCCTGACAATTGCTCCCATCTTTGGACCACTTACTATAGTACCTAGCTTTATTATCCATCTTGATTAATAGTTTTTTTTTTTAAGTTTATCTATTTATCTTGAGAGAGGGAGAGGACACAAGTGAGGTAGGGGCAGAAAGAATGGGGAGAAAGAGATCCCCAAGCAGGCCCCACACCGCCAGCATAGCCCTAACCCATGAACCACAAGACCACAGCCTGAGCTAAAGCCAAGAGCCAGACACCCAGCCAACTGAGCCACCCAGGTGCCCCCCCCCCCCATATCTTTTAATAGTTTTAATTCAGAGTAATTTGGGACCATTTCAAAAATTTAAACCCAGCCTCAGAGATTTTTAAAAACATAACATTTGTTTGGTGTTTTACATTTTGCAAAGTAAATTTTACATGTATTTCCTTTGTTCTTCAGGACAATAGAAGTACTTACAATAGAAATTAGTATTATTTTTATCATCGTTTTGTGTATGGGATTTCTTCTCTAGTGAAAAATAGCCAAAGCAATATATAGTTAGCCTTGGAATCAATTCTTAAAGCAAAACAAAAAAAATTTTTTTGAGAAATGGCAATATCATAGGGATATGTCTTTATTGTCTTAACATGGTAACTTCAAAGGTGAAGCAGTTACCTCAGGCATGAGTTCTGGTTGACTAAAATCATTACACCATTTTAATCACACTCACACACTACCAATTCATGAGGTGTGGGCACACATGAAATGCATTGAAATAGCAGTTTGGGAATAGTAGAATTTTTTCTTCAAGTGAAATCTTACCCAGAAGTATAATATGTTATATAAAATGGGCTGATTGGATTAAAACAAGGTAGGGTAGCCTCACCCCTCTGGCTACTCCCCACCCCCTTCCTCTTCTGACTTCCCCTGGTCCTTGGAACCCTAGGGTCTCTCATAACACCATCAGAAAATCATTAGAGAATTCCAGCAAGCTGTAGAAAATTTAGTTCTAAAGTGTTATGTTTGGGGAAAGTGGCTTGTTGATTCAGTGAGGAAAAGAGGTAGAAAATTAATGCTGAGAAGCAATAATTAGTTAATGGGGAAAATGCAATGGATTAAAGTAAGATTAATCATATTTTAAAGATTAATCCTATTTACCTTCCTGAAGCACAGAAAGTATAGATGAAATTTGCTTGAAAACATGCACAAATATTCCCACTCATGCTTCTACTACAGCCGGGGTCAGAACAGAGGTAAACTTGTGATTCTCCTCAACAAACATGGTTCATATTAAAAAGAGTGGCACACAGCTCTTTGCGATTTGTGAAGAGAAAAAACAATTTCCTGTTTTCCACATAAGTCCTCCAGGGTGGAGGGAGTGGGTCAGGAGGCCTCGGTGGCACCGGTCTGATGGACACAAGTGGTTACTAGTGGTTCTTTTGGGTGGCGTCTTTTTCAGTGGGGAGTGGGTGGGGGGGGGGGTGAAACTCCAGTTCATCCAGGACCTCAGAGCCCCCGTCCCCCAACTCCAATTTGAGGCACTTGAGTCCCAGGAAAGATGTATTCTTCAACTTTTGTGAAGACAGCCACATTCCAGATAGGCTGGGAGTGGAAATCAAGACCCAATAAACCTTAAGGAGCACAGATATGCAATTAGAATTACGAGATTAATTTGAAAGAGTAGCCCAGTTGAGGTTGGGTGGAGGTGGGGGAAGGATATTTTAGTCCTTGGAATTTGGCCCAAGAGCAAATACACTGGCTTTCTAATTTGCCTTCCATGCCTTGATGAGCCCATATGATGAAATAATGCAAAAGAGAGTACCACAGCATGGAGTACTTACTGTGCTAAGTGCTTACTATGCATTCCTTCCCTTCAACTCACATGAGCCTTCACACGAGCCAGAGTCTCTCTCTTAGCTCCATTTTATTGCTGGCCAGGAGGCTGAGATCTGGAGATGGAGGAGCCTGTCTACATCACAGGGCAGGTAAGTGGCAGGGCCGCCTTGCTGAGCCCATGCTTCTGATTCCTAGGTCTGTGCTTTTGGCCTTTGTACCATGCTACTTGCCACACTGTATGCACAGACTCTGATATTTTGTCTGTTTTATCGTGGAAGGTGGAGAGCAGCCAAGTAGGAAGACAGTTACTGCAACTTCTCAGCTCTGAGACACAATGATGCAGGTGCTCGTGTCTAGAACAGACCACCAAACCATCCTAGCTCACCAAGCTTCTCTCTATCCGCCTCCATGATCCACAGGAACCTGGAAGAACCATGCCAGGGTGACTGGGTGTGGTGGCCCTCTGCAGGGAGCTAGAGCGGGCCTCACCGTCTTCTCTTGGCCCCCAGGACACCACCCTTCTGGTTATTTACCTCTTAGCTCTTTCCAGAACACACTGCAGAGCAAACAGCCACGGAATTTCCTATGAACACATGGGTTTTACTACTCTTTTCCTGCTTTAGGGATTTTGAATACATTTATGTGGTTCTTGTAAATGCTAAAGATAAGGCATGGAATGCAGCTCTTAACCGCCCCCCCTCCCTTCCTCCAATTTTTAGTCCTCCTAATACAGGAATGGGCCAGACTCCACCCATTATAGCTGAAAGTGCTAACATAAAAATCTGAAAAAGAAAAAATCCAAACCATCTTGCCAATACTCCCAGAAATCAAGACTTTCCACAGGGAGTGGAGAATGTTCTGCATTCTACTTTTAGGTGAAAAAAATAAAAAGAGGCAGAAAAAAAAACAGTTAAACAAAACATCCATGCCTGTTCAAAGAATAAAAAAAAAAAAATTAATAGCAGCTTTTGGGCCTCAGCTCAAAGCAATATTGTGAGTTTACCCTTTGAATCTCTTCCTGCTCTGCAAGCATAGCAGTTATAGATGATTTTTTTTTTTTTTTTTTTTTTTTTACCTAAAAAAGACAGGGTCACAATTAGAACCAAAATAAACATATCCAAGGACTAGAAACTGAACACAATGGTTAAGTGCTGATGTCATGAATTTGTGGCACTCCAAGCAGAGAAGGCCAGAACTCGATCATGGGGGGAGCTGGGACTGAAAGCTTCCTTTTCCTGGAGGCCAGATTCAAGGGAGTGGGGCAGGAAAGGCAGAGCAAGGCTGCTGTCCTAATTCATCCTCACAGCTGGGGAAGGAGCTGAGAAAAGTTTCACCTGGGTGAAGGTATCACCCAGGAATGGAGTACCTCCAGGTCAGGAAAACAGGCCATCCTGGGTGGGCAGCAGGAAACAACCACAAAAGCAAGGAAGTATGAAATGAGAGGGACAGAGAAATCAGGAACAATTCCCAGTCCAGGTGGTCTTGCAAAGAAAAGTTCTAAGGGACGCGGGAAATGTAGCTCTAATACAGTGTTTCCACAAACTCCATAACCACTCTTTGTGTAATAGAAGCAATCTCAAAGTGAACTTAAAAGGAGCATGTTTAAGCTCTTGAAGATATAAAGGAAGGCTAGTCAAAATATTAACAAGGCTTTATGAAACAAAACTAAGAAACAATGAAATGGGGAAAGAACCGATCAGAAGTCTTGGAAAAGAGAAATATAATAATTGAGATAGCAGTTGGTACAGTATAATCTCAGCTCAGAACACATTCAACAATCCTTCACACAACACAATTTCATGTTCAGAATGTGAACCAGAGATATTTGGTCGTCAGTCTCTAATGCGTGTGTGTTGGCAGGGGGTGGCCAGTGGGGGCGGTGAAGCAGTGAAAAGAGGTGCAGGTGTTGAAGGTGGTGGCACCTCAAGCCCCACCCTGCCCCATGACCAGCATTATTTAACCTCTCTGGATCTTTACAGCCTTATCTGCACAGTGAGGATAATAATGACCACTATAGGGTTGTGGCAAAGATGGAGGACATGATTTGTGTTCCGCCCTTAGAAAGAGCAACCTATCAAGGAAGGAAAGTACATCGAGACTTTTTATTAAAAATTGTATTTTTTTAATAATAAAAAAGACCATGGTACCTTATACATCTCCTCCCTTCGTCATCAGAGTAGTGAGCGTACTTTCTGGATATTTTGGTCAGGGAAATGTCCTGTAGATAGGTTGTTCCTGACTCCTATTTGTAGATGCTTTTCCTGGGAACTGCACTCTCCTTCACTTCAGAGGCTGCCATTCCACATGGCTTGAGAGAATCAGAATCAGATGGCCACACTGACGTTTCATTTGCTCAGTTGACAGGAGAAAAATGTTTCAAAATGACTCAATCCTCTTACTCCCTAGAGTCTTCCTTCTAAGTGCTCCTTCTTAATTCGATAAAAACTTATCTGTGTTAATAAATGTCTACGTCTGCTCCAGCCCTGGAGTTTGTTCCGCTTGGCATACACCCATCATCTGATCACCGAGATGCCTGGGTCTGCTCCCCAACCATGGTGAGTGGAGCACAGTGACGTTATGGCTGACTGGGGAAGGGCTCATTTCCAGTAGCTGATGTCCTCTCCCTGCAGGAAAATAGAGGGTCCTGATTAAATAAAGCACAGCAAAATTAGATCTTCCAAGATAAGTAGAACCAGAAACACCTGCATATTATTGCCTAGGGCGGTGTCAGCAAACTTAAGGAGAGAGGGTTAATGTGAAAAATTCCATATATCCAAGGTGGCCTTGGCATCAGAAATGGAGGAAACGGCCTTCATATACCTTAACAGTCTTTCTCTTCTTTACTTACCAGCAAATTTTTTAAGTTATAAAATATTTCAAACACTAAAGATAATAGATGTTAACATTTTGCCAAATTTATATCAGGTTGACCAATCTAAGAAACGAAATGGTATAGATGTGACAAAAACCCAACCCTAAAGCTTCCCCACCACCCAGTCTCTCCACTGAGATAGCTACTACTTAATATGCATGTTTTATTTTTATTTTTTTTTTACTACATACCCACTAGGTAGCCATAAACTATGTACTATCAAGTGCTTTAAAATTTACAGGAAGGGTATCATACTCTTTCACATATTCATTTTTTCATTCAGTATTGTATTTTTGAGATTTCACCCATTTATTTTTGCCACAAATAATTATAGGTTTCAAGCAATAAGTCAGTCACTGTTTTAGGTTCTGGGTGGTAGGATTGGGGAAAAAAAAAGACATAGACAACCTACCCTTGTGAGATAAATACTAGAAAAGATTAAAATGTCAAATATATGCTATGATGTATATGAAATATAGTGTGTATGGAAAATATACTTCAGCAGTGGTCAGTACTAAGGAGAACATTTAAAGAAGGAATGGAAGTAAGGAGTATGTATTTGGGGGTGGGGAGCGTGTTGGCAATTTAGGCAGATCACAGTGTTTCAGGTTCCCCATGGCCTGGTATCGTCCTGGTGAAATGGTGACTCTTACACAGAAGGCTGGCTATAGTGCAGATCCTTGCTCACGGCTTCTTTGGGAACCGCCAAGTCATAGCATGTGCACATCTCCAAACACACATCTACCCCACTTCCCCAAGGAATGGATCATGCCAATGTACACTTGGTGTTGGGATTTCCATGTCCCCACATCCTTGCCAGTTCTTACCAGACTTCTAAACCTTGCCTTTCTGAGGAGTGTAAGTGATAATTTAATTTTTTATCTCCCAGATTATTACTGTGGCTGAGATCGCCATATTGACCACTTAGGTTTCCTTTCCACAAGTGTCTGTTCACATCCTTTGCTCATTTTTCTATAGGGTTGCTTGTCTTAATTATACTCATTTATATGATTTCTTCATATGATGTGGATTCATTCTCTGTCACTTTATAGAGATTGCAGATATAGTCTCCCTCTCTGTGGCTCCTCTTTGTACTTTGTCTAGGGTATCTTTTGTGATGCAGCATTAAAACCATCTAATCAAAATGTTCATGCCTGTCATTTGTTTCATTTGTGCTTTTTGTTTCTTAAGAACAGCTTCTCTACCCCCAACATCATAAAAGTATTTTCTTTTAAAACTCTGTTTTCTTCTAAAACTTTCACAGCCTTTCATACAAGTCTGTAATTTGTGAATGATGTAAGATAAAAACCTATTTTTCTTTTTCTCCATGACAGCCAGTTGGCCCAGCCCTGTCTATTAACAGTCTTCTCTGTTGATTGGTAATGACAACTTTCCATCAAATGTCAGGTTACCAAATATGAGATGTGTTTCTGAATTAATAATCCACCCCACAGGTCTGTTTTTCTATCCCTTACCAGTTCAGCAGTCTTTATAATTATAGTTTTATAAGTCTTGATGTCTACAACAACCCCCACCCTCTCCACCATTAGCCTTCCATTAAACTACCTTTGCTACCTTTGCCTTTTCCACTATATCACAATAATTTTAGGATCAATTTGGAAAATTCCCAGTCAGGAGTGGAATTGCAATTCATTTAGAAATTAATTCAGGAGAACTATTAGCCTTACAATATTGAGCCTTTCCAATTAAGGAAAATTAATTGTTTATTTAAATCTTTTTTGATGTCTTTCAATAAATTTTGTAATTTCTTACACAGACCTATCGTTTTTGTTACATGATATCCTGTTGCTAGACAGAGAATATTGTCTGTAATCCCATTTACTAATAATTTATTGTGGTATATGGAACTATTAGGTTTTGAACATTGGTCTTATATCTAGCAACCTTGCTGAATTCTCTCAGAAGTTTATCTGTAGCTTAGTTTATTTAATAGTTTATCTGCAGATAAACATATTGTCTTGAAATATTACTAGTTATGATTTTTTCTTTTTCAGTCATCATGGTTCTTTTCCTTATTACTAGAACTTCAAGATTAATATTAAATAGAAGTTGTGATGGTAGCTTAATACTAATTTAAAAAGGAATGCTTTTGATATTTTACCAGTAAATATAATGTTTATTGTAGGGTTTGATAGGTTATTAAGTAATTTCCTTCCTAGTCATGGTTTACTAAGGATTTTCATTAGGAATAGGTTTTGAATTACATAAAATTTATTCCCTGCATCTATTCAAACATTACGTTATTTTCTCCTTTGATTTGTGAATGTGGTAAATTACTCTTCTTGTATTCTAGGAAAACCCCAGAGTTTGGTGATAATGTATTATGTGTATTGTTGCATTTATTTTGCCAATATTTTATTTAGAATTTTGTATCAATATTCATAAGTAAAACTGTCCAATAATTTTCCTCTATCTTACTCTTCTTTGAGTTTTGGTATCAGGGTTATACTAACTCATAAAAGAATTTGGGGGAAGGTCTTTCCCTTTTTTCCCTATATTGTGTGAACAGTTGGCATAAGATAGAAAGTATTTATCTCTTAGAGTGTTGACAGAATTCAAGGATTTTGTTTATATAAAAGAATGGGAAACAGATACTTTAACTTTAAATTCGTTTTCTTTGTGGGTTATAGATCTAGTCAGGTTTTCTATCTATTACTGAGCAGATTTTTATAGTTATATTTTTCTTAGAAAATCTAACCTCAATTGTCATATTTCTCTTGGTAGATGTTGCTTAAGACTATATGTATTTGTCTCCTTTTTCTGTAGCTAAAACTTGCGAGAGGCTTATTTATTCTTGGTCTTTTCAAAGAAACAGCTGTTGGCTTTAGTAATCTTTTCAATTCTATTTTTGTTTCCTATTTTGTTAATTTCTGTTCTTGATTTCTTCTCTTATACTTCCTTTGTATTTAATCTGTTGTTGTTTTTCCTATTAACTATATTGCTTCACTTTATTATATTTAAAGATACAGATTTATTTTTAAAAAGTGTTTTAGGGATGCCTGTGTGGCTCAGTCGGTTGAGCATCAGATTCTTGATTTCCACTCAGGTCGTGGTCTCACAATTGTGAGATCGAGCCCCGAATCAGGCTCTGCACTGAGCATGGAGCCTACTTGAGATTCTCTCCCTCTCTCCCTCTGCCCCTCTCCTCCACTTCTTTGCTCGCCCTCTCTCTCTCTTTCTCTCTCTCAAATAAAATAAAAAATTAAAAAAAAAACTTTTAGCTATCTCCCACAAGTATGATTAATTTTCTACATTTTATTATAATTCTTTCTTTGACCATTAATTATTTAGAAGATGTTTTTAAAACTCAGCAAAGTAGATTTTTGTGTGTGTTTTTTTGTGGTGTTTAATTTCTTTTTTTCCTTTTGCTATAGAGAATGTGGGGTATAATATAGTAAATGTTTAATATTTTTGAAGTTTTCTCTGTTTTTATAAATTACATTCATGAATGAAACAATGTGAATTTCTTTAATCATTGAGTGAGAAGTTCTCCATATAAAGACAGATACAGATATAGACATAGGTATATAGAGAGATGGCCAATATATTAGCTTTGTCATTACACTCTTCAAATCATTTTATCATTTTAAATCATATCATTTTAATTTTTTCCCTACTTCATCCATCAAGGCTAGGCAAAAGTTCTTAAAATCTCCAAGATTGTAGATTTGTGAATTTCTGTCCATTTTGTACTTACATGATCTTAGGCTAAATTATTAGGTACTTAAAAGGTCAGAATTATGTCTTGTGTTGAATTTTCCTTTGATCATTATGTGACAAGACTCTTTATTCTTAATAGTGCTTTTTTTTTTTTTTTTTTGGCCTTAAGGTGTATCTTTTCTGTTATTACTATAGCTTCACAGTTTAATTAGTATTTGCCTTTACTGTGAACATTTTTGTGTGATTATGTTTTAGGTATGTTTCTTGTAAACAGCACAGAACAGGATTTTTAAAAATCCAGTCTGAGCCACTATATTATATCTGATGGTGAGATACTTTTAAATGCATCACAATTAGTAAAATATTTGGATTTACTTTTATCACCCTCATTTTTCATTACATTCATCCTCACAGAGACAAACAAAAACAGAGAGAATTCATTGTCAGCACACCTGCACTACAAGAAGTATTAAAACAACTTCTTCAGGCAAAAGGAAAATGATACCAGATGGCAATTTGGATGTACAAAGGAATGAAGTGGTCCATAACTGTAAATAAATGAGTAAATATAAATGGCATTTTTCTCATGTTTAAATGTCTTTAATTGATAATTGACTGATTAGAATAAAAGTAATAACAATATATTGTTGTTTATAACATATGTGGGACAATTTAGAACCAGAGCATAAAGGGCGGAGAAGGGAAGCCTAGGTGTACTGTTGTAGAGTTCCTGCACCATACATGAAGCTATTTAATGTTGTTTGAAGATACACAGTTTTCACATAATAATGTCCATCGTAAACTCTGCATCAACCACACATATACAAAAAAGAGGTAAGTAGTGGACATAAAATGGAATCATTAAAAATACTTAAACGAGGGTCACCTGGCCGGCCGGGTCAGTAGGGCACGGGACTCTTGATCTCTGGGTCATGAGTTCGAGCCCATCATTGAGCACAGAGTTTAAGTTAAAAATAAAAATAAATTGGGACTCCTGGGTGGTTCATTCTCTTAGGCATCTGACTCTTGGTATCAGCTCAGGTCATGATGTCATGGTTCATGACTTGAGCCCTGCATCCGGTTCTGTGCTGGCAGCAGGGAGCCTGCTTGGGATCCTTTCTCTCCCTCTCTCTCTACCCCTCCCCCACTCATGCTGTCTCAATCTCTCTCAAAATAAATAAACTTAAAATTTTTTTAAGTAAAAAATAAAATTAAGAACAGATTAAAAAAATACTTAATCCAAAAGAAAGTAGATAAAGAGGGAAAACATAAACACAAAAAAAGACAGAACAAACAGAAAGAGATAGCAAGATGATAGATTTAAATCCAATGACATGATGAGCACATTGAGTTCACATGTTCTAAGCAATTCAGTTAAAAGGCAGAGATTATCATATTGGGGGAAAAAAGAAAGAGCAAGACCCAACCACATGCCCTCTAGAAGCAATCAACTTTATGTATAAAGTCAGATTTTAAAAGGATGGAAAAGATATTCCATGCAAACAGTAATCAAAAGTAAGCTGGAATGGCCACATCATTGTCAGAGTAGATTTTGGAGAAATACATTATTAGGGATTATATGAGGTAAAGAGGGACATTTCATAATGATAAAGAAGTCAATTCACCGTGAGGATATATAATAAAACTAAATGCGAAGGCTCTCATTAGCAGAGCTTCAAAATAAATGAGGCAAAAACCAGTAGAAAGTAAACGGAAAAACAGACAAGTATACCATTATAGGTGAAGATTTCAACACTGCTTTCTCATGACTATTAGAACAAATAGAAAATCAATAGTTTTCTAGAACACTGACATCTCTATTGACCTAATCAATCATTTAGAGAATACTCCACCAACAATGGAAGGATTATACATTCTTTTAAAGGGCACACAGATGATTCACCAAATAAACCAACTCCTGGACTATAACATAAGTTTCAATAGATTTAGAAGAAATGGAATTATGCAAAGTACATGATCTGAACACAGTATAATTTCACACAACTAGAAATCAATAACAAATATATTTGGAACGTGATCAAGTATTCAAGAATTTAATAACACACTTCTAAATTACCCATAAGTCAAGGAAAAAACATTTTGAATTGAATGAAAATGAAAAAGCAACATAACAATATTTATGAGATACAGCCAAAGCAATTCTTAGAGGAAATTGGTAACATTGAATACCTATATTAAGAGACATCTCAAATCAATTAACTAAATGTTCACCTGAGGAAAGTAGAAACAAAAGCAAATTACACCCAAAGTAAGCAAAAGGAAAGAAACAATAAAAGAGCAGGCATCAATTAGGTAGAAATGAAAAGGAATCTTAAAAGAATTAAGAAAGTCAGTGAAATCAAAAGCTGATTATTTGAAAAGATCAATAAACCAAAAAGCAATTAGCCAAACTGATGAGGAAAAGAAAAAAGATAAATTACCAATGTTATGAATGAAAGAAGAACCATCACTACAGATCCAGTGGCATTATTGGGATAGTAAGGAAATATAATGAGCAATTTTATGCCAATATATTAGGCAAATTAAATACACAAATTAAATAGACACAAATTGCCAAAGCTCACTAAAAAACACATAACTAGAAACCCTCAACATGTTTGTTTTTAAATGAATTTGTAGTTGTAACCCTTCTCACAAAGAAACTCCACCTCAGATGGTTTCACTGGTGAATTCTACTATATTTTTAAGGAAGAAATAGTATTCATACCACGCAGATGTTATCCATCTGATAAAGGGTGTATGTGGAAACCTATAACTACTATCACATTTAGTGAGGAAAGAAAATGCTTTACCCCTAATATTGAGAACAAGATAAGAATGTTCACTCTTACTACATTTATTCAATATTACATTGGAGTACATAGCGAAGGAAATTAAACAAAAAGAAATAAAATGTATATAGACAGTATGATCATCTATGGAGAAAAACCTAGAATCTACCAAAAAAAAAAAAAAAAAGCTAACAGAAATAGTAATTTTAGCAAAGTGTCAAGATTAAAGGTCAACATACAAAATATCGGACTTAAGGGGTGCCTGGGTGGCTCAATCGGTTGAGCATCTACTTCAGCTCAGGTCATGATCTCATGTTCATTGATTCAAGCCCCACAATGTGCTCTGTGCTGACCACTCAGAGCCTGGAGCCTGCTTCATGATTCTGTGTCTCCCTCTGTGTCTGCTCCTCCCCTGCTAGCACTCTGTCTCTCAAAAAATAAAACATTTAAAAAAATAAAAACAAAATACCAGACTTACCATTTGAAAATTGAAATTAAAAAAATAACATTTGTTGTGGTATCAAAATGTATGAAGTACTTAGGAAAAGATTTAACAAAATATTTTTAAAACCAATGCACCAAAAACCACAAAACACCACCAAGAGGTATTAAAGATGACCCAAATAAATGGTGAGATATATCATGTTCATGGATCAGAAGATTCAATATTGTGAAGATATCAATTATCTCTGAATTTAACTATTCAAAGCAATTTCAGTAAAATCTCAGAAATCTTTTTTTTTTGGTAGAAATGTATAAGCTGATTTGAATATTTATATAGAGATATAAAGGACCTAGAGTAGTCATAACAATTTTGAAAAAGAACAAGCTGATTTTCTATAGGTTTGATTCTGGGTTTTTTAGTTGTTTGTTTATTCATTTTTTTAAAGATTCTACCTGAATAAAATAATATGATATTCGTCATTCTCAGTCTGACTTATTTCATTTAACATAGTACACTCTAGGTCCATCCATGTTTTACGAATGGCATGATCTCATCCTTTTTTATGGCTGTGCAATATATTGCCAGAAGGGAGGTGGGTGGAGGAATGGGCTAAATGGATAAAAGAGTGAGGATTTCCAGTTTGGAAATGAATAAGTCACAGGAATAAAAGACACAGCATAGGAATATAGTCAATGACATTGTAATAATGTTGTATGGTGACAGATATGCTCACTACACTTGTAGTGAGCATAGCATGATGTATAAACTTGTCAAATCACTATGTTGTACACCTGAAACTAATCTAACAGTGTGTGTCAAATATACTCAGGGGAAAAAAAAAGAACAAGTTGGAGGAGTTATACTCCCTGACTTAAAGACTTGCTATATAGCGTATTTAAAGAGACAGTGTGGTATTGACAAAAAATAGATGAATAAATGAATGTCCTTATGAATAAATAGGGACTTGCAAAATAGACATACACATATGTGGCCAATTAATTTAAGAAAAAGTACCAAAGCTAATTCAGTGAGAAAAGACAGTATTTTCAACAAATCATTCTGGAACAATTGGATATCCGTAGGCAAGAAAATGAAACTTGACCCTTACCTTACACCTTATACAAAAATTAACTTGAAATGAATCACAGACCTAAATGTAGACCCAAATTTATAAAACTTCTAGAAGAAAATATAGGTCAAATGCTAATGACCCTGGGTGAGGCTAAGACTTCTTAGGTAGGATATGATAAGCAGAACCATGAAGAAGTACTTGAAAAATTGGACTTCATCAAATTTTGCTTTTCAAAAGACAGCACTAAAAAAATTAAAAGGCAACCCAAAGACTGGGAAAAATATTTATTGTGCTGGACTTACATTCGGAATAAAGAACACTTAGCAACTGGCTAACAAGAAAATAATGAACCAATAAAAACAAAAAAAGGGAAACAATTTGAACAGCTGCTTTACAAAAAAATATATATAAGTGGCAAATAAACAAATGAAAATATGTTCAACATCATTAGTCACTAGGGGAAAAGCAAATTAAAACCACAATGAGGTACCACTAATGATATGTCCACTAGAATGGCTAAAATTGAAAGTACTGAGTTCACTATGGAAGGCAGACCAATGGCCTCCAAAGATGTCTATGCTCTAATCCCTGGAATCTGAGAATATGTTACCATACATGGCAAATGGGTCTTTGAAGATGCAGTTAAGGGTACAGTTGTTAAGATGGGGAGATTATGCTGGCTTTCTGGGTGGATCCAATCTACACGCATGGAGGTGAGAACCTTTCCTTGTTGCGGTCAGAGAGATGTAATGATGGAAGATAGGTTAGAGAGATGTGATGCGACGAGGACTCTACCCACCACTGATAGCTTTGAACTGGAGGAAGGGGGCCAGAAGCCAAACTGGAAGGCACATCAGTTTACAGCCAACAAGAAATGGGGCAGTGAACAAAGAAATGGATCCTCCCCTGGAGCCTCATGAAAAGAGCACAATCCTGCCAACACCTTAATTTTTAGTCTAGCAAGATTTCTTAGCCACTATATTTGTATTGTTTAAGCCACTAAATTTGTATTAAATTGCCATGGGAATATGCAGGTGTTGGTGAGAATGTGGAACAGCTGTACCCCTCAATGGTGAAAATTCAGGATGGCACAACCACTTCAGAAAACAGTTTGGCAGTTTATCGTAAGTTAACACAAACTTACTGTGCAACCCACCGATATCATTCCTGAAATGTTAGCCCACTAGAAATAAAACCGTATGTTTATACAAGACCTTTTGTAATGTGCATTGCAGCTTTATTCATAATAGCTAAAAACTGGAAAAATCCAAATGTCCACCAACTGGTAAATGGATAAAGAAAATGGAATACTTCCCACCAATAAAAAATGAATGAACTGCTGATACATACAATGACCTGGATGAATCTCAAAACCCATTGTGTTAAGTAAAAAAAAAAAAAAAAAAAAAAAGGGCAGACAAAAAAGAAGAGTTTGTGCTATGTGATTCCATTTATATCCAATTCTAGAAAAATCAAACTACAGTTACTGTAAGCAGATTAGTAGTTACCAGGCGTGGAGAGGGTAGAAGGAGAGTATTGACTGAAAAAGCATAAAGGAAATTTTAGAGGTGAAGGTCATGCCTGTTTTGTGATTTTGGTGGTTGCACAACATTTCAAATTCTTCAAATTGTATACTTTAAAACTGGTTAATCTGTTGTAGATCATTTATGCGTCAGTGAATATAATTTTAAAAAAGCAAAGGTGATGAGCTTAAATAAATGAAAAATGAAAAAAGCCTGAGAATTTAACCCATTCAAATGTGTTGTGATTAGTGATATATTTGGATTTTATTTTCATTATGTTATTTTATAATTTCTATGTACCATGATTTGTCGTTGTTTCTTTTTCTCTTTGCCTGCCTTCTCTTGAATTAATCATATTTTTATTATCTCCTCTCCCTCAACAGTGGTTTAAAAGTTATATATTCTAATTTTACTAAATTGGTATTTACTCTTAAATTGTTAAGTCATATTGATTTAACAAGATCTAAAGTTAATTGATAGCATTACCCTCCAGAAGAGCAACATAAGAATCTTAAAATTCCTTAACTCTTAACTTCTCTATCCTATCTTACTCATTACTGTGATCTATCATTTCAATTCTTATTGTTATAGTACTCAAATACATCATTATTATTGGTGTTCTTCTGTACAGTCAATACTTGTTTAAATCTGCCCACATGTTTCCTGACTTATTTTCTCAACATTGCTTCTTGTATCCTCCTTTCTTCCACCTATTTTGTTCTTACTTAGATACATTTCTTGATAATTCTTTTAATGAAGTTCTGTGAGTGGCAAATCCTCTACATTATTTGTTAACTAAACTGCCTTTATTATTTTCCCTCTCTTGGTTAATACTATAATCCTAAGAAGATGTTATTATATTATCTTCTGGTCTCTATTGTTGGTATTGAGAAATATTCTGTCATTCTAATCCTTGTTACTATGTATGTGATCTCTTATCCCTCTTTGATTTGCAGATTTTCTCTTTTTATTTGGTGTTTAAATAGTTTCACTAGGAAAAATCTAGGTGTGGATTTTTTTTTTTTTTATCCTTACTCAGCTTGGAATTCCTTAGGATTCTCCCATTTGAGGGCTCATGACTTTAATCAGTTCAGAACTATCATCCATTCTCCTCTAAACCTTTCTCTGTATTATCTCTTTCTGCAACTCTTAATATATTTATGTTGGACTTTCTCATTTTCTTGAACTCTTTTTAATATTTTCTGTCTTATCTCTCTGCCATATTTTAGGTAAAATCCTCTAACCTTTGGTTCAATAAGTCTCTCCCCTAGTGTGCTAATGTGTTGTGAAACCCATCAAAATGAGTTTCTCATTCAGGGAGTATATCTCTCATTTCTAGAAAGTTTATTTAGTTATATTTGAACCTTCTTTTATTTACTTATAGTATCTTGGTCTTTCCTCCAGTTTGATTCCTTCTGTTACGTTTTAAAGCATTTTTAGCATACTTTTCTCCTCTCCAATTGTTCTTCTTTTATCTCAATTTCATGGGACTTGAATCTTACTGTTTGTTGTGTCTGCTGACTGTTGCTCACACTGAATTATTTCATTGTATGTTTTTAATTTTTTAAAGTCATGAGCTCATCTTTAATGGAGCTTATTTTCTGAGAAAATACAGTGAGGCCTATGTTGTTGGAGTGTCACTTAGGGGTGATTCAGGATCACAGGCATTCCAGGGGTATCCACTTTGGGACAGATTGTTATGTTTATTTCTCTGCTAGGAGTTTCCTGAGACTTGCAGAGATATTTGCATGTTTTCTGAGTGGATTAAAGACATGTTTTGGACCCAAAACCCAAGGGCAAGCCCAGTGCTTAATTTTCTCTAGGGAGACTGTTTCCCTAGACTCAAGCTGAGACAGCTTCCTTGTCTTCTCCTTGTGCCAAGAGACGGATTTTTTCGAATCTCCCTTTCCACTGAGAGTTCAGCTCTTCGGAATTCTGATTTATACTTCTCAGGATTCCAAGACCTTGTGTCCTGTCCTCAAATAAGTGTTAAAACCCAAGCCCCTCGGTTTACCAGGACCAAAAGCAAATTCCCAGGTCAGTTCATGCACTTACTGTTCTTTCAGTTTCCTCCTCATTTCAGATATTCATGATCTCAACTATGCAATTTTTAAGGGTTACATGTATCCAGAATTTCTGTGTGTTTGTGGAAGGAGGGATTTCAAGTTCCTTAGTCCATCATCATCTGGAACTAGAAATCTCCTCCACCAGTTATTCATGTGGCCACCTCCCAAGAAACATAATTTCAGAGTAATCTGTGACTGTTTACACATCTCTAAAACACATTAGTTAAGTTGAAATATTCTGCCAATAATCCAGATGTTTTTGTCTATGCAATGCCAAATATCCAGATGTGTGTGTCCAATTCATCTGCTATTTCAAAATATAATAAACTTACATTATTAAGCACATTGCTATTTCACAAATTCAGGAATTTGGGTAGAAACCAGTCCCCTTTTTTGCTGGGACTAATTACATTTTAACACATAACTTTTATACTGTCACATAGAATGCTGTGATTCTCTTCCTTCTTGTTGTTGTTGTTGTTTTTCACAATAATAGTATTAAGGTCAATAAGTATTTATTAAACTCTTGGCTGAGGGTGAAAAGAAAGAAAACCACTCTGTCCTTTGGGAATATTAAAATCTACTTATTTTTATTTACTCACTCCTTCATTCAAAACTTTTTTATTGAGCACACACAATATTCCTGGAGAAACAGTGGCAAACAAGGGAGTCCTGCCCTTGTGAAGCAGACCATTTAGTGGGACACAGACAATCGCACAAGTAACAAATAATTAAAATTGTAATAAACATTATATAGAAAAGTAGGAACACTATTTTAGAGTCTATGATACATGGTCTCAATTTAGTCTGGGTAAGTTAGGGAAGGCCTCTGTTAGAAGTGTAGAAGCTGTAATCTTAAGGCTACAACGAGTGAGGAATAGAAAGGTACAAACAGGAACTACTGGAAGGTGTGTGGCAGGGCCTGGGACTGTAGGAGCTCAGAAGCTTAAGGACACAAAGGTTGTTGGGTGTGGATGGGAGCGTCATCAGGAGGCTGATGTGAAGGTAGGGCTGGAGAGGAAGCAGGAATCTAATCAGGTCTCAATAGGACAGAGTTTGGATTTTGGATTCCTTATAAGTGCAGTAACTCACCATTGAAGTATTGGGGCAGAAGAATGATGTGGAAAGATCCCTAGCTGCTGGGTGGGAATAGGTGGGGCAGGGTGATGTGAAGGGAAACAAATGAGTTCAGAGGCTAATCTAGGTGAGAGGACATCACAGTGTACAATGAGGCAGCAACAGTGGACATGGACAGAAATAGATGAACTTGTATGTTTTGGAACTATACTTTGGTGTTGGATATGGGTAGTATGGGAGAGGAAAGTATCAGGTTTTACCTGGTAAAAGTAACTGGGTATATGAACATGCCATTTACTCAGATAGGGAGACCTAGAGAAAAAACACATTTCTGGGGGAAATTAATTCATTTGGGAGCATATTAACTTTGAGATGCCTAGGTGACATACAAGCAGAGATGTCAAGTGGACAGTAGGATGTGTATGTCTGAAGTTGAGAAGAGCTGGGTGAAGTTATAAATGTGGCAGCCAATGACGTGTAACTAGTACAGAAAGCCATGGAAGTGGTTAAAATTACATGGGAGAGGCTGTAGACAGAAAGAGGGCAGGAGCTTTGGTCAAGCGGAAGAATAAATTTTGTGAAAAACTGAGGAGTATCTGAAGTGGGGAGAAAGAAATAGAGCTTGGTGTCATGAAATCCAAGAGAAAACAGGGTTTATGAATGATGAAGTGGCCAACTGAGTCCAATATTTCTGAAAGGTCAAGTAAGATAAAAACTAAAAAGTGGCCAATGGGCAGTGCAGATGCCATGGGTGGGTCTAGCAAAAGCATTTTGGTAAAGAGAAAGAGAAAGAAGCCAGAAGGAAATGGTTTAAAGTTATCCGTGGGAAATGAGAAGGCAGAGATAGAATGAGTGGTGAGCTCTCCCGGAGAGGGGTATGGGGAGGGCTGTAGCGATAAGACTCAACTCAGAAAACACAAGATAGCAGAAGACATAAGGAGTTTATCATTACAAGTTTGGGGAAAGGAGAGTCAAACAGGCTGGAACAGGTCGGGGAGAACTTCCTGATGAGATTCAGCTTTTGGGTAACGGGGAGGATTTGGATAAATGGATAGGGGAGGAAGCATGTGCCTGGGAACCAGTGGAAACAAAAGCACGTGGACGGAGGTGGGCAGAGAACAAGGGGGACCAAAGAGAGTCCAGTGTGAAGACAGCAGATGTCTGAGAGAACTGAAAAGCAAAGTTGGATGGGAAGAGTTGAGGACATCTGGTTTTTTAAAATCTGCCCACTTCTTCTGAGAAACACACTCCCCACCTTTAGATAAACCTCCCCTGCATTCCATCCATGAGGTTGTACAGGGGCTACCATCAGCCCTCTCCCACCTCCCATGGCTAGACAGGTCAGGCCGGTCAGACACCCCCATCCCCATCCCAGTACCAGGGCCCTTTCTGACAGAAGCTACAGAAACATTCTTGTGGAGAGAAGGAAATCGGCCTTCAGAAAGCAGTAGAGACAAGGGGCAAAGTCCATGGCATCCAAGCCCCTCTGGGGCCCACCCTACATCACTGTCCTTCCCGTGGTCTGAGTACAAGAAGCTCCCCATTACATTCTTTCCCCCTTGGGCCCCCGCTGATTCTACTGAGTACTATTTGCCACTAACAGGATTGTGAGCCCACAAACAAGATGGCGCCAGAGATGAAGAATACCTATTGTGAGGCTGAGCAGCACACTGAGAGGTGGTAGCCTTCCCAGCCACCTAGGAGGTTAGAGGAACCCCTACCACAAAGCAGGCAAACACCCCACATCCAGAAACAGACTATCTTTACTTGCTAGTGACAACCTTTGAAATCTCTTGCTTCTGTGTTAACCAATTACAGTTAATTCCATTAATATCATTTTGCAACGACATCAACACCCTTTTCTCAGAAGCCTCAAGCATTAGTTCATGTCAGAATCAAGACACCTAGACTTGCTGATCTGAGCTAGCGTGAAGGCTCTGAAGAACAGAGGAAGATAGAGGTTGTTGGTAAAATGAGCTCACGTCTTTTATCCACAGGCTGGAGGTCTGGCTGCCAAAAGTCCACAGAGGGAAGTATGTGGCAGGTTTATGGTATGACGGAGGTAAGAAGGTGGTGGAAAGATGAGTTCCCTTGCCAAAGAAGTGACAAGGAAGCATTTCTCGGCCTCACAGGCTCTGTCGCCCATTCTCTTCTCAGGTTTTGATGCCTTATTTGGATTGCAAATGCACACACACAGCAAAGGGTCCCCCGCTGGCTGAGATGTCAGGCAGCATTTGTTATGTTATTCCAGTGCACTTTTATGAAGAAGCCACAATAACTCTGGTTCTTATTTAGGGTCTATGAAAGCTGATTTCTTGCACGTGGGGCTCCCATAGCCCACTCGAGCTCCTCAAATCAAACCTGGGGGCCAGGCCTCTTCAGAGGGCTGCACTTTGTAGGGACACCATAAAAGTCTGTTGTCGGAGCCAGCTCCCCCTATAAAAAGATACAGTGCCTCAAAGATTTCATAACTTGGAAAATGTTTATGAGATAGTATGTGAAGAATTCAGTTTATAAAACTGTGTGTATAGAGCAATCCCATTTCTATAAACAAACATATGCATGTGTCTATACATGTGGGGTGTGTTTGTGCATGTGCGTGTGATCCTGAAGTGTTACACACCAAAATGTTAGCAGTGGTTATCTTGAAGGGAAAAGAAAGGAGGCTTGTAGGTAAACACTTCGTTTAATTTCTCCTTACTTAACCACATTTTCTCATCTTTCTACAATAAACATGTATTACTTGGATAATTTTTAATGCGGTTCTTTTTTTAATGTCATTCTTTAAATGAGCATCTGGAAGCTTCCTTATAAACAAGTATTGAAGGCTCACAGTTGTAGGGTTGTTTTGGGGTTTTGTTTTCTGTTGGGGGCTGGTGGGGGGAGGTTAGGGGAGGTCAATTATTGTTTGCTCCTATATTGCTTTATTGCAATATCCCGGTAGACATGAGGTACCCAAACAGTGTCTCATACACACCATGCTACTCTCACAAAACCACCTAAGGATGGTTCTCTGGGTTGTCAGTTTTACTTGACTAACCAGAAATAACTCCACTAGATTGTTATCTAGTGGCTGGTACTAGGGTGCAAAATCCCTCCCTAATCAGCCTTTTACACTCAGTCTAGATAACTATATGCTCACCACTTGCTGTATGCAGTTCATTAGAAACCACTTAATCACAATGCTTTCAGTCCTAGTAGGGGGAATCCCCAATGAAGCCAAGATGCCATCTTGCACTCCAAATACTTAGTAGCGGTTGTTAAAAGGCCTTGCATGCCCACATACAACCTATTGGCTTATCCCTCAGAATTTAAAAATGCCTTAAATAGATTTCTTTCTCAGTCGAGCTCTGTAACAGAAATATATGCATACACACAGAGTCATCTATGTATTACAAGGAAACAAAAGTAAATGCATCTGCCTAGTGCCTAAGAGCATGGATTTTGAAGCCAAACACTATGAGGGCAGTAATATCCTCCATGTCACAGGTGGGGAAACTGAGGCTCACAGAATTTAAGGAGCTTGAGCAAAGTCACACAGAGAGTAAGTGAAAGTTAGAAACCGAACCAACATTTATGGGACTCCAGAACCTGTGTTTTTCCTCTCTTGCTAGTACTTCCCCCACTCCTACAAAGATAGGACTATGGAGATGTGTATACATCTTAAGGACCTATGTCACCAAGTTGTTTGGGATAACTATGGTTTTGCTCCCCAGCTAACTCCCAGAAGGAACAAACCAGACTGTTTTCCTTTTGCTTGTATTTTTCCTCCCTCCAACTTTCCTGCATGGGGTATGCACACACATACACACATACACACAGTCCTCCTGAAGTAACCATTTGCAATGGAACTAATGAGGGTTTCAGATGCCTCTGCAGCTGTAGGAGACCTCCTTCCAGGCAGCTGCACAAATGTAGGCCCACTCACTGCTAGGAGTTATGAGTTGCCTCTAGAGAGTCTGGGTTGAGGCCACTCCCTTCTTTATTAGGATGGTAAAGGGTTCAACAGTCTTTCCTAAACCTCCTTGTAAACAACAGTTGGAGATGCCATGGGAGAGGCTGGAGGAACAGCCATTTTAAAGAGGCTCCGAGGAGCTCAAGTGACTTGACTTCCCTGCCCTTTGTCTACTTCATAAAGAGGTTGTGAAGCTCTCAGAAACTTTCCAAGGAGGATAGATTTTGACAAAACATAGTGTGAGATCCCTGTGGAGGTATCTATTGCCTCTTGGTAGAAGCTGGCCACAGTGGCAGCCATTTTCTAGAAGCTGGTCACCTGGCAGCCATTTTGTAGACTCTATCAAAGGTTGTGAAGAACAAAACCATCTAGAGCCCACAAAGATGGGGGGAAATCTGCAGGGACAGAGAAGCTGGAAGGGAGTTCTTCAGACAGAGATGTCCTTATCTGAAAAATGGGGGTAATCATATTTGTGTGAATACATCCAATGTAGGGCCTGATGTGTAATGAGCCTTCCAAGAATCTCCAGTAGAGCAAATCTAACTTGATTTTTAAAACTTAATATCAATCTCAAGAACCAAATATTAGCCTAGCCAGCTGCCCCTCCTGCCAGCAGGTTTACTTGTACAAACAAATCATGTTCCCCTAGTAAAGAGGATCAAGCTGACACATGCCATTGTTCAGAAGGCAATTATCGTAATGAGGGAAAGCAAACTGAATGGAGGGCTAATCCAGCTGCTATGTTGATAAAGCATAATAAAGGTGGCCACTATGGAGCAGGACGCCGAGTTAATTTGCACTTTTCTCCACAAGCCTCATGCTGCATACACCACAACTACTCTCATAACTAAACAAGAGCTAATTACTCGTGTTAATTACCCAGCCCTGGGTCAGATCCCGAGGCTGGTTAAAGGTGGCCAAGGGCTAAGTGCAAAGGTTCTTCCTTTGAGTGTTACAGAGGCTGTTTGGGTGCCTGGATCTTGAGATCAGTTCTTACCACCTTTAAGATACATTCTCTGCACAGACGAAAGTAATTCTATAGATGAGCCCAGCAACTTCCCCACTCCCTCCTTTTAAGATGCTGCAGAACCAAAATATTTTTCCAGATTTTCTTCTGTCTACACAGAACACTATACTCTGTGAAAACTTTAGCAAAGTTAACAAATAATAAATGGAAAGACTACACAGTATATGATTCCATTCATATAATATTCTGAAAAAGACAAAACTATAGAGACAGAGGACAGGTCAGTGGTTGCTGGGGTGAGGGTGGAGGGAATCCTGGGGCTGATGGAGCTCTTCCCTGTGGATTGTGGTGATGGATATATCAAGGCTACGCATTTGTCAAAACTCACACGCCACAAAGAGTGAATTTTACTGCAGTCTACTGTATAAATTTTAAAGGTAAAGGATAAAACTTGCACTCTCTCTGACAGTTTTCCTGTCAGAAAATGCATTACTAGCAATTGCCAAGATACCTTTTTTCTGACAGAGGACATCTTTGAAACTCTAGCAAAAATGGGAGAGGGGCAACAATGGCTTGTTTCACTAATTTGTAATAAGTGCCCTGTATCTATTGTTTTTGAAATGATGAAGCAGGTGTGGATATTTTTTCCCTGGGAATGCTAAACTGGTGTCTGCGAAAACAGAGTGGAGCAGAGGCTTGAACGATTTTCCAGTGAGATCAGTCCAGTCTTAATCTCCATGACGCCAAAATACTTGGCTGCAAAGTGGAAAGTTCAGTCAATGACCTAGCTGTTTTGTCTCTGTGTGTCCCCCAATCTATGTGACTGCTCAGAGACAGGTTTCAGATTGTTTGGCTGGTGCCAAGGAAACCCAACAGAGATAGCCTTCCTCAATAAACGAACTTTCTTTGCGCTTCCTCAACTCCCTTTACTCCCTTGGGCTACAGCCTGAAGTTCCCTGTCATTTTATTTCAACAACAGTTGCTTTAAAAGACAAATCAGCAACTTTATGATGTTATAACCTACATCTTTCTTTATTTGCCCCTTGGGGCCCACAGAACAACTCCTCAAAAAGGCTGATGCAAGCCTTAAATATCACAAAGGTCATTCATTATCACAGCGACCTCAAAACTTATACCATTTCCAAAATAATCACACCAGAACTGACAGACAGTTTTGCATTCATTTGTAATGTTAAGTACTTAATCAACAAGTTAAATATTCTTCGGGTTCGCAAGAATGATGACAGCCTCTGAATGGTTTTCTATCACTTAAGTGGGGTTTGTCTGATTAGGGCTGACACATGTATATAAGAAAGCAATGAGGTTTACCTACACGCTCTTTTTTTTTCTTGTTGGGAATATGATAATGTGATAAAATTAGATCTTAACGTGCTTGCACGTTTTTGCCTTTCAATTATGGGTATACCTTTGTTGCAGAAGTAAAAGGAGAGAAAGGAGTTTAGAGATGGATTCCTACTGCATCTGTTATCTGTCCACAGTGACGGGGGCCAAAGGGGGAGTCATCTCAGGGAGGTAGATGCTTAAATTCAATTTGTAGAATCATAGACTTTCAGGTTATCAGAGGCCTTAATAATGGCTCTGATTAGCTTTTCTTGAGTGCAAGGACAAGAAAACACTCCTCTTAACTCAAGAAATTGTAAGAAGACACATGAACTGGGTCTGAAGCTGAAAAACCATAAGGAATCAAGACAGCTCTGGGGACCAGTGACTTGGTTTGTCTCTCTCATGCCACATGCTTTCTCTCTCAAGGTATCTCAGCCTCTCTGTTCACATGCTCCCTCCCATCTCTATAAAAATAAACTCTTTTTAATTTCCTCACACTTTCAACTTGCTCGTGGTCCTTTATGACTTTTCCAGCCTCTCCTTAGTATCAAAACCATTGCAAACTTGCTGGTTCACACTGTGTTTCTTAGTTTTGGAGAGAGACAATGTGATTGGTTTAGCACATTTTTCCATGCCAGGCCCAATTACATATGACCATCATCCTGTGAACTGACGGCCCTGAGATCAGGTGTCTACCCAAACTGCTCAGTCCAAGGTACAGAAACAACGTATAAGACACAGCCATCTTGGCAGCCAGGGCTCTGGGTGGGCAGTTCCCATTAGGAAGGCAGAGGTGGCAGGGCTGTGGGGTCATGGTGCCCTTGTCTAACAGTTGAGTTTCTTCCCCAACAGGGGTTTCAAACGCCAGTGCCTACAGTAGGCAGGCAGGTGATAGAACTGAGTTAAACTGTCCTGGTCAAAAGCATGCATCGTGTGAGTGGGAAAGACTTTGGGAAAGTGGAGAATACAGCCTGGTATAAAGAGGACAAGGAAATTAGCTCCAGTTGGTAGAATGACGTGCGGTAAAGAGGGCCCAGTGTTGGCTGGTCTTCCAATTCTCCAACAGAATCCAGACATCAGACACTTTATTTAAAATCTCCCAAACTTTAATGTTCATGTGAACTTTTTAAACAATATGGGCAAACCAAAACATTCTCTTATTTCCTCCTGCTTTTAACCAACGATTAAGCTTCAGTGCCCAGCTCCTCCTGAGCACACAGCAGTGAGGGAGATGCCGCCATCTTTAAAGGAAGTCCATTCTGCTTTTCAACAGTTCTGCTCATTTAAAATTCTTTCATATATATGAATCTAAATCTGTCTCCCCACAATATGTCCTTTATGATGTGAAGGGAAAAAAGTGGAAAGCCCCTTCAACCAAGTAGCCAAAGACGTACTTGAAGACAACTCCTGGCAGGATACCTACTTCTTTCCATTTCTTCAGAAGTACTTCATGGGGTTAATTCCCTCCACCATCCTGCTTGTGAACACACCCCATCAGTTTATGTCCCCCTCAGACTGTGGTAGGTCAGCCAGCAGTCAGAGTACAGCACAGAATGTCACAGAACTGTTTCACTTTTCCCATGTGAGACTTTATACCTCTATTAACATGATTGAAGATTATTTCTGATGACAAGTTTATACTATACACACTGTGTTTCAGGTAGACTTAAGTACTTTCAGGTATTTTTCTGGCTCTTGGTTTTTTACAGCGACATGTACTAAACCTGATGTTTATCACCCAGCTCTTGTAGAGTTGGGCTCTTGGGACCTAAGTAAATTCATTGTCTCCATTAAATGTTATCTTGTTACGTGTCTCCCACCCCATCAGCCTCTCCTTGAGGTCCTCCTGTTGTTGCTGCTGCTGTCCAAACTTTTATCTACCTAGAACCATTATTTAATATCTATACTCCAAAAAGAAATGCCAAAAGTCACACAAGCATATCAGTCTATTTTTTAGATTTGCTTCTCTTTCTTTAAGATATTTTGTCATTAGAGTGAAATTCAGTTTTTATAGCAAAATTTCACTTTTATTCTGAGGTTTTTGATAATTCTTCACTTAAAAAAATGTTTATTCATGGGGCACCTGGGTGGCTCAGTTGGTTAAGCATCTGACTTTGGCTCAGGTCATGATCTCATGGTTCATGGGTTCGAGCCCTGCATCGGGCTCTGTGCTGACAGCTCAGAGTCTGGAGCCTACTTCCAATTCTGTGTCTCCCTCTCTCTCTCTCTGCCCATCCCCCACTCACACTCCCTCGCTCTCTCTCGCTCTCTCTCTCTCAAAAATAAACATTAAAAAACATGTTTATTCACTTTGAGAGAGAGAGAAAGAGTGCGTGAGTGCGGGAGGAGCAGGGAGAGAGGGAGAGAATTCGAAGCAGGTTCCCTGCTGGCAGCACAGAGCCCCACATGAGGCTCAGTCCTGTGAACTGTGAGATCATGATGAATCAGATGCTCAACTGACTGAGACACCCAAGTGCCCCGATAAGTCTTCACTTTTATTTATGTGGCCCTAGGATTCTATCTCTTCCTTGTGAGATTGAAATCTATATTTCTAAAGTCCAGAGCATATATCTGGCTGTGCTCTGTACCCCCCTTCCTGGGAGTCCTGCACAGTCAAAGACAGTCAGGTCATGTCCTCCTCATGTTCTCATCATTTCTGCATCTCCAACCAGCTGTTCTTTGTTGAACAGAATTAGGTCCACTACAACAGTTTCCCTCATTGCTCCTTCCGGCTTCTGAGAATTAAAACAGAAAGCATGATCTGCTTCCAGCTATGATGGAATGGATGATATCAGATTAATCCCCCACTGAGAACAACTATAAAGCTGGATAAAACACAAAGGCCAACTGTTGGAAAGCACTGGACAGCAACCAAGGCAACCAGGGCCCCAAAGGGGCGAAGATCCCGAAGACACAGGAAACGCATTGAAATGTGCCTAAGATTCTGCGTACAATTTCCCCTCGAGGCATTTGCTGACTTCTAAGTTGTGCTTACCCAGGCCTAATGTCTCAGGTTGGGTTCCCTAAAACAGAGACGAGCTAGCACGATGCTCACTAGAGGGTGTTTTAGGATGAACCTCTGTGAAAGGGAGAGGAAGAAGGCAGGACTGTGTTGCATGTCCGGCCTCTGCTGACCCCACAGGGAGTTCTAGAGCTAGAAGAAGCCTCCTGAGTTCTCTTAAGTTGTTGCACAGGGTACAGGCTACCCCTGGAATAAAGTGCACGTTGGTGAGGGGGAGCAGTTTTCTTCAGAAGAGGCAATTCCCAAAGAAGACTGATGACTAGAGGCTACCCTCTGATGAGACTCTAAGCAGCTGGGGTGAGAAGTCTTTGATTCCTCAAGGGTGACCTAGCCAGCGCATCACAGTATCCATCACACCTAGAGACTGAGAAAACAACCAGAAATCAGCCTCTAAGAAGTTAAAAAGACAAGTATTAACTTCAGTACTCTTGTGGTACTACAGACAGGGAAATTGGAGTTCAAGGTGTAGCAAGAAGGAAGGGTACTGATAAACACCCAAGTGTTCAGTTGAGGACTTGGAACAACTAGCCCATGGAAGTAAGAGAAAACCTGAAATAATCTCAAGGAGATCAGCAAATTATCCACCTCTCAAGAGAAAGTGAAATCTTTTCTAAAAGAAAGTAACATCAGCCGTACTCTTCATGATTTTTCTCTTGTTTTCTTTTTTTTTAATTTATTTATTTATTTTGAGAGAGTGAGAGCAGGGAAGGGGCAGAGAAAGAGGGAGAAAGAAAAAGAATCCTAATCAAACTCTGAGTTGTCAGCACAGAGACCGCCTTGGGGCTCAATCCCACAAACTGTGAGATCATGGCTTGAGCCAAAATCAAGAGTCAAACTCTTAACCAACTGAGCCACCCAGGCCCCCCTCTCCATGATTTTTCATACACAATGTCCAACATTCAATTAAAAACTTATCAGACAATCAGGAGACAGAAACAAATGGGGTGGGTGGAGGAGGGAGGTAGTAGAAAGAGATAAAACAGAAAATAGAACCAGATGTAGGTGATCTAGATGCTAAAGTAACAGACACAGGTTTTAAATAGCTATGATCAACAGTTTAAGAAAGCAATGGAGAAGATGGAGAATTTCACCAGAGAACTGGAATCTATAAGACACCAAATGGAACTCCTAGAACTTAAAACACAATAATGGAAAATAAAGATCCAATAGATTAAACAAGAATAATACACAGCAGAAGAGAAGTTTAGTGACTAGGAAGAGAGATGAGTAAAAAGTATCCAGGATGAAGCAGCACAGATGGGGAAAAGATGCTTTTTCAAACTTAACAGACATATGAGAAACAGTGAAATGTTTCACATACATAAAATTAGAGTCCTAGGGAGACAAATACAAGAGAAAAGAAGCAATATTTGAAGAAACAGAAGCTGAAAACAATTGTCCAAACTGACATATTTAAGAAGCTTGGGTTATTTCACACCAAGGATGCCTGCAGGGCTGGGTGCTGAGTCCTTCACCCCTAATAGCAGCAAACAGTCATCAAGCTTTTAAGATGTCCACCAGGAAAGGATTTAGGTCCACCCAAGTCCTCTCCCTCCTCTTCGCCGCACCCTTATAACTGTATCTTCAGCACAGGAAAGACGCTGAGGCTGGAGGTTCAGTCCTCATCCAAAGTCACCAGCCTACCATAGCTGGTACTCCAATCCTCTGCTATTAACCTCTCTGCCATCCTCTGCTTTACAGAGATGCATTTATTAGTTTCACTCCTAATATCTTGCTTGGATAATTCCTACAGACAAAGTGAGAACTCTCATGGGGACAGGGAGGTGGGGGGGGGGGGGACAATTCTAGGAAGTATTCTGGAGGACAGGAACACCTGGCTGGGTGCTCCAGGGGCAGGCATGAGGCACAGAGAGGGTGACAGGTGAAGAAAGAGACAACAGCAGAAGAGAGAAGCTTCCAGAAGGAGAGATGGAGGCGAGTACCTTCAATCCTGTCAATATTTGAGGTTTTTTCCCCAGTAGCTGGTCTTGGGCTCAGGAAGAATCAACTCTTTTCTGCTTTCCTTTCCCTCCTGCATGATGTCCCCACCCCGCCAGCACTCCAAACTCTGCTATGTTCTGGTTCAGCCACATTATGGATTAAATAGGATTTTACAAGTTGACCTAGGGGCCCAGTCCCCATTGTAACACAGTTTCTATAGCAACACATGTTCTGCTTCCAACACCACTTACAACTGACCTGAGAACACAATTCATCTTAAGTTGGGATCTGCCTATACATGAGAACTTAAGGAATAGCACCAGATGATGACATAAACCTCATCACAAAGTAGATACAATTAATAACTAAAGGAGCATGGGAAACCACTGGGCACTGAGTTCTAAAGACACAGACACAGCTAAAGTCTTGCAGCTTGCAGGAGGTTGAGGTGGGGGATTTCCCTGCAGGTGGATGAAGTGTGGGATTAGCTATGAAACATAACCTGCAAGGGAGGGCAAAGAAAAGCAGCTATGCAGGCAGGAGGGCAAATGGAGGGGCACGGAGCTTGCTTTCACCTTTGGAGCCTCCCAGGAGTCCCCTTCAGTCTGCAGTACCCACCCCTGCACCCCCGTTTCCCGGGTTCCCGATCAAGTATGGGAGGCAGAGTTCCGAAGGCGCCTGGCGACCCGCAGGCTGCAGTTTGCTTTGCTGCCGGGTGTTTGTGTAGGCTGCCCGCTGGCCCTCCCGGGCCTTGCTCCATGTCTGCCCCAGGAGGTTGGCTCCTTCTGCCCACTCACAGCAGCCAAGGCTCCTGTTCAGGTTGGTAGGCTCCAGAAGCATTTATGAGGCCCAGTCGGGTGCCGGGCACTGCAACACACAATGTGGAGGTAGAGGTGAGTTCCCGGGGACCAGGCCCGTGGCAAGGGAGGGTCTGGGTAGGTGGGCATGGGGCCAGTGCGCTCAGGGGAGCTGGAGAGGAAAGGGACACCAGGGAACTACATTAGGGCAGCCGAGAGTTTCAAAGCCTTGCCTCCCCTGCACTTGGCCTTTTCTCTACTTACCTAGGCAGTGCAGTGCTTCAGCCCCTGAGCCAGGAGATGGGGTAGAGCAGGGTCGGGCAGAGTCTGGTTTCTCAACCAGGCATCTGGCTGTCTGTCAGGTGCTACACTTACCAGATTGGGACAGTCTCTTCTAAACCTCCATTTCCTCATCTTTAAGATAGAGATAACGGTGCAGTCAGTTCGGCCACAATATGACATAAGCGTTCCTAAAAATTACCGCTCTGCAAAACCTCAAGATAGAAACCCCAGGGTTTATGGGGAAAGTAGTGTTGGAGCACGACACCCAGAAACTTAATCAGTGACACAGAAAATAAAGGTAGAAACCTAATGACAATGGCAGCACCGTTTCACACATGTTCGATGGTTAAGAAATATGTAACTAATACAAGGTAGTCTGGAGCTTCACCTTGACCTGGAGTTAGCTGCCAGAAGTGAATGTTGGCGGGTGAGGTCCCTTCCCAGTGGAGGGAGAAGGGCTATCTGACATTGGGTGGAAAGTACTAACACCAAATGTGGTGGGTGTGGTTCCTGTACACCTGCACCCAGGTAACTGGCAGGTGATTAAGTTGCAGCTGGGTGCCATCTTCTGTGCTCCTAGTTTTGTGTGTGAGTGTGGCCAAGATCAGACCAATGCAAACACAAAATTCACAGTATGACTGAATTGTTCCCCAATACGTCAGTTATGGCGAGACCAATTTTCACTTTTAGAACTAGTGTTATAGCCAAACTGGCTGTACCAACCGCCCCAGGAGGGGATCTTGTGAGGATTAAATTAGATTGTTCATGTAAGTGTGGAATCCAGTGCCTGGCAAGTGGTGAATGAGGGCTGCTGGTGTGATGGATATACATCAGATTATTCAAACAAATCAAACAACGACCCAATGAACAGCAGAGTGCCTAACTCTGGAGTGGGGAGTGGTCATAGAGGGAGCGTGGGGGTGGGGGTGATCATTTATGGTGGTGAAGAGAAGGGAGTACATGATTGAGACACCCAGCAGCAAGCTCTGCAATGTGCTGCGACCAGGACAACGTTCACACTCTCCCTGCCCCCGTTAACATGAGTATGATCGCAGGGATATGTCTGCCCACCACTGCAGGAGCCTTACCTCCTCGTACTCGCTTACATTTTGTGGAGTAGAAATTTGGGCAAGGCTCAGCTGACTGAGTCTTCCGCTCCTCATGGTATCAACAGACGTCAGTCATTCAGTGTTAGTCAGCAGACAGGCTGGTCTGGAGAGTCCAAGAGAGCTCCCTTCCTGTGTCTGTTGCCGTGGTGGGCATGGCTGGAAGGCTGGGACCGCCAGTCAGAGTGCCTACATGTCACCTCTCCAGCACAGTCGGACTATTTACGTAGATGCAGCAAGTGTTCTTATCTAGTCTTGGAAATTCCAGAACACCACTTCTACTGCAGCTTAATGGTCAAGCAAGTTAGCCTGTCCCAGATTCAAGGGCAGAAGTTAGGGTCTACTTCTCCGGGGAAGGAGCGGCAAAGACCTTCTGCCATAACGTGGGCCTCCTGCCCTGGCTTATCTAAGGTTGCCCTTGGACTGCAAGCTCCTGTGGAATGGGGACTTGGTTTCATCCAGGTTTGGATCCAGAGCGTCCTTGTATCTGGTACCTAAAAGGCCCTAGTGAAGCTTGAGGACATGGATGAATAAATAAACAAAACAGGACCACCTCTACCCCTTTTGTTCAAAGCCTCTGATGCCTCAGGAGCAGAAAGTATGGCTGTTCCTCTTGTATCCCCAGCACATAACGTGCTGTATGACACTTAGCCAGTACTGAATGTTTACTGAAAACCCAAACACATACGCTTACGGGCTGGGGTCCCGCCATGCAGCCATGGCTAGGAGGCTGGCCCCGGCAGGCCAGAATGTTTGCAGCTGAAGCCTGAGGCCGGGCAGGCTGGGCTGAAAGCAAGACCCTAGTGGTGGGATTTCTGGTGATGGCGGATGGGGCCGGGACTTAGAGCTGGTCATGACGGTGAGCTCCGGGAGACAGATGGAAGCTGGACTGAGGGCGGGGGCAGAGGGCACTGAAAGTTCGCTCTCCTGCTGCTGGAGCCGGTCGGGCGGAGAGAGCCAGAGCGTCTGATCACACAAGGCCCCGACGTTCATCCAACTGTGCTTCACAGACTTGCCTGCTAGCACACTGACCGCACCCAGCACAAAGGAGAAACAGAATTGAATTTGGGTTCAATTCAAGCCATAGAGCTTGGGAAAGAAGGGAACTGGCCCCAGAAATTGAGCACTTAGGAACGTGGGAGCCGCTGGTTACCATGAGCAGAAAACCAGGTGTTGACTGTGTGACTATTTTAAGTCTCATTTAATTTAGTACTTGGATTAGGTGAGTGCTATTTATAAGGAGTGATACGGCCCTCCGCTTTGGTCCTAGAGCAGGTGGGGACCCAGGAGCCTGTGGATCTCTCAGGTCAGGTTCCATAGTAGGAGGCCCAGGCCCTGCCTCAAACAGCGCTGAGCAGGCAGAGGCCATCAGCCTACAGACAATAGCTCTGCGTGAGCTCAGTGAATCAAGCCTCAGCCCCCACTCTGCTGGGGCCTCTGCGTGGCTACCATGCGCAGGGAGACCCTGGGCTTTGTCTTGCCTGCCCTCAGCCTTCAGGAAAGATGAGACAAAATGGTTTGTCCCTGCTGGGTGACCCCCTCCTCAAACAGGCCTTTGGTATCTTCCACTGGACACAAAGAAACAGAGTCCACATGCCTCCCTGAACTGGAGCAGCGACCAGCTGAGCTTTGAGACAGACCCCAGCTTCCTGGAAACCTGTGCTTTGGCTTCCCACGCAAGGCCCGGGTTGCCCGTGGGGACTTTCTCCGGAACAAATGGAAGATATACACCCCACCTTGAGAGGCGGCTGTGAGCAGAGCCACAGGCCCGGCTGGAGGAGGGGCGAGGCCTGCAGAATCCCACCGGCCACCAGCCGCCCACCAGGCAGCTGGGGCGGGGGGGGGGGGGGGGGGGGAGGGGGGGGGTGCAGCAGGATGGCTGCAGCCTCGGGAGAGGACAGTTTCTTAGAACAGAACCAAATGACACACGAATCAGGGTAGAGCATGCTGGCAAGTCAGCTCTGCCCGGGGTGACAGTGTGGCATGGGGGCTGGGTTCCAGAAGGGTCTGCTGTGGTAGATGCATCTGGGGGCGGGGGGTGGGGGGGGGGGAGGCAAGTGTGAAGGCCTCTCCAAGCCCTCCTTGTGCAGCAGCAAATCTGGAAGTTAGCAGAGTGCTCATCCTCACCCCCTTCTGCAGGGAGAGAGACCTGGAACACTGGTCAGAGTGACACAGCCACCTCCAGAGGGAACTAGGCACCCCATGTGCTGTTTGGGTTGTAAATAAGGCCAGCGCCACAAGCGTCTGGAAAACACTGAGCAGGGCCCACTACCTGGCAGGCAGCGTATCATTTCCCGAGCCTCTCTGGCACAGTGCCCACCTCTCCAGTTAGCACTGTCCCTCCCAGTCTGGGCATGGAGGCAGTGACACATTTTAAATTGGACCTGGCCCTTTTCTGTGTGTGAGATGTCAGACCACTCACAAGGGACCCAACCTGTTTGGTGGCACGACGGCAAGGGTCTGCCCTTCTTCCAGACCCAGGTGGCCGGGTATCGATGGGACTGGGCCGCACTTCAGAGGTTCCAGTGCTGCTTTCATTGTCCCAGGACAGGTGTGACAGAGAAGAAACTGCGTTCAGGGCACCGCAGTTCTGACTAAAGCTTTCCTCTCACCCAGGAAAAAGGCAAGCCACTGAGATTTGTATTTCCCTTATCACCTTTAATTCGTTACCTGGTAAAGGTGCCCAAGGAGGCATATGTTTTTTGAAGAGGTTTTTGTCACTAAAGCATGGTGAGTGACACATCTTTCTGAGGACATGCATATGACTCCTCATCTCCCTGAAGCCTGGTCCCCAAAGCGACACCTTGGCACACCCAGTTCTCGCTGAGGGTCAGGGACACGCTTTTTCTGTTTGGAAATGTTGGCCGGGTCTCCTTGGCTCCCCTTTTGTCCCCGTTTCTCCAGAAGAGTGAGTCTGGGAGGAAAGGCTGGGCTCTCCAGAGCCTGCTGACTTTCTCAGAAATGTTCCTTCCCTGGTGACAGGCAAAGCCCCCACTTTTCTGTTACCTCATTCCTAGTGCCTGCTTCCACAGGGGAAAGCAGGCCTCTCTGCCTTATGCAAGGGGGAGGGGGTAAGGGAGGGTGGCAGAGAGCGCATCCAAACCCGCCATTTCCTTCCTTCTGGGGCAGGGACCAGCCGCCCTCCAGGCCAGGCCAGCATTTACCTCTGGGGGAAACGCCCTTCCCGTTTGCTTAGATCCTTCTTCCTCCTGGCAGGTGCCACCATATTTTCTAACATGTGATACCCCCACCTTACTCTCAGAGAGATTTATAGATACCAGTGGCTTCTTCCTCCCCTCAGTGGCAATGGCTAGCCCAGAGCTCTCTGCGTTGTTCCTATAAAACCGTTGAGACCTTCACCGAACAATGATCCTGTATATCTACAGGCCCCACCCCCTTCCTCCCATCTCTCTTCCCCAAAGAAAGCCTCTTTTCACTCTTTCTCTCATCTTTTGAGTTAATACCTCAGGGGGGCTGAAACTGGGCCCCAGGCCCTAAGACACAGATCAATGGAAATCAGTGAATTCAGAGGAAGAGGGTGAAGTGTGTGTGTGTGTGTGTGTGTGTGTGTGTGCGTGTGTGCGTGTGTGTGTGTGTGTGTGTGTATGTGTGTGAAAGACAGCTACTTTGGACTGTTTGATCATTTATTACCCCCCAAAAAGAATAATGGCTCCATGTCGACATTATATAATAATAGTAATTTAACAAGAACGAATTAACAAAAGGGTCATTAACAAATGTCCTCAGGCCAAGAAAGAAAGGAATGGAAGGAAGGAAGGAAGGAAGGAAGGAAAGAGAAGGAGGGAGGGACAAACAGGGAGGAAAGAAAAAAAGAAAGAAAGAAAGAGAAACAGGGAGGAAGGAAGGAAGGAAAGAAGGAAGGGAGAGAGGGAGAGAGAGAGAGAAAAGAAAGAAAGAAAGAAAATGAAAGAAAGAAAAAGAAGGAGGGAGGGAGAAAGAGGAAGGAAGGAAGAGAAAGAAAGAAAAAAAGAAAAGGAGGGAGGGAGAAAGAGGGAGGGAGGAAGGAAGGAAGGAAGGGAGAGAGGGAGAGAGAAAGAAAAGAAGGAAGAAAGAAAGAAAGAAAGAAAGAAAGAGAGAAAGAAGGAGGGAGGGAGAAAGGGAGGAAGGAAAGAAGGGGAAGGGAGGAAGGGAGGGAGGGATGGGTGAACGTTGGTCCTCAGGTTAAGAATTGTAAATGCATATAAAGCTCACTATGTGTCTGGAACTGTTCTGAGCACTGAGATGTTAACTAACCTCACCACAACCCTCCAAAGTTAGTACTATTACTACTTACCCCATTTTACATTGAGGATCCTAGAGGAAGGTCTGAGATAAGACAGCAGATGGAGCCTTCCAAGTTTCTAAGAAATTATAAGCTTTCAGGATCTTTGGAGGCAATTTAGCAGAACAGGGTTGTCACATCTGGGCTGAGTGACAGCCATGTGCTGAACTGACGTCCTCATTTTTTCAAGAGTCCCACACTGATCGAAGCCCTTGAAACAGGGATGTGAAAGAGCTGCCATATTGTGTATGACCAGAGAAAGAGAAGGAAGAGAGTAAGTGATACTCGCCCAAGGCCTCGCTCCAAAGTGGCTATTGTCTAAAGGAGAAAGGGTTCTATGGTCAGTGAAAACTAGGAAATGCTAAGTTAAATAGACTGAAAGTTTCTTTATTACAGGATTTCTCAGAGCATTAAATGTGCTATCATGCACTGTGACTCATATAAAAGGAAATAGAGAATGAAGCACTTCCTCAGCCTATTAGACCTCCTTGTGAGGAGAAACTCATGAGACCAGAATTCCATGCAATACACTTTGGGAAACATCTCGTGTCTGACTAAGTCTTTCCACTTTTAAGGTTAATGTTGGCCTGATCTGGCCTGGAACTTGAGGTATGTCTCTGTCCAAAAGACCCAAATGTCTGGAGATACCTAAAGAAGGGATTGGATCTACCATTTGGGAGACAGAGCAGCACGGGGGGAGGGGGGAGGGAATTTCAGCACTTGCTGTGTCTGATAAGATCCCCCAACACACACCCTTACCTTTGGGCCAGTGTGCCTAGAAGAGAGGTTCTAGTTAGCAGTGATTACCCAGAAAGGAAATGCCAGGCTCCTTTTCTGCCTAGGACCACCCCCCACCAGGAAATAGATGACAAACCCACTGCTGTTTTTAAATTAGGAGTCCCTATGATCCAAGAAGTTCATGTGTTTATGGTAGAGCTTGACTGTGTGAACACCTGGCTATGTGAACACCTGGCCGTGTGAACACCTGGCCGTGCCTCCCCACCCAGGAGTAGACTATTGAGGGAATTATTTACCATGAACTCCAAGATACTCCACTATGTCACTGGGAGGGTCATTCACGCAGAGCAAGCAGTACAAGAGCGGGAGGCCAAAAGGACTTCATTGGGAGCTACATAACTTCTGAGCTAGCAGGAAGAAAACTTGAGGCGGTGCTGTCTCACTGATGATAGCTCCAGAAAAGTTATATGCACACATATACTTTGAAACCCTCCCCAATAACCAGTCATTGACCATTCCACAGAAGCTTCCTTTGGGAGGGCCCTCACACCAACCTATTCTAATTTATTTATTTTGAATAATAATTCTAAATTAACTGGTCTTCTTGGGGCACCTGGGTGGCTCAGCTAGTTAAGCGTCCATCTCTTGGTTTTGGCTTAGGTCATGATTTTGTGGTTTGTGAGTTCAAGCCCTACATCAAGCTCTGTGCTGGCAGTACAGGGTCTGCTTGAGATTCTCTCTCTCTCCCCTTGCCTCTCCCATGCTCGCTTGCTCTCTCTCTTTCTCTCTCTCTCTCTCTCTCTCTGTCTCAGAATAAATAAATAAACTTTTAAAAAATTGTTTAAAGTAACTTCTTTACTTAGAGGTAATAGAGGTCTTCTTGTCTCTATTCTTGTTCAACTCCTGGACCCACTACTAGATTAATCTTAAAACATTATTTTCACCATGTTCACTTTTCCCCTGAAAAACTTTGAAAACAGTTTCAGGCTATCTGTCCTGCCTTATTCCCACAGTCCTGCAGCATGGGCCCCTGGACCAGCCAAACTGCATATCCACCGATAATTCTGGGTGCATTCCCACCCAGTCAGCTTTGTTTATGTCGATTTCCAGCTCAAGTGTCCTTTCAAGAGTGACGGCAGCTGGAATGCAGAGGCAAAGGCCTTTGAAAATTCTCTGCTCTGTAAAAGCAATGAGAACAGTGGCAAAACTCAACAGAATCAACTTTTTCAAAACTCAGAAAATTCACCAAAGGTTTCAGCAACCAAGGAGTATTTACTGGGAGAGAAAAAACAAAAAGGGGAAGGATCTCAGGGTGTCTGGGTGGCTCAGTTGGTTAAGCGTCTGACTCTTGATTTTGGCTCAGGTCATGATCTCATGGCTTCATGAGTTCAAGCCCCGCATCAGGCTCCAGCATTAACAATGCAGAGCCTGCTTGGGATTCTCTCTCTCTCTCTCTCTCTCTCTCTCTCTGCCCCTCCCCCACTTGCACTGTCTCTGTCCCTCTCAAAATAAATAAATAACCCTAAAAAAAAAGGGGGGCAGAATCTCCGTATGAACAGTGAACTTTATGGTGTTGTAACTTGCCCAAGTCTCACCCGCCACTCCCCAGTTCCATAGTGGCCACGAAGACCAGTAGCCTGCATTCACAGCAAAAAGTAGCAGTCTGGCACATGAGGGTTAAAGCCCACTCCCACACCTGTCTGGTTCCCTGGCAGACCCCACCTATAAGACTTGTCTTTATTTGACCTGACTAAAAGTCCACCTAGTGCAACCAGTCTTTTCCTCTGCCTCCTTGGTGTTCCTTGAACAGATCAGGCACACTCCCATCCCAGGAACCTCACTATTGCCTGGAGGGTCCGTGCCCTCTCTGTCCTTAAAGTCCTTGTTCAAGTGTCACCCTCTCAGCAAGGTTTTCCCTACCCACACTGTTATCATGCAACCTGACTCACAGGCATTTCCTACTTCCCTTTCCCACTTCCTTTCTCTGCAGAGCACATATTACCTTCTAACATGCTATATATTTCATTTGTTTATAACGTGTATCAGATGTCTTCCCACTAGAATGCAAGCCAAAATGAAGGCAGAGTTTAGTTTGTTTTACTTGGTGCTGTGTCTCCAGAGCCTAGAACAGTGCCTGGCACAAAGCAAGTGTTCTGTAATATTTGTTGAATGAGTAAAGGAATGAAGATTTATTTTTTAATGTTTATTTCTTTATTTTGAGAGAGAGAGCACAAGTATGGGGCAGGCAAGGAGAGAGAGACACACACAGAATCCGAAGCAGGCTCCAGGCTCCATCCAAGCTGTCGGCAAAGAACCTGACATGGGCCTCTAACTCACAAACTTCAAGATCGTGACCGGAGCTGAAGTCAAATGCTTAACCGACTGAGCCACCCAGGCACCCCAGGAATGAAGGTTTAAAAAAGAAAATGTTGACAGAAATGCTGCACTTCCTGTGAAATGTAGCCTGTAGGTGTTTGGTAATTATAATACTGAAAAGAGATGAGAACTTATTTGCAGGTGAAACTGGTCACTGAATCCTTAACAGACTCTTCCAGGGCTAAAGCAAATGTCCTTCTGTCAGCACCTCCGTGCTTCGCACACAATACATTTTTGTTTATTCATTGAAGCCCAAAGCCTGGCCTTTCTCCAGGAAGTTATAATAATAAAGAGCCCCCAGGGGTCCCTGTGACCCACTGAAGATAGAAGCGAGAGATTATGTCTAAGGAAGGTGACTTGCTTGGTTTGTCTGACAAACAATACTTCACTTCACTTCACTTCGCTTCAGAAGTGATACCCCAAATAAACAAGTTCTCTTGGAGGACAGTGTGCATTCTAGCTACAGTGCTATAACTTTGCTTCTAGAAAAATGTTCAGGGTCAGTAGGAGTTTTTTCTTTTAAATCTTAAACAATGGCAAATTTTCACTTTGAGAAGGAGGGCTTGTTTCTGCAAAACAAAATCTAGTGAGTACAATGGCTGAGCAGTTGAAAACATACCGAATAGATCAAGTGTGTGATGTGAGTTGAAGGCTGAAAGCTCACAGCTTAGCAAACACTGCTTAGTGCCGTCCCATCTTGGTGGTCTATCCACTGAGCCACTGTGGGAAGCCGCGGTCAAGCCTAACCCTTCTCCGTGTGCTTTGGGGCTGAGGGTTCTTTTCTTGTAAGATTAGATCTCCAGACCAAGATGGAGTATACACACGTGTCTCTGTTCCACCTGTTAAATACAAATAAAAATACTTATTTAGTAATAAATATAAATAGATCTATTTATATATTCCATATAAATATTGAATATAAATATAAATATTGCCAATATAAATATATTTATAAATTTGCATATATATATATATATATATATATATATATATATATATATATATATCTCAAACATAAGAAGACTCAGAAAGGTGCGGAGAAGGCAGACTGGTTAGGGATCTCAGAACTCAAGGAATGACATGGCAGTGAGTCCCCTGTGTTTCCTTTTGCCTTCTGTATCTCAGACTGGGTGTGGAGAAGCTGGCAACCTGGAAATACCAGTGGAAGAAGTAAAAAAATAATAATAAACCCAAGAAAAGCCTGCCATCTCTAGGTAAAGGACCAAGAAAGGGGAAACCTAGCAAGATGGGAAACTTCTAGACAATAACCACTCTACCCCCAGCCAAACACCAAGTAAGAATTGCTGTCACACTGCCACACCATCAGCACAGGCAGAACGGGGAGCCTGTGTATCCCACCTGTTCTAACGAGGTGCTCTTCCCTCTCTTGCCCACTAGGGTGCCGTCAGAGAAGACTGAATAGGGATCTGGAAACTTCAGTCCCATCCATGAGTTATAACCCTCCCCCTAGGGCCAGTGGAGACCATGTGGGGACCCTGGACTTCCACACTCACCCAGTGGTAATGAGGTGGCATCTCCCCCTTCCCCAGTATCAGAGGAAGATAGATGGAAAACCATAATTTTCACCACCATCCAGTGGTACAGAGCTCTGCCTTGCCTTGACCCATGTGGTATCAGTGGAAACTTGCAGAAAAAGAAGATTTAGATAAATTGTAGAGTCTGTTACACAATATCCAGGTTCAGGATACAAACAAAAACCATTTACCACTCCAAGAAGCAGGAAAATCAACAATGAGTGAGAAAAGACATTCAACAGACACCTATACCAAGACAATACAAATATTAGAATTATGTGACGAGGAATTTAAAGCAGCCACCATAAAAATGGTCCAATGAGCAATTACAAACACACCTACAAAAAGAAAATCTCAACCAAGAAATAGAAGATGGAAAGATGTAAATTCCCTAAATGGAAATTGTAGGACTGAAAAAAAAATGTGATTACTAAAATTTTGAATACTTAATGGATAGGCTCAGCAATAGAAAGGAAAGGGCAAAGGAAAGGATGAATAAACTTGAGCATAAAACAATAGAAATTATCCAGTCTGAACACAAGAGAAAACAATGAAAAAAAAAAACAAAAAAAAAAAAAACAAAAAATGAACAGAGCCTCAAGAACTGTGGGAGCAGAATCCCCAAAGAAGAGGAGAAGACGAGAAGGGCTAAAAAGGCATTAGAAGAAATATGGCTGGAAATTTCCAAAATTTAGCAAAAGACATAAATTTACAGATCCAAGAAGCTGAATGAAGCCTAAATAGGATAAGCCCAAAGAAAACCACACCAAGACATATCATAGTCAAACTTCTAAAAACTAAAGACCAAAAAACAAACAAACACCCTAGGGAAAGAATACCTTACTTTACCTAGAGGGGAAAAACAATTTGAATGACAGTGAATTTCTCATCAGAAACCATGGAGGCCAAAAGGAAGTGGCACCACACTTTCCAAGTGCTGAAAAGAAAGAACTGTTGTTCTTTCTTTTCAGAACAACAGAAATCCTGTGTCCAGAATCCTGTGTCCAGTGCAAATACCCTTCCTGAGTAGAAAGACATCAAGTTATTTTAAGATGAAGGAACACTAAGATAATCTGTGGCCTGCAGACATACTCTAAAATAGCTAAAGAAAATTCTTGAAAAGAAAGAAACTGATAAAAAGAATTCTTAAAACATCTGGAAGAAAAAAAGAACAATGGAAAGAATGTAAAAAAGATACATACCATAGACTTCTTGAATTTTTCTAAAGTTGAAACAAAACTTATAACATTGTTCAATTGGTTCTAAGTGTATGGAGAGGAAATACTTAAGTAAATTATATCATAAACAAGGGAGAGTAATAGGAACTGAAAAGCAGGTAGGATTTGAGCACTTTATTCAAACTGGTAAAATGTCAATTGTTATACCAGTGGTAGACTGTTATAAATTATACATGCATAATATAATACCTAAACCAATCACAAAACCATCTATGCAAAAGAGATACACTTGGAAACACTGTAGAATTCAAAATGGAATTCTGAAAAATGTTCCAAGTAACCAACAGTAAGACAGAAAAACAAAAACAGAAGAAAGCAAAGGGAGCAAACAGAAAACAAAAAAATACAAAGGCAGACTTTGCTCCTAACATCCAAATTATTCCATTAAAGGTAATTAGTCTATGTTTCTGTTTACATAACATTTTCAAAATGACAAAATGAAAGAGAGGGAGAACATATTAGTGGTGGCCAAGGGATAGGAATGTGGAAGAGGAGGAGGAAGATCCTTGTCATGAGGATCTCTTGGTTTTGACTGTGGTGCTGGTTACACAAACGTGCCCATGTGATAAACTGTCCTGGTGTGTAACTGACTTTCATATTGTTCTGTCTCTGCATAAGATGTCACCTTTGGGGAAAAGCTGGATAAATGGTACACAGGACCTCTCTCTAGTAGTTTCACAACTTCTTGTGAATCTGTAATTATTTCAAAATAAAAAGTTAAAAGAAAAGAGATGAAGTTAGGATACAGCTGCCTGGTTTCTAATATTTGGCCTGATGTCCTCTCTGGTAGGAATCTGTAGGTGAAACTCAGGGGTTGTCCTTACACCCCCCACAGCTTTGCCCACCATGAATTTGGTAGTTAGAGAGAAACTATTCCATTTTTAAAGTTTTAGCAATTTTAATCTCCTAAGGAGATACCAAATTATCCTGGGACAAATGTTCCTTTTTTCTGGGGGGGGGGAAGGGGGGTGGCGGGAATCACCTGTAGAGGTGGTAATAAAGTAAAAACCTGTTGAGAAACCTGAACCTATGTGGTAAAGTAGTTTGAATCAGACAAGGAAGTTAAGGTTTCTCTTCATTAATGGGAATTGAGTGTGTGCATTCATAACACGGTTATTTTCTCTGTATCACATGTTGTTCTTGAGGCACCAGGTAGGTTCTTGAAACAGCTGTTTCTAAAAAGGATGGAGTTGAGGGGCACCTGGGTGGTTCAGTCAGTTAAGCGTCTGACTCTGGCTTGGGTCATGATCTTCGAGCCCCACGTCGGGCTCTGTGCTGACAGCTCAGAGCCTGGAGCCTGCTTCGGATTCTGTGTCTCCCTCTCTCTCTGCCCTCCCTGGCTTGTTCTCCCCCCCCCCCCCTCTGTCTCTCAAAAATAAATAAACACCAAAAAAATTTTTTAAAAAGGATGGAATTGAATGGAAAGGAGCATGGGAAAGACACACAGGCTTATCACAGGGTAAGTTACTAACATGTCTGTGCCTCAGTTTCCTCAACTGTTACATGGAATAATAACAGTAACTCCCTCATGAGGTTGTATGAGCATTCAAAGAGTTGATATTTGCACAGCACTCCGAATAGTGCCTGGCATACAGCAGGCATTAAGTTTTGCCATGTTATTATCACTCCAGCGTATCAGGAGTGTCTTTCTGGTGGCCAAGGGACAAGCACACATCTTCGTGCGTGACCTGGAAAGATGTCAGTCTGGGGGCAAGAATGAGACAGAAGTGAGGCAGGATGTATCTTCCTCTGTTTGAGGCCTCCTTTCTGCTTTCCCTGGACTCTACAGCATGGAGATTGCCATCTGGAATTTTCCATGGTGGGGGCACAGAGAGCTAGGATAAGGGGACTTGAGAAAGGGGTCCTGAGGCCAGGTCTAGGTCTGTGGGCTCTAAGAGCAGCTACTTGTGAGATGAGTTGCAAGTTACTTTGTTATGTGTCATTTCAATATTGATCAGGCAGCAGACCCTTCTGCAATTGAAGGCTGGTGATTCCAATCCACAGCATAATCCGAGGACTGAGTGCTAATCTCTGTCTCTGTCTCTGTCTCTGTCTCTCTCTCTCTCTTTCTCTCCCGTCTCTCTCCTTTTCCCCCTCATAGACTCTCTCTGGCACCCCAGGGCTCCTGGCCTTCCTCCATGGGCCACCTTTTCCATTATCCTCCATCTGAGGGGCTTAGACCCGGAAGGAAGGAGGAGCAGTCCCTTCCTGTTTCCTAGGGCCACACGATCCTGTCAACCTCTGGCTGGCCAATGCCCTGGACTGCATTCCATGTAAGAAATTCTCCACAGAACAATGGGGACAATTCTAAAGGTAATATCACTGGAAGAAGGACAAAGGTAGAAGTTTTGCTCACTTGAACCTTTCCTGTGCCTCACAAGGGAAGACATTTCACATTCTTGTGTCTTCATCAAGTGTCTCTTGGATGCTCCCTCCACTGTTTCCCAGACTCTGTGGCCCTGAGGTTTCAGCTCGTCCAGCAGGTATGGGCCCCCTGAAGTCACATTTGTTTCATTGGGAGTTACCAGAGGAAATGAGTGTCTCTCACTGAATTCTTCTTGTGGCTCTCGTGCAATGGCTCTCTGTTGTTCTGTGTGTTCCCCTTTTCTGGAACAGTCCCCAGGTTTTCCTTTGGGGACCCATCCTCCCCACAAGTTCATTCTCAACCTCAGGTCCATGAGGAGACTCCTGGGGAGGCGCAGACACTGTTTTGCACTTAAAAAGAGACAAAGAAAGAGCTTCACGTCCTAATTTCTTTCGTCTTCAAAGCAGGTAGCCGTCCTCTTTTTCAAAGTTGCTTGACTATTCTACCTTCTCTGCATCTCCATATGAATTTTAGAATCAATTTACAGTTTCTGCATCATAAAAATGACTGAGATTTTGGTAGGAGTTGTGTGAAATCTGGGGAGAGCTGACATCTTAGCCATATTGAGTCTACTCACAAGGTATCTTTATTTATTTAGGTCTTCCTTCATTTCCATCAGCAACAGTTCACAGTTTGCAGTGCACAGATCTTGTATATCTTTTATCAAATGTATTCTTATTTCACATTTTTGGATGTTATTGTAAATGATTTTTTTTTCTTAATTCCAACTCCTGGTTGTTCACTGCCAGCATCCAGAAATAAAAGCGATTTTTCTATGTTGATATTGTACCTGGAAGGCTTGCAAATAATTCACTTACTCTTTGACCACCTCGACCACCTTTGATCACCTTGACCATATTGTCTGCAAGTAAAGAGAGCCTTGCTTCTCCCTTTCTGTCTCAACGTCTCTTATGTCTGTATCTTTCCTAACTTCCCGATTAGAATCTCCAGTACAATGTCAAATGGAAGTTGTGAAGCAGACATCTTTGCCTCAGGGGAGGGAAGAAGATCTAGTCTCCCACCATCAACTATGATGTTAATTATACATTTTCTATAGATTCTTCTTATTAAACTGAGAAAGTTCCCTTTGGTACTCATCTCCTACATTTTTTGTGTGTTTTTTTTTAATCAAGAACAAATGTTGGATTTTGTTAAATGTTTTTTATATAGCTATTAAGATAATCATGTAATTTCTTCTTTGACTCACTGCATAGTTAAAAATGTGTTGTTTTGTTTACAATTATTTGGAGATCTTCCAAATATTGGTTATTGATTCGTAATTTACTTCCACCATGGTCAGAGGACCTACTTTATATGACTTGAATCTGTTTAAATATATTGAGGCTTGTTTTATAGACCAGAATATGATGTAGTTGGCAAATCTTCTGTGTGTACTTGCAAAGAACGTGTATTCCACTCTTGTTGATTGAAGTGATCTATAAATGTCAAGCAAGCCAAATGGGTTGATAGTGTTGCCCAAGTCTTCTGTGTCCTTGCTAATCTTCTGTCCACTTGTACTATTAATTATTGACAGAGTGGTACTGAAAATTTGGACTTTAATTGTGGATTTGTCTATTTCATCTTGCGGTTCTGTCAGTTTTTGCTTCATTTATTTTGAAGGACTGTTACTCAGTATATAAACATTCAGAATTGTTATGTCCTCTTGATTAATTGATCCCTTCATCATTATGAAATGACATATTTTCCCCTGGAAATACTGTTTGTTCTGTAATCTGCTTTGTCTGATATTAATATCCTCTCTCCAGCTTTCTTTTGATTAATGGTTGGCATAGTATATCTTTTCTCAGCCTTTTATGTTTAACCTACTTGTGTCTTATTAAAATTGCGTTTCTGTAGGCAGCATATAGTCTGCTCCAGGTCACAGTCCTCCGCTTCCTCACATTACATAACCATGAACCCTGTTGTCAATCTTGCTTCTCCCAGACGCCCAAGGACCTCCCCTGACCATGGGGATGATTAGAGGGCTGCAGATGGTGGGATGGAGCAGGGTGAACAGAGACAAGTTCTGGTTCACCCTACCACAGGTACTGTCTTGTAAGGGAGGTCAAATTCCAGCATCTCAGCTGTGTGACCTTGGACAAGCTCTTGACCACTCTGAGCCTTAGTTTCTCCACCAGTAAAATTAATTGAATAACGTTGGTTTGACAGGGTTATAAATAACCTGTGTATAACACCTTCCCCAGGGTCTGGAACTCATTTAGTGATAGACACTATCATCATTATTGTTACTTTTGTATCAATGTATGTACCATACAAATGCATATATTTACATTACAAATCAACCTCTTAAGTGAGCACAAAGCAGCAAGCATACTTTTTTTTTTTTTTTTAATTAACTTGCTGTGCCAGGGAGGTAATAAAATGAATGAAATCAGCATTTTTTTTCCCAACGTGCCTGTCATAAATTAAGCATCTAGGTAAGTGTCTCTTTCCAAGGCTACAAATACTCCTGCCCCAGCCCCTGTGGGTGAACAGGGCCAGATGGAGAGGGGCAGCACATAAATTGTCTGCCGCTCTGCTCTGTGCCCCTTCTCGGAGAGGAGCCAGCCCAGGGCGCTCGCTCTTAAGTTGTGTGATTATGACTCCACCTTGCAGGACCTTGACAAGGAGCAAAGGTCCTAGGTTTTCATCAGGTGTTACCCGTGGGTCTTTTCCATCTGACATATTAGCTCCTGCCTCTTCTTGTAAAGATAATTCATGCTCCCTGGCAGCATTGTGTAATGCACAATGCCGGGTGCTAGGGATCGCCTGCAGACTTCAGCAGGGCCGTATTGTAATGTGCCACTAGATTAATCCAGCCATCTAAAATGCATTCTTTAAAAGCCAAAGGTCTTTCCCATGAATAACCTGGCAAGTATTTGAGCTTCATTATAATTTCCCTCTAATGGAGTTTGGGGAAATGAAATGGGAGTTATTAGCCAGATTTATAAGACTGTCTCTGGAGAAAATAGGGATGGAAAGGGGCTGGCTTAGCAAAGGCACAGTGGTTAACTCCCTAGCCAAGGAGAAAGAGCTGACCCTAGCTCACAAAGACAAAAATATTCTTACCCAACAACCACCATTTCCCACTTCTTCTGCGCTCTCGGTGGAAGGCTAGCTGCGCTTGTATAACTTGAGGGAGGACTGCACGTGCATCCCCCGGTGGCACCCTCTCCCTGTCTTCAAAATCCTGCCCTGCAACCCCACTTCTGTGCATTTATCCAGAAGAATGGAAATGAAGATCTCAAAGGGATCTTAGTACTCCTGCATTCATTGCAACATTATTCACAAAAACCAAGATGTGGAAAAAACCTACATGTCCATCCAGAGGGAAATGGATAAAAGACATCGGGTATATACATACAATGGGATACAATTCAGACTTAAAAGAAAGCAATTCTGTAATATGGGGCAACATGGATGAACCTTGAGGACAGTGTGCTCAGTGAAATAAGCCAGTCACACAAAGACATGATTCCACTAAAATAAAATACAGAGTATCTAAGATAAAATAAGTCAAATTCACAGAGTCAAAGAGTGGCATGGTGCTTGCCAGGGGCTGGAAAGAGGGGGAGATGGGGAGTTACTAATCAACAGGTGTGAAGTTTCAGTCAAGAAAGATGATAAGCTCTAGAGAGGGATGGTACAAACTTGAACCTGTAGTCAACAATGCTGTATCATACACTTAAACATTTGCTAAGAAGGTAGATCTCTTATTAAGTGTTCTTACCACCACAAAACAAATTTTCAAAGAATAATAAAAATGAATCAGTAGAGTTAAGCCTTCAAAAGAAATCCTACCCTAAGAAACCATCGTGTTAGTGATCCAAGTGGAACATGCATGAATGCATTCTCTTGCTGGTGTCTGAAGGATTTAAAACCGCTTCATTTGAATGCAGATACACCTTTAAGAAAGAGGACATCTTACATGGGAAAATGGCTGGCCAAGGCTCCTGAAGAGGGAAGGAGCGAATTCTCTCCAGATGGAGTTGAGAGCCTTGGCTTCTCTCTGGGGAGAAAGAGTACTGGTGAGGCATGAGCACAGGGGCTCCAAGGACACCCCCAGGATGCTGAGCATGCTGGGAAGTTGAGGGAGCTTCCAGGAGTGGGCAAGGGATGGAGAAAAGGGATCTTTTCTCTTTGGAGGAGATTTTTCTTTGTCCTTTTTAATGTTTATTTATTTGGGGAGAGGGGCAGAGAGAGAGAGAGAGAGGGAGAGAGAGAACCCCAAGCAGGCTCCTCACCATCTGGGCAGAGCCAAAAAGGGGCTCGAAATCACAAACCATGAGATCATGACCTGAGCCAACATCAAGAGCTCAACCAGCTGAGCCAACCAGACGCCTCTCTTTGTAGGGGATTTTTTAACTGTCTCTTAGATCTCTTGGCCCTGCTCTTAGATTGTAAGGAACTTAGGCAGAGAAGCCATAAACAGTAGCACCAATATTCGTATTAAGGAACTACATTTGTTTGCTACAGCAGCCACAGCAATGCACCACAGGCCTGGGGGCTTAACCAACAGAAATTTATTTCCTCACAATTTTGGAATCTGGAAGTCCTAGGTCAGAGTGTAGGCAGGGCTGGTTTCATCTGAAGCCTCTCTCTTTGGACTGTAGGTGGCTGTCTTCACTCTGTGTCCTCACATGGTCTTCTCCCTGTGGGTGTCTGTGTCCCAATCTCCCAGTCACACAAGATTAGAGCCTCCATGACCTCACTGTAACTCAATTACCCTTGTAAGCCCTATCTCCAAATACAGGCATATTCTGAGGTACAGGGAGTTAGGACATCAAAGATGAATTTTAAGGGGACACAATTCAGCACATAAACCCATAACTTGTAGAATGTCCACTATTATAACACTAATGTAAAGCCAGAATGGTTACTGTTCATGGCGTATTTACCAGGCTTCTCATGCATTACCTCACTATATCTGATCTTCAAACCTACCTGTGAGGTGGGGTGCCTGGGTGGCTCAGTTAGTTATGTGTCCAACTCTTGATTTTGGCTCAGGTCATGATCTTACAGCTCATGAGTTCGAGCCCCGCATTGGGCTCCGTGCTGACAGCTCAGAGCCTGGAGCCTGCTTCAGATTCTGTGTCTCCCTCTCTCTCTGTTCCTTCCCCTCTGCGCTCTTTCTCTGTTTCTCAAAAATGACTAAATGTTAAATAAATAAATAATAAACAAACATACAAACATTTAAAAAAAAGACCTACTAATGAGGGCTCACACTTTAGAGATGAGGAAACCCAAGGCACAGAGCAGTTCAGCAGGCAGCTCGCCAGGATAGCGGCAGCATGGAACCCACATCTCTTGCTGCCTGAGTCTGGACTTCTGATCACTCCAACATCCTGCCTCTTCTCCTAGGTCTACTACAGAAAAATGTGTAGACTATAGACAAAAAAGAAGAGGATAAGAGTTATCCACAGTCCAAGCCATCTAGGCTTTCCATATAGATCAAGACTATATTACATATTCAATTTTCCTGTTCTTCTTTCCTCTTCAACACTGGCTAACGTCTTTGATGCTGCTTTGCTGGTGGCAGAGCCAAAGGAGAGCTAAAGAGGCTTAAAAACTGCATCTACAAAACATCCAAGGGTTGGGACAATGTTAATGACACAGCGTTGGGTGTAAAAAGCCGGATCCTTAACAATATGTGTAGCATGAGCCCAACTGGCGGGGAAAAAAAAAAGACCACAGAGCATGCTGCTAAGGGTAGATCCGTGGCCATGGGACTCTGGTATGATACTAATTTTCCTCCTGTATCATCCACATTTATTTCCTATACTTCTCAAATACGCTGTAATGAGCATGTGTACAAAATGACCTCTGTGAGCAGAAGTGAAAGCAATAAATGCCATCAGAGAAAAATTAAACGGTGCTCCTTACAACACCGCTGGTCCAGTTCACGGATTTAGTCTCAATTCTGGAAGACCTCTCCATATGCATTCGGAAAGGAAAACAAAGGCAGCAGACAGAGTCTGTGAGGAAATCCACTGGAAACAACATCCTGAGTGAGAAAAGCGACAAAAGAGCCACCTCCCTAAAAGCAGCCCAAAGTGGCCATTTAAATAGTAAAAATGACGCAGGGCTTCGAAAACAAAGTCCCAGCTTTCAGTCAGCTTCCTGAGCCAGTGAAAACAGCAAGCGTGGAAGAGGAAGCCTGTGCTCCCCATGTCCCCAGGGGCCCTGTGGCTGCCACCTATGCCAAGACCCCCAAGAGCCCAGAGATCTCCATCTCGTCCTCCCAAGGAGACCATCAGCCCCGTGCCCCAGGTGACCGAGCAGAACCCCGCCAACACTCTGCTTCCCTCCCAGCAGCCTAGGGGGCCACCGCCACACTTCTCTTTCTGAAAGCGGGTGGCACTTGGATGGGGAGGCCAGGGAGGGGGCTGGGCACATGTCCCACCTCGGGCCACCTGCTTCCTGCTGGACTGAGCAGCCCGGAGCCAGCCAGCCAGACACAATGGGCAGGACCCACGTCAGATTCTTAGGGGAAGAAAATTACTCTTTGTGGACCGAGAGATCAGGACAGGATATCTATAACTGTTTAAAGAAAAGCCCGGTCTGCAACCCCCTCCCTCTTCAAGCACTTCCGAAATGTCGCGCAACACTCCCTGCTCTTTAAATATCCAAACCCAGAATAAACGTGCATGCAACATTCCTCCCAGCAACCCGGTCCATGCGGCTGCCAGCTGAGTCAGAGTCCGAAATGTTAGAGCCGGAGAGGGCCTTCCAGATCAACAGGTTCAGACTGAGGCTAAGACGCCCGCATTGGTGCCTCCGCCCTTGGCATCACCTCTCACTGCGGCTCCCTGCCCAGGACCGTCCCGGGGCTCCAGGCACCTGGTGGCTGTGACCTCCGCACCTCCCTGCTTTGGCCACTTGGGCCACTCTGCGCTTCTGAATGAGTGCAGAGTCTAGGGAGGTGAGAACTTGGCCTAAGTTACACAACTTGTTCAGGGCAGAACAGGAGTTACAACCTGGCATCCAGACTCCCACCCTCCTGCTCTTTCCCTGGACCCTGGACACTTGGACCTGTTGACACTTTGCTGCGGGCTGTCCTGCGATAGCACCCTGTCTGCCCTGGATTGAAAGCTGTGGCATGTGCTTTAAGACCCTGGCAAATAGGTTGAGACAGACATTTCTCTTAAGAGTTTGGGATTTCTAACTAGTTGGACTACGTCTATGGTTTCGTTTGGCTTTTCATTTAAAAAACATAATTGGTGTCTGGTTACATATGGCTTCTACCAGACCTCAAGATGTGAAACAGATACAAACAGAGCTGATCTGGTTGAAGTGGGGGACCAGGAGCCCAAAACTCCCTCACCCATGGCCTCTGCCCCCTGTATCCCTGTGCCCTGGAGAGAGGTCCTGGGACTCAGGGCTCAGAGCGATGGCTTGCAAAGCACTGGACCCATTGGTATTTTGTGGACTCACATACGTGAGAATCCCTGATCCGCCATTATGTGAGCCTGGATATGGAGGGAACGTCCTTAGTGCTGTACGTTATCCTTCTCTGCTGTCTGGCAGCAAATAAGGATGAGAAAAGACGTAACAAGTGTGCCTGAATTTAATGCCACTGAAAGGTAACAGTGAAATGTGGCAAGCCCAAGCCCAACATCAACCATCCAGTCTTTCATTTGTCCAGAAGAAACTTACAGAAGCACCTACTGTGTGCCACCTCCAGTGCTAGGTACAGCAAATTATTTGCAGAGAGGTAATCCATGGCCTCTATCCTCAAGGAAGTTTGTGTTCTAACAAATCTGACACATAAACACAAAGAAATAATAAACACTTGGGATATGATTCTTTTGCAGACACTTATGAACAAGAGCTACCCTTTCTAGAAAGGGGACCATTAAAGGTTAAAGAAATGGCACTTGAGAATAGTATGGTTTTGACAGGTGGAGCTGGGAGAGGAGGGCAATCCAGAACAAGGAAGCAGCATGTGCAAAGAGCCAGAGGCCCTCTGGTGCCACAGGCTATACAACTACTGGAAGTACATTCATGGAGTTTCTTATCATGTGAGGGGCAACCCCTGGAATCGGTCGTGCGGCGGCTCAGCCAGAAGCACAGATGTGGTCAGGAAAGCGTGAGCTTGACTGGGCAGCAGGAAAGATCTGTATAGGGCAAAAGGGAGAGATCAGGCACTAGAACGAGATGTGGAGGGCCTGGTATATCAGGCAATGTGCTTTGTGACTCCACTCTGCACACAGTGGGCACCCACTAAGGGTTTTTGAGCAGGCAAGTGACAACAGTGAAGCTGTAGGAAGCTGAGCCTAGTGACGAGTGCGGGTGTGCAATGGAAGGGGAGGGGGAAAAAGCTGGGCCAGTGGTTGCAAGTTTCTGCCACAGTGAAAGGGACAGGTGATGGGGTCAACCGTGAGTGGAGGCAGTGAGAGTAGAGAACAAGAGATAGATAGATGCCAGAGATAAAAATGACCCAGGGAAACCAGCCGGGCTTGGCAAACCACTGACTTCGGAGGTCAAGGGAGAGGAATACCAGAGGCCTGGGTGCCCTTGCACATTTAGGGAAGATGGCAGGGGCGCCTGGGACTGAGTGGGCACATGGGAAGTTTGATTTTAGGCTTGGAATGTTTAGAGACATGGGAGAGTCAGTTCAAATTACGAACTGAACCCCCAAGCACGGCCTCCCTAAATCCCAGCACAGGTGAGTACAGGAAAGTTCTCCATTGGATTGCGAAATAGCCTGACTCTGGGTGAGGGTTATCAGTTCCGGTAATACCCGCATTGCTATGTCTCCTCCATCCGACTCCTTCCCCCTCCTCTCCTCCCAGGAGGGAGCGCAGGGCTCCCATGTGCAGAAGGCTGGAAAGACTTCCCCACGGGCCAACATGGGCAACAATTAGAAGAGCAAGAAAGGGGGATTCCCTCGGCCCAGTGTTTTCCAGCTGGGCCGTGCTTGTCAGGGTAAACAGCAACCAACATCATCACAGTTGCTTGCCGCTTGGAATATTATTATCCGAACAGCTGGTGGATATGAACTGTTTTTGAAACAAGCTATCAAAACAAACCCAGGGAGAACATCTGTGAGGCCGCCGGCCTGTGAGTCGCTGAGGAAGGAAGCCGCTAACCCGTGTGCTTCTCCGTCAGGTGTCCTTCTGCCTCCAGAGTTCACCTGGGGTGGGGTGGCCCAGGGTGGGAGGAGGCAGAAGCTGGGTGAGGGCGAGGGAGGCTCTGGTGCGAACAGATTCTGAGCAAACGCAGAAGAACTACTTCTTTTTCTTTTAATCATTGTTTTAAGTTTACTTATTTATTTTGAGAGAGAGAGAGAGAGAGAGGGCACGCACTTGCAAGCAGGGGAAGGACAGAGAGAGAAGGAGAGAGAGAATCCCAAGCAGACTCCGTGCTGTCAGCACAGAGCCCCATGTGGGGCTCGAACTCACAAACTGTGAGATCATGACCTGAGCCAAAATCAAGAGTCCCACACTTAACCGACTGAGCCACCCACGTGCCACCCCCCCCCCCCCCGAAGCCCTACTTCTAAAGACACTGATGCTCAGGGAGAAGGACTGTGAGCCAGTGAGGGGAGGACTGGACAGCCACTGGTCCCAGCACATCAGACCCTTGGGTCGACCTTGAGTGAAAACACCACATGTTATTTATAGCCGTTGTTTCAAATCCATGTTTTTTATTATCATGTTTATAAAAATAAGTGGTAGGTGGCCTTTCCTTCCTTGCCTCTCCAGCCTGGGTATAGAGAGGTTTTTATGTGCAGACCTCTCCCCTTTGTATAGCTTATTTTCCTGTTCAAAAAACTTAACTAATGCAGGCAAGGATAACAAATGTTTGTTATTGAAAACCTTGGATGAGGCTGAGGCACCTGAACTTCCTGGAGGGAAAGTCTGCAGAAATGGGGGGGGAGGCGGGCTCCCGTATCCTGGTCAGGCAGCCCCGCAGGCCCTTCTTTCCTTCGCATTGACCTGGGGCAGGGAACAGCTTTCCAAACAAAATTCTTCAGACACTCTCCCCTCCCTGGGGTTTCGTCTGTGGTCTTTGTGTGTGGTGATTTTTCTGAGACAAGGGAAAGGATTTGCACAAGCAGAATTGCTGCTTTCCCTCTGTTCCACCCCACATATCCCCTAAACAACACTAATGGATACTCCCCCGACTGTCTCTTCTGGCCGTCCCCACACTGTGCCAGTCACTTGTGTGAAAACAAATTGCACCCCATGATTTAAGAATAAGGGAGCAGGTTGGGAGTTTCGGGGGAATGAGTTCAATTCAAGGAGAGATTGGGGAATATTGGAAAGCCTTCTTGGCTGTAGATCCATTCTCCGAGAGGTTTATTAGTAATAAATTGGATATTTTGATCTTTAAAAAAAAAAAGCCACACAATGAATTTTCCATGGGTGAGTGTGCCAACTGCAGGCTGCAGCATAACAAAGAGGACAGTGACTGGAAGTCTGGCATGAAGTCTGTGATCCTGGACTCGGAGCCCGGGCCCCGTGGCTCCTGAAACCATCTTCCTCCTCTGCCGGCCAGAGCGCTGACCGGGCCTCAGCTGGCCTCTCTCAATGCTCTGCCGTTCCCTCTCCCCTCTCACTCTCCCAGCAATGGGAAACCAAGGCTGTGGGTTCCTGTGGCCCTGGTGAGGACAGAGCGCTCTCTAGCCAGAGCTGAGAGAATGGTGTGGGAGGATCCTGAGGCCAGACAGCATCCTGAGGGGCGAGAAGGCAGGAAGGCCAGCGAGCATTTCCTCTCTTTGAGGCTTCCCCTGGTGGGGCCTCCCTGGCCGAGCAGAAGGAAAATCTCCTCTTTCAGTGAGCGTAGACTCTCTCTTGGTGACTGTGGCACCTTAAGGAAATGCTGCCAAAGTGGGGAGGGATTCGGGGGGGCTCTCTGTGGGGATTCAGAGACTGAGATAGATGCAAATGCAGACAGAAAGAGGAGCCTTCTGAATTGTTTTGGAACAGGAAGGAACAGAGTGCAGGGCAGTTCTGGTGGGGGTGGGCATAAAGTTACTGTAAGTGAAAGGTCGGACAGGGGCAAGGGAGGACGCAGATGACAAGAGGGTCCTGAAGAGGATCTCTGCCAGAAAAAGCTCAGGAAATGGTGTCAGGAGGATGGATCATTCCACTTAAGAAAACCGTGCGGCAGACAGGACTCCAGTTGTGTCCAGAATCTGCTTGCACAGCCCAGAGCACTGATTCCTGGAGGGAGAGAAGCCCGCGTCCAGACACCTTCAGTCCAGGCTGCTGAGAAAGGCCCCGGTCTCCTGGTGGAGAACAAGGAAGAAGTTTGGAGTGCTTCAGGTCATTTAAGTAAGGGAAGCCATGAACTGAAAAACATACAAGATGGTGTCTTTCTTTCCACCTCTTATTGGTTCATTGGGCATTGGTGTGGTTGTAAGAATTTCCCACTAAATTGATAAAAGGACTCAATGGGATTTGGAGTAATGACAGGCAGCAGGATGGATCTCACAGACGCAACGTTGAACAAAAGAAGCAAGACACAAATGACTACATAGGGAACGTGTCCACTTACGTGAAGTTCAAAAGCAAGCAAAACACAAACTAATCCACAGGGACGGAAGTCAGAAGAGCGGTCACTACTGGTGTGCTGACTGAGACAGACCACCAGGGAGACTCCCATGTTCCATGGCTTGGTCTGGGGATGGTCATACAGAGTAAAATATGTGAAAAGTCATGAAGCCATGCAAATAAGACCCAGGCGCTTCACTGCATGTTGCCATACCTCAACAAAAATGTTCTCAAGACAGAATGATATCTCTTATGTAAGTGTATTTGCTCCCTCTCGCTGCTATGACAAATTACCATGAACTTAGTGGCTTAAAGCAACACAAATCTGTTCTCTTTTTTCAAGTGTTTATTTATTTATTTGAGAGACAGAGCACAAACAGGGGAGAGGCAGAGAAAGAGGGGGAGAATCCCAAGCAGGCTCTGCACATCAGTGCAGAGCCCCATATGGGGGCTCCATCCCACAAACCACGAGATCATGACCTGAGCCAAAATCAAGAGTCAGATGCTTAACCAACTGAATCACCCAGGTGCCCCACAAATCTGTTATCTTGCGGGAGGTCAGGAGTTTACCACCGAAGTGTTAGCAGGGCTGAGTTCTTTCTGGAAGCTTTAGGGGAGAATCTGCTTCCATACCTCTTACCCCTTTTAGAAGCCACCTTCATGCTAGGGCTCACTGCCCCTTCTCACATCATCCCAACCTCTTCTGTCATCACATCTCCTACTACTGTGTCTTTTACTCCCCAGTCTCCTTCTCATAAGGACTTTTATGATAACTTTGGGCCCACCCAGACAATCCAGAATAAGCTCTCCATCTCAAAAACCCTGATTCAATCACATCTGCAAAGCCTCTTTTACCACATAAGGTAATATTCATAATTCTGGGCATTAGGACATGGACATTTGAGGGGGGGCATTATTTAGTCTATCACAATATCATTCAATGAAGGTCAAGTTCCTTATACAGGCAGAGTGCCCATTTCCAGGTCAACAAAAGTGTTGGGATAATTAATGCCAGCTGTTGTTGGAACACACAAACTCCAAAATTTTCATGGCTTTATACAATAAACAGTGGTTCTTAACCTAGGTCCAGAATCCCCAAAGGATCCTTAGATAAAATTTGGGGGATCTTTGAACTTGGATAGGAAAAAATTACATCTTTATATTCTCTAAACTTAGTATTTTCTTCAATAATAAGTGCAGTCAGTAAATTGCATCAGTATTGATACCTATACCTATAATGTACCTATAATGTCATCACCAATAGAAATCAAAGATATTTTAATATCCCCTTACATTGTTGTATTTATATCAAAATATCAAAATACTCATCACTACTTCAAAAGTATAGTGGTTATTAAAATTCCCTTTATTATTTGTTAACTTATTTAATAATGGATTAATAAAAAGATATGTATATGAAATTTTTAAAAAATATTTTGGTAATTATTTCAGTACAAATTTCAATCCACTTTTCTATTTTATCCACTTAAAACCATTTCTAAGGAGGCTTACAGGACTTACCAAATAGACAAGGTAGTCCAAGGCTCACACACATACGCACGTAAAACAGGTTTTAAAACCCTGAAATACGGCTTTCCTTTCCGTTCCTGTAAATTTTGGCGCAGGCTGGATGGCACTCCTACGCCACAGCTGCCCCATCTGGATTACGTGACCTTCAGGTGACCACCCCCCCCCCACTCCCCCCCCCCCCCCCCCCCCCCCCCCGCCATGGGACTCACGGGTGCTGCTTCCTTCCTGGGTCCCGGCCCCGGAGCGGGACACTCTCCCCAACCTCTCTGAAGGAATCCCTCCTTCATGCCCCAACCTAGGGGCGGGGGGGCGTCCTCTCAGTTCTGCAGGGAATTATCTACACAACATGCACCCCACTGGTAATGTGGGCGACAAAGCTACTCTCCTAGGCTCCCTAGGTGGAGACAGGTGGCACATTGGTTTAATCGCTTAACCGGCTTCTCACTCTTCCATGCTAATTCCAATTCTACCCTTATTTATTCTCCCAGACCAAAGTAGGACTCCTCACTTCTTTCTAGCTGGCTGTGAAGGAAGCAAGAGTCTGCAGGTTGTTGCTGCCACTGCTCTGCTCTTGCTGTCGTTTGACTTGGGGTCTCACTGGTGCGTTCATCTGGGTTACCCTGACGATGTAAGTGTGTACACACCCAGGCTTCCCGCCCACAGCCGTCTCCCTGGACTGCTTCCTTCTCCCTGGGTATACCACCCTTGGAGTGTTTCCCATGTTTATGATTTTCCTGACCCACCTGCCGCTGGCCAGTTATTGACCGAGTTCCTGGCTGCACTACAACTCTTCCATTGTGACCTTACCTTCCAGTCCTACTTCCTCTATACCCTCCTTTTCCCTCTCTCCCGCATCACACCTGGATGGCATCCCTCCACCTGTGCGTTCTGCCCCTCACCTCCGCCTCTGGCCCCAAGATGTCCTTCCATTGGAGTAAGTAGACCTGCCTTATTGGGATATAGCTTCCCATCTGCTTGCGGGGAGAGTGTAGAGAGTCCACCTGGGGCACTTATCCTCCATTCTTCTTTCTTGTAAAGGCCTGAAGTCCCTCAGTGGAAGCAGGAAAAGGATGCTTTCCCACTCACAGCTGTTCGCTCCAGGATCGCAATGGTGTGAGCCATTCTGCTTTGCCCAAGCAACCCACTTTATCCCTTTCTCCTCCCTGTGACGATGCTGCACCCAGTGCCCCATGGGGAGTGTGCGGAAGCTGATGGAGACAGCCCCCAACTCTTATGTGTGGTACTCACCCAGGCAAATGGAGAACGGAGGATTCTCATATGGACGGTGGGTGGCATGGGACCTCCCAGCAGGTGAGCTGGCCATTGGCTCCTCCTGCCCGTATGAACGCATGGAGCATCTGCTTCTCTGAGACCCCACTAATGGCGCCTCCCCAGCACCCACTCTGGTGCCAGCGCCCCAGGGTGCTGCATGTGACAGATGGCCTATCGGGGTAACTGCTGCTCGCCAGCCTATTGCCTCTGAACCCAGCAGAAAATCCCTTCCTGTCTAACAGCTGCTCCAGTACCTGAAGATGAATGTTCTCTGAAAGCAGAGCTGCCAGCACACATCTCCCCAGCCCATTTTTCACCTGCTCCCCAGCGACCGACCTGTGGAGCATGGAGCACTTTGACAATGCATTTGTTAGCACGCTTGAAAACCCCCAGCTCTCCAGCCAATCACGTGTCCCTCCTTCCTGTGCAGGAGGCTCTGAGTGACTTCCCCACCTAGATGTTTCCCATGACTTTGTTGCACTTTTCTGTGCATCTCAATCGTGTGAAGGGAAGCCAGAGGCGGGAACGTGAATGCACAGCAGGCATGCAGGCGTCCCGGGACGGGCAGGTGTGCACAGCTCTGCAGGAGAAACTGAAGGACTCACCACGCAGGGAAAATGAGCAAGTGAACATGACCGCTCCGTAGGGCTGTCCTAATGAAGTGCCACGAGCTGGCTTGGAATAACAGTAATTATCTCACAGTTCTGGGGGGTAGAAGCCCCAAATCAAAGTGTCAGTAGGTTTGGTGCCTTTTCAGAGCTTCTTTGGAGGACTTGGGTCCATGGCTCCCGGCCTCCCTAGTGGTGGTCTGTAGTCCTTGGTACCTCTTGGCTCGTAGCAGCATCCCTCCATCCCTGCCTCCATCATCATGTGGCGTTCTCCCTGTGTCTCTGTGTCCAACCTTCCCTCTTCTTACAAGGACATGAGTAGTCTTGGATTTAGGGCCCATTCTACTCCGGTGTGACCTCATCTCAACCTGATGACATCTGCGAAAGCTCCATTTCCAAATAAGGCCATATTCACAGATTCTGGGTGGATATGAATTTGGGGGGTGGGGTGGGAGAGGGACACTGCTCATCTCTGGATAAGCAGGAAAGGAAGGAGGGGAGTAGAAAGATAAAGAGAGACAGAGAGATAGATAGATAGAAGGTGAGGGAGGGAAAGATGTAGAGGAAGGCAGAAAAAACAAGACCAAGGTGACATGCCAGGCAAAGGAAACAAAGAGGGGATAGGAAAAAACATGGGAGAGAAAGGCAACTCACATTTATTCCATTTTTGCTGGTGCCTGGAGCATGCCGGGACCCTCAGCTCATCCGTTCGTTCAGCAGATATTTTTGAAGCATGTCCTAAGGTCAGGCCCCGCTGTAAGCTGGTCACAGGACAGGACAGAGCCGAGAACAATGTCTGCCTTCATGACTTGCAGGCGCATGGCTGGCTGGACCATTCTGCCAGTGCTCTGAGGGGACTGAGAAGGTAGAAGACCTGCTGGAGGTCCCGTGGCCCTGAGGCCAATAAGTGGCCAAGGGGGCATTCCAATGAGGGCTTCCCTGCATTTACATCCAGGCCCAGTAAGAAAAGGAAAGCCTTTTGCTCTGTGAGGTTCATGGTAGAAAGTGCCCCACGTTATCATGTTACTGGTAGCAAGAAAATTCGTAGCCCTGCCTGGAGAGAGCACAGGCCACGTCTGGCACACATCCCCCACGTGGGCTCCTGGCCCATCTCCTGCAGGGCAGTCCCTGGAACACGGCCCCTGGTGGGCAGGGACACCCCTCACTAGGTCCTTCCTGAAATAAGGAGCCAGAGCCCAGGCCCAGCTGTGGAGCCGGTCTTAGGGTTTGGCGGACGGGCATGGGCAAACATGTCACAGGAACACACATCCCTCCTCACCTTAGTCTGGCCACCTCTGTCCTCCGCACCCTCCACCTTTACCATGGGTATCTCTCTCCAAACCCTGGCCCAGAAGCAGGAGGGACCCAGGGCGGTGGCTGTGAAGCCTGTCCCACCTCCCTCAGACCCTGTGCCCTCTGCCACCCAGAGGTGGCTGGCCCTTGCCCCCCACCCCCACCCCGCAGCGGACCCCTCACTGCTGCAGGCCGAGGGCTCACCCCACGTGGCTCCCCAGTCTAGCTCTCTGGTTGGCTACCTCTTTCCCTGGACCCGAGGAGGCGGAGGCTTCCTGCTCTGCCACAGGCATCTGTCTCTTCCACCTCTGCTTCCTTCCTGGCCTTCCTGTCATCACTGCTGGGACAGTTCCCTGTCTCGAGGGCCCTCCTCCTTGACCACTCTCTACTTGGTCCTGCTGCCCTTCAGAACTCATGATTCAAGGACATGGAACTCATCTTCTTTCCCTGGCCCTGCTGCTCCCGGTCCAACACTGGGTGAGGAGGTCTAGATCTGCACCTCCCTCCCCACCACACCACACCCCACCCCGCCCTGCCTGAGGGTCCTGGTGGATTCCTGCCCTCTTCCTCTGCCCCCAGCACTCAAGCGCCGGCCCTGCCTTCTGGATGTCTCTCCACCTCCACTGCCCCTCCCTTAGTCCCAGCAGCACCCTGCCTTGACTCCACACTCACCTCCTAATCAGTGCTCCTCCCACCCCACCCTGTACAGCAGCCAGCATGAGCTTTTGGAAATACATGTGATTGCTATATCCTAAATGACTCTTACATATCTCGAGACTTCAAAAACATTTCTCTAGGCTTCCCTTTGCCAACTGTCTTTTCTCAGTCTGGCTCCAGCCTACCCTGTAAAGCCTTGAGTCCTGCACTCCTCCGCAGAGCAGCCTCTACACCCACGCACGCGCACACACTCACGCACCCTATTCTCTCATCACACGCTCTGCAGTTATTTACAGAGTGCCAACTGTCTGTGCTTGGGATACAACACCGACACGCGTACCATTTCTTAAATGTCACACACGTGTTTTCTGTGCTTTTTCTACCAGGACCTCTCTCCCTTTCCTCCTAATGTGGGCCTAACCCTTTTTTTGGAGACTTGGCTCTTTTGTGAAGCCTGGCCTGCTCCTCCCTACCGGGAGTAAATCCTCTGCTGCATCTCTGATACTGTTGTCTCAGTGGGAGATGACAGCCCTGTGGGCGGGGACCTGAGTCACTCACTTTATGCATCCCGTGGCCTGACATGAGGGCCCAGGACGATCGCTGCATGAGCAAGGGAACATACGTCCCGGAAGTGCCGAGTACTCCCCAATCTTCTCTGTCATCACTCAAAAGCCCTGGCTCCCAGAGCCACCAAGTTGTGCACAGGCAGACTGGCACAGTCTTGATGCCCATTGGGCCCAGCAGCAGTCTCGCGATGTCCCCAGGAAAGGAGCTGCCTTGTCTCCGACAATTGCTGGATGGCAACTCAACTATCACTTACCCAGGGAAACCTGGCTTCCCTCCTAAACCACTTATACATGCTTGGAGACACAGGGAAAAAGACACAGGGACTCACTTGAGGAAGCCCATGCTATGGGCATTGTTGAGGCCCTGGCTCGTCAGGGAGGCCACACTTGTCCTCCCCAGGTCCAGGTTCCCCGTGGGACAGATCATCAGGGTGGCTGGGTAACTGCACTGCCTGAGGGTGAGGGACAAAGAATGGGAGGGACAAAGAACTGGGCATTTCCATTCTGGCCTGGGGGTTTCACACTCCCCCTCTTTCCCTCTCAGAGGCAACATTGCACTTAAATATTCAGGGACTTCTGCAAAAACGTACCATGAAAACCCTAGGAGCAATTCTGTTTCTTGGAATGAGTCTAGTTTGGCTTACAGTGTTTGTTCTTTTTTTCCTTCCAATTTAATGAACCAAGTATTTAGGAAATTAGCTCACAGAGTCATGCCACCAGCACCAAATTAGAGCCATCTGTACAGATAAAACAGTTAGGAGCTTTTGTGCCACAGCGGGCTGAGATGTGTGGCTCATTCAGTCTCCGAGGACGCACTTTATCCCTGAGTTTCTTTTTTTTCCCCAACACAGAAGAAGCCTCAGTCAGCGCATAGGAAACAGGAAGGAACCCGTTGTTTTAAATAGCAGGCAGCAGAGAATTGACTCATTATGGTCTGTTCATTCAGCAAGTGACAGCCAGAAGGCGGCCCGCTCAGTCCCCACACTCCCAAGATGCAGGTCAAGGGGCATGGCCAGGATTTTCTCACAGAGAGTCTAGAAGAAGCCAGTGCAAGCCCCTTCCAAGGGAATTGGTGAAGCCTAAGGTTTCTATCTGGCTAAACTTTACACACTTTATACTAGGACTTTACAACACTAGTGTCTTTAAAAAAAAAAAAAAAAGACAAAAACAAAAGCTCCAGTAAAAACCTATAAGAATACGTGGAAGTCAGACAATATCCTGTGTTTCCCTTCCCTATCCTGATTTACTCTGAATAGAGCAAACACGCTTTCAAGCCTCCTTTCTTATCTTGGCAACCGTCTATTTTCACTTTTCTGGGCTTTGGGCTGTGAGGCAGCAGGAGGGGGTGACCTCTCCTGGGACAGGGGACCCCATGCAAGGTCCACCTGCAGGGAAAGGTGCCCCCACAGGGCATTTGGGCCCAGGAGAACCAAGGGTTAATGTGCCGCAAATCCATCATTGTGACAGCCAAGCATATCAATTAGCCCTGCCTGAAGCTGTCCTGACCTCTGAATTTAAAATGTTTTATGTGTGTTATGTTGTTTCTGACGTTCAGATTGGACCCCAGGTGTCCCAATGGGACCTGAGGAAAAATTTCCTCCACTGCAGCACATATCCCTCCAATGGCCCTGCCTTTTGTCAATATGGACCCAGCGTCACCTACTTTCCAACAGACGAGCCAGGGGGCCTTGACACTGTCCCTCCTAAATCCTTCTAACACTTTCCAGTTGTGAATGTTGAGAACCTCAAGGTTCATGTGGCTGCCCTTACTGTGTCCTTTCCTGCCCTTTTCAGACAATTGCCTGTCCCCAAAGGAGGACCCAAGCATCACACTTCCCAACCTGGGCATTGTCTTTTGTGCCTCATAGAGTCATTTGACCAGAAACTATTGTCACCAACAAAAGTGGTCAAAAAGTCCTCTTCAGAGCACTGACATTACTCCAACTATCATGCAATCCTGGACACTTGAGGCAGCAAATTATATAGCATCTTCGGGTGAAAATGTTTTCCTGCCATTGTCCTTTTCTAGAACATGCCAAACAACCAGGTTCTCAATATGCTCAGGAGGTGAGCTAAAATCCTGGACATTGAGGGTGGAGAGTCTTCCACCTTTTCATTTTCTTCAAAGCCATTTTGTATCCTACAGGTGTCAGTATAAGCCAAAGAATGCGTCTTGTTACAGATGAAAAGTTAGAGTAACCACGTAATTTATTGTCTAAATCTAGACACTTTTGAGTGAAAAGGAGGGTTATTAATAATTATGCCAAACAACAAGTGTAGATGGTTGACTGTCCCAGGAAAACTGGAACATAGAATCACCCTATCCACTATAAGCTCTAAACTGGTGTCAGCTCCAATATTGGACATTCATTTGGATCCAAGTGACCCTACGCTCAACAGAATGGAGGGGATTGAGGAGGGTAAGGAGTGGCTGTCAGCAACCATGACTGTCTGAGGCTACACAGGGGTGGGGAGTGGGGAGAGAGGGGATTAGTTCATCCCAGAGAAAGCTGGCTCTGTTGCAGACCTGAGGAAAGCCAGGTTCCTTTTCTTGTCTAAGCAGCTAGCTACTCTCAGCAAAGTAACTGAGTTCTGCCAACTTCATCTCCAAATGCAAAAGACAGCAGAGTCCTGAGTAGTCCTGAGGCTGGAATTTCAAGCTCACTCTCTTCTTAGGCCTCCGTGAACTCTGTCAGAAGACAGACTCAGGTCTGTAATATTCATTCTTCCTTAGCTTTCAGGCAGAAGGTGTTCACCTCTATTCCTTCTAACAGGTACAGTGACAGGCCTACTGCTCCAGATCCTTTCCCCACCCTGAGCAAGGGTACAGGGTCAGATGCCATCTCCTTCCAGGTCCCCCATTTAATCCAACCAGCCAGCAGTTTGGTAAGAAGCAACTTCTCTAGCTTCAGGGACAAAATTATCTAAAGAAATCATATTGTAACTTTTTTCTCCTTAGACCCCAAAGAATCAAAGAGCTCTTAACTACTTGATGGAAACTTCAAGGGAGTTGGGAGGTTTAGCTTGTTGAACGGCCAACTTCAGCACAGGTCATGATCTCATGGTTCTTAACTTTAAGCCTCTCATCAGACTCTGTGCTGACAGCTCAGAGCCTGGAGCCTGCTTCAGATTCTGTGTCTCCTTCTCTCTCTGCACCTCCACCACTTGTGCTCTGTCTCTCTCTCCCTCCCTCTCAAAAATAAATAAACATGAAAAAAATTTTTTAAAGGTTACTCCCTTCTAGGGTAGAAACTCAACTGGCCTACAAAATACTATCTATAACACAACTTATCCTCAACCTCTAGGCAAAAATTATATTGAAATTATATTGAAAAATTAAGATGATCTAAAATGGTTACAAAGATAAAATTTTTCCCCTGAATCATAGTATACTGAGTAGAAGATTTAAGAAAACTCCTTTATATATCATAACATATCACCTGAAAGGGAAAAAATTCTCCATGTAACCATAAAAAGGAATAACGAGCAAGCATATATTTTGCATCCCCATATAAATTTAACTGAATAATAGAATAGAATTGAAAAATCCATTTTTCTTTGGAGCCAGTTCTCTCATTTCACTCTCATATTCCCTGAGTAAAATTAACTCCGGTGGTGGTGATCATAGTCTTTTACTTGACTGTAATATCCCAAAAGGCAAAATTTTTGCTTTGGTCACTTTTTTCCCCAGGAAGGTGTTCAATAAATATTTGATAAATATATAAATTGAAAAGTCTTATTAAGCATCAAATTATGACAATAAATATAAATGGCTTAAATTTATCCAAAGCCTCAGATTAAATTGAAAAGTAAAATCTAAAACTTTTCTGCTTATAAGAGCTGTATCTAAAACCTAAAAAAATAGTATAAAATGATAAATATAAAATGATTGTGTCAGTCTCAATTAAGAAGAAGCATGAGTACAGAGGAAAGATTAATATAGCAGAAGTACAATTTAAGAAAAAACATTAAAACAGAATAACAATTTCATATCATTGAGGTAAAATCAACTCAATTGACAAAGAATTATTTATTTTGTGGATTTGTATTTGTTTGTTTGTTTGTTTGTTTTTGTTTGTTTATAGATGTGCCAAAGAGCCATTTGAGGATTTGTTTATTCAATCCATTGCCTTTTTTATTTACTAAGTATGGCAATAGATTATATAATGTAAAAAGCCTAGAAATACATAAAATATTGACAGAAACAAAATTGCCATGGGACATTCTAATGAATCTGTGATATACCAGTAGCAGATAAAGTAGATTAGAAGATGGAAGACTTGAACAATAATTATAATAAATGATGTTATCTTAAGTTCTCCTTCTGATTAAAATGTAAAAAGTTGCCAGGCATTCCCATTCTCACCTTTACAACCCAGACAAACTGGATAAGCTACAAAATCATCGTTTTCCAGAACCCATCAGAGAGCTGAGAATGCAAAGTAACCTAAGTGGATTCAACCACCAAAAGTGACAAGCTATTTGTAGGAAATAAGATATCTACAGCTGCTCTTATCCCTGGTCTCTGACAAAGTGGCAGGACGAGGAATCCTCCATAGCTGTGAATGAGGAGAAACCAGCTGAAACTCTAAAAACCTTTTTTTTTTTCTTTTTTTTTTTTCAACTTTTTTTAATTTATTTTTGGGACAGAGAGAGACAGAGCATGAACGGGGGAGGGGCAGAGAGAGAGGGAGACACAGAATCGGAAACAGGCTCCAGGCTCCGAGCCATCAGCCCAGAGCCCGACGCAGGGCTCGAACTCACGGACCGCGAGATCGTGACCTGGCTGAAGTCGGACGCTTAACCGACTACGCCACCCAGGCGCCCCTCTAAAAACCTTTTAACAAGCATGTGTGGACTTGCATAATAGATAAAAATTCCCAGGAGTTCAAGCCACCGAGTCAGGCTATTCCTGTCCACCAACACTTTTTCACACAGATTTCATTGAATTCTTAGGAGAGTAGGCCAAAGGCTGAGAGGCAGAGCAGAAGAGCTGGAAGAGATACAGCCTGCAGTGTGTGGGTCTTCCACCAAGTTCAAGGCAGACAATCTATGAAGGTAGAGGAGCAAAATGGAAAAGCTGAGACAAATCAATGCCTGATATGCTGGACTTTTGACTGCCACGAGATGAAGCAGGGAAGGATAGCTGAAGGAAATTGCTCCGGGAATTCTAGGCAGATAGGTACAGAAAATCTGGGGCAAGAGCAGAGAGCAAAGAGAATTCCTCACAACTCAAAATGCTGGCAGTCAGGCTGTTAAGCCAAGTGAGAGATATCCTATGGCTCAGAAAGCTGTTAGCTCAGCTATTAAAAACAAAAACTTCTCCAGAATCTTACCATTACTCAGGCCCCCAAGACCCAGGGAAGGGAAAGTTCTGATTATACTCTCAAAACAGTTGCATCTAGGGGCGCCTGGGTGGCTCAGTCGGTTGAGCGCCGACTTCGGCTCAGGTCACGATCTCGCGGTCCGTGAGTTCGAGCCCCGCATCGGGCCCCTGTGCTGACAGCTCAGAGCCCGGAGCCTGTTTCAATTCTGTGTCTCCCTCTCTCTGACCCTCCCCCATTCATGCTCTGTCTCTCTCTGTCTCAAAAATAAATAAACGTTAAAAAAAAAAAAAAAGAAAGAAAAAAAACAGTTGCATCTACCAGTCAACCAAATCAAAATAAAGCTGCAATAAAACCCAGACCCAACTACACAAACTCAGGCCCTCAATTCTAGTACCCCTTCCTGGGAGTAAACTGTTTATGTCAGTATCTTATTTATTGTGTTTTATTGTTTATTGCTCTTTTATACAAAATTATTTTGTTCTTTTACTGTTTTTTTACACAAAATGGCTGACATTAATACAAAATTAGAAGACACATGAAAAATCAAGAAAATATGATTTATGATCAAGAGAAGATATAGTCAATAGAAGCAGACAGATCACTCCTGATCCAGATTTTTGAATTATGAAACACAGGATTTTAAAATAACTATGATAGAAATGCTAACAGATCTAGTAGGAAGGTAGAAAACATGCATGAAGAGAAGGAAACATGTCTAGAGACATGGAAACTATAACAGAATCAAATGGAAATGCTGGAAATAAAAAAATACAATATTGCAAATAAAAGTCTCGGTGGCCTTAATGGTTGGCTGGACTCAGCAAAAAAAAAAAAGAATCAGTAAACTTACAGACAGAGCAATAGAAAATTTACAAACTGAAACAAAGATAAAAAAAAAAATGAATGAAAAGAACAGAACAAAGAATTTGAGATCTGTGAGACAATATCATATCAAGCATTTTACTATATATGTCATTGGAGTCCCAAAGGAGAGGACAGAAAGAACTGGGCAAGAGAATATTTGAGCAGGAACGTCTGGGTGGCTAAGTCAATTAAACATCAGACTTCAGCTCAGGTCATGATTTCATGGTTCAAGAGTTTGAGCCCTGCGGCAGGCTCTGTGTGGACAGCTCAGAGCCTGGAGCCAGCTTCGGATTCTGTGTCTCCCTCTCTCTTTGCCCCTCCCTCACTCTGACTCTGTCTCTCTCTCTCAAAAATAAATAAACATTAAAAAAAAAAAAGAATATCTGAACAGATAATGACCAATAAATTTCCAAATCCAAAGTCAAAAACAAAACAAAACAAAAAAAACCTCAGCAAATCTCAAGTATAGAAAATTAAAAGAAAACCATATGTAGGCACAACATGATCAAACTACTAAAAATCAAATAGGAACATCAAATCTTAAGAGCAATCAGGGAAGAAGGAAATGTTATTTCTCACCAGAAACAATGGAGGTCAAAGGGCAATAGAATGATATCTTTTTAAAGTGCTGGAAGAAAAAAAATTATTAATGTAAAATTCTATATCCAATACAAAGTTTCTTCAAAAAGGAAGGCAACATGAAGACATTTTCAGACATGCAGAACTTAAAGAAATCATTTCCAGCATACTTGAATTGGTGAAAGAAGACATATAAGAAATGTTCAAAGATTTTTCAGACTGAAAGAATTCTATCTTTCTGAAGGGAAACAACACACCAGATGGAATATATAGAACCCCAGATCTGCAGGAATGAATGAAGAGCAACAGGAAGTGTAAACATGAGTGCAAATAGTTACTATAAAAGATTTCATCTTTGTAGTTGTGCAAATGTGTGTGTGTTCAAGCATGTGTGTAATTTTTAAAAGAATTTTTAAAAAATAAAATAAAAATAAAATAATTTTAAAAACATTCCTGACTATTTAAGCCAAAAATAATATGTATTGTGAGTTTCATAGCATAAGACAATAATAACACAAAATATAGGACGGAGTAAATGGAATTCTTCTACAGCTCGTGTACCTTAGAAGGTAGACTGTGAGCAACCATTAAATGTCACAAAGAGATATAATTAAAAAGTCAATATGAGTGAAAAATGGAATACCAAAAAATACACAGTTTACCTACCCATCCCCCAAAAAGTCAAGAGACAGGGGGAGGGGCAAACAGGAATGTATTAGACAAAGAGTACAAAGTTTCAGTTATGCAAGATGAATAAGTCGTAGAGATCTGTACAGCACAGAGCCTATAGTTACCAATACTGTGTTGTATACTCCAAAATTTTCTAAGAGAGTAAATCTTACATTGAGTGTTCTTACCACAAAAAAGGAGAAGGAGAAGAAGAAGAAAAAAAGAGGGTAAGAGGAAACTTTTGGAGATGATGAGTAACTTTGTGGTGAGGGTTTCACAAATGTATACTTACCTCCAAACTTATCAAGTGTATACGTTAAATATGTAAAGTTTTTTGCATGTCGATAATACTTCAATAGAGTGGTTATTTTTAAGTCAGGAAAGAAGAAACAAAGGAATACAGAACTAATGAGATGAATAACCAGTTCACCTGGGAGATATGAATCTAATCATATAATAATTACATTGAATGTAAATGGGATAAACATTCCAATTAAGGGTTGGAATTTGACAAACAGGATCCAAAAGCAAGATGAAATATATATGCTGTTATGTATAAAGACACGGACAGGTTTAAAGCAAATTATAAGCAGGAGAGGGTTGGCATGGCTATAATCAGTACCAAACAAAGTAGACTTTATGTCAGAGTATTACTATAGATAGAGGGTCATGTCCTAATTATACAAGGATTAATTCATTAAGAAGACATGCATATACAACTCATAGCAGATTTTCAAAATGCATTTTAAAAATTAAAAGAGCTAAAGGGAGAAATTGATAAAATCACAAGTACATTGGAAAGTTTCTTAATATCTGTCTTTCAATAACTGATGAAAAATACTAGTGAAAATATAGAAGACATGAACAAATAATCAACTAACTAACTTAACCCAATTAACATTTATAGAACACAACTCCTAATTTCAGAGTGCATATTCTTTGACTGCACACGAACATTCGCCACAACTGACCACAGGCAGGGCATTAAAATAAGTCTCTATGAATATTAAAAGATTTCAACAATACACAGTATATCTTCCAATCACAAGCTGAATTATTTCATGGTTCCTAAAAACATAAAATGCACATTCATTTTAAGTTGTAAAAGTTGATGACATGCTAAGTAACAAAAACTAAATTTCCTCTCAATCAAATTTTGGTCAGAAATTTCTCAGTCCGTGTTCTCTGATTTCAAGTGATAAAAACTGAAAATCAGTAATCTAGACAAAAACAATGATTTTTAAAGTCTTATTCACTTGGATGTTGAAAAACACTCTTCAAAGAAGCAATGATATGAAGAAAATTAAGAATATAATGGTAAGCTATTCTGAAAAAACAATAAATGTGACCATTACTGAAACCAGTTGGGTTGAAAGAAGAGTTAAAGGGGGAGGAGAGAGGAATAGGCAGAGCACAGAGCATTTTTAAGGCCATGAAACTAATCTCTATGATACAATAACGGTGGAGACGTGTCATCACAAACTTGTCCAAACCCATAGAATGATAGTATTAAGACTGAAGACTTTGGTAAGCTCTGGAATTCAGGTGAATATGATGGATCAGTGTAGGTTCACTGGTTGTAACAAATGTACCAATTCAGGTGGCGGATGTTGATATGGTGGAGGAGGCTGCTCATGTGTGGGGGCAGGGAGTACAGGTACCTCAAAGTAAGTCTTTTGCAAATGGGTGGAGCATGAACTTTCAGAAAGCAGGGAGATGCTCTTTGCTTTATGCCATTTTTTTAATGCTTATTTTATTTTGGGGTGGGGGGGTGACAGAGCACAAGTCGGGGGGGGGGGAGCAGAGAAAGAGAGAGACAAGGAATCTGAAGCAAGCTCCAGACTCTGAGCCCTCAGCACAGAGCCCAAAGTGGACCTCGGACCCCTGAACCACAGGATCATGACCTAGCCAGGTCGGATGCTTAACCAACTGAGCCACCCACACACCCCTACTTTATGACATTTTATGAAAGGTTTCATGAAACTTCTTTACTTTTGTTTTTTTGTGGGTGTTTTTGAGAATAAAATTATTTTATTTTTTATTGAAATTGACATATAACACTATCATATTTTCAGGTGAACAACATAGTGATTTTATATTTGTATATATTGCATAATGATGACCACAATAAGTCCAGTTAGCATCCATCACCAAACATAGTTTTAAAAATTGTGTGTGATGAGAACATTTAAGATTTACTCTCTTAGGTAACTTTCAAATATGCAATACAGTATTATTAACTATAGTCACCGTGTTGTACATCACATCCCCAGGACTTATTTAGTTTATAACTGGAAAGTTTGTACCTTTTGACCCTTTTCACCTATTTTGCCCTACCTTCTGCCACTTGCAACCATTTTTTTTTCTTTCTTAGATTCCACATATAGGTGAGATCATATTGTATTTCTCTTTCTCTGACTTATTTCACTTAACAGAATGCCCTCAAGATCCATCCATGTTGTCACTAATGGCAAGATTTCCTTCTTTTTTATGGTTGAATAATAAAAACTGTCTACTTATGCATAACAGAAGGAACCTGTATATAGGACCTCTCTGTTGACCTTCCACTCAATTTTACTGTCTATCTAAACTTATCCTAAAACAATAAAGTCTATTTAAAAAAAAAAAAAGAGTTAAACTCAAAGGAAACATCATGACCTTAATTATGTTTATTATTTTAAAAATGATTAAAAATAAAAAGAAAGTAAATAGACTATAAAGTGAACTTAACAGTAGAAAAAAATAAATTTCTAGAAAAATGAATTGAATAAGTAAATTAAAATCTAGTTCTTTGACAAGAAACAAAATTGATTAACATTTGGCAAGTATAATAAAGAAAACAATTTTAATAAGAAAAGATGAGAAATTAGAAACTGATAAACATCAGAGACAAAAAGATTAAATAAATATAAATCTGGAGATCTTTAAAAAACGCTTTTTCTAGTAAATATAAATAGCCAAAAGCAATGCCACAAGATGTGGAAAGTTTGAAATCGACAAGACCTAAGAAAGTTTGGCAGGAACCACCTTCAAAGTAGACTCAGCACCTGACAGACTTCCTGGTCGATTTCTTTAAATTGCCAAGGTTAGATTAGCTCCTCTGTTACATAAACATTTTCAGAAAGTACCAAAAAAAGGAAGGAAAGTTATTAATTTATTTAACAAATCACATAACCCCGACACCAAAATCTGATGAAGGGAGAAGGTAAAAGGGCAGAGAATCATTGGCGAACGCCATGCAGGGTTGGAAAATGCCAGGTGAGCCATCCAGATCACTGATCTCTTCGTGCTGGGGTGAGATAGCGGAAATGCCAAGATAAAACCGGAAGGGTGGACACAGGCAGACATGACTCACTTCCGTTTTTGAGCCTCTATGTATAAAAAAAATTTTTTTTAAATTAAGAAATGACAAAACAGTTTTTCAAATATAACAACATTTAACGAGAAACACTTTCAATACTTATAAAAATAAAGACAAACACAACTGTGTTAGAACATCATGTGGCGATAATGCCAAGAGTAAAAGCGAAGGCTTTAAAGAAGGGAGATCCTTTCAGCAACTGGCCCCTCCACACACACACACACACACACCACCCCTTCACCCGCCCCCACACACTTTGTGCTAGATCCCACTGAGGCAGAGAGCAGTCTGCAAGAGGACAGGAAAGTGGAAACTTTCAACGTTCCTGGAAACAACTCTTTTTATGTTTCTGCCTCCTGTGAGTAAGGTATACCATGGAGGATATAACCTGGCTGCCAACAGCATTACCACTTATGATGAGATAGTACCAGAACAAAACAGTGTTTATATTATGTGCCATTACCTCTGAAGTTCCAATCATGAAGCCTGCAGAAAGAGACGTTGCCAACCTACCTTGACTACCTTGGCCCATCTCTGCCGGGGATAACCTTCTGCTCCTCAGTTTCTCCTCCCCAGGCCTGCAGATGCCCAGGGAAAAGTCCGGATGTTCAGCTCAGAGCCCTGCTGCCTTCTTCCCCCAGGTTCTGTGCTTATTCTATCCCACCGCTCCTGACTCATTTGTCATTTACTGTAATTTTTATTTCCAGGTGCCTCTTTTGTCTCATTTGGCAAACAGGCCCCTTCACAGCTTTGTGAAGCCATGTCACTAGGTTCTGGCCAGTTGGATATTGACAGAAGTGGTGTGTGCAATTTCAAGATGTCATTAAAGGAAGAGGCAGGAAATTATCTTCCCTTTTTCTCCTTCCTGCTGGCTGGAATGCAGACATGAGGACTAAAGCTGAAGCATCCATGGATCATGAGGTAAACTTGGGGAATAGAGCCCGACACAGTGGAGCAGATATATATAAGCCCAAAGGCTGTGTAAATCTGAGGCACCAAAGAGAAGACATTGGCCCAGCACTGGCCTCCTCAGGGGAATGTTCTGCCTCCTGCCTGCTAGGAGAGCATAGGAACCCAGCAGGACTGGATCCTTCTTTGCTAAGGAGGAAAGGCTGCCCATCCCAGCAAAGGCTTGGGTGAGATGCTGATCCTCCTAAGGCAGCAACATCAGCAGTCACCTGTTCTGCATCACCTGCCACCATTCTGCTTTGTATCAGCTGGAGCTCCTACCCACTTTCAAATTGTAGAACAATGCCAAAAAAATTATACTGCTGTTAAGCTAGGTAGAATTAGCACCCCTTCTTGCCTTTATCCCAGTTGGTTTAATAACTGTCTTTGGAGGTCTTATTCTGAGCTACAGAATAAGGGGTCTGGCTTGGGGCAGAAGCTCTCACTGTTCTTTCCAGAGCTGGAAAGGGGAATGGGACTCCACACCTTCACCCCAAGCTGGCTGGCTAGCCTGAGGAAGACTCAGGGGGCTACGGCTGCACAGACCTCCCCCAAACTTTGACGGACTCCTGGAAGGAGGGGCAAGAAGAATCCAGGCAAGTGTAAAGAGAGGAGGAGGAGCCAGGCCAACTTAACAACACCCCTGGGAGACTCCTGTGAGTCTGCTCTGAGAATTCCTCAGAGCCTGGATGTCCTCCTCCTCGGGAAGTAGGTGGTACAGTGCAGTTATAACCTACTTGTCAGCTAAATCCTCCAGCCACTGAAAATCTAAGCGAGGTTGGCTCACACATCTTTTCCATGACTCGAGGATGTCATGTCATCCCTAGAGATTTCACATATTCATTTGGGGACTTAAGTTTTATGGTCCAATTGGCCTCTACCCGACAGCTTGGACTCACATTGTGCTGACCGACATGTGATTTGCACACAACCAGGGTGACACTGGAAATACTTAACCATCATGGAATAGGCACTGGCAATCAGGGCAGACATCGGCTGTTAACCCTGGGGGTGAAGCCACCACTGCAGGGCAGGTGAACATGAGCTCTGCGAAGGGTCCCACATAGGCATGCATATGCCCAGTGATGCTGAAGACAGTGCACTTTACAAATTCTTGAAAGCTCAGAAGAGAGGTCGTTTGTGTACCATACATCTCCTGCTTTTTTCTTGCTAACGAAAATTCATTTTTATTCCAGCATAGGGTCGATGTTCTCCAAAGGTGAGCTCTCCAACAGGAAGGACCAGGAGAGACCAGGAGGTGAACCATGATGGGCCTGAGTGATCATGACAACCCAATTTGCCCGCTGCCAGGTGGCTTTAGGTGTAGGCAGCTGAACTCAGAAATACCAGATCTAGCCGGTGTTCTGAAGGGGAGTGTCCTAGAAGCTTCCGGAAAATATTTTCCTTCTTAGTGAAAATAAAAAGATATAAAAGGAAAATCTCTCTCCCGCTCCCTTTCCACCTTCTGCCTTACAAGGCAGTCACATGAGGACCTGTGTTCAGAGTTACATAGATGTGACACAGCCAGGTGGGAGAGTCCACAAGTGGAGGATAGCGATGCAGAGAGACGGGAGGAGCCTGGGCCCGCAGCTCTGGAACCACTGCTCCCCGGACCCTCCTCAGAATCTCCGTTGTTCCAGCCACTTCATGAGAGAGCTTCTGCTTCTTCCGGTCAAAATCTTGACCACAAACAGCTTGTCACCATCTCCTAGTCATCTCTTGTCTCCTCTCTCCATTCCTCTCAAACTGAGACAAAATTTTCCTCATTTTCTCCTGAAAAGCAGGTCAAACAACTCTTATTATTGCTTGGGTCCCTGCCCAAAACCAGCCCTTGCATAGTCTCATCTTGTATCCCCAAGAGCTGAGTCAAGCTATTTATCCCAACAAAGAAAATTCCCTCTCTAGGAAGAAGTCTCATTCTAGTCCTGAATATGATTTTTGTCTGAAAAGAAAGAAGAAAGGAAAGGAAAGGGGAGAGGAGGGGAAGGGAGGGGAGGGGAGGGAAGGGAAGGAAAATTTAGGGCAGATCCCATTCAGGGATCTCCAAGAGATAGTTATCTCTACAAATCATGGAAGGCCCTGATTGTCCTTGGCTAGAGATCCAGGAAAACAACTGAGGAGGGCTGAACCCCTTAAAAAGAACTTACGATTCATTTGTTCACTCTGTCATTCAACATGTATTTATTGAGCACATACTATATGTTATGGACCCAGCAATGACAGAAAGAGAGAATGTCTCTCCCTACATGGAGCTTACATCCTAAAGGGGTAGACAGATAACCACACACACACAAAAAAAACATAAACAACCAAACTGGAAAAATAGTTATAAATTGTAATTACCCCCCTGAGGGAAGCAAAGACTGTTGACATTTTAGTGCATTCCTAAATTCTAGTAAAAAACTCCAATTCCAAGATTGAGCAGAAGAGTGCCGTGCACCCTGAGGCAGTAAAGAACTCATGGATTTGACCAACTCAAAGTAAATGTTGGATGGGAGCCAAGAGGGTGGGGGAGCGGATGGTGAATTAAGAGAGGTAGCTGTCACCAGGAACCGATGGCCTTGAGGCCATGGTAAGGCATCCTAATTTTAATCTAAGTGCACTGGGAGATATTGGAAGGACTGGAAGCAGTCAGGCAGCCTAATTATTCTGCTCTGATAAAGGAGAATGGGCTGGCAGTGGGTGGGTCTGGAGCGAGCCTACCAACTTCCCCCTCATGAAATGCTTGCCTTGGCCCATCAATGGCACCCTTTGTGAAGGAGTGGCAGTGGACATGGAAAGAAATGGAACATTCAAGACATATTTTTGGAGTAGAAACAAAAGGCCTTGCTGATAGATTGAATGTGGAAAAACCATAAGGACATTAGTCCTAAGCTTGACTCTTGTACATATTTCCAAGAAAAATAGGAACTGAACACAGATCCCCAAAGCCTGAATGTTGAGAAGTTTCATAATGGAAAAGGGTAAGGAACACCATTTCCTACAAGCATTTACAAAGCACTAATGGTATGCCAGGTACTGTGCTAGGCTCCTGGGAAATAAACTACAAAACCCCCTAGCACTGGAGCGGAGAGGAAATCTGTTCCGGAATCTTCATGTGGAGGAGGCCAGCTGAGCCAGGAGCCCAAGATTCATCCCTCTGAGATTTATCCTCATCAGGCATCAGCACAGCCTCCTTTCCCAAGCCTCAAAGATTTGCTGGAGTGAGAACATCTCTTTCCACCAACATAGAACTAGATAGCCCGAATGCTTTCCTGTTAGAAAATGAAGACAATTCTGGGTAAAACATGAAAAACCCTTTTTAAATGCATAGCTGAGGTTGGGGTAGGGGATGGGGGTTGGTCGTGGTAAGAGAAACCCCCAAAGGCCAAAAAATGAAGAGAAAACAAAACCACATTGGCCTGGGAGAACTCTCACTTTATCTTATCTCTAGGGGTTGGCTGGCCTGGAAACCCAAAGATTTGAGTATTAATGGCTGCAGCCCTGGGCCTGAGAAAGGGAGGGAGTTGGAATTAAGACCCCCACAGGAGCCTTTGAAGTGAAAGGGTGCACCAGAAAAAAAATCAGTCCACTGGCAAACTGGGACAATGAGGAAGCTGGTCTTACTTAACCTTTTGGTGGAAGAAATGCCATAGGATTTGTTTTTTACATTGAAGAGTATTATCTCATAGTAATCCAAGAACTCCAAGCCAAGGACAGAATATAAAAAGTGATCATAGAATGGTAATCCCCCTTGTGGTCTGACAGAAACAAATGCAAAACTGCTCTGAGGAGAGGTGCCTTGGTGGTGCAGTCAGTTGAAGGTCCAACTCTTGATTTCAGCTCAGGTCATGATCTCAGGGTTCGAGCCCTGAGTTCAAGCCCTGCATCAGGATCCATGCTGTCAGGCTGTCAGCACAGACAGAGCCTGCTTGGGATTCTATGTCTCCCTCTCTCTCTGCTCCTCCCCCTGCACGCTCTAGCTCTCTGTGTGTGTGTGTTTGTCTCTCAAAAATAAATAAACTTAAAAAAGAAAAAACATCTCTGAGGAGCCGCAGCAGGCCAGATGACAGGGCATATTATCCAAGATTACATTATATGTGAAAAGACAATTCTCAATAAACAGCAAGATTAGAACTCCAGAATTATAAAGATACTTTAAATAATTAACACATCAAAGAAAGAATTACAACACATGGAGAAAAAAAACTTTTCCATGGAAAAAGAATGTTCAACCTCACTATTAGCCGCAGAAATTTAAATTGGAACAACAATGTGGTACCCTTGTTTGGCATAACAATTATCAACCATTACAGAGTGGTGATACTCAAGGTTCTAAGAGTGGGGATAACTGGACCTTTGTCACCTGCCAGTAGGGTACACCTGATGTCTTGCCTTGGGTGCTCCTGAAGCAAAGCCTGGCATGGTGGCTTGATGGTGATCCCAGGAAGCAGTGTGGAACACGCACAGGGAAACCAAAGGAGAGACGCCAGCCCGGGGTTGTGTTATCAGGTAACTCCACACTTGGTGGCTGGGGCTCAAACCTGCAGGACCTTCTGAGGAGGCTCGTGAAATGCATCTTAAAAGTTCCCACCCTGAGTCACCTGGGAGCTTCAGTCCGTTAAGCGTCCAACTCTTTTTTTTTTTTTAATGTTTATTTATTTTTGAGAGAGAGGGAGACAAAATGTGAGCAGGGGAGGAGCAGAGAGAGGGAGACACAGAATCGGAAGCAGGCTCTGAGCTGTCAGCACAGAGCCTGATGTGGGGCTCAAACTCACAAACTGTGAGATCATGACCTGAGCCGAAGTCAGACGCTCAACCAACTGAGCCACCCAGGTGCCCCAAGCATCCAACTCTTGATTTCAGCTCAGGTCATGATCTCACGATTCGTGGGATTGAGCCTTGTGTCAGGCTTTGTGCTGGCAGCAGGGAGCCTGCTTGGGGTTCTCTCTCTCTCTCTCTCTCTCTCTCTCTCTCTCTCTCCCTCTGTCTCTGCCCCTCCCCCACTTGCACTGTCTCTCTCAAAATAAATAAATGAACATAAAAAAAAAAGTTCTCACCCTGGGCAGGGAGGGGAAGCAATCATCTACTGGCCCCATCACCGAAGGTTCAAGTGGGCTCGCAGGCACTAATGCTTCCAGATTGCACACTTGGGTGTTTCAAGGCTTTAGAAATGCCCTAAAGAGGAATCTAGAGGCCACAGGAAGGTTGTCAGGTTGCCCCTCACATAGCTGGTCAAAGGAATGGGGGAACAAGAGGCAGGGCCCAGCAGACTGAAGCAGTGTTTGAAACACCCCACTGACCACACAGCATGCACTTGGTCTCAGGAATCACCCTTCAGAGCATCCACTTAGGGAAATACAGCTGACCCTTGGACAACACAGGTTAGAACTGCGTGGGTCCACTCATACGTGAATTTTTTTCAACAAACATATTGGGAAGTTTTTTGGAGATCTGTGACAGTTTGAAAAAAACTCACAAATAAACAGTGCAGCCTAGAAATATCAAAAAAAAAAAAAATAAGGAAAGGTGAGGTAGGTCATGTATGAATGCATAAAATATAGATATACTAGCCTATTTTATCATTTGCTACCATAAACGATACACACATCTATTATAAAAAGTTAAAATTTAGGGGCACTTGGGTGTGGCTCAGTCGGTTGAGCATCCAACTTCAGCTCAGGTCATGATCTCACGGTTCATGTGTTTGAGCCCTGCATTGGGCTCTGTGCTGACAGCTCAGAGCCTGGAGCCTGCTTTGGATTCTATGTCTCCCTCTTTCTCTGTCCCTCCCCCACTTACACCCTGTCTCTCTCTGTCTCAAAAATAAATAAACGTTAAAAAAAAAACATACATACAAACACAGACTGTACATTATCTTTTCATTGTTGATGTCTAGCGTCAGTTATACATATGACATCTGCAGTGTTTTATGTCACATAAGGCTATATTGATGTACGTACTGACAGATGATTCATAGAGGACACAAACTTGTGGTATTGATAAATACAGGACAGTACTCTAAATGTATTTTCTCTTCCTTACAATTTTCTTAATAACATTTTCTTTTCTCTAGCTTTTTAAAAAAAATTTTTTTAACATTTTTATTTATTGTTGAGAGAGAGAAAGAGACAGAGTGTGAGTGGTGGAGGTGCAGAGAGAGAGGGAGACACAAAATCCGAAGCAGGCTCCAGGCTCTGAGCTGTCAGCACAGAACCCGATGTGAGGCTCAAATCCACGAACCTTGAGATCGTGACCTGAGCAAAAGTTGGATGCTTAACCGACTGAACCACCCAGGTTCCCCTTCTCTAGCTTTATTATAAGAATACACTATATAATACATATACCATGCAAACTATATATTCATCAACTATTTATGTTATTGATAAGGTTTTCAGTCAACAGTGGGCTATTAGTCATTAAGTTTGGGGAAAGTCCAAAGTTATATACAGATTTTCAAACGTGTGGGGCGTCAAGCACCCCTAACCATCATGTTGTTCAAGGGTCAGCTGTAATCAAAATAGGGGTGACGTATGTACTTAACTATATCTGAAAGGGCTGGAGGGAGGAAAAGAAAGATGGAAGGAGGGAGGAAAAATGTCTTTAACCCATTAAGCTTTCCTATTCAACCATATGTTATCCACTGCCCCAGGGAAAACAGCCACAGCTTAAATGCAAAGAGAAATACAAATAGTTCATTCTTACCTTTTGAGCTTCTGGTGGCCTTAATGGATTAAGGTTGATTTAAGGGATTTCTTTCAAGATTAATTTTACCTATCCTCAATTTTTGTTTTACATTTTGATTTTAAAGCTTAACTCCAGCATCAGGTGCAACTTGATAATGCATAGATTGATGCACAAAAATATTAACTGAAGCAGTTAATGGCACAAAAAAAATTGGAAAAAAATCTAACCTAATTGTCCAAAAAGAATGTATTGATTAAGTAAGCAATGATACATTTTGACAATGGATCATTATGCAGTCATTAAAAATGATGTTTACAAAGAGTTTTCAATGATTTGGAGAAATATTCACAATATAATGTTGAGGGGAAAAAGTAAGAAGCAAAATTACATATATAGTATGATCTAGACCGTGTAAAAATGTATAGGAAAAAATTGGAGCAAACCAGACCATGTTAAAAAATCTGCCTGAATTTTGAGAATTTTGTGATGTTTCCTCCTTTATGCTCATTTCTATTTTCAGTTTCCAAAATGAGTAAATACTGCTTCTACAATCAAGGAAAGAAAAGCACGTGTGTGCCTCAGTGGTGTTGTGGAGGGCAATGGGAAACCTTAGGTCCCAGCATCCCAGATGATGTGACCGTATAGTTCAGAGCCCTGCCACATGGCTTCATTTCCATCCGAAGCCTCTGTTGCACCTGTGTGGCTGCTGGGACTGTTCTGACTCATTACTTGTGGCGTTGGCTATCTACCATTCAACATTCATTCGACAACTGGGGTGAAATCCAGACCAGCCCCTCGCTTGATAAACCATAGTATAGGGGATCCTAACGAATGGAGGAAGAGGAGGCTTGGAGGGTGTCTGGCAAGTCACTGGCGCAAGTTATCTTTGAGGGAGCAGCCCAGGGCCATGGGCTTTGGAATCAGATGGGTACTCACTAGTTATACAATGGCAGTAGGTAGAATAATGGCCCCCAAAGATGTTTGCGTCCTAATCTCCAGAATCTGTAAATGTGTTACCTTACATGGCAAAAGGGACCTTGCAGAGGTGATTAGTTTAAGGATTTTGAGGTGGGGAAAGTATCCTGTATTATTCAGGAAGACCCAATGTAACCACAAGTGCCCTTCTAAGAGGGAGGCAGGAGGACTGTAGGAAAAGAGAAGGTGTGACGGTACATACAAATCAAAGGTCACAGAGTGAGAGAAAGGCGGAGAAGAGAGGGATTTGAAGATGCTGCACTTTGGGTTTGAAGATGGAAGAAGGGGCCCTAGCCAAGCACGCCTACCCTTCAGAATCTAGAAAAGGCAAGGGACTAGATTCTCCCCCAGAGCTTCGAGAAGGAACACAGCCTTGTCGACACCTTGATTTTAGGACTTCTGACCTCCGGAACAAATATAAATGAATGAATGAACGAACAAATGAATGAGTAATCCGAGCTGCTAAGTTTGTGGCAGTTTGTTAGCACAGCAATAGGAAATGGATACAACAACTGTGAACAAGCCTATTTCCTCATCTGTAAAGAGAAGCGTGTCATTTGTGTCTCTCCTCATCGTTATGAGCATCAAACCAAATACTGTACTTGCCATGCTTACTAATATGCATAACAAGCATTCAGTAAGCAATAGTTATTCTTTCTCACCCTGTAGGAGATCACCTTACAGCTGAATAGCATTTTGTAGAGCACATGAGAAACATACAATATGGAATAAACTAATCAGTGAGGTAGGGAAAGTAGCATGTATATAATGTCACCGCTTTACATATGACACCATCAGGGATGGCGGAAGTTAAGCAAATTGTCTAAGATCACACAGCTATTAGGTGGCAAACAGAAGATGTTTCACTCTTGACTTTTTTTTTTTAATGTTTATTTTTGAGAGAGAGAGACAAACAGAAAACAAGCTGGGGAGAGGCAGAGAGAGAGGGAGACCCAGAATCTGAAGTAGACTCCAGGCTCTGAGCTGTCAGCACAGAGCCCAATGCGGGGCTTGAACTCATGAACGACAAGATAGTTCCTGAGCTGAAGTCAGATGCCTACCCAACTTGGGCCACCCAGCAGTCCCACACTCTTGACTTTTAGTTCAGTGGTACTTTATTACCCTTGTGCTTCTCACCCAGGAAATCTGTTAAATATGCAGATGCCCAGAAAAATCTGGCCCAGGAATCTGCATTTTATCAAGCTCTGTAGTTACTTTTTATACAGGCTGGTCTAGTGACCCTACACTGAGAAAATGGTACCCTGCCCCATTTACTGAACAGCTGTCCAACTGCTGAATGCTTCTAACTGCTTCCACTTCTTGGAGGAAATGGGAGGCCACAGATGCCCTGTTATGTTGCTACCTTTATATTTTGAAAAATTTTGAACATACAGAAAGAAGAATTAATTAATGACCACTCATTTACCCACCACCTAGGTTAGAGAACTACTAGCATTTTGCCCTATTTCCTGCATCTCTCTAGAACCACATATTTTCCTTTTTGGCTGAACTGTCCTAAAGTATATTACAGACACCATGCCATTTTTTTTTTAACTGCATTTTAAAAATAAGGACATTTTCCTGTTGTCTGCAAGAAACAATCACACTTAATGAAATTTTTTGAGATCATCTAATATCAATTATTATATTCAAATTTCCCCAAGTTTCCCCCAAATATCTTTAATAGGTGACTTTTTTTTTTTTCCAAAATCAGTAAGTATGCTCTATCAATTTTCATGCAGCTAGTCTACACAGAGCTAGAGGATTTCCAGGGTGATGTGCTGATGGGAGTCCCCTAGGTTTTCTGTACCTGAACAAGAACATGGATGAGAGTCTGGTTTTCCCCTGGAGTCTGGGCCTCCCTGTCCCAGGCTCTTGCCCTTTTGAGCTGAGGATTGACAGTAATGGCATTCCCTTTACCAAGGCCACAGAGCCTCTTCTGTGGCCTCTTCCTAGAACTACAGCCCCCTCTCCAGGTTCTGGTAACCACTCAGACCTAGATAAGACCAGGGATCTCAGCTTTTTCTAGCCCAAGGGTATTATACCATACCCTGTTGATTTCCCTTTACCACTGCTCACAACTTTGTAAATATCTTTGTTAAACCCTCTGCAATTACCCCACTTCAGTGTCCCATTGGGACCCTGACTGATAAAGTAATGGTACCAGGGATGGTCCTATAGGAAAATAACCCTCAGATGAGATTCTAGAATTGGGTTGCTCACATATTTGAGATGTATGGCAGGGATATCCTCTTGCCAGACAGAGGGAAACAGAATGCAGTTAATCCACAAAATACAGTAGCATCAGGGCACATGGTGGCTCAGTCAGTTAAGCATCTGATTTGGTTCAGGTCATGATCTCATGGTTCATGAGTTCAAGCCCCACATTGGACTCCCTGCTGTCAGCACAGAGCCCCTTTGGATCATCTGCTCCCCTCTCTCTCTGTCCTTCCCTAGCTCATACTCTCTCTGTTTCTCTCAAAAATAAATAAACATTTCAAAAAATACAATACAATACAATACAATACAATACAATACAGTGGCATCGTAGTTGCTCCAATTATCACCATGAATGGCATTAAAAGAATGTGGATGGAAGACACAATGTTGGCAGATCCAGTGGCTTAGCTATGCTGACAGTGGTGATTACTGTGGTGTGGGGTGGCTGATCTATGATAGTCCCAGAGACCATATACAGAGGAGGGATAAATCGAAGGTCCTGAATACCTGGAACATGGATGGAAATGCAGAAAGCCTTGATGGTAGCTTTGAGAGAGTCACAGATCTCTTGTTGGGCAGCTATGCCCAGGGACTGATTATAAAGGTGACATACATACAGAGTCCATTAAATGTTCAATCCCACTAGAATTCTTATGCCTTCCACTGGTACAAAAGTGAGACGCTGATTCATAGGACATTTGAGCAGACACAGATGTGGCAAAGTCACCTCAGGACTTGTTCCACAGCCCTCATTGCCTCCAGGCCCAAAGCAAGAGTTATGTCCTAGTATAGCCCAGATGGAGAAGGACAAAGCATGGTACAGGGGAGAGACAGCCTATACATCAAAAGGGTTGCAGAACCCCCAGGAGGAGACTGGGAAGCATATATAGGAGGGAGTCGTAAGAGCATTGAATGGGAGAATTTAATGGTACAGGCGTGCTCACCCAAGATTTAGGACCTCATGTGCTGGCTTGAGCAGCTGGGAGTGGCAGTCATAGCTATACTGGCCAACTAAAGCCTGGACTCAACAGTGGCTGGCCGTTAATGAGGACTTTTCTAGCATTCTGAGAAGGAAACTGAAGATTTGGGAGGTTAAGAATGTTGGAGGGGATCTATTCTGTACAACATGCACAGCCACACCTTAACCACACTCCCCAGGAGGCCAGAGGATACTCTCCTTTCAAGGCCAGAAGAATTCCATTGTGAAGTGTTCACAGACCTCCTTGAAAAGCTTTTGGCTGTTTTCTGTAAGCAGGAAATTACAATGGGAGAGGTTGCAATGAAATTAGACTCCTTGGTTTAAATGGAAAAAACGGGATCCCAGTGTAGTAGGGGTCAGGAGTCTCAAAGCCACAGTGGACACAATTACCATAATAAGGTGTGAAACTGGAGTGGTAATTAGAAAGTTTGGGTCTGTAGGGATCTCTGGCACTGGCTACCTAATCATGGGTTCCTCAGGACTGCAGTGGATGTACAGACTATTTAGGTGCTACTTGACATATATAATTCTGGGTCTAGTGGGGAAAATCATGGTGGACAATCAGGTTTTACCATGTTTGGACCCAGAGGCCCAGAATCCTTTGACTTGGGGGCAAAGGTGAGGGAGTCTCTTTGAACAAGCTCCTGAAATGTGGCCATACCTCTATGCTGTGAATCTTCCCCAATCTTTCCCCAGAGAGACCAGAGGCCACTAAACGAAATTGGGAAAGGGAACTATCCAGAACTTTCAGGGACTGTTAGATTCTGTTTCTGAACTCATGCTAACCACAGGAGATTCAAACTGGCACAGTGGTCCACAAGTCATAGTGTGAGCTCAAGGAGATCAGGTGATAAATGGAATAGCAGTAGTCCAAGTCTATCTTACAGTGGGTCCAATAAGACTGAGGAACCACACTCGTCTTACCTTCCCAGTGCCAGAATGTATAATAATAATAGATATGTTACCTACTCACAGAATCTCACACTGGCTTCCTGACCCATGGAATGAGGCCATTATGGCAGTTCCAAGTGGGAAATGTCCCCTTCCAAATGGAACTTCCCTCTCCCCCACACCAAGACAGTGAACCCAAAGAAATATAGTAACCCTGTCAGAATTGCACAGATTAATGTAACCATCAAATACTTAAAAGATACAGGAGTGGTAATTACTACCACATTAACATCTAACTCATGTTTGACTGGTGTAGAAACCAGATGGATTGTAGAGAATGACTATAGATTATGGAGAATTCAGTCACATGGTGATGCCAATCGCAACTGTAGTTCCAGATGGGTAGCTCAACCAAAACAAATAAAAACACCCTTGGCACCTGCTAGGTGCAGCTACAGTCCTAGAAAAGGGTTTTTTCCAATTCCCAGCAGCAAAGCTAGTTGCCTTCACATGGCAAGGACAGCAGTACACTTCCACCTGAGGTTTTTATGACAAGGCTTCATCCACTACCTTGCTATCGCACTATTGTACTACAGTCCACAGAACTTGATCATTTTGATATCTAAAAACAAATCACTGGGGCGCCTAGGTGGCTCAGTCGGTTAAGCATCCGACTTCAGCTCAGGTCACGATCTCGTGGTCTGTGAGTTCGAGCCCCACGTCGGGCTCTGGGCTGATGGCTCAGAGCCTGGAGTCTGCTTCCGATTTTGTGTCTCCCTTTCTCTCTGCCCCTTCCCCGTTCATGCTCTGTCTCTCTCTGTCTCAAAAATAAATAAAACGTTAAAAAAATAAATAAATAAAAAATAAAAACAAATCACTGTATTTCATTGGTGACATTGTGCCAATTGCACCTGGTGCACAGGAAGTGGCAAATATTTTCGGTGCCTTAATAAGAAGCATGCATTTTGGGGGATAGGAGATAAACCCCATGAAAGTTCAGAAGCCTTCCACATTGTGAAATTTCTAGGGACCCAGGAGTGTGAACGATGTCAGGAATGAGTGACAAATTGCTACATCTTGCACTTCTTACCACAAAGTGATTTGATATTTGGTAGATCTGTGGATTTTGGGGAATAATATATACCACCCTTAGGTACACTGCTCTGACCCATTCAGGCTGCCAGTTTTGAGGGATGCCAGATCAAGAAATACAAGCTGCTCTGCCTCTGGGACTACACAAGTAAGCAGACCCAGTGGTAGAGAAAGTGTTCAGACATAGACTATAAAATGCTGTCTGTAGCCTCAGAAGAACTCTAATGGGAGAACTACATGGATATCTCTAAGGTGTGAGGTGTGTGGCCTCTTTTGCTGACTATTCTTCATTGACAAAGCAGTTCCCCACTTGTCACTAGGCTCTGATAGAACCTAGACCTGGTCACACAATATCATGTGACTATGTGACAGACACCACCATTGTGAACTGAGCATTATCTTATCTACCAATTCAGGCACAAGCAAATTGCATGAGCACAGTGATGGTTAATCTATATATCACCTTAGCTGGGGCAAAGTGCCCTGATATTCAGTCAAACATTATTCTTGATGTTTCTGTGAGGGTAGATTGGTGACAAGGAGAACTGGGAAGGGATATATGGATAGACTTCAATGAATGGGCCAAGGTTGTGAAAATATTGACGTTCTATGTGAGTGCCTACCAGAGGGCATATTGGGACTAACTCAATGGAACCATGAAAAAGTAGTTTGCTCCACCCTTTCCTGAGATAGAAGCTATGGTAGTCTCAACAACATGGACTTCACCTCCCCAAGGTTAACATAATCAGTGCCACAGCTGAATGCCCTTGCTGCCATCAGCAGAGGTCAGTGCCGAGTTCCCAATATGGGATTATTCCCTAAACTGAATAGCCAGTCACCTAGTGACAGGTTGATGACACTGAATCTCTTCTGGCATTGTGGGGGCAGTGACTTGTCCTGAAAATGAATAGATACATACTCTACATTTATTTGTGCTTTACCCGCTCATAATGCTCTGCCAGCACCATCCTTCCCTACAGAATGCCTTATTCATCACTGTAAATCACATTGCCTATGACCAGGAAACTCATTTCTTAAAAGTAAAAAGAAAGTGCAGTAGAGAGTTTGTTCCAATTAAATTCATGTGGTCTTTCCACATGCCTCAGAAAGTAGATGGCTTCATATTCCAGTTAAATGGCCCACTGAAGGCTCAGTTACTGTGCCTGCTGGAAGACCGCAGTCTGCAAAACCTGCTATTGGACATGGTACATACCTTAAACCAGCAGCCATGTATGGTCCTATCCCATAGATGGAATGCCCAAGTCTGGAAACCAGACTGGGAGCATGGATGTGGGCATGGCCTCTTACTGTTGTATCCTCTTAAGGGATGTTTGCTTCTGATCCTGGCAACCTTGGGCTCATTGGCCTCAGTGGAGGTCCCTGTGAACCAGAAAACATGGGTGAGGTTCTGTTAAGTCAGAAGCTGCTACTGCCTTCTAACCATTTTCAGCTTCTCATTCTACTGAACCAATAATCAGAAAAGAGGGCATGCCACTCACCAAGGTGATCTGCTTACCAAGGAGAAATTGGGTCACCAGTATACAATGAGGTCAGGAAGGACCAAATGCAGAATCCAAGACTTCATAGACCACCATTGAGTATTCTCTTCACTAGATTACTCATCAGTGGAAAACTGAGGCAACCCAAAAAAGATAGTGCCACCAAAGGACACAGATTATGAAGAAATGAGGGTAAAAAAACCCTGATCAGTTGAGGTGGTAGCAAAGAGTTAGGAAATGTGTAATAGGTAATAACAGAAGGAAGACACAATTATCAACTTGAGTCTCATGACCAGGTATAGAAGGAGGGATAATAGCAGCTTTTATGTTAATTGCTTGATTCTCTTCCTTCACTTTTACCCCCAAACCTTACATGAAGAGCATTATGGTTAACACTTTAGGTTTCAGGTGGGAGTACGATGTCATTCAGTAACTAATGGGATTTTGTACGTCCTGGGGCTGGGGACATGACGTCTTCATCTGGACAAGGTGGATGATGAAGGGCAAAAGGTGTGAAAAGTGTTGGATATTCTCTTTCTTCCACTCTGTACTCTGCTCCTGGAAACTGGCCTCTGTGGACCACATCGATGGGCTCCTTTGTCTTCAGCATCCACTTGGGTTTGGCCATGGGAGGCTCTGACAGGAGGCTGGAGGAAGAAGACAATGAGGTCATAGCCATCAGCTCCTTAGTTTCCATCAGATCTTTCCCATCACATCACAGGTTGTCAGTGGCCACATTCCTTTACTAAAGGTTACAGTACTTTACCCTCCAGGTTCTAGTCCCCACACCTCCTCTTCTTCTCCTCAAGCAGAGGGGTGGTAATGGCACTCTACTCCCAAGATGATTCACTAAATGTTGCTGATTTCCCCTGACCCGACAAATACTCTTGTAAGTAGTCCCTTTATTAAACCCTTCTCAATTATTCCATTTGGATAATCTATCACAGTCCTCACCAACACAGCCCAGTCAGTCAGGCTGAATCTAGAGCAGATATTTTCTCAGATTAGTGCCCATCCTCACCTGTTCTGATTGGGCCTAATTCAAGGCTCTTGAATTTGTGATTCACCTGTCTATATTCTGTATAAAAGTTTTCAGTGCCACACATATTCAGACACTTTTTCACCAGCCTTCTGAATAAATAATCAGGAACTTGTTCAACAAAGCTCTCCTAGGGGTGTCTTTGTGGCTCAGCTGGTTAAGCGTCCAGCTTTGGTGCAGGTCATGATCTCACGGTTTGTGAGTTCGAGCCTCGAATCAGGCTCTGTGCTGACAGCTCAGAGCCTGGAGCCTCCTTCGGGCTCTGTGTCTCACTCTCTCTCTGCCCCTCTCCTGCTCATGCTCTGTCTCTCTCAGTCTCTCATAAATAAATATTTAAAAAATTACAAAAAAAAAAAAAAAAAAGCTCTCCTAGCCTCAACTGGTGTGACTAGCTTGCTTGGGGAAGAGTTGCAATGGACTGAATGTCTGTGTCTCCCTGAAATGTGTATGTTGAAATCTTAACCCCCACTATGATGGTATAAGAAGGTGGGAACTTTGGGAGGTAAGTAGGTCAGGAGGGTGGAACCCTCAGGAATGGAATTAGTGGCCTACCAAAAAAAAGGACCACAGAGACTCTTCTCTATGCCATGTGAGGATACAATGAGAAGTCATCAGTCTATGGGCTGGAAGAGGTCCTCACCAGAACCTGACCATGCTGGTACCCTGGTCTCAGACTTCCAGACTCCAAAACTGTGTTTCTGCCATTTATAAGCCACCCAGCCTACTGTACTTATGGTAGCAGCTCAGACACTCTAAGGTGACAATTCTAGAGCATTGGCCTCTGTCACTAAAACATCTTAGGAAGAATGTCCCAAATGGTAAGCCAACTGGAGTGCTGCAGATGAGCTCCAAGAATGCCATGAGAGATGATCCCCTCATCCTTCTGGGCAGCTGAGCAGGGCCTGAGTAGCTGGAGCAGCCTCACCTCCGAATCCTCGAAGGGCAGCCCCCAGGGAAGTGGCATGCACTTGGTCCTGCAGGCAGCTTGCACAATGAGAAATACCCCACACCTGTGGTTTTGCCTCCACTACTTGCCCAAGGACTCCGGCAGCCAGCCACAAAGTCTGCACCTGCTGTTCATGGACACGACCATGAGCTACTCCAGGACTTTGTGTTCCACGTGCCAGGGGGCGTGGCCCACAGCCCAAAGAAGGCCCCTAGGGTGGCAGGGGTTCCCGCAGGCACAGCTCTGTCTCCAGCTTTGTGTATACTGGATATTTTGTTGTTATTTTGGTTGATATGCCTTTTAGTGGTGCCCAAGTGAGCTGATGACAATGCATGTTTTTTTTTAAGTTTATTTATTTATTCTGAGAGAGAGAGAGAGAGAGAGAGAGAGAGACCTCGCATGCTAGTGGGGGAGGGACAGAGAGAGAATCCTAAGCAGACTCTGCACTGTCAGCATGGAGCCCACTGAGGGACTCAAATTCACAGACAGTGAGATCAGGACCTGAGCTGAAATCAAGAATTGGACGCTTAACCGACTGAGACACCCAGGCATCCCTAACAATGCATGTTTATTCTGCAAATTAGAACTTCTTTATTCTGAAATAGTTGATATGAAATAAATTAGTTTGGATTTGGAATTCTATTTACATCACACACACACACAAATCAACATTACATATGGCACAAAGAAAAAGAAGAGCTATTAGATTCCTTAAACATAAACATATATAATAATATAAATATATGTATTAGATTTACTCACTAAATACATTTAAATATATACTAGATCTGCTTAAATGTAAATATATACATAAATGTAAGTGTTGTAAATATTGGAATGGTGTAAAACATTGTCTTACATTTTGTTGCCCATTATACATACATATCTTTTCCATCGGCCACAGTTTTCCATATAAATGTTATCATCTATGTGGTGTCATGTTGTGAAAAGGTCTGGGAAGCACTGCTCTACGGTAACAACACACGTGATTTCCCCACCTCCCATACCTGTCATGCCCACAGCATATTAGCACAAACCACAACTAGGGATTAAAACTTGAACTGAACATCTGAATTAAAGGCTTCCCTAAACATAGACACAACTCTCTCTAATCCTTTCCCTCATAAACACAGGGATAATTCCCCATGGGGCTAATGCAGTCACATACACACATTATGTCCTCAGAGATTACCCTGATATGGGAGTATAAATTGACCTGGGGAGGAGAGAGTTGATTCTGAAGAGTAAAAGGGACAAAATGACCAGTAAATGGTTCGAGTAAAATTCTAACTCAGAAATCTGGCATGTCACAGGAACTATGTTACCTAGCTGCAGTCAACATTGACAGGTCTGAGCTTGAAATGCCTTGGTTCTCAGGCCCCTACATCCTTCTAGGCCCACTAATGAAAAGGGTGAGTTCAAGAAAGGAGAGTGGAAGTGAGTGGCAACATGAATGAACCAGACACAAAATAGTGCACAGTCTGTGATTATATTTTATACAGAATAAAAACAGGCTAATGTAACATACAGTGTTAGCAATCAGGATAGTGGTTAACACAGGTGGGGTGGTGGAAGCGAAGGTGGAAAGGGGGCGCAAGAGAGGCTTCGAGGTTGCTGATAACTTAAGGTTGCTTAATCTGAATGTTGGTTATGTGGGCTGCGTCTTTGAAATTTATCGGGATGTGTACTTAACTACGCGTCCAGGTTTGTGTGTGTTTATTTTGCCTCAATAAAAACATGTTAAATGAAATGGCAGAGGGCTCATACTAACACAAAAATACTTGGTAGTTAGACCCAGGTATAGAGGACAGAAAACAAAAATGAAAATCCAGGGGCCCTAGCTGACCACAAGCTGAACTGAAATAATAAGTCAGTGTTATTAGAAGCAAAGAAACAAAGATCACCTGATAACTTGGGCTATAATAAAGGATAGTTGTATGACTTACAGAGATTGTAAAGTAATTCTTCTATGCTACAGTGTAGCTACTTGAACTGTGATCAGAAAAATGGGTAGTTTTGATTAACATCCCTTCAAAAGGACATTGAAAACCAGAGAGGATTCAGAGAAGAGCAATAGAGATAATTAAAGATATGGGAAATAGACTTTTAAAAAAGGTTAAAAGTAGTGCTTTTTGTTTTTGTTTTTGTTTTTGTTTTTTTTGTTGGGTGCTGGTTCTCTTCGCTTGATAAATGGTCACATGACTCCCCAACCGTTTCCTCTAGTTCTTTGCCCCATCTGCCTCTTCTTTATTGGCAGGTGGACTTGTAAGAGCCAAATACGTCAGCCGATGTTAATTTATTGAGCAGCTATGTCCATGTCATTCTAAAAGAAAAAAGATGTTAGGTCATTAAAAAGCACCAGTCAGAATAATTGGGGTGGCTGAGCTTAAGGAAGAGAAGACTTGATTGGCCTTAAAATAGCTGAAGATTTCTGAGAAGGAAGTTCATCAGTCATTCTTTACCTCTGACAAATTGAAAGTAAATGATCTTAAAATAAAGCAAAGATTTCAGCAGACCAGAAAGACTCATTAAATGAATGAATCACAAGGCCAAGGGGACACTCAAGAGGAGAATTAGGATATTCTGACTAGACTAGGTTCTCTCTAACATCATAATCTTTATTATCTCCTGGATAATGAGTTTGATTTTATTTGTACCAACAATACCTTACATTTGTAACGCCTTAGAGTTCTCCTCCAGGGACATGTTTATGCCCATTTGCCTCAACTCGGAACCCTGCCTTTGAATCAGGGCTGCCAGAGAGGAATCTGCCCCTGAAAGGAAGCCCCAGAGGCAGCCGGTGGGCAGGCCCTGGCCCTGCAGTCCTCCTGCTCCCTGGGGGCTGCAGGCTGGGGGCTGGGGGCTGGCCCGCCAGCCTGGAGGATGGAGGCAGGGGCTGCCGGCTGTCGCCAGTCACCATGGTGACCTCGCAGCCCGCAGCTGCTCTCCCCACCATCTGAAGATGTGGGAAGGGTTCCGGAGGCAGGCTGGGGGCGGGGGGCGGTGGGCGGTCCCAGAAGTGGCCGAAGCCTAGGGAAGTCCTGGGACTTGCTCTGCACAGCAGTGGCCTCTTCTGCGGCTCCCAGCCGAATGCAGGGTCAGCTTCGGAGCAAGCTTTGCCAGAACAGCCTGAGAAATGTCTCCTGGCGCTAACATGCTCCTTCCTCCACCACTCACTGCCCTGGGAAAGTCTGAGGCCTGGAAAAGAGACCACGGCTAAAGGCCATTTTTTTCAAGTGAAAACAGAATGACGTGGAATCTTAGGTTTAGGCCAAGACTTTGTTAGCTTGTCCACCCAGTATTTTGTCCATGTTGTAACTGTAGCTGGTGCAGGGCCTTCGGCACAGCCGCTAGGCTCGAATCCCGAAGAGGAAGCCGCCCTGCCCCTTAACAACCTGCTGCCCTTCCAGCGGCCCCTTTGCACAGCCCCCCCCCCCTTCGCCCCCGCCCTGCACACTCCAGCCCCTAGACTCAAGCAGCACCCCCTGCGTGGCACCTGCCGCCTGGCACACACAGCAGGGCCCGGGCCAGCGCCCGAGGGAGCCAACAGCTGGCAGGCCATCTCTCAGCCCGGCGCCTGCCCTGCTGAGCCTCAGGGAGGAGGGGAGTCCCGGGGGAAGGGGCGGGGGGGGGCGGGGGGGCTCTTGATGGGGGAGTCTCTCCAGCAAGACATCTGCTCCCCCTGGCCGCGAGATCTGAAGGGCGGATGCAGGAGATCCGAGGGGGCGGGGCGTCAAGGCAGCCCCTACCCCGCAGCTGTGCCAAGCACCGGCTCCCACTCTTCGTGGCCACAGTCTGTCCCTTTCAAGCCTCGCTCTTCTCCCCTCCCCCACTCAGCTGGCGGCTCGGGAAATAGAAGTATCACCAGCAAACTGCCACGGAAAAACAAAGCTGTCTGCTGGCGGCCGTCCCAGCCTGCCCGGGCTCCCCTGCCCACCCCCACCGCGGCCCCTTCCTGACACGCGGCTCCCCCACCCGGAGCAGCTCTGGGCCACCGGCCAGGTCAGTGCAGGACCCCTTCTTGCTCTCCGGTCTGGTCTGCCGCCCCTGTCAGATGCCGGGAGGATTGCTGGGCTGCAGTACTGGGCCCTCGGGGACGGAAGTGACAGATGAACAAGGGGACTTCTTCTCACTAAATCACCAGTCTGGAGCCTCCCTGGCGGCTCTTGAAGAAGCAGCCCCTCCACCCCTGTTGGATCTCTCTCTCTTGGCCACAGCTCCTGGACTGAATGGGGTGGATGGGGGCTTCAATCCACTGAGCCAGGGGAGTTGGCTTTTGGTCGAAAGCTCTATCAGCGACCCCACGCCAATTCTACCAGCCTGGTTGGGAGCAAAGAAAGAGCCTGTCATCACACCTTGATTAGCATAAGGATTTAAAAACCAACAAACAAGCAGTTCTGCCCTTGGCCTTGCCAGAGAGAGCAGTTTACAGACTGACCAAGGGGCCCAGACATTTATGTTGCCCAAGACTCTCAGGCAACCTGGGGTTTTTTCTCCAGGCACACTGCTGACTGAGCCCAGAATACAAGCAGAGATCATGCAGGAGGCAACAATGAACGGGACCTCCAGGTCCAGTCACTCTGGGAATCTTGTCCCCAGAGACTAGTGGAACCCTGTCTACAAGACAGTACTGTCCTGCTGGCCTAAGCAATCCAAGAACACTCCTTTTCGGAAGTTCCCAAATCAGGGTACAACAGCAGAAGGACAAGACCACGCCCACACTCACACCCCCAAAACAGGCTATCCTTTGGCAGCTTATAATCATTGTCCAACTGCTTCTGGTTTCTGGGTTTTGCAGTTTGGGCCATCCTCCTGGTGACGCAGAGATACATCAGAAAACTCGTAGAAAGTTGAGCTTGTTTTCTAGGTGACCACAGGGCAGGGATCCCTATAACACTCCAGCCCATGTCATTTCCCTGCACTGGTCATCAGCCTCCTGCAGCCTACTGGCCTCTGAGCACCCCCAGGCTGGCTAAGGGCTGGCAGGTGGCCTGGGAATTCTATCGCTCCCAGAGTTTCCACCTGCCTGGATACACAGAGAATACAGATCAGAACAAGCATTGTGCATCATAACATCACAAGAGCCAGTGTGTGTGTGAGTGTGTGTGTGTGTGTGTGTGTGTGTGTGGGTGTGTGTGTGAGGCTGGGGGGAACCAGCACTCCCAGCCTGACTCCTTCCTTAGCACCCCCGCTCACCCTCAGCTGCCCCAATTTATCCTGCGCTTAACCAAGATCCTTGATGAGCACATCTCCATCATAGCATCATAGCATCATCCATTCATTTGACCTCTCTAGTTCCGTGAAGTGACAGCAGAGGCTGTGTCTTGTTTGTGGCCTAGGACAGCGAGCACTTCCCAGCGAGTGTTTGTGAATCGACTCTTCCAGAGTGTTCTCTAATTCCCAGCTCAGCCATCCACCCCCCTCGTGTCAACAAGACATGAGCTAGCCTGGTCTCCTTGGCTCTTCAGCCTTCTCACCATCCACACCCAAGCAAATGGAGCATGAATTTTTAATGAATTAGGCAAGCCCCATGCTTTTAATAGGCCAAAAATGGAAAAACACTTATCTGTATACACAGAACGGGCTTTATTCTCCTAGGAGTTCCATCAGAGAATACAATATAAGAGGTGATCAAACAACAAAAACTAACAACAACAACAAAATCCCAACCAAACAAAAAATAAAAAAGAAAGGAGAGAACTAACAACAACAACAAAATCCCAACCAAACAAAAAATAAAAAAGAAAGGAGAGAAGACGGGGCAGGGAGGGAGACATGGGATCTCTCTTCGAACCACCCCTTGCCAGCACTCAGCCCTCCTCAGACATTGTACCCAAGTCCCTGGAAGCCACAGAAACAGATGTAGTGCATATAGCAGGTGCCCAGTGCACCCATGGGAAGAATACTGCTCTGGGTGCAGGAAAATCTGGATACCAATCATGGGATACATTCTGGAATACACCACTTGGCTTCTCTGAACTCATGTTTTCCTGCAAAATAACGATAAGCCTGCCCTGCCTGCCTCACAGGAGGGTTGGGAGGAATAAATGGGATCAGAACCAGGAGAGGGAGAGTCCAGCACTCCTTCCAAGGAAAGTGTGGAGGTGATGAGCCCCCACAGGCTGGTGTGTGGGAAAGGCCAGGTGGGCCCTGGGACAAGCCTAGAAACAAAAAGACACGGCCCCTTTCCTCGCTTCCTCTCCTCCACGCTGCCCCTGAGTGTTCCTGCTGTGGGCTCAGTCGTGTTCTCCCCCAAATTCATATGTTGACACCCTAACCCCCAGTATCTCGGAATGTGGCTGTGTTTGGAGATGGGATCCTTCAAGAGGTAATCAAGTTAAAATGTGGTCATATGGTTGGGCCCTAATCCCACATGACTGGTGTCCCTATAAGAAGAGACTGGGGCACAGACAAATGCTAACACACTGGAAGAAGGCAGACATCTACACGCCAAGAGAGACCCTCAGGAGGAGCCAACTGGCCGACACCAGATCTCAGACTTCCAGCCTCCAGAGCTGTGAGGAAATAGATTTGTGTTGATTAAGCCACTCAGCATGTAGTATGTTTTTATGGCTGTCCTAGTGGACTCACACAGCCCCTTCCCGCCTTTCTACTCATCCTCTTGCCCACTGGGTGCTGGTGTCCCCCAAAGAGCTGCTCCCCTAGCCAGCCTAACAAAGCACCAGAGAAGCAAATGCACAATGCCTGGTCACCACGCTCTCACATCTGTCAGGCCAGGACACATCAACGAGGGGACACTGTCAGGCAAGATGTCCACTTCTGTCACACTGCGAAGACATTTAGGAGAACACGTGTCCTGTCCATCTCGTACCCTACACAACTGGCAGTCCCCTGCTCCCAAATGGGTCCCAAATGCACAGGTTTAAATAGCTGTGGGTATCACCTGGAGAACCTGATAACAGTACAGACTCCTGAGCTTGCCCACAGAGATTCTAAATCAGTAAGCATGCGGTGGAGTCTGAGAATCTGCTTTGAGGTGAACCTGAAGCACAGCTGGTTTCAAGAATCGCTGACCTAGCTGCCTTTGTGTGAAGGATGCCCCTGTGTTTCATAGGCCACTTTGAGGTTGGGTCCCATGTGTGAGGGAGAATGGCAGTTAGGATATTGTTAGCGGAGCTCCCCAAAGTTCATAGTGCATTAACACACAAATGCCCACCAACTCCGGAGAAGAAGACCTCTGAGAAGCCCCTCTGTGTGAAGTCCAATGGGCCCTTGCCTCTTATTTCCTCCCTTCGGTGAAGCCCAGTTAAAAATGATTTCTCAGAGTCCCATATCATAGAATACTGGAGCTATATCCGGGCATCATAAGGGGTCATGGAGCTCAAGCCCCTCCATTTTCCTATAGAGACTGCTGTTGGGAGGCCAAGTAGCCTGCTCAGGCCACATAACCAGCTGGAGCTGGAAGCCAGCACAGGTTTCCAGATTCCTTGTTGGATTCTTGCTTTCTCGACTGCACTTAAACACCATTCCAGCTTCTGAATGTGACTCTGACAGCAAAGAAAATAAGGCTCCAATATGATTTACTGAGCACCTGTATGCCAGGCACATCGTATGCATTATGTCATTAGTTCTCACGATAGCCTCTCAGTAGACCTCATCCCCCACGCTTTTTATTAGAGAGCCTGTCCGATATCACACACACAATAAAGTTGCATTTAGGATTCATCCCAGGCCTGCCTAACTCCAAGTCCCAGATAACCCATAATCTGAGGACACGAAGCCTGTACTTTTTAAAAAATAAATATGGGGGCACCTGGGTGGGTCAGTCGGTTAAGCATCCAACTTCGGCTCAGGTCATGATCTCACGGTTTGTGGTTCGAGCCCCCTATCGGGCTCTGTGCTGTCAGTTCAGAGCTTGGAGCTTATGCTTCGGATTCCGTGTCTCCCTCTTCTCTCTGCCCCTCCCCTACTCATGCTTTGTCTCTCTCTCAAGAAATGAATAAACGTTAAAAAAATATAAATAAAAATAAATAAAAACAAATTTGACACATAAAATTGTGTAAGTTTAAGGTGCACAGCCTGTTACTTTGATACATTTTATATATTGTAATATGATTGTCCATGTAGTGATACTTGCCACATTACATAGTTACAGTACAATCTTATTGTCTATATTCATTACACTGTACTTGATTTCTATGGCTTATTTAGTACATACTTACAGGTATGTACCTTAAATACCATCACTCTTTACCATGCCCCCCATCCCCAGGTAACCATTTTACTCTCTGTTTTTTTATGGGCTTGACTTTTTTATATTCAAAATATAAGTGATATCATATAGTACTTGTCTTTATCTGTCCGATTTCTCTCACTGAGCACAATGTTCCCAAGGTCCATCCTTGTTGTTGCAAATAGCAGGATATCTCCTTTCTCGTGGCTGAATAATATTCCGTTATGTATATGCACCACATCTTTTTTATCCATTCATTCATTCATTGATGAGCATGTGGGTTGTTTCCTTATCTTAAGCCTGTACTTTTTGAACTACTGCCAAAGGGTGCCTGGGTGGCTCAGTCGGTTAAAAGTCTGACTCTCCATCTGGCTCAGGTCATGATACCGTGGTTCCTGAGTTCGAGCCCTGCATTGGGCTCTGTGCTGATGGTGTGGAGTCTGCTTGGGAGTCTGTCTCTCCTTCTCTCTGCCCCTCCCCAACTTGTGTGCATACTCTCTCTCTCTTTCTCAAAATAAATAAACATAAAAAAATTTTTGTAACTGCTGCCAAGAGCCAGAAGAACACCAGGACTCTCTTGCTGGGCACACAGGTCTTTCCTGGCAGGTCACAGATGACACCCCTGATGAGGTGGGCAGGGCAGCAACACCTATGCCAGGAGCCAGGGCAGTTCCACCAGAGGAGAAAATACTTCCCGCCCTAATGCCAATGGCATCTGGTTTCCAAGATAGTCCTTGGCTTTCTCTTGACCTCCTGTTCTTTAAGATGGGGCCACTTCACATCAGCTTTGACAGCAGAGGTTACATTTCACACACTGTCATCTGACATATCTCATTCTCTTCCTGGACCTACAGAACAGCTTCCTGTGGGACTCCCCAAGCTGATACCAGCTGCTAGGGCCCAGTCACAGTGACCCAGTACATGATGGAGGAGAGGGTGTGGGTGACACGGAGGGGGTTTCCCCCACACCCACTGCCTTTCATGACAACCATTTTTAGTTCATAGGTCTTTGCTCTCCTCATCCTTCAACATGGCCTCCTTCAACAACCCCCCTAATCCCCACCCTCCCCCACTCCCTGTCCTATCAGAAGATTCTAGCTTCTTTCATTGACAGAAATGGGTCTGTTCATTCATTCATCCTTTTGTTCAGCAAATATTTATTAAGTTCATCACGTGTGCCAGTCACTGTTCTAGGCATGGGGAAATATAGCAGTGAATGAAAGACACCAGCCAAACAACAACACAGACAAAATGCCCTCCCTGCACCATGGAGCTTCCACTCTAGCTGGGGAGATAGAAGGTGAATAAGAAAAATAAGAAAGTGTAAAGTAAGTAAGTGATAAGGATAAGTAAGTAAGTAATAAGTAAGTAAGTGATAAGTGTGAGGGGTGATTTAAAGGAGACCAGGGAAAGCCTTATTCGAGTTACTGTTCAAAACAAAACAAAACAGAAGAAAACCATGAAGAAGTGAAGAAACAACCATGTGGATATAGGGGGTGGGGAGGTGGGGGGGCCACAGTATTCTACTCAGAAGAGCAATTGCCAAGGCTTGGAGGCAGGAGGCAGAGGGGAGAGACTGGGACGATGGGAGATGAGGGCCCTCAGGTGGGGAGAGGAGATCATTCTCGTAGAGGAAATTCTGGAGGGTTTGGCAGAGGAGTGCCGGGACGTGAGTTCTAGCTGGATGTCTGTGTCTGCCTTGTTGAATACAGACTAAAGGAAGGGAAGGGCAGGAGCAGGGAGACCACTGCAGGGATTCGGTAGTCCTGGGGAGGTTTGATAGTGGCTTGACTACAGCAAAAAGGTGATAAAAAGTGGTTGAAAATATAGTTTGAGGACAGTGTCAATGTCAACTGTTGACTGCCTAGAACCTGAGCAGATGGAAGAAGGAAAGTGGTTTCACGGCCTTCCCAGCCCCATGCCTCCCCACCACACACACTTAGAAGCACACGTGAGCCCCCACATCCCCACACCCCTTGCCCTCCCGACAGATCCTAACAGTCCACAACTTTTCTAACTCCTCTCCAGTTACCAAAGCTCTCATGTCCTGACTTCCCAGCAGAATGTCCTTGAGCTAGTTATTTCACCACCCTGGACTCCCTCTTTATCTGTGAAACAAGAATAAGGATTATATTCCCACCCCCACCCCCCTCCACCCGCCACGGTTGTTGCGGAGTTGAGCAAGAACCTATAATCGCAGAGCACGCGTAAGCCACTCCATCGTGGATAATCACTCTTCCTGCAACGGGCCTACGTAACCACGTTTGCAACCTGGTCACGCCGACCCGGGTGTCCAAGCCGTGGACCAGTATGAACTGGTCAGGAACCGGGAGCTGGGTGCTGGGTCCCCGCAGGAAACAGACGGCGGCACCTAGGCCCCACCCAGGGAAACATGCACAGGCCCAGGAACTAGCTCGCTTCGCAGCCTTCCTGGGCCACAGGGGAGGGGACAGGCCGCAGCCGCGAGACACGGAGCCTGGGGCGCCGCGGGGCGGAGAGAATCTCGGCCTGTGGGCCCCCCCGGCCTCGGTCGTGGGAAGGCCGCGCTGGAGCCCAAATCCTGGCCCTGGCCCAAAGCCCGGCTCTCAGCCACCTCCCGCTCACCGCCCGCCACCCTCCAGCCACCGACCCATCCTAGCGCAGGGCTGGCTCTTTCCTGCCACCAGGGGCTGTTTCTGCAGTATTTTTGTCTGGGACCTTTAGGCCTTTCCCTGCTGGGCACTGCAGACGCTTCCTGCAAGGCCGCTAGGGACACGAGTCTCCCTTGCCTCGGCTCCCACGGCCGGTACCTGCAGGGTCGTGCCCAGAGCTGCTGGGCTGTGCGGGTCAAAATCCCCAGTTTGAGTCCCGCTCTACCACCCTGGGGCTGTATGGCCTTGAGTGGGTTGCTTAACCTCTCAGACTCCACTTCCTCTGTCATTCACAGGGCGATTAATGCCCACTGGGTGGGACTGGCGTGGGATAAAACAAAACTATGCATACAAAGCACTTAGCCCTGAATCTGTCAGTGGTAAATGCTCAAATGATGGATGGCTTCGTTAGAATGAGTATAATGTAGGCTAGCAGGACCTACCACCCATATTATATAAACAAAATTAGAATGAAAATCAACAAAACATCCTATCCTTTTCATTGCCAAAAAATGTTGACTAAGTTTGTATCCTCTAACTTGAGCTCAGAGTTCCCAGCCTTCTTCCAGAGAGCATGCACTTTTTAGGTAAGTTAATACCTTCGGGTGGGAAAGAGAGAGACAAACTCTCAAAGACACCATTTTATTTATTTATTTTACTTTTTTTAAAGTTTCTTTATTTTTGAGAGAGAGAGAAACAGAGTGTAAGCAGGAGAGGGGCAGAGAGAGAGAGGGAGACACAGAATCCCAAGCAGGCTCCAGGCTCTGAGCTGTCAGCACAGAGCCTAACGCGGGGCTCAAACCCATGAACCGCAAGATCATAACCTGGGCCAAAGTCCTTCACATAACCGGTTAAGCCACCCAAGCACCCCAAGGACACCATTTTAAACTCGCTGTGATTTGGGGGTGTGCAATAAACCTATCCAAATGTATTCAGCAGAACAGATCTTCCTCCTCCCTGCTGCGGACCTGCCTGCTGCCAGCCTCCCTGGGTTTCCCTTCCTCACAGGCAGCACAGCCCTTCCAGAAGCAGGTGAGGATGGGTGGGTGCTCCCCCTCATCCTGGCTGGGTATTCACAAGTCTGTGAGCCAAGGGGCTGTCTCAGGGCTGTCTGGGTGGGCGCCAGAGGATGGGAGAGACAATAGAGAACAAGTGCTGGGGCCATTTTCTTTTCTGAAAAGATCTTCATTTCCACGCTAATTGCAATTTCTAGCCTGCCTCAGTTTCAGACTCAGCCTTATTTGCCGAGTTGTCTGGCAAATGGCTCCTGGCGTGCTTCCCCCACCTCCTTTTTCTTGGCCAGACATGGCCAGTCATAAATTGACAGGGAAAAACACAGCTCTCCAAATTATTTTGGTGTCTAGCCTAGGGTTCTTATGGAGCTTGGGACAAATCCCAAACAGGTCTCAACTGCCGACCTCACCTGGCACCTCTCAACTTTCCTACCTCACCTTCATTCCTCTCTGCCGACCACAAATGAATTCCTTCTTCCTCAAACCTTCCCAAACGGCTCCACACACCAACGACCACATGAAGGCTAGAACCAGACCCTGTGGGAACCAGAGGCCTCTAACCCAGGACTGGACTAACCCTCCCATCTGAAAGGCCCTTACTCTGCTACTTAACGAGGCAAAAGCAGCGAAGGGCTGAACCGCGGGACCGACCAGATGTGAATGGAGATGGGGAACGTGCAGGTGGAGTTGGAGGAATAAAAGGAAGGTGTTCTGAGCAGGGCGAAGCGTGGAAGTCAGAACAACATCTGCGGTCAGGTTGGTTTCACGAGACCTGTAGCTCCAGGCCTCAGACTGCAGAGGCAGCAGTTTGTTTTTAGTACATTAGGGCGAAACCAGGAGTTGCCTTGGATTTTCAAGCACAGAAATTATGATGAAAGCACACTTTTTTTTTCAAAGGTGGGAAAGAGAGTGGGTTCAGTGTACTGAAAGGTCCAGGCACCTTATCTGAAAGAAAGTGACTCCACAGGTGTACATTCATTCCTATCCTTCCAGTCCCTTCATCCTCGAACCTACTCTAACCTCTAATGAAATTTAAGCTTACAAACTGAAGGATTTCAAATGGGTCATTTTTCTACAGGGTGAAGTTCATAAAAGGGGGTCTGTGTTTTGACAGCTGAAGGGAAAAAAAATTACCTAAATTGATGAGGGAGAGGCCCCCGGGTGGCTCAGTGGGTTAAGCCACGGACTCTTGAATTTTGGCTCAGGTCATGATCTTTCCAGTTCTGAGAGTTTGAGCCCCGCGTCTGGTTTCCTGCTGACAGCACAGACCCTGCTTAGAATTCTCTCTCCCTCTGCTCTCTGCCCCTTCCCCGCACTTAAAAAGACTTTTTAAAAAGTGATAAGGGAAACAAGGGATGCCTGGGATGCAGACCAACTCATCTCATGTCAGCGCGTTAAGACTGAAGACAGGTCCCAGGTGAGAAGAATTATAACCATTTAAGAGAACTGACCTCTAATTCTAATAAAAAGAGTTTGTTTATATTTTCAGCATTTTATTCTTTCGGTTGCCAGAAGATAGGGGATACGTCACATTTAGTGCTGACCGCCACGTTTTGTCATGAGAACAAGAATTGTGAAGTCTGTGAATCAAATTGGGAAATGGGCATTACCTTGACCTTTAGAGCATCCTGATTGGCTAGCTGTGCTGCCCTCTCCCCGGGCGTCAGCAGGGTCATAAACGTAGAAGTAGAAAGGCAGGTGATCAAACAAACCTGCAGAAGCCTCAGCTGCAGCACCGGGCTAAGGGAGGAGGAGGGTGGGCGCTTGGTGCTAGGTTCAAGTCCGGTGCGCCTACGAGGGAGCACGTAATCCCCGCTAGAGGGTGCTATGGGGCTGGGAGGGGACTGGAGCAGTATGGTGAGCGCCCGCCCGCGTGCGTGAGACTAGGCGTGCCCATGAAGTGGCCCTGGCGGTCTGTGTGCACGCGTCTGTGTCCCCCACTGCTCGCGGGCAGGACAGCGGGGGCAGGGACAGCGTGCTGGGGCGGAAGAGTCTGAGTTTTGCGGTGGCGCTGTTCGTGAGTCTCCCGGGCGAAGCCGCTCCCCTGCACCCCTGGCCTGGGACTGATTTCTGGAGGAGGTGGCGCGTGTGTCTGCGTGGCTGTCCACCTGGGCCATGACGGGCCCTCACACAGAAAACGATGTTTCTGCTCCATCAAGGATTGCTCCACCCAAGCGCTTGCATCAGGTCCAGGCGGGTACAGCAGGGTTCGTCCATCCAGGCCTCTAAAGGAAGCTTTTCTCTGCCCGGGAAAGCAGCTTCTCTCCGGGCAACATCCGTCAAAGTCCTGTCGGGAAACCTCGCACGTAATACTAATGCGCTTGGACAGATTCGAGGACAGGAGCCGTAAAATTAAAAACCATACCAAAGTCCCGGAGTGGGATTGAGGTGTTTTTCAGTCTTCAGCAAGCCGCCCCGGCACCTGGGTGGCGGGCGTAATTAGTGTTTACTGATCAGCCGCAGCCGGGGTGCGGTAACCACGGCGACCGCGCCGGGCCTCGCACCACCCCCAGCCCAGGAACCCGCCGCTCCGCGGCTCCGCCCCGCCCCAGGATGCCCCGCCTCCTCGCGCTCCCCATTGGTGGTCGGCTCCGGCGCTCCTGAAGCCACCAATCACCGGCCGCGTCTTCTTACAAAGGGTGGAGAGTCGCCTTCCTGAAGCCATGCTCTCTCTCTACAGGAAAGCTAGGCTGATGGCTCAATTGAGGTTAATGAAAACTCCAATCAGAGAGGCAAAACGCGAGCGGGATTATCGTATTTACATAAAGGAGCAATACGAGAACCTGAGCAGCCCCTAACAGCTGGCCCTGGAAAGGTTTCTGTGGCGAAGGGCCATCAGATGTGCTCATCCTATATACTATGTACACTCTAGTTCGGGTTCCATCACCACCTAATTCCGTGTCACTTCCATCCGGGGGTCTCTGTTTCCTCAATTTAGAGAGGACTGGATAGTCTGTCGGGACCCTTCCAATTCTAAATTTCTATGAGCTGCGGAAGCTGAGTCACCCCCCTGGGAGCCAACGCTGTTTAGCATTCAGGCCTGAACAGAAAATCACAGAATGGGAGTCTGGTTTGACTTTTTTTTTCTGTCCTTCTGTCTACAGAGGAAGAAATAGCTGTCTCATTCCCCCTTGCCAGAAGAAAAAAAAAAAATCAATAGGTGTTTAATCTGCAAGGGAGATGAATTTCCCTTCAACCGAAGGAGATGTGGAATGGCTCTGGGCTGAGGTTTGATTGAAGTGTCAGGTGTCAGAGCCCGCAGGGATGATAAACAATCTCCCTCACCCCCTCGCTTTACAGATAAGAAGTCTGAGGCTCAGAGATGCTGGGCACCTTGCACAAGGCAGCCCAGCTTTCAGAGCAGAAATACTATGCCCTTTCTGTCCCATCATGCTGGACAGCTCGGACCATCTGCTTTCCTCAGGGACTCGGGTTTGCTGTGCCTCCCCCTCTTCTTCATCCTCTCATACTGTCCAATAATAATTGGCAACATACACATCCAGCCCTCAGAAACTGGAGACAAGGACCAAGCTGAGTTTTCTGATATTAGTCAAGGTAGATCCCTTGAAGAAAGAAGAAGGTGCCTTTAACTTGGCCACAATCTGAAGCTCTGAAGCATTCCAGTGATTCTGCAGTACATAGGCTTTGACTCTGCAGGACTTGCAGATGATTTCACAAAATTTCCAAACCTTAAAAGGCAGAGTGATGAAGCATTGCATCAGCAGTATAGTGGCTAATGGCTGGATTCTCTTAATTTCCAAATATCCCGTACCCACAACATAGAATCAGTTGGATCGGGTACCTGTAAAATCTTGCAGCCATCCAAGGATAGATTTCCTCATTTTACCAAACGCACCAAAGATCTTGGCATCTTGGACCACCTTACCCCAGCTTATTGGACCATCTTACCCCAGCATCAGGCATTTACTGAACTCCCCTACAATCTCATCGATGGTAAAGGCTTTTGTGAGGCAAGGGAAGAATCTCAGAAGCTTTCCTCTGGCCTATTCTTGTCTTGCTGTCTCTGCCCACCTTCAGCCACCTGCCTCCCCCACCACATGTACCAATTTAAAACAGCTTTCAGGCCCCCATGATTTTCTCCTAGTTTTCTGGTTAATTCTTAAAATCCAACTTTTCATTTTGTTTCATAATTTCTCCAATGCTGTTCTAAAATAGACAAACAGCAGTCAAATTGGTTAACCATCTGCACAGAAATTGGAAGTTCATGGTGATGTCTAACCAAAGAAAGAAAGAAAAGGAGGAGGAAGAGGAGAGGGAGGAGGAGGGGGAGGAGAAGGAGGAGAAACAAGATAAAGATAAAGGACTATAAAATGCATCCTATAGAGCAAAGTTCAAAATCTTTTCCACCACGTTCAAAGCGGAGCCTACCCCGCTTTGTAATTGGTACTGCCCATTCATTTAACTAACCTTTGAACACCTATTTTGTGCTGGCACCGGGGATACACTGGTGAACAAGACAGATACAAAAACCCTTGCCCCTAGAGCACACAGGCTCCAGGCTGTAGTGGGAGCTGCTGGCAGAGACTTCCAGTGCAGGAACGGTGTGAGGCATTCAGTTGGATAGTGAAGGAACAGAAAGGAGGGTGGATGGCTGGAGCAAAGTGCTCAGAGGTACAGCGGTAGGAGGTGAAGTTTGGAAAGGGGAGGCAGGGCCAGATCTTTCAGAACTTCGTACTCCTATTAAGGAGCTGTAATTTAATTTTAAGTCCAATGAAAAACAATTGCAGGGTTTTAAGCAGGGGAAAGGCATGATCTGATTTACATTTTGTAAACACCACTCTGGCTGCTGTGTGGCTAATGGAGCGTAGCATTATCTAGAGAGGTATCTTCTTGGCATGAGGAAAAGCAATCCATTCAATTATCTTGAGTCGACATCCCCATTCTGGACTTTAATTTGCCCCAGGAGGAAACACTGGTACTGGTTATCCCACCCAGTCTAACTTGGGCTGTAATTAATTTTGGCCTTTAGGTTTACAAATCAGTCACTTATGACTTCTTTGGAATGAACCTCTGGGCTAGTGGACAAAAATGAGTTTCTAGACCTGCAAAGCTCTGAACTAGATTCTGTCCAAAGTCCTGGGAGGTCCTATGAGCAGCGGGTCAGAGCCCTCAAACCTCTCTCAGCCACAGCCATCTGCTTTAAAATAGCCTCATGTTTATTGACTGAAGGAGTAGGTGAAGGAAGGAACAAATGGGGGAAAAAAAAAAAGATAAATGGCTGGCTGGTTGGCTTCTTGAATGGATGGATGGATGGATGGATGGATGGAAGGAACCAGTGTGTGTGTGTGTGTGTGTGTGTGTGTGTACACATATATGCATGGAGAAAGAGAGAGAAAGTTTGGGCAAGTTGGAGACAGACCAGGTAAGGTCTCAGAGGAGAGGGAGAGGATAGATTAAGAGGGCCAGTGGAGAAGCTAATCTGGCCTCTAAAGCCACTCCCTACTTATTCTGGAAGATCCCTCAATAAGCCTTCCTGTCTCTTTGGCTGCCTGGATACCTAAGGAAATGGCATGAAGCAGTGGTCACCTCCAAGCCCTTTGCTCCTGGAGGGCAAGTTCAACTATCCTCTCTTCAGACCCTGCAGCTGCATTCACCCCTCGCTGGGAATACAGACTTCAGGTTAGGAAGACCCAGAAAGAGAGAAGTATGGGGCTGCTGAGACACCAGATTAGGGTTCCCTGTGGGGCCAGAGACAAAGGTAGAAGCAGAACCCTCCCACCCCCACTGCAAGGCTGGTCCTGTGCCTCCCAAGGACCCACCTGCACAAAGGCAAGGCTATTGGGTGCCAGCGTGGTAAGCGGTAGTACCAAAAAGGCTTATCTGACCAAGTCATTGTCCCGCACTCCCAAACTTCCCCTTAAGAAGGGAATCCAAGGCCAAGAAACAAATGCAGTCTGTGAGGTTAACACCTCCTTCAACTAGGAGCCACTCTGTCTTGGTCTCCAGACAGAGAAAAAAGCTTGAGATGGAACAATGTGCCAGCTTAGCAGGACTGGAAAATGGAGAACAAAATGCCACCAATTTGCTGTGCATCCACTCTGCTTGGAAAAATCTGGCATTTCTGATTCTGGCGGGAAGTCCCACTCTGCTCTGTTAGCAAAAGGCTGAGAGACCCGGAAACAAGATGCAGTGCCTGAAAGCATTCTGCAAGGTTTGCTTTTGTTCTCATGCAAGGTTTCCAGCAGGAGATAAAGCTTTCCACATGGCCTGAGAGTGGAGGAGGCTTCTTTCCACTCGCTTTTGATCCTTAGACACTGCAGCATGTAAACAATCATCATCCCACAGACAGTTTCCAGAAACAGAACTTCACTCGCTGACCTCCTACCCCCACCTCCGAGCAAGATGACCATGTTCCCACACCATCCTGCACCCCACCCTGCTGCCGACCCAAGAGCCATGCCAAGTCCCCAGGGAGCTCATCATCCAGAGAGGAAATGCCTGAAGCAAAGGATGCCCTTGGTGGCCATTGTCTGTGGTCACTTGGGCTCCCTGCCCAAAACTGTCTTCCCCAGAGCCCCTGGGCAACCTGACTGCCCTAAGACAGACCACAGCCCTCTCCTCCTACTAGCATGAAATCAGATTAGAAAAAACCCAAGGGCAGGGGATATACATTGATGGCGGTGAACACATCAATTACTACAGATTTACTATCTCTCTCTAGGCAACTTGTAATACATAACTATAAAAATATTCCCTTCAAATACTCTTTGATTCCACTTCCAGGAATCTATCCCAGAAAACAAGCGGGAATGTGGCAAAAGGGAAAAATTATAAATAACTTAAGTGCCCGACAATAGAGAGTTAAGTGGTCTCTTGCACTTCGAGTCAACAGTCACATACTCCTATCAAATATAATTTTTTAGTTCACATCCTGATAAATACATATTTGTTTATAATGAGTCACATATGGGTACTACTGAACTAAAGACGTTATGTGCACTACAAAACATACAATGTGGAAATTTTGGCCAATATTCAAATTTTTTTATTTTATTCATTAATACTACAGAAACATTTTGGCTTTGGGCGACATGATTTTGGATATGCTCCATTATTTTTTAAAATCCTATCTTCACATTTGGTGATGCAACAATGGAAAGGTCAGTATATTTTTATACTTGGTTGTAATAGTTGCCATAACTGGAAGCAGTCTTTTATAAAGACACTTACAAATAGAGGAAAGGCATAATTGGGCACACTTATTAATTAATAAATTAATTTTTCATTCTCATATACTAAGTATACAGACTTTTATTGAAATTAGGCTGAGTAAATTTTCTACTGCTATGATGTCAATCAATAGGTCTTACATTCTTTATATTTTAAACAAATGCTTCCAAAACACTAAAAACTTAACTGGAAGGTATTTAAACAAGGTAGCAAATTCTGTTTCCACATTTTAAAGTGAGTATATGAGAGTTTTTATATACAACTGCACTTTTTTCCAGCAATAAAGTCATAGAACATTGGAAGTCTAAATGCTCTATTTCTTTCAAAAAACTTTATGTTTTATTTATTTTTTTAAATGTCACCATAATTTGATGAGACAAATTCCATGTAATATATATATTTTAAGAGTCAAGTAACATAATATGGGAAGCCACAAAAATTTCTAAGTCATTTTTATATTTATTAACTCAAGTAATTTGCTACATGATACACATCTAATTTTGTGTACATAAAAGATTTTTTGCTCATTCTCTATGAACTTTCTATTCTAACATACTATACATATTTTATATTATATAAACATATATTATATAAATAATATATTTATATTATATATATAAATATATATGTAAATATATATTTATATATATATGAACATATAAATATAAACATATAAATACATGTTTATATAATGTTTATGTTTATATGTTTATATAATGTATTAAAATTATGTAAAATATTGCAAAGGTTCTACTATATATTAAAAGCTTCGTTTTATTACCTGAACCGCATCACTGATACTCAGTGTAGAACTTCCAGCTTCAAATCCTTTGCTATAGAGGTTTGTAAATAAATTTTAAGTGTGGCATAAATTATTAGCTGATGTTTGTTGAGCACTTACTTTGTGCCAGGCATAGTTTAAGCACCCTACCTATATGAATTCATTTGCTTTTTGCAACTAGCCCTCATGTAGACACAATTGCTATCCCTATTTTACAGGGAAGGGAACAGACACAGGGAAGTTAGGTAACTGGCCCAAGGTCACACCACTGACAAGCAGCAGCACTGGATTTTGAACTGTGACATCCAGGATCGAGGGACGGCGCTATTCCCCACCATGCTAGACCATTACCTCTGCAATGACGCTCAAGAATCTTGTTCCTGAAGTCAAAGCAGGTGCCCTGTCTGCACTTATTACTTCCATCCTTTGTTGTTGTTGTTGTTGTTGTTGTTGTTGTTGTTGTTGTTTTAACCATTGTTAAAGACCTCATTTGATATTCAGAATATATGTCCTTCAATTATCCTTCCTGTAGTGGCTTACAAAAACAAAATTCATGTGTTTTGTTTTGGAAGCAGCATTTGGCAACTGCCACAACTGAATCATGTTGGAAACATATGTACTTTCATCCAACTCTGTGGCAAAACTCCCGCACGGCATTATGTATTCTCATACTTGTTTCTTCAAACATTCAGCAATTGTTCTCCTTGCATCTTCCAACAGTATTTTCTGACAAAATACTACATTTAAGTTCATCCCTGCATTTTTTCCATGTGTCACTTAGCCCAGTTTTACCATGGTATGTGGCTTTTAAGCTGCTGAGCACGTATTATTAGTAGTTTAGCAAAATTATTTAAGTACCGAAATAAATATTGCATGACTTTAAACATTGGTGGGAGAATGTTTTCGATGTTTGCTTTTTAACATTTTGCCTGTGGTGATACTCTCCTTAGCTCATACCTTAGAAGCTAATATCTCTGTATGTAATATACAGTTAAGGTAAGGCCATCATGAATGAAATGAATATATATCCATTATTTACATAATCTTCTCAAGATACGAATATATTTCTGGCTGACTTTCAGATCTGATGCTATTGGGTTTTTTTTTCTTTTACATCTAATCAGAATTATGATGAGCTCATGCTCAAAGCTGAAGAAGAATCCACTCTGCCATTTTCTTGTTCTCTTCTCATGCTCTACATTTTCTTTGGAGGAAGATTTTTTGGCTACCTGTTCATTTTATGAAGGTTATTATCTAAAAGAACATAATCTGGCAAAATCTCTAAGCCAGACTCAAAAACTACAGTAAATCAGAATTTGCTAAAAGCAAACAACGCTGTTGGACCCGCATTGGCCACAGATAACCAGGGGACTAGCAGACTGGGTGCAACACCATGGTGAGTCCAGGTATTAGAGTATCAGTAAACCAGTTCTTTCTTACACTTGGATAAAAAGACATATGGGAGGAAGTTGCAATATTTTCTTCCCTCATCCTGAGGGATTGTCATTCATGCACCCCACAAGAGACTACTTTTCAGTTATTAAAAAATTATGTTATAGAAGACTATATATAAAGACATGGGGGAAATAGTCACAATATACTGACTGGTAAAAGTTTCAGAAACAGGATATATATGATAATTTAATTTTCTACATGAAAGTGTATACCACATATATGATAGTTGCTCACATAAATGGCAGGAGGCAAATTCAAATGTTTGTCTAACAGTACTTCATGCTCATCTGCACCTGTACCAACCTGCATCCTTCTGGGTGAAGTGGGTGTGGAGGGCACATATCACCCTGGAAAAGAATGAGAGAACACGTCTGACCTTCAGCGCTAACACTTCAGCAGAGATGAGCTCATGTGAGTGGGGGAAGGAGAGGGGGAGGACTGGAGTCAAGACTCAGCTTCATGAGAGCAGTCCAGGTGAGCCATGAGCTGCCTGAAAACTGGATGGGCACCAGGTACTTGGGCGGAGGGGGAGAAGAAAGTGTGAGTCAGCAGGCACATTTCCCAGCATCCAGCTCGGTCCTGGGACAGACTTTCTGTGAGCTTGGCCTTAAGTAATGACTTGTGTCATTATAACACGGTTCTTCCAAGGAAACTCACAAGACTTCATGGCTTGTTCTCTTCACATGCCAGACAACGTGAGTTGGGATCGTCATGTCAAGAGGAGAGAGTTGCTCTTTATGTGCGAAACGAAAATAGCAGGTCTAGCATCTGGGAAATGTTAAGTCTTTGGCCTGAGGTAATGGGTCCCAAACTGTGTTCCCGCGGGTTCTGCTCAGCCCTCACATCTCTGTGGTCCCTCGTCTCCAGTCTTCCCACCTCTGAAGGTGGGGGCTTGCTTTGGTTTCTTGTTGATGCTGACACCGAATGGCTGGTGAGTGCACCTGGCCTCTCCACACCTATTTTAGCAGCTCTTCTGGGACTGATGGGAGCCCAGGGCAGATATCTGAGGTGACCTAGGACTCACGGCCCATCCTTGGCCATGGCCATTCAGAGTCCCACATTCCCCCTCTCTTCCTGCACTCACCACAGAGGAGGGCTGGGTCCCAAACCAAGAGACACCAGTGCCAGGCGGAGCACATGAACCCCAGAAGAGTTAGGGAATGAGTCGGACAGAAGCCCTGGGTTGCCTGTCATCGCCATACCTGGGGGCTTCCTTCCCGTTACACACACATCGAAAAGGTGAGGTTTTTACTGGCCCTGCTGCTGAAATCAGCCCTGGGTCTGTCAGGGCTGTATGTGGCCCAACACTTGTTTCCTTATCCCGGGATCAAAGCCTTGGGCCAAAGAGATCATAAAATAATAATAGTATTTATTATAGCTGCCATGTATCGAGCCCCAATAAAACAATTGCCCCTTTACACATATTCTTTTTTTTAACTCCTATTAACAGTGCCTTGAGGGTAGGTTCTTTCATTTTCATTTTTTATACATGAGGAAACTGAGGCTCCAGGGTTAAGTTAATAATTCACCCAAGGTCTCACAGCCAGGAAGTGGAATGGCCAGGAGCTGGTGAGCCCGCATGCATCCGTCTGGGGATCCCGCATTCCTTCCTCTGGGCAGCACTGCCTAGGTTGTGACCAGTCAGCATGCCGTTTTAGCTCCTGTCCCAAGGTCCACTCTGGTGCCCACGAGGAACCGGTGGCACTTAGCGACAAGCGGCTGGTGGCAGTAGGCATGACGCTCTCAGACACCCCGGCCACCTACTCCGTGGGATTTCACTCCACAACCCCAGCAGCCAACACAAGTGCCCCTGGGTGAGGCCTTCTTAAATGATATCAGATGCTCCCTGAGATGGGGCGAGGGACAGGTCGCCGGCACTGAGATCTGACAGTAGAGAGCAAGCCATCACGGAGTGAAAGGGGAAGCCGTTTGTGCACGTCCATTCGGCCATGAGCCTGCTGTGGCCCATGCACCAGCTTCCCGGCCTGGCTGCCCGCCCGCTGCACCACGGACTCTGGATGCACGAGAGGGAGTGCTCATGCATGGGTGTTCATGTGTGACAGAATGTATGTGCACGCACGCGTGTGTTTAGAGGGGCACACGGACTCTCAGCCCAAATTGGGGATTGTACTGTCATTTGAGGCACCCATGGCCAAACATGTGCTCTGTACGCTTGCCAACTCTGGGGCCTCTGTCTAAAGGAGCCTATTTTATGGGTGAGAAGAAAAGCCGCACACGAATTTAAGAGGCCACCAGGAGAGCTGATTATGATTTTTAAGAGCTAATGCTACCACCCACGACTCAGTGTTTATGGACGACCTTTGCTCGCTGTCACTATCGTAAACTGTGTGCAAGACACTGTATATACGGGGACCAAGCGAAGCGCTTGGAGGGCAGAGACAGTCAGTACTAATCAAGGTGCCGGGAGGAGAGAGGGCCCCGCTGCTGGAGGAGAGGAGCGCTGAGACCAAACAAAGGCAGAGAAGGCAGCTGCTCCCGCGCGCGCAGCTGTGTGGCAGTCTATTGAAGGTGACAGATCCCGTTAAGTTATGCAGCCAGGCGCACACAGAGGAGCCGTGTCCCCGTAAATCAACAACAGGCCCACGTCTTTGGGAAGGCTCCTGTAAGCCTGGGGGGTCTGAACAGGCCCACCACCTGGGTCAAAAAGAAGAAAAAGAAAGGAAGAAGGGGGTCTGTGACTGTCCTACAACTTTGAAAGCCAGGCTTTGAGCAGCAGAGGTGGGGCAAGAAGCCCAGGGACCCCCCAACCTCCTACGCCAGAGCCCTGGGAGAATCTTGGGCCCTAGGGCTGCCGCCTTGGGCCCCACACTACCCAACCTGGTGCAGACAGTCCTGCAGTCTGGCGGGGAGAGGAGTGTGCTGGTTCCTTCAGGACAGTTTGCCTCTGCTCCTGGGTCTGCCTCAGCTAAAAGGCACTTCTCACTGACAGCCACAATGAACTAGTCTGCAAAATGGGACCCTGGATCTGTTCCCTCTGGTCCTTCCAGATCTATCAATTCTGATTCCATGACCGTGGAGATTGGGGGTGACATTCCCCCTCGAATGGTGGAAGCAAGGTGGTCCCACCACTGGAGCGGGACAGACCAGCGCAGACATTGAGCCCACATCTCTGACCACGTCAGGTCTCTGCTTTGCAGCTGCAACATTTCTGAAATGGCATTTGCTCCGAAACAGTGACACCGAAATAAAACCTAACAGGTTAATCACTTAAAAACTGTTAGTTTGGTAAAAAATAAATAAATAAATACATAAATAGAGCCTTCAGCTCCCTCTCTTTAGTTTTGCTTTGGCTTCCCGCCCCCCACCCCCATCACCTACTGCAGACAAAAGCAGGAATTAATCACTATTATTCACAGAGCAGCACGGGTTCCTGCAGACATCATCAAAGATGCTGATGCCTCTGGGAGGAGGTGAACAACCTCACTTGTATTGACTTCCAGTACTATGGAAACAAAGGAAAGGTGAGGAGAGAAGGGAAAGAAGAAGGAGGAACTGTGGCTCTCTCTTCAACAGCCCAGGGTCTGCCTTGTCGTGTCTACCTATTCTATTTGTAATGCTGGGCACATTGTTGAAAATCACATACCTGGGGGAGCATTCTGCTTCCTTAAGGGAAAAGCTCTTTTTAGTATTTAGAAAGGCAAAATCTCTTTTGACTACAGAGATTTTTTCAAAATGAATGGGAAAATTTCACGACACTGTAAAGATGATCAGAATGGTTAATTTTATATTATGTATACTTCACTGCAATTGTTTAAAAGGAAGAAAAACCTAATAGGAATAAAGAGAAAAGTGTTCAGTTGTTTCTAGATCTAGCCTCTGGAAAGATTGTTGCACAAGCCCACTGATGCTCTTAAGAGTAAGGAAAAGCACTCAGGCCGGCGCGAGCTCCCAGCCTTGGCCAGTGATTAACACCCAGCATGGGCGTAACTCTGCTGTGGGTGCCCTGCTCCAGGTGGATCCGCCCTCACACTTAGAATCCTCACCCTTAGGGGAGCCCTGTGGGTTAGTTGGTTAAGCGTCCGACTTGGGTACAGGTCAAGATCTCACAGTTTGTGAGTTCAAGCCCTGCATAGGGTTCTCTGCTGTCAACAGAAAGCCATCTTTGGATCCTCCATTCCGCCTTTCTCTGCCCTCTTCCTGCTCTCTCCCTCTCTTTCTCTCTCAAAAATAAAAAAACATTAAAGAAAAAAAAAAGAATCTGAGGCGCCTGGGTGGCTCAGTCGGTTGAGTCTCTGACTTCGGCTCAGGTCATGGTCTCACGGTTCATGGGTTTGAGCCCCGCGTCGGGCTCTGCTGACAGCTTGGAGCCTGGAGCCTGCTTCAGATTCTGCATCTCCCTCTCTCTCTCTCTGCCCCTTCCACACTCACACTTTGTCTCTCTCTGTCTCTCTCTCTCAAGTATAAATAAACATTTTAAAAAATTAAAAGAAAAAAAAAAAGAATCCTCACCCTTAGAATCCAGGGCAGATCTGAAGTTCCTGTGTCCACAGGGCGTGGCTGAGCTCAGAGCCTTTGGTCCAGGCTACTTCTATACTCAGTCTAGATCAAGGGGGAACTGATTCTCAGAGGCCATGTTCCAAGGCCACAACCTTTGTAAGGGCAGAGTATAATAACACTCATCAAAGGAATTAATTCATTCAGCATGTCAGGCACCATGCTAGACACAGACAGACCTTGCCCTCCTGGAAGCCCCGGGAGACGCATGTAAGTACCATCTGTGTAGTCACAGGGCAGGCATAAGAGTTACAGGAGCACATGGGCAGGATGTGTCTCAGAGAAGCTTGGGTTTGAGGATCTGTGCTGGGAGAGCCCCAGGGCATAAAGTTGATGTCAGAAAGAGTGACTTCAAAAAAATAGAGTATCGGTTCCTCCAAAAGTTAAACTCCTAGGTACATACCCAAAAGAACTGAAAGCAGGGACTCAGATACCTGCACACTAATGTTTACAGCAGCATTATTCACAATAGCCTACAGGTGGAAACAAATCAGTTTCCATTAACAGATGAATGGATAAACAAAATGTGGCATGTATATGTACGATTACTATTATTCATCCATAAAATGGAAGAAGTTCTGACATGCTACAACATAGATGGACCTTGAAAACATTCTGGTACGTGAAATAAGCCAGACACAAAAGGACAAATATTGTGTGATTCACTTATCTGAGGCACATAAAGTCATTAAATTCATGGAGACCGTAGATTAGAGGTTACTAAGGGCTGGGGTCGGGAAAATAGGAGTTATGGTTATGGGTGTAAAATTCCTATTTGGAATGATGAAAAAGTTCTGGCAATGGCTGCACAACATTGTGAATGTACTTAATGCCACTGAATTATACAATTAAAATGGTTAAAATAGTAAATTTTGTGTAATATATGTGTTTCCACAATAAAAACAATTCTTTAGTTACTTAATTCCTACTGGGGGAAAAAAAAGCCCCATATCATTCTCATATTACATAAGATTTCCACAGGCAGAGAGAGAAGAAGCCAGTAATAGGTGGATTTTTGATTCCTTCAATGGCACACTGGATTTTCAGACCAAGATGTCCACTGGGGGGAAAAAAACCATACTGGATAAAATAGAAGCAAATTCCTTAAAAGCATCACTAAGCTAACCAGATAGTAACTACCAGGCTGGACTCAAAGCAGAAATGGGAACCCACAGAGGTAGCAGAACATGAAAACATCTCAGCTGTTTTCACCTTCAGAGCTAAAAATGGGCAAACTAAATGGGTTTCACTTTAACAGCCTGTTGGGGCAAGAAAACGGAAACCAAGGCTTGGGGATCCACCGAGTCAGGGAACCCAACAGGACACCCTCCCCACATGGAGGCCTCCACTTGGGCCCAAATCCATTCTCCCCACCCCACATAAACACACAACCCAGGGGTCATAGTGTAGATCGCTTCTGCAGCTAGCAGGCAAGGCAAGGAAAAAAACAAAAGGAACACATCCTTGGCCACTGGCCCTAGAATGGATTTGCAGCCCAGATTCACAAGGAAACTCACCCTCAGAATCTAGTGGAAGGTGGTCCCAGATGGGCCCAGCTTACGTGGTATGCACAGAGTCAATAAATATTAGCAACCACCATTACCACCTCCCATCACCACCTCCATCGCACCACTCTCTGCCTCCTCTCTGCCTTTTGTGTCTTCCAGCTGCACTGGCTTCCTCCCATTTCCTGGAAGCTCCCACACTCTCCCGCCCCTGGCCTTCCCCTTGGGGCTCAACATCTGCTCCATGATCAGCTGACCCATACTCATCCTTTTGACCTTGGCTCCAGCGGCATTTCCTCAGGGAAGCTTGATCTGACCTCAAGTCTAAGTCAGGCCCCTTTGTAAATACACCTTTATAAAACTTCCTTCCTTGCTGCCAGAGCACTTAAATCAGTTTTGAATTAGACATTTATTAGTGGGCTTACTTGATTAATATCTCTGTCCCTCACAAGACTATAAACACCTTGGTAGCAGGAAATATATCTGGTAATATTCATCATAAATTCTAGTATTTAACACACAGGAAATACTCAAAATTATTTTTGAATGGCTGAATTGTGGGAGCTCAGAACACAGAGCTTGCCCCAACTTTGCCACTTATCTTGTGCCCTTTGCCAGGCACTGATCTTTCTGCAATTTAGTTTCTCCTCTTGTATAATGGAATAATAAGACCCACCCACCTACTTCTCAGGGTTCTTATAAGGTCCAAATAAAACCCAATATATGAAAAATTTTACTATAGGATTGTAGCTGGAACAATATCACATTATGCTATATGACTAATAAGTACTTATTGAGTACTTACTATAAACCAGGCACTATGCAAAGTGCTCCAAATACATGATCTCATCTAATCTTTATTTTAAAAACTGTGAAGAAGATATTAATGTCTTCATTCTACAAGCAAAGAAATCGAAGTCCTAAAATGTTGAAGAAATTTGCTTCATCTTCAACTGAGAAATTTGGGGTCAGAACTCAGTTTCTGATTCTGGCACCTGCACACTCTTAACCCCCATGCCTCAGTGTCATCCCAGAGCCCCACTGAGCCCAGCACTGCTCTGAGGCAGCAGCATCTACTCTGGAACCGACTGTCTGGTTGGCTAGGAATCAAGGAGCGAACATCGGAGGTCCTCTCTGAACCATGTCCTTCCCAACTTCACTAGAATAAATATACCAAAGCACAGCACTCCGAAGCATAGAGAACCTGGATGAGCTGGGGAAACCCAGTTTTGCAGAGGGTTCTGAGTCTGGCCGCCCCACAGAGGTGTCCCCATGACTATGGTGACGGAGCCACTTTCTTCCTCTTGTCCAAGATCTGCTTCAGTCCATGATGGCTTTCCTCCTGTCTTCCACTCACAGACACACAGTTCAAGCAGTCCTTGAGTGTCCAAAACCTCATGGCGGGAGAGGCTGATACTGAAGGAAGTTCTTCCTCATTTAACAAAAGGATTTTTCAAAAAGGATTTTTCAAAAAAGGATTTTTCAAACTTAAGGCAACAAAACAAAACAAACAAAAAAAAACAGCTTAAAATTTTTGCCACTCGTCTCCAGATCCAAAAGAACTGTTTCCTAAGTTTTTGAGTAGAACTACACTTTGGTCTACTTAGGAATCAGTTTATGGCTTCCATTTTGTTCTTTGAAAGGCCTTCATGTAGTTATGGCAAAGCTGTTTTCATCTTCAATCACCGAAGGAGCTGGAAAACCTTCTGTGTTCAGTGCCTAGCACAGTGATATGTATAGGCATGTCTTAAAATCCCTCTGGGTAGTAAAGAGGGACAACCAGAAGAGTTTCCACTATTGTTTTCTAGGACCCCAAGATAAATCCGAAACAGTAAGGGCTTGATGACTATATTTTGAACAGCAGTTATGAGTGGGTAGCTATTTTATTTTAAACATACACACACTAAGTTTACTTTCTGTAAAGAGGCATTTCCAACTTCTAAACTCAAGTAAATTAAAACAACACACACACACACACACACACACACACACACACACACACATACACACACCATCTCAGCCGTATTTTCACCAAAGATAATGAACAGAGCAGACAAATCAGTCTGACAGGTAATTTACCATTAACGGTTTGATTTCATCAGTCTAGCCACAATGCATTATGAACTAGGAAAATTAGACAAGTCAAGAGGATGATAGTATCAGTGTTTAATGTTTATTTTCCATTACCTGGCAGCACAATTATTCTCAATAAAATATAACCATTCTCTAAGAGAAAAACTTGAAGCAGTTCAGCTCATAAAATAGTACTATTAAAGTTTCAAGCAGACTCAGCTACTTGGAGAAAGACACCATGTGCCTTTTATTGATCACTGGTGTGACAAGCGAAAACCATGCAGATTGATCTCTCTGTTTAGGTGAAATGAAGGGAAACAGGGCAGTCTCTGGACAAATAACTTCCATATTCACTAAGTGAAAGATGTTTTTCTCCTTCCCTTTTGAATGCCATGAAAAATGTAGTCATTTTCAAAATGAGTTAACAGCTCTGTGTTGCTTATCCCAACCCAAAGCAGCATAGGACAGAGACTTGAAAATCTATGTCAATACAGACTATATCAGTAAATGTCACACATACTCTGGTGCCTTGAGCCCAGGTATAAACTCATCCAAAAGTGACTGAGACAAGAGTCTTAATAGATCTTACTGCCTAACAGACTTCTCAGAAATTAAGTTTTCAAAAATAGGGAAGTTGTTTGAAATTAGCCTCATACAAATATCTCTGTCATATGGGGAAGTTTTTCTTTCCAATGATCTGTTTTGAAAAAATAGTGAAATACAACTTTGAAAAAAAATCAGATCCCTTACATTTCAAATGTAATTTTCCCATTGTGTCCCCTTTAACCAATTACCAAACGAAGAAGCTGAGAATCCAAGATGAGTTTTAAGATAGCGTCTTCTTGGGAGTGGGAAGATAAATAATTACAAGAATTCCAAAGCTGAATGGCAGTAAAATACAGTTTCTAAGGCTTGATAAGGTCCATCTAGCAGCATCTACCAAGAGAAGAGTGAATTGAGGTCTCAAATAAGAACAGCAGTAGTAGTAATAATAATAGAGTTATAGCAAGGTCTCCAAACTGCAGAAACCAAAGCATTTACAATTGGGAATGACTGAAAGAAGAGGGTGGTGCGTATCCCCCTTCTCATTCAACTCTCACTCACTAGGTTAGCACCCACCTATAATGAATCCCTTATTACTTACATACCTGCTATTCTCTTCTTTCCTTTGTTCATTCTTCTACTGGATTGTTGGTCTTTCACTTCTTAATTTCTAAGGGCTCTTTAAATATAAGGGAGATTAGCCCTTTGTCTAGGACAGATTCTCTCCTTTCTGTTTTGTGTCAGTCTTGGGAAGTTTTCCCCCCTGGAATTTGCCCATTTTATCTAAATTCTCAAATTTGTTGGAATATTTCCATAAGATCCTCTTACTACCTTTTACATATCTCTAGAATTTGTGATGATGGCCACCTGTTTTTGTGCTTTATGGGTTTATTCTCTATCATCAGTTTTATTAGTTTTTTTTCAAATGACTATTTTTTGGTTTTACTAATCTCTACTCTTGTACACTTACTATTTTTTTCTATTAATGTTATTACTTCCATCCTTCTACTTCTGTGGGTTTAATTTGCTGTCCTTTGCTTATTTATAGAAGGTGAACTGTCACATTTCCAAGATCATTCAGTTACAATATTTTTAAATTTCCATTGTGATTTCTTCTTGGGCCTCTGGGTTATTCAAAAATGTACTGCTTCAGGGCACCTGGGTGGCTCAGTTGGTTATGCCTCTGACTCTTGATTTTGGCTCAGGTCATGATCTCACAGTTGTGCAATCAAGACCCACGTCAGGCTCATCGCTGGGCATGAAGCCTAAGATTCTCTGCCTCTCCTTCTGCCCCTCTGCCCCTCTCCCCAACCACTCTCTCTCAAAACACAAACGAACAAAGTGTATCCATGCACATGTGACTTTTATAGTTCCCTTTGATACTGATTTCTTATGTAACTCCACTCTAGTCTGAGAGCATTCTCTGTATGATTTGAATCCACTGAAAGTTGTTGAAATTTTCTTTATTGCCCAGCATATGGCCAATATTGGTAAATGTTACATATGCAGTTTAAATGAACATGCATTCTACTATTGTGGGTACACACACGTCAATTAGGGCAAATTAGTTAATGGTATCATTTAAATTTTTTATATCCTTGCTGATTTTTTCTCAACAAGTTCTGTTATTAAGGGAGAGATGTGTTAAAATTTCCCACCATGTTTGTGAATATGTATATTTCTTCTTTCAGTTCTGATAGTTCTAGATTTCCATATTTTGAGGCTATGTAAATAGCTGCATTAAATTTAGAATTTTTGTATCTTTCTGTATACTGACTCTGTTATCAATATGAAATATCCCTCCTTATCTCTGATGATGCTTTTTTGCGCTAAGTCTAATTTGTAACTCCAACAGCTTCATTTTGTTAATGTTTACATGGTATATCTTCTCCATTCTTTTACTTTAAACATTTTTTGTATTTTTATATTTGCATACTCCTATAAAAGGTATATTCGTAAGTTTTGGTTTTGTTTCATCTAGTATGATAAACTTTTAAGTGAAACATTTAATCTGTTTACATTTCATGTATTATTTTTATGTTTTATTATCTATTTGTTTTGTTTTCTCTTTTCCCACCTATCCTACATTACTGTTTGTCTCCCCTTTTTTGCCTTTTTTTTAATCTTATGGTTTTCAGTATTTCACTTCCTTTACTATAGCTTATTAACTGTATATTTTTTACTACTCTTTTTTTAAATTTATTTTTTTTGTTTAATTCAAGTTAGTTAACATACAGTGTAGTATTTGTTTCAAGAGTAGAACACAGTGATTCATCACTTCCATAGGACACCCAGTGTTCATCCCAACAAGTGCCCTCCTTAATACCCATCATCCATTTAGCCCATCCCCCCCACCCACCTCCCCTCTAGCAACCCCTAGTTTGTCCTCTGTATCTAAGTCTTTTTACTACTCTTGATTATAAAAGAGATCAGAGATTACAGCAAGTCTCTTGATTTATTAAATCTGATGTAAATTAGTACTTTCACCACTTCCAGAACATTTGACTATATTTACTTGCCTCACATCATTCATATTATTATTGCCATATTTTAGACATGTGAGTACCCACACATATGCACATACATGTGTACCCCACAAATCATACCCACATATTTACTGTTTTAGTACCTTCTCCCTTAATCTCCATAGTTTCATTTGAGGTTATTTTTCCTTCTGCCTATGGAACTACATTTGTTATTTTGGTTTATCAAGAAAATACCAGTAACAAATTCTCTCCAATTTCATCATTCTGAAAGTTGTATTAAGGGGGCTCTGCACACAAATCCAGTATGTGGGAAGGAGGGGGCTGGTTCCTCACAGCAACAATAAACAATTCTTGGACACCAATTGGGGTCCTACAGTTCAACTCAATTCTGACGTTACGTACCAGGAGACAGTGTCAGATCCCACCTGTTAAGGGTTCAATCCTACAAGAGTACCTCACCTCCCCATCTTTAAATGCCAGCTGGCAAGCCCAGGCTATATCATCTGGGCTTCTGACAGACTGCTTATCAGTTGGAGGTTCCAATTACCCTCTTTTTGGGTTCAATTAACTTGCTAGAGCAGCTCACAGAACTCAGAGAAGCATTTTATCTAATAAATTACTAGTTTATTGTAAAAGGATACAACTCAAGAACAGCCAGATGGAGGAAATGCATAGAGCAGGGTATATGGGAAGGGATGCAAAGCTCTCATGCCCTCTTCAGGTGCACCACCCTCCCAGCACCTCTATGTGTTCACCAACATGGAAACACTCCAAATCCTGTCCTTTTGGGTTTTAATGGAGGCTCCATTTCATGGGCATGAATAACCAAATCACTGCCATTGGTGATTGATTTAACCTCCAGCCTCTCTCCCCTCCCTGGAAATCAGGATGGTGGGACTGAAAGTTCCAACCCTCTAATCACGTTTGGTTCCCATGGAAAACAGCCTTATCCTTTGGTGCTTCAAAAGTCAATTCATCAACATAAACCCAGTTTTGGTGGAAAGGGCTTGTCATGAAGATCTCCATTTCACCTTTATGGCTCTGAAGAGATTTTAGGAACTGAGGACAAGAGACCAAATATTAATAACAAAAGATGCTCTCATTACTCAATAAATTACAAGGGTTTGGGGAGCTGTAAGCCAGGAACTGTGGGCAAAAACTAAACACATGAGAAATATATGTTGGGTCATTTATTTCTCATGAATCATAATATACAAGTATTGGATTCTAGGTTGGCAGTTTACTTTTAACACTACTATTTTTGTTGAGAAGTCCACAGCCAATTTTATTATTGCTCATTTGAAGGTAATGTCCTTTTTCTTTTGTTTTTAATTTCTGGCAGTTTCTCCATGATGCCCTAAGATGTAGTTTTCTTTGTGTTTATTCTGCTTGGATTTATAAAACTTCCTCAATTTATGGCTGATTTTCAATCTATTTTAGAAAATTCCCAGCTATTATCTCTTCAAATAATGCTTCTGCCATGTTCTCTCTCCACCTTGCCTGGAACTCCTACTACACAGGTTAAATTTTTTTCACTGTGTTCCATACAACCCTTATGTTCAATTCTTTATTTTTTATCCTTTTGTCTCTCCAAGTTTCAGTCTGGCTATTTCCTTTTGACGTATCTTCTGGTACAATTCTCTCTTTAGCTGTGTTTAATATGTAAGCTCACCTACTGGGGTTTTAATTTCAGTTACTACCTTTTTCAGTCCCAGTATTCCATTTCCCTGCTATTATGAATTTTAGGATAAAAGGCTGTCTCTCAGTGTCCTATCATTTCCAGGCAACCAACTAGCGCTTATTTATTAAAATTATCCACATAGCTGCTCCCCTTCTGAAAGTGTCAGCAAGGTCAGATTCGATTCCAGGCCTCTGCTTTTAGCAGAGATCAGGAAAGTTCAAGGTCTTAATTCAATGGATTATTTCTGTGTTATATAATCTATATTAAGCAATCATCATTCATATTTTCCAAATAGTAAGTGGCATTATGTAATTATACTACAGTGCTACATATCTCCTTTTAGTTTCTCTTTACATTTCTTTACAAATTAATGTCTTATTTAGGTATCACAGAATTTGCCTTTTCTATTCAATCTGTTTCCCTTGAATTGAATCTTAAATATATTTCTCCATTTCCATCTAGTATAAAGTGTTGCTTTTGAAAATTCTGATAATCTAATACAAATCACATGCCCTTTTTAAATGGATGCCCAAAAGATTTGCTTCTTTTTCTTTATAGTCCAGTAATTTCACTAGATGATGTCTTGGTATTGGTTATTTTAGGTCAATATTAATTATTTGCTGTGCTTTTCCGATACAGAATTTCAATGTCTTTCCCAATTCCAGGGTTCTTGAAATATTTTTATGTCTTTTGCTTGTCTTGTTTTTTTTTTTATAAACTCCTATTAATTACATGTTTGATCTTCTTTGCCTATCTTCAATGACACTTTTTAATCTTAAAATGATGTTTTCTTAAATCTTTATTTTTGATTTAAAATTGTTTTCTTTTTTATACCTACTTCCTTCAGGGCATTGTTTTGTCTGCTCTTAGGTTTCTATTTACAATTCTGAAATATCTCCTCCTATTTCTAATTCTTTCCTGAGTTGTCACCTTATTTCTTGTAATTCTGTTTTATGTTCTTCTTTTATGTCTTTACCATTTCTTAGAGACTGAGTTCCTTTTGCAATCATAGGTTTCAGTTTTGTGGGCATGTGTTTTTGGCATACTTCCATTTTCCACTTGGATGTTATTCTGCTCCTTATTTTCTTATAACTTAATACGGGATTTGGCCTTGATACTATTATTTTGCTTGTTTTTGTGTAAATTTATTTTTTAGTACTTATAATTATTGTGTAATTATTAATAATTTGTGTAAAATTAACTCAAACTTTTGAAATAGGATTCAGGAAAGCTTTGTTAACAGATTCATCCTTGTTTTTGCATTGCGTTAAAAAATATGACAGCTTGATTCCTGGGGTTTCCTGGCTCTACTTCCCTTCCCCACTTTGAACTAGACCACCTTTTTGGTCTATTGTCCCTATCCTGTTCAATTTTGATTCCACTCTCAGCAACTTTTCTTTAATGTGACTTGTGCTGGAAGAAAGCTTTGCCAAGTTGGTTTTGAGAATTCCCAGAGGCTAATGTTTTAGCCCCTTAATTCTTGATGATTATATTGTGGTTCTTCTGTTCTCAGACCTAGCAGATGCTACCCTGTTTCTTCTTCCTTGTTCCTCTGAGACACCAATATCATTGCAGACCTTGGAGGTGTTGGTGCTTTAATCCCACCTACTAGTATTTGGAGGTATGAAGATACCTTGTTACCTAGTTTTAGGGTCAATGTGATTATATTGTTGTTTTAATGTATGAATTGAAAAAGAATGCTCTCACCACCACCATCTTCCCAGAGTCCTCTCCACATTTAATTTTATATGAAGTATGATGTGAATCTCTTGTGGGGCAACTACTGTTATTAAATCCATGCTTTTCCTAACACTTTCGGTGAGAATGTTCCAGTTCACATTTTATTGTTTCATGCCAGGGTGATCCATTTGTAGTTTAAAACCACACCTCTTTAAACTATGCTTCATCACAGTCTTCAACATTTCTTGTATTTGACAAGCTTTGCCTTACTTCACCTGAAAAAGCACTCAAGAATTATGTCATTCTCAACATATTACCCAATTACGTAGCAATAAATGCTAGCTCAATCTCAGTAGACTGGCATGACCACAACACAAATAAGCAATTTGGAAGGCACACTAATAAAACTACTTGAGATTGGCCATTCTGAGTGCACCTACTCAAAACAGGTGTCAGAATTAAATATATACCAGTTATCATATTATCAACCTCAGAACTGTAAACATAAAAGCAAGGATTCCATCTGTTTGGTTTACCATTTTATCCCCAGAGGTTAACACTATGCTTAAATACCTAAAACACATTCACTGAATTTGTTGAACGAATGGACTCTTAGCAGATTGTTTATATTAACTCTCTTCACAACCATTTATTCAGTGAGAGATGTTTCAGCACTACTCTTCATTTAAAATAGCAATTGCATCTTGCCTGATGCTGGCTTTGTAGAACCATTAACGCCAACTGAATATGCTACAGTCGTTAATGAGTGATCCAACGGGTAAGAAGGTTGTCACTGTTTTGGCAATGCTCAGGCGATCAATTTGGATAATCTAACAAGTCAGGAAACAAGGACATGATCAGAGAGGGCATTCATAAGATGTAGCCAGATGTCAGAAATGTTACATCAAATCTGGTGATCTAGTGGCACCTGGGTGGCTCAGTTGGATAAGCATCTGACTTCAGTTCAGGTCATGATCTCGCGGTTGTCCTGCATCAGGCTCTCTGCTGTCAGCACAGAGCTTGCAGCCTGCTTCAGATTCTGTGTCTCCCTCTGTCTCTACCCCTCCCCTGCTTACGCTCTGTCTCTCAAAAATAAACATGTAAAATTTAAAAAAAAATCTGGTCATCTAGCATAAGGGGTTGAATTCTGGGAATCTTATAGAACTATGTCATCCAAAGATACTGGGATTGCTCTTTATAAAAGGTTTAGTTTCCACCTTAATGCAGTTGTGTTGGCTTCCCTAGAGGCCTTTGATTTCTCTTTAAGTCTAACTCCCCTTCAGGAAACCTGGACACTGTGGACACAAGGGCCTCAATAAGTCCCCAAACAGCCTCTGTGAGTAGCCACTCACTTGATCATCTAAATAAAGCAAACAGCAACTACTGAGACAGAGAAGGGGAGGGGAGATAAAAGAGGAAAAGACACAGAAAGCAGCATTTCATGTTCCCATGTACTTCTTAATGAGAAGATAAGAAGAGAGTTTTGTGAGTTAATTTTACTAGACAGCAAAGCTTCTTCACCCTAGGTTTTGCTTAAGTCTGAACTGAAGCATTCTGTCAATGAGTTGGTTTAATTAGAAAAACAAACTATTATACTCACTAGAAATATTAAGATACTTCTTAACAGAAAGACTTACAAGGTTGAAAATACAACAGTAGCATTTTCTTCAGTCAGAGCATTATATATGTCAGCTACGCATAGAAGTACCATCTCTGAAAGAATCTGGCCTGGGACCCTTAAAATAAACATTCTGATAGAGACAAAAATGAAAAATGCTAATTACCATACAGTGTATAGAACCTATGTACCATGTCACTGTCCATACTCAAGCAAGCATCTGGTGAAATCACATACAGACCTACTTAACTTTGAGACAACCAAAAATTTCCCTGTATCCATGACTACCTGTCAGCTCTCATTTAAAGAGAAATTTTGTATGTCAGTTTGTCAAGATCTCCATCTCTTACAAGGTACTATTAAAAATCAGAAGTAAATACAAGGTGAAGAAACTTGGATCTCAAGGAAAAGTTCTCATTAGAACCATTTCTTTAATTATTGTTTCTAAAATAAGATTTCATTTTGATAAGTCTGGCTAGGGGGTTTATCAATTTTGTTAATTCTTTCAAAGAACCAGCTACTAGTTTCATTGATCTTTTCTGTTTTTTTGATTTTGGTATCATTGATTTCTGCTCTAATCTTTATTATTTACCTTCTTCTACTGGTTTTGGGCTTTGCTGTTCTTTTTCCAGCTCCTTTAGGTGTAAGGTTAGATTGTATATTTGAGACATTTTTTCCTTCTTTAGGAAAGCCTATACACTTCCCTCTTATGACTGCCTTTGCTGCATCCCAAAGGTTTTAGACTGTTGTGTTTTCATTTTCATTGGCTTCCATGTACTTTTTAGTTTCCTCTTTAATTTCTTGGTTAACCCATTCATTATTTAGTAGGATATTCTTTAACCTCCAGGTATCTGTGGTCTTTCCAAATTTTTTCTTGTGGTCAATTTCATGTTTCAAAGATTGTGGCCTGAAAATATGCATGATATGATCTCAATCTTTTTGTACTTGTTGAAGGCTGATTTGTGACCCAGTATGTGATCTATTCTGGAAAATGTTCCATGTGCACTCAAGAAGAGGGAAAAAAGAAAGGACCCAAATAAATACAATCATGAATGAAAGAAGAGAGCTCACAACCAACATCACAGAAATACAAACAATTATGAGAAAATATTATGAGCAATTATATGCCAACAAATTGGGCAATCTGCAAGGGGACAAATTCCTATAAATATATAAACTACCAAAACTGAAACAGGAAGAAATAGAAAATTTGAACAGACCCATAACCATTGAAGAAATTGAATCACTAATCAAAAACTTCCCAACAATCAAGAGTCCAGGGCCGGATAGCTTCCCAGGGGAATTCTACCAAACATTTAAAGAAGAACACCCATTCTTTTGAAACTTTTCCAAAAATAGAAATGTAAGGAAAACTTCCAAACTCTATGAGGCCAGCATTACCTTGATGATTCTAAACCAAAGACCCTGCTATAAAAGAGAAAGACCAATTTCCTTGATGAACATGGACACAAAAATTCTCAACAAGATACTAGCAAATAGAATCCAACAATACATAGAAAGAATTATTCACCACGATCAAGTGGGATTTATTCCTGGGCTGTTGGGTGGTTCAATATTCTCAAATCAATCAATATGATATATCACATTAATAAAAGAAAGGGTAAGAACCACATGACTTCTCAGTAGATGCAGAAAAAGCATTAGACAAAATACAGCATCCTTTCTTGATAAAAACCCGCAAGGAAGTAGGGGTAGAAGGAATATACCTCAACATCATAAAGGCCATATATAAAAGACCCATAGCTGATATCATCCTCAATGGGGAAAAGCTGAGAACTTTCTCTCTAAGGTCAGGAACATAACAGGAATGTCCACTCTTACTACTGTTCAACATAGTACTGGCAGTCCTAGCCTTAGCAATCAGACAAGAAAAAGAAATAAAAGGCATACAAATTGGCAAGGAAGAAGCCAAACTTTCACTCTTCGCTGACAACACAATACTCTACATGGAAAATCTGAAACACTCCACCAAAAAATTGCTAGAATTGATATATGAATTCAGCAAAGTCGCAGGATATAAAATCAATATGCAGAAATCTCTTGCATTTCTATATACCAATAATGAAGCAATATAAAGAGAAATCAAGGAACTGATCCCATTTACAACTTCACCAAGAACCTTAAGATACCTAGGAATAAACCTAATCAAAGAGATAAAAGATCTGTATGCTGAAAACTATAAGAACACTATGAAAAAAACTGAGGAAGACACAAAGAAATGGAAGAACAATCCATGCTCATGGACTGAAAAAAATATTGTTAAAAATGTCTATATTACCCAAAGCAATCTACACATTCAATGCAATCCCCATCAAAATAACACCAGCATTCTTCACAGAGCTAGAACAAACAATCCTAAAATTTGTATGGAACCAGAAAAGATCCTGAATAGCCAAAGCAATCTTGAAAAAGAAAACCAAAGTGGGAGGCATCCTAATTCCCAGACTTCAAGCTGTATTACAAAGCTTGAAGACAATATGGTATTGGCACAAAAACAGACATAGATCAATGGAACAGAATAGAGAACCCAGAAAGTGACCCACAAATATATGGCCAACTAATCTTCGACACAGCAGGAAAGAATATCCAGTGGAAAAAAGACAGCTTCTTCAGCAAATGGTGCTGGGAAAACTGGACAGCAACATGCAGAAGAATGAAACTGGACCACTTTCTTACACCATACACAAAAATAAATTCAAAATGGATAGAAAACCTAAATGTAAGACAGGAATTCAGCAAGATCCTAGAGGAGAAAACAGGCAACAACCTCTTTGACCTTGGCAGCAGCAACTGCTTACTAGGCATGTCTCTGGAGCAAGGGAAACAAAAGCAAAAATGAACTATTAGAGACTCATCAAGGTAAAAAGCTTCCCACTGCAAAGAAAACAATCAACAAAACTAAAGGGCAGCCAACAGAATGGGAGAAGATATTTGCAAAGGACAGATCAGATAAAGGGTTAGTATCCAAAATCTATAAAGAATTTATCAAACTCAACACCCAAAAAATAATCCAGTGAAGAAATGGGCTGAGGACACGAATAGACAATTTTCCAAAGAAGACATCTAAATAGCTAAGAGATATATGAAAAGATGCTCAACATCACTCATCATCAGGGAAATACAAATCAAAACCACAATGAGATACCATTTCACACCCGTCAGAATGGCTAAAATTAACAACTCAGGAAACAACAGATGTTGCTGAGGATACCGAGAAGGGGGAATCCTTTCACACTGTTGGTGGGTGCAAACTGGTGCAGCCATTCTGGAAAATGGTATGGAGGGTCCTCGCAGAGTTAAAAATAGAACTGCTCTACCACCCAGAAGTTACACTACTAGGTATTTATCCAAAGAATACAAAAATGCTGGTTCGAAGGGGCAAATGCACCCCAATGTTTATAGCAGTGCCATCAATAATAGCCAAAGTAGGGTGTCTGGGTGGCTCAGTGGGTTATGCGTCTGGCTTCAGCTCAGGTCATGATCTCATGGTTTGTGAGTTCAAGCTCCACGTCAGGCTCTGTGCTGACAGCTCAGAGCCTGAAGCCTGCTTCTGACTCTGTATCTCCCTCTCTCTCTGCCCACACCCCACTCATGCTCAGTCTCTCTCAAAATAAATAAACATTAAAAAAAAAAATAGCCGAAGTATGGGAAGAGCCCAAATGTCCATTAATTGATGAATGGATAAAGAAGTGGTGTACGTGTATACACACACACACACACACACACACACACACACACACACACACACGGAATATTACTCTGCGATGAAAAAGAATGAAATCTTGCCATTTGCAACAACAGGGATGAATAAGAGTGTATTACGCTAAGCAAAATTAGTCAATCAGGGAAAGACATTATATGATTTCACTCATATGTGAAATTTAGGAAACAAAACAGATGAACATAGGGGAATGGAAGGGAAAATAAAATTAAAACAGAGGGAGGCAAACCGTAAGAGACCATTAAATATAGAAAACAAACAGAGGGTTGCTGGAAGGGAGGTGGGGAGAAGGATGGGCTAAATAGGTGATGGGCATTAAGGAAGGCACTTGTTGGGAAGAACATTGGGTGTTATATGTACACTGTATGTTAACTAGCTTGAATCTAATTTTTTAAAAAAAGTTTTATAAATAAAGATTGCATAAAAGAATTAAAAAAGTAAGATTTCAGAAAATCTTGAAAGATTTGAAAATCTTTCAGAAAATCTTTCCCACCAAGGTGAAAAGTCCCTAAAATCTGAATGTAAGAATACTGTGACATAGCATCAGAAATGTTAATTATCTCATAGTTCCTAAATTTCCAGAGAACAATGTCAACTGAAGGTTTTCTTAAGCCACAGTTTCAAACTGATTTTCACCAAATTGCAAGCATTTTGATGGAGCTGTATTAGAAGTCTAATCACATTTACTACTCTCCCAGCCCCCTATAATGACAGCATATAATGGGACAAATATTCAAAGTTTGGCAGCCCTTGTATAAAAATGTTATCCCTTCTTGATTTTAAATTCTTCTAGTGTCATGTACTTGAGATGCGCATGAGGGAGAATTGTGAAATATAATGCTTTAGAGCATATATTTTTGAAAGAATTTTGTATTTTGTAATTGCTTATTCCTCACAACCAACCTTCTATAACAACACTGCAGAAGAACTTTCTGTAAGGATAAAAAATATTCTATACCTGCATTGTCCAATATGGTGGCCATAGACTCCACATTTCTACTGAACATTTTAAATGTGGCTACTGTGACTGAATTTCATTTTACTTAATTTTAATGAAAATTTAAGTTGCCACATGTGTGCAGTGGCTATAGTACTGGACAGCATAGTTCTAGAACTCCAGTGAAAGCAAACATCCATATTAAACAGAGATTAATGAACACAATGGCTAATCCAGAATGTCAGCAGGTAGAAATACAACCACTCAAGCCTGATTATACAACTAGAACTAGGAGAGACCAGCAGAAAGCAATGCATACCCTCTCTGCCACATCTATATTCATAATAGATGTACATAATATATAAAAGTAAAAAAATTAAAAGTTTAAAAAATTTTAAAAATGTAAATAAATAATAAGTAAATGAAGTTTCAATATGCCACATAAATAAAAACTAACTTAGCTTGAAAACAGATGGTCAGAATAGGTAGGGAAGTTACTAGTTTGTTCTTCAAATGATAGTATTTGAACATGGCAAAATACGCTTTCCTTAAAATTGATTGTGAAGTTTAAAGAGACAATAACGTAACTAATCAAGATAGGTCTTCCTTCCAGCCTTAAGCTTCTTATTTTGTGCTTCCATAAAGTAAGGCTGTGAATGTTAGGGCCCCTATTTGTTCTGTCCTGCTTTATCAATCAGTTACACTCAGTTTTACTTGAGTGTCTAAGAGTCCCATTTCTCTTGCCTAAATATAAACAATCTCTCAAAATGTCCAGGAGGAGAAAGAAGGCCTTGAATGCTATGCTGAATCTTCACTGGTCACTCCACCATGAGATAGATGAGTGTTTGATGTTCACCTCTGCAAAGGCCCTGCTGATAAGAGCTTCCACAGCATCATTTGTTGGTATGATGTCACCACAAATTTTAGCGTTGCAAGGTTCATGACATTACAACTACTAGAACTACCTGAAAGATTTATCTACCAGCATTAATAATTTAAAATTCTTTACCAAAAACTGTTTTTCTGAAAACACAGAGAGGAAGTAAAATAAAGGGGGGGGGGGGGGTTGATGAGAAAAAACTAAGAAATCAGACTTTTCTAAATACATTTTGTAATGGTTTGTTAAACAGTTACCTTGTTCTACAAGTGCTCTGTTTATGAGAGTACCATGAAAGTGCTTTTTTTCTTTCCTTTTTTTTCCTGTGGGAGAAGGGAAGCAATGAAGGAAATGAAAGAGTTCATTTAAGTGCCATATTCACATAAGGCTAATTTGTAAAAGCTCAATCCAGCTGAATATATTTACAGCCACCACTGGCCCACAAAACTTCAGTTGAGAAGACTAATTGAGATTCTTCAGGAGAACTCCCTTGTCTTTAGTAGTTATAGAATGTCTCATTAGGCATTCTGTACCTCCCCCTTCTCTAGAATACGAAGTCTGACTCTGCTTGGCCTGGGTTTGCAGCCTGTGAATTTCCAACAGATTCTAATACACCATTATTGTAAGACTTGATTTTGTTTTGCAGCCCCCTTTGCTATTTGTTTTTTGTGTGTGTGTGTGTGGGGGGGGGGGTTCTGGTTTAAAACGAAAGTTGCATTTAACACAACTGTAGTAGTTATACTGAAATACTGTTTAAAAAAACAAACAAAAACAAGACTATGCCCTGCATCTAGGATTGTTACAGGCTACAGTCCCTATTAAACACCTTCTCTAGTCTTGTACTACAGAGTGCTTTCTATAAAAGAGGATCATTAGAGCTGATGGCTAGAGTTCAGAGAAACTAGAAAATTCCACAAAATCTTATTTTCTACCCATTTTCAGGTCTCTATATAGATGTAATCTTTGAACACTTGACTTTTATTAGGCCACTGACAGCATGATGCCCATTTAACTATTTTTATTTTCTTCTTTACTAAAATGACATGTTGTAGACTCCTCTGTGTCTTTTAAAAGCCTAAATATGTTGGAGAAATTAGTGTCATGGGAAACTGCATGTTTACTTTAAATATTTAATTAGAGGATCTCTCCCATGAGCTAAAAAAGAATCTCTTGGCAAAATTACAGAATAACTCTTTCTCCTCTTACTGCTATCTTAACATCTAATATTACAGGCTTACAAAGAATCATGGGATAGAACTAAAATAACACAAAGGTCTCCAGATATCTGCCATTATTATTAATGAAATTTTCATTTGTATGTAAGCAATGGCACGCACACACACACACACACACACATTTATATACACATACATGTGCCTCAGCCCAGTTTGGCTGAATTATCCCATTGGTGCTTCTCCCATAAGAAAATATATATATATGTATTTGCAGATTTGCCTCTATCGAAGACAACATCATTTTTCCAGAGTAAAAGGTAGTTTTACTGCTGTAAAATTTAAATGAACATTTTTCTTCTAATTCATATTTGAATATACTTTTCCTTTCAATTTCCAACTACTTTTTAAAATGACATTTTGAAGGAAAAGGCCTATTAGCAAATGAAATTCCACTGACAATTTATTTCAGCCTTTAACATGTTTTCTACTAAAAATCAAGTTATCAAGACAGGAAAATATTACTGGTTTTGCTATTACAAAAAAAAGTGAGAATTTTTAATTCACAAAGGATGAAAACACAAGACATTTATCTCACTGTACATACAATATTACAATAAACGAATTAGCTGTAGACTAATAAAACATTTAAGACCCCACATACACACGTATGTACTTTGAAACAAGAAACACAGGACAATTTTAATCTTTGTTATGTCCACAGCTACCAAGAAAAAGAGCATCACTGATTTGAGTCTAACTGTTTTGCTGGCATACAATCACTATATGGGTGAGTTCTAAAGCATATTGTATTGTTCAGGACATTGTTAGGCAAATATAAACATTCTCATTTGGGGGCTTTTTCTCCCTGCCCAAAACAATCTGCTTTTCATAGCTATCAAGTAGCTTGGTTTGTTACCAATCCAACAAGATCACAACAACAAACAATATTTTTACCACAAAACTCAGGTGAGAGATTTTTAGGCAGATCATACAAAAACTATTTGTTCCCAAGGAAGGCAATCTGTAAATTACAAATGCAATTCTAAGAAAAGAGTCTCAATTACAAAAGTATCCACTTTTAAATATTGATGAAGAAATAAAAATTGGAGGGGGGGATAGTGGAGGAGGTATTGGCATGGCAGGGAGCAGAAAAGGTGTGGAAAATGAGGAAAACATATTTACCACATGAAATACTGGATTCAATTGATTTTTTAAAAATGAGGTATAAGAGTATGCCAGTAAATGCAAAAACAAGAAAAAAGTAAAACCAAAATGCACATTTCCAATGGAAAATCTCTAAACCTCTTATAGTTTTCTTTATTCAGATTAGACATTTCATATACATCAGTTAATCTAGAAAAATACATCTTAAAATATCTTTAACAGACCATGCTCTCTGTAACAAAACCTTCCAAACCCTGTTTTATTGTACAAATCAACCTACATTAGTAATGTAAAAAGAAATTCTCAAATTTAGCAATGTCATTTTCCATTTGACATCCATCTAATTTACATATGGGTTTCCACTATTCATACTGCAGTTAGAATTCTGTAATAAATTTTTTCTAATGTATTCTGTACATATTAAATTATCTAAAAGGTTCCTCTTGTAGTGCATTTGCCATTTAGCAAGTCTATTCAGTATTTTTCCAGTACCATTTGCATTACAGTGATTTGCCTGTAAATGTAATTAAAATCTAAAAGTGCACACAGTTAAGTTTCTCAAATAACAGCCTATTTCTGGAGGAAACCTAATATTCACGGAAAAGATTACCAATATCATGATTAGAAATGTCAGGTTAGGATGTACTCTGAGACTATACAACAAAATTATATACATAAGCTAAAGGACATTGTCTTTAGCTTATATTTACATCAACTAATGTCTGTTTCCACAGGGTCATACCAAGAACTCAGTATGGCACTAGACAGAATTAGGATGCTTAGCTACAAATCAGTATAGCACAGACAGCCCAAAAATACCCTGAACTGACTTATGCTAAGTTAAACTCCAGTATCACAGTGTGTTAAGTAATATTAGTGTGCTGCCCAAACAAACAACTAAGACATCCATCCAGTAAGGATGCTGTGCAACACAGTTAAAGGCAGCAAGGCTGCACAAGGGATTACATCTGGGTTATAGTGACTTGTAGTACTTAGACTACCACTGCATGCAGAAACCCTGAAAAAAAAAAATACACAGGTTTCAAAAAGGATGTACTTCATTTCGTTTAGAATGCCCAAGAGCGTCTTCAAAATAACTGAGAGTGAGTACTGTTCTATCAAGTGATGAATCTAACGAATCACGAGAAGAAATTCTACATTATCCAGTTTGAAAAAAACAAAAAAACAAAAAAACAAACTTTTCTTACCAAATTATCCAGTGTATACGACTGGTTAGAATTGCAAGTTTTGATTTTTACTGAAATTCAGAGTATGAAATGCACACATTCAGGATAAAATTAATTCAAAATTACACACAGTTATATCAACTTGCAACAAAGCAGCAAATATGAGGGCCTAACACACATCTTGACTCTCCCATTCCCTTCTGATCCCTCCAAAAAGTGCAAAATCAAAGAGTAACTGCTTGGTCCAAAATTAAACACATCATATTAAGGGTTTGAAATCTGATCGAATCCAACTTCTATTCCACAGGTTGTCTTCAGTAAGAATCAACGCCCGAAGATGGAACTTATTTCCAGAAGAATTAATTCTACGATCTGATTTTGATAGACAGTATGAACTGCTATGTTACCAGTCTCTTTCTCTGGCTTTAACAGAGTGGGACCAAAAACAATTGCTATACTCTGATAGGTCATTCGGTTTTTTTCTCCGTTTTCTATAACTCTAAGAAGGAAAAAATAAATTGTTAAAAGAGTAAGCAGAGAGGAAAAATTCTTCAAATTGTATTATAAACAGTTTGCATTTAGAAATGAGAAATAATGGGGCGCCTGGGTGGTTCAGTCTGTTGAGTGTTCAACTTCAGCTCAGGTTGTGCACAGAGCTTGCTTGCCTCTGTGTGTGTCTGTCTCTCTCTCTCTCTCTGCCCCTCCCCACTCGTGCTCTTGCTCTCTCAAAAACAAAAAAAATTTTAAAAAAAGAGAAATGAGAAATAATGCTTATTCTCCTAAACTAAGCTACTTAACCAAGTAGAACTCAGTCCAAACACCATGTGAAAGTTTCTTTTGGATAAACACAGCTGAAAGGTACAACTGTATATACTCTAACAAAATTAAGACACAGATGTAAGTATGAGCTACAATTCAGGTAACAATAATTACTCCACCAGATTGATGGGGAAAAAAATTTCATTAGGGTACAGAGATTAATTTTTCATTTTACTCATTTTATGTGTGTTTTAAATCTCCTTCGTTGGGATAATTTATTTTAGTATTCTAGTATTCTATCAGAACACTTTAATCAGTTATTAAAATGGCTAAGCAGTAACTATAGTAACTACAGTATATAGTACTATAGTAACTATATAAATATAGTACTGTAATAACTATAGTAACAACTATATGTAACAACTACAGCAGTAAGCTATGATGGCTTTAAGGGTAATTTAAATTTAATATTCATCACTTAACCAATCTCATCTTCATATTAACTAACTTCAACAATTTCTGGACACTTATGTGCTAGGTATTATATAAATGCTTACATATAATATTTACTTTAAGTAAATATCTTTCATAGCAGACCATTTGCCTATGGGGTACTAGGCCCAAAGGAATGAATGGTGTTTTTCAAGTTACAAAGATAGCAATTAGCTCAGCTGGGATCTGAACCAACGTCTCAGTGACATTGACCTGGCCTTGGGGGTACCATGCCACATCTCATAACCATGCATTTGTCTTTTTTTTTTTTTTCTCCCTAATTACTTTCTTTCTTTCTTTCTCTCTTTCTCTCTCTCTCTCTCTCTCTTTCTCTTTCTTTCTTTCTTTCTTTCTTTCTTTCTTTCTTTCTTTCTTTCTTTCTTTCTTTTGTGGTAAACCTCTTACCTTTTGAGATGTCTAAAAAGAATTTGCATTGTATCTTGATTTGGCTTTGGCAACTGTCTGATTAGGTCCTTAACAGCAGCGACTCGCTGTCTTGGTTCTTGTTCTGAAAAAAAGATAAAAACTGGAGATTTTGCATGAAATTGAAAACAGTGACATATTTTAGAACCTGATATTTGGTAATACACAGTGACATCTGGTGGTCACATTTAAAATTTCTGAAGTAAAACCTTTGAAAAAATTTAAAAGATCAAACAGAATGTAGTAGCTTAATCAGTACAGAGGACTTTCAACATCTAGAAAAAAAAAAACTGAGTGTAATGACATACTTACTAATTGCATTAACAAAATCATTAAAATGGTTAAATGTAAAAAGAGGTTCTGGTAATTCTCGAAAAAACATTTTGAGTGCTCCAGTGATAACATGAATATCTTCCCATTTACTGTCATTCAAGTCCAACTTCTCATCTGAAAAACAGAATAGGAAATTTTTTAAACTTACTTTAAACTTATTCTAACAGTTATGAGAGTTTCTGCAGATAACAATAGGGAGTACAATCTTACCATGATTGACTGCGAATCTCAGTTTCTGGATCACAGCAAGGTTGCCACTTACTCTGTATATCCCATCAACATCCAAACCTAAAAGAAAATTACAGTATTTTTGTGTTTAAAGTAGGTGTTTGCCTCTTCTAAAGATGCTTGCATGTTTCAGAATTGTTCTTCATTAACATTAGCCTAAAATCAAATGGGCAAATGCTCTTTTCCTCTAACTGGCTTTTTATAGATGCTTGGCAGAGACAGAGGGGGTGGAAATGTTTAATAAACAGCAACAATTCTACTTTGTTTATCATGAAGCTGGTGGATCATTTCAAAAAAAAATCACCTCATCAAACTTGAAATACTAACAATTTAAGATAAACTTCTGCACCTGCGGATAGTTCAACAGGTAAAGGAAACCAGTAAAATCAGCCCATCCATTTTTTTGCACATTTTATAATGTGGATGTATATCTTAAAGCACTCTTTCAAACATGGCTGTCCTATTAAGTGCTTATAATAAACTTAATATAAACTAGCAATTAAAAAGTAAAGGTTCTATAAAAACTATTGATAATTTGACAGAGTTTAACTTATTTTATATATGGAATAGAATCATTTGAAATTCATCCCATTAAGCCTAAAAAATTCAAATGTTCATTAAATGATAAGGCTGTACACATTTAACAAAGCACACACTATCTAATGTGCCTCTTCATATAACTTCAAATAAAGGCGTGTTGTCAAGAAAAATCAGAGACAAGATCTGAAACTGGCAGAAATTACAAATTATGCAAATGTTTTAACTATACAAGATGTTTTTGATGAGGTACAGATACAAGTTAATGTGATTACCATCAAGATATTATTTTATTAAAAATACATATTTGTATAATATAAATTCTAAGTATAATATTTATATAATAAAGGTATAAGTATTATAAACATGTTAACATTAACCAAAATATAAATTGGTTTAAGTCTTATTTAACAGGAAATGACATAAGAAGGTTGGTCTATTGAGACACTTCATAGTTGATTTAACGGTTTTAAACTGTGATCTCATTTTTATTTTAAAGAGAAAGAACACTCTCTTGATAAGTAAACACAACCTTCTACACTACCACTTCTTAATAAACTCAGTTTCATAATCACCTTCTTCATCTCAAGCAAATGCCAACTCCAAATGGCTTCAAAGAATACCATTCGCTTAGTCAACTAGAAGTGCAGAACATTCAACAGGTGCCTGAAAAGGTCTTAATTTAAAATAAGTATAAACACGTAAGTTTTTTGCAAACAAGATGCTTTTCTTAATATCTTACAACTGTTCTATCACTCAAAAATCATAAAAATCCTAGGGATTTTGATGGCAAAACAATGGGTTAGTATGTTTAACATAAAAAAAATCATTCTCTTACCATATGCTTCAACATGTTCAATACATAACTTCACAAATTTTGGCACTGTGCCATTTTCTCTCTGACACAGATTAGCAAGATTGGCTCCAAATACTTGATCTGAAAGAGATTTATTTTTTAAAATAAACCACCTTGCTAAAACTTAGTTTGCAACATGGTGATAACCATTCACAGTGCTATCAAAGACATTTCCGTGCCAGACACCGTCAACTGTGACTTATGCCTTCTGTGATCTGCCTGCCCTTTTCCAATGCCACTTCAAACAACTCAACTGTCCTGCTTTTATTAAACTCCACAAACACCCTGACTCATTTCTACCTGAGAGCCTTTTTGTTTTCTACACCTTTTGCAGAGATCCATCCTCTCTCCCAATCGTGGCTCCTTCTTTTCACTCTCACCCTCAGCTAAAGTATCATCTACTTAGAAAAACCTTAGGAGCAGCCTAAGGCAACCCAGTTACAATCACTCTCTATTCTATTACTATGGTAAATTCTTCAGAGTAGTCAGCACTATTTGAAGTTATCTTGTCCATTTCTCATTTTTATGTAAGCTTCATGAGGGCAGGGACCTTGCAATTCTTGAACACCAGTAGGTATTCATGGCACCTAGGTGAACACTTAACACTTAGTAAATACTGAAATATTTCTTTAAGTATTAAAACAAGCATGGTGCACGGCACGGGGTGCCTGGGTGATTCAGTCGGTTCAGTGTCTGACTTTGGCTCAGGTCATGATCTCGTGGTTTGTGGGTTCGAGCCCCACATCGGGCCCTGTGCTGACAGCTCAGAGCCCGCAGCCTGCTTTGGATTCTGTGTCTCCCTTTCTCTCTGCCCCTCCCCTGCTCATGCTCTGTCTCTCTCTCTCTCTCAAAAATAAACATTAAAAAAAGAAAAAAGCACGGTTCTGACATGACACATTTGTGCTAAGTATCCAGGAAAACAAAATACTCGAAGTGCTAAACACAATCTCCTATCACCGTAAGGCAGCATAACACTATAAAGCACCAACAGTTTATATTTCTCAATGAAAAAGCCTGGTGAACAAATTAATAGCAGTTTCTTTTCATTGACTTGTCAGGCTTTTTTTAAAGTTCTAAACTCAATATACAAAATTCATATGCATCATCTCAGAGTCCCTGTTTACCGATAACTCTTAAGGTTGCTAATTTGAATCCCTTAATTGGCTGAACTCTACCTAGTTTTAAGTATCTTTTTAATGAAACCCATTTGTGTATTTTAGATGCTTTGCAAACAGATGTTCCAGTGATGGTCTTTATTTGAAATTTCAAAGACATGTATGTGTTATATATTACCTTTACCTATATCTTTATTTACTAATTAATGTCACTGAGTCATGTACTAGAAATCATTGAAATTAAAAGTGCTTGTAAAAACTAAAGGCATAGACAAGTATATGTGATTTTAAAGAATACTCTTATTAAAAAAAGATCCTGTTAGTGCATTATTGCTATTACTGCTTATAAATGAAGTAACAAATATAAAAATTAATTAGGAAAACACACCTTATATGAATTTTAAAATCACCTGAAATGAAAACTGAAAGCAAACAATCAAGATAAAATTGTTCAATATTTTTCTTTCTACTGTGTTAGGGATCAATTATTCAAAATTTCTTCTGATCTGTGCATCTCAAAACTAAAAATCTTTATTATAGTCATGTCTCCTATCCATCCATCACATCCCTGTAATTCCTCTGGTACAGGGTTGTCTGGTATTTAGGTCTGTTCAATGTTTTAGTTAAACCCTTCATGTGCATTAAAATATCAATTTTAATCACTCAAATGTATTTTAACCAATGCACCTGGTAACTCTAAAGAATTAAAACATTTTTACTAGTCAAAAATTTTTCAGTTTTTATTTTAAAATGTCTTATTTCTGATTTTGGCCAACATTAGTAAAAACATCACTTCTATCTACCTTTGATATAACCTTTTTCACGAACAGCTTGCAAAGTGGGGCGCCGTGTAAGAAACTTCTTTAAGTTTTTCTTCGTTTTTTTCTGTTCTGAAGAATCTATGCTGGACACTTTCATGGCTTAAGACAAACAGATATTAGGCATTTCATAAAATAAGAACTTCTTGATGAAAGTTTTTCCACCTAGCACTCAAAACATATTAATCTCAAATGTAAAAATCAGTTATAAATTCAGTTATTGTAACTTTAACATAGTTTGAGAGTAATATGTGAAGAATCAAGCTAACCCAGACCCAATTTCAAAGTGATAAATCAAGCAAAACATTTCATTTTTATCACTAAACAGTGACAATGAACTATACCTTCTTTGGTATATGTGCTAAGACACTGGTTATTTTAATTTATATTCAGTGTTTCATAAATGATACTACTTATACCTTCTTTGACTCTCCATCAGTTTTAGAAGGTAAAATGACCAGAAAAAAATGTTTATAAAACATAAACAAGTCCCTATCCTGCAGTATCCTTACTGGACTAGGAGTCTGGAGATATGTATACCCATCACAATTATTTGTACTTTAAGCTAACAAAATCTCATCATAATTACTTCTACACTAAGAATGGGACCACGTGAATAACGTCCTACATTGCCATCAATCTGATTTCTTTTTTGGTTACCATAAAAAATATCCAAAAAGTAAATTTCTTGAAAGGAACTATATATGAGGAAAGTTGAGAGCACAAACAATAGGTAGTAAAGAATTAAAATAATCAAATTTTCATGTGTTTACATTGTTATATGTCCATGACAATGCCTGTAACAGGCCTAGCCTTCTTCAGAATATGGGAGAACAAAAGCAGAAATGATTTTCTAATCATTCAGTTAATCTGAAGGCTACTAGCAAAACATATAAAGAATAACTTACCACGAAGTTTCTTAGGGTCTTTATGGTCCTTCTCTTTATCATGCTTTTCTATTCCTGGTGAATCTGGTATCTCCTCTTCAATTGCTTCATCAGTTTCTACTGTCTATTGATTACAGATTTCCCAAACACATATTACTTTTGAAACTATTTTTAGATGTGATAGCATAGTTCTCATTATAATCAGTAACTGATCCTCCTAAATGATTTTAGGGAACTATTTAGTATATGATATATATGATTTAGATACTTGATAACTCTTTTTTTTTTTTTTTTTTTTTTTTTTTTTAAATTTTTTTTTTCAACGTTTTTTATTTATTTTTGGGACAGAGAGAGACAGAGCATGAACGGGGGAGGGGCAGAGAGAGAGAGGGAGACACAGAATCGGAAACAGGCTCCAGGCTCCGAGCCATCAGCCCAGAGCCTGACGCGGGGCTCGAACTCACGGACCGCGAGATCGTGACCTGGCTGAAGTCGGACGCTTAACCGACTGCGCCACCCAGGCGCCCCGATACTTGATAACTCTTTAAAAGTATTCTTTTTCCTCTAGATGGGGGAAATTAATTCTGATTTCAAAAGAGAAAAAATGCTAATAATTCACATGACAATGGGTTTATATACTGATGATGAGGCTATCTTCCCTTGTGTAGATCGACTGCATAAGAATTATAGTAACAAGACTTAAAAGGTCAGACTATAATCTGTGGTGACAGAACATGATGAAGCTACATTCTGTGCTAATACTACAAGATAAAGCTAACTAGCCTAGGACACATTAATTTTTCACACCAACAAATGTTGCAAATTATACTTTGTATCAATAGCTAGTAATTACTCACAATTCATGGATTTTAGGCATTGAAAGAAATCCCAGGGCTCATGTACAGCCTGACCAGTCACTTTTACGGGTTAAAAAACTGAAGTAAGTTCTCAAAGCTAGAAGCATTGCTTTGCCTTTCACACTGATGTCTTTACTCCACTTAGAACTTATTTTTGTGTAGAGCATAAAAAAAGGTTCTAATTTCTTCTTAGATATCCAGTTGACCCAGTACCATTTATTTTAAAGCTTATTCTTCCTTATTTACAGTGCTAAATCTAGCATAAAGTGTCCAAAGGTATGTGTTCTTTATTCTGTTCCATAGATCTGCATATCTAGCCTGGTATGGATACCATGTTCTATTAATTAATACAGCTTTATAAAGTCTTGACATCTGAGAGAACAAGTCCTTCCACTTTCTTCTTCAAGAGTGTCTTACTTTTACCAAATTTATATTCCTGTATGAATTTTAGAACAAGCTTGTCAAGTCCCATGAGATTTCGAAGGAGGTTCAAAAATCTCAAATATATAAATTTATAAATCATTTGGAAGAACATATCTTTACATTATTGAATCTATTTTTTTAAATTTTTTCTAAAATGTTTATTTTTGACAGAGAGAGAGAGAGACAGAGCATGAGCGGGGGAGGGACAGAGAGAGGGGGAAATACAGAATCGGAAGCAGGCCCCAGGCTCTGAGCTGTCAGCACAGAGCCCGATGTGGGGCTCGAACTCAAAGACCACGAGATCATGACCTGAGCCAAAGTCAGACACTCAACTGACTGAGCCACCCAGGCGCCCCTACATTATTGAATCTTTAAAATATTTTTTAATATTTATTTATTTTTGAGAGACAGAACGTGAGCAGGGGAAGACACAGAATCCGAAGCAGGCAGACACAGAATCCGAAGCAGGCTCCAGGCTCTGAGCTGTCAGCACAGAGCCCAATACGGGGCTCAAACTCAACCAGGAGATCATGACCTGAGCCAAAGTCAGATGCTTAACCGAATGGGCCACCTAGGCGCTCCACATTACTGAATCTTTCAATCCATGAACATATAATGAGATTTTCTCCCATGTCTCTCAGTCAAGTTTTACAATCTTCCCTGCAGGAGTCTTGTGCTTCTTTCTACATTTATTGTGCATATTTCTACAGTATCTTTTGCCACTTTGTAAACAGTATATATTTTAAATTTCATAGTTGATGTTACTCTCTTTTCACTTGGCTTATCCACCTGGCTTAAATGGAAAGGAAAAAAAAAAAAACCCTTTTTCTCTCTGCAAGGCTCTCCTGGATCCCTACACTAGGTTAGCCCCTCCTTAATTGGTATTTTCATAGTAAGTTGTATATCCCTTACCATCATAAACCTCACCACATTCCACTGTATTAACTATTCAGTCATCTGTTTTCAGTAATCTTCTGTCTTTGGCTGTAAACTCCATACAGAAATGTGTAGCATGTGGTTGCATGCTGCTATATCTCCCCAGTGCATAAAGCACTCTCACGTTTATTAAATGAATGCAGCCATACTTGCTTTTCAAGGGATTGGGAACAGATTACAGTGACTAGAGCTGAAAGCCCATATTGGGTAGAGTAGAAAGAAGGTACATTTGAAAAGACAGACTGGCTCGGGTTGTTGAATTTTAATGAGAGTCACAGAAGGTTTCTGAGCAGGAGAGGATTATAAAGTTAACATTAGGAAGTTTCATACAGCAATACTATTAGGAACATATTGGTGGGGGATGAGATGAAATAAGAAAAACTGGGAAGTGACTCTTATCTAACATATAAAGTCCTGATCAGGTTTCAGGAATAAATGGAAAGGAAGAGACAAGATTCAGAAATATACAATATTACAAACTGCAAAGGAAGTATATATATATACATATATATATATATACGTATATATATATATATATATATATATATATATGTATGTATATGAATGAATAACTGGCTACAAGAGGTAAAAAGAGGAGTAAGAGTTAATACTCAAGATTCCAAATCTGGTTGTTTTGAACTGAGTGCATCATAAAGACACTGGAGCTTAAAAGGATACTGGGAGACAATCAAATCCAACCTCCCTATTTTATAAGTGAAAAAAATGGATGCCCATAGAGGTAGAATACCTCAGTAAGATCAGAAATCTTATTTTTTCAATGGTTATTTATTTGTGTGTGTGTGTGTGTGTGTGTGTGTGTGTGTGTGTGTGAGAGAGAGAGAGAGAGAGAGAGAGAGAGAGAGAGAGAGAGAGAGAACACACCAGTGGGGGAGGTACAGAAAGAGAGGGGTACACACAGAATCCGAAGCAGGATCCAGGTTCCGAGTTGTCAGCACAGAGCCCAACACGGGGCATGAACTCATAGACCATGAGATCATGACCTAAGCTGAAGTTGGATGCTTAACTGACTGAGCCAACCAGGTGCCCCAAGATCACAAATCTTATTAATAATGAGGCTTCACCTACAGTCTCTGAAAGACTTCTCAGTCTTCACTAAAGCCCGTGATTCCCAATTTTTTTTCAGTCTTTGTTTAATTTAAAACCATAACACACTTTCTTCAGTATTCACTTTTCTTTTTGTCACTGACCTATGATCCTTAATCAGGAACATGTCCCCATACAGTGTGGGTAAGAATATAGTCTGAAAAAGTAGCATCCCTATTTGTTTCTTCCTGCTCTTACTAACACAGCTGCAGGATACAAATTTGAGGTTCTTTTTGGTTATTATTGTTATATATATATACATATACTCTATATTCTATATCTGCTGTGTGTGTGTGTGTGTGTGTGTGTGTGTGTGTAATATTACACACACACACACACACACACACACACACGAAGAGACTTACCAGGAATGGGAGGGTACTGAACACCTCCATGATTAGGGGGGTGAGGGGAGGAACTAGAACGCCTAAGGGGTAGCTAGAGAGCTATCATGAGGAAAGAAAAGGTGCTCATGAAGAGACTATAGCTTTATTCATTTTATAACTGCCTAGGACCTGCCTCTACCAAATAGCACTATTCCCAATTCATCAATCATTGAATAAATACTATGCACTAGGAATGGTTTGTCCCTCTTCTTGAATGATTTCTCTTAGGACCAATCCTTCAATCTGAAAATTATTTAACATCCACTAATAGCAAATATTATAGAATTGAGAATGTTAAGTCTCCACGAGCCCTGGGGAATTGCTAAACTGACCACTGCCTTTCCCACCTGTTTTATCACATATAAGTTGGAAACTAGATATGCAACAGTCAATTAGAAAGCAGAAAAGAAAAACAGCTCTGAAGTAAAAACATTTACCTAAGTCAAACACATACCTGATTATTGATAGTACTACTAAGAACTTTAAACCAATCATTAATAACAGTGTCATTATCAGACTGAATTAGCAGTTCTGTTCCTTGACGGGTTTTCAGCTTTAGAGAAAAGGAAAAAAAAAAAAGTACAGTTAGTGCTTTCAACCAAATAAATGAATGCACATGTGCGCACACACGCGCGCACACACACACACACACACATAATTATTAAAGAGAGAGTGAGAATCCCTAGCAGGCTCCATGCTCAGCCCAGAGCCTGATGCAGGGCTTGACCCCACAACCCTGGGATTGTGACCTGAGTTGAAATCAAGAGTCAGATGTTCATCTAAGCCACGTGTGTGTGTGTGTGTGTGTGTATATATTTTATTTTTTAAGATTTTAAGTCATCTCTACCCCCAACATGGGACTCAAACTCACAACCCTAAGATCAAGAGTCTCATGTTCCACAAACTGAGCCGGCAGGAGCCCCCAAATAAATGAATATATTTAAGCTAACGTCTACAAAACCACCAGCAAAAGACGTTACATTAAGTGATAAAAGGTTAAAGTAATGCTGCATAGCAATAGAGTATTTTTTACTTTAATATAAAATAATCCCAGAGGAATTATTTTATAAAACATGAAATTTTTTTTCACAAAAAAATTCTCAACAAAAATCTAATAACTTAGGGTCCCAAATTCCATCACACAAATGCAATAAAACTTGCTGAAATCTAGTGTACTTTTTCATTAAAAAATAAGTTCAAGTATGGGAATGCAAGCTGGTGCAGCCACTCTGGAAAACAGTATGGAGGTTCCTCAAAAAACTAAAAATAGAACCAACCTACGACCCAGCAATTGCACTACTAGGCATTTACCCAAGGGATACAGGTGTGAAGTTTCGAAGGGATACATGCACCCCAATGATAGCAGTACTATCGACAATAGCCAAAGTATGGAAAGAGCCCAAATGTCCATCGATGGATGAATGGATAAAGAAGATGTGATATGTATGTACACACACACACACACACACACACACACACACACACAAAATGGAGTAGTATTCGGCAATCAAGAAGAATGAAATTTTGCCATTTGCAACTACGTGGATGGAACTGGAGGGTATTATGCTAAGTGAAATTAGTCAGAGAAGGACAAATACCATATGACTTCACTTATATGAGGACTTTAAGATACAAAACAGATGAACGTAAGGGAAGGAAAACAAAAATAATATAAAAAACAGGGAGGAGGACAAAGTATAAGAGACTCATAAATATGGAGAACAGTGGGTTACTGGAGGAGGTGTGCGAGGGGGGATGGGCTAAACGGGTAAGGGGCATTAAGGAATCTACTCCTGAAGTCATTGTTGTACTATACACCAACTAATTTGGATGTAAATTAAAAAAATAAAATTAATGAGAACAAAAAATAAAATAAACAGAAAAAAAAATAAGTTCAAGTATCAAAGCTGTGTGTTTTCAATTAGAATTGAAACAAAATTCATTTTAATTTATGTTTTTTATGTTACAGGGAACACATACACATGTGCACAAGTAGGGGAGGGGCAGAGAGGGGAGAGAGGGGAGAGAGGGGGGAGAGGGGGAGAGAGAGAGAGAGAGAGAGAGAGAGAGAGAGAGAGAGAGAAAGAGAGAAAGAGAGAAAGAGAGAGAGAATCCCAAGCAGCCTCCATGCTCAGTGCAGAACCTGGTGCAGGACCCAATCCTACAACCTCAGGATCATGACCTGAGCTGAAATCAAGAATCAGACACTCAACTGACTGAGCCACCCAGGTGCCCCAAAACAAAATTCATTTGTAAAGAAATAAAATCTGTGATCTTTTTATGTAAATCTGAGGAACTTTTTTCTCTCCCCAGTTAAAAAATAAATGTAGGAAAAAATATATGAAAGAGTGAAATATTCATTATTTCCTATTTAATAGGCAAATAAATATAATGTCTTGGTATAAAGAGAAGGCACAGACAATAAATGTTACATCACTTTTGGAAAGAAACAGTACTAAATTAAGTGTCAAATCATGAACTACTCAAGTAAGGATACTATGTATTATTCTACATGAAGGCTACTGCCAGATTATGTGTAATCACTTTGCTTCAAAGTTTCTTCCACTTGACTAAGAAAAATTATGAGGTATTGGGAGAAAGCCTTCCTCCTATTTTGTGGTTAGTAATTGTTTATTTTTTTCCTTGAGGAACATATTGCATTGTTTCCCATACAACATTCTGAGACATAGGCCTCAAATATAGTTACCAAAGTAATGTTTAAAAAAAAAGCTATTCCTCAATGATATTTAAGATATTAATTTGGGAAATACTGGATTGAAGAAAGTTAAACAAGATTCTCTCCTTCAAGATATTGCAGGGCTTTGATATTCCAGGGTACACTGATTTTCTAAGGAAAGAATAACAATATACACCATTGCCTGCATTTATTTGACCATGGATTCACTTTCACTCTAAATTACTTCTTAAAACTACAAGGTTAATTCAGTAAACACTGACTTCCTTTCTTGTACTACTTTCCCAGAGTCCATCAAGCCAGTCTACCAATACTGAATATTCACTGTACATGAGATACTGTCAGAAGTTCTTACTTCAAGAGAAGGAAAAATAGTCTCTCTGCTGAAAAAAATAATAATTATCTAGTGGGAAGCATAATTTACACATGATAGTCAACTAAGGCACACTCAATTAAATGCTATTTTAAAAGCATAGTAAAAAAGAAGCATCAGTGTTGTGGTCACATTTCTCATGGGTCTTGAAAGACAGGTAACATGTGATAAGCAGAGACTGCCATGGATACTAAGAGTAAAAATCATAGGAGCAGGAAAGCCTAGGTCTCACTTGGAAAACAGTAAATGCCTGGACAAGACAGGAAAGGACTGACACATGAGGCTCTAAAGGAAGGCTGGGATTGGGAAGACTGTTTGCAAAGACAGTCTGAAAAATTCCTCCAATCTCTGAATACACACCCTTCTGCAATGTGCCTTTACTGTTCCTCCATCAACAGGTGGGTTCTAGTTCCCCACAACCCTCAACACTCGGCTGGCTTTCGGACTTGCTTTAACCAACGGAATCCACTGATGTGTGACTCCTAACTCTAGGCCTCAGGAAGTCTTATATCTTCCACTCTTACCCTCTTGGAACCCTGACACGGCCCCATGAAGAAGCCTGGCGTAGCCTCCTGAAGAGTGAGAGAACCTGGAGAGAAAGAGGTCTAGCAGCTGGCACAACACCAGACATGTGAGTAGACTGCCCAGACGCAGTCAAGCCACTACTAAAGCCTCATGAATGGCCCCATGTGAGATCAGAAGAACCACTCAGCTCAGTAAAGGCCAAACCCAACTAAAAAAATGGTTCTTTTCTCCTAAGCTTCTAAATTCTAAGGTGGTCTGATATGCAGCAGTAATAACAGATACAGAATCATATATTACTGTGGGGGATTTTTAATGACAAAATGGAAAGGTTTCAACTTATTTTTCAGTATTAGATTTGGTAGGTAAAGGAATCCACACCCTTTTTATTGTTGGTAGGGAAAGGCAAGACTGTGGAACAAACGCTTGTAATATATAGTCTGAGACCCAATAATTTATGCAAGTGAAGCCCAGATCTTTATACCAGCTTTTTTCCCCTTAAATTATGACACCAAATTGATTTAAAGACCAACTTTGCCTTAATCAGTTGCACTAAAATGTAGCTCAAAAGAACTCAAAAAAAAGAACACCCAATTACTATGGTTAAGAAGGTGAATTATAGGGGCGCCTGGGTGGTTCAGTCGGTTGAGTGTCCGACTTCGGCTCAGGTCATGATCTCGCAGTTTGTGGGTTCGAGTCCCGGGTCGGGCTCTGTGCTGACAGCTTGGAGCCTGAAGCCTGCTTCTGATTCTGTGTCTCCCTGTCTCTTTGCTCCTCCCCTGTTCTCTCTCTCAATCTCTCTCAAAAATAAACATTAAAAAAAATTTAAAGAAGGTGAATTATACTTAGAAAAAAATTGTATTACCTCAAATACATTCTTTTTGCTGGATTTGTCCTTTGAAGCCATCTCCACTGTCGCCCCCTTCAGGTCCACTGTGAACTCTGGCTTGGACTGATTACTCCCAAACTTCATTTTAGAAAAAAGGAAAAACCCTTGTGATATTCATGGACACGAGCGTATCAAAAACAATTTAGATCAATTTTATATTATGAACAATAAATCAAATAGGTGATTACCTCAAATTCTTGTCTTTATTATAAAATAACAATTCATACCTTAAAACTGAAATGTCTACAAGACATGAATATATCGTTCACAGAAAAGGAAATGGCTCGACTTGCATCTTAATAAGAAAAACACAAAATAAAGCCACACTAAAATCTTTTTTCACCCATCAGTGTAGAAAAAAAATTCTAAAAGTTAGATGAAAAACTATGTTTTGCATAGAGAAATAGGCCTTCATATGCAAGTACAGTACAAATTGGAACAATGCCTAGAGAGGGAAAATTGTAATACTTTATTTGGAAATTTACAAACGCATGTATCCTTTGGCTTGGAACTGAACCTAGACTATATAGGACTAGGTAAAATGATGTGTTCAAAAGGCAAGGCATTATTCTTACATATGTATAAATAATATCTGGCAGATATCAAGTTGTTTTCCACTCAATAAACATTCTATAAACTTGATTGTGCTTTCAAGAGTTATTTCCTTATTGACTATTTATGTTGTCAACAACTAACAGTAACTTATAAAAACAGAAAACTCTAAGCCTCATGTTCTTTTATTTAGCCTTTGTTAGAAATTATACCTGGAGCCAGATGCTATGAAGCCTCAGCAATTTAATAAAAAACTGTGAAAAGAATAGGAAGACAGCTGACATGAAAAGAAAAAGCACTTAGCTAGCTGTTAGATTTTGTTAACCAGATAAGGAAAAGATTAGCAAGCAGCAGAAAATTCATGTTAAATACAGACGTACTCTGCACCTTGTCATCATTAACTTAAATTTTTGTTTAGAAATTTAACTAAGAATAGACAACAGAACTAAGAACAGAAAATAGCATTCCCATTTATTGAAAGGTTTAGAGGTTTTAAATCTTTAAGGGCTATAATCTTAAGGCCAAAGATTTATTACAGAAGATTTCGTTTCTTAAAATATTTTCAAGTCAAATTATGTTTGTCATTGGAAAGGGATATTACCCCAGCAACCTAGTGATATCTTAGTCACTGTTCATAACGTCAATAACTACTCAGTAGCTTCCCATTTAATGAATGGTTCAACTTCATCTGTTCCCTTTTACTTCATCTTTTCAGCTAGCAACGTGGACTTAAATAATGTACTTGTTATAACAAAACAACATTTAGGATATTATATGGCATTTATTAGTGGAATCAAAACAAAGCTTAGAGTGTTATATGGAATTTTTTATTAGTGGAATCATAATAACAATCACAAAAATTTTGACTAATTTACAGAGTCTTGGCCTTAAGTGTCTTTGTCATTGTCATTCAAAAGACATTTAATTAACCATAGGAGCTACAATGGGCAAAGAGAACTTTTTGAGCAAAAATGATGATCTCAAAAGTTGTAAAACTTAAATGTACACATTTAACTGAATGATAAAAATCCATGTACAAATTGTCATTACATGCCTGTAAATGGTTAGCTATAAACTAAGATACTTAGCTTAAATAACTAACCAAGTAAGATATAGCAACCAAATAACAAATACAATGACAGGACATGGAATGCTGGTAAAAGTACATTCAATGCGGTTGGCAAAATTTTGTGTTTGTTACTCATTCTTTTTCAAACTTTAGTCCCACTTTATCATACATCCCTCCAATAAATTCATGGCAAAGAAAATGGAATAATTGTGGCAAGGGGCATGCAACAAGAACACATACAGTGACAGCCGAAACAGGATCAGATTTTACATATGCAGGCCGACGACTGACAGAATTTTTCCAAGAAGAAAGCAGCGAAAGCAAGAGCTCAGAGACAGAGCCCTGTTGGCAGAATGACTTGATGGAAAAAGGGAAGAAAGTGATGATGTCATAATAATGCACAACGGCAAAATGACACATAAGAGAAAAGCATATGGAAACAAATGGGACAAAAATACAATTCCACAAGCAGACACAACACAAAGCTTAACTTCCAAATATTTTGCAAAGGCCCTAGCATTTATATCTCAGAATTATTTTCTGATTCTGTTACTATGTAAGTTCATGCTTTATTTTTAACATGAATGCTTTATAGAAATTACATTAAACAGAAATTACATTAAACATTACACTAAGCATTTATATCCCAGAATTATTTTCTGACTCTGTTACTATGTAAGTTCATGCTTTATTTTTAAGGTGAATGCTTTATAGAAATTACATTAAACAGAAATTACATTAAACATCTTCGTCTGTATTCACAACAGAAGACCTGAAGGGTCACAGACGGGAGTCACATCTGGCCCACCACCATCTTACCCAGCAGCCCCTGAATCTGGGAGCTTCCTCCTTGCAACCTGCTGGGCAATGTCCCCCAGTGGCCCTACCATCCAGTTTGCCTTCTCTTCCTTTAGGACAAGTGGTTCTCAACCACAGGCAATTCTGTCCCCCAGGGGACATCTGGCAATGTCTGGAGACATTTGTGGTTGTCACACCTGGAGGTGAGGATGCTACTATCTTCTGCTAAATACCACAAAATTTACAGGAGAGCCCCCACAACAAAGAATTATCTGCCCCCCAAAATGACAATTTTTAGATATTTAAAAGCACATATAAATAAATTTGAATAATTACTAATATTTGTGGGGTGATTTTTATAATACTCAAGGAATATGATGAATGATATCCCGAAAGGTAGCACAATACATGTCATGTCACATTATAACTGTGCACTTGTCAGTCTTCCCCATTATAGTGTAAGTCATGAGGATAAAGACCATGTTACTTACTCATAACTCCCCAAACTTAACACAATGCCCAGAACAAAATAGGCTTTAAGGTCTGTTGAACAGATCAGGTGAAATGAAGTAAGAAAAAAAACAAGTATAATTTATGTTATTGATATCACAATCCAGTGGATAACTAATTATACAGAAAACAACTGGAATATATCCTAAAGGGGAAAGAAAGGCTCACTGGATCATGTACCACCTATGTAAAATTTATCTTATATAGTGGAGTTGCATGGTGCATATGTATGTTTTGTTTACTTAATATTAACTATCCATGGAACCAAAAATAAATGCTAAGTATGAATTAATTAAAACAAAAAACAATTTCAAATAGTGTGAGTGATTTTGCTCAACCTTCAATCAATGAGTATATGCCCTGGAGTGAGCATAAGATTTGAACCTGCTCTTTTTTCAAGTAGATCTAGGTATAGGTTTTTGCACTAATTGTGAAACTAATTTTTAAAGAACCAACTGGACTGGGGACCAACTAGCCCCTTAACATAAACCAAGTGGAGGGCAAGCAATCTTCCAACATCAAAGGCAGAAAATATCTCTGCTAGAGACCAACTTCTAACTAACACCTTTCTAAGAGATACTCAAGGACATTTTCACTACAAGTGATTTTTGTCTTTTTGGCTTATATCTAGCCTTAGAATCTCATCCTCAGGTAAGGTGTGATTTCATTATATAAACAGGATACATTTTACCTACAATAGATCTACTCGGTGACTGAGCAGAGAAACAAAGCTGTGATTTTTTCAAATCCTTTTTAACAATCCTAATTACAGAGTTAATTAAGAAGCATTTCACATATTTCACCAATTTTTTAATATTTATGAATGTTGTATGTGCCAAAATATATTGTACACACTCATATACTTTTTATTTGAATCATCTTGACTTGCTTTTACTTAGCCCATTTAAATTAGTTTTCATTCACTTCATAAATGTTACATATGGAAAGAAAGTCTGATTTTTAAATTTGCCATAAAATAAAAATTAAGAATTAACTGCAAATCCAAGCATTTTATCATCTCACATCTGTTTAGTTTTATTTAATTATACCAATTTGAAATGATTACAATATATTCTATAATTCAAAATACATTAATAAAATTTCATTTAAAGGCAGTAGTTCAAATAGTGAATCCCTAAACTTAAAAATTAATTAAGAATTCTACAGTTTCAAAATTGGCTGGCTCACTGAATTTTACACTGTTTCCGTTATTGCCACATGGTAATACAGTAACACAACTTTAGCTGATGAACAGAAATACCTCACATCCTTTGTCAAGATTAGATTTAATTATGAGTTCTGAATTATGTAAGATCTTCAAGAGTGAAAACCTTAAGTAAAATGCAACCAGCCTGTACTGATGATCATGAGCTGAGGTATTCACTTAACATCTTTAAATTTAAAAAAGTTTTCATTTTCTTTAAATAACATACAAATCTGCCTAGCTAAATGACACCTCTTACCACAATGTTCTCTACTTTATCTGCACATAACACAACCTCCAATCTTTAAGTATCAGAAATTATCAAACAACCATTACTCGGCTTTCTTTAGGTACTTTTTTATTACTTATTAATCTCTAATTGCTTCTCCATTCCTCTTCTTGCATTCATTTCCTGCACTCGATTTCAAAGAAAGCTTGAGCCACAAGCAGGAAGAAGAATTGCATAACCCTCTAGAAATGCATTAGCACAAACAAAAAGTACCATATGCTTTACCTCAGAGAAAAAAAGGAGAAACACATAATTATCCATTTACTTTAAGATAAATTTCAATCTTTAAATATGGAAAGCAGATCACAGGTCTGTTCCACCATTCTGGTTAAACAATGAAGCAAACCAAAAAACTGGTGAACAAAACAGAAGAAACATTCTAGAATGTTCATATTAGTGCCCAATCCAGAGGATTTGGGGGTTGTTGCCATATCAGAGTTCTAACATGTTCTATGCATTCCTGGTTCTGAGCAATATGTTAAATGGCTGCATTATAAATGTAAATGAGTAGAATTTGCTTGAATTTTATAAATGGATTTCTTTTTTTTATCAAACATAAGGTCCATAAGTCCTGTTAATTTTAAAGCAACAGTAAATATAAGAAAATACTGGTTAAGGTAGGATATAGAGCAGACTAAAGACATTAGATTGATTTCATTTTAAATTTTATTTAAGCTTGACTTTTCAAATTCAATTACCAAAAATTTTTGGAAATATTCTGAGGGTGGACTTTGGAGACAAAATGCCACCTAGTTCTGCCACTTAGTAGCTAGCTATATGACCTTCAGCAAGCTCCTTAACTGTTTCACACCTCATTTTCTCATCTACAACAGGGGAAGAGGGGATGATAAACAGTAGCTATCTCAGACTTAAAAGGGTAATAATATATGCATAATCTTCTGCCCTTAAAGGAGTACCTGATACATATTAAGCATTCAAAAAGTGTTAATTATTATGTCACAAACTGTAATTTTTAATATTTCTATTACAAATTAACTGAGGGGTAATAATAGCAAACACTCAGATATACAAAAAACCTCAAAAATCCCACAAGTAATGGGACATTTACTTATTCTTCTAAATGCTGGCTGACATACACAGATATGTAATCACTGACTAGTAATCCAAGGATCAGATCACAATTCAAGGTGGGGCTTGACACATTACTGTTTATTTTCTGAGTAAACATCTGAACTGGCAAAACCACAAAGCATAAGAAAGTTTTTACAGGTGTCCCCTGCTTTTTGGAAGTTTTACACCACTTTGCTTTTTACAAAAGACCTACATTAGTACCTGTTTTTGTTAACCAAAACAAATCTGATGAGTATTTGCACTTTCATTAAAAAAGGTGAAGAGGGGGGCGCCTGGGTGGCTTGGTCGGTTAAGCGTCCGACTTCAGCTCAGGTCATGATCTCACGGCCCGTGAGTTCGAGCCCCGCGTCGGGCTCTGTGCTGACCACTCAGAGCCTGCGGCCTGTTTCAGATTCTGTGTCTCCCTCTCTCTCTGCCCCTCCCCTGTTCATGCTCTGTCTCTGTCTCAAAAATAAATAAACGTTGAAAAAAAAAAAAAAGGTGAAGAGTGAAAATAGCGTTGGACATTTGTTGTCAGTGAGCAATTGTGGAGACAAACTCACACCCCAAGCTCCCTCTCAGGGACCCACACTAGCACCTGAGCATCAATCCACCATGGTTTTGACTGTGTAAGCATCTGTGCTTTAGCTCGTTTGTGCATCCATTAGCAAGATATTTCCTAAGGTATCAGAAAAGCCTAAAAGAGGGATGGGGGGTGGGTGGGGGGAGGGATGAAAATGCTCAAAAATTTTTCTATATAAATTGATGGTAATTGCTTCTTTGCTTTATGAAGTTTCATTGGAATGCTCTGCTTTCGGACAACCTATAACATCCTGGAGATGAATAAAGAGATATATTTTGTTCTATTATGTCCAAGTAATAAGCTGCCCTTTCAGTCCAATGGATACAACAGACTTTGATGATTTAAATAATACAACTTATCAGACTTCTAATTAGCCCTCTTGTTATGAGTCAAAATGCATCTTTTTAAAAATTTCATTTACTTTTATTTGCATACCAGCTGTAGCTAGAAGGACTTTGAAATACTACATGAAATTCAGGTAAAATACCTTCCACAAAATTTAAATGTATAAAGCCCTCAAAGAGAAGAAATACTTACCCAACTTGTGCTGCTTCCTTGAGTTTTGGTAAAGAGTAAAGATGAACCTTGCAACACGGCCCAAGAAGACAACCAGTTCTTTCTGTAATTATAAATATGACCAACTAAAACTTTGCTACTTAGTTTTTCCAACTGCATTTAAAATATTAAAACCTACTTAACAATGTTTTCCACAATGTATACTCATTATTGACATTCTAATTGTATTTACTGAGGATATAATGCCCCAAATAAATGAAGCTAATAGAGATAGAAGTTATCAGAATAACTATATACCTAATTAAGTTCTCATGGACTAATCCAGCACACCTGTGATCAAGGGTATGAATTTATTCTGAAGTAACACGAACTGAACCCTTTATTTGGCAAGAATTACCCATGATTAAAAATTAGGCAAACATGACCCCTTCACCTAATTCTTTATAGATACATATTGTTTTATATTTCTTAGTATTCTCCCTTCCCCTAATAAGGCTACACAATGTAAGTGATAGATACTAGGTACATTACAAGTATACAATAAATTACATACTCATTGATCAATGAGGTTACTAAGATGAGGGTTTTTTTTAATTGTCCTAAATTACAAAATTAACACATATATAAAACTCTAAATATAAAATGCATGAAGAAAAAAATGTATAAAGAGAAAAGTCCCTATTTCTTCTCCTTCAACCCACATTCCAAAGACAAGCAATATTTACCTTATAAGGAAATTCAACTGCTGGCAGGCTAAAATGAATGTCAAATAGGTCTACTACAGAAATTTATGAAGGCCTACCTTACTGCCAAACATACTGACGGTTTTGTGAAAATTCTATGGGTACTAAAAAGATTTATTTTCCTTTTTCAGAATGCAGAACTCAATACATATCAATTAGACCTACTTTATTAGTTTTTATGTATACTTGAACTTCATGGATTAAAAGTAAAATAAAGTTTACTACTACTAAGTTTCTATCTAATTTTCCTTTTATTTCCTGGTGTTTTTGTTTATGGTAGTTAATGCTACTTACTTGGTGAATGGCTATTCCTAATGATTAGATCTTTATTGTGGATTTATCCACAGTTTTTATCATCTTAAGTCCCCATCTTTGCGATGCTTAATGCTTTCCTTCCCCCTGCCCCCCTCCGAAATGAACATGTCTGCTATTAAAAGCCCTATTCTTGCTTTACTTTTTGTATCTTGGACATGCCCTTTTTTTTTAACTCTTCTGAATCATTTTTCAGGTATCTCTTTTATATATAATATTTAGGTGGGTTTTGTTTTGTGCTTCATCTATCTTTTTCTTTTAATAGAGGAGTATAGACATTGACATATGTTTAGTCCTTGTGTCATCTTTTTGCTATATTTTCATTTCATTTTATTATTTTGTTTTGTGTGGATCTCTTAAGATATTTTGAAGAGATTTATTTTTATTTGTAAATTTATTTTATACTCAATCTTCTATTTCTAGAGAGATCATCTACTGATTCCCTCCTCTGAAAAATGCTAAAATTAGTGTATTTCTACTTTAAATAAACTTTTTGAATTTAGTTTTCAAAATTAGAAAAACTATAGAACTAGTAAACATATTAAGAATATTGAATATTAAATAGTGAATTAACAATAGTTGTCTCAAAGACTGAAGCACTCGTGGGACTGAGCTGCAAGCGGAATTAGTCACAATTTTTTTCCCCAGGAAATTTTTCCTGGAAAAAAACAACAAAAACAAGACTGATGATCATACTATGGTTATTTAGTCTTGAGCATTTGGCAGGTAGACATTATCTCAAAAATAAATGAAGTGAGCGTGTCATTTAAATGACAGTATTTGTTGACAATAAAAAATTAAAGCTTTCAAAGGGTAAGTAGAATTTGGGAAAGCCTGGCATACCCACCACTGTGATGTGGACAATTTTCCAATCCTTAATGATTTTTCTGATGATGTTACAGATTTGTGATTCTTTGATATTATAAAATATGTCAACATTTGAAAAAATCAGCAAACTTTAGTGAACCAGTATTTTCCAAATGATCCACAAGATGCTACAAAATTGTGCATGGGTAAAGACTCATTCAAAGTGCAATACAGACCGATGGACTTTGACGTGACTAAGTAGGAAAGTTCACTAACTGCAACTAACACTTGTGGAGTTATGGTGTAGCAGAGAAATATGTGCAATAACCTAAGAATATTAAACTACTCCTCCCTTTGCCAGCTTTATATATGAAAGAGAGGATTCTCTTCATATACTTCAGCCAAAACAATGTGTCACAGCAGACTGACTGCCAGCATAGATGAGAATCCAGCTGTTTTCCATCAAATCAAATTTCAAAGATTTGCAAAAATGTAGAACAATGCCACACCTCTCAGGGAAATTTTTTGTGTTGGAAAATGCAGGTATTTTCCTTCATAAAAATGTGTAATTTTGTTATCTGTGTTAGCAGATAATGGGTTATAGTTTTAAGAGTTGCAATACTTAAAATTTCTTAGTTTTAATTTCTTAAAGTAAATAGCTATAGCTATAAACTACATAGACAAAAGTTCTTTGCAGTATTCAGTAATTTTTAAGAGTTTAAAGGGGTTCTCAGATCAAAATGTTTGAGAACCCTGGATATACACAAAAGTAAAAAAACTATTTTGTTCAACTCCACACAAATAAATCTGAAGATGAAATGGATGATTTTCTTAGAAAACATAAATCACCAAAAGTATTCCAAAAGAAGTCGAAAATCTAAAAGACTACCACAGGAAAAACAAAAACAGAGAAAGTGGCCAAAGAACTATCTGCACTACACATGCCCAAAAGGGAGAAAAGGAAAAATAAAGACCCTATTCACAAGTGACTCCACCCAAAGAACAGATGAAGGAACAAATAATTGCAGTATTTGTAAAGCTATTTCAGACCACTTAAAAGAAAAACTTCCAAGTACTAAAATGGGACAAAGACAGTTCAGTTAAAGCAAATCTTAAAAACTCAACTATATGTAAATTTTAAACTCTTCTTTACACAACAGACTGATCTCTGTTGACTATAAAATCACAGCATTTTAGCAGTTTTTAAAAACTGGGGAAAATCCAACTTAGCTTATAGAGTTAATTTCCTTGATTCATTAGGAGTTACTACACATTAACCAAAAAAGCCAGCAACCCAATAGATAAGCAGACAAAGGGGATGAACTAGCAATTCAACAACAACAAAAAGACCTACAAGTGGCTTATGATATTCTACCACATTAAATATAATACAAATTAAAAATATCGTTTTCTCTCTAATCTCTATTAGCAAAGATCAAAAAAGTGGGCAATATATTGAATTGGCAAAGGTGCAGAGAAATCCACTGCTATTAGAGGTATGAACCGATTCAGTGCCATAGAGCATAACTTGGAACACTATCAAAATGACTACTGCATATGGCTTAGCAAGTCCACTTTTGTAATTTATTCTACAAGTATATTTACATACTTGCAAAATGAACTATGTAAGATGTAATGTATGTGTAATACTGTTTGCAATAGCAAAAAAAAATGTAATCATTCTAAATGTCTACCAGTAGACAAGGCCTATTTACCTACCTGCAAATAATGGTTAAATAAACTAGGGTACAGCCACACAATATTGCAGCAGTTAAAACCAATGGGCAGCTCTACATGAACGAAACAGAACCATCTCCAAAATAAACTCTTCAAAGACTGTTTAAAAAATTAATCTATGCATATACAGATGTATATATCTTCTAACTCTGGAAGAAAACACTATTTCTCATTAGACTTAACTAGTTGCCTCTAGGGAAGGGAACTCATAGATGGATGACTGACTTTTGGCTAAATATTATGCATATCTTTGTTTTTTACCATGTGCACTTACTACTTACTGAAAAAAATGTTTGAATAAAGCTAATGCTTGATCAGAATCCTCTGCTTTATCACCTCTGAATCTAGTACCACCTTTAAAAATGCTAAGACAAAGGGAGATTTTCATACATTTCATGACAATCCTACATACATTATATTAGAAAATACATTATTTGAAATTCTTATGAACCTTTTAATCATTTCTACTATAACTATATTCATTGCTTTTAATTTCAGTCAAATAATACATGTCAGAATATTAATGATTTTTATACTTACCGAACCTTTTTCCCATTTTCAGTAATTTTTGTTACGTTTAATAATCCATATTTTTCTTGACCCTATGTAACAGAGTAATACCATTTACACATCACTCATCTAGACAGTAAAATCTAAATTCTTATATATGATTAAGACAAAATGATCTGGTACTCTAAAAATCAGCTTAAAAAAAGATTAGTCAGTATGTAATATGCTTAGTTCTAAAGTATGTTAGGAATACAATTTCCTAGTACTTCCGTAAGGTTATTTTCGGTAACTTTACAATTAAACCTTTCTTCTTCTCAAGTCACAGCGGCCATAAAGTACTTTGCTGTCAAATTAGGTTTCCACATGAACACTACTAGTCAGTATTGGGAAAATGATTTATGACTTCCTATTGAAAGAAAGTAATACAATGCTATAATGATAAATACTACAAAAAGAAATTATTTGCTTTGTATTATTTTACAGCAGTACTGCCTGAAAATTAGTTAAGATACTAACCTCCTTTGTCAGAATGTAAAAATAACTAAATAAAACAAATGCAGTAACTGTATTAATAAATTACTCAAAAGTCAATGTTTCTATGCATAGAACTGGCCTTAATGTGGCATTAAAAAATTCAGTATGTGCTTCATTAAACATACTATCAGATGGTAAGTTGGGCTCTGGACAAACCAGATATAGTAGTTAGCTGATGTCAAATAGTGACACAGCTTTATCATCAAACCCCTTGAAGGCAAAACCACTTTGCTGAAGTTAAATTTGATCTTAAAATTCTTCCAGGTAGAAGAAAGGAAACACTTTCTCATTGCTTAGTTTCCAATATTCAACTGAATTTAATCTACATGAGTTGATGTCTATAGCAATCATCCAAATTAGTAAGCACTGTATGTATATGACAGAACAATTTTACTTCAACCAAAACACACACACACACATACACACCAAAGAAAAAATATTCCCAATTCAGAATTTATTTCTACTTAATTTATCCCTCAGCTATTTTCTCAATGTATTTCCATTAGAAACAGATAAATCTTTCTTGTATGAGAGATAAACATGATGTGGACTGTTTTCTCAATAATGTCTAAAAAATAATGTTTGAAAGTTTTGCCTACTCTGCCAAAAATTCTCATCTATAGACAAAGCTGATAAAGTATTAATGTTCATCATTTGTGGTATAATGAAGACTCGGGAAATACCATATGAAGTTTTACTGTAATTTTTTCATGAAACACAGGTTAGATCTCCTTAGACATGCAAGCCTGATACTTCTAACAGTTCTCTATTGCCTCTTAACAAAAACATCAATTACACAATTTTAAGTATGCACATTTATGTAAGAATATTCCCAACTTACTATCAGGAGCAGGGAGGGGGGAAAAAAACCCTTTCAATGATACAGGAACTAAGTAACAACAACTGCCAGGAGGGCACTGCTTATGTGAGCTAGGGGACAAGGAATTGGAAGAACAGAGGAGAGGGAGTCCAGCCTGTAAGAATGCCAACCCAAGGAGCACGCTCTTAATTACAGAAAAGAATCTGATGGTTCCCAGAAAGGAGGTGGGTGTGAGGACGGGGGCACTTGTTGTGATGAGCACCAGGTGATGCACGGAATTGTTAAATCACTGTACTGTACACCTGAAACTAATACTATACTGTAAGTTAACTAACTCAAATTTAAATAAAAACTTAAAAAAAATGCACATCTGTCACAGACACACTGGGAAAGAGACTGGGTTCTTGCATCAGCCCACACCTATTTAATCCACACTGTACTCATACTGCACGGAAATATTAACACCGATCTTTTTAAAAAGCATATGCGGCATATCTCAAAAAAGGATTTGAAGGGACCATTAAAAACAACAGTAATGCATTTGAATGGAAATGAAACAAGAAAAAAAAAATGAACGTGTTTAAAATTTATACTGAGGGATGGAATTTTAAATCTGGTTTGATTAGAAGAGGTTAAATGAAAATATCACGCTGAGTGAACAAAGCCTGTCAAAAATGACCACATATTGTATGACTCCATTCTTACGAAATGTCCAGGATAGGCAAATCTAGGGAGACGGAAAGTGCGATTCCTAGTTGTTCAGGGCTGGGTGAGATGTGGAGGTAGAGGAATGATACCTAATAGTATGTGGTTTCTTCCTGAGGTGATGAAAAAATTCTAAAATTGACTGTGATGATGGCTACACAAACCTGAATATACTAAACACCATTTAACTATACATGTAAGTAGGTAAATTGTACAGTACATGAATTATATTTCAGTAAAGCTTTTTATAAAAACAAAACAGGGTCTGAAGAGATAGATGGGCACTTTGCAGAGATTTTAAGATGACATCAGGAAGCTAACAATGATTACAGTATTATTTTCATTCCTAAATTTGTAGCTTTCTTTTTCTTACTGCTAAGGCGTTATACTAACCAGATTTTAACTCACAAAAACGGAGTATTAACCCATATTAACCCATTAAGAGTGGGAAAGGCAGGCTTGGTGGAAAAAAGACTTGGTGGAAAAAAGCACAAGTTGAGAATGGGGAGTGGAGGGCCAAGAAAGGGAAAAGTCGAGGAGGGCAAAGCCTCAATGCGAAGGGGCCAGATGGCCTGGAAGAGGTGTACTGCAGAACAGGAAAGAAGAGTTGTATGATTATGTGGAAAAAAGAATGGAGTCATGCAGAACTAACAAACCTATTCAACTTTTCACTTGAAGATAAAAGAATCAAAGAGGAAAATACTGGTGAGACAGTTCCCTGTGATGGCCATCAGGGGGTACCATGAGTCCAGGATGGTCTAGTTGCTGTCGAACTCTGGAGAAAAGGGGTAAATGGTTTGGGAAATAATTTGCAAATTGTCCTTTTAACTCTATGTGGAACATTTGCAAATTTGTGTTTCTAGTCTAACCTAGAGATTCGCTTTTACCAAAATGTAAATAATTTATAAAAGGTCTCCTTAATAATTATGTATTACCTGTATTTCAAATAAGTTAGAAAGGACTTCTGCTTTTTTTTCTAGATGCGCTAATAAAGAGTATTAGGGTAACAACACCTTAGATTCATACACTAATTCCTGACACCACCACTAAAGTCATGTTCACTTTTATCTTTAATGTTTATGTACCCAGTACTATGTTACATAATGCAAAAGATCAAAAATAGAAACTAAAAAAGTAGTCACTATGTATCCCTTGGGAGTTTAAAACCTTAGTAGGGAGATGACAGGTACATGAGTTAACATTTACACTATTCGATGCAGTAAGAGACTTGGCAATTCAGGAAAAAAAGAAGAGATCATGGGGCGCCTGGGTGGCTCAGTCAGTTCAGCGTCTGAATTCAGTTCAGGTCATGATCTCGTAGTTTGTGGGTTTGAGCACCGTGTCAGGCTCCGTGCTGACAGCTCAGAGCCTGGAGACTGCTTCAGATTCTGTGTCTCCCTCTCTCTCTACCCCTCCCCTGCTTGCTCACTCTCTCTGAAAAATAAACATCAAAAAAAATTTTTTTTAAAAAGAAGAGACCATTGTTATGCTAAGGTTAGTCTGGCAAGGCCTCTGAAAGAGTCAGTCCTGACTCTGACAATGAATGTCAGAAGGAACTGTGTACAACATGTGATATGAACCATAAAAGATGTGATTCAGTTAGGGAATGGAGAAAGAGTTACAAAAATAAAATGGCATCTGTGGAAGCCTTTGCCTCTAAAAAATCAGAAGTATCATATAAGTAAGTCTACTACAGTTCCATAAAATAAGGAAGTAACAATAAAAGTTTGTCTTTTAAAAAGCTTTAAAAGTTTTATTTATTCATTCAATAAATATTTACTGAAAAGCTACTACTCTGTGTACCCACAGAAGTACTAGGGCTCCTCTATTACTGCTCTAATAAATCTTTTCTTTGTCTAGCAGGGAAGACAAACACAAATAGAGGGTCTGAGGTTCCTATAAGAAATAAAAATGAAAAGTGTTATCTTATTTTCTATAATCAAGTAACATACAATTACATGCTACAAAGAGTATTACAGAGAAATCTGACCAAATCTAGAAGATTCAAATGAGATTCTCTGAGGAAGCAAAATCGGAACTGAACTTGAACAAACGAACGGACGTTAACAGGCAAAGATGTGGGAGAGAAATGGTTCAGTGGACAGAGAAATGACATGTGCCAGGACCTTGAGCTGAAAAGCAGGCTCTTTTGAGGAAAGAAGTACAGTGCAGCTGAGGGAAAACAAGCAAGGAGGGAAAAGGAGGACACAAGAAGTGTGAGGTAAGGCTGGAGCATGCTCAGTCTTGTAGTCCTCATTACAAATGTTGATCTTCACTCTAAAAGAAAAGGGAAGCCACTGAAGAGGTCTAGCAGGATCAGCCCAATACAGGGAAGACCAGGAGGGACTGCAATACACAGATTAAGTAAACTTTCATCCAAGTCAAACCAGGTCTCTGAAGAGAAGTCATCTGGAGGTTTTCAGTTTAGGGCAACCTTAAAGTTGAGTTACAGACCTCTAATATTCTTCTGGCTTAGACCCGTCATTGAATTGTACAGCACAGAACAAAAGTGGTGTCTGTGCTCATTAGGAAGAAGGGAAACTGCTTACCTTTGGACTGCTGTCCTGAGGAAAAAAGAGTGAAGTATAATTTGACAGTATTTTCCAGGGATGTTATATTTATTTTAAAAAACCGAATATAAATTTGTCACTTACAAATATGGTATATAAATTATTTAATCATGAAGATACCATATTTTGCATAAAAAGGGGGCTTTTAAGTCTATAAAATGATTAAATTCTTAATTTAAACCTATTTTATGATTATTATCTAAAAAACCAAAGAAAGTTAATAGAAGCCAAAGAAATATTTAAACATTATACTTAGAGAAAATTAACTTATTGAAACTGATTGAAATAACTGGACTATATTATACTATATGCTATCATACTAACTGTATCTTGGTGCTTTGGTGAAGAGGGAGAAGATTCATTTTCAGGAAAGCAGGGTTTTGAGGCAGTTGGAGATTCCTACAAGAAATAAGTAATGAAAAATGTTACTCTATTTTATAGCATTATATTTCTCCCTCTATTCGCAGTGGGAGAGCTTAATAAGGGAAGCTAAAAAATTTTCTTCCTAGTTATTTTCTTTCTATATTCAGCTCTGAAACTAGTATGGTATTGATTTATAAAATACAGATGTCTTAAAGTTAATGAAATATGACATATTTTATTCTAATTATAGTTAAACTTAAATACTGCATACAGAATTACTCAAAAGAAATGATGCATGTTGCCTTAATACCATGATGTTGTATCAGCTTCAACTGACCACATTTAAAATAGGTAAAATCTAAACACTTATGGATAAAAATGTATTAGTCACCATACTAACTGGCTCTTGGTACGGCAGGTATGAATACCCGGGATTAGGCAAGCAACAGTCACAAGAATGACGTGGCAACTGCCAGAATGAAAACTTTTTTGGTTAATGGTTATCTATGTAAATTAAATTAAATGGTTATTAATATTTAAAGTAATTTATAGCTAACTTTCAATTACTAGAAATAAACAAGATTTTTTAAAACACACAAAAAAACTTTAAAGATTAATAACTCTCCAGAAAAAAAATGTTTTAATGTCTAAGCCTACAAGAATATATAACAGGAGCAAATCGATGGTGTGTATTTTAAAAGCAATTCTGGTTTGTCAATATTAAGACATGTTATGTGATTTCCACCACAGATGTTTACAAGACTCTTCATAGAAGACAAGACTGAAAAAACCTTTTTGGTACCCACAGCCAAACTCCATTTAATTTTTTCCATTCCCCTAAATGCTTTATGAATAATCTTAGGAAAAGAGAATTAGAAAAATCATATGCCAACACTTATTATTAGTTTTCTTATAAAACTAAATAATGTGTTTGCACATTCATCTTCACATCTGTATCAGTCTACCATGGTTATGAAATCAGGTACTGTTAGCAAACCTGGAAATTTGTATTAAAACACGATAAAAAAAAAACCATCCACTCCATATCCATTCACTTGGAAAAAAATATTCAGGTTTATACCATATAAAGTTTGTAAACACAGAAACTAGATAGTAGTGAAAGTTTACAGAGAAAATCCCTGAAGGGACAATCTTACAAATCAAACATTCAAAGCCTATATTACTAATGAAGAAACATTAAAAGCATATCAAATGTATCTTTACAAAAAGAAATTACACATATCTAGTATAGCTTCACTTAAGTATTTTTCTGACTGCTTCAGATGTTTCACTTTTTAATTTCTTGTGTGTCTAATATTAAGAGTTTGAAAAAAAGAGAAAAGATAGATTTGATGACCCACAAACTAAAAAATAAGTGAATGGTAATTGCGATTTTTTTCATGACATTATCAGTCCTACAGAAATAAAAACCACAGCAAATGAAGTAATAATATATGTACAAGTAGAATTCTATAACAAAAGTTTTACACTTATTTATGTATATTTATAAATGTATGTGCATGTATATCTAAATGTCTATAATGAGGTTTTAGTAAAAAAAACATACATAGGCAGGAACAGTGCACCCACACATATACATATACACACAGATATACACACATCTACCTTCTCCAAAGTTGTCTGACATCTGAATTAGGACTTGTATCATCATGACAACATTTGCTACATAGTATTAGGTTTCTTTATTATTTCTTTTTTCCTCTTTTCAAAGTCTATTCATTCATTTTGAGAGAGAGAACAAGCAAGGGGCGGGGAGGGGTGTGCAGAGAGAGAGAGAGAGAGAGAGAGAGAGAGAGAGAATCCTAAGTATGCTCCAAGCTGCCAGCAGAGAGCCCAAAGCGAGGCTTGATCCCATGAACAGAGTGAGATCATGACCTGAGCCAAGATCAAGAGTTGGGACGCTTAACTGACTGAGCCACCCAAGCACCCCACTTTCTATTACATTTCAAGTGACACATCCTTTAACCCTCATCATACATTACTCAGCTAGTTTGTTCTGGCATAGTTCCTCAAATCTTAATGTATATACTAGGTGGTGATAATAAATAGAAAAGCTTACTTGAAGTTATTATCTATGATTTCATTTATAAAGTTTAAGGTGTGGGTATTAAAAAAAAAGACCTTTCTACCAAAAATAAGTAAATCTCTGGTCACAAGAAAATCAGGCTATCAGAACTCTGAAACAATCAGGTAAAAAAAGAAATGTCTGGGGCAACTGGGTGGCTCTGTTGGTTAAAAGTGTCCAACTTCGGCTCAGGTCATGACCTCATGGTTCATGAGTTCAAGCCCTGCATCGGGCTCTCGGCTCTCTGCTGTCACCCCAGAGCCCACTTCATATCCTCTGTCCCCCTCTTACTCTGTCTCTCTCTCTCTTCTCTCTCTCTCTCTCTCTCTCGAAAATAAACATTAAAAAAGAAGGAATGTCGTAAGAACTTCAGGCAAGTTATTCTAACAACAGACTGAAAATAAATCTCAAAAAAGATTTTACAAGAGTAAGAAACTAAGTCTCCATCTGCAAAGTAATCATCCCTTTTACTCAAGAATGAAGAGGGAGTGGGGTTGTTTCAACAATGGCTTTTGGGGCACCTGGGTGGCTCAATGGGCCAACTTGGGCCAACTTGGGCCAACTTGGGCCAACTCTGGCTCAAGTTATCTCGTGGTCTGTGAGTTCGAGCCCTGCATTGGGCCCTGTGCTGACAGCTCAGAGCCTGGACCCTGCTTCTAGGTTCTGTGTCTCCCTCTCTCTCTGCCCCTCCCCCACTCATGCTCTGTCTCTCTAGCTCTCAAAAATAAACAAAAATTTTTTAAAAAATGGCTTTTGCCTTAGAGCATTATATATGACAACATACACAAGCTTTGTGTCTACAATGAATTATAATCTGGTTTTTGGAGTTAAATAAATTTTTCTATTAAAAATATCTAGGAATCTCACCTACTCACATTAATCCCAATGCTAAAATATTGAAGCATTCTTCAATAGCACAGGTTCCAGAATTTCATTCCTTTGATATGCCCTCTACTTTCAAATCACATAATATTCTTAAAAAATATAAATTACAAACTGATCTACTACTTCCGTCGTTGTGCTATTAGTTTATCTTACAAACATAATGTGTGTAGACTGTTTCTACAGCTGCACAAAAAACCTTCCATTTAATTTCACAAAAATATTAAAGTCACTAAAAAAAACAAACACAAAAAACCAACTTGTTTTGACTGATTTATATAATTTATAAAGGAATTTACATCTGAAAGTACCTAGGCATAGAGAAACACGCCTTAGGAGAGTTCATTCTGTTTTCACTCACACACCTGAAAACGTAGGAAACCTGTTAATTATGCTAAAGAAAAGTCTGATTATGATAAAATAAAAGAGTCCCCAGTGACAGATATCTTTTTAAAATAAGTTTTTTAGTTTTAGAGTGTTACTACTGCCCTTTCATTTTTACATTAGTATGGCTGATGTTCTACAAATTCGCATGAATTTCCTACTCCATCCCCAAAATGAAGATACAACATAAAGAGAAAACTCACAAGGAAGTTAAAAACATTATGGCTTTTCCATTCTGATGTTTGCATCAAAATTTATCCCTTATTTGAAACAGAGAACATTACTTCTCAGGTTGATAAAAGTCCTTTGTGCAGAGAACAATTAGGGAAACAGAGGAGTGGGATTCCGATCTTTCCAGGGGATGAAGAAAATTAACTAATGTCTTTACTATAAAACTTCTGGAAGACTGAAGATAAACAGTAACAGATATATGATTTTTAAAAAGGGTTATCAAAAGTATTTATCACCTACTAGGCTCAAACGTATACATTATTAAGCCACAGATAAGTCAGTCCACTGTGCAAAAATCAGTAAGCTTCAAAACCAAAACCCATTCCAGGATAAATTGCTGCTGTCTATATATAATAAAACAGTAGTCACCAAAATAGGAGATCCACCTAAGGAAAAAGATAAAAGTATAAAGAATAAAGAACGTGCCAATACTGTCAACAGTTTTTCTCAAAAAGTCCTACCTTGTCATTGGTGTCCAACACAATGGTGCTATGTCTCCACTTTGTTAAAACTATCGGTTCTTGCAGCCGCCTGTCCAGGCTCCTGCTTTTAATTATTTCTCTTTGTTGTTGGGATGAAGCATTATACTAAAAAAAAAAAAATTATACCTCATAAATAATATAAACAAAAGTGGAATCTAAACATGCAGGCTCCAAATGACACATAATGTTAGGCGAAGTTCATCACAGGAATTTTTCTTGTCTCAGTTTTCTCATCTTTGACCACACTGTGGCACAACTGAGATGATCAGGGGTTTTGGTGTTGGACAAAGTTAACGTTAGCTTGGCAAAATAAATATTCAGTCTCCGTGGGTCTCCGTTTCACCAACTGTAAAACAGGCATAACAGAAACACCGTCTCATTCACACCGGTGTTATCAAAGTTAAGCAGTATGGGGGCACCTGGGTGGCTCACTGGGTTGAGTGTCAGACTCTTGATTTTGTCTCAGGCCCTGATCTCACAGTTTGTGAGACGGAGCTCCACGTAGGGCTATGGGCTGACAGCACGAAGACTCCCCCTCTCTCTGCCCCTCCCTGTGTGCCTCTCTCTCTCTCTCTCTCTCTCCCTCTCTCTCTCTCTCTCTCAAAATAAACTTAAAAAAAAAACTTAAGCAGTGTAAAAAGTGCTAAATATTGCCCTAATAGTAGATTCTCAGTAAATATTAGTTATAATTTGTAGAACGAAGTTGTTGAACAAATTTATTATTTTAAGGTTCCTTCTAATTCAAAAATCCACATGAATTCAATTTTTGGTTTAGGTTTTTAAAATAATTATTACATATAAAACAGTATCCTCACATTTAAAGGGTTTTTTGTTTGTTTTTATTTTTGCTTTCATTTATAAGCCAAACATATTATTATTTGTTTCTCTGAAGTGGTAAAACATAGCAGACCAGAAGACAGAGATGGTATTGGTTGGAAAGACCAATCCTGAATATATCAGTTGTGTGCAAAGAACAGAAAGTAACTCCCCCCTAAAATTACACAGAAAATTAAGAATGTATTATCAGTAAGGTATTAAATCATGTGTTTGAAATGTCAAGTAGATCAGCAAGCATAAACATTTCAGAAATGTGACGGTTAGGAGTTATACTGATTTATACAGCCAATTTTAATAAATTATAAGCAATAAAACATAATTAAATGACAAAAAATTACAGGCTACATTCTTCTCCTGAAAGCAAAGGACACCTAATACCTATCTACTTCTCTCACCCGTAAAAAGCCCATCAAATCTTAAAATTTTAATGATTCATTACAATTCCAGTAAAATTATATTATAGGAATGTTTTTAATATTAAAAAAATCTTCCAACATGTTTCTCTATGCCATTTTTTAGACCCCAAAATGAGCCTATATAGGCCCCCTAAACTGTCTCCCAAATCTGTTACTTCATTCTTCACATTAAAATTTGCCAAAGCCAGGCAGTCACATATGGCATTTGTTTTTAAATCACTGTTGCTTAACAATTAGCAATCTTAAAATCTGTCACAGAAGTTCACAAAGGGATCATTTCTAGAATGAACAAAGATGAAACTTAAAGGCTACACCCCCAAAATTCTTTGCCAGAAGTCTCTAAGTGAAAACAGAAATACACTGTCCCTTCAATACAAACATCGCAAGAACTAAAATGTATAGCTGTGTAGAGACATGTATACAAACCATAACAGATACCTACCTTAGCTTATGAGCTTTATAATTACTATAGTTGCTGAGAAATCCTTTCTACGCAGTATCAAAGATAACATAAAACTAAACTGGGTAATAAGCACAATTGTAAATGTGTTGGTGGTTTTACTAGGGCATAGTACATTCATAAAAACAAAGCATAAATAAAATGTCAAACAGAAAATACTGCACAGACAGAAGACAAAAACAAGGCACCACATAATTAGAGAAAGGAAAAATAATTGTTATTTTTGCACAGTTGTGTGCAAAGAACAGAAAATAACTACCCCACAGTTAAAACACATGCACACACACACACACACGCGTCTAGTTAAAAAGACGGCTAAGTTTAAAACTTTTCTAATCCCATTAAAAACACCTTTTTAACAATCTTAAATGAACTTTTATTTGAATTATTTCAAACATATACAAAAGAATAAAGACTAATGAAAACCCACCATCAAGTTTTAGCATATCTAATAGAAGACATTGCTTTAGGTACCCTTTAAAAAAAAAAGGAAAATATTATAGACATGTTAGAGACCCTCTGAACACATCTTTGAGATTCCATTCCTTTCCCTCTTTTCCCAGCAGCATCATATAATTCAGTGGTCATCATTCTCATCACACTTTGATATATACTTATGCACCTATAAATATATTTACCTGTGGAGTTTTAAAAGTGATATAAATGGAATCAGACCACATATTGCATCATTCTTCAACTTGCTTTTTGCATTCAACATGTTATTGTAAAAAACATATCCATGCTGGTGACTATGCAGTTCTGACTCACGTATTTTCACTTCTACAGAATATTACATTATATGTAAACACCACAATTTAACCATTTTGCTACAAATGGATAGGCCTAAGGTGGCAGTACTAATTTATTTATAGTTCTACCAGCAGAACATAATGCTTTGCACTGCCCTACTTGAATTGCTGAATTTATATGCATTTGTATATATAAAATAAATGTTAAGTACACATACACATTAAAAAAATATGTGAAAGGTGAAATGCTAGCTCAGTGTTTTAATTTACATTTTCTGATTACCTATAAATTTGGACGTCTTTTCATATACTTATTTCATGTATTTCCTCTTCTGTGTATTGCTTAGTCGTGTATTTTGCCTAATTTCAACTGGACTTTCTCTTACATACAGAAAGGATCAGGAAGTTCTTTATATATTTTGCTTCTAAATATTTGTAAGCTACTTGAGTTCTTGAGTTTAATATACCTTTTCCTAGTCCATAGCTCAGCTTTTCCCCTAAAAGTTACCTTTTATATTAGTGTTTTAATTTGATGTAATCACATCTGTCAATCTTTCCTTTTATAGGTTTTCGTTATTGTAGTCTTTTTAAGAAATCCTTCCCATTCTGAAGTCAAAGATATTTTTATATAGATTTTAAAGTTTTGCTGATTAAATTTACATCTCTCATCTACCTGGAATTAATCATTAAGTATGACATGAGTCAAGATCTACACTTCATTTTTTTTTTCCATGAGAATAACCAATAATCTTAGCAACATTTATTGCACAGTCCATGCTTAACTCATAGATTTGTAATGTCAGATCTGAGCTTTCTATTCTGGTCTATTTCTCTATATGTGTGCTCTTACTACCCATCTTAATCACTTATTTTCATGAACCTCATCCCTCACATGCCCCACCTCCCATTTTCAGGAATACTTTGGTTCTTCATAGACCTTTGTTTGTCAACAAAATTTAGCATCAGTTCCAAAAAAGGTGGAGAGGGAAAAAAGTAAGTGGAAATGCAGTGTATTTGTAGATTAATGTGGACACTACACTAACACTGGGCCTCCCTGTCCAAAACCACAATGGCATATTGCACCATTTATTCAGGTTTTATGTTCTTCCATTCTGCTCTGAAATTTTCTTCATTAAGATCTTACAAACCTTTAATAGGTGTATCAGTAGTTACAACTCTTCTCGTTGCCACTGCTGCTAATGTAAAGAGGATCTTTATTTCTATCACATTTCAAACCTGACTTTTTACTAGAGAAATGGGTAGTTGTTTTTTTTCTTTTAAGGTTATTTATTTTTAGAAAGAGAGAGAGTACCCTCATGAGTAGAGTACACGCAGAAAGAGAGGGAGAGACAGAATCTCAAGTAGGATCTGCACTGTCAGCTCAGAGCCTGATGCAGGGCTTGATCTCACAAACCATGAGATTTAAGGCTGCCATTTTGTTTTTTATCCTGTTTATCATTCACATTTCTTCTTTCTTACCTTCCTATGGACTACTTGAAAAGTTTTCACTATTAGATTTTAATTTATCTATAGTTTCTTGAATATATCTTTTGTTGGCTTTTAGTGCCTGCTCTAGGAATTACAATTTACATGCTTAATTTACCACAGTCTACTAGTATCAACATTTTACTATTTCAAGTGAAATGCAGAAAACTTATTAACAGTGATATCACTTTACTCTCCCCTCTTTATGGTACTGTATTTGGCTGTTTTAAGTATCATCTCTACCAGGGCACTTGGGTGGCTCAGTTGGTTAAGCGCTGACTCCTGATTTCGGCTCGGGTCATGATCTCATGGTTTGTGAGATTGAGCCCCATGTTGGACTCTGTGCTGTCAGTGGGGAGCCTACTTGGGATTCTCTCTCCCTCTCTCTCTGCCCTTCCCCTGCTCATGCACTCTCTCTCTCTCAAAATAAACTTTAAAAAAGTATCATTTCTAACTACAATGAGTACTTCAGAAATGTTTTAATTTTTGTTTTGAACGTCAAACATAATTTTTAAAACTCAAGACAAGTCTCCTCAGATATTCACCCTTTCCACTGTACTTTTTTCATTCTTGATGTTCCAGGTTTTCTTCAGTTATCATTTCCCTTCTGTGTGAAAGACTTCCTATAGTAATTCTTTAAGAACGTGATACTGGTAATAAAATTCTTACTTTCCTTTCCTTTGAAAATGTCTCTTTTATTTTCATTCTTGAAGGGCATTTTTGTTGGATGTACAATTATGGGTTTATGGTTTTTTCTTTCAGAATTTGAAAAATGTTATACCACTTCCTTCTAGCTTCATGGCTTCTGATAAGACATCCACTGCCATTCAAACCACTATTACCCTACAGCTACTGTGTTGAGTTGCTTTCAAGATTATTTTAGCAGGAAAGGAAAGAGAAGTCTTTAGTTTACAGAAATCTGACTACTAGGTCTAGATGTGGGTTTCTTTGGGTCTATCCTGTTTAGTGTTGCTCAGATTCTTGGTTTGCCTTTTGCCAAATTTGAGATGTCTTCAAACACCTAACGGTGTAAATATTATTTTTCAGCTTCACACTCTTTCTCCTCTTCTTCTAGAACTCCAATAAAATGAATATCATAAATATCTAACACTTTTGTATTTTCCCCACAGATTTCTGAAGCTCTGTTCATTTTTTAAAACTTTATTTTTTGGTGCACATGCTCATTTCAATACTAGTGACACGTTTGCTCAAAATCATTAGGGAAAGCTGGGGCACCTGGGTGGCTAAGTCAGTTGAGCATCCAATTCTTGGTTTCAGCTCAGGTCATGAACTCATGGTTTCATGAGTTCAAGCCCCGCATCGCTGTGTTGGCAGCACAGAGCTTGCTTGGGATTCTCTCTCTCTCTGCCACTCTCCCACTCACACTGTATCTCTTTCAAATAAAAAAAAATAAACTTAAAAAAAATCATCTGGGAAAGCAAGTCACATGACTGAACTCAGTTAACAGCAGAATGTACCTCCACTCACAGTGGGAGGCCTCTACAAGGCACACAGCAAAGAGCACTGATACAGGAGTGGGTGCAGAACGGATCCAATGATGCACTCTACCACAGTAGGTAATATGGTCCTTTACCCTTTGATGGTTATTACAACTGTCTCCCTATATTGAAGTTCTGAATATCCAGTAAAGTTTGTCAACACGTAGATTTATTTTTATATATCCTAGTCAGTATTTAAGGCATATTTTCTAGTTAAAGACTCATGCCTTCATTCAATTTTAGAAAATTCCTAGAAATTATATTTTTAAATATTATTTCCCTATCTTTTCTCCATTCTCCTCTTCTGGAATTCCTAGTATATGAATACAGGAAACCTCTCACCCATCTTCCATTTCTCTTAACTATGCTTTAATATTTGTTATCTTTCTGCCCTTCTGTCTGTAGTTTACACTACTGACTACCTACACTTTTTATTGCACTATCTCTTCATCTGAAATATTTCTTTTCTTAAAATGTTTTATTTACTTTTAAGAGAGAGACAAAGAGTGCACATAAGCGGAGGGGCAGAGAGGGGCGGGGGGACAGAGAATTCAAAGTGGGCTCCATGCTGATCGCAGAGAGCCAGATGCCAGGCTCAAATTCAATAAACCATGAGATCATGACCTAAGCCAACGTGAGATGTTCAACCGACTATGCCACCCAGGCGTCCCTCACCTGAAATATTTCCAATTTATTTTTTATCATATTCACCTATTAAAATATCATTTGTATTTATTTTTCATAATTTCTTGTTCTTTTTAAATGAAAGACTTCATTTAACTCTAGACATCTACAACATATTTATAAAGTCTTCATTAAGTTATTTTAAAAAGTAATTTCAACTGGAGTACAATGTTCTGATTCTGGATTTTTTCATGTTTATATAAGTGTTGGGGTTCTTTATGTGTTTTACTTAGAATTTTGGAACCAGACTCATTTTGAGTGGGGGATATTTTGTTTTGTTCTCTTTTCATTCATCCTTATTTTTCTCTCCCAGTCCTTCCTCCTGTCTAGTTTTTTGTTTGTTTTAGTTTATTTATTTTTGAGAGAGAGAGAGAGAGAGAGAGAAAGAGAGGACACGAGTGGGGGAGGAAAAGGAGAGATGGGCAGAGGACCCAAAGCAGGTTCTATGCTGACAGCAGAGAGCCCAACACAGGGCTTGCACTCACAAAATGTGAGATCATGACCTGAGCCGAAGTTGGACGGACATTCAACTGACTAAGCCCCCAGGTACCCTGCTCCTGTCTAGTTTTATGATCCCCTTCACCTACACCCAATTTAGAACCAGGTATGCATAAATGTATGTGTGTATGTATTCTGTCTCACTTAGCTGTCATATGAACATGTTTTTTCTTTCCAAATTTACAGCAAACTCCTTGAGGGTAAAGACCATGCCCTATGCATTTGGATCCATTATAATACCTACACAGAGCTGACAAAGATATATTCATAAAATAGTTAGCTAAGTTTCTAATATCTATCTGCACTGGGAGTTACAAACCTATCTCATAGAATTTATTTTGGATTTACTAAGTGGTAAATTGCTTAGAGTACAAAATTTAACCTATAATTTTCTTTATCATACAGTAAAAATCCTTTAAATAATGGTTCTAAAACATTTTGTCTTTTTTCCTCATTCCCACTGTACCCAAATCAAACCTCCCTACATCCAATTTAGTTAGAAGTTCAAGAAACTGCCCATTCTGACTCTGTCCAAGTGGCAAATATTGGCAGAAAATGAAATAATATCACAAAACTAATGACTCACTCCTGGTCACAATCAGCACTCACTTCCATTGTTGTGGAACTATCCTTAAAGGTTTTGATATCACTTAGTCCCTTGCCTCTCTTCTTTCTTTCATCCAGGGCATCTCCACAAACAAGTTTCTTAATAGTGAACTTTTAAGTCTTTTGACCAAGGAAAGTATAGGAGTTAATACAAAAACAAACAAATACTTAGCTACCAGTTAAGTACAGGTTCCAAATTGCTCCTTACATAAGGTCATCCTGGAAGCCTCTTCTTTCAATGGACCCTGACCTGAGACAAATCGCTCAAAAGGCAGCTTGTGTTTGATCTCATTACTCCAGGTAATCAGAAACTACTATGAAAGAAGATGTAATACAATAAGATTTTTCTATAACTCAAATGATATTTGACATACTTATATGAGCTACAATGAGAATTTGTCAAGTGGAACAAAAATTTAATATATGTTTAAATTATTTAATTAATAATATATTAATAAAATATTGGCCTTCTATAATCTAAATCACTTTCAGTGAACTAAATTTCCAGCAGATTTATCTTCTGATGTCTTTAAGTAAAAGCAGATCTCATATTTTATAAGCCCAATACAATCAATCATTGTTACATAGTTCTCAATATTGAATAATGTCCCCAAATACATATTCTTTTCCCAGCACATAGGTATTACATATTTTGACTCTCACCATCCATAAGATTTTCAAGATTTTCAAGATTTTCAGGGCAGTGAAAATACATCATACAATATTATAATGATGGACATGTCAGTATACTTTTAACCAAACACACAGAATATACAACACCAAGAATGAACCCTAAAGTAGACTATGGACTTCAGGGATTATGATGTGTCAATGTGGGTTCATCCTTAGTAAAAAATATACCATTCTGGTAAGCAATGTTGATAATGGGGGAGGCTATGCATGTGTAGGGGATATCTGAGAAATCTCTGTACCTTCCTCTCAATTTTGTTGTAAACCTAAAACTGTTTAAAAAACTTAAGTCTTACAAAGAAAAAGAAAACCCACAATGTGATATCTTCAAAACTCTTTGCATAAAGGAGTTTTGTAATTAAAATATAAAACTTATCGTCATTAACAGTAATATGTCATGGAGTCGCCTGGGTGGCTCAGTCAGTTAGGTGTCTGACTTCGGCTCGGGTCATGATCTAACAGTTCGTGGGTTCGAGCCCTGCATCAGATTCTGGGCTGAAACCTCAGAGCCTGGAGCCTGATAAGGATTCTGTGTCTCTCTGCCCATCTGCCACTATTGCTCTCTCTCAAAAATAAAAACATAGGGGCGCCTGGGTGGCTCAGTCGGTTAAGCAGCCAACTTCAGCTCAGGTCATGATTTCGCGGTCCGTGAGTTTGAGCCCTGCGTTGGGCTCTGTGCTGACAGCTCAGAGCCTGGAGCCTGTTTCAGATTCTGTGTCTCCCTCTCTCTGACCCTCCCCCGTTTATGCTCTGTCTCTCTCTGTCTCAAAAAGAAATAAATGTTAAAAAAAATGTTTAAAAAAAAAACATAAAACAAAACAAAACAAAACAAAAAACCAGTAATATATTATGTTGCAGATAGCATTTGTGTTTTTTTAAGTGTTTATCTTTGAGACAGACAGAACACAAGTGGGGGAGGGGCAGAGAGAGGGAGACACAGAATCCGAAGCAGGCTCCAGGCCCTGAGCTGTCAGCACAGAGCCTGATGTGGGGCTTGAACTCACAAAACCATGAGATCACGAACTAAGCTGAAGTCGGAGGCTTAACCAACTGAGCCACCCAGGTGCCCAACAAGTAGTACCTATTGTCTATACATAAATTTTAATACAACTTCTCATTTTGAAACTACTAAAAATGGTTAAAAATATGAAATACTTTTTTCTGCTGAGCTGGACAAAAGAGAAAGTACCTGTGTAAAATAAGTGCTAAAATATGTGAATATAAATAGTCACTTGAAGATTTGACAAGGCTTTTTTTAAACACAAGAAAAATCCGGAGCTGTACTTGATAGTCAAATTAACCAAAAGAGCTATTATTTCCTTTATCCCCAACCCTTATCCCCGAATGTTATCAAGTTTGCATTATAGCAACTTACATCATTCTTTGAGATCTTAACATTTTATTTTATTTACAAAATTTTTTTTAATGTTTATTTTTGAGAGAGAGAGGGGAGGGAGAGGCAGACAGAGAAGGAGACAGAGGATCCAGAGCAGGCTCTGTGTTGACAGCAGAGAGCCTGAGGTGGGGCCTGAACTCACAAACCATGAGATCATGACCTGAGTGGAAGTCAGACACTTCAATGACTGAGCCACCCAGGCGCCCTGAAATCTAAACATTTTAAAAGGTGTCAGACTTAAGGGCACCTGGGTGGTTCAATAGGTTAAGTGTCTGACTCTCTATTCCAGCTCAGGTTATGATCTCACAGTTCATGAGATCAAGCCCCAGGTCAGGCTCTACGCTGATATCATGGAGCTTGCTTGTGATTCATATTCTCTCTCTCTCTCTCTCTCTCTCGCTTTCTCTCTCTCAAAATTAAAAGATAATACTAAAAATAAAAGCTGTCAGACTTATAATGGAGTTCTTATGCTAGTGGCTCAAGATAGGCCACAAAGATGTTCTTAAAAGTCAAGTACAAGCGGTTCATCTTTTTCTACTAATATCAACCCTTATAATTTCATAAAAGAATTAGAGGCAGATAACCTTCACATAGGAAGAAACCACCATCATTACTACTTTACTAGATAGTGTTTCCCAATCTTCAATTTAGTAACACATAGTGAGTTTTTCTATATGTATCTTTATACTAATACTTTTCTTTAAATTGACTGACTTTGGTAAAGAGACAAATTTTTTTAAAAACTGAAGTTTACCTGATAATTAACACTACAGATACGTCTGCTGACTATGGCTGTTTTCTAAAACATCAAAATACCAATTAAAATTTAAAAGCCTGCTCGATATCATTTAAAATGATCTCAATACTACTAGTGACAAGCACATGACCACTCTGAAAACTGCTGCCTTTTAAACTCAACCCTAGTGTACTTATCTGAAAGGAGATATCCAGTGAGAGCCCAGAATATCTTATCAGCACATGCTGCTAATTACTGACACAATTACAACACATATTTACATATGAGAATAAACTGGAATATTGAGCTGCTTTTTTTTTTTCCTCCTAAAAAAAAAAAAAAAAAGATTAGGGGCACCTGGATGGCTCAGTCGGTAAAGTATCTGACTTTGGCTCAGGTCATGATTTCACGGTTTGTGAGTTCGAGCCCCGCGTCAGGCTTGCTGCTGTCAGTGCAGAGTCAGCTCTGGATCCTCTGTCCCTCTGTCTCTGCCCACCCCCCGCTTTTGTGTGCTCTATCCTCCCTCAAAAATAAATAAACACTAAAAAAAAAAAAAAAGATTAAATGTAAAACCAACCTCACGTAGAAAATTCAATATATTCAAGATAACTAGGTATAAGATGTCATTATTGGCACTGAAGGGGATGCTTATCTCTAGGAACGATGAAAAACTGATTTCAAGTTAAACCAGAATTTTTGAATAGAAATTATCAGTATTATATAGTATTATAAAGATAATACACATCTTAGAAAAATTTACCAAAAAGATTCTCAGTGAATTCTGAAAAAAAAGTCTTGTTCTTTAAAGGTTGAATAAAAATTTTAAGTAAATCTGCTGAAGCAATTTTCAGATAATATTTTATCTGCTATTTAAAACAGAAATTCAGTGTTAAGATTTATTACCTTTGGCAATTCCCATTCTGACCGAGATCCATCTGCACTGTAGTAATATTGTCTACCTTGATCATCAACATGCTTGAGCCACTATAAAAACAAAATAGGTGTTACTTTTTCAATTTAAGTAAAAGTAAGTTTAAGCTTATACAACCAGAGATATTAGATATTTTCTTAGGAATTTTATTCTACTTGCTCAAGAACACTATAAAAGAAATTTACAAACTTATACTAATAGATTTGTATTTTAAGTTTGGTAAAAATAAGTAAACTCAATATTAATTTCTTTAGTTGAATTTCTTTTCTCTCTCTTTCTTCCAGTGTGTCAAGCTAGTTCCAATGTCAAGCACCACTTAATGTAAGAAATATGTAACAAAGATACACAGATACACATATACACCAGACACAGAGCCACACTCACTCTGAAAACAAGGTTGAGAAATTAACAAGAGAAATTTTTTTTAATCTTCAAATATAAAACTATTGAACAATTTAAGCCAAACTTAATGCAAACCCTTAGGAATTACCTCCTGTAGCCAACAAATTTCTTACTCAACATGATTTAAGTAATACTAATAAAACTTCGTATAAAATAATACAGGGAATATGTGGGGCAAAAGACTAAGCACTGCTAATATAAACAAAATTGTGAAATAAATGAAAACTAATGTTTCCTTATGTTCTAGTGTGAAATAATTAAAGCAGAAATGAGGGGTAAAAGCCCATCTCCATTTATTCCCAAAGGTCTATTCTCTAGGCAAGCACAACCTTACCTTCTCTGATGACACGAGATATAATACATAAAATTTCAATATGCATTCCCAAAATAGTTAATCAATCATAAAATAACTAGACTCATGGTTTTTGTTTTACGTAACTTGGTTATAAAATAAAAAGCACAGAAAGTGAAGCGGTTTATCATAGAGACACATGCTGAGAAAACGATTCCCTAAAAACCATTCCCCCCCAAAAAAATATAAAGAAATATGTTTATTGAAGAAGTTTAAACAGAATGACACTAAATAGGTCTACTCTTATAAAGATTTGTCTTAAATGGGTTTTGACACCACAAGAATCACTGTAATTATAAAGTTTAAAACCATGAATCAGTAGTTATAGTGAGTTTTCATGTTGTCAATTGCCATGACTACAAAATTACAATAAAGAATATTTTCATGAGTTTTTAAAATACCAAACTTGAGTACACAACTACTTTATGAGAAGATTCTGCCAAGAAAACTAGATGAGAAAAAAAGAATGTACCTTTTCATTAGTATAGTCACTGGTATATAAGGTATGCCCACGTTCATCCAACTCTTCTGACCAACCCCTTGGAGGAGAACCACACTGCCTATCTGACTGGCTGTAACAAATGCTGTGGTAGTTTTCTTCTGATGAAAGAAGCTATAAATAGTCAGAAACAGAAGTATTTTTCTTCTTTAAAAAAAAAAATATATATGCAGCAGTTGCAAATCTAAGCAATAAACTGTATTTGGCTGAAGCACTAAGATATCTTGACTATATATATCTTAATATTTTCAAAACAAATTGTTAGTCTTTCAAAGAGTACACTGTAAGTGGTAAGGTGAAATTAATAATGGTTATTTTAGCACAATAATGCAACCCTGGAAAAATTCTCTATAATAAAACTGAAAACAATGTTTTCAGACTGAGAGATAAAAATGCTGCCTTCTATTTAATGCTGCTTTTGAACCAAAATCAGGTTAAAAACTGACAGGAATGTGTGTATGGGTATACACATCCATGTGTAAGCAAAATAGGGGATGAGGGTACTTCATCAGACTGAGTTTCTTAAAAATTCTCACTCACCTATATATACAAGTTCCTAGACAAATGCCTGACAGTGTTCGAAAAATAGATCTTGAATGATTTTTTTAAATGTGTGAAACTGAGAGGTAAGAGACATTAGTTTTATAATACTGTATTTTATATTCTAAATTATTGGCAAGATTTCCTAACTCATTCAACCAAACGTTTATTAAAGATGGTTGGGAACTGAACTTCAAAACAACAAAAAATAATATTAAAAAAATTCAAACACGATAGATGAAAAAATTCAGTATGGAAGTAACTTAGGTATACTTTACTTTTAAAAGCATGAGAGAGGGGCGCCTGGGTGGCTCAGTCGGTCGCGCTTCCGACTTTGGCTCAGGTCGTATCTCACAGTTCATGAGTTCAAGCCCCGTGCGGGGCTCTGTGATGACAACTCACAGCCTGGAGCTTCAGATTCTGTGTCTCCCTCTCTCTCTGCCCTTCCCCTGCTCACACTCTGTCTCTCTCTGTCTCTCTCTCTGTCTCTCTCTCTCTCTCAAAAATAAGCATTAAAAAATTTTAAAAACAAATAAAAATAAATAAAAGCATGAGAGAATCCAGACATATAAGACAAGCGATTGAGACGGAGAAAACCTAATCTCTGCTTTTTTCAAACAAGAAGTATCATAATGTGAGTAGCAATTTACTTACTGCCCTTAAATGTCATTAATTCAACAAATATTTACTAGATTAACTCTCATGTGCTAATGACCTTTCCTGGGTCACTTTTAGGTAAAATAGTTTCTACAATTAAATCTTACTTAATCAGACTGCATTTTCTCCCACCACAGAATACTAAAATACTAAATGGTCTAAAATAGTAAAATGTGTAGATTCTTGGGGCGCCTGGGTGGCGCAGTCGGTTAAGCGTCCGACTTCAGCCAGGTCACGATCTCGCGGTCCGTGAGTTCGAGCCCCGCGTCAGGCTCTGGGCTGATGGCTCGGAGCCTGGAGCCTGTTTCCGATTCTGTGTCTCCCTCTCTCTCTGCCCCTCCCCCGTTCATGCTCTGTCTCTCTCTGTCCCAAAAATAAAAAAAAAAAAAAAAAAAAACGTTGAAAATAAAATAGTAAAATGTGTAGATTCTCAATGTAACTTAAAGATACAAACATACTAATAATAACATAACACAAAAACTGACATAAACAACTTTACAGAAGCCTTGCATAAAGTGCGCTATATATGTTCTGTAACAGGAATTTTTTTTAATGAAAACTTATTGCAAAAATCAGAATTTATTTTTATTTAATTGAGGCCACTTAAAATATAAGTTCACGTAGGCAAAGTACAAGAAAATCTTTTAGAAATAGAGAAAAGAAATCTATACAGTAGAATAATATTCAGCCCTAAAAGAGAATTAAATTTTACCATTTGTGACAACATGGATGGACCTTAAGGGCATTATGCTAAGTGAAGTAAATCATAGCGAGAAGACAAATACTATATGATCTCACTTACGTAGAGTCCTCAAAACCAAACAAAACAAGCTCATGGATGCAGAGAATAAACTGGTGATTGCCAGAGATGGGGAAGGCAGGTTGAATGAACAAAGGAGACAAAAGGCACGAAATTCAGTTACAAAGTGAGTAAGTCATGGGGATATAATGTACTGCATGGCAACCACAGTTAATAATACTGTATTGCATATGTGAAAGTTGCAAAGAGAGTAGATATTAAAACTTCTCATCACAAGACAAAAACTTCTATAATCAAGTGGTGACAGATATTAACTAGATAGTGGTGATCATTTTATAATATTTACAAATATTGAATCATTAGGTTGTATACCTGAAGCTAACAAAATATTATATGTTAATTATACCTGAATAAAAAAAACTAGTAAAATTAATTTAGGAAACAAAGTTACTAAATCAATTTTTTTGTAAATATGACTTTCTACTTGGCAAAATGCTCCCATCATTTCCCAATTTTTGTGCAGTAAGATGTTCCTTTCTTCCATGAAAAGAAACCTCCAGTATCTCAATGTGTTTCATTACAGAACCAGGAGTACTTTGAAGATCTTGATTGTTTACTGCTAGAAAGGAGCTATTTAGTGGCAATTAAATAAAAGTAAGATTATTTTTGGCAAGCATTGTCAATGTTAACTGTGCTATATACTCATAATTCCATTCAGCAGCATACTTAGCTCAGTAACTTTGGGGTATATATTTTGCAGCAAACATGGCCTAGTAGAAATAAAGGGGGCTACACAGATGTCCCATTTACAGGGGAATGACAGGGAGGTACTGAAATGGGTACCTGGATTAAAACAATTTAAAATATTAATTTTTTTTAAGTTTATTTATTTGGAGAGAGAAAATGAGCAGGGGAGGAGCAGAGAGTGAATCCCAAGCAAGAATTGTGTCAACACAGAGCCTGATGTGGGGCTCGATCTCACAAACCCGTAGGATCATGACCTGAGTCAAATCCAAGAGTCCGACGCTTAACTGACAGAGCCACCCAGGCACCCCTAATATATTAAATTTTTTAACACATTCTTTAAAAAAAAAAAGTTTATTTTTGAGAGAGACAGAGACAAAGAACGAGCAGAGTAGGGGTAGAGAGAGGGAGACACAGAATCCAAAGCAGTTTCCAGGCTCTGAGCTGTCAGCACAGGAGCCTGATGCGGGGATCGAACTCATGAACCACGAGATCATGACCTGAGCTGAAGTTGGACACTTAACAGACTGAGCCACCCAGGTACCCCAAATTTTTTAAAAAAAATTATCAAGAAGCAAGAAACTGACTAAGAAATACTCAGAAGTCAAAACTAAGTAGAAGCAAGAATCCAAAAGTATAAGAAGAATATAAAGACCAGCTTTCTCTTTGAAGGCATTTGCCAATCCCCAAACTAGAACATTACTTTTCAAAGTCATGAAGCATTGGGAAACAGAACTCAAGACTACCAAAAGTAGGGAGTCTAACAGAATTCCCCCCTGAAAATAAAGAACTGGGACCCCAAAAAATTATACCCTCAGATTATCAGTTAACCAGAAACAAATTTTGTCCCTTTATTCCACACAAGAGAAATCACGGGAATCTTCCCAAATAATGGAAGAATGGGAGGGAAAATGGGAGAATCTCCAGCCACAAACCAGTCTTCATGCAATCCAAATTACTACTACCTAGGTGGCCTGTAAAAACTAAAGCTGAAAATTCAGTTTCAAATGTTCACAGGATACTAACTTCCTGGCAGAAACAAAAGCAAATCCTCTCTGATGGAACAGACTGTCAACCCCAGCACTAAAGACTTCCTATATATGAACTATAATCTCATCTTAAAATACACACACATGGACAAGATGTGAAACAAAACACTATAAGTTAGAGACAGCAAAAAAGCATCATAATCCAACTCTTAAAGACTTTATATACTAGAATTATAAAAAATAAAAGACTAAAGAAAGATAGGACAAATGAAATATATGATCCTTTACTGGATCTTTTATTGCAGGAAAAAAAATGTAAAGGATATTACTTGACAAATGAGAAACACTGAATATTAACTATGTATTAAATAGTATTCCAATATTAAACTTGAGTATGATAAATTATTTTCCACCAAAAAAAAGGTTTTGCTAGAAAATGTCCTTATCCTTAGAAAATAAAATATTATGTTGTCTTATCCAAAAGGTTCAGAAGAAAATTACTGGAGGGTAGAGAGCAGAAGGAGGGAGAGAAATAAAGCAAATGTAGCAAAATTTAAAACTGGTAAATCTTGACTAATAAGGCTATCTAGTATATGGATGTTCACTATTCTATTCTTTAGGTTTAAAACTTTCCAAAGTAACAAGATGGAGAAGCTCCCCCAGATAAATAAAAACTAACAGGTTTTTAAAATTCAAGGATTGGTTTAATATCGAATAAAGAAGGGGGATCCTGGGTGGCTCAGTCAGTTCAGTGTCCAACTCTTAATCTCGGCTCAGGTCATGATGTCTCTCACCATTTGTGAGTTTGAGCCCCCTATTGGGACTGTCAGTGCAGAGCTTGCTTGAGATTCTGTGTCTCCCTCTCCCTGCCCTCTCCTGCTCACACTCTCTCTGTCTCTCTCAAAATAAATAAATAAACTTACAGAAAAAAGATGCAAAAACAAATAAAGGTGAAGAATAGTGAACTGGAACTACATCTAAAAATTGAGAAGCACAGAGAGACCTAGAGATATAATACACAAGTATAAGGGAAATCAAGAGACATGACCAATGCAAGCAGATTAAATGTTCCTCTAATCAAAGTTCCAGAATGAGAGGAAAGAGAAAATGGGACAGAGGCTATATATAGATGACCAAGAATTTTCTAGAACTAATCAAAGACAGGGCTCCTCAAGTTCAAGAACCTCAAAAAAACCCTGGCAGGAAATAAAGATACCCTCACCTAATCACATCATGGGAAAATTACAGACATGGAATTTAAGAGCTGCCAGCGAGAACAGACAAGGAATGACAATCAAACTGAGAGCTGAATTTGCAATATCAACAATGAAAGCCTGAAAACAGGAGAATAAAATAGTCAGTGAACTAGGAAAAAACAGTCAACTCAGAACTGTTTATCAAGTAAAGATATTCTTCAAAAATGAGGAAAATTAAATTTTCAGACAAAACTGGATTCTATCACTAATAAATCTTCACTAAGAAAATTTAAAAGTACATACTTAAGACAGTAGTTAACCAAAAGTTAACCAAGATATCTAATTTGCATAAAGGAGTGTGAGAAAAGAAAGTGCTAAATACAAGGACAAATTTTATGAGACACCATGTACAAAGAAGGGGCTAAAAACAGAAATAAAAGACAAGAACAGCAAACAGCACACGGTTCTTGTATGGCTTTAAAGAGCAAGAAGATACTAACTTTAGACTTTGATATACATGCACCTTAACACTTATAAGGCAGGGTTCTCAACAGCAGCACTACTGACATTTAGGACCAGATAATTCTTCATTGTGGGAGCTTTCTTTCATATCATAGGGTGTTTGATAGCACCTCTGGCTTCTACCCACCCAATCAATGCCAATAGCCCTCCCCGAGTTCTAACAACCAAAAATGTCCCCAGACATGGAGTGTCACCAGGAGGCAAAACCATCTCCAGCTGAGAACAACTGTTCTAAACACTAAAATAATACGCGAATTAGATGGATGATTGAACACTTATTTCCTCTCAATCCCCACTAGAAGTACTCAAATATGCTTTAATAAAAAGACCTAAACTCCCCAGAACAGGGAGAACACAAGAAGAGACAATAGTCACAAAACTCTGGAAGCTGAGAAGCAGATGAACAAAAGACTAAATTATCTGCAAAGAGCAAAGTCTAAAATGGTGGGGGTAGTGGGTGGAGTTGGAGAGGGAAGTGAAATCCAACCACTTTACAGAGCAGAATCTTCAAATGGCTCAGGAACTGACAGTATTAGGTCCTCTTTGAACTGGGGATGAAGAGAGGGTATTGCAATGAGCACTAAAATTGCCAGAATCCCTTTCCTTCAGGCCTGACCGCTAGGTGTGCACCCTTCCCTTTTCCCAGCAGAAGTACAGGAATTCACTCCCTCTTAAGAGGGAAAAAAGATTCTGATTTGAAAGACAACACACACAACTGGGACATGAGTACCAAGCAGAAAGAGGAGAGACTAAACGCACACTAAATGCTGACTACCAAGACCCTGGCAACCCTTACTTTCCTGGAAGATTTTAAGACTTCTGTGAAGACTCAGTCTAAAAGGAAAGACCTAATGGTTCTGACATTGGAGACTCCCTACAAGCAGTTGATCCATATAGCCATAAAGTGAAGTTCAAAATGCTTTCCGATTTTGAGAAAAAATGATTTCCAACCTAGAATTCTATACTCACTCAGGCAAGCTATCAGTTAAATATAAGAGCAGAATATAAACCTTCTCGGGGCACCTGGGTGGCTCAGTCAGTTAAGCAGCTGACTCTTAACTTCAGCTCAGGTCATGATCTCATGCTTTTTGAGATGGAGCCCTGCGATGGGCTCTATGCTGACAGTGCTGAGCCTACTTGGGATTCTTGCTTTTCCTCTTTGCCCCTCCCCTTCTCGTTCTCTCAAAATAAATAAATAAACATTAAAAAAATATATAAACATTTTCACACATAAAGTCTCAATATTATATAATGTATGCAACCTTTCTCAAGAGGTTACTGGAAAATGTGCTCCAGCTACTATGGAAATAACTATTTTGAAACAATCTGTGCAGAGACTGAGACTCTCATATACAAATCAATCTCATGTATTTACTAAAATGGAAAGCTAAAAAACATACTGAAAATTCCTGTGTATACTTCAAATTCCTTTAAATTATTCTGTAATTTAATTTAATCCCTAATTCTTCCAAATTATTAGATTTTACTTTATTATTCATACACAGGACAATATAATTTTAAATCTTTCTAGATCTACAATTCAAATAATTTTCCCAACATTTTTCTTATTATAGTAACACATGAGCAAATTTCTCTCAGTATTCTCGATCTCATTCTTGAACACTAAAAGTACAAGTTACCACCAAACCAAAGCTATAAATAACCAACTGAAAAATAGGACAAGAGGAGTTATTAACTACAAAAAGCTTTTAGATTCTGCTAAATACAAGATGTGCTACCTGATTTTTCCAGCTCCTATGTGACTGGAGTTCTGTTTTTATTACACAATCCAGCTACTTTCTGTAAGACCAAGGTGTCCTATGCGGGCATAGGGGCTTCCGTCTATCAAACAGGAGACTTTAATTCCGTTCTATCAATTCTACCCAAGCCTCTCCTGCATGTTTGAACAGTCCTAAGGAATCCCTCCAGACTTCTGACATGAGAGTTACTCAAAATATGGCTGGCCAAGTTCACTGCACCAGCCTCAAAGAGGTGAGACAAAAGTAGGGGACAGGTAGTATGAAAACTTGATAGAGAAAATAATGACTTGAAAGTGAATGGTCAAACTTTACAGGGTGGCTCATTTATAGCAAAGGATTACATTTACTCATTTTCCTTACATATAAATAAAAAGTGATGTTGTACCTCTGACTGACAAAAACTGGGAAAGTATCTTAGTCATACCACACCAATATAGAAAAATGTCTGTTTTAACCAGTTAATAACTTTGTTTTTATTTGTTTGGCTAAGTCATATCTGTATTTTCTTTCCTTTTTCTGTAAAATGTCACTGATTCAGCAATAACAATAACCAAATTAGTATCTTCTATAACTGGCACTAAGCAACTTTGAGTTAATTCTGGAACTAGTAAGTACATTATAAGGTTAGCTACTGTCTATTAGTTAGATATTAGAAAGTAGCATGAATATAATGAAACTTGGAAAGAACATTTAGTATCTTAGAGATTTCAAATGTTCTACTATTTTAATACCAAGAAACAAACCTATTCACTTCTTTTATCCTGAATAATAGAAACAGAAAATTTGGTAAGTCACTGGTTGATTTCCTTAATCACTCATACCTCTTGGTCTCCTGGACTCTGGAAATCTCCTTTGCTTATGCTTGTGTCCCGAGTCCAACGAGGTGGTTTCCAGGTTCTTTCCTGTGTTCCTCTGTTATAGTAATAACATCGCCCTGAACTATCTTTATGAGTTTCCCATTCTCCGTTAATCTGAATTGCTGGGCTCCCAGGCAGTGGGGGGAGAGCAGACTGGGATATTTTCAGTTCTTGTAGATTAGCATAGACAGGAGAATCTGGGCGTCCTTGATTTGGAGGGGTTGTAGCCTGTGGAAAATGTGAAATATTCATGTTTAAACTGGCATAACATTTACAAATAAAAATTGAATGAAACATGAGACACAGAAAATACATACAAATTTATTTAAAACATACATACAGATGTATATATTCTTTCTAAAGAAAAAACAATGCAATGGTATTAATATTCATGATTTGGTTAAAGAAAACATAAAAGTTTCAAATAGAATCCAAAGTGTACTTAGTAACTTTTCCTTATCCTAAAAGAATCGTGCACTAGAACTCAGGATCTGTGGGTTTCAGTTCAAGATCTGGCACTAACAAGTTGTATGACATTGGATTAGATCACCTCATCTCTCCAAAACTGATTTTTTAAATCTCTGTATATGAGGGGATCAGATTAAATCACACCAGTCTCCTTTGTCTCTAAAAGTCTATCATTTCAGATAATCTTTTAAAACACAAAAAGCCTTACACCTGGGTAACTCAAAAAACTACCAAAAGGAAGATTTTATGTTCTAAGCTCTAATATTAAATCAGGAATACATAAGTGAAAGATAAAGGAGATAAATTCTTCAGCTAAGAGTTTACTACATTCTATTCCTTCTCAACTAATAATTTCTCAGTTGCCATAAACAAATCATTTAATCTCTTCCTAGATTCCTCATTTGTGAATTTCCTAACAGTGGAAGAATAAGCATTAGCAGGAACTGATTTACATGCTTAATCTCAACTTCCAGCTTTACTTTTTATTTTTAAATGTCTCACTAGATGTCAGTCAAGAGCAGAATATTCTTCAGACACTTTGCATAAGGACACTATGACTGAATTTAAAATTCTAATAGCTGAAGAAAAAAAGCACATGTCTGAGAACACCTTTCTACACTGTGTATTCATATTTGTATATGTATCTTTCCTTTTACCACAGGGTTTCTCAACCTGGGCACCATAACATTTTGGGACTGATTAATTCTTTGCTGTGGGGGGTCTATCTTGTGTGTTACAAAATGTTTACTGGTATCTCTGGCCTCCACCCACTAGATGATAGCAGCATTCCCCCACTGTGTCAACTAAAAAGTCTCCAGACATTGCCAAATGTCCCCTGGGGACAAAACTAACCTTGACTGAGAACCACTGCTTTACTATATAAATCCTAGCATTATATGCAGATGTTTAATTACATCTATAATGTATCCAGAGTTTTATGAATGCTTAAAAATACTGAATTTAAAAAGGGAAATGTGGATGGATACAGAGTCAGTTATATTAAAATTAAAGTACTTTAACTTCTAAAATATTACCTGCCTATAAAGTAATTATAATGAATCTAAATCAAAGAATAAGATTTAAAAGAGAAAACAGTAAAATAACTCCAAACATGAATACATATGTAAAATTGTTACCTTGGTTTTTTTACACATAGTAATTATGCACAATGATACAAATTAAGACTGTTTTCCTTGAAATGTTAGCTGTGAATTTAGACTACCACCAAACAGCATCTTTCTATGAAGAAAATCTATGAAGAAAATCTATGAAGACAGATTTCCATGTAGTATTTCTCTTTGAGAGTAATTCCATATCCTGGTGAATTAGCCAAGGTAACAATGTTTTTCTCTGACTACAATGAACTCTGTTAATACAACAAATAATTCTATGTAGCAAATCATTTCCCAGAAACTTTTCTAGAGAATATTTATTCAACAAGTGTTAAAAGAAATTCTTACTTTGCTCCTGATATGTTACTAGACTTAGGGAAACAAAGAGCCAAGAGACAGCCATTTTCTAAAAGATGTTCATAGAAAATTCTACTGATAGAAAATTCTACTCTATCTTTAAGAAACCACCAAGTCCTGTTATTTAAACAGTGCAAATTTAAACAGTTTTTCTACTTAAAAAAAACTGAAATGCTTCGGGGCGCCTGGGTGGCACAGTTGGTTGGGTGCCCAACTCCTCGATTTTGGCTCAGGTCATGATCTCATGTGAGTTCGAGCCCCGCATCAGGCTCTGGGCTGACAAAGTGGAGCACGCTTGGGATTCTCTCTCTACTCTGTCTCTGCCACTCCCCCACTCATGTTGTCTCTCAAAATAAACATGAAAAAAAAATTGAAATGCTTCAACACAGTTTATAAGACTAGCGTTATTCTAAATGGAAGAAAATTATAAACCAACCTTGGTTATAAATGAAAATATACTAAGTAAAACATTAGTAATCAAATCTAGCACTGTACTAAGTAAGTAAATCAGAAAAAAAAACAAATGTTAAGAAAGTCCATCTTTAGGAACTCTCATACTATAATTCTTTACATTAACAGATTCACATAATCCTCTCCACAGACACCATTTGATAAAACTCAACGTGGATTCAGGATAAAACTCTTAGCAAGTAAGGAATAAGTGTGATGTCTCCTTAATGTGACTTTAGAAATTACTATTTAAAATGAATATCACAGGGGCACTCAGTCAGTTAAGCTGAGTGGGTGGCTCAGTCAGTTAAGTGTCCGACTTTGGCTTGGGTGATGATCTCACAGCTCATGAGTTCAAGCCCTACATACGACTCTGTGCTGACAGCTCCAAGCCTGAAGCTGCTTCAGATTCCATGTCTCCCTCTCTCTGCCCCCTGCCCGCTTGCACGTGCTTCCTCTATCTCAAAAAAATAAACATTTAAAAAAGTTTTTTAAAAATAAAATAAGCATCACAGCAAGGATTGATAAGAAGCATTTTCATTAAAAGAATAAAAACTAGGATGCTAAATATCACTGCTTTTATTCAACACTGTATTGGAGATTCTAAGCAATGTACTAAGATATAAAAAATGAATTAAATTCATAAATACCTAGAGGAAAAAAAACCCTGATATCTGACAATGACATAACAAATATCTGGAAACCCAAGTCCAGAAAAACTACTAAGAAATTTAATAAGTTGGCCAGATAAAAGATCATCTGATCAGTTTCTCATACATGAGCAATGACACAGTGGAAAATGTAACAATGTAAAAAACCTCATTCACGATAGGAAAAGAATATAAATAAGCTTTAAAGAAATGTATAAAACCAAATGAGGAATGTGTACTTATAAAACCTTCCTTAGGTGCCTAAAATTATATTTATCTATTTAGACAAACCTTTGTTTCTAAAGGGAAAAAGTTATCTTGTAAACATGTGATTTCTGCAAAAAAAAAATCTATAAATCCTACAAATTCAACACTATGTCCAGCAAGCAGTATAGTTAGTACACTGTCCAGCACAAAGTAGCACTTAATGAAATTCGTTGAATGAACGAACAAACATGTGAACAAAAAAATACAAACACCTAACGCCCAAGTGAAAGTGAAATTCAAGGACTTGGAACTGGCTACATGTGATAAAGAGAGAAGAAACTAGAAAAACATCTATATTTCTAGTCTTGGGAAAGGATGGACGGTTGTGTCACCATTTAAGACAGAAACTATCTAGGGGCGCCTACGTGGTTCAGTCGGTTAAGCGTCCAACTCAAGATTTCAGCTCGGGTCACGATCTTGCCAGTTTGTGAGTTTGAGCCCTGCACTGGGCTCTATGTTGAAGTGCAGAGACTACTTGGGATTCTCTCTCTTTCTTTCTCTCTCTCTCTCTCTGTCCCTGTCCCACTCATGTTTTCCCCTCTCTCAAAAATAAATAAACTTTAAAAAAGTATCTTAAGAAAAGAAACTATCTAAAAATGAACTGGGAGCCAAGCACTTAACTAGGTGCTAAGGTTACAAACATGAACTAAAAAATGTACTGTCTTCTGGGACTTCGTGATACAGCAAAAGAAACTGAAACAAAAGCTCATTTAAGTGGATAATCAACAAGACTCTAGAGCTACGCATGGGATGCTGTGGGAGCTAAAAGGAAAAAGACCTGGAAACAAGTGACTGAGTTCTAGAAATGAATAAATAATAAGAGTCAGCCAGGCAAAAGTTGGGGATACAGGAGGCAACACAAACAAAAGTTTGGGGAAAAAGCATGGCACAGTCAAGGAATGATGTGACTCCTACAGTACGTAAAAGGAGCAGCAAGACGGAGATCTAAGGAGAAGCAATGACAGAACAAGGAGGGCTGAAGACTTTAAGGCAGGAAATACACTCTGGTTTAAAACTGAGAAATATTACGGAGGGACACACCAGAGGCGGAGCGCTGTTAACGCTGGCACAAAGGTACAGACAGAAGATGAAGAAAGCTACAATGAGACAAGGATGGTGGGAATGAAGCAGCAGGGCCAGACTGAAGAAATAATGAGGTTACATTAGCATACGGACTGTATGTTTGTTTATGTGAAGTATATTTTTATTTTGTCAGTGTGTTTAACTACAGGTGAAATAATGCCAAGATAAAGAACAGGACAAAAAGAAGCGAAGAGGGATTCCATTCAGATTGTATTAGGTTGATGCGCCTTTTGAAAATATTCACAGATTGTGTGTTGGCTACAAGGATGGGGAGTTCAGTATAGAAATGAGAGCTAAAAATATAAATGTAAGTCATCAGCATACAGGTGGGGCCATTACCTTAAGAGAGTAGAGTATCCAGAATGTGAGGAGGAGGAAAACAGAACTGTGGAGAATACTAAGCAGTTGCTTTATGAATTAAAATGCAAATATAGGTATAAAGTTAGCACAGGGTTTAATATGGTGACCTCTAGTGTTGTTATTGTTATAATTATTATTGCAATTACTATAATTAAAGTACCAAAGTTAGAGGATCTAATAAAAAAGGAAGAAAGGAAAGTCTGAGATAGAAGAGCTAAACAGGAAAAGGTGGTATTTAAAAAAATCAAAGAGAAGAAAATTTCAAAAGAAGGGGAATTTGACAGTATCATTCCAAAGAATTCAATATAAGGGCTCTGGAACGAGTATTAGATTTAACAATTAAGGAGTCATTACAAGACTTCAACTTCCAGTCATGAAGATCCCAAATTATCTCCCTGCCACCAACATTCAGAAAAGGGAATGAAATACAGGAAACGGGCATTTTCAGGCATTGTAACAACAAGCAGCGCAGGACTGTGATCTCAGGAAAGAAGAAACAAATGAGGTGTCCCCTGACCACTCCAAGGCTTTCTGCCTGGAGGTAGTTTCCAGAAATCAGCACAGGAAGGGGAAACCTATACAGTTTTACTGACTAAACAGTACAGAGATAAAGGTTTACATTTCTTATTTAAAATATCAAAGGGAAAAATACAACAAATGAAAATAATTATGCAAGTATCAAATATTGCAAAGAGAGGACAAGGAGAATGGTCTCTAATTTTTCCAGGAATCTCCAAATTTTGTTGATGTTCTTCAAAATTGATAAACTAAGAAATCAAGGAGAGTTATGTCTGAAATCAGAAATATAATAGCAATTTTAAACAGAATGACATGTAGTTAGAAGAGGTTTATTGACAATGAATGAATGGTAAAATTTTAATATTTCACATTCTTACTACCAGTTAAAATTTTTGACAGATGTTCATTTGTATGTTGCTCATCTACTGTCAGAAACAGTATCTGGTAGAAGACTTTTGTTTTCTTAATTAAGAATTAACTCAAAGGGCGCCTGGGTGGCTCAGTCAGTTAAGCGTCCAACTTCGGCTCAGGTCATGATCTTGCAGTCTGTGAGTTCCAGCACCGCACAGGGCTCTGTGTTGACAGCTCAGAGCCTCAAGCCTGCTTCAGATTCTGTGTCTCCCTCTCTCTCTGCCCCTCCCCCACTCATGCTCGGTCTCAGAAATAAACATTAAAAAAAGAATAAAAAGGAATTAACTTCATGATTAAAATCAGTTTATACTTTAACTTCCAAAGTATACAGAAAGAGAACAGAAGAGGATTCAGTATTTTTATTAATACTCTCATCTCTGACAAAAAGAAAACTGTGTATGTTTATGTCAATTGCTCAAATCATTGAAAAAAACTGAAGAAAAATGCCATTTCTGTAAGGCATTTCCTTAGAGATCACTAAGGATTTTCCTCAAGAACTTTTAAAAATATAAATTCCTGATAGAAAAAATAGTATAAAATATCAAACTAATTTTACACATAAATAAATACAGATTAACTACAAAGAGGAAAGTAAATAATTATACACCATTTTGTCTAGTGAACCAAAAATACTTTTTTTTTTTTTTTTTTTAAAACAAACACACTCAATGCTGGTGAAGGTTGAATGTAAGAGCTTCAGTTTACTGCTGGTGACTTCAGTTAGCTGAACCTTTTTGCCAAACAGTTTGGCAAGTATGTTTCAAAAGCTTTTATATATATTTTTAGAACCCTGAGCAGAGAGGGGGGGAAATCCTAAGTATAGAAAAAAGTTTTTCCCACAAAGATGTTCATTCCAATGTTATTTATCAGAAATAAATTAGAAATCATCTAAACATTCAGCAACAGAGGAATGGTTAAGTAAATAATGATATATGAGGCAATAATATTTTTTTTTCAGTGAGGCACTGAAAATGTTAATGATTTTTAATAACACAATAAAAATTTTGAGGTTAATGAGAATAGCAGAATATAAAGCTGCTTCTAACACCCAACTAAGTTCCAACTAAAAATTTTAAAGTATGAAGAAAAACCAACTAAACATGGTCATTTTTCTCTGGATAATAGGATTATGTATGATTTTTTATGTGCTTTATTTCCCAATTTTATTTTCCTCAATAATCTGGGGCACTTGCCTAGTCCAGGGGACTCACAAAAGTGACAGCAACAGTATTAACACTATGTAAACTAGTGTTTCTTAACAGGTGGTCAAAGGATGATCTAGATCAGCCTCATTTAGGAATGCTTTTTAAAATTTAAAATTCTTGGGGCGCCAGGGTGGCTTGGTCGGTTAAGCGTCCGACTTCGGCTCAGGTCCTGATCTCACGGTCCGTGAGTTCGAGCCCCGCGTTGGGCTCTGTGCTGACAGCTCAGAGCCTGGAGCCTGTTTCAGATTGTGTCTCCCTCTCTCTCTGCTCCTCCCCTGTTCATGCTCTGTCTCTCTCTGTCTCAAAAATAAATAAACGTTAAAAAATATAATAAAATAAAATAAAATTTAAAATTCTTGAGTCATATCCCAGAGACACTGGGAAGTGGTAGTCAAGAATCTGTATTTTTAAATACTCTATGGGATCCTTATGTGTACTATTGTTTGGAACACACTGATAAAATTAAATCTTCCTGAATGGACTCAGGGCAAACTGGTACCCTTGGTCCAACAAGTTTGTATTCTAAAAGGCTTAAAGATAATTCTGAACTCCACACCCCCAGTTGTTTCTTAGTCTACAGATAAGTCAAAGAATTAAAATAAAAGAATAAGCAACAAGAAGTTCTTCCAACATATGAATCACATAAAAATTAATTTTCTAATATTTGTAAGACTTATGCATTGTGCCCTTAAACTGAGCAAAAAACCTTGCTCATGAATTGTAGACAACAAAATAAGTGATTTTTCATACAAAACAAAACAAAAAAAAACTTTAAAAGGAGAACAAAGAAACAAAGTTAATTTTATGGGCCATATATCTGTCATTAATTAACAACTGAATTGGGACTAGTACCTCTGCACATGACCCAATTTTATATTTAAAAAAAGACTTGGCCTGTTCCACTTTGTCTATACATAGACTAAAATAGTCCTCCCACTATGCACAGAAAGAAAAAACTGGGGAACCACACATATATATATATAAGAAGGTAACTTTAAACTTAGACTCTACCTGAATCCTTACTTTTTTAATACCAAAAACATGGAGATTTGCTCTCTTTTTACTTTTTAACATTAAAGTATTGCTTCTAAAATAAACTTCAGAGAATGGCAGAGTATGTACTAACTAAGGAGCTAGGCCCCTTGTTTCTTAAATAGCATATGCCACTCAGTACTAATACTTAGTATCTACCTTCATAATAATAATGAATTACATTTATATAAATATGCTTATATTTATATTGCTATTTAGTAATATAGTTGATTATTCAACCAATATAAGTCCCTGCAGCCTATAATCATATCTCTGACTTAGTATGGGTAAAACAAAACAAAACATTTACCAAAGTATCAGACTCCAAAACAAAATTTAAATTATTTTTTAACTCTATTTTAATTGATGTGGAGAAAAGACATTTATATGCCTTTGGTAATTTACCTGCTTAAACTCTGCCTTACCATAATTGCCAATTATCATAACATTGGTCCAGTCAACAGAATAAAGGACAAAAAATAGCCAACAAGCCAACATTCAGTTAAAGTAACAGTAAGGGGCGCCTGGGTGACTCAATTGGTTAAGCATCCGACTTTGGCTAAGGTCATGATCTCACAGTTTGTGAGTTCTAGCCCCATGTCGGGCTCTGTGCTGACAGCTCAGAGCCTGGAGCCTGCTTCAGATTCCGTGTTTCCCTCTCTCTCTGCTACTCCCCCACTCACACTCTATCATACTCTCTTTCAAAAATAAACAAACATTAAAAAATAGTAATAATAAAAAAATAGGTGGTAAAATTTGTTTTAGTTTCACAACTGAAAACTGCATATTAATTTTAACTGAAAAATGTTACTTTCCAAAAGAAATCTATTCACTTAAAGCCAAATTTTAGGGAGAAAAACATATATTACCCTTTGTTTGATAATTTTAAAATATAAAAACTTAAAAGCTTTAATGTTTATATCTTTTTTAAAGTTTTATTTATTTATTTTAAGAGAGACAGCATGAGCCAGGAAGGGGCAGAGAGAAGGAGGGAGAGAATCCCAAGCAGGCTCCACACCATCAGTGCAGAGCCCAATGTGGGGCTGGAACTCATGAACTGTAAGATCATGACCTGAGCCCATATCATAAGAGCCAGATGCTTAACCAACTGAGCCACCCAGGCACCCCTCTAATATTTATATCTTTAAAGCATGCCTACATTAAGATTTCAGTGTTTATAGAATTTACTATGGAGTATTCTATGATTTTACTTACTTAACTAACATTTAAGAACTAATTATGAGCTGGGTGGGAGATGAAATTGTGACAGTCCCTATCCTTAAGGGCCAGCAACCTAGTAAAGAGGAAGAGACAGATAATAAAATGATTCCAATGGCACAAGCTAAGTGCTACAGCGAGCTATGTCTACAGGATACTCTAGGAGCACACACAAAAAAAGTGGCAATAAACAAGGAGGAGAGGGTGAGACATAGTGTGGAAGAAAGGTTCACAACACAGGTTTAACTGGATCTATAAAGGGAAGCAGAGGGAAGCAGAGGGAAGCAGGAGGGAGCCAAGGAGGTCAAACGAAGTGCTGAAGGGCACTCTGAGTACATTTCAAAATCTGTTTTTAGCTAGCATAACACAAAAAAATAAAAAGCAGCCTTTGTATAATAAAGGATAACTGGTAGCTAAAGGAAGTCAGTACTGTGAAAAGCTTTAATAAATATTATTTTCATGGTTTAAAAACAAAAAGCCTCTTTTCTGTATTATTTTTTTCCTATTTATTGCACTCAAGGTTGCTCAGCTCCTCTAGAGTTTGATACCTTATATTCATACATTAAAACATTTTAGCTGCTTATCTTTCACCTTGTTTCCATCCTCTTTCCCTCCCCTTGGATCACCTTAACTGACAAACCTCAACAACCGCTTCCCAACATCAGAGATCTGTCACCATTTCTGCCTCTCCCTTGACAGACAGTAAGAAGGCAGGCCACAAGTACGAGAGCTGTGAGGCCCCATAAAGGCTTATTTGTAGGAAGCCATAAACAAACATACTGATGAAGTCATTTCTGTGCTGCCGACCTGCAAAACCAGATGCCAACTGACAACAGTGCAAATGTGCCATGCTGTCAACTAAAATCACTGGGAGCTGAAGATAATCAGAGGGTGGACAGATAAGAGCTGACAGACACCACAATAAAAGGGACCCATACAGACATAGTCATAAGGGTGTGTACAATTAGGAAGTCTGTCACAGGTAAAAGATTTGCCAAAAAAGAACAAAAGACCTATTTCCCTTAAAAACTAGGCCCCCACACACAAAAAAATTAAGCCCACAGCTCTTTCAATAATTCTCTGTTGTGCCCTCACATGCATCTCTTCCTACAGCCTTACTATGCTGCAGCTTATTTCTGGGGTACTCATCAGACTGCACTACGATCGCAGATTTACTTGTCTGCCTTTCCTTCTAACACTTGATGATCTTCAAGGCAGAAATGTTTGCCTTGATTATCGCTTCATCCACAGTGCCTAATACAGCACCTGCACACAGTAAGCACTCAATGCACCCCTTAATGAAAATTATTTCATATAACTAAACAAGCTATCATGGAATCCATACACTGAAATTAACTCCTTACCGCTGTTTTCATAGTCTCCTTGGGAAATCTTACCTAATTTTACTGCTTCAATAAAATCAAACTCTCTAACATCCACCTCTCTCCCCTAAATGACAGACATGTATTTTGAAAGACCTACTACCATGGATCCTCCACACATACCTTAAATTCCTTACATCTTCTTCCTAAACTTTTTTTTTTCTGTAACACACTATCTTTGAATATTTGCCAGCTCAAATAACAGCATCATAAGCTACTCAATCAGAAATCTCAAAGTCATCTTGCGTCTCTTCTCTTTACTCCAATACGTTCCATGAATTCTTCCTAATATACCTTAAATTCTTTCCTCTCTTACCCTAAGATAACTACCTTAGTCTAGGTCCTCTTCGTCTATTTTGCTAAATGATTACAAGCACCCTTGGGGGTCAACTGTCTCCATTTCTTCACCCTGTCCAATTGGTCTTTCACAGTACCAATAATTATTCTCTAAAATCACAAATCTGATCTTCTACTCACCTGCTTTTAAAAACATCAATGAATATTTCACTGACTATAAAAGAAGTTCAAATACCATAGCAGAGAATTTAAGACTCTTAACACTCCAGTCCCAAAGAATCTTTTCTGCCTCCTTTCTTTTCATTCTCTTCACATTCTTTGCTCCAAAACCCCATGTTACTCACACATCTATTATGAATGTCATGCTATTCCCCCACCTCCAACCATTACCTTCAAATATTTCTTTATCCTTCTATCTGGGATATCCTGTCCCTAATCACCAATGAGTAAACCATACATAAAACCATAAAGAGCTGGTTCAAAGGTCACTTTCTCTCTGAGACACTCCTCTATTCCTCAATGCAGAGTGCACAGGTTTCCTATGCATCTACAGTAGCACAAATACAAATATAATGACAGCCAGATATGTCATTTAAAATTTTCTAGTAGCCACATTAAAAAGGCAAAACGAGGTGAAATGAATTGTAATAATATATACATTTAGCCCAATATATCCAAAATACCAGTATTTTACCATATAATCAATATAAAAATTCTAAGTCTTTAAAATCCAGTATTTTATAGCATATTTCAATTTAGATCCCAAATTTTCAAAGTACTTAATCTGTTTGTAGATATCATAAAATTTACAATTAAGCAAATTTACATATGCAAATTATTCTATATTCGTTTTTAAATTTAACTTATAATAACTAAAACTAAAATAAATTCAGTCCCTCAGTCTCATTAGCCATATTCAAGTGCTCAACAACCACACATGGCAACTGGCTACTGTATTAAACAGTATCAATCCACAGTGTTTTGTATCCACCTCTACTAATTCCCCCCCATACTACATTATACTTAGTTGTTATTTTTCAGTCTCTCCAACTAAACCTGAAGCCCCCCAAGAGTTTAGAGCAAGATCATGTCTTAAACACACTGTATTTTCAAAATCTAGAAACAAATTAATAAATTTAAGATGTCTTCTCAAGCCCTGACTCAAACACTGATAATTTTCCCAGTAACTGCTTTCCCAATACATAGAATATTTTAAAAAACAGAAAGATAAATGAAACAGCTAAGAATATTTATTGATGAAACCTCATTATTGTGTTGAAAGTACTCAACCAGATACGCCTGTCCTTGGTCAGTTAAGCAAACAAAATTCTCCACTAGGACATTATGCTGAAATAGCAAGACTTAGCTACTAATTTATACTGATGAAGCAACATGCAATGGCCTGGTATGCTGCCATTCACTATCGCAAATCTCTCTCCCTAGGGACTTGAATGGTAACTGTATGATCAGCATTCAGAGGATGACTAAAGAATAAAGAATACTCTGTTGTGAAATTTCTAGAGAGTAAAAAGTTTGTGGTAAAATCACCCATGGAAAAAAATGCATCTGGCTTTACTCGTTAGAAAGCATTTAATATAAATACAAGTTTAAGCTTAGATGTTGAGGTTTCTGGTAATAGCCAAAAATATAATAAATTAAAAACAAATACAAGATCAATCCAAAGTTACATGGTACACATTTAAATGGTTGACATACCGTCCTGTCATTTTCATGACTGTTCTTTTGTTTTTTCAAAAATAAGATTCTGAAGTAAAATATTCTGAAAAACTCAATATCTAAGGAAAATATAAATTTTCACTTCAAAAGAGCACAACCAAATAAATGGGTTTCTAATTTACTTCATGTACCAATTTGTTAACAAGTCCGTATGACAGGTACTTGGATAATCTATTATTATATTAATTCTAAACTGAGTGCATAGTTTACAAGGTTTAAAGTATTATACGCTTAAAACTGTATTGAACACCTTATACCTATACAAAGCAAATAAAAAGTAGATGATTTTCTATCATTTTAATGGCCACTTTATACTAAAACAAGAAACATTTAAGCCCTGAATTCCTTAAAAGATATTCTAAATAGGTATTTAGACACATATAGATGAACCTAAAAATATAAAAATATATCCATAAATTCACACACATATGCATTCATAGATGCATGAAAAAAATCAAGACTATAAGTTTTGTAACTTATTTCATGGAATTATGGCTGGCTTGGCTTACCTGTATTCTCTTATTTATTCTGAAATGAGATTAAAAAGAAAAAATTTGTGGAAGAGAAAAAGGCCATTAGTTTTAAATCTATACAACAATTCTGGAATGATCTTTAAGAAATTCTACAACATAAGCTACAAAAGCAAGAACACACTGATGATACCCATGGAGTTCAAAATTCAAAACTTTAAGTTTACCCAGAAAATCTAGAGTAGGCAAGGAAGAAGGGCTAGTTCACAGTCATGAGTATTTTGGATTCATTCTAAATGACAAATGTAGTCACTGTCCTTAGAATTAAAATCCTCATAAGTCACAATGAGAATACAATTCCCATTAGCAAGTTCTCCAAGTTGCTAAAGGATAAAACAGGACAGGGGAGAGAAGGGAAAGGTAAAATGGGTGAGACAGAATGAGAATGTTGTATAATGACAGCAGTGAAAAGTCTTAACACCTCTTTGAGCAGTTCATCCTAAAGTTTCATAAACTGAGGCCTGTCTAGACACTAGGTAATCATTCCCAACCATTCTCTCTTTGTAACCATCACCACCATCCATTTCCAGAACTTTCTTCATCTTGCAAAACTGAAACTGTACACATTACACAATAACTCTCCATCCCCTCACTCCCCAGCCCCTGGCAACCAACATTCCACTTTCTGTCTCTATGAATTTGACTACTCGAGTAGTGGAATCATACAATATTTGTCTTTTTGTGACTGGTTTATTTCATTTAACATAATGTCTCCAAGATTCATTCATGCTGTGGCAGGTGTCAGAATTTCCTTCCTTTTTAAGGCTGAATACTATCCCACTGAATGGACATACTACATTTTGTTTACTCATCTGTTGATGGAAACTTGGGTTGCTTCTACCTTTTGCTATTAAAAATAATGCTGCTATAAACATGGACATACAAATATCTGTTCAAATCCCTGCATTCAATTCTTTTGGGTACTGTGATGATTAATTTAGTCAACTTGACTGGATTAAGAGGATGCCCAAATAGCTGGAAAAACATTATATCTGGGTGCCTCTGGAAGAGATCAGCATTTACATCAGCAGACTAAGGCAAGAAGACTGTCCTCACCAAAGGAAGCTGGCATCCTCCAAATCTGCTAAGGGCCCAAATAGAAGAAAAAGGCAGAGGAAGGGCAAAATCACTCTCTTGCATGACTCTCTTGTTTCTTGAGTCTTAAGATGTACACAAGGACTGGGGTGCCTGGGTAGCTCACTTGGTTAAGTGTTCAACTTCGGCTCAGGTTAGGATCTCATGGTGAGTTTGAGGCCCATGTCGGGCCCTGTGCTAGCTCAAAGCCTGGAGTCTGCTTCAGATTCTGTGTCTCCCTCTCTCTTTGCCCCTCCCCCACTGGTGCTCAGTCTCTCTGTCTCTCAAAAATAAACATTAAAAAATAATTTTTTTTTAAAGACTTAGACAAGGAGTTACACCATCAGACTTCCTCAGCTCTCAGACCTTCAGCCATGGACTGAACTATGCTATTGGCTTCCTTGGTTCTACAGGTTGCAGACAGCAGATCTGGGACTTCTTAGCTTCCATGACTGCATGAGTCAATTCCTATAATAAATCTCATATATATACCTATTTATACCCTATTGGTTCTTTTTCTCTTGAGAACCCCAATACCAATAAGAGCCCTTTTCTTCTCAAACTCCTCAGTAAACTTACCATTAGCTCTAAAGGTCATCATTCAAAAAATAACATTGATACCTTGCATGTTTTCCACTTCCTGACATCTTACATATATATGAAAGACCATTAATCTAAAAGAGGGAAAAATCAGGGACACCTAGGTAGTTCATTCAGTTAAGCATCCAACTTCGGCTCCGGTCATGATCCCGCAGTTTGTGAGTTCCAGCCCCACATCCAGCTCTGTGCTGACAGCTCAGAGCCTGGAGCCTGCTTTAGATTCTGTGTCTCCCTCTCTCTCTCTGCCTCTCCCCACTTGCATTCTTTGTCTCTCAAAAAAATAAATAAATAGTTTTTAAAAAATTTTTAAAGAGGGAAAAATCAGCAGCTAAGTTTAAAAGCAATTTAATCTTGTTCCTCTTGACCTCCTCATATATCCTCATCGTAAAAGAGAAAAATATAAAACATTCTAGTTATATCCCAAAGTACATGAAACAAAATTCATCCAGTAAATGCACTTGAATTCTACAGAGTTAATGCTAGCCAAAACTGCAGTTTGTTTTCCAAGACCTTTAGTCTCCTTTTAGGGCCTTTCCAACCTCTCTTCCTCATCAAAACTAGTTCTCAGTTGGAATTTTTTTAAAAGCTCTTAAATACAAAAGATACATTTCCTCTAAGTCAAATCAACTACTGACTCTCATCTAAAGGCTCAGAATTACTCTATCCTGTTCCAAGACTCACTTGAGACATGTCAGTCCCCTTTGCTTCCGAATCAGTTATTTATATGTTTGCTCCTTTTCATCAGGTATCTGAACGTTCAAGGAGAAATAAAAACATTTCATTCAGGCTTCAGAAGTCTCTACATATAAAAACAGACAGATGAGAAAATCTGTGACAGAGATCTAAATTAAGATTTACTAACTTCTTGTTTACTGTGTCTGTTTAGGATACTGTTGCTCTTCTGAATGACACATACTGAAAGTGGCATAAAGATGCCTCGTTCCTTTTAATAGAAGAAACTGCTAACCGTAGGAAGGAACAAGTCTGGTTATCACAGTTTTCAGTCTTCATATTCTATTTCAGTGAATGCACTAACATGAAAACTATTACATAACAATAGTGATACAGCAAAGCAAGTGACCATTATAATTTGGTATGTGAGCATTTTATTGTATTTTACACTTATTAAAATGAGGCGAAAAATAATAGTATAGTATAGCATTCCCCTAGATTTCCTTATGATACAGAGAAGGCAAACCATAATCCAAATGTAGCTTGTAGTCTATTTTGGTAAATTAAGTTTTATTGAAACATAGCTGTTTTCAGTAAAACACAGTTTTATTGAAACATACCGTTTCCATATGGTCTATGGCTATTTTATGCTACAATGCGAGTTGGATTCTTGAAACAGAAATCATATAAGCTCACAAAACCTAAAGTATTCACTATCTGGTTCCTTACAGAAAAAGTCTGCCAACTCCTGTGAAAATGCCCTCCTTGTATTAAGCTAGATTTTATTAAAACCAAGTACACAAGAATTAGATGGGTATGTATTTTACTGCATTCTTCCAAAGTAATTAGTTTCAATAATTACAAAATTTAGATCTGTTCAGCATTGACATTATCCTATAAACCTCAGAAAAGATGAAAAGCTACAATCTTCAGCTTTTAGGTTACCAGTGAGTTTCAATTGATTTTCATAATTCACATGCAAGTTTTATTACCTATTTAAAAGACAAGCATAGTTCTCTTAGCTACAGAAAGAGTTCTCACAAAGGCCTTTAGTGAGTTCCCTTAAAAATTTTTTTAAATCCCTTAAAAATTTTTTTATTTAAAAAAATTTTTATTTTAAAAATGTAAGGTGGGACATCTAGGTGCCTGGGTCAATTAAGCGTCCGACTTCGGCTCAGGTCATGATCTTGCAGTTTGTGAGTTTAAGCCCTGCATCAGGCTCTGTGCTGACAGTTCAGAGCCTGGAGCCTGCTTTGGATTATGTGTCTCCCTCCCTCTCTGCCCCTTCTCCACTTGTACTCTGTCTCTCTCTCTCTCAAAATTAAACATTAAAAAATTAAAAATAAATAAAAATACAACATTAGTACCTAGACCAAGTCAGACACACAAATTAAGTGTAGAATCTCTAGTTTTAAAAATTATTTAACTTATTCTTCCCCACATATTTTCCCTCTGACCTCATATCCTATTCATTGCCTTATCCTACTTATTACCTGCATTCCAACAAATCACCTAACATGCTCACACTTGGCTCTAGTTTTAAAAAAAAAAGTCAATACAGACTAACAGACTGACACTAGGCTGGCAGGGTTTTTTTCCCCCCTAGCTTACTTACTAAAAGTATATTAAGTGGTATTATTTCTATTTCCTACATGTCAGGAATTTTTAAGACAATGAATGGGTACTCTTCATATTTTGGATCTAATTCTTATTTTTGTACTACTATATTTTAGTTTTTTGCATTCGCAGAACAGAAAATTAGTGCTGTGGGGCACGTGGCCAACTCCTGATTTCGGCTCAGGTCATGATCTCACAGTTCCTCAGTTCAAACCCAATGTCACCCTCTCTGCTGTCCGCGTAGACCCTGCTTTGGATCCTGTCTCCCTCTCTCTGCCCCTCCTCCACTCATGCTCATTCGCTCCTCTCAAAATAAGTAAATGAACTTTAAAAAAAAAAAGCTCCATAGTAATAAAGATTAGAGGATAAATGATGTTGTGTTGCAATTTCATTTCCTGATTAACAATGACATTTTCCTTTGTCTAAATACACTTACGCTTAACTGTCTATTCAAAACCATTTAATTGTTCTCCAAGTTAAGTTGAAGTCACTTGATTATCTTGGTTTTCTAAGCACTCCACCTCTCCCATTTCCTCCAAAGTCTCCTGGAGGAGTCAATAAAAATTAATGTGTGTGACTTAATTTTTTTCTATGATTTATATACAGAGAGAAAGACACTCAAAATGTTGTGACCTCTAAACATTTGAAAGCTGGGGGGCGGGGAGGAACACCTAAAACATCTGAACTGTACATCACTGCCAAGCATAGACTAGCAGTTTTTATATCAGGTAAGTATCATAACTAAAATCATCTCCACTTACAGTACCAGAATCGTATTGGAATCTCCTATATAGTTCCTTGATGTTTACAGTAATGGCTCCTACACGCTTCTACAAGGTTGCTGGTCATTCTAGTCTCTGCAGGTACTTTTAACAACCCCTAAAGGTCAGGAATGTCCAAATTGAAATTTTTTTCTTATGGGAGATCACTAGGAAGCAGTAGAAATGATCTACTATTACACAATGGTATGTAGTATTCATTTATAAAGCATGGTTTTATTATAAGACATGATCCTTTACTCATCATCATATCCCTAGAACCTTGCACTATACAAAGTATGTAGCTGGTGCCCAATAAACATTTATTTAATGAATGCATGAATGAATGAATTATTCCAGTAAATCTAAAGTCATGATTTTTTGCTTTATTTTATTCTTCTCCATCAGTATCTTCCCTTCCTTTCCAAATAAAAAATATTCAGATAACAAATATGTATGGGAAAGAAACCAGTTTTTTGAAAGCCCCTAGCTGACAATGGGTATTAAAAAATTCTTGTTTCACTTGAGGAGTTCAAACTTCTCTGAAACACAGGGAAGATATTGCAGATTCAATTTTCAAATACCCTACCTTGTTATGGTCTCCAAAAAATACTTATGTAAAAAACACAGGCTCACATCTCCTCATGTAAAATAACCAAATACAGACACATATGAATGTCAATATCAAATTATCCCTAGTAATTAACTAAGTTCCACCTTTACTACTTCAACCAGACATATAATGGTATTTCTACAACATTCATACATTTACTTCATAAGTAAATTTTATTTCCTAAGTAGGTATTAAAATAGGCTTTAGCTATTTTTCCTTTCTTCTATTTTTAATTAAAATGTCAAAAATATGTAGTTCTAATCTGCAAAAAGTCTACAGCTAACCTCTAACAACTTAATGGTGAGAAACTGAATGTTTTCCCTGCTAAGACTGGAATAAAGGCAATCACGTTCCCTCTCACCATTCCTATCAACATCATACTTGAAGACCCAGCTAGTACAACCAGACAAGAAAAGAAATTTTCTTGTGTGCAGATTGAGAAGAAAAAACAAACTGTCTTTACTCACAGATTAATGTGTGTGTGTGTGTGTGTGTATGTGTGTAGTTCTATCTATATGCTTGAGATCAGTAACAAAAGTACATCTACAAATAACAGAAACCACTTATATCATATATTTTATGGACCAGGCACTAGTCTAAGTACTTATATTAATTCATTTAACCCTATAAAAACCCTATGACATAGGTACTCTTATTCCCACTTTACAGATGAGGAAATACTGCCAGAAAAGTTCAGGTACTCATTTATTGTCAGACAACTAGAAAGTGATCTTTGAACCCAGGCAACCTGGCTCTAGAACCCATGCTCTGTGCCTGTCTTACACAACACTGCCTCTACACTTTATTAATGGGTAAAAAGTGTATTAAAGTTATAAATATAATACTGAAATTTTAGACATGGCTAACAGTTATGAGCTATAGAAAGTAAACCATACCAAAATTCAAGTCTTCTTCGGGGTAAAGACCAAACTGGAAAACCAAGAAAAGGACTTGTGCCAGTGAATAAAGTAACATGTCTGTCTGGCAATGTATACATTAATTAGGAAAAAGAACTGAGAAATCATATTCTTCAATGTCTAGGTCTTTTGATTTCACTAGTAATCTTTTATGCTCTCCATCATTCACTTACTCATTCAAGAAATGTTCACATCCTTGACTAAAAGGATAAGAAAAAAGTAACAGACAAACCAGAGTCCTTGAGAAGTGTGGCAACTCAGGTATGGGAAGCAAGACTCAATGCAGTTGAGTGTACTTTCCAGACTTTACATCATAAATACCGCCAAAAAACTGTACCGTATCAGTTTTCCATAAGAATATTAAAATTGACAAAAAATTATCTAACATAATAAAAGTGCAGAAAGCAATGCTATGTTAAAAAATAAAAAATAAAAACTGCCTAAAGCAGTAACACTGTCTCTATAGGTGGAAAAACACAAATAAATGCCCTGGGCCCAATGATATATTACAAAAGGCCCAATACACTATACAAAATACATAAGTACACACTCCAAACAAATCAATTCCAAAGTAATATACCAATAATACACTTAAGAATTTGTGCTTGTTGGGGTGCCTGGGTGGCTCAGTCGGTTAAGTGTCCAACTCCTCTCCCACTAGTGCTCTCTCTCTCAAAATTAAATAAACATTAAAAAAAAAACCTTTAAAAAAAAGAATCTTTGCTGGTCTCAGAAACATTTTTTTGAAGGGTCTCAAATAGAAATCCACAAAGTTGGGACACCAGGTGGCTCAGTTATATGTCTGACTCTTGACTTTGGCTCAGCTCATGATTGCATGGTTTGTGGGATTGAAACCCACAACAGGCTCTCCACTGACAGCACAGAGACTGCCTGGGATTTTCTCTCTCCCTATCTCTGCCCCTCCCCTCCCTCTCAAACATTTAAAAAAGAAAAAGAATGAGAAAGAGAGAGAGAGAGAGAGAGAGAGAGAAAGAAAGGAAGAAAGAAAGAAAGAAAGAAAGAAAGAAAGAAAGAAAGAAAGAAAGATCCAAAAAGTTTTGTACTTTTTTTCCAATAAAATTTTCCTTAGGCAGGAACAAAAATAATACATAGCAGTTAGTATTTATTAAGCATAAACTCTGTTCAAAACACTTAACTCATCTCCTTAATCTTGTCAATACCCAGGAGTTTAATTACTCCTCCTCATGAGGAAGTTGCTGAACCAAGATCAAAACTAGGTCTATTTGATTTCAAAAGTCCAGGCTATTACTTAGTACCTATATTGTTGCTACCAAGTAGAAGTAAAAGTAATCATTTCTTGGAGTTGTGTTTAACAAATACTTTTGTTACCACAGTGCAAAGTATTTTCGCATTTAGGAACTGACACATTGTCTTTCCCTGAAACTGCAAACAGGAAAACACTAACAGGAAATACTAAGTACTAAATTATTCCACTTTCATTTCAGTTTGCCTACCTTTTAGTAAAAGATCTGAGAATACTGTTCCATATTTTGTATAACATGACTGGCACAGCATAAGTAATCAATAAATATTTTAAATAATTAAATAATACTCTTCTTTCTACGAGCATGACAACCATACAGTTCAGTTCAGATTTCAGTGCCTCCTACTGCCTCCAGAAGTTCATTCTCACTTCCCATACTTGTCACAACAATGTTCTGATTTTTGGTTCCTACAGTATGGTTGCCACATCCATGACACTACCAAATATCCAAGCTCAAAATTTTTAAATTAATTAACTAATTTTGCTGTGCACAATGAAAGTAGAATAATTAATGGTGCAAAAGCGTATTCCACTAGGAAACAGATTACTACTTGACTCATTACACAGAGTCATCTAACTTAGTGCCTGTAAGTATAGGGCATTAGGCAGTTTTGAGCAGAAAAAGGTCATTCTCAAGGTTTGTATTCATGGTTCTCTAGTACCTTGGAAATTATAAAATAACGGTCATGACACACCCACCAATTTCTTTTTTAAAATAAGTTTTGAATACATTTCTTTTTTTTTTTTTAATTTTTTTTTTTTTCAACGTTTATTTATTTTTGGGACAGAGAGAGACAGAGCATGAACGGGGGAGGGACAGAGAGAGAGGGAGACACAGAATCGGAAACAGGCTCCAGGCTCTGAGCCATCAGCCCAGAGCCTGACGCGGGGCTCGAACTCACGGACCGTGAGATCGTGACCTGGCTGAAGTCGGACGCTTAACCGACTGCGCCACCCAGGCGCCCCTACATTTCTGACTATAGCGCACATTCTGTCTACCCTCCCAAAGTAAGGGACTGGATACCTTCCCACTCTATCAGTTTCTCAAAGAGAGGGGAGGCAGAACAATTCTCCCACTGTATGACATTTGGCTAGATTATGTGCTTAGGTACTGAGATTTTAATTAACATATGGCCCTCATCTGCAGAGAAGCTACTAGACACAAGACCAAAGAAGGCCAGATGTATGCTCTGGGCTCTAAGAGGCCAAAAATGGTAAGTAACATTCAGAGGATAGAATCTCCAAAATAAGACTAAGTCTACATCCACAGGATTTTAAATGAATGTCAGAAATAATAAACACGCTAAGAGTTAATACAGTAGAAGGAACAAGTGTTTCAAACTTAGAGAGTTTTGTTTAAATTTTGTTTTAATCAGATAGAAAGAAAAGTGAAAATCTACATTAAAAAAACTGTAGTAGTCAGAGCCTACCTAACCAAAACTGTTACCTGTAACTTCTCAGAGTTTTCATGAGAGAGGAATTAGGCAAATGATATCTGGTAGTATAATTATTTTTTCCCCCAAAACCGCATTGAGTATGTCCTAGAAACACTACAAACTAACATATTACTATGAAGATAACTAACAGTAATAATTATGATGACAACAACAGTCTTGGTTTCTTTAAAGAAGGGTTCAATAATCTTTCATATATTACTGATACTAATACACTAAGCATGGCTTACAATACACTAAATTATAAGCCTCCTACAGGCAGAAACTAGACAAGACTTCATTTTATCAGGCACAGAGAAAGTCTTTAGTAAGTGGAGAAGGAAACATAGATACTGGACATCCCTACCTTACTAAGGGAAATTAGGCTAAAATTTCTGTACCCCAAGAAAATGGACTGAGATTTCATTACATTAAGAAATATTTATTCCCTAAGTCTTATATTAATTATCACCTTACCCAAACTTGCTTCAAAGTTCAGCTCAACAAGCATAACAAATAAAAGGAGAGAAGTGCTATGAATTCATCTTATAACAAAGTAGTGAAAAAGTTCCATCACTAATTAAGGTATCTCTCAAACTGTATGCTATGTTTAAGGCAGAACCAATACAGCAGGCAGGCTTTTTTTTCTTTTGGTAAGTTTTCTATTTTCTAACTTCAGCATAAAAATATTTAAAGCAGTCTGACTCCTTCCTCTTTTCCATCTTTACTAGAGACATTAAGTCTTTCACTTCTTGTCATTTCTATTTCTGCTTACTCAAGGTTTTCAGGTCTTGAAACTGAGTATTTTCACTATGCTTTCCTTGTGGGAATGTGACCCTATGTACAATAACTGATTTAAGTATTAACTACTTCTTTTTTTTTTTTAATTTTTTTTTTTAACGTTTATTTATTTTTGAGACAGAGAGAGACAGAGCATGAACGGGGGAGGGGCAGAGAGAGAGGGAGACACAGAATTGGAAGCAGGCTCCAGGCTCTGAGCCATCAGCCCAGAGCCCGACGCGGGGCTCGAACTCACGGACCGTGAGATCGTGACCTGAGTTGAAGTTGGACGCTTAACCGACTGAGCCACCCAGGCGCCCCAAGTATAAACTACTTCTAAGGCATGAAATTTCCAACATTTTAGTATTGCCATAATTCATAATATTTCATATGGGTTTACAACAAAAATTAATTCTATATATTATTAAAAGACCACTGAATATATGCTTTCTGATCTAACTGATGCAGATTTTAACAAAGAATTCACCTACCAATCTCTCTAACTGAAAAAAAGAGTTTAGCCAAAAAGTATATAGTCAAATTTTAAGACATTTTATCAAAAATGTTTATTATCATCAACCACTAAACCACTCACAAATACCCTTTTCCTTCTAAGGGAAGAATTCTGCAAGGCCTCAATCAAATACCATTTCACAAAGCCAAATGCAGACTTTCACCACAACAGCAATTCTCAAACTTTTTGGTCCCAGAGTCCCTTTATACTCTTAATAATTACTTGGGAACACCAAAGGGCTTTTGTTTATCTATGTTCTATCAATTGCTATTTAGTTATTAGGAATTAAGACAAAGAAATTTTAAATTATTTGTTAAATCCATTTAAAAATAATAAGCTCCATTATGTTAACATAAATATATATTTATGAAAACTAAAAACAGTCTCCCCCCAAAATTAGTGAGAAAGATGGCATTGTTTTACATTTACAAATCTCTTTATTGTCTGGATTCACATATCTACTTCTGCGTGAAGTCTTTTGTAATATGTTGTTTTGAACTACATGAAGGGAAAATGGTTTATACAGATATGGAAATGGAAAAGGGGGAAGTATTTTAATAGTCCTTCCAGATAACTGAACATTCTTCTCTGTCACTCTGCCAAAACTCAACAAGTGATAGATTCTAAAGATTAGCTGCAATGTGGAATCTAAAATTGCAACGAACAATTATTTGTTCGTTGGCACATTAAAAGTCCATTGGTCTATCTTGCCTTTGAATGACTCTTGTATTCATCATGCTTTGGTCATTTGAAAAATACTAATTCACTGAGTTACATTTATCTTCCAAATGTTGAAACATTTCATTAGACAGTATCAAAAACAAAGAACAAAACACAATTCTTAATACCACCGGTGTTTCATCAGAAAAGTCTTGAGACTGGGGCGCCTGGGTGGCTCAGTTGGTTAAATGTCTGGCTCTTGACTTCAGCTCAGGTCATGATCTCATAGTTCATGAGTTCAAGCCCCACATCAGGCTCTGCTTGGGATTCTGTCTCTCTCCTTGTCTCTGCCCCTCCTGCATTCTCTCTCTCAAAATAAATAAAAAAGGAAGGAAGGAAGGAAGGAAGGAAGGAAGGAAGGAAGGAAGGAAGGAAGAGGGAGGGAGGGAGGGAGGAAAAAAGGTCGGCCGGTCTTGAGACTGAGAAGCTATAAGCTCACGGCAGCAGATATAAGTTTTTAAAATTCTCATTTTTGGGGCATCTGGATGGCTCAGTCAGTTAAGCACCTGACACTTGATTTCAGATCAGGTCATGATTTCATGGTTCGTGGGATCTAGCCCAACATCAGGCTCTGCACTGACAGCAGGGAGCCTGCTTCGGGGTGTGTGTGTGTGTGTGTGTGTGTGTGTGTGTGTGTGTGTGCGTGTGTGTGTGTGTGTGTGCGTGTGTGTGTGTCTGCCCCTCCCCAGTTCATGCTTGCCCACTCTTGCTCTCACGCTCTCAAAATAAATAAACTTCAAAAATATAAAATAAAATAAAATTCTAATTTTCACTTTAAAGCTTGAATTTTATCATTTGCAACAACTGTTGTTTTCCTGAAAGTAATGGGCTTACTTTGTTCATATCTGAGAAAATATCTAACATATGCCCTAGTGTGAATACCGCTTCTCATTCTTTCAGGTAAAACTGGTGTTCCATGAAAAGTGACTGGTTCAACTCCTAACACAAAGAATGTCAGATTTTTTATATAGTTATATTTAAGTACTTTTTAAAGGTGTAAGTATTCCCCTGACTGTGCAAACTGAGAATATGGAATTGTTTCTTCAGAGTAGTAAGAAAGTCATCTCTATCTACCTTACAAAGCAGTGGTGAAGCAAGCGCATATGTACGCATCTCTCCCGGTGCCTGATACATTAAAGATGCTCAGCAATGGCTAGATCCATTCACCTTCCTCTCTCTCACTACAGTATTGGTTATTTTTGTGAATCCCCTCTATTTTTGTATCTCTCATTAAAAATCAAGTTGCCATTCACCCACTTCAAATCACTTTGGAACTACTGAATTTTACACTGCTCTGAGTCAGAAAAGCAGGCAAGTAACTAATGTTCAACCACAGGTTACAGAAAGAGGGCTTCAGAAGTCAAATATCTTGTAGAAAGGCTCTGAGACAAAAATTTCTCTGGTTTGGAAGCCTATTCCTGCACCTCTTTCCTTAATGTACCAAATTACATTCATGATTTTCCAGAAATCTGAGTGGTGTTACTATACCCCACTTCAAAATAATTATGGTGATAAAATTATTTGGTAGTCATTCTGAGTCTAAACCATCTGTCTGGCATTTACTGAAGCAATTGCTAAAGATATTCTATGCATACAGATGAGATTTTTCTGAAGAAAAATGCAAAAAATGTTTCCACATCTGTTGTTTTTGTTGATATGTCACCTAGATTAGCAAATTCTTTCCTAGGAAGAAAACAGGGTGAAAACACAAAACATGTATAATGTACACATTTTTTAATGACTCTATTAAGATTATCTTTTCAACCACATTTTCCATTACTACTCTACTACAATCATACTACAATTATAGGTATGTATATACACATACACATATATACATCAAGAGACAGAGAAAGAAATTCCCAATATCGCAAGTCAACTGACACAATGACTTTAATCTTTAAATATGTCGACTTTTTAAAGTCATAGAATAGAATATTCAGGCATTTAAGTATATCAGAATCCATCTACAGAAGTGAAAAAAATGTATATGTAATTGATCTTACACAGTATGCAAAAACTCTGAAACATAAATACATTAATTCCATATTCCAAAAGATAGATCCCAGTGTACAGCAAATAACTGTGCTATCTGAACATGTATTGTTTCTGTCCAGCATTCTCCTTTTCCTGTGCTAGCACCAGCACCTTTCCTTTCTTTGGTTATCTGCCTTCCCCCAAATATGTGACTCTACCCTGCACACCTCACACCTTTGTGAAGGATTGGCACAAAACACAGTGATTTCTGACAAATCAGAATACTCAACCAACCTACACTCTACAGAGATGAATACAGACTTAATTAAGCTAGGTTCAGATGTCCCTGCAAAGGACTTGAGATATGAACTTCATATCTTTCTTCTGGCTCTAACTGTGATGACAAAAGCCTGGAATATTCAGTTGCATATCTGGTGAATTAGGGTTCTCCAGAGAAACAGATCCAACAGGATATATGTGTGTATATATAGAGAAAGAAAGATTTATTTTAAAGAATTGGCTCATGCAATTGTGGTGGACTGGCAAATCCAAAATCTGCAGGGTAGGCTGGCAAGCTGGAGACTAAGGGAAGAGTACCAGTTCGAGTTCAAAGGCAGTCTGCAGGCAGAATTTCTTCTCATTTCGGGGAGGGTCTATCGTCTGCTCCATTAAGCCCATCCACATTATGGAGAGTAATCTGCTTTACTCAAAGTTCATTGACTTATATGTAAATCTCATCCAAAAAACACCTTCACAGAAACATTCAGAATAATATTTAACCAAATATCTGGGCGCCATGGTCCAGCCAAGTTGACAAATAAAATTCAGCTCGTCATCACAAGTTCTCCTCTTGTCAACTGTAGGCATATCATATTAAGGTGGTGGTGGTTTTTTTTTTTTTTTTTTTTAATCAGTACTGGCTTCACTATACAGATTATTCACTACATTACTTGCTGTCAAAAGTTTACTGGAAGAAATAGGTAGGACACAATCTTTGGCTTTAAAGGCTATACTCTGAAGAGAACAAGATATGCACAAAAATTTGCTCTTCCTATTTTTTGGCACAGAGAAGTCCTCTCCATTTGGAATCTGGATCTTCAAAACTCCATATGCTGAACCAGAATCAGTCTGGGTATTCCATCCTTGCTAGCTCCATCCCTGGCTTTCAGAACAGCTGGTGTCAATGACTGACCTGATATGAACAGATACAATGTGAGAAGACCCAGAGAATCAATCTCAGAAACAGAGGATATGGTTGATAACTATACTGTCTGCCTGGCACCTCTCCCTTATTCTGGGAACAGCATACCTACTATTTCTTTGGGAGAACTGTTTCTCTGTAAATTCCAACCATGCGGTTTGGGTAGGGTCCCTGGCCATAAGTACAAGCATGTCACAAGCCAAGCCCAATTTCTTCTCTGAGATTTTCTAAACTAGAACTAAGAAAAGAAAATAAGATACTCTACTATAAAACTGAGGATGTGATCCTAGTAGTTGCCAGCAACTCATCTACAGCCATGAGGAAGAAGTCTGTTTGGAAGAATAACAAAATCATGGAGACAGAATCAGAGATATGAGACACAAGTGATAAAAGGAATCCTAACAGTGAACAAGGCCCTAGCTCTAATGAATAAACACTTCCTGTAGCCTGGTTACATGACCCACTAAATTTCCTTCTGCCTCACCTACTCACAGTTGGTGTCTACCACTTAACAGCTACATTCTGACCAATCACAGGGATTAAAGCAGAAAAAAGTAAATGAATGTAAAATAAGACCAAATGCATTAGGAATCAAAGTAGAAGGACAGGTAGAGTTTAGAAGAAAGTTGAAAGACACCTTAGAAAATGAAAAAGTGAGAAAAGGTCAGAGAAGAGGTGAAAGGGAGGTGGACATAAAAGGTGAACTGTGAGCCCAATGAAACTGTATGCATGAATGCACATGGAGGCACTTTCTTAGACGATTCATTCCTTTCCCTAGATCCTCAAAAGATCAAAACAAAAACAATTTAGAAAGAAGGAGCCTGATAAATAGATCTATGCTAAAATAAAACAGGCTCTTTGTTCCAGAAGGAAGCTAAGATCAGTTATCCTAAAAGACCTCAATCAATTTTGCCTTCAGCTTCACCCCAAATACAACTTCAAGCTCATCTAGCTCCTCTACCAAACTGCCATCTACCCAGATATTTATTCCTAAATTTCCTTAAAGAAGATTTATCAATTTTTACTCCATAATTACTCAGCCTAAAACTTCCACTTGAAGAATCCAGGTTTCTGGGGGCACCTGGGTGGCTCAGTAAGTTAAGTGTACAATTTCAGCTCAGGCTGTGATCTTGAAGTCCATGGGTTCAAGCCCCACATCGGGCTCTGTGCCAACAGCATGGAGCCTGGAGCCTGCTTTGGATTCTGTGTGTCCCTCTCTGCCCCTCCCCCGTTCCCACTCGGTCCCTCTCTCTCAAAAATAAACATTAAAAAAATTGTTTTAATAATAATAAAAATAAAACCAACTTTTAAAACTATTTTTCTTTCCTATTTAATTAAGTAGAAAGGTGTGACTAGAAGATGATCCTGTGAAGCAGAAACAGATGTCATTCAGGGAGGAAAATATAAACAAAGGAAAGTTAAGGACACTAAATAGTTTTAAAACATCAACATTCTGCCTAGATGCAGCTAAGTAATGACTCCACTGGTTCCAGCAGTGTGGCAGCGGAAGGATTTAACAAAAAGATCTATTAACAGTGAACAAAGATTTGGATGACAGGAGACATTATTAGTTTTTGCTATACAAAGCTAATTTAGATCTGTTTTTAGAGTCAGCACCATCTATGTGGAAATGGATTTAGGAAAATCTCTAACAAACCCTGAAACATTTTATACCTATTCCTGTATTAACCAGAAAATCCAATTAGCCTGAAAAATTACATCCCTCAAGCATTCTTCTTTGCATAACAGATATTCTATTTGTATGTTAGTTTTTAAAATATTCCCTATAGTGAAACTGCACATACAATATAAATGTTTGTAAATATACAAACGTACATATGTATAGTTAAATTTGAATTTTTAAACACAATAAACATCTATTTCAACAGCCAACACAATTTGGCAATAAAGGGACTAAAAGGAAATATTTAAATGTTTTTTCAATTAGAAACGAAGTGTAAATCTATAACAAATAAGGAACTGATCTTGTGAACCCAGAGAAGAATAACACCTCAAAATGTTGATGAACTGCTCCATATATAAAATTTTCCAGATTAATTTAAGATAGGTTTCAAATGCATTAGCTTATCATGGTCAGTGAAGACACTCCTTTATAAACATATCTGCCAACATAAAAAGCTAGAACTTAATCCAAACATTTCTAGATTTATGGTCATCATGATAAACATTCATATTGTATTTTTAAAATAATGATTCTAGGCATTAGAGTTGTTTGGCCTTCCTAAATTTATGGCAGGTTGTCAGTCCTCATTTCTCTGTCTGGCACGAGCCCATAGATAAAGGTCTACAAAATACCATTTCTACTCTCCAGTTTTTGTGGGTTTTTTTAAAAGTTTGTTTGTTTGCCTATTTATTTATTGGGGGAGAGAGAGAGAGAGAGAGACAGAAAGAAAGAAGTGGGTGGGTGAGGGAAAGTGAGAGGGAGAGAGAGAGAATCCCAAGCAGACTCTGCACTGTCAGCATGGAGCCCAACTCCAGGCTCAAACTCATGAACCTTGCAATCATAACCTGAGCCTAAATCAAGAGTTGGATGCTTAACTGATTGAGTCACCCAGGCACCCCTTACTCTCCAGTTTAAGACCATACTTTCTACCTATAGGGAACTGGGAAACTTGATACTCCAGGCTGATATGTCATATATTAAAGGGGCATTAGTGAGATCATGAAGGGAAAACAGGGTATCAGGAGCAAAATGTACAGTTTTTAAGGCTATTTAAAGGTTTAGAGCTCTGAACTAACATACTGATTTTCAAAGTTTCATATTCTTATCAACCATTAATATGAACTTTGAAATGACCTAAAAACCTACTGCTCTAAGGAAGACAATAAATATGATGTGTCCATTTCACTGCAAGTGAAGGGCCAAACTGAATTTTATAATTTTGACTCAAATTCTGGAATCTCTAAAACCAACTCCTCCAACTTCATCTCCCTAATATTCTTTGATAAAATCCATGCTGCAAGCAAGGGTCACAATACTTCTCGGTTACTTTTCAAAAAGGAACATGCCTTTGATGGGACATTAATCTAGGTTTCCCTTTCCCCTTTGACTTCATGCATTTGTAGCTAAACACTGGTCATCATTCCAGAAACATTCAGCATATGTATTATGTACCATGCACTACACTAAGGGCACTCGATATGCAGAGATAGACAAGACATAATAACTAGTATGGCCTGGAGATTACAGACTGACTAAAGAAAAAGAAGAAAATAATCATAAATGCAGTGAGTACAACAAAGGAGGAGTACAGGACGCAATGGGAGTTTATGATGAGAGGGTATCTCAGAGATGCCAAAACTAACAAGACTGTTAAGAGGTCAAGAAAATTAATACTTGGGGCAGCTGATACTTGGGTGACTCAGTCGGTTGAGCATCCAACTTCAGCTCAAGTCATGATCTCACAATTCTTGGGTTTGAGCCCCACATCAGGCTTTGCGCTGACAGTGCAGAGCCTTCTTGGGATTCTCTGTTTCCCTCTCTCTGCCCCTCCCTAGCTCATGTTCTCTCTCTCTCTCTCTCAAAAATAAACATAAAAAATTTTTTTAAAGAAAATTAATACTTAAAAAGTACCACTGAAAACTTATCAATTACCTTCCATTCTGGGAAAAAGAAGTAAATGTGCTTTTCCCTATTCCTCACACTAAGTACAAATAAAAACACTGGATGTAATACAAAACAAACACAAGAACACATCTGTCCACCCACAAATGAATGGATAAAGATGTGGTGGTACACACATACACACACACTCTCAGCCATAAGAAAGAATGAGATCTGCCATTATTACAACAACATGGATGGCCCTAGAGAGTATCATGCTAAGTGAAATAAGCCAAACAGAGAAAGACAAATACCATATGATTTTACTTACATGTGGGATCTGAAAAGCAAAACAAATAAACAGAAACAGACTCATAAATAGAGCACAGACCAGTTGTTGCCAGAGGGAAGAGAGTGAGGGGAATGGATTAGGAATTACTATTATTAAATTATTAAAACACACACAGACTCTGAAAAGTAGAGAGAAAGTAGACCAACTAGTGACCTCAGGACCCAACGAACAACATGGTGGTGAGTTTCCTATGTTTAATTTTGGCTTCATATATCCCAGATTTGAAGGCAGAAGTCAGCAAAAAACAGAAACACTAACAGACAGACTAAAAGGCCCCAACAAATCCCTGCTCTAACAAAAGGACCAAAAAAGAGGAAGATTTAGCAAGACTGAAAACTTTTATACATAACCACTCTGCATCAGCCAAATGCTACATAGAAAAAAACTCCAACAGTCTCACCACATATTACCAACAATGGCAAACAGGTAACCTAGATCTTCACACTTACCAGGCTGGAACAAGGCACTCCAAAATGCCCACCTGAGTGGTGTCAGAGAAGGCAGAAGAAGAAACTAGGAGTCATTACCAGACAGTAACAAGATAACCTCTACCCCAACACACACACACACACACACAGCCTACTGGGAGAATCAGAACTTACGTTACTGCCAAACAGCAAGGAAGCCATCCTCTAACCCGCGGTGTTAGTGGAAGCCAGGTGGACCAAGTAATGAGGTAATTCAACCCCTCCTAGCCAGGGAGGTAGCAGAGAGATTTAGTGAGGAACCAGACATTAATGAGAAACTCTCAGAAAAGCTCCCAAACATGGATAATTGAGAAATTTAAAGCCTCTGCTACCTACAACCACAGCAAAATTTAAACACAATTCAATATCTTGCCAGATTAGCCTAACACTAGAGGTCTAGTCACTTCAGTTCCCCTTACCCAATAGAACATGTCTGGCTTTCAACAAAAAATCAGAAGATATGGCAAAAGACAAGAAAAAAATTTGAAGAGATAACATAAAGCAAGCATCAGATATGGCACAGATCTTCAAATTATCAGGGAATTTAACTTCTATTAATATCTTAAGAGCTATAAAAGAAAAAAATTCAAAAACAAATAAGTAATGTAAGCAGAGAGATGGAAAAGCTAAAACAGAATCAAAAAAAAATTCCAGAAATTAAAGCACTGTTAAAAAAAAAAATAGAAAATGCCTTTGATGGGATGATCACTAGAATGGACATGGCAGGGAAAAGAATCAATGAGCATGCAGATATGTCAAAAGAAACGTCCCAAATTGAAAACAGGATAAATATCAAAAAACCTACAGAAAGGCAGGTCATATGCAAACTGCAAAAAAACAAAGATCAAGAGAAAAGCTTATAAGAAGCCAAAAGAAAAAAAACACCTGAACTACTGAAGAATTATAGCATACTTCTCATCAGAAACCAAGCAAACAAAAAGAGAAGGGTGAAATATTTAAAGTGTTGAAAGAACCAAAATCACCAATTTTCTTTGTATCCAAGGATTTTATGCAGCAAAATGAAGCAGAAATAAACACCTGCTTTAACAAACAAAACAAGGAATTCAGCACCACATCTGCCCTGAAAGAAACATTAACATTGTTAAAATGGCATCATTCCCCAAACTATCTACAGACTTCTGACCATCTTTATCAGACTTCCAGCTGTCTTCTTTGCAGAAACTGACAAGCTGATTCTAAAATCCACATAAAATGACAAAGGAGCCAGAAGAGACAAAACACTCTTGAAAAAGAATAATAAAGTAGAAGGGACAACACTTTGAACTTTCAAAACAGTAATCAAGACAGTCTATCTAGCACAGGCATAAGGATATACATATAAATCACTGGAGTCGAACAGTTCAGAAATAAACACATGTCTATGGTCAACTGATTTTCAACAAAGTTGCCAAGACCATTCAATGAGGGAAAGAAAGTCTTTTCAAGGAATGGTCCTGGAAAAAAAAAATTAAGTTGGACCCTTACTTTATACCATACATAAAAATGAACTCAAAATGGATCAAAACTAAATTTATGAGCTAAAACTATTGGGAGAAAATGAAGGACTATCTTCCTGACCTCATATTTTGCGATGGAGATGCACTAAAAGCACTAGCAACAAAGACACTAAAAGCACAAAATTAAAAAAAAATGGGTAAATTGGACTTGATCAAAATTTAAAACTTGTACTTAAAAGCACATTATCAAGAAAATGAGAAGACAACCCACAAAATGGGAGAAGTATCTGCAAATCATGTGGTAGCGGGCTATACCTAGGCTATATAAAGAACTCTTACAACTCAAATAAAAAGACAACTTAATAATGGGCAAAAGATCTGAACAGACATTTCTCCAAGGAAAATACACAAGTAGTCAATGAACCTATGAAAAGATACTCAACATCATTAATCATGAGGGAAATGCAAATCAAAGCCACAATGGAATACCACTTCACACCCACCAGGACAGCTGTGATAAGTCAGATACTAACCAGTCCTAAAGAAGATATGGAAAAATTGGAACCCTCATATATTGCTGGTGGGAATGCAAAACAGTATAGGCACTTTGGAAAACAGTCTGGCAGTTACTCAAACAGTTAAACACTGAGTTACCCTATCACCTAGCAATTCCACTCCTAGGTATTTACCCAAGAGAAGTAAAAACATATACCCACACAAAAACTTGTACACAAGTGTTTATAACAATATTATTCACAGTAGCAAAAAAAAAAAGGATGAAAACAAGCAAAATGCCTAACAAGTGATGGATAAACAAGAGATTATTATTCCACCATAAAAAGGAAAGATGTATTGATACATGCTACAACATAGATGAACACTGAAAACATTACGCTAAGTGAAAGAAGCCAATCACAGAAAAGCACATCTTATATGATTCCACTAAAATGAAACATTCAGAACAGGAAAATTTACAGAAATAGGAAATAGATTAAAGGTTGTTTGGGGCAGGGGTGGATAGAGGAATAGCGAAGTGATAGCTAAAGGGTACAAAAAACTACAAAACTCTAATGGAAAGACATCAAGAGCAAGTCTAAATAAATGAACACATATTCCTTGCCCATGGATTGGAAGACTCAATAGTGTTAAAACATCAATTCTTCCCAACTTGATCTATAGATTTGATATAATTCCAGTCAAAATCCCAATTAACTCTTTTATAGATAACAAATTGAATCTAAACTTAATATGGAAAGGCAAAAGACCTAGAAGAGTCAACACAATACTGACGAATGATAAAGCTGGAAGACATGCACTCCCTAGTTTCAACACTTACTATAAAATTACACTAATCCACACAGCATGTTATTGGCAAAAGAATGACACAAAGATCAATGGAACAAAACAGCCCAGAAATATATCACACACAAATGGTCAACTGACCACTAACAAAGGAACAAAGGCAATTCAACAGAGAAAGGAAAGTCTTTCCGTACATAGTGGGAACAACTGGAGATAGATAGATATATATATATCATATATATATACATATAATATACATATACAATATATATAATATATATATACATATATACACACATATACACAAAGAATCTAGACAAAAACTTTACACCTTTCACAAGAATTAACTCAAAATGGGTCACAGACGTAAACATAAAATGCAAAACTATACATATTCTAGAAAACAGAGAAAATCTATATGATCTTAGATTTGGCAATGAGTTTTTGGATACAACAGTAAAAACACGGTCTGGGAGAAAAAAATTAAATTTTGCACTTTATTAACAAAATTTAAAAATTCTACTCTGTGAAGGTCACTGTTATGAAAATAAAAAGATAAGCTACAGACTAGGAGAAAGTATTTGTAGATATATATAGAGAGATATATACATATATATATATATATAGAGAGAGAGAGAGAGAGATCTGATAAAGGATTTGTATCCAAAACATACAATGTCATTTTAGAAAAACCTCCTAAAACTCAACAATAAACACAATTTTAAAATGGGCAAAAGATCTAGACATCTTACCAAAGAAGATAAAAAGACAGCAAAGTAAGCACAGGAAAGGATGCTCAATATCATTTGTCATTGGGGAACACAGATTAAAACAATCAGATCCTACACATCTATTAGAATGACTAAAATCCAAAAAACTAACAATACCAAATGCTGGTTCACCATCTTCATGTTCATGCAGAACAGGAACTCTACTACTGATGGGAATACAAAATGGTATAGGCACTTTAAAAGATAATTTGACAGTTTCTTACAAAGGTAAACATAGTTTTGGGGTGCCTGGGTGGCTCAGTCTGTTAAGCGTCAGACTTTGGCTCAGGTCATGATCTCATGGTTCGTGAGTTCAAGCCCCGTGCTGGGCTCTGTGCTGACAGCTCAGAGCCTGGAGCCTGCTACAGATTCTCTGTCTCCCTCTCTCTGCCCCTCCCCTGTTTGTGATTTCTCTCTCTAAAAGAATACATATTAAAAAAAAAAAAAGGTAAACATGGTCTTACCATACTATCCAGCAATCTTAGATATTTATCCAAGGTATTACCCAATTGTTCTTAGGTATTTCCCAACTCATCTGAAATTTATGTCCATACAAAAAAACTTCATGCAAATATTTATTGCAGCTTTATTCACAATTGTCAAAAATCGGAAACAACCACCAGTCCAAAAGATGAACGGATAAACAAATTGTGGTATATCCCTACAAAACATTCAGCAATAAAAGCAATGAGCTATCAAGCCATGAAAAGACATGGATAAGTCTTAAATATACACTGCTAATTAAAGAAGCCAATTGAAAAAGGCTACCTACCTACTGTAGGACTCCAATTAAAAGATACTCCAAAAAAGGCAAAACTACAGAGAGAGTAAAATAATGAGTGGTTGCCAAGAGTGGGAGGGGAGGGAAGGGGAGAGAGGGTGAATAACCGAAGTACAAGGAATTAGGGGGGTGAAACTATTCAGTGTGATACTGTAATTATGGATACACAATAGTATGCATTTGTCAAATCCCACTGAACTTTACAGCTCAAAGAGCAAACCTCAATGTCTCAATGTATGCAATTTTTTAATATAGAAACTCAAGGTGGGGTGGGGAATCCCAAAACAGAAAGCAGAATATGATTTTTTTAAATGTTATAAATGTATGCAGCAACCTCATTAAACTGGGGGGGCGGGGGTGGGTAGGGTGATGATCAAAGAAACTTTGAAAATGAGTCTGTAAAACTAAAATCAAAAAGAACTGAATTTTGGGGTGCTTGGGTGGCTCAGTGAGCTAGCTATCCAACTCTTGATACTGGCTGGGGTCGAGCCCCATGACGGGCTCCGCACTGGGCATGGGACCAACTTGGGATTCTCTCTTGCTGCCACTCCCCAGCTTGTGAGCTCCTACTCTCTTGCTTTCTCTCAAAATAAACAAACATTAGGAAACAAAAACAAAAACAACTGGAGCGCCTGGGTGGCTCAGTCAGTTGAGCATCTGACTCTTGGTTTCGGCTCAGGTCATGATCTCACGGTTTCATGAGTTTGAGCCCCGTGTGGGGCTCTGTGCTGGCAGAGCAGAGCCTGCTTGGCGTGCTAGCTCTCTTTCTCTCTTTCTCCCTCTCTCTGTCCCTCCCTGATTTGTGCTCTTTCTCAAAAATAAATAAAAACTTTAAAAATAAAGTAAAAAAAATAACTGCATATGAAGTACTATATTCTATTTAATAAAGTTCTATCCACAAGGATACAAGTTAACAATTCTGATACTCCTATACACTTATACTTGTATTGAACAATTATGCAAATGGATAGTGGACAATGGAAGCCCCATTTCTCAATGCTGGGGAGGAAGTTTATAGATAAGCAATGATCCATGCAGGAAGAGATTACAGAGTGGAAGACATCAATATGAACCCAGGTTTAGCTCAACATAGATGCAGATGATTACATATGGAAATAATTATAGATTGGGTATATATATGAGTTAGCATATCTATGTTTATTTCCTTGCTCTGTCAGCTCAGAGGGCCTAGCAGCCATGACATCCTAGTAGCATCAGCACACTAACACCCAGAACTTGGTTTCTAATACCATTCTCCAGTTACAGAAACAAGGGACCCCACGGAGAAATGGCTGATTCTAGGGCTGGGGCATAAAATACAGAGGATGAGCATGGAGCATCCTGAAGTGCCAGCAAGTAAGGAATGGCTAAAACACACATACACACACCTGAAAGAGTTTTCAAAGGCCAAAACTGAAATAATTGAGGAACAAAATATAGTAGTATTGATCATAATGCAAGGTATAAAGAAAAAATCTGTGAGTCTATACAGATATAAATAAATAACTGAATAAATGGTGCAAAACATACAAATTTCTCATATAAAATAATTCCAAATAATTTATGTAGACACTGTACACTCAAAGAGGTAGGGCATAATTCCTCCCCTTCTTATGTATGGGCCACTATAGCAACTTCCTTCTAAAGACCATGGTATGGAAAGGGAGGGAGAAAAAGAGTAACTTTACAGTGGAAAAATCTGACAATAACAGCTATCAGGTGATCAAGGTCACTATCAACACTGATAAATGATGTTGGTAGTTATTTACCCTTGACAAGATGTGATGAAAATGACATTTTACCTCTGTGTCTTCCTGCCCAAAAGTCTAGAACTACAGTCCAATCATGAGAAAAACATGAGACAAATTACAAAATAGGGTCATTCTACAACACCTGACCAACACTCCTCCAAACTGTCAAGGTCATTATAAACAAGGAAACTCAGAAAAACTATCAAAACCAAGAAGAACCTAAGGACACATAACTACTAAATGTAATGTGGTATTCAGGAAGAGATAAAAAAGAACATTAGATAGAAAATAAAGAACTCGTGAAAAAAGTATGGACTTTAGTTAATAATGTATCAATATTAGTTCATTAATTATGACAAATAAATCATACTAATATGTTAACAACAGTGAAAACTAGGTGTGGGGTATATCAGAAGTCTATAATTTCTTCACAATATTTCTTTAAGTCTAAAGGTGCAATAAAAAAGTTCAAAAGTAAGAATAAAAACAAATCGTGGGCGCCTGAGTGACTGTCAGTGGAGCATGAGACTCTTCACCTCAGGGTTGTAGGTTCAAGCCCCACATTTGGTGTAAAGATTACTTAAAAATATAATCTTTAAAAAAATAAATCAACTGTATTTCTATATACTAGTAATGAATATGTGAATACCAAAATTAAAAACTCAGTATCACTTACAATTGCTCTAAAAAATTTAAATACTTACGTGTAAATACAACAAAACACATACAGGACTTTTACCAAAAACTACAAAACTCTGATGAAAACAAATCAAATTAGATCTAAGTAAGTGGAAAGAGACACACAACATACACAGATTAAAGACACAACATAGTAAAAATGTTCATCTTCTCCAAAATGACATGGAAGTTAATGCACTTCCTATCAAAATCCCAGCAAGATGTTTTATAGATATGGATCAGACTCTTCTAAAATGTATGAGGAAAAGCAAAGGAATTAGAATAGCTGAGTAGTTTCCTGTGGCTGCCGTAAGAACTTAATACAAAGCGGCTTAAAATAACAAATATTTATTCCTTGCCAGTTGTGGAGGCCAGAAGTCCAAAATCAGTATCACCAGGCTGAAATCAAGGAACTGGCAGGGCTGCACTTCCTCCAGAGTCTCTAGTAAACAATGCTTTCTTTGCCTCTTCCAACATCCAGTGGCTGCCAGTATTCCTTGGCTTGTGGCCACATCACTCATGTCTTCAAGGCCAGCATCTTCAAATCTCTCTGTGCTCCATCTTCACATAGCCTTCTTCTTTGTGTGCGATGCCCCCTCTGCTCTTCTCTTGTAAGGACATTTGTGATTACATGCAGGGTCCAGGAGAATTTCTTCATCTCAAAATCCTTAACTTAATCTTATCTGTATAAAGATCTTTTTCTTAAAAAAGAAATGTTCCAGGGATTAGGATCTGATATCTCTGGTGAATATCATTTAGCCTACTACAATAACTAAAACAATTTTGAAGAACAAATTGGGAGGAATCAGTCTACCAATTTTAAGACATATTATATAGCTACTGTAATCAACGATGTCTGAGAGGTGCCAGGTAAGCATCTGACTCTTGGTTTCGACTTGGGTCATGATCTTGCAGTTCTGTGGGTCTGAGCCCCACATTGGGCTCTGCACTGACAGAGTGGAGCCTGCTTGGGATTCTCTCTTCCTCTCTGCCCTTCCCCCACTCACCCTCTTTCAAAATAAATAAAATTAAATATTAAAAAAAATCAAGGATGTCTGATATTAGAGTACGGAAAGACACATATATGAGTGAAACACAACAGAGGATCCAGAAATAGATCCATACAAATATGGCCTACTGATTTTTCACAAAGATATAAAAGCAGTTTACACACACACACACCCTCTGGAGAACCCTGACTAAACTAGCTATGCTGTTAAGAGTATAAAAAGACAAACTATAGACTGGGAGAAAATATTTGCAAACCATGTATCTGGCAAATGACTAGTATCTAGACAATATAAAGAACTCTCTACACTCAAGAGTACAAAAACAAACAGTCCAATTAAAAAATGGGCAAAAGATATGAAGGACATTTCAATTAAAAGGATCTATTGATGGCAAATGAGCATATGAAAAGATGTTCAACATCATTAGCTGTTAAGAAATGCAAATTATAATCACAAGATATTATTACACACCTTTCAGAATGGCTAAAAAAAAAAAACCAAAAAACAAAAACAAAAAAACAGTGCAACATCAAATGCTAGTGAGCATGCAGAGAAACTGGATCACATATATTGCTGGTAGGAATATAAATGGTACAGCCACTCTGGAAAACAGTTTAGCAGTCTCTTTAAAAAATTAAACACACATCTACCATAACATTAGCAATACTCATGGGCACTTATGCCAGACAAACAAAAAGTTATGTTCACTCAAAAACCTGTGCAGAAATGTTTATATATAGCAGCTTTGTTTACAACAGCAGAAAACTGGAAACCTAGATTTTCTTCAATGGGTTAATGGTGAAACAAAGTGTGGTACATCCATATCACAGAATACTTGTCAACAACAAAAACAGCGAACACTGATACAGTTACCTGGATCAATCTCCAGAGAATTACGCTGAATGAATAAGCCAACCTCATAGCATATGATTCCATTTATATAATATTCTTGAAATGACAAAATTATAAAGATGGAGAACAAATTAGTAGTAACCAGGGTTAAGGAGGGATGGGGATGGGAGGAAAGAGGATGTGGTTATAAAAGGGCAATATAAAGGATCCTTGTGGTGATGGAAATGCTCAGTATCTAGATTGTACAAATGACAATATCTTTTTTTTTTTTTTAACGTTTATTCATTTTTGAGAGACAGAGCATGAGCAGGGATGGGGCAGAGAGAGGAAGACACAGAATCTGAGGCAGGCTCCAGGCTCTGAGCCATCAGCACAGAGCCCAATGCAGGGCTGAAACTCATAAACTGCAAGATCATGACCTGAGCCGAAGTCAGTCGCTCATCCAACTGAGCCACCCAGGCGCCCCACAAATGACAACATCTTTATCGTGATATGACAGTATAGTTTTGCAACTGGATAGAGGACACAAGGGAATCTCTCTGTATTATGTCTTACAACTGCTTTTATGAATCTACAAGCATCTCAAAATGAAAAGTTTAATTAAAGCAGATTGACCAATGACACTATAAGTCAGAAAAATAACAATCTCCTAGAAGACACATGAGGGGCAGGGGAGCAGCTCAAGGTTACAGAGGTGTATACGTAAGTCAAATCCATCAAGCTGTGCATTTAAGACTGCTGCAATTTACACACTTGATTGTATGCTCTGCCTCAGTAAAAGATTATTTTAAATTGTCATATGATTATTAATCTTGTTCACCATGATGATGGCATTGGCTGTGTATGAATGTTTTCAATTGTCTGTAAATTTATTTACCTGAGTACCTTTTAGCAGAAGCAGTTTAGGTAGAATGGTGGAGCTAGAAGTCCTACTAGAATGGGTTAAGGAGTGAGTGAGAAACAACAAAATGCAGAGAAGCAAATACATACAACTCTTCCCGGGAGTTGTCAATAAAAGAAAAGGGTGATAAAGTGATACTCAGAGGGGAAGGTATTATTGAAGTGCTTTACTAAAATGTGAAAAACACGAGATTTAAATGAGGATGAAAACATGGTAAATAATCAACCACATGAGCACAATGCTGCTTAATATTTAGCAGATATGGAGGGGAGAAGAGAGACAATGCTTGCACCACACAAGGGGAAAGGGGACTGCTGATACAGGTGTACCTATAGGTTTGATGGTGGAAATAATAATAGAAATAACAACAACAACAGCTCTATTTTACTGAATACTTACTATGCTAGCCAGCCCCAACATGGACCCCAATGATCCTCATCTCCTGATACACATACCCTTTATGGTCTCCTCCCACATAGAATAGAAGTGAGATGTGTAATTAATAGGAAATGACAATGTATGACTTCTAAGACTGGCATAAAAGACAATGTAGCTTCTACCTTGCTCTGTCTTGGACTGCTCCTGAGGGAAAGCTGGTCTACAACACAAGCACCTGTGAAGAGGCCCAACTAATTTCATGTGAGTGAACCATTTTAGAGGCAGCTCCTCCAGCCCAAGCCAAGCCTTCACAAGACTACAACCTCATGAGACCCTGTGCCTTTAAAACCAGTCATTTAACCGGCTTCTGAGTTATGGACCACAGAAACTCTGAGAAGATGTTACAGTTTTAAGCCACTAGACTTGGGAGGAATTTATTAAATAGCAATAGATACATAATGTACTTATACGCAAAGCATAGTTGTAAGCATATTAGATATAGTAGCCCACTTAATCCTCAACAACCCTGTGATCCCATTTTAAAATGAGGAAACTGAGACACAGAGGTTAAGCACTTTGCCCCAATTATGGCAGAGCTGGTAAGTGGTATGGAATCAGATCCAAATCTAAAGCCAGTGCTATTAACTGCTGTGCAATACATCCTCCCCACAGCTGAAGCATTTCCATCCTAAAGCTTTTATTTAGGCTACAGACTAACAGAAGGTAATAGAAGGTAAAGTTATTTGACCTAAGAGAGCAGGGAAAAGCAGGTGAATGAGAGAAATGATAAAGTTTTGAAATACTTGTCATGAACAGTTAGGAAAAGGACCTGCTAGAGAAATTTAGCAGGATTTCCAAGCAGTGTTAAGGGCTCAGGAGAGGTCAGGAGCCATGAACTTCCATGCAGTGAATTTAAGATGACCATAATGAAGAGAACACAGGATTGCTGGGATACATAAATATAAAACATACCGTGAACTGTGATGGCTATCAGTAATAGAAAACGCATCTTTCCCAAGTCCCGCTAGTTCAAAAAGAAACTATGAACAGAAAAATTCCAGGAAACACTGTATATCCTATGTCAAAGTATCTCATAAAGACTGAAGAAATAGAAGCCTCCTAAGACACATGATGGTAAACTGGCAGTGCTACTTCATTAACTGCCCTGATCTCAAACATCAGAAATTTTTCTAGAGAATCTTCCCTTTTCCATTCAAAATGTCACAAAAAAATTAAAAGCTATAGTAAGAACAAACTAGTTCCATCAGAGTCAGACCACATCTAAGACCAGCCTCACAATTACTGACTTAACTTGATGAATAAATCTTACAACAGAGCTTTAGACCAAAAATTTATCAATTTACAATTTCACTTAAAATTAGACTTCTCCAGGGTACCCGGGTGGCTCAGTCAGTTAAGCAAACTACTTCAGCTCAGGTCATAATCTCCCAGTTCATGGGTTCAAGCCCTGCATCAAGCTCTGTGCTGACAGCTTGGAGCCTGAAGCCTGCTTCAGATTCTGTGTCTCCCTCTCGCTCTGTCCCTCCCCCACTCGTTCCATCTCTCTCGCTCTCTCTCTCTCAAAAATAAATAAAACATTAAAAAAAATTTTTTTTAATTAGACTTATCCAAATACATTCAAGTTTTGATTTCATGCAATTGCTTTTAATTTTATTTCACTTTACATGACAAGCTGGCATAAACTAATCTCAAAATAAAGTTGGATAAGGAGGAAAAAAATCAAATCACTGACACACAATCTTTTTCAGGCCAATGCTCCATGCAAACAAGTGTGTATATTTAAGCACTTAAGACACCAAAGTGCATGAATGAAGGCAAAGATTTGTCAGCTAGTTTTTAAATATTAGAGGTTAATAAACAAGTTTTAAAGAACAAGAGTTAGCAGCTAACATTCCAGTGACACCTTTCCTCATATTCCCACTATTACCTGAAAACTTATCACAAATAAGCCAAATGAGTACAATTAGAAAACAAAGTTGGTCTAGTAAAAGAAATATCACTGGGTAAGTAAATCCTTTCTACCCTATGCATTATCAATAGTGAAGACCAAAAAAAACTTTTCCACACTTGAGGCAGCTCTAGTCCCACAAAGGTACGAGAACTATGGAAACCATAAGGCCAACCTTTATGAACTCTACAAGTTATTACACTATTCTCCACCTCATTTAGTCAGGATAGAACCTATTCTAATAACAAAGCAAAATGAACAATGCCTAACTCCTACAAAGATTTTAATTAAAATCTGCAATATTTTTGTTATGGTAGTACAAGTGCTCCATCATTCTACTTTTCATCTTACCCTTATCTGCTCAGTGGAGCTGCTGCTAAGTTCATCACCAGATTCAGAATCCTGATGTACTCTTTCTGAGCCTTCTCCTGCTGAATCACAAGACTGTTCCTGGGAGAAGCTAGTTTTCTCTATGTCCAAGAACTCCGGGCCGGGAAAGTGACCAAATAAGCGCGTCCTATTCTGGCCAGAAACTTTAGGAGAATGTGAATCACTGTTAAACTTTCCATTATTATGGGTCAGGTCCAGGCTTAGGTTCACAGTCTGACATGGATTATAGTTGGGTCCAAAATTCTGATTGGCATCACGAATAAGACCTGTTCCTTGAACAGACGATGACGGCTTTCCAAAGCTCGAAAGCTCAGGCAATTTGTTCACATTTTCTGTTGACCTCTGAAGATGAAGACTCTGTATCATTTTCATAGAATTATTTGGCAGTCCAACTGCCTGTTTAACAGGTGGCATGAGAGCTTTACGGGTGACCTCCTTGACATACTGAGCTGGCACATAAAAGGCTTTGGAGTTCTCATCTGGTTTGACTTGCCACCAGTCGTCATTGGTCTTTTTCACCAAGATGTATCGTTCTCCTTGTTTTATCACGATCTTTCTGTCCTTAGCTTCATATTCATAATCATATTCCACTTCAATATACACTTGTCCTGGAATAGTCTTCCCACTTCTGTCAGCCATTTTTATTCAGTAATGTTCACCTCTCAAACAGGATGGTATGCCACATTATGGCTTTATGCCTTGTTGGATTAATACAGCTATTTTTATTTAAATGGAAGAAGAGAATAAAGAAAAAGTTAACACAGCCTGGATTTTTAATATTTATCCAAAAGCATCATACAATCAAGGTATTTAAAGAATACTACCAGGGCGCCTGGGTGGCTCAGTCGGTTACACGTCCGACTCTTGACTTCGGCTGAGGTCATGATCTCACGGTTCATGAGCTGACAGACTGTGCTGACAGCACAGAGCCTGCTTGGGATTCTCTCCCTGTCCCTCTCTCTGCCCCCTACCCTGCTAACATGGGAGTGCACTCTTTCCTTCTCAAAATAAATAAATAAACAGTTTTAAAAAATATTACCTTCACCCTCCAAAAAGTAAACATGTGTCTAATATCATATGTATTTTCCTACATTAAAAACATCCATTCTAACTGTAATCTACATTTTCCAGTCATTTATAAGCAAAACCAAACCAATTACTGGAACAGTAAATATCCTAACCAGCCAGACAGAAAAAAATAATAATAAATAAGAGGTGAGAATTTTCCTTCTTTTCATGACTACCTAAAACCTCCTTCACTTTCTTAGAAAGGCTTACTAATAATAACAAATACATCTTAGGCACTTACCAAGAGCCAAGAACTGAGCTAGGTTCACTTATCTAAGTCCTGCTTTGAAGCTGGAACTGAATTTCAGTAACCCTGTACTATTTTCTAAAATGGTCAAGAGTATTAATGTGCTTTAAAAAATTATCCAATTATATGAGTTTCGTCTAACATAAATGGATAAAAAGGAGAATACTGTCATTTCCAGACAAAGTATGCACATGAAGAAAACAAAACTCCTAGTTTACTTTGCTTCCATGTTGTACCTCAGGAGGGTCACAATCCTTGTCAGGCTGAATCCCACAAATGGAAATAAATAACCAGTCTTATAATTTTTTTTTTTTTTTTTGAGAGACAGAGAGCAGGAGCTGGTAGGGTGGGTGGGAAGGGGGAGAGGAGGGGGTGGGAGAGGGAAAGAATCTTAAGCAGGCTCCATGCATAGCACAAAACCCGAAGTGGGGCTCCATTCCATGACTCTGGGATCATGACCTGAGCCAAAAATCGAGTCAGACTGAGCCTGCCCAGGTGCCCCCGATCTTTTTATTTATAAATGTTAAAAATTCTTACCCCCTCTACCACTCAAAGTCTGTTGCAGAATGAGTTCTAACTTGGCTTGAGAAATCTAGGGATTCACTTTTATTTCTATATCAATTCCAAAATACTTTAGTACTTCATAGAATACAGTATTCAAGCTTCAAAGTGATCATAGCATCTCGGTATTACTACAACTCAAGTACCAACTGCTGTAGGATGAACTGTGTTCCCCAAAAAAGGTATGTTTAAGTCATAAACCCAGGACCTATGAATGTGACCTTATTTGGAAATAGGATCTTTGCAGATGTAATCAATTTAAGATGAGGTTACATGTCATTAGGGTAGGACCAAAATCCAATGACTGGTGTTTTTATAAGGAGAGGGGGATCTGGAGGCAGAGAAAGGAAACACATAGAGGAAAAACTACATGAAGTCAGAGGCAGAAAATGGAGTGAGGCAGCTATAAGCAAGGAACCCCAAGGACACCCAGCAGCTACCAGAAGATAGAGGCAAAGAAAGTCTTTGCTAAAGCCTTCACAAATGGAGGACAACCCTGCCTTTATTTGGGACATCTAGCCTCCAGAACTGGGAGAGAATAAGTTTCTATTGTGTTAAGCCACCCAGTGTGTGGCACTTTGTTATTGCAGCCCTAGGAAACTAATATTAACCCAAGGCTCAAGGATCCTAAGGCAAAGCTAAGCAATTCTGAATACCGAGATACACCACAAATGTGTAAACCTAAGGTCCCATGATAACCTACCAATTCTCTTCAGCACCCAAATGCTGGGCATAGTATTACTGGGTGCTGTATGTACAGTAACAATCATTTCCTTGAGGACATTTTTCTTCTCTGTAATAGATAAAGCCCATAAGTCCAGATGATAAATTAGTGACACAATTTCAGTAACTAAAACTTTTACTTTCTGGACAAAGTACTTGGATAACAAATTTAATAATGTTTTGAAAAAGATTAAAAATAAAAAACTTACCTTAAAGGAAGAAATAAATATCCAGTATTTCATTTAAACCTATAAAAAAATAATAAAGTTCATTAACTTTAACCAGGATTGCTTTAAGAAGGCTAATAATATTGTTCATGATTTAGAATAGCTGCGATGTGTTGCTCACATTTTTATAACAGCTCTATGAAACAGTACAATTTTATATCTCAAGACTGTTCCGCACCACCCTCCAAACGTGGACAAATGCAAGGTATGCTTCACCACTGCCCCTCCTACTTCACTCTCACATGGTTTCAATTTCATTTCTGCCCCTTATTTTTTATTCTAACAAATATCTTTAAAAATTTTTAATAATATGAAAGCAACCTTTGTAAAATTGTTAAAATGACAGAACTGGTTTTCAAGTTTATGGTACTGAATGGATAAAGAGAATGACAACAAACACTCCAAGCTATTGGGAGTCCTAACATGTTTCCCCACAGATTACTTACTAATTATAAATAGATGAATACACCTTTACAACAGAGAAATCTGGCAGTCATGAGCTTAACCAAGTGATCAAATGCAATAACACCAACAGTGGGACAACCTTGATGATATATGCCTCCTAATGTGATGTACACAATGTTGCCTAAGTTGTATTCTTGTCAAAAACATGCTAAATCTTGTTAATTGTTAAGAAACAATTAATTCCAAAGTATAAGACATTCTATTAGATAACAGACCTGAACTCTTCAAGAAATACAATTTCATGGAAAAATGAATAAGGGAGGAAGAGTCTTCTAGATCAAAAGAGATTATTGGACCACAACAACAAAACCCACTTGGTATTTTAGTAGGTACCTAAAACTTACAACATGCAAAACCTACTTCCTATCTCTATCCCACTCGAGCCCCACCAGATCTGCATGGTCTTTCCAATAGCAGTAAATAGAAAGTCTAACCTTCCAAATGTTCAGCCTTTACTTTCATGTGTTACCAGGACATTAGTCAGTATGTGCTTTAATCCTTTTACCTACATAAAAGTTTTTCACTACAACTTTTTAAAATTCCACACTGAAATACTTCTCCTCAGGTGATTTTTTTTTCCTTTTGCTTTCCAGGAAGTAATAAAGTAACTTAAGCAACACCTCTAAGCTCATACATACCATAAGCAGTCAGGTATTTATCCGCAGCAATGAAGAAAAGGAAAGCATGAAGAATAACAAGAAAACTGTATGTCACGCTAGTAGGAGAGAGGCTGGGCAGTGGGGACCAACAATAGGTTAAAAGCCAATCCATGCTCAGTCCCTTTCACTGCCAGGCTTTATGACTACACCCTGCCCTGTGACTACAAAGATAAATATGAAGGAGAAGTTAGAGAGAAAGATGAAGTAGTCAGTTCACTATGTTCAACATGAGACATGCAATCTAAAGTTTAAAAAAAAATGAGACTGGGAGGACAAAGAAGATGGAGAAGTAGCCAAAAGACTTCTACATAGAAAAAGAAATTGGATATCAAGGCAGACAACATGAACAGGAGTAGACACATGGGATAAGAATAGGGGAAATGGAGCTGACATAGTTTTCTAGTTATAATACTGGGGTGGTGAGGTGGGGAATGAAACTGGGAAGCCCCTCAGAGAGACTATTAAAATTATAAACTTCTAGAAAGTCACATAGCAGGAATTATGTATCACAACCCAAGGTCTAGGAAAAGTTACATAAAATAAAAAAGAGGAAAGCCTTATTTTAAGTTAAGGATTCAAAGAAAATTAAAATAATTATGGGGTAGCTCTAAAAACTGAGATCTAAGTGAAAATTATCTGCAAGTATATTATATTGCCTAATTTTATTTAAAAACATAAGCTATATTAAAACAAACACTTATCTTTTTCTCTACTCTCCAAACTTGTGGATTCTTCTCTTTAGATAGGTTAAGCACTGTTTACCCTGCTATTTTACCCTCTCAAGTATTTTGATTTGAATCTTACTCATCCAACTATAATGCTCTGAGCACAGCTCTCCTCGAACTGAAATACATTCTGTACTCATCACCACACTCCCCCATCCACACTCATCACACACACACATCTTAAAACTAAGTACCCAACCACCAATATATATAAAGTTTTTGCATATCTACTGACCCAGTACCAACCACTGCTTTACTCGGCAGTTTCAACACCACCCATGTAGGCTTTCCATGACTCTTACCAGTTTTCTTCCTCATGTTTCAACAAGAACAGATATATACAACTCCTTACATCTTTTACTTCTCTTCTTCCACGTCAGCTTCAGAACTTTCTACCATGCTATTTTAAAATCTAATAGCCTCCTCCTTTCTGTCTGCCTTTTTTTTTCCCCCTCATTTTCTTTCCCACGGCAAATTACACAGCTCAGCACATGTTATCTTCCTCCCCCAGGACATCTGTTTTAATCAACTACATCTCTCAGCATGGTATCTTTACTAGGTATATCAAAAAAGTAAACAAATGAACACAATCTTAAGAGAAATACAGTAAATGCATCCATAATTAATGAGTCTATAATTTTAGGGGGATGAGTCTACAATTTAAATCTAACACATATATGTACAATGAGTATAGCAATTGTAATGCCATGAGCAACAAAATATTAATATAGCCTCACGTGCATAAATATTAACCAACTTTGGAGCACCTGGGTGGCTCAGTCGGTTAAGCATCTGACTTTGGCTCACGTCGTGATCTCGCGGTTCGTGAGTTTGAGCCCCACGTCAGACTGTGTGCTGACAGCTCAGAGCCTGGAGCCCACTTCTGATTCAAAGTGTCTCCCTCTCTCTGCCCCTCCTCTGCACACGCTCTCTCTCTCATTCTATCAAAAAGAAACAAACATTAAAAAAAAAAAAAAGAAACCAGGGGCGCCTGAGTGGCTCAGTTGGTTAAGCGTCCGACTTCCACTCAGGTCATGATCTCACGGTCTGTGAGTTCAAGCCCTGCGTCGGGCTCTGTGCTGACAGCTCAGAGCCTGGAGCCTGCTTCAGATTCTGTGTCTCCCTCTCTCTCTGCCCCTCCCCCACTCATGCTCTGTCTCTGTCTCAGAAACAAATAAACATTTTAAAAAATTTAATTTTTTTTAACGTTTTTATTTATTTTTGAGACAGAGAGAGACAGAGCATGAATGGGGGAGGGGCAGAGAGAGAGGGAGACACAGAATCGGAAGCAGGCTCCAGGCTCTGAGCCATCAGCCCAGAGCCCAATGCGGGGCTCGAACTCACGGACCGTGAGATCGTGACCTGAGCTGAAGTCAGATGCTTAACCGACTGAGCCACCCAGGCGCCCCTAAAAAAATTAAAAAAAAAAAAGAAACCATTTAAAAATATAAGTAAATATTAACCAACTTAAAAAGTACAATTTAGGCCACTTTTTTTTGACATGAAGCCCTCCACGTAGTTTTGAAAGTACTTGTTTAAAATGAATAATCTCCCTAAAAAATTAAAAATAAATAAAATGAACAATTCGTAAACAGACCTCTACTGAAGAAATCAGTTAAACGTAATGAGCACAATAAAATAGTTAAGGACAATTCCAGCATTAAGTTCTAGCATAAAGAATTATACCAGCAAATAATTTTTTATTTATTTATTTATTTATTTAAAAAAAAAATTTTTTTTAACATTTATTTATTTTTGAGACAGAGAGAGACAGAGCATGAACAGGGGAGGGTCAGAGAGAGAGGGAGACACAGAATCTGAAACGGGCTCCGGGCTCTGAGCTGTCAGCACAGAGCCCGATGCGGGGCTCGAACTCACAGACCGTGAGATCATGACCTGAGCCGAAGTCAGCCACTTAACCGACTGAGCCACCCAGGCGCCCCAATAATTTTTTTAAATTGTACACTTGCACAATGAAAAATCATAGGCCACTTATCAGGCACTTAGAATTTTTCACAATGCATGACACCTGTTTTCTAATAATAAAAACGTGTAGGATGTAAGACATTTCTTTAGGCCTAAAGAAGAGAAGAAAAATATAGTGATTAATATTATCAACTATATTGGCCATGAAGAAATAGCAAAAACAGGGACAGAAGAAGGATACAGGAAATATTTGGGTAACTGGAAAGCAGGAGAGAACACAAACATAGAGTAGTAAAAGAAATTTAAAAACTGAGATTTAAATCTGAAAGAATAATGAGGAAACAACAAAGCATTTGAGGAAGCAAGCATTTTTTACTAAAAATTACATTTGCATAGGGTATTTTAGAATGATTCGTGCCATAAAGTCTTAGTCAGAAATAAGGGTGGACGTAATAACTTCTTGGATTGTTACAAGAATGGAGAAAATACTCTAATTTAAAAGGGAAGAAATATGATATTGGGTTTTACAATGAGTTTTTAGTTATACCACCAAATATACAATCCATGAAAGAAAAAAAATAGGAGTTTATTAAAATTAAGAACTCCTTTGTGGCAGACACTGCTAAAAGAATGAAAACACAAACCACACACAAGGAGAAAATATTTTCAAAATACATACCTGATTAAGGACTAGTGTCCAAAATATACAAAGAATTCTTAAAAGTCAATAAAAAGAACCTAACATTTTAAATGGAAAAAGAATCTGAAAAGACAAATCATGAAAAAAACCAGACAAATGACAAATAAGCACATGAAAAAGTGCTCACCATGCCATTAGGGAATTACAAATTAAAACAAGACACCACAGCACACCTCTTACAATAGCTACAATCCAAGAAAAGCTGACAACACAAGAGCTAGTGAGGATGTAGAGCAACAGGAACTTTCATTCACTGCTGGTAGGAATGCAAAATGGTTCAGCTACTTTGAAGACAGCTTAGCAGTTTCTTACAAAGCTAAACATAGTCTTGCCATACGATCTAGCAATCACACTCCAAGATATTTACCCAAATAAGTTGAAACCTTATGTCCACAAAAAGTCCTGCAGGCAAATGTTTACAGCAGCTTTATGTATCACTGCCAAAACCCGGAAGCAACAAAGAAATCCTTCAATAGGACAAAGGATAAACCAACTATGTGTGAGACATCCACACAATGGAATATTCTTCAGTGATAAAAATAAGGTATCAAGCTAAGAAAAGATACAAACTAATCTTAAATATATTTTGCAAAGCGAAAGAGGCCAGTCTGAAAATGCTACACACTGAATGACTTCAATTATATCACGTTCTGGGAAAGTCAAAACCATACAGACAGTAATTGCCAGGACGGGAGGAGGAGACGGAGGGTTCCACAAGCGAAGCACAGGGGATTCTTTTAGGTCAATAAAACTATTTTGTATGATACTGTAATGGTGGGTGTAAGACAATGTACACGTCAAAAGCCATTAATCTTTATAACACAAATAATGAACTTTAATGTATGCAAATTTTAAAAATTCATTTAGGCAGTTGGGGGAATGCCAGGATTTCCCAGGAAAGCAGATTAAGACAAGATAGTCTAATAGTATGACAAATGCATGGAACAACCTCACTGAATGGATGGAGGGTGGGAAGAGGATGCTGATCTAACTTATTTTGAAAATAAGTGAAGTTTGTAAGAATATAGGCAAAGGAATTGAACATAAATACTGTATTCTAACTTGATAAAAAACACATCCCATGGGGGTACAAGTCAAAAATTCTGATACAGCCATATTTGTGTATTGTAACAAAATAATTAATTAAATGGAATATGGATGATAGGAACCAGGTTTCTCAGTGATGGAGTGGAAATTTATAATCATGGGGAAAAGACTAGAATATCCATGGATTAAACTTGGAAACATCAATACGAACTCATTTTTAGCTTAGTACAGATAAAATAACAAAGGTGATTCTGTAATGGACAGAAAACACGAATAGACACTTTTCCAAAGAAGACATCCAGATGGCAAACAGACACATGAAAAGATGCTCAACATCACTCATCATCAGGGAAACAGAGATCAAAACCACACGGAGATACCACCTCACATCCATCAAATGGCTAAAATTAACAACTCAGGAAACAACAGATGTTGGCAAGGATGTGGAGAAAGGGGAACCCTCTTGCACTGTTGGTGGGAATGCAAAGTGGTGTAGCCACACGAACAGTGTAGAGGTTCCTCACAAAATTAAAAATAGTATTAACCTACAACCCAGCAACCACACTAGAAATTTATCCAAAGGATACAAAAATGCTGATTCAATGGGGCTCGTGAACCCCAATGTTTATAGCAGTGCTATCAACAATAGCCAAATTATGGAAAGAGCCCAAATGTCCATCAACTGATGAATGGATAAAGAAGATGCGGTTTATACATACAATGGAATACTACTTGGTGATAAAAAAAGAACGAAATCTCACCATTTGCAACAATGTGGATGGAACTGGAGAGTATTATGCTAAGCAAAATAAATCAATCAATATCATATGATTTCACTGATATGTGAAACTTAACAAACAGATGATCGTAGAGGACAGGTAGGAAAAGTAAGATAAAAACAGAGAGGGAGGCAAACCGTAAGAGACTCTTAAATACAGAGAACAAACTGAGGGTTGATGGGGGTGGAGAAAATGGGTGAGGGGCATTAAGGAGGACACTTGTTGGGATGAGCACTGGGTGTTGTATGTAAGTGATGAATCGCTGGAATCTACTCCTGAAGCCAAGACTACACTGTTATGTTAGCTAATTTGAGAATGAATAAACTAAAATAATAAAAATAAATAAATAGAACAATAACAACAAAAATAAAGGTGATTTTATAAAGAAATACTACAGATATGTATCTATATATTGCTTACTATACACATTTTGCTGTCAGTAAAAATGATACCTAACAGCAACAAGTACACCTAACATCCAGATATGGTTTCTAATACCGTTCTCCAAATAAAGGAAACAAGGCTCTTTGGAGAGATGGCTGATTCAAGGACTGGGGCAGAAAATATACAAGATGAGCCCCTAGCTCCTTGTAGTGCCATAGTGACCCTTCCCCCTCTGGATTTTAAGGACTATATTTACTTTTTTTTTAAGGACTATCTACTCCTTAGATCTAAATGCTTATCATGGGGCGCCTGGGTGGCTCAGTCGGTTAAGCGGCCGACTTCGGCTCAGGTCATGATCTCGCAGTCCGTGAGTTCAAGCCCCGCGTCGGGCTCTGTGCTGACAGCTCAGAGCCTGGAGCCTGTTTCAGATTCTGTGTCTCCCTCTCTCTGACCCTCCCCCGTTCATGCTCTGTCTCTCTCTGTCTCAAAAATAAATAAACGTTAAAAAAAAATAAAATAAAATAAAATAAATGCTTATCATTTTTTAATGCTTATTATTAAACTACTGTCTTCTTAAACTATAATTCAAAGTGATATGGCACCCATTTCATATTCATATTAAAATATCTTAGGGGGGGCCTGGGTGGCTCAGTAGGTTAAGTGTCCAAATTCATGTCAGGTCATGATCTCACAGTTCGTTGAGTTTGAGCTCCACATTGGGCTCTCTGCTGTCAGTACAGAGCCTGCTTTAGATCCTCTGTCTCCCTCTCTCTCTGCCCCTCCCCCACTCATGGAGCTCTCTCTGAAAAATAAAAATAAAAAAAAAATCTTACATTATGCTGCCCCACATTTGAATAATTTAAATAAAAACTCACATTTCTGTAATTCTTTACTTTTACACACTGCATTTATGGAGAATCACAGTGCCTGTTTTTCTCAATAAAACATAAATTACAATTACTTAAGAGGCAGTAGGGTTCAAAATCATTCTAAAATAATCTCTTATATGTGGAGAGTAAATACTGATCCAGCTGATATATGACAGAGCAGAAAGTGAGGAGCCCACTGTATTAAAAATTTCACACACTCAGTACTTCAGTAAACCATCCTGATCAAGCCCTTTCAAACCAAAAATGATTAAACTAGAATTTAATCCTTTCAGATCCATTTGCACACACCAGGAAGACAGCCTATAAGGTTAAAAAAAAACAAACAAACAAACTCAGACCTAGTAAAAAGTCTAAGGATCAAAAAATTTTCTTGAGTCAATAGGTTAACTTCCTTTTCCTTCAGATTCTATTTCATAAGCTACCTATATGGATACTGGCTCCATGTTAACCTTTAAAACCACCCTTCTACAATAATCAATTCTGCTTCTGTATTTTTCAGCTTTCTTATTACTTCTTTCTGAATGCACTCCAAACAATGGATTCTTCCTTCTATACCCAACACCTGAGTCCCATATTTTAATTTCTTATTAAGAAATTTCTATAATAACCATTTTTAATTAAAAAAAAAGAAAGTAACCTTTTTTACAGGTCACATAAATTTGATCTTGCCTTGGTGGCATCAAACCTGTCCCCCCTTATAGTAACAGCACCTTGATTTTCCTTTGGGGAAGCACCCATGCTCATGATCTCAGTCCATATCATTACACAAGTTGTCATATATTAATAAGAATATCAGGGCACCAGGATGGCTCAGTCAGTTTAAGTATCCAACTCTTACTTTCTACTCAGGTCATGATCTCGTAGTTTGTGAGATCCAGCCGCAAGTTGGGCTCTGTGCTGACAGCACGAAGCCTGCTTCAGATTCTCTTTCTCCCTCTCTCTGCCCCTCCCTTGTTCACTCTCCCTCACTCTCTCACTCTCTCTCAAAATAAACTTAAAAAAAGAAAAGAAAATCATAACCTTGGTCTTTATAAAGTTTAATAGGATTTCTAATCCTCTAATAATTTACTCTAGAAGAAAAACTTCATTCACTTCACAATTCTATTGGTTACCTCGGTATTAACCACCCTCTCCCCCAACCCATTCAGATATTCCTCCAGAACTATACACATTACCCTCTTAAAATCTTTGAAATGACTATTTACATTCAACTACTTTCAAATGTTTACCAAATCCTGTGCTTTAAAAAAAGATACCATCTACAAAACAAAGGCAAATACAAGAATAGTGATTATTAACATCTGGCCATTGCAAAGCTCTAGTCAGACCTCAGTAACTTTTCAAAAAAGAAAAAACTATTCTGTTCAATGCTTACATTATACCAACCTACTCCAAATTAACATCATGATAAGAGCCATTGTTGGCAAAGGACTTGAATAGATATTTTTCCAAAGAAGATAACACAAGTGGCCAATAACAAAGAAAGATGGGGGCGCCTGGGTGGCGTAGTCAGTTAAACTCCCAACTTCAACTCAGGTCATGATCTCACAGTTTGTGATTTCAAGGCCCACATCGGGCCCTGCACTGACAGCTCTGAGCCTGGAGCCTACTTCAGATTCTGTGTCTCCCTCTCCCTCTGCCCCTCCCCGGCTAACACTCTGTCTCTCTCAAAAATAAATGTTTAAAAAAAAAAAAAAAAAAAAAAGAACATGGAAAGATGCTCAACATCACTAATCATTAGGGAAATGGAAATCAAACCACAACAACCAAAAAAACCCCAAAATAACAAGTGCTGGTGAGGATGTGGAGAAATTGCAATTCTTTGCACTGCTCGTAGAAGTGCAAAACAGTAGCAGCACCGGGGTAAGCAGTATGGTGGTTTTTTAAAACATCCAGCAATTCCACTTCTGGGTATATATCCAAAAGCAGGGACTTGTAAACATATATGGACACCCATGTTAACAGCAGCACTAATCACAATAGCCAAAAGATGGAAAGAAAAACCAAATGTCTGTGGACAGATAAATACCTAAACAAAATGTGGTACATACATAAAATACTACTGTGTATATATTACCACAATAGTCATTGCAGAATACAATTTAAATCACCTTACACCTGCCTACCCCCAAACCACAAAAGTCACTAAAATCCTCACATAGCTTTTACAGATACGCTTTCAAAGTAAATTTTAAAAGGCAAAAACACATTCAAACTTTTACAAAACTGAAAGTAGCACTTATGTGGCACACAAATGATGAATTATCACTACTACCAATCCCTCAGATTGAAAAAAGAAAGCACACTATGATTCCTAATTTTTATTCAGATTTAAATTATTTTACAAAACATTGAAAATCCAAACATGCAAATTAAACCAAAACAAGATTATTGCTACACACCAACCACAATAAAGTTATTTTCAAAAAATAAAGACAATACAAAATGTTGATAAGTCTACCAACAACTGAATCAGACACACAGTGCTAATGGAAATACTAAAAACAGTGCAACCAGTTCAGTAGTTTCCTATAAACAAAGATTTTCTGCAGCCTGAAACAAATTGTTCCTGGGCCATGAAACAAATCTCAATAAATTTCAAAGGACTAAAATCATACTAAGTATATTCTCTAACAAATGAATTAAGTTATAAATTAACAAAAACTTAGCTGCAAATTTGTTGTTGGAATCTAAACAACACACTTCTAAATAACTCAGAAGTCAAAGAAGAAATCAAACAGGAAATCTAAACTGAATAAAAATGAAAACATGACATCTCAAAACTTTTGGGATGCAGCTAAAGTAGTGCTCAGAGAAAATTCATAGCACTAAATGGCCATATTAGAAACGAAAAAAGTCTCAAATCAATGATGTACACTTCCCCTCTGAGAAACTACAAGATGAACATCAAGCAAATTAAACAGCAAGTAGGCAGAAGATATCACATGATAAAGATCAGAGCAGAAATCACTGAGAGAGAAAACAGAAAAGTGTTAGATGAAATCAGAAGCTGGTTCTTAAAGATCAGTAGTACTAACCCTCTAGTCAAATTGATCCAGAACACAAGGGGGAAAACCATGAATTACCAGTATCAGGCATTCAGACAGGGAACACAACTACAGCTTTAAAGGCATCAAAAGTAAGATAATACTATGAACAACTTTAACCCAATAAATCCAACAACTTAGATGAACCAGACAAATTTCCTGAAAGACAAATTGCCAAGGCTCGATAACCTAAAAAGCCCTGTATCTGTTAAATTGACATCTCTTTAAAAATCTTCCCACAAAGTCCTAGCCCAGATGGCTTCACTAGAGAATTTTACCAAAAATATAAGGAAGATAATACCAATTCTACACAAACCTTTTGAAGAAAATTGCAACAGAGAAAAAACATCCCAATTCATTCTATCAGGTCAACATTATCCTCATACCAAAACCAGACAAAGACATTGTAAGAAAAACTAAAGACCTAACATCCCTCATGAACATACATACAAACTTATCTCCAAGAAAGGACTCACATTTAAACACATACAGAACTATTCAAGTCAACAAGACAACCCAATAAAAACTCTGAGTGCCTGGGTGGCTCAGGAGGTTGGTGTCCAACTCTTGATCTCAGCTCAGATCATAATCTCACAGTTCACAGGTTTGAGCCCCACATCACGCTCTGTGCTGACAGTGTGGAGCTTGCTTGGGATTCTCTCTCTCTCTCTGTCCCTCCCACACACACTCACTCTCACCCTCTGTCCCCCAACTCTCTCAAAATAAATAAATAAACAAAAAAAAAAGACAACCCAATAAAAAATAGGTAGAAGATATACTTATCCAAAGAGGATCTACAGATGGTAAATAAGTCCATGAGAAGATGCCCAACATCTTTGGTTATTAGGGAAATGCAAATTAAAGTCACAAAGAAATAATACTACACATTTATTAGAATGACTAATATTTAAAAGACTGACTATATACCACTGTTTTCTGGAATGTGGAGCAACCAGAACTCAACACTGCTGGTGGACCTGTAAAATGGTAAAATTTGGAAATAGTCTGAGAGGTTCTTAAAAATTTAAATATATATCTACCATATGACCAAGGATTCTATTGCTAGGTATTTACCCAAGAGAAATGAAACCAGGTGTCCACACAAAGACCTGTGTGTAAATGTTCACAGCAGCTTTATTTGTAACAGCCCCAAACTGGAAACAATCCAAATGTCCATCAAGAGGTGAATGGATAGGGACGCCTGGGTGGCTCAGTCAGCTGGACTTTGGCACAGGTCATGACCTCGCAGTTTGCGGGTTCGAGCCCTGCATCTGGCTCTGTGCTGACAGCTCAGAGCCTGGAGCCTGCTTCAAATTCTGTGTCTTCCTCTCTCTCTCTGCCCATCCCCCACTCGCACTCTGTCCCCTCAAAAATAAACAAACATTAAAAAAAATGGTGAATGGATAAATTGTGGTATATCCACACAATGGGATATCACCTAGCAACAAAAAGGAATGAACTACTAATACACACAACAAACTGGATTTCACAATAATTTTGCTGAGTGAAAAAAAATCCAGACAAGAAAGACTGCATACTATATGGGTCCATCTACATAGAATTCTAGAAAATGGAAATGAATCTAAAGCCCCAGAAAACAAATCAATGTTGACCAGAGAACAAGGGAATGAACTATCCTGAGCTCAAGAAAATTTGGGGGGGGGGGGGGGGGGGGAAGGGAGGAGATTAACATGTTCTTTATAGTGGTGATGGTTTCACAGGTTATATATATATACATACATACATATATATATATATATATATATATATATATATACACACACACACACATATACACATACATCAAAACTCATTAAGTTACACATTTAAAATATATGCAGTTTATTAGACAGCAATTATACCTCAATAAACCTGTTAAAAAACCCTGTAATAATACAAATTTAAAGGGCACCTGAGTGGCTCAGTCGGTTGGGCGTCTGACTTCGGCTCAGGTCATGATCTCGCGGTTAGTGAGTTCGAGCCCCACATCGGGCTCTGGGCTGGCGGCTCGGAGCCTGGAGCCTGCTTCGGATTCTGTGTCTCCCTCTCTCTCTGCCTCTAACCCCACTCTCTCTCTCTCTCTCTCAAAAATAAACATTAAAAAAAAAATTAAAAAAAAATAATACAAATTTAAAGCACCAAATATTACTTTCTCCTATACTACAATGACTTAAAGTATATATAAAGGATATCTTGCATGGTAAGAATACTAGCAACTGGAATTTTCATTCACTGCTAATGGGAATGCAAAATGGTACAGACACTCTGGAAAACATTTTGTCAGTTTCTCATAAAGTATACATTTACCATATGATCTAGCCATTCCTTTTCAATACCTCTAGGTATTTACCCAAGAAAAGTGAAACCATAAGTCCATACAAAGGCCTTACATCAACATTCATAACAGTTTTATTCATAAGTGCCAGAAACTGGAAACTCAAAGGCCTATCAACTGGGGCACCTGGGTGGCTCAGTCGGTTAAGCATCTGACTTCAGCCTAGGTCATGATCTCACAGTTCCGTGAGTTTGGAGCCTGCTTCAGATCCTGTTGTGTCCTTCTCTCTCTGCCCCACCTCCATTCACACTCTGGCTCTCGCTCTCGCTCTCTCTCAAAAATAAATAAACATTTAAAAAATTTTTTTAAAAAAGGCCTATCAACTAATGAAACCCTAGACTAACCGTGGTACATCCATGTGTAAAATAGGAAAGAATGGAAACCTTAAGAGATTCTGGGAAGGGAGGAGGAGTGGAGGAGGATGGGCAAAATGGGTGAAGGGGACTGGGAGATACAAGCTTCTAATTATGGAATGAATAGGTCATGGAATTAAAAGGCAAAGCACGACGAATATAGTCAATGCTACAGTAATAGTGTTGTATGGTGACAGATGGTAGCTACACTTGTGGGTGAGCAGAGTATAACATGTAACTTTTCGAAATACTATGCTGTACACCTGAACCTAATGTAACATTGTGTCAACTATACTCAAACTTTGACACATCCTTGTGAAAATGGAAAGAGAAAATGTGAACAAGTACTTAAACTATAAAGCTTGATACAGACCATCACATTAATCACTGTTCACTAAAGGAAACAAAGTGGTGAAAGAAAAGAACCCACGAATCATACTGTATGTAGCCTTCTACATCTGGCTTATTTCACTTAGAACAATGCTTTTGAGATTCATCCATGTAGTTGCATGTATCTATAGTTCACTTCTTTCTACTGTTAAATGTTATTATATGTTAATGTATACAAAACTGATTTTTTTAAACAAACCAGTAATATATAGCAAAATAGTGGTAATTTTCAACAAACTTTTAAAGCTACCACTCAAACGTAAAATGTATTCTAAATTCTCCTGTGGCAAAAAAGCACAGAAATCAAGGTTAGAGGTCTGAAATTTAGATCTAGGATTTGCCATTTATGAGCACCTTAACTTACCTGTAAAACAGACAACACAAACCTCAAAAGATCCTTGTGAGAATGGAAAGAGAAAAAAGCACTCTGTCAACTATAAGGCATGATACAGAATATCCACACTAATCACTTATTCAAAAATGCAAAAGTTGCGGGGTGCCTGGGTGGGTCAGTCGGTTAAGTGTCTGACTCTTGATTTTGGATCAGGTCATGATCTCACAGCTCATGGGTTTTGAGCCCCCTGTAGGGCTCTGCTCTGACAGCGAGGAGCCTGTTTGGGATTCATCCTCTGTCTCTCTTTCTTTCTTTCTCTCTCTCTCTCTCTCTCTCTCTCTCTCCCTCCCTCCCTCCCTCCCTCCCCCCCCCCACTCATGTTCTCTATCTCAAAAATAAATAAACATTTAATAAAAACTTTTTTAGATGAGTTCTACATTTACAGAATTATTGCAAAGATAAACAGAGAGTTCCCATATACCCTGTATACAGTCTCCTCTACCTTTAACATCTTATATATGTATGTATGGTACATTTGTCACTGACACAATAACCATGCTCTGTTCAGATTTCCTTAGTTTTCCCCTAATGGACTTCTTCTGCTCTAGAATTCCATTCAGAATACCACATATACATTTTGTAATCATATCCTGTAGCTTTTTTCTTTTTTAAGATATTTTTAATGTTTAGTTTTGAGGGAGTGAGAGAGACAGAGCATGAGCAGGGAAGGAGCAGAGAGAGAGGGGCAGAGACAGAGGGAGACACAGAACTCAAAGCTGGCTCCAGGCTCTGAGCTGTCAGCACACAGCCAGACACAGGGCTCGAACCCATGAACTGTGAGATCATGACCTGAACAGAAGTCAGACACTTAACCTACCGAGCCACCCAGGCGCCCCATATCCTGTAGCTTTTAAAACACAAGTTACTGGGGAGCCTGGGTGGCTAAGTTGGTTGGGCACCTGACTCTGGCTCAGGTTGTGATCATGATAAAATCATGGTTTAAATGGTTCATGGGGTTCATGAGTACCATGTTGGGCTCTGTCCTGACAGCTGGGAGCCAGAAGAATCCTGCTTTGAATCCTGTGTCTCCCTCTCTCTCTGCCCCTCCCCTCCCTCAAAAATAAGTAATAAACATTAAAAAAAATTTTTTTTAAACACAAGTTACTGAAACCCAGACAATATAATGAGAACAGTATGAGGTGAGGCCCCCAAATCTGCATTCCTATCAAGTTCCCAAAGGATGCTGATGTGCTGATGGGGCTAATGTAAAAATACACTTAGAAGAGCAGTGGTCTAGATTCTAGACTCCAGAAGTGATGTCCAATGCAGGAGCCACTAGCCAAATGTGGCTACTGAGCACTTTAAGTGTGGCTAATCTAAATTGAGATGTGCTGGATGTGTAAAATACACATAGGATTTGAACACTTAGTCTGAATAAAAGAATCATGTGGATTACATGATATGGTAAAATTTATTTCACTTGGGTTCCCCCCTTTTTTTTTTAACTTTTTATCATGTGACTACTAAAAGCTTTAAAATTACACAGGTGAGGTGCGCCTGACTGGCTGGCTCAGCTGCAGCAGCATGAAACTTTTGATCTCGTGGTTGTGAGTTCAAGACCCATGTTGGGTGTAGAGATTACTTAAATAAAAAATTACATTACATTAAATACACAGGTGACTGGTATTACATTCGTTTTGGACAATAGTTTGTGTGGCCTGGGCAGAAGAGCAGCAAGGGTATCTATCACCTGGGGGATTGTTAGAAGTTCAGGTGATTCCCATGCACATTAAAGTTTGAGAAACACTAATTATCAACAAGGGAGGGGTGCTTAGAGATGTCAGCATTTGGCAGTTTGGTTCAAATAAAAAGCTAATGAACTGCAAACTGAAACTGCAAAATATTTAAGTCAATGAAAGTAAATGGAAAATGGCTGAATCACAGCAAAGCCGTCCACAATTGAGGATGTATCATAATTAGACCAGTTAACAACAGAAGAAAAGAAAAACCACAAAGATAGTGGCCCAGTGGGTTCCTCAAAAGAGAGAGATTTGAAAAGCATGATTTGAAGTAAAATGATGGTATGTGATAATCATACCTTTTCAGGTATGATTCAATCCACAAAACACTGCATATTTGCAATTAAAACTAAAAATGTTAAATATGAGATAAAATAAAAGTTTAATTTCACTTTTCTCTCCCACTATTAGAAAACTGTAATGTCCATTTGAGCCAGATTCACCTTAAGTTACCTTTTCTTATTACCAATTTTCTCAGATAAGCAAAATATTGGTACTACCACTTATACCTCACTATATTCACTGCTTTATTTCAATCAATTTAAACATTTTATTACCCTCCTTTTCTCAGGAATGTCAACTTCATAACTTCAAGTACTTAAGTTTGTAAAGCCCACTGTCTATCCACCTATTTACAAAAAAAAAAAAGCACCCAACAGATACTTTCTAATTAATTAAATGAAAACCAAGTGATTAACTGCAAATAATACGCTGTTTTTCTACAGCATTTATAGTACACGTTTTCACTTGTGCCTCACAACTAGTACAGTAAGTAAAAAATAAAAATATGTAAGTTATTGTCTATATATGAATAACCTTTACAAATGGCATTATATCAAAAATCAGTGCGTTAGCAATCTTTTCCAACTTTTATGGTGGATAAAGTTGAACAGAATCCTATCAACAAATCCTGGACATACACATACATAAACACATAATCTGTTCATTACACTTCATTTTTTCCCCCAAGCACAAACCCCTCCAGAGCCGCGGAGCTACATGCAACCGCGGGTCCCACATGTGCATCGGGCTTGTCTGGCCCTTCACGGTGCACTGCTCAGGGTTAAAATTTCACAGCCTGCTTTCAGGCACTTCTCTGGGCTCCCAAATCCCTATTTTGAAACCTTTCCAAGCCATTTCAAAACAGAGAAAAAGAGAAAAATACTAGCACCAGCAGCCAGAATGTCTACTCAGACAAGAAAATGTACAGAAAGATGACCCATTCTGTAACACACCCTTTTACAGACCAGGGAAGGAACACTGGATATGGACAAATAAATAACAGCTCTAGGCCACCATTTCCCAACTTTTCAGTAGGAAACAGGCGTGGCCAGGGGCTAGATACTTTTTAACAACCTTCCACTGTAACACCGAGTCTTCCGAGGTCTCACCTTCAGAAGGGGTGGCAGAATCTGAACCAGAAGCCGAGTGACTCCTCGCTTGCTGCTCCTTCCTCCACATTTCCTCCCCTTTGGAATATGTGCATAAATGCTCAATAAAATCTGCTCATAGGTCATAATTAACTATAAAACAATTCGAGCGTTAGGTGCCTTTACCCATAATAAACACTTCACTTGGAACGGCATTAGAACTTTCCTAAAGCTATGCTTTAAACATTTTGCTTTAGCCTTTGCAAATGCATTTATAACCGCTGCTGCAGTCGAAGGAAAACATCGCAAGCCTCTAAAACTGAAGGCCGTTGGCCGTTGAGTTTTTCTCAAAGGGTATGCTGACCCTGCGGACATTTCTTCTCACAGGGTCTGCGGTAACTTAAGATCCAACACTTAAAGGACAGCCATTCTTGGAAGACAATCAACTGCGTTGAAACGGCAGGAGGGCAGCACGCTCATAAGGAGCATTTTTTTTTTTTTTTAATTCAAGGACTTTGAGGAGATTGCTCCCAGAAGAGCTAGAGTAGCAAGTGTCCATTCAACAGGGGCGGAGCACCTCTAAAGACTGCGGAGACCAAAGTGCCCAGTTTAAGGTCAGCAGTCGAGGGGAGGCCCCAGGTGGGCTGCCTGGATGGGCGGAGGGTTGCACACCCCACAGCAATTAGAGAGCGGGCACACGCAGCTGCAGAAGGCGAGGAAGGAGGGCGGCACCAGCCTGCCTCTTACACACACACACACACACACACACACACACACACCCCGACGCCCTCCTTCCTAGGGGCGGGGCGGGCGGGCGCTGCCCTCACACAGGAAGTCAGGAAACCCGGGGGGCAGAGGAGCCACAACTTTAGAGCCATTTAAACCCTCTCGCCCACGTCAGCCAATGGGCTGGCCACGGCCCCCCTGCCCCCAGCGCCAACCTCGCGCCCCGCGCCGCGCCCCCTCCGCGAAGCTCCCGACCGCACCTCGCGCTCACCTCGGCGCCGACGCGCCTCCCGCACACACCTCCCCCTAACTCCGCCGCCCTCGGCGGGCACAGCCCCGGCCGCGGACGCCTTTGTGCAGCACCTCACCAACCTGCCCTCCGTCCGCGGGAACCTGTGTCCCCCACCTTACCGAGAGGACGGCGGCCTCGCGGGAGGCAGCTCCCTCTTGTACTAGCACGGGGTCTGCAGAACGCCCAGGCGAGCCCGAAGGGCGCTCACACCGCGGCGGCCGCGGCCAGCCCGTCCCCGCAGGCTGGTCTCCGAGGGAGGGTAAGTTCCAGGGCACGTCGGAGCGCGCCGGCGCGGGGGCGGGGCGGGGCTGGCGGCTCACGTGACGGCAGGGGGCGGGGCGGGGCTCACGTGACGACCCGGGCGGGCGCCGGGTGAATCGGCTGAGGTGGATCCGGGAGGAGGGGGGCGGTCCGAGGGACTGGCTGAGGGACTCGGGCTGGCGAGGTTGTTGCCTGCCAAGTGGGCGTAAGCACTTTGTAAACATGAAGTGGGAAACGTTGAGAGAAAACGCTCGGGCGAAAACGAGGGAAGGGCGAACGGGAAACGGAGCGAGCACTAGGGTGACAGGAACGGAGCCCAGGGAAAGACAGCGGGGCGGTGGGCCCTGCCCGCTCCCTTTCTCGGCCCACTGGCCTGCTGGGAGCTGCTGCCAGGCTTAGGTCAGTCGTCCACCGCCCCGGAAATCCCTCGGGGAGACTCGGAAAAAGTGCCACCAGCTACCTCCTGGGGACGAAATGGAACACTGGAGACAGTGAGTCCATTTACTGGGTCCATGAGGAGCTGTCCTTCGCTGGGGCCACCAGGGCAGATTGCTGCACCAGCTGTGCACACACACTCAGGGCTGAAGAGGGCCCTGGGGACCCGAGAACGGCCGCTCCGTGGTCAGGCTGCTGCAAAGCAGCATGACCCCTCGTTCAGCATTCAGCTGAATGCTGAAGCAGCCCAATGGCTGTCCATGGGGCCAGCTGTGTGCAAGCCCCGGGGCCACAGTGTCATTGGCCAAAGTCATCACTGTTTGCAGCGTTTGCACTTTGGCAGCACAGAATCCAGAAGTCAGAGGCACTAAAGGTTTTTCATGGTGATCCTATGGCAGGAGTTGTACTCGACAGAGAATCTGGAAAAGACACCTAGCTTCTACCATTGTCCCTTCACACTTCTCGACCTCAGCTGTCAAAGGAGTGTGTTCACTGAACTCAAAGGCTCCTTCTTCTAGCCCTAAATTTAATGACTGTGAGGAAAACTGATCAGCATTATTAGGTCATAAGGAACCACTCATTCAGTAACCAATTGTTGTGTCTATTATGGTGCCGGGATTAAATTTTAACCATTCCAGAATTTAAAAAAAAAAAAAAAAGTGGGAGGATATGGTTGGAAAGTCACTCTCGGGAATTGGCCCTTTTCTGTTCTTCACCTCATACTTGAAGATGCCACTGTGTCTGGCTTCCTTATCATAAGCTAAATTCCCATTTGTTCTTTAATGACTATAGAGAACCCACTGGGTTATTGGCAAGTTCGAACCCTTAGTTTTCCACCTTCTTATTAAATTTAATGGGTGGGCGGCACTACAGTTTTAAAATATTTTCATTTTAGAAAGGAAAGACACTTTCTAAACAAGCCAGAGACTGTCTCTATCATTGCACTTTCCACCACCCCTTCCTTGACACTAATGGTTTTTCCTGTCTCCCTCAGTTTCTAACATGTTCTCTTTTCCATGCACTTATTCAGCATACAGAGTGTTGCTGCTGTATGCTTCCGAAACTTTTCCATAGAATCCCTTGTGATCTCTTTCTAGAACCAAAACAAGGACAGGCTACAAAAAGTAAACTGTGCCCTGATGGGAATGTGCTGATAACTTTATCTTCCCTACTCCCCAGACCTGAACTGGGCACCCTTGGTTTCAGCAAGAGAAAACTGAACAGTTTGCATGCTTGCTGATCTGCCTGTAACTTCTACTTCCTATTTCACAACATAATCTCAGATGATACCACAATGCCCACAGTATGCTGATCACTACCAACAGCAGATGGAGTCAGATAAAAAGAGCTCTCGCTCAAGTGTGTTGTTTGAGAAGAGCCTGATGGAGAGCTATGAAATCATTTGCAACACTGCGTCTAGTTAGTTTTTAAATAAGACTAGCAGCATATGTCTGGCTCCCATGCTCAGGATCTCAACAGATCACTTTCAGGATATTGACATTTAACTGACTTCTAACGAGGTAGCATGAAGTTCCAAAATGTAGAATTCAAATGTAAGCTCCACAAAGGCAGCGATTTGAGTTTGGTGTGTGTGTGTGTGTGTGTGTGTGTGTGTGTGTGTGTGTATCCAAAGTGCCTGAAAGTACTTGGCATGTGATAGATGCACAATAGATTTCTGTTGAAATGTACTCTGTAAATTGCTGAATATGCCCTGCTTTCTAATTCTGTAATAGGTAACCGACTTTTCATTTTGTATTTCTAAATGAAAAGGCATAAAATTATATCTGGCATCCCTGCTTTGGCTAGGTTCTAGAGAAACAGGAATTTGGCAGTCCCTATCAAAATTACAAATGCATACATATTCTGAACTCCAATTCACTTCTAGGGATTTATCCTGCAGATGTATTTCTATACATGAGAAATGATAAAGTATTTCTTATAATGTTGTTGAGAATAGCAAATGGTTGGGAATAACTAATTAAATTATGATAAATCCATACATTCAAACACTGTATGGCTATTAACAAAGAAAAGACAAAATTCTTTATGTTTTAATATCACAGTCTCCAAGTTTTTTTGTTAAATGAAAAAAAGCAGGAAAATGGTGCAAAATAATGTATTTCCTTGTATATGCATTAAACTAGGACAAACTAACTGTTGATGTATAAGAAATCTGTGGATGGAAGGCCTGAGAAAGATCCTTCACTGTATTCATATCTGAACTTTTTTTTTGTATCTAAACTTTTTGATATTCAAACCATGTGAGTGATTTAACTACTCAAAAATTTAAATTAAAATATTTAATTTTTTTCTGTTATCTTTATTTTGTTATTAAAACAGTCAGGCTTCACCTATTTTATCAAAGTTTACCTAATCAAATAAGCCTATCAGGTAAACTAGTACATAAATAAGGTAAACATTTTTTTTTAATTAATTAATTTATTTTTGAGAGAGAGCGAGAGAAAGAGCATGAGCTGGGGAGGGGCAGAGAGAGAGAGGGAGACAAGAATCCAAAGCAGGCTCCAGGCTCCAGGCTCCGAGCTGTCAACACAGAGCCCGATAACAGGGTTCGAACTCACAAACTGTGAGATCATGACCTGAGCCAAAGTCTGATACTCAACCGACTGAGCCACCCAGGCACCCCTATAAGGTAAACTTTTTAAAAAATCAGTTATTTTCATTAAGTTTTGATTGAACAATAACTGTACCTTACTGAAATAATTTAAGACCCAGGTACTATACTTACTTTGAAGTATGGTTACATCATATCAAATATATGTGTATTTTCAAAAGAACTTTATTTTTCTTGAAATAGAGCCTTATTTGGACACGTTTTAATGACTTGGATCCTCTAAATAAGTATTAAAATTAGAATTTTGTGGATCATTTATTCATCTCTTAATTAAAATTAAGAAAAAAATATTTGGGAAAAAAACACTGAAAGCATGTGTTTCTGTGTATATCTGTTAGTTTGCCCACTTTGTAATGTCAACTACCTTCTGTTTTCCAAAGATTACCTAGGTGCCCTGGAAATTACTTTGCCTACTGTGTTTCAGAATTTTATTATATTTATTCCTAGACTTAATTTCCAGAAATTTCAAAAAGAATTATAATCATAGACTACAGTAGCATTCAAGTTTACAAAACACCGTCTCCTTGAGGATTTTAAGGGCTTTGTTAATATATTCTTGTGAAATCTCAGTTTTCATAATATAAACTTACATGATAAGTGTTTTCACACTTTTTGTTAGAGACAAATTCAGGCATAAGTAATTAGGACTAAAAGGCAAACTGCCACCTCGAAATTGTATAGCCAGGGCTACCTAACACCAGAAAATTAGTAATTGGCTTTAACATTTAAACTATGTAATCAGCCAATCAATAATTAAAGGTATATTTTAATTTGTTCTGCTTATATCCTTTAAATTATATATGCAGCCATTTAAACTTTATAACTCAGATATAGGCACTAAGAAATCACCTTAAAATTAATAAAAAGCAATGACCAATAACTCATTATTCAAGTCTATTTACACTACATGAAAACCTTTAGTATTTGTCATAATTAAGAAGTAGTACAATGTTTCAATGTGAAACACAGGTAATATAGAAATAATATTTCTTGATTTAAAAGTGGAGATACTACTCTAACTTTGGGAATAAGGCAAAAATATCTGCTTTCACCACCTTGAGTCAACATTGTACTGGCGGTTGTACCGAGTATCTGGCAATAAGTAAATTTGTAGATAAAACTTTATGTATGTTTATACAATTTGGTACAGTAGATAAAACACCCAAACAAATCACATTACTGAAATCCATATGATTGGATGGAAGGATTAAAGAAGATAGCCCCAAACTTGGCATTTGGTAGGTGGTCAGTAAATGATAAAGTTGAAGTTCTGTGGAGTTTTTCAACTCTTTGTAAAAGAGTAATTTGTTATAAAATTGTGGAAATTAGACCTTTACAGATTTACACAGGCAAGGGATGAAAATATACTTTTCTTAGTTTAGGTTCCTCCAGAAACTGACCTTGAGGCAAGGATTAAAGTGCAGATAGTTTATTTGGGAGGGGATGGAAGAAGCAGGGGAGTGAGGAAAGGAGGCAGAGAAGAGGGAAATTAGTAAAGGATGCGTACAGTGGGTAGTCGGAGGTTAACCCCACCAGGGAAATTCTGGGAACCGAGCAACAATAACTTCTCTTCTATTTTCAATAACAGCCCTAAGTGTGAATTTGTGAAATTTTCTAAATACATGCGCAAGATGGAACTAACCATCATGATCATATTTTCCAAAAGATGCTAGATGAATTCTCCAACTCCATGGTAGCGGGGGCCCTATACTCCTTTAGGTGAGCATGTGAAATTTGCATTGCTTTCAGTGTATGTCTACCAATTCAGTCTTATAGTTGTGTATAATAATGGTTTGAAGAGTCAATCCTGGAGGATTTTCTCTGTCCCATACTTAAGAAGAAACGTTTGGGGGCGCGTGGGTGGCTCAGTCGGTTAAGCGTCCGACTTCGGCTCAGGTCATGATCTTGCGGTCCCTGAGTTCAAGCCCCGCGTCAGGTTCTGTGCTGCCAGCTCAGAGCCTGGAGCCTGTTTCAGATTCTGTGTCTCCCTCTCTCTGACCCTCCCCCATTCATGCTCTGTCTCTCTCTGTCTCAAAAATAAATAAACATTAAAAAAAAAAAATTAAAAAAAAAAAAAGAAGAAACGTTTGTTTTTGTGTGGCCAGGATTATGTTAAAAATATTAGAATATTAAAATGCATATTGTCATCTTTATTGCTCCATGAAGTTTAACTTTATCATTTCCCAGTATGAATCCAAATGTGATGATGTGACTACAAAACCGTAAGTCGGATTAATTATAAATCAGATATCTGGCAATACAGACTACCCAAATAGCCGAGAACCAAGAAATTTTTTTTTTTTTAAAGCAGAGCTCAGAACAGAATTCATGCACAAAATTTACTCAATCCGAAATTCTATGTTTAATAGGCTGGTTATTCTCCATACCCAGCCACCATCCCTGGATTCATTCTCCACCCCTTGGTGTCCTGCGTTTTGCCCTGGAGGCCAATCCCTTGGAATTGTATCAAAACCAGGCTCCCTTGCCCTGTTGGTTTTTGGTTGGGAGGCAGTGACAGAAGATAGAAGGTGGAAAGAGAGAAAGGGCCAGGATGTTTATTCCTCTCCATGCCCTGCCTTTCCAAGATCCTGGTGGTGGGGAAGCTGCTCACCTCTGCACATGCGACTCCCTTTAAGAACTCTTCTCTCACAGTTCCTGCTCTGTACAGGCACTGGAGCATTAATCGGGCTTTCCTCCTCCACCTAGAGGTCTGGATGGTGGAATGACTCCTGGTTGTACTAATCTCTGAGTGCCTCACCACCCTCTTGTTGGTTCCTTTAACCCTACCCACACCTCTGTGAATAGTGCCATCATTAAATTAACTTCCATTAAATTCATTTAAGTGGACCTTTTCCTGATAGGTCCCTGACTGACACATTTGATTAAACATGTGCCTGAGGAACAGTTTAGCCTTTGATAATTTTGATAATTTGTCCCACTGAAATTAGAAGGATTCCTAGTGACACTCCAGCAAAAAAAGAATAACCAATACCCTGAGGGCAGGTGAAATGAAAGGAGAAAAACACTCTATCAGAAAAGCAGCAGCAAATGCTTAAGCCGAGTTTTGAAAACATTTAGTAAAGGCATTTCAAGAACCCTCAAGGTCATTGAACTTTTCCTGCTGTTCATTTTAATGAGTCTAAGTGCTCCTCAGTAGTTGAGGCTTCACGGTAATCCCAAAAGATATTTTAAACTTCCCCGAAAGTAAGATTTTTAAAATATACATAAAAATCTGCTGCTGATTATGTAATCATTGGAACCGAGGGAAGAGAGGGACAGAACATCAGCCTACCACATACAAACACTCCACAGGCAGGTTTTTACATGTTACAGTTTGCATAAACTGCTGGCACACATAAAAAAACAGCCCGTTACCACAAGATGCTGGCTAATGCTTAAAGTATTCAGATTTGTTTTTGTAAATTTGAGTTTCTAGACTTCAAAAAAATTTATAAAACTGCATTCTTATTTCTACTTTGATATTATTTTAATTTCTAAAAATACAATAGGCAACATCATTTATCAATCAGTGTTCACTAGATGAAATAAATTTTAAGAGATGACTTATATCTTAATATAGCAATCTATCTAGTTAAGAAAAATACTACTAATTCTTTAGACCAACTTTGCATAGTTATTAAAGAACTTCAATGATTAAAATTATTGAAGTTTTTGAAGGGGGTAAAATAAAATTTCAATTTTCAGGGAACACTGTACCTCATCTGTTGATATTATCATGACAGCATTTAAGTAGCTGTCATGGTAACCACGATTTAATCCTCCATTAGTGTCTTGGAACATTCAGGCACCCCAGGAAGAGAGGAGGGTGGGTGATTCAGCAGGCAGCACACCCCTGTCCTTGTGAGTCACGAAAATACCAATGTTCTCACTCAGCATAGAAGATGTAAAATGCAGCCACTACATGATCTGTGACAGTTTCCACAAGAGCAAGGTGTTGGTTTCCTTAAATATCCCTGTCGTCTATTTTCATGGATTTCGAGACATTTTCACTTTGTGCTCATGTGCAGCCTTTATGTCTCTTCCTTTTGTTTTTAGGCAATTCAAAACATGTTCTTCACTTTCTTTTGGGTGCAAGGCCAGTGAGAAAGTAAAACAGTTCTTTTTGCTGCCTTACCAGTTTTGTTTGAAAGCAAGAAAAGAGGGGCTCCTAGGTGGCTCAGTCGTTTGTGTGTGTAACTCTTGATTTTGGTTCAGGTCATAATCTCATGGTTGTGAGACAGAGGTCGCACGGCAGGATCTGCACTGGGTGTGGAACCTGCTTAAGATTCTGTCTCCCTCTCCTCCTGCCCCTCCCTGCTCATGCTCGCTCTCTCTCTCTCTCTCTCTCTCTCTCTTTTAAAAAAAAAGTTCTTGCCACGTAGAACTTTCTTACTGTGTTTTTCATTTAATTAACTCATACTATTTCATGTGTGTGTGTTTATGTGCATGCACGGAATGAAAGAAGACAGATTCTTGTGTATCTAAATATATATTAAATCCTACTTAAGTTGGGGGAAAATATATAAAAGAAAGCAAAAGTTCTTTAATATTTAAAGAAATTGGGGGGAGGGGGAAGATACTCTCTCTCTTGATTTTACAGTTTGTCTCCTCTCTATCTAAGCATGTAGCTTCATGAGCAACACTTACAAGTTTGAACTCTGGATCATTAGATGTATCTACTAATACAGGGGCGCCTGGATGGCTCAGTTGGTTGAGCGTCTGTCTGACTCTTGGTTTCAGCTCAGGTCATATCTCGTGGTTTGTGAGTTCGAGCCCCACATCAGGCTCTGTACTGACAGTGCGGGACCTGCTTGACATTCTCTCTCCCTCTCTCTCTGCCCTTCCCCTGGTCACTCTTCTCTGTGTCTCAAAAATAAATAAACTGTAAAAAAAAAAAAAAAAAGTATCTACTAATACAATTCCCCTTAGCTTCACACAAATAAATCAACTTGCCTGTTTTCCCAGTGTTTGATGAAGATGCTTCTCTGATGTACTGATATGCAATTTCCTCATTGCAACCTGCATTATTTCCATAGAGAGTTAACACATTCACTTAACTGATCAGCTGAAAAGAGGGGTGTAGCCTCTTAAATCACAAGGATTCCAGAGCCCTCTTCCTTAGTGTAACAAATTTATTTCTTCTGATATTAATCAAACTGTTGAAACCAGATTGAATGCTCTCTGTCAAACTGGTTCCACTTCATTTCAGTGACCTTTGTCCTCTTGTGTTTACAGCAGCACACAAGCTAAAAAGATGCTTCGGTTTGATTAAAACCTGCTCTTTGATGCCTATTTCTTAAGCTTTTAGACATAAAATATTTTATCTTTAAATAAACTCACAGTCTTTTGTCAGAGAACTTTATATACATATTTTAGCCTATTTGAAGCACTTGGTGTGTTTTTTTTGTTTTTTGTTTTTAAAGTAGTCTCCACGCCCAACGTGGGGCTTGAACTCATGATCCTGAGATCAAGAGTTGCATGCTCTACCCACTGAACCAGCCAGGGTCCCCCTGAAGTAATTATTTTTACTGTGAACAGAAATTTAGCTCTTAGGGGGCACCTGGGTAGCTCAGTAGGTTGAGCATCAGACACTCGAGTTCAACTCAGATCATGATCCACTGGCTCCACTGGGTCCTGTGACTCAGGGTCATGGGATCCAGTGGCTCCACACTCAGCATGGAGCCTGCTTGCGATTCTCTTTCTTTCTCTCTCTCTCTGCCCCTGCCCCCACGCTCGCGTGCACACATGCTCTCTCTGTCTCTTAAAAAAATTAGCTCTCAGAATAAAGAGGGAGCTTGAAACACTTCTATTAAAGATGATGCATAGTAACTTTCTACCCACTAGATGAAGAGGGAGGTGCTAGAAAGATATCTGGAGGAAACTCAGGACCCCCACACTAGCATGCAAGTTCTGTCTTTAATTAGCATTGTCACTTTATTCAAGTGTCATCTTGGCTGAAACCTCTCAGAGACTTGGTTTCTTCCTCTGTCAAAGGAGAGAGTTAGCTGTGATGATTCCATGACCCTATCCATTCCCAATATTCCTTGATTCTCTTTATGATCTCAAGATACTTGACAAAGGAGATCATTTTTGAGTCTTGACTTAGGTTTTAAAATAACATTTACTGAAATATAGTAATACTTAATGCTATTCCTTTCAACCTCAAAGATTTTTCTTTTGTAATCCTTAAAATATCCATTGGATAAGAGGAACTATGATTATCTGGGTGTTTCATATAGGGAATTTAGGCTGTTTCAAGTCACTGTCAGTCACTGTCAGCATTAGAGTCCTATTTACTGGTCTTAAGCCCTGTCATTGCCAGGAGGAGGAATGTTCTTAGAGCCTGGGTCTGGATAGTCACCTATGCAGGGAAAAGTTCAGCTCATCCACTGCCACTTCAGAGACAGGACTCTGTATTTATGCCCCCTTTCAGTACTTGCTCTAGTTGTATCCATATAAGAAAAATTATATATGAAGTGCCAGCCTCCCAGGAAGTGGCTACAGAATAAAGGATAATAACTTGGTTCCAAACTAAGTTAAATTAAATTATGTCTAAGTAAATCATTTTAAAATACCCTGGAATGGCAACATTTTGTGGAACCACCATGGCTCCACAGTGACTTATATGACGTGTATTTCTGGTGTTATATAACATGAAAACATGATATTTGAAAAGTGGTCAAAACTTATTAGAATGCAGTTTTCGAGCGAGTACCGGCTTAAGTAAAGAAGAGAGCGATTTCACCACGGTAACATGGACTTTTATTTCACTGGTACAGCAGACGGAAATATATCACAGGAAATATATATCTTTCCTGCCCTTCCTGGATTCCTCTTCACATTGCAGTTCCAATGCTGCCTCTGAAAAGACTTAAAAGGGGAAGAATTCCACAGTGTTGCATACAGAAGGCCTTTCTCTAGATAGTGCTTCTTAGTTCTCTTTGTAAACGGAGATTACAGAGACCCCAAGAGATGAACAAAGGACATAAGATGATCAAAGGATGAACAATTAATAAAAGAGGAAATTCAACTGTTTAGCAAACAGTGGGAAAAGGTTCCATCTCACTACTAATCAAGGATATGCAAATTAAAGCACTAGTAAGAGGCCATTTAGTAAAGTGTTTGGTTGCTTGTTTTTTATAATACTCAGCAACGACATTAGTGTGAAAGCTGCATTCTTGCACACTGCGATTAGCTGTGTAAACTGATTTAGCTCTATTGAAAAGAAAATTGGCAGTGATACAAATGAAAATTAAAGCATTAAAATATTTTATCATTGTTGAACTAGTGATTTCACTCTTGGGAATCCTTTCTAAGAAAGTTTAAATATGGAAAATATTTTGTATACACCAACATGTTTATCACCGTGCTATTTGTTAAATCAAAAAGGAGAAACTAAATAAATATCTAATAATAGGCTAATTAAAGTATGGCTTATCCTTACCAAAGCATTATGAAGCAATTAAAATTATTTTAGGGGTGCCTGGATGGCTTCATCTGTTAAGCGTCTGACTTCAGCTCAGGTCATGATCTCACGGTTTGTGGGTTCGAGCCCTGCATCAGGCTCTGTGCTGACAGCTCAGAGCCTAGAGCCTGCTTCATATTCTGTGTCTCCCTCTCTGTCTGCCCCTCCCCCCATTCATGGTCTGTCTCTCTCTGTCTCTCAAAAATAAATAAAATGTTAAAAAAAATTTTAAAACAAATAAATGAACGTTAAAAATTTTTAAATATTCCTTTAAATAAAATAAAAATAAAATAATTTTATTGTTTCTAATCACATAGGAAAATACATACATTATCATGCAATGTAAGAAATCAGTTCATGGAAAACATGAAACAATCATGAAAACAGATTTTTTCAAAAGACAAAAATAAACTTATTTCCGGAAAAAAACAATGGAAGAAAATACACTAAAATGTTAATAGCAATTGTCTTCAGATTGGTAACTCTTTACTTTTCTTCATTCTTAATGTTTTTATATTCATCACTTATAATGTAGACAAAAATGTACTTAAAAAAGGATAAGAGCTTTTTATCATAGCCCCCTTTAAAAAAGCATTGTCTAAACAAAAAACTGAATTCCCTGGATTGCATCTCTTCTCACTGTTATCTTGGTCTTTTTTCTTTATATACCATCTTTACCTACGTTAAATAGATAATTGATCTATTTCTCAAAACACCAACAGCAAAATGTTCCTAACAGTTTCCTTAGAAATTTTGTATGATTGTGTTCCAATAAACAACTTCATTTAGATTCTTTTCAGTTTCCTTTGAACTCTATATTGTTATTTTTCAAAATGAAAGAAAGGAAAATAGTAAAAACAATGATAAAAGTTAGTACTATTTAGTCTTCAAAAAGAGCAGCCTGGCCTTTATCACAGGAATATTCAGTACTTAGAAAAAGGAACCCAGAGGAGAAGAAAATGACAGATATCCAGTGGGGGAAAAGTCTTTTGAAAGGAAACCTGCCAACGTGTAGAATTGTACAGTAATTTTGCACTATAACACACTGGGAATTATTTGCATGAGATGGTGTAGCATTGGGTTGGATTTGTATGATACCACCCAAAACCAAAACCAAGAAGGAGTATTCAGTTAAACAGATTTTGATAGACTCGTGAGGTGTCAGCAGGATTCCCCATCAAGCCATGGTGCTGGGGAAGAGAAATGGTCTCCAGGTTTCCTGAGCAGCTCCTGCAGATTCCTTTCTCCCTCCCTTTTCTTCGAATGCTCTGAACTTATGACTTTTTTTTTTAATGCGGTTATTTATCTATTTCAAGTAAACTCTACACCCAATGTGGGGCTCAAACTTACAACCTCAAGATCAAGAGTCTCACGCTCTACTGACTGAGCTAGCCAGGCATCCCTCAATTTGTGACTTCTGTTAGGAATATACAGTGTCTTTTTGGTGCTGAATTTGAGAAACTCTACTTGAAAATCAACAACTTCTCCACTCTATCAGCTTTTCTTTCCTATGTGATTCTAAAAACAAACAAAAAAATATAACAATGCCACAACTTGTTTTCTTCTTAAATTTTACACTAATAAATTAAAGATGAATGATATGATCCCTTTTATGATGGTGGTTGTTAGCTTTTAGCATGCCAGACTTAGCAACTCATTATTTATCCTCTTCTCCTGGGACTCATCATTTTTCCTACATTACCACATTGCAAGCTCATAGCCCTTTAACGCTCACGCCCTTGTGTACATTCCATTCGTCCTGCTCACCCATTATGGATTATTGCCATCTGGTGGAAAAACAGGGTGGACTACCAGATGGGAGTTTTGAAATATCCGGAAGTAAAGTGAAATACTTTTCATCAGGGGAAAATATGCAGTTATTTCTCTCATGCATATTCTGGGGTTCTAAATCAATGAGCATTTTCCTTTTCCATTTCACTTGGGGGAGTATACAATAGGTTCAGCTGCTGAATAGATGAAAAAATTTGACTTTCTATAACAATCACCCAAGAATAGTACTTGTGAAAAAGTTGGGCCACATTTTTAACCCTAGTACTATAAAACAAACACGACAACACAAAATGAAGCTAAATGTCTCAATTGCCTTTCCCTTTGCCAGGGAGAAATGCACTATGAGATATTTTCCACTTCTAAATTCTGTAATAGCACATTTGAGTCACTGGGCAACTTTCAAGTGTATTAGTTCTTTAAATGAGTTTTATTCATATTCAGAATTTAGCATAGTCTTCAAAGTGACAGGATGAATATAATTCTAGAATAATGAGGAGTTTCTCTTTCCCAGTTGTCATAAAATTTACTAAGATTATCACAATCTTTAAAAATTGAAATTAAACAGGATGGCAGGCCTGAGCTCCTCAAAAATGCCAACATCATAAATAACAGAAAATAGCAGGGGGATTGTTTCAGACAAAAGAGATTAATGAGACTATAATTACCAAATTCAGTGAGTAATTTTTGATTGGATTGTGATTGTGGAAAGAGAAAAGGATAATTAGAGAAATTCGAATATGGGCTATGTATTACCTAATATTACTGTATTGGTATTAAATTTCTTTTTTTTAATTTTTTTAATGTTTGTTTTTGAGGGAGACAAACACACACACACACACACACACACACACACACACACAGCACGAGTTGGGGAGGGGCAGAGAGAGAGGGAGACACAGAACACCAAGCAGGCTTTGGCTCTGAGCTGTCAGCACAGAGCCCAACACAGGGCTCAAACCCATGAATCATGAGATCATGACCTGAGCTGAAGTTGGATGCTTAACCAACTGAGTCACCCAGGAACCCTTATTAAATTTCTTAGGTAGAATAATACTATTGTGGTTATGTATGAGAATATCCTTTCCTTGAAAGATAAAGGATAAATATTTAGGTGTGAAACTTACTTTCAATTTATTTACAGAGATAAAGCATATGCAGTAGAATATTAATTTTTGATTCTAGGTGAAAGCTTATGGATTTTCATTTTTCAAGTTTTTTCAAATTCTCCAAAAAAGGGTTCACATTTTTCAAAATCAAAAGTTGGGAGAGAAAAAACACAAAACTGAAGAGAATATCATTTTAAAAAACCTTAAAGGGGGCAGTATTTCTTTATCAGCACATAATACAAAATGTCAGTGATACACAGTGGATATTTGACTGAGTGTATTACTCTCATTATAGGCCTCTTTGTCTTATTAGTAGATGTCAGACTGTCAGTAAAGTCATTTAGTAGAACCAAAAAGCACCAAGTGGTTTTTTCTTCCAACCATGATGGAACAAGAATCGGACTTACCCTCTTACCTCAAATAAGAAATTGGACAAAGTATATGAAACATTGGTTCACAGATATTGGACGACAGAAAGCTCAGGACAGTGTTCCCTAAGGGAAGGAAAACAAATGAGGTTAGCCCTACCATTGTCTCAGCTTACTGTTCTATACTTTCCAGGCCATAGCTCAAAGAGGGATAAACTGAAACAGAGCCTGAGTGAAGAAAGAGAGTTGAAATGACAGAATTGAGGTGAAGGTGGTTAGAATTTGCAGGGTGAAGTACTGGAGAAGAAAGAATTATATAGAAAGAGAACTACAGGGAACTGCAGAGGGTTCCTCTCAGGTCTCCAGCTGAGTATTGATCAGCACACACCTGAGAGGAAACTCCTTGAGGCTAGAGAAAAGCCCACCTGAAGGAAAAAGGCAGAATGATCTTCAGAGATCAAACAGGGTTGGGAATGGTTATTGTTCCCACTAGCCAGAATGAAAACCTCATAATTATTAGACATTAAATAGAATGCTCAGAAGGGTATTGCTTTAGGAGAAAAGCCAAATTAGCTTTAGAGTAAAGGCTGTTTTGGTTCTACCTTGCAAGTGTAAAAGTAAGCATTGACAGGATCAGACGGTTTCAGGTTTTACTAGATTGCATCCCAGGGCAAAGCTCAAAAGTATTTAAGAGAATTAAAAAAAAAATCCAGCACCTAACAATGTAAAATCCACAAAGTCTCCCATTTAAACAAAATTATAACATAAAAAGAAACAGGGAAATACAACCCATAGTGAGAGGAAAAATCAATCAATAGAAAGAAGCAGACTCACATATGGAGCACATGATAGAAGTGGGAGAAAAGGACATTAAAACTGTTATTATAAATATTCTACATATTTTAAAGAAGCATTTCAAAGAGATATATAAAAGATATAACCCATATAAACTTCCAAATATGGAAAATACAAAAAATTATACCAGATGGGATTAGCAGCAGATCAGACACCACAGAAGAAAAGATTAGTGAATTTGAAGACAAAGCAAAAAAAAAAAAAAACCTATCCAAAATAAAAAACAAAGGGAAGAGAGATTGGATATGAAAATGAACACAGTTCAGTTCAGTGAGCTGTGGGACAACATCAAGCAACTTAATATACATGTGATTACAGTCACAGAAGAAGAGAATGTGATATGGGAGAGTGGAAGCAGAAAGACTATTTAAAGAATAATGACCAAACATTTTCTATATGTAATGAAAAGTATACATCTACAAGATCTATGTAGCTCAATGAAGCCCAAGAACAAGAAACATGATGCAGTTTATAAGACCTTATAATTAAATTGCTTAAAACTACTGATAAAGAGAAAAAAGAATCTTAAAAGCAGCCAGAGAAAACTGACATTAAGTACACAAACATCTCATTGGAAACAATACAAACCAGAAAAGAATAAAGTAATATCCTAAAAGTAATGAAACTAAAAAATAGCCAACCTAGAATTATTTACTTGGTGAAAATATTTTTCACAATGAAGGTAAAATAAAGACATTTGGAGGCATATAAATGTTGAAAGAATTCATCACCAGATGACCAACACCAAGATATGTGAAAGTCCTTCAGGCAGATGGAAATGAAACCACATAAGAAGTCCTTCAGGCAGAGGGAAGTGAAACCACATAAAAATTTGGATGAACAAAAAGGAATGAAGAGCACAGGCTATGGTAAATATGTGAGTAAATAGTTTTTGCTCTTTTTTTTTAAGTTTATTTCTTTATTTTGACAGAGAGGAGTTGAGGGGCAGAGAGAGAGAGAGAGAGAGAGAGAGAGAGAGAGAGAATATCCCTAACAGGCTCTGCATTGTCAGCACTGAACCCAACGTGGGTCTTGATCTCACCAACCATGAGATCATGATCTGAGCCTAAATCAAGAGTTGGATGCTTAACTGACTGAGCCACTCAGGTGCCCCCTATTTTGTATTCTTTAAAGAAAAAATAGTAAAAGTGAATTTTGGTGTTTAGTACATATTTACATGTAAAATGAATAACTAATACTGGAAAAATTGAGAAAAAAGAAATTTACATAAATTATTGTCAGATTCTTAAATTTATGTGAAATTCTATTTGAAGGTAGGTTGTGAGAAGTTAAAGATATAAATTGTAACCCTTAATAGGAAACACTAAAAATATTTTAGATGTTATAATTTATATATATGAATATGTACATGTATTACATATATAATATATATGTTAATTATTAATTTTCCTTGTGATTTATTCTTTAACCCATTGGTTGTTTAAAAGTGTGCTGTTAAATTTCCAAATATGTGTAAATCTTCCCGTTTTCCTTCTACTATTAATGTCTCATTTTATTCCCTTGTATTCAGAAAACATACTTTGTATAATTTCAAACTTCTTGAAGTTTTTAAGACTTCTTTTGTGGCCTAACATGTAATCTGTTCTGGGGAATGTTCCATGTACATGTGAGAAGGTATATTCTTTTGCTGGATGGATTGTTCTGCATACGTCTCTTTATTACAATTGGTTTGTATTGTCGTTCAAGTCCTCTGTTTTGTTATTTACCTTCTGCCTGGTTTTTCCATCCATTGTTAAAAATGAGGTATTGAAAGCTCCTAGTATTTTTGTGTTGCTATTATTCCTTTCAAGTCTGTCAATGTTTGTTTCTTGTATTTAAGAGCTCTGATGTTAGGTGGAGATATATATATATATATTTTTTTTTTCATTATATCTTTCTGGTGAATTGACCCTTTATTATATAATGTCCTTTGTCTCTTGTGAGTTTTTGACTGAAATTATATTTTGTCTAATATAAGCATGCTACCCCTGCTGTCTTTTGGTTAGCATTTGTGTGGAATATCTTTTTTCCATCCTTTCACTTTCAGCCTATGCATGTCATTAGATCTCTGTGAGTCTCTTGTGGACAGTGTGTAAGTTTTTTATCCATTCAGCCAGTATATGTCATTTAATTGTGGTTTGATACTTTCACATTTAAATAGTTACTGATAGGGAATGACTTAATATTGCCATTTTGTTCATTATTTTCTGTATGTCTGAACCTATCCCTCTTTTACTTCCTTTCTTTGTGCTCCATTTATTTTTTGCAGTGGCATGCTTTGTCATTTATTTTCTTTTTTATTAGAAGGGGGTTGGGTTTTTATCGTTTTTTAGGTTATGCTTTTGTGAAAAAAAGTTTTACTTTTTAGAGCATTTTTAGGTTCATAGCAAAATTGAGGGGAAACTACAGAGCATTCCCATATACTCCTGTCCCCACACAGGCGAAAGTTACCCTACAATTGACATCTTGTGCCACAGTGGTACATTGTTACAGTTGATAAACCTACATTGATATATTGTCATCCAAAGGCCATATTCACATTAGGGATCGTTATTGGTGCTGCAAATTCTGAGTTGTACATTGGGCATGTACAATGACATGTATCCACCAATATAGTATCATACAGAATAGTTTCATTGCCCTAGACGTCCTCTATTCTCTGTCTATTCATCCCACTCTCCCCCACTAACTCTTGGTTACCACTAATTTTTTCACTGACTCCATACTTTGGCCTTTTCAAGAATGTCATATACATGGAATCATAGTTTGTAACCTTTTAAGCTAGCTTCTTTCACTTAGTATTATGCACTTAAGTTTCCTTCATGTCTTTCCAAGTCTTGATAGCTCATTTCTTTTCAGCACTGAATAATATTGCATTGTCTGGATACACTACAGTTTATTTATCTATTCACCTACTGAAGGAAAATGTTGGTTGCTTTTGAGTTTTGGCAGTTATGCATAAAGTTGCTATAAATATCTGTGTGTAGGTTTTTGTGTGAACATAAATTTTCAATACCAAGGAGCGATTGTTATGTCATATGGTAAGAGTGTGTTTAGTTTTGTAAGAAACTGCCAAACTGTCTTCCAAAGTGGCTGAATCACTTTACATTCCCATCAGAAATAAATGAGAGCTCCTGTTGCTGCACATCCTTGTCAGTATATGGTGTCAGTTTTTTTGGCCATTCTAACAGGAATGTAGTGGTGTCTCACTGTTGTTTTAATTTGCAGTTCCCTAATGATGTATAATGCTGAACATCTTTTCATATACTTACACTTACCTGACATCTGTTTAATTTCTTTGGTGAGTGTCTGTTCAGGTCTTTAGCCTATTTTTTAAATCAAGTTTTTGTTTCCTAGTGTTGTGTTCTAAGAGTTCTTTGTATGGGGTTCCTGGCTGGCTCAGTCAGTGGAGCCTGGGACTCTTGATCTCAGGGTCATGAGTTCAATTATCACATTGTGTGTGGAGTCTACTTAAAATAATTTTTTTTTTAAAAGAGCTCTTTGTATGTTCTGGATAATAGTCCTTGATCTTATATGTCTTTTGCAAATATTTTTTTCCCAGTCTGTCCCTTGTTTGCCCATTCTCTTCACATTGTGTTACACAGAGCAGAAATTTTTTTAATGTTTATTTATTTTGAGAGAGAGAGTGAGTGAGGGGCAGAGAGAGAGAGAGAGAGAGGGAGAGAGAGAGAATCCCAAGCAGGCTCCATGCTATCACTGCAGAGCCCAATATGGGGCTCCATCTCATGAACCGTGAGATGATGGTCTGAGCCAAAATCAAGAGCCAGATGCTTAACAAGTTAAGCCACCCAGATGCTTTCACAGAGCAGAAATTTTTAATTTTAATGAAGTCAATTATTTCTTTCATGGATTGTGTTTTGCTGTTACATTTGAAAAGTCATTGGCATACTAATACTAAAGATCATCTGGATTTTCTATATTATCTTCTAGGAGTTTTATAGTTCTCAATTTTGCATTTAGTTCTATGATTCATTCTGAGTTTTTGTGAAGGATGTGAGGTCTGTCTAGATCCTTTTATTTGCATGTAGATATCCAGTTTTTCCACCTCTATTTGTTGAAAAGACAGTTTGTCTGCATTGTGTTACCTTTGCTCCTTAGTGAAAGATTAGTTAACTATATTTTTGTGAGTATATCTCTGGGCTCTCCATTCTGCACATCCCCCTGCCCACCTCCCCTCTAGCACCCTTAGTTTATTCTCTATAGTTAAGAATCTGTTTCATGGTTTGCCTCTCTCTTTTTCCCCCAATATGTTTATCTGTTTTGTTTGTTAAATTCCCCATTTGAATGAAATCATGTGGTCCATACCTCTTCTCTTAATCTATATGTGTCTTTATATTTTAAGTGGGTTTCTTGCAGACAACATATAGTTGGATCTTGCTTTTTGATCCTCTCCAACAATCTCTGTCATTTAGTTAGTGTATTTAGATCATTGACATTAAAAAAAATTTTAATGTTTATTTTTGGGGGAGGGAGAGAGAGAGTGAGAGAGAGAGAGAGAGAGAGAGAGAGAGAGAGTGCAAGTGGGGGAGGGGCAGAGAGAGAGGGAGACACAGAATCTGAAGTGGGCTCCAGGCTCTGAGCTGTCAACACAGAGCCTGACGTGGGGCTTGAACTCACAAACTGGGAGATCATGACCTGAGCTGAACTCAGACAATTAACCAACTGAGCCACCCATGTACCCCTAGACCATTGACACATAAAGTGCTTATTGATATAGTTGGATTAATATCTACCATATTTATTACTGTGTTCTATTTGTTCCTCTTGTTCTTTGTTCCTATTTTTGTCTGTAACACTTTTTCTGCCCTTTATGGTTTTAACCGAGCATTTTATGAGATTCTATTTTCTCCTTATTAGCATATCAATTATACTTAATTTTTAAACTTTAATTAGTGTTGATCTAGAGCTTGCTATATACAACTAATCCAAGTCCACTTTCAAATAGCACTGTAACATTTTACTGGTAGTGCAAGTACCTTATGAAAACAAAATACTCCTAACTCCTTCCTCCTGTCTCTTGATTGTTATCATTTATTTCATTTATACATAAGTATGATAAGTAGTTACACATACATGATTGAATACATCATTGGTATTATTTTGACTGTTATCTGTTAGTTAAATTAAGAATAAGAAAAATCAGGGGTGCCTGCCTGGCTCAGTCAGTAGAGTATAAGAATAAGAATAAGAAAAATCAAAGTTTTTATTTTTCTTTTACTTATTCCTTATCTAATACAATTCCTTTCTTTATGTAGATTCCTTTCTGATCTATATCATTTTCCTTCACTCCAAAGAACTTCTTTTAACATTTTTTATAAGAAAAATCTACTGGCAACAAATTCATTCAATGTTTGTTTTTCTGAGAAAGACTTTTCCTTCACTTTTGGAGGATATTTTCACAGTTTATAAAATTCTAGATTGATGGGTTTTTCTCTCAATACTTTGAATATTTTCATTCCATTTTCTTCTTGCTTGCTTGATTTCTGAGGAGAAAATGTAATTCTTATCTTTACTTTTCTCTGTGTAAGGTGTTTTTTTTCCTTTGGCTTCCTTGAAGACTTTTCTCTCTTATCTGCACACTCTTTCTTTTGATTTTTTGCAATTTAATATGATATGCATCGGTGTAGTTTTTTTGCCAAATGGTGTTCCCTGAGCTTCCTGGATCTGTAATTTAGTGTCCATCTTACATTCTTCATTTCTGTTATGGTATTTTTGAACTCTAGCATTTCTCTTTTATTTATTTTTTTAGAATTTCTATCTCTTTGCTACATTATCCATCTCTTCTTGCAGATTCTTTACTCTTTCCATTAAAGTCCTTAGCATATTCATCAAAAATTTTTTTATTTCCAGGTTGTTAATTTCAACATTCCTGCCCTATCTGACTCTGATTCTGATGTTTTTTTCACTGATCAAACTGTTTTTTGCCTTTTAACATGTTTCATAATTTTTTGTTGGAAAGCACACATGATGTACTGGGCAAAAAGAACTACTGTAAACAGGCCATTAATAATGTGATGGTAAGGTGTTGAGGGGAGGGTAAGTATTTATGGCAGTATGACTAGGCCTCAGTCTTTTGGTATACCTGTGCCCTTAGACTATGAAATTGACCAGTACTTCTTAGAGTTTTTTTTCCCCTTACCTGGGACAAATGGCAAGATGGGGTTAGAGTTTCATATTCTCCTTCCCCCAAATGGAAGTCTAGAAATAGCTGGAAATGGATATTTCCCTTCCTTCAGATAGATTAGACTCTGATAGAGTTAGTCTAATCTAGTTAGTCTAGATTAGATTCAAGATTCAAGATTCTAGATTCAAGTTAGTCTCTGGTAGATAGCTTCTCCTGAGGACAGTCCTTATTATGAAGAACAGAATGGTCCAGGGGCACCTGGGTGGCTCAGTCAGTTGAGCGTCCAACTCTTGGTTTTGGTTCAGGTCATGATCTCAGGATTTGTGGGTTCGAGCCCCACATCAGACCCTGCACTGACAGCTGCGGAGCCTGCTTGGGAATCTCTGTCTCCCTTTCTCTCTGCTCCTCCCCAACTGTCTATCTCCCTCTGTCTCTCAAATATAAGTAAACGTTAAAAAAGAAAAATGAACAATGTTCTAGTGTCCTTCAGAATGAGTACTTTTCTCCTCCTCCTACCATGAGGCATGAGAGGTTTTTTGCCCAGTGCTCACTGTGACAATCCAGTAGAGCTCCATGGGGTAAAAGTCACAAAAGGATGAGATCCCACCTCCCCAATGACTGGGCTCCTCTGTAGTTTTTAACTTTCATACTTGTCCACATTGAGTCTCCAGCAAATTGTCAATTACTGTTCAGGTTTTCCTACTTAGGCACTGGTTCCTGCTGAGATTTTTGCTCATGGATTTCTACTCCAGTAGTTGTGAATCTCTGTATGTGCCTGTTTCTCCAACCCTGGGGGCAGTGATTTGCCCTGTGACCTCACTTTTCTTCTAGATCTTAGAAGAATTGTTGATTTTTCATTTTGTTCAGCTCTTTATGTGTTAGGAGAAAGTGGCAACTTTTAAGCTCTTTACATGCTTCTAAGCTTCTTACATGCTGGACCAGAAACTGTAGGTCTCTCATTTCCTTTTGTGTACTTACATAGGTAATTTCTTTGTGGTTACCATGGCAATTGTATAAAACATCTTAAGGTTATAACAACGTATTTTAAACTGATAACACCTTAACTTCAAGTAAATAGGAAGCTCTACTCCTTTACATGTTTATCCTCACCCATTTTATGTTATTGATGTCACAAATTACATCTTTTTATATTGTGTATTCATTAACATAGGTTTGTAGTTACTTTTTATGCTTTCATGTTTTAAATTCTATACAAGAAGTAAAAGTGGCTGACACACCAACAGTACAATACTACAGGATTCTGTATGTGTTCATATATTTATCTTTACCAGGAAGTCTTATATTTTCATATAGTTTCATGTTTCTGTCTAGTGTCCTTTCATTTCAACTTAAAGGACTCCCTTTAACATTAGAGCAAATTTAATGGTAATAAACTCCCCCAGCTTTTGTTTATCTAGGAAAATCTTAATTTCTCCTTCATTTTGAAGGAAGGTTTGCTAAATATATTATTCTTGGCTGGTAGTTTTTTCTTACATACCTTGACTAAATCATCACAATCCCTTCTATTCTATAAGGTTTCTGCTGAGAAATTCACTAGTAATCTTAAAGATGCTCCCTTACAGATGACAAATCACTTTTCTCTTGCTAATTTTAGGATCCTCTCTTTATCTGTGACTTTTGACAGTTTTTTTTATTTCAACAAATAGTTACTAAACAAATAAAAAGCATAACAAATACTGCTAACACTGTGGAGGAATCTGACAGAAGACAATCAGTGATCCTTTTTTTTTTTCCAAGTTTTTATTAAATTCCATTTAGTTAGCATACAGTGTAATATTAGTTTCAGGTGTACAATATGGTGATTCAACACTTGCATACAGCGCCTGGTGCTCATCACAAGTACACTCCTTAAAACACATCACCTAGGGGCACCTGAGTGGATCAATTGGTTGAGCGTCCAACTTTGGCTCCAGTCATGATCTCACGGTGTGTGAGTTCAAGCCCCACATCAGGCTCACTGCTGTCAGCTCAGAGTCTGGAGGCTGCTTCAGATTCTGTCTCCCTATCTTTCTCTGCCCCTCCCCCACTTGTGCTGGTGCGTGCACTCTCTCTCTCTCAAACATAAATAAACATTAAAAAAAAACAACCCGTCATTTATTTAACCCATTGCCCCATCCACCTCCCCTCTGCTAGGCATCATTTAATTCTCTGTCATTTAGACTCTCTTTCTTGGTTTTCCTCTTTTCTTTTCCCCTCTATGGTTCTTTGTTTTGTTTCCTAAATTCCACATATGAGTGAAATCATATGGTATTTGTATTTCTCTGATTGGCTTATTTTGCTAGCATAATGCTCTCTAGCTCCATCCATGTCATTGCAAATGGCAAGATTTCATTCTTTTTGATGGCTGAGTAGTATTCCATTGTGTGTATATATACTACATCTTCTTTATCCATTCATCAGTTGATGGTCATTTGGGCTCTTTCCATTATTTGCCTATTGTTAATGGTGCATCTTTAAGCACTGGGGTGTATTTGTCCATTCGAATCAGTATTTTTGTAGCCTTTGGGTAAATACCTAGTAGTGCAATTACTGGATCATAGGGTAGTTCTATATTAACTTTTTGGGGAACCTCCATACTGTTTTCCAGAGTTCCTGCAGCAGTTTGCATTCCCACCAACAGTGTAAACGGGTTCTCCTTTTTCCACATGCTTGCCAACACTTGTTATTTCCTGCATTGTTAATTTTAGTCCTTTTGACTAGTGTGAGGTGATATTTCATTGTAGTTTTGATTTGTATTTCCCTGATGATGAGTGATGTTGAGCATCTTTTCATGTGTCTGTTGGCCATCTGGATGCCTTGTTTGGAAAAATGTCTATTCCTGTCTTCTGCCCATTTTTAATCAGATTATTTGGTTTTTGGGTGTTGAGTTTGATAAGTTCTTTAAATATTTTGGATACTAATGTTGTATCATATATGTCACTTGCAAGTATCTTCTCTAATTCAGTAGGTTGTCTTTTAGTTTTGTTGATTGTTTCCTTCACCGTGCAGAAGCTTTTTTATTTTGATGAAGTCCCGGTAGTTCATTTTTGCTTTTGTTTTCCTTGCCCTAGGAGACATAACTAGTAAGAAGTTGCTATAGCCAAGATCAAAGAGGTTACTGCCTGTGTTCTTCTCTAGGACTTTAATGGTTTCAAGTCTCACATTTAGGTCTTTTATCCATCTTGAATTTATTTTTGTGTATGGTGTAAGAAAGTGAGCCAGTTTCAGGGAGGCTGGATGGTTCAGTCGGTTAAGCATCCAACTTTGGTTCAGGTCATGATCTCAGTTCGTGAGTTCAAGCCCCGCATCGGACTCTGTGCAGACATCTCAGAGCCTAGAGCCAGCTTCGAGTTCTGTGTCTCCCTCTCTCTCTTCTCCTCCCCCACTTGCACTCTGTCTCTTTCTCTCAAAAACAAATATTAAAAAAAAATTAAAGAAAGTGATCCGGTTTCATTCTTCTGCGTGTTGCTCTCCATTCAAAGCCATTGCGTCCTTGTTAATTTTCTGCTTAGGTGATCTGTCCATTGATGTAAGTGGGTTGTTAAAATCTCCTACTATTATGTATTATTATCAATGAGTTCATTTATGTTTGTTATTAATCATTTATATATTTGGGTGCTTTCACATTGGGTGCATAAATATTTACAATTGTTAGATCTTCTTGTTGGGCAGTCCCCTTTATTATGATATAGTGTCCTTCTTTGTCTCTTGTTAAAGTCTGATTTAAAGTCTAGTTTTCTGGTGTAAGTACTGCTACTCCAGCTTTCTTTTGATTTCCATTTGCATGATAAATGTTTCTCCATCCCCTCATTTTCAATCTGCAGATGTCTTTAGGTCTAAAATGACCGTCTTATAAGCAACATACAGATGGGTAATGCTTTTTTTTTTCCATGCCGACACCCTGTGTCCTTTGATTGGAGTGTTTAGTCCATTTACATTCAGAGTAATTAATGATAGATACATATTTAGTGCCATTTTATTACTTGTTTTGACATTGTTTCTAGAGATCTCTGTTCCTTTCTTGTCTTTGTCACTTTTGTTCTTTCCCTTCCACTCACAGAGGTCCCCTTTAATATTTCTTGTAGGTCTGGTTTAGTGGTCATGAACTCCTTTAGGTTTTGTTTGTCTGGGAAACTCTTTATCTCTCCTTCTATTCTGAATTATAGCCTTGCTGGATAGAGTTGGCTGCAGAATTTTCCACTTCAGCACATTGAATATATTATGCCACTCCCCTCTGGCTTGCCAAATTTCTGTGGAGAGATCTGCAGCTAGCCTTATGGGTCCTTCCTTGTAAGGTAGGGACTTCTTTTTTCTTGCTGCTTTTAGGATGTTTTTCTTTATCACTACATTTTGCAAATTTAATTACAGTATGTCTTGGTGTTGGCCTGCTTTTGTTGATGTTGATAAGAGTTCTCTGTGCCTCCTGGATCTGTATGGTTGTTTCCTTCCCCAGATTAGGAAAGTTTTCAGCTATGATTTCCTCAAATTTTCTGCCCCCTTTTCTCTCTTCTTCTTCTGGGACTTCTGTTATTATGTTTGATGAAGTCACTGAGTTCCCTAAGTCTATTTTTGTGTTGCATAATTCTTCTTTCTCTCTTTGGCTGAGCTTCATTATTTTTCATTATTCTATCTTCTATATCACTTATTCATTCCTCCGTTTCTTCCATCCTTGTGTTTACTGCATCCAGTCTGTTTTGAATCTCAGTTATTGTATTTTTCATTTCTGACTCATTGTTTTTATCTCTTTTATCTCTGTGGTAAGGGACTCCCAGAAGCCTTCTATTCTTTTCTCAAGCCCATCAAGTATCTTTATGATTGTTTCTTTAAATTCTCCATCAGGCCATCAGGCATATTACTTATATCTGTTTTGCTTAAATCCCTGGCCATGACCTTATCTTGTTCTTTCATTCGGATGAATTCCTTTGTCTTGGCATTTTGTCTAAATCTCTGTCTCCTTCTGTGTGTTAGAAAAGCCCATTATGTTTCCTGCTCCTGAGAGTAATGGCTTTATGAAGAAGAGGCCATATAGTGTCCATGGCCTGGTGCTTCAGGGAATATCTTTGGTGTGTGCTGCATGTACTCTGCTATTGTGTTTTGGCTGCTCTGTCTCTTAGGTTAGTCGTCTACAGAGGCTCTCCTTGCCTGCAGTGGGCAGTGTTTGGCCCTTGGCCAGAATGTGGCGAATTTTAACTTGGTTTTCTCTGCTGTGCTTGTTAACTGAGACCTGATGCTACTTCCACAAGAACTGAAGCCTTGCCAAAAACTCTTATGTTGAGAAATGTGGTGTGAGCAGGAGGTTTCTGCTGGTCTTCTAGGGTGGGGGGTTTGTTGTGCTGGGACTGAGGTACACTTTACTGGGCAGTACCAATAGAGAGCAGTGGGCTGTTACCTGGCGCAAGCAAGTTAGGCAGCCAGTGTCAGTGCTGTGCTGTTTACTGAAGGTGATTCTGTGTTTATGCTGAGGGGCAGGGGAGGGAGATGGTGCCAGCCAGCTCCTTCGTCCTGGGAGAGGGGTCTCCGTGCTTGCTATTCTCAGGGAAGCACTCCCAGAAGAGCGAATAATCTCCCTACTGTGTGTTTCAGTGTTTTTGAGATGGTGGTTTTCATGAGGTCTGCCTCTGGGTTGTTTGCCTGCCTTCTCTCCAGGAGCAGTACAGTGCCCTCCTGCCTCTGTCCCAGCTAAGCCTGCTGACTTTTAAAACTCCAGGATTTAGGGATGTAGTGTGGGCAGGGGCTGCACTGGTCTTTTGGGGAGGGTCTTGCTGTGCTGGGACAGATGCAGGTTTGACCAAGAAGGGCAGTTGCTCCAGAGTGCAGGGGCATGGGACTTGGAGCAAGCAGGTTAGGCAGCCAGTGTCAGGGCCCAGCTGCCCTTGGCAGGTGGCTCCATGTCTGAGGGGTGGGGGAGGGAAATGGTGCCCACCACCTCTTTTTTTCCCCGGAGAGGCATCTCTGTGAACACCACCTCTCACACATGTGCTTCAAGAAGGGAGAGCAGTCTTCCTACTGTGTGCCCCAGGCATTCCTCAGATCTTGCAGTCTGCCCAGGGATTACCTGCCTTCCTTCTCTTCAGGAGTAGGGCAGCACCCTCAGGGCTCTGTCCCAGCCAAGCCCTCCAACTTTTAAAACTCTAGTCTTCAAGTCCTACTGGTTACAAAAACTCACAAAAATTATCCCCTCCTGTTTTCCCAGTCAGTGGCTTTGGGGAAGTGTTTTCCTTGTGTGTATCCCTGTGCACTCCCTTCTTTCTTGCCTTTCTTCATGACCAGGGCTCTCAACCTTCCGCAGCACCTGCAATCTGTTTTTCTCCTAAACTACGTCTCCACACTCCCTACCTTCCTTGATGTGGCCTCCTGTCTCCCTCTAGTTGTGCAGTTTGCTCTGTCAGTCCTCAGGTCAATTTTTTTGGTGTTCAGAATGATTCAATAGTTATCTAGTTGTGTTTGAGGGATGAGATAAGCCAAGGGTCCTCCTACTACTGACTTTTGACAGTTTTATTATAATGTGCCTCAGTATAGTTCTCCTTGGGTTTTTCCTTGTTGAAACTGTTTGAGCTTCTTTAATTTGTAAGTTCATTTCTTTCCTTAAATATGAGAAATTTCTGGCCATTATTTTCTGAGAAAAACTCTTTGGCCCTTTCGTTTCTTTCCAGGTCTCCAATAATGTATATATTAGTTTGCTTATCGGTGCCTTTTAAGTCCTTTAGGCTATCTTTACTTTTCTTCACTTTTGTTTTATTTTATTTTACTCTTCTCACTCAATAATCTCAATATCTTATGGGGCACCTGGGTGGCTCAGTCAGTTGAGCGCCACCTTTGGTTGATGTCATGATCTCATGAGTTTGTGAGTTCGAGCCCCACATTGGGCTCTGTGCTAACAGCTTAGAGCCTGCCGCCTGCTTTGTATCCTGTGTCTCTCTCTCTCTCTCTCTTCCCCTCCCTTTGTCTCTGTCTCTCTCTCTCTCAAAAATAAAATAAACATTAAAAAATAATTTCAATATCTTCAAGTTTACGGATTCTTCTTCAGCTTTATCAAGTCTGCTGTTAAACCCCTCTAGTAAATTTTTTAATTCAGTTATTATATTTTCCAGTTTAAGAATTTCTATTTGTTTTTTGTTATAGTTTATATCGCCTTATTGATATTCTCATTTTGTTTATGATCATTTTCCTGATTTTGTTTGTCTTTGTTCTCTTTTACCTTATTAAGCATCTTTAAGATAGTTATTTTGAATTCTGTGTTAAGTAGTCCATTAATCTCTGGTTCGTTAGAGTCAGTTTCTGGAGATTTATTTTGGTCTTTTGATTGGACCATGTTTCCCTATTTCTTTGTGTACCTTGTGATCTTTTGTCGAGATTTTGGCATTTGAAAAAAGTCACCTCTCCCAGTCTTTATAGACTGCCTCTATGCAGGGGAAGACCATCACCAATCAACCCAGTAAAGATTCTGGGACGTCTCAGAATTTCTCTAGAGATATGTCTCCTCTGAGCTATTGCATGTGATTGTTTACTTAATAAGTCCTTTTCCTATTTCTTTTCATGAGAGTGTAATCTCTTTCTCCTGCTGGTGTCTGCCTGAGGTACTGCAGTCTCCCTACTGCTACAACATCTTGATGCTTGCCTTTCTTCTCAATGGCCCCCAACCTAGCAAGCAATTATGTCACTAGTTCGCATCAGCACTTAGTCAAGTGAGACAGAATATTCCCTCAAGGAGCCCCATAAAATCTTTAGACAAATGTCCCAATCTTCTCTTTCCTTCCTGAACGAAAAACTGGTCTTCGGGAATTTTCTCCCAATTTCACCATACTGTAGGGTGGGTGGGGTGGGTAGGGAAGAAGTGAGGGCAGGCAAAATGGAACAAACTTTCCTACACACTTCACTGTGGCTCTCTTGGCTTTGTCTTAGCCTAGGTACTACAGACTCTTAACTAGTTTCTGGAAGTCTGACAAAAGCAGTTTGATCTGGATGTTGTTAAGTTGGTGTCTCTGTGGGGAACAAAGGCCTGGGGCTTCCTATTTTGCCATCTTGCTGATGTCCCACCCTCTAGAGCTTTATTTTTAAGTGTAATACAATGTGCTTTTTTTTGGACTGAGAGCTAATTTTGCTCCCTTGGCTGCAACCGAAAATTCACTTAACCATTTCAATTGCAAATAAGTGATTGAATTGGGATATTGTCATTCAGCTTCACAGTGACAATGAGAAGTCATTATTTTAAGAAGATACATAAAAGTCAAGAGAAAAGAGCTTTTAATTTTATGTCTGTGTCTTTGCTGCTGCTGTTGTTTTCAGTCATATACACTTGTGAGCACAGACTCAAGACTTCCTAGACTCTTCCACAAGTTCTGCCACTTATTAGCTGAATGTCCTTGAGCACGTCATGTAATCTGTCTTGCTACAGCTTCTCATCTGTAAAATGGGCATAATAAAATACCTATCTTATAGGGGTGAGGATTAAATTTTATGCTTAGGAAAGTACCTGAAAGAGGATAAATGCTGTGTAAGTAATTGACCCTTGAACCGTTAGGATTGCCAACCCCCTGCACAATCAAAAATCCTTATATAACTTTTGACTCCCCCAAAACTTAACTCCTAATTGCCTACCATTGACCAGAAGCCTTGATAACATTGAAAATTAATATATTTTGTATATGTATCATATATTGTATTACAATAAAGTAAGCTAGAGAAAAGAATGTTAGTAAGAAAAGTATAAGAGAGGAAATACTTTTACAGTACTGTACTATATTTATTTTTAAAAATCCACATATAATTGGACCTTGGCAGTTCGAACCCATATTATTCAAGTGTCAATTGTACTCATTATTGTTCTTGTTTCACACAGAAAAAAAGCATATCACCTGAAAAAACTGAATTTAAAACTGCTTTTTAACTTGAGGAGAAATAAATTGAGAATCTAGGATAGCGACTGTTGTTCTTTTCTCATAAATCTTTTGTTGTTGTTGTTGTTGTTGTTGTTGTTGTTGTTGTTGTTTTAAGTAATTTCTGTGCCCAACATGGGGTTTGAACTCACAACCCCAAGATCAATAGTCGCCTGCTCTACCAACTAAACCAGCCAGTCTTCCCTTTTCTCATGAATTCTTAATTTTTTACTTATATTAAAGAAAAGAATAATAGCATTAATAGAATAGTGAGACAGCTGTATATATCCAATTATATTTTATGTAAGATAATCTTGAAATAAGTTTACTTTGCTTAGTATAATTTGATGGGATGGATTAGCCAAAAATAATGTGTGGCAAAGACAGAGAAGAATGAGTCCTCTGATATGAAAAACTGGTTACAAATTGGTAGATGTTAATAATATTATTTATTTTCACCGGGTGTTCTATGAGGGTCAGTCATTGTTCTGTGCACTTGTGGGTGCTCTTTCAAGTCTGACAAAACAATTAGGAGTCAATATTAGTATTACCTTTATTTTGCAGATGAAGAAACTGAGGCCCTGTGTGTCACTGGCAGAACCAGAATAATCAATGCATGGATCATTGAGAATTAACTTTTACATAGTGAAGTAAACAAGAATGCCATTAATTATGAAAGAATCTGAATTTGAAGGCATTGAAATGTAGTCTACTTGAATCACTAGGATATTGGTGCCGATTTGATTTCAGATATTTTTCTTAAAGTTCAGGTACATAACTGGATGCGTAAAATTAATGCATGACTATTGCAAAGGGGTTGTTTTTTACATGGTACAGGTCTTTTTATTTTTCAGAACCCAGTTAATATTGTCAAGATAACGAGCCATTTTTGTGCAAATTGAGGTAAATATTCCTACTTCTTAAAGTAATCTTTCATTTTCTTTTCATTTTCATTTGCTCATTTATTTTTTTAAAGCTGTTTATTTTTATTTCTTATTTTTTTTAAGTAAGCTCTACATCCAACATGTGGCTGGAACTCACCAGCCAGAGATCAAGTTCACATGCTTTACCAACTCAGACAGTCAGGCACCCTTGTAATTTCTCCTTCTTCTTTTTTTAAAAAATGTTTATTTATTTATTTTGAGAGAGAGAGAGGACAGGGGAGGGGCAGAGAGAGAGGGAGAGAATATTAAGCAGGCTCTGCACTCAGGGCGGAGTCCAAATCAGGCTCAATCTCATGACTGAGACATCATGACCTGAGCCAATGTCAAGAGTCAGAAGATGCTTAACCAACTGAGCCACAAAGGTGCTGGGTAATTTTTCCTTTGAATTGATGTGTTACTAGTAATATGTCACTTGAATGATGTCTTTTTAAAGAGTCATTGTAATTGTTTCTCAACAGTCCTGACTTTGTGTGTATATGTGGGTGTGCATGTGTCTGTGTGTATGTGTGTGTATGTGTGGGCAATCCCCCCATCCAGGGGATATTAGGCAATGTCTAGAGATATTTTTTGATTGTCACAACATGGAGGAGAGCAAGGTGCTACTGGCATTTAGTGGGTTGGGGCCAGAGAGACTACTAAACATCTTATAGTGCACAGTGCACAGTGCACAGACAGCCCCTCACAACAAAGAGTGTTAATAGTATCAAGGCTAGAAACCCTGATATGTGTGTTTGTATACTTTGTATGTATATCAATGTCATTCTAAAACAAAGGGGTAAGAAAAAAATTAATTTTTAGATGACGCTTTGTTTTCAAATGCAAATAGTGACTCTTACAAACATACTGACACTTGATTAGATTCTGTAAATATGTATTGTGCACCTATTCTTTGTGAGGCACCATGTTAGACACTAGAGGTAGACATCATTCCTACTATCTTGGAACTAGTATATCTTACCAAAGAGACCTTAACATTAATGTTTTTATCTTCCTATATTAGACTATTTCAAAGATAGATATTTTCCCCCAAAAGGAGACAAGAAAATTGGTTGCACACTGCCCCAACTCAAGATACAAATATAAAATTAAGAAATCAATTAAATTGCTCATTGTTGGCTTTAGACGGCTATTGGAAAATGTTGGAATTGTCAAACCACAGATTTTTCTTTTCTCTTTTCCTTTAGGTAGTAAAGTTTCACAACTATCACTGCTGTTACTAAAAGTAGTTGTCACTTAGAACATAGTGGAACATTACGTTTGGAATTTTTACAATGGTCTCTTCTAGTTTTGCTCCTTTTATTCAATGACGCTGTTATGGTTACTCATAATATGGCAGAGCTGGCCTTCTGCATGAATGAAGTGAATACAGCAACTTAAAAACACTCAAAATTCTAGCCCCATCGTGCTTTAAATTCCACCACTTGAGAGTAATTAATACCTTTATGTTGGGTGTTATGCCTTCAAGAGTTTTTTATTAAAATATAGACACTCCAGAAAGAAAGAGAAAGAGTGGAAACATAACAAAAAGTAATATTTGTAAAAGATTTTATTTTGGGGAATTAAAAAAGATATTCATTGACTTGGAAAGATACGGGGGGGATGGAAAACAGATTACCATTTACCAAGTAGTAGATACAACATAAGATATATAATATGTATAATGTATATAACATGTATACAACATATATAGTAAGTGATATATGATACATTCTGACTGGCATCATTATATGTGACATTTATTATTTATTTGCTCATACACAAATATTTAGTTTCATTTACAGTTAACACCAGTCCTATCTATGTCAGTTTTTTATAAACTTAACATTTTAGGTCAAAAAAGAAAGCACCAAGGTGTCAAGTAGCTTTCAGCTCAGAATGCTCCAGAGATCTGGGGAAGGCAGTGCTGAGAGAGGTGTCACATTTTAGCAAAAGAGAACATGTGTGGCCTGGGAAGGACCTATTGCAGAATCTCAGAGATCTAACTCTTGACAAATGTAAAGTTTTCCATGTATCTGCACTGAGCAGACTATGGGACTGAAATGAAATACAATGCACAGCTACAGATTGTGGCGTGACTTTGTTTGGAATCAGAGAAGGCAATCATGAGAAGCAAATAATGAGGTTGTATATTTGGCAGTCTGGTTGCATTCTGCTCAGCATGAGCTGTAAATACACAAATGCTTTTTCAAAATCTATGACACATTGAAAAGATTTCATGCTCAGTATATGCGACCAAACCAAATGCACAGTCATGTGCCAAACAATCCCCAGCCCTCCTCAAAGGAAGGCAAATAGACACTTCTAATTAAACCACTTTTGTTGAGAATCATGTCTAATGGCTGAGAAATTTGCTAATGACTTACTTGACTCAGAGAGATGTAATACGAGAACTTCAGAATATAGAGATGCTTAAGTTATAACTCATTTTTCAGGTAACAGCTCATAAACTACTCTGAAAAAAACAGTGAAGATTGTTCTCTGTTTTGGTGTAATTATCTACAATGTTTTATTCATTCTGCGAAGCATATGTGGAGCACCTGCTATGCTTCAGCCATGCTAAGTTCAAAAATACAAAGAGGAATCAGCTATGATTTGTGGGCACAGGACATAGAGTTCTGTGAGGGGAACCAACTGTATGATGTGGGTCTAAAGCCACGGAGCACAGAAGAGGAATGCTGGACATGCAAGGGCCCAGGGTTCTGAAAAACTGGACTTCCACTTCTGACCAAGATGGATTGAGAAGGAACTAGATTTACCCTCCTCGCATCTGGCACAACTTTAAAAAGAGGCAAAACACAGAAAACAACTGTTCTCAGCACTGTGTGCCAGGCAGCAGAGGACGGTGATCCCTGAGACTGGGAGAACAAATGAAGTGAGCCCTGTGATTGTCCTGGCTTACTGCCTGGAGAGAGTTTCCACGGTGTGATTTAGAGAGTGGGAATCTGTGTGGGCCTTGAGTGTCCGAGGGGGCCATGGCATCTTGAGCTCCCAGGCACAGTAGCAGGGAGAGGAGTGTCACACAGGGAGAGAGCTCCTAGAGGAGGCCCCCAAGAGTCCTCAGCTGAGTACTGATCAGCACCTGAGCATGTGGGAACTACTCCAGGATAGGAACAGAGGGAATAATCCTTGGATGAAAAGGATGTTATTGCCTCAGTAGTGTGGCAAAATTAGCTCTGAATTAAAGGCTGCTCATCCTGCCTAACAAAGCCTGAAAGAACCTTTGAAAATATCAAACTATGTCCAAGTAATTTAACCACTTCCCAGAATAAGGTTCAAGAAAATATTTATAGGGATAAAAAATAGCACCTAAGAAGGTAAAATTGACAATGTCTGGCATCCAGTGAAAAAGGACTAGGCATGCAAACAAGCAGGAGAATACAATGAATGATGAGGAAAAAAATCAATCAATAGAAGCAAACCCAGAAATGACATGGATATTAATTTATACAAAGACAGAATTAGTAGACAAGGACATTAAAAGTTATTATAGCTATATTCCATAAGTATAAGAACCTAAAGGAATGATGGAGCATAGTAAGTGGAGAAATGGGAGATATTAAGAATAAACTCTAGATATGAGAAATATATCTATGATGAAAAATATACTGAATGGGATTAAATTTTTCTTGAAGTTTTATTTATTTTTGAGAGAGAGAGAGAGACAGAGCCTGAGTGGGGGAGAGGCAGAGAGTGAGGAGACACAGAATCCAAAGCAGGCTCCAGGCTCTGAGCTGTAAGCATAGAGCCTGATGTGGGACTCGAACTCACAGGCCACAAGATAGTGACCTGAGCCGAAGTCGGGTGCTTAACTGATTGAGCCACCCAGGCACCCCATATACTGAATGGGATTAATAGCAGATTAGACCCAACAGAAGAAAAGCATAGTAAACTTGAATACATAGCAATAGAAATTTATCTAAAATGAAACAAACAGAGAAAAAGGGTTGAAAGTAAAATGACCAGAGAATCAGTGAGCTATGGGAAAATTTCAAGTTGCATACATTGTAACTCTGTACCTGAGGCCAAAGTTGATTGCTTTATGAGTGGACACCTTGGCCATGGCTGAGCCAAGGGCTTTCTTTTTTGATATTTTGAATTTAGAACCCAAAGGGAACAAAGCCAGTCTCATTCTGTGTGACTAAGTAAGAACATAGAAATCTTCATTATTTCCCACCAAGTAGACTGAGAAACAGAAGTTAGTCTGTAACAAGGGGAAAAAGAGACATACAGAGGAAAGTAGAGGTATAATTTGGAGAGAGAAATCATCAAGTTTTCCAGGTCCTAGGTTCAGTTTTTTCTGAGCTTAGTTGTATCCACGTCTGTTCAGCTCCCTCTTAGATTCCACGAGATGTAAGTTTTGTCACATATAATGAAAAAAGGTCTTAAATTATATACAGGTGATGCATTTGAGTTTGGACATGTTAAAATGTTATTTGATTTTTGGATGCATGTTTGGAATGTCTATGGAATATCAGTGTGGCAATGTCCACTAGGTAGGTGAATAGACTTCTCTAAAGCTCAGGGAAGAAGCATGTGCCCCAAATTTACATTTTGATTCTACAGAATAAATAGAGTACCTAAATCCATAAGAATTTACCTAAATCCATTGGATTATATGAAATTGAGAATAGAGAATATGTAGAAGAGACACAAAAACAATAATGGGACCTGGAAAACAGTCATATTAAAAAGAAAAAGAGCATCCAGGGAAAGACTCGGAGAAAGACTGTTTACCAAGGCAGGGTGAGAGCATGATGTAGAGAAATCAAAGGAAGGGAGAATCTAAAGAAAAGAGAAATCAGTAACATTGTCAAATTCCTGAAGGACCTAAAACATCCTTGACTCTGATTGGTTTCCATCATTTATTTATTTATACTTTTTAATTAATTTATTTATTTATATTTGATGGAGAGAGAGACAGAGCATGAACAGAAGGGGCAGAGAGAGACAGAAACACAGAATCTGAAACAGGCTCCACGCTCTGAGCTGTCTGCACAGAGCCCGACATGGGGCTTCAACTTGAGAACACGAGATCATGACCTGAGCTGAAGTTGGCCACTTAACAGACTGAGCCACCCAGGCGCCCCTGGCTTCCAACATTTCTAAACTTACTTCTGGTTTTTTGCCCATAGTTACCACACATTAGTCCATACTTCCCTGTTTCTGACCTCAACATGCTAACTTAACCATAGATATGAATCTCTTTTAGGATAGATTTGCGCTATCTTAACCCTGCTTAATTCTACAATACCTAGTAAGGATTAAAGACCCAATGAGAGCAGATCAACAGAAAAGAACTTTTCCCCAAAAGACAATTAATTGTATGGCAATATAACTGGGGGAGGCAAGGAAGGAGCTGGAGAAAAATGTATGGTTTCCATAAGAGGAAATGAGGCCTCATCAGTTTATTAAAGTTCTTTTAGGAGGCACATATGCATATGGACAAAGCTCATGAATGGCGTCTATTTAGATTTTCAAAAAGCCTTTCACAGAGCTCCACACAAAAGGCTATTTTAAAAATTGAGTCATCATGGTATGATGGAGACTGGTGTAATGCACAGGGAAGTTGCTTAGAGACAAGAAACAATGGTTTAGGATAAAAGGGCATTCTTGGAGGAAGAAGTATAAACATGGCATTCCTCTCTAACTTGCCCTGTTTAATATTTTTATTAATTATTTGGAGGAGGGAAGGCATAATGACAACAAGTTCTTCTGAGTATGAAAAGCTCAAGTATATGGGGATAATCTGAAGTTAGTATGAAGCTATGTGAATAGGCAGCAAGTATTGAATTCATCTTTGGGCAAAAATAAAGTATTGAACTTAGACAAAAATAATCTGAAGTGTACTTAGAATATTCATGTACCCATTCACTCATTAAAGGTTTATTGAGGATTGACTACGTGGCCAGATATTGTGCTGCAATTTGAGGAGGAAATTAATAATTAAGAAGGCATTTCTCCTTGCTTTTAGAGAACTTAAATACAACAAGAAGATTTTTCCTGAATCTTGAGAAAAGTAAATTTAAGGTGGATAAAGGAAGTAGTTCACATAATAAGAAACACTTGGAGCTTAGGTTCTAAGAGTTAAGCTGATAAGGTTGAAGCATATAAATATTCTCAATATTTAGATAATTTCATAAAAGGCACTGCTGTGATGGTATTGTTAAAGTAGCCTAGAATATTTGGAGCTACACCCATAATATCTGGATATATTAGTATATTAGGACCATTTTTGTCAGAAGCAACAGAAAGCCACATCAAAACTAATTTGAAAAAAAAGGAGAGCCTGGCTTTAGGTGTAGCTGGGTATAGAGAGGCAGAAGATGTCATGAGAACTTGGTATAACTCGCTCACTTTCCACTTCTGAGTTCCATTTAATTCTGTATGGTATTATTCTAAAAATATTTCCACATGGAGCAAAGGTAGCCTGTATATAGGTATGGGAGATGGAAGAAATTCCAGTTTTCAATGTTCTACTGCACCTAGGATCTTAGGAAACCCTTTTTCTCCCAGCACCCATGTCAGTTCCTGAAAAGAGATACCAAATGGCCCATCCCTGTACCACTCACTGTGGCCAAAAAGTTTAAGCATTCTTACTGGCAAGGCCAGGGCACCACAGTGCTTCCCACAAAAACCAGGGTGATGAGGTTAGGTAGTAAGGCTCTCAGAACCACACAGATTGAAAATCAGGAAGAAATCATTTTCTAAAAATATGGCAGGCAGACAAAAAATAAGAGAGAACAACGATCTACTTCTCTAAAAGATCATCATTGACTGATTACAGTTACGATAGAAGCCTCAAAGATACACCCCCCCTTACAATCCCCACCTCCTAGTATCCATGTACTTTTGTAATCCTCTCTCTTTCAAAGGCTAGATTTAGTGACTCACTTCTAAAGAAGAGAATATGATAGAAGTAATGGTGTGTCACTTTTGAGATTCGGTTATAAAAGATTGCAGGTTCCATCTTGGATGTTCTGACTTTCTGGCTTTCTCTTGGATCGCTCACCCTGTGTAGAAGCCAGCTACCATGTTGTGAGTCAGTCCCATGGAGAGGTTCTTGTAAGTGAGCTTGGAAGTGCGTTTTCTAAGACTGATAATAACCAGGTGTATGAACTTGGAAGTGGATCCTTCCCCAGTCTAGTCTTTTGATGAGACAACAGACCTGGCTGACAGCTCAACTGCAACCTCCTGAGAGACCTAGAGCTAGAGGCAGCCAACTAAGTTGTACCCAGATTCCTGATCCACAGAAACTGAGAGATCATACATTTTTGTTGTTATAAGTCACTAAGTTTGGGGGTATTTGTTAAAGAGCAATAGACAACTAATACACTGGGGTTGATCCATTATTAGGTAATATTTATGGTCTTATGTGCAAATGACCAAAAAAAAAAAAAAAAAAAAAAAAACCTACAGGATGAGGAAAAAAAAAATCTGTAAAAATGTCAAATATGACTTCTGTCATGTTTGAATATTTTCTGTGTTGAATTTGAAGAAAACTAACTTTCTGCCCCTAGAAGAAACTATCAGGTATTATTTTTATCCATGAACAGACTGCATATTATCTTATTTATTTAAAAAAATGTTTAGGTAATATCAATGCCCTGGGATCAAGAGTCCTGAGATCAAGAGTCACATGCTCTACCTACTGACAAGCACCCCTAAATTTAAATCTTAAATGAAGATACCTGGGGCACCTGGGTGGCTCAGTCGGTTGAGCATCCAACTCTAGATTTCGGCTTGTTATGATCTTACGGTTCAGGGGTTCGAGCCCTGCACTGGCAGTGCGGTGCCTGCTTGAGATTCTCTCTCTTTCTCTCTATGCCCCTCCCCTGCTTGCTTGCTCTATCTCTCTATAAAATTAAACATTTAAATCTTAAATTAAGATACAGTAATTACAGCGTTCTGTGACTAGGTAAAGTCTAGACTACATTATTTGGCTATGTTCTTTGCTGTTTCTCTAATTTTTTAGTGGTTCAAATGAGGTTTCAATTGTAATCTGAGGTTAAAAAAGAATCATTTTGCCAAGTTTCCTTTGACTCATTGTTTAAAAGATCTGAAATAAATCACCACGAAGTTAAGGTCCAAATAAGGTCAACATGACTTGTCTTTGAGATCTGTTTATGTCTTCATGTTTGTAGGTTACCTAAGTACCTCTCCCTGATGAAAAGTCTAAAAAAAGATCTCCAAGTGAAAAAGAAAGAGGACTAAGTCCAATATCAAAATGATGTTTATTAAAGCCAATTTTCATTAGCAGCAGCTTCACAATAAAATGAAAGATATTTTTAAATTTATAGATTTATAAACCTGGGTACAAACACCAGACTGATGTAGCCCAATAAAAAAATATCAAGTTTTGGGGCGCCTGGGTGGCTCAGTTGGTTGGGCGGCCGACTTCGGCTCAGGTCATGATCTTGCGGTCCATGAGTTCGAGCCCCGCGTCAGGCTCTGTGCTGACAGCTCAGAGCCTGGAGCCTGTTTCGGATTCTATATCTCCTTCTCTCTGACCCTCCCCCGTTCATGCTCTGTCTCTCTCTGTCTCAAAAATAAATAAACGTTAAAAAAAATCAAGTTTTAATCTCTAAAAACTAAGTAGGTAATAGAAATATTGATTACCTTCAACTGAAGTACTTCTACCTGCTACTATTTTCAGAAGTTAATAGCTACCCTGTGGCATTTTTAACTTACATATAATGTTGAGTGGGATTTTCCTGTGATGATTACCCTAATATTTCAGAAAATTCTAATTAGCAACTAATTACCAATCCACCCTGTCATCACACAACCCTGACACTACTGCTGTAACTCCTTGTCTTCAAATATGACAGATGGAGGCTCCAACAAGTTCTGAAGGTGTTTTTGATAATTATGTAACACCAGGAACGGCACAACCTTTGCTATAATTTCTGTAAGATATAACTATATGCAGATAGTGTGTTCAATGTAGAATCCAAAACAAAGTTGATTTGGTTATTTTGGGAGATCAGTGTCTCAAAGTGAGCCTAAAGTATGCTCCCATCTACTTGTAGGCTACAGGTTATTTTTTTTAATTGAGGTAAAATTGGCATATAACATTATACTAGCTTGGGGTGTACAACGTAATAATTTAATATTTGTGTACACTACAAAGTGATCACCACAATAAATCTAGTTTCCATCCATCAGCATACAATTGACCCCCTTTACCCATTTCACCCACTTCCCAACTCTCTCTTCTTAGATAACCACCAGGTCCCATATATAAATGAAATCACATGACTTTCTTTGTCTGACTTATTTCAGTTGACATAATACCCTCATGGTCCATACATGTTGTTGCAAATGACAAGATTTCCTTCTTTTTTATGACTGCGTGTAATCCATTGTGTACACACACACACACACACTGGACTGCTATCCATTGTATAGATGAAAAACTCATATATATATTATATGTATATAATATATATTCACAAACATGTATAAATATAAATAAATTTATACATAAATATATATAATAGAATACATAGAATATATTTATTTATAAATAAATTTTTATATAATTTATAAACTTACATATAAACAAATAATATAAAAATATTTTTAGCTACATCTAAAAAATAGTATATATATTATGTATATATACATCTTCCCTACCCATTCACCCATCAATGTACATTGAAATTATTTACATTGGATATTGCAAATAATGCTGCAGTGAACTTAGGGGTGCATAAACCTCTCCAAATTAGTGTTTTCATTTTCTTCAGATACTCAAAAGTGAAATAGGTAGATCATATGTTAGCTCTGTTATTAATTTTTTTAGGAACATCTGAAATGTTTTCCATAGTGATTGCACCAATTTACATTCCCACCAACAGTGCACAAGGGTTCCCTTTTTTTCCACATCTTTGCCAACACTTGTTATTTATTGCTTTCTTAATAATAGCCATTCTGACAGTTGTGAGGTGATACCTCCTTGTGGTTTTGACTTGCATTTCCCTGATGATTAGTGATATTGAATATCACTATGTGCTTGTTGGCCATCTGTATATCTTCTTTCAAAAAATGTCTAGTTAAAACCTATCCCATTTTTAAATTGGATTTTTTTTTTGCTATTGAGTTGTTTGAGTTCTTTATATGTGTTGGATATTAACCCCTTATCAGATGTATAATTTGCAAATATTTTCTACCATTCAGTAGTTTGCCTTTTCATTTTATTGATGGTTTCCTTTGGTGTACAGAGCTTTTTACTTTCTTTTTAGTTTTTTGTTTTAAGTAGGTTTAATGCCCAGCACAGAGCCCAGTGCAGGGCTTGAGCTCACTACCCTGAGATCAAGACCTGAGCTGAGATCAAGAGTTGGACACTTAACTGACTGAGCCACCCAGGTGCTCCTGACACTTTTTGTAGTTCCAATTGTTTATTTTTGCTTTTGTTGTCTTTGCTTATGGGGTCAGATCCAAGAAGTTAACACCAAGACCAATGTCAAAGAGCTTGCTACCTATTTTTCCTTCTAGGAGTTCTATGATTTCAGGTCTTACATTGAAGTCTTTGATCCATTTTGAGTTAACCTTTGTATATGGCATATCATTCTTTTGCATGTGGCTGTCCAATTTCCCTAACATGATTTCTTGATTATCTTATCCCCACTGTATATTCTTGGCTCCTTTATGGTAAGTTAACTTATGATATATGTGTGGGTTTTTTGGCTTTCTATTCTGTTCTATTGATCTATATGTCTGTTTTTATGCCAATATAATACTGTTTTGGTTACTGTAGCTTTGTGGTATACTTTGAAATCAGGGAGCATGATACCTTCAGCTTTGTTCTTCTTTCTCAAGATTGCTTTGGCTATTCAGGGTTATTTGTGTTCCATACAAATTTTAGAATTATTCTAGTTCTAGTTCCAATAGCAAAATGCTATTGGAATTTTAGTAGAGATTTTATGGAATCCATAGATTGCTTTGGGTAGTATGGACATTTTAAAAATGTTAATTCTTCCAACCCGTAAGTGTCGAATATCTTTACATTTTTTGTCTTCTTCAATTTCTTTCATCAGTGTCTTATAGTTTTCAGTATACAAGTCTTTCACTTCTTTGGTTAAATTTATTCCTAGGTATTTAATTCTTTTTGATGCAATTATAAATGGGTTTGTTTTCTTAATTTATCTTTCTGCTAATTTGTTATTAGTGTATCGAAATGCAGCACATTTTTGTATATTTATTTGTTTCCTGCAACTTTATTGAATTCATTTATTAGTTCTAACAGTTTTTTTTGGTGGAGTCCTTAGGGTTTTCTATGCATATAGTATTATGTCATATGCATATAGTGACAATTTTACTTCTTTCTTTCCAATTTAGATGCCTTTTTTTTTCTTTCTCTTGCCTAATTGCTATGACTAGGACGTCCAATACTGTCTGAATAAACGTGACAAGAGTGAGCACCCTTGTCTTATTCTTGGTCTTGGAAAGCTTTCAGCTTCTTATCATTGCTTATGATGTTAGTTGTGGGCCTGTCATATACGGCCTCTATCATGTTGAGGTGCATTCCTTGTAAACCCACTTCGCTGGGAATCTTTATCATAAATGGATGTTGAAGTTTGTCAGATGTTTTTTCTGTATCTATTGAGATGATCATATGATTTTTATCCTTCATTTTGTTAACGCGATGTATCATGTTGATTGATTTGTGGATATTGATCAATCCTTGCATCCCTGGAATAAATCCTACTTGATCATGGTGTATAATCCTTTTAATGTATTATTGGATTAAGTTTACTACTATTTTGTTAAGATTTTTTCATCTGTGCTCATCAGGGATATTGACCTGTACTTCTTTGTAGTGGTGGCCTTGTCTGGTTTTGGTATCAAGGTAATTAAAATGGCCTTATAAAATGAGTATGGAAGCCTTCATTCCTCTTCAATTTTTGGTAGAGTTTGAGAAGGACAGGTATTAAATCTCCTTTGAATGTTTGATAGAATTCACCAGTGAAGCCATCTGGTCCTGGACTTCTGTTTGTTGGGAGGTTTTTGATTACTGATTCAATCTCTGTACTAGTAATTCGTCTTTTCAGTCTTGGAATATTGTATGTTTCTACAAATTTATCCATTTCTTCTTTGTTATTGAGTTTGCTGGCATATAATTGTGCATAGTAGTCTCTTACGATCTTTTGTATTTCTGTGATGTCAACTATTACTTCTCTTTAATTTCTCCTTGTGTTTATTTGAACTTGTCTCTTTTTTTCTTGGTGAATCTAGCTAAAGGTTTGTCAGTTATGTTTATATTTTCGAAGAACCAGCTCTTAGTTTCATTAATCTTTTCTATTGTTTTTTAGTCTCTATTTCATTTATTTCTGCTCATATCTTTATTATGCCTTTCCTTCTCCTAATGTTGGGCTCCATTTGTTCTTCATTTTCTAGTTCCTTTGAGTGTAAGGTTAAATTGTTTATTTGATATTTTTCTTGTTTCCTGAGCAATGTCTGTATCACTATGAACTTTCCTCTTAGGACTGCTTTTGCTAAATCTTACAGGTTTTGGATTGTTGTATTTCCATTTTCATTTGTCTCAAGGTTTTTTTTTAAATTTCTCCTTTGATTTCTTCATTGACTCATTGGCTGTCCAGTGGTGTGTTGTTTAATCTCCACATATTTGTGATTTTGTTTAGTTTTCTTCTTGTAATTGATTCCTGGTTTCACACTCTTGTGGTCAGGGAAGATATTTGATATAATGTCAGTCTTCTTAAGTTTATTGAGGTTTGTTTTATGGCCTCACATATGATCTATTTCAGAGAATATTTCACATGCACTTGAGAAGAATGTGTATTCTGCTGCTTTTGGATAAAATGTTCTGTATATATGTATTAAATCCATCTGGTCTAATGTGTCTTTTAAGGTTGATGTTTCCTTATTGAATTTATGTCTGGGTAGTCTATCCCAGTAATGAAGGTGAGGTATTAAAGTCCTCTACTATTGTATTGGTGTATTCTCCCTTTAGATCTGTTAATATTTGCTCTATATATTTAGTGCTCCTATGTTGGATACACACATATTTATAAATGTTGTATTTCCTTGCTAGATTGATTCCTTTATGATTATGTAATACCCTTCCTTGTATTTTATTACAGTCTTTGTTTTAAGGTCTATTTTTTCTGATATAAGTGTAGCTACACCAGCTTTCTTGCATGAAATATCTTTTTCCATCCCTTTATTTTCAGTTTGTGTGTGTGTCCTTGGATCTGAAGTGACTCTCTTTTAAAAAAAAAAAAAAACAGGGTCTCCTGGGTGGCTCAGTCAGTTGAGTGTCTGACTTCAGCTCAGGTCATGATCTCGCAGTTCATGAGTTTGAGCCCCACATAGGGCTCTCTGCTGTCAGCACAGAGCCCACATTGGACCCTCTGCCCACCCCCTGGCCCCCCTCCGCTTGCGTTCTCTCTCTCTCTGCCTTGAAAATAAATAAAAACATTTTTAAAAAGACATTAAAAAAATAAAAATAAGGTATGCAAATATATACAGATTTGTAGAATCATCATCATCATCATTATCATCAACCGTGTTGCAAAAATCAGCTTCAGATTGGTATATAAATTCCTTTTTGGCAGGTGCCAGCAAGCTGTGGTGAGACCAAGGAAGGGCTCAAAGATGGTGTTTCCCTGCTATGTTCCCTCAAAGTGCCTCTGTAACCTCTAAAGTGGGGCAAAGTTGAAGGCTATCCCTCTGATTGAAGCTCCAGGACAAGTAGATGGGCCTTTTTCTCAGGTACACTGAGAGTACATTTCAGTTTGCTATCTGTGCAGTGCCCTGGGTGCTATAGCCTGCCCAGAACTAACTTTCCAATTGTTATAGTCTTTTGGGACTCAGAAACACAAGTTACTCAAGGCTTCCAGGGCCAGACCATCAAGAGACACCCCCTGTTTAGACTGCACTCACACACAGGCTTGGGGAAAGCTGCATGAGTGTGCCGAGGGCCATACATGTCCACAGGTTTAGGGAGATGTGGGAATGCTGGGAGTGCAGCTCGTTGGTGGCTTTAGTGAGGCTGTGTCCACACGTATTTGCCTGTACTAGCAAAATAGAGGGAGAGTGCAAAAATGACACTAGCTGGTGCCTCCATCCCCAAAGAATGTCTCAACTCATCCCTGGCCCCTCTGGCAGATGCTTTAAGGTTAGCAAATGAGTGTCCTTCACATGTAATCCAGTCACCTCTCAAATTTCTATCTTTGTGCTGGTTCCTGGGATGAGTAAGTCTGCATGTGAGCCCCTCATAGGAAATATCTCAGATTCCCACAGCCCCCCAGTTTCCCCGGATATAAGCCTCTTTGATTTTCAGAGTCAATGTTTTGGGGGTCTTATCTCTCCGGTGCAGATCCTTAGGGTTGGAGTGCTTGATATGGGGCATAAACCTCTCACTTCTCAGGGAGAGACTCCAGACCTGTGAGATACCTCCCTATTGTGTATGGGTTGCTGCATGTTGTGTGGGGAATGAAGTTTTTGGTGAGATTGTATTTCTGCCTCTCCTTCCTTTCTCAGTGTGGCCCCTTTGTCCTTCATTATGGAGAGAGCTGTTCAGCTAGATTTCTGTTCTCTTTTAGAGGGAATTATCCCTTTTGTAGCTATAGATTTGGTATCTGTGGGGGAAGTTGAGTTCAGTCATGGTCTTCCTTGGCCACCATCTTCAGGCTCCAGGTTTTCTCTTACAGGACTGGAAGCAGGGCCCTTTACTTGGAATTCACTGGAATTCAGTGAATACCTGGAATTCACTGTTTGTTACCAGTTAACTCATTGTATGGTACAAATTCATTCATCCTAAGCAATTCTCACTCATGTGCCTAGAAAATTCCGTTTTCACACATTACATTTGGTTGAGTTTTTTTTCCTCTTCCTTATTTAACTTTCCACTCTTATAGAGAACTGTTTTAATGCTAGTTAGTTTTTATTGTTGTTGTTCAGTCCTTTGAGCTTTATAAGGAAAATTGTATGAATATACACGTGTACATACAGACATCCCTTCTCATTTCCTACAGTGCTAAAAAAATCAACTGAGTAAGTTTAAAGATCTAATTGGCTTTTTTCAATGATTCATGAATCCCATTTAGCAAATAGAAAGGACCTCCAAGGAGCTCTACAATATGGAAGGCTTTTATAGGCAGAAGGGGGAAAAGAATGGATTGTTTCAAGCAAAGTCAAAGTCACTAGGATTACCTCACTAGTGCTGATTTGGACATTTCAGACTGACTGGTTAAGATTACATCCTAGGAGGGGCTGAAACTGCACTTAGTTTAGATATTAACCTCTCTTGGCTTGCTGATGTGGGGTTTAGCACAAGTGGCTCCATTTTGGAAATCCTAATGTTTCTTTTTTAACATACCCAAAGTTATTGATTCCAAGGAACTGAAGTAGTGCTTGTGATGATAGATGCTCTTTGGAGAGCATATAACCAGTCTGTAGGATCTGGAGAGGAAACAAAACTGATGCTCCCATCTTCTCTTCCAGAGTAGAGAACTTTGACATTCCAGGCCCTTGAGTGGGTTAGATTGCCCTGGAGCAGTTTCAAAGCTAATCTCATGCCATTACATGGAAATAGAGGGATTCTGTGCACCACCAGCTTGATTTTGCATTGGAAAGCCAGAGTTTTTATTCTATATCCAGATAATTCCATCAAGAAATGGTTATTATATATGATTATTAGCCTACTTAAAGTAGAAAAGACTTTTATGCATAACAGCAAAGAAAGAAAACATAAAGGGGAAGACAGATTTTGCTACAAAAAAGGGAACATATTTACAAGTAAAAAATACTGTAAATAAAACTAAAAGGCAAATAAAAATATTGGAAGGTATTTGCAAACTATATGACAAAGGATGACAGAGGATTAGGGCTAATGTTTTTAAGACATGGAGAGTTCTTTCCAACTTCTATAAATAAAATTAGGTTTCTGTTTTTTCCCTTTTAGGGATAGTATCTAGAGGCATTCAAATGGTCCAGCATTTGACATACCATTGTAGGCGATTTTACAAATACAACCTCTAGCAAAACTAGGCTGCCCTGAGCCCCTGGTATTAGAATTGTTTCTCTTTAAAACAAGAAGAGTGGGGACAGTACACAAAATCCACATGTGGCATGTGCCCAGGCCAACTTCAAGGGGTTTGTGCAATGAGATCTAAAGTTTTTATGAGACTGTCTAAAACCAAAAAAACATGTCCTCCAGGCCTGTGGTGCTTCCGTGGTTGCTAAATGTCTCCAGGACAGGATCAAGAGTGCTTTTCTGATCGAGGAGCAGAAAATCATTATGAAAGTGTTGAAGGCACAAACACAGAATCAGAAAGCTAAATTAAAAAATGGACCTTTTCTGGGGCTCCTGGGTGGCTCAGTCGGTTAAGCAAACAACTTCAGCTCAGGTCATGATCTCATGGTTGGTGAGTTCAAACCCCATGTCAGGCTCTGTGCTGACAGCTCAAAGCCTGGAGCCTGCTTCAGATTCTGTCTCCATCTCTCTCTGCCCCTTCCTGCTCCTGCTTTGTCTCTCTGTCAAATATAAAGAAAACATTAAAAAAAATTTTAAAAATAATAAAAAATGGACCTTTTCTAAATAAGAAAAAAAAGCAAAAGACTCCTAAAAAATTAAGTTTCCATTACTACTTCATGGAAAGTGGATGGGCATATTTTCACCAAGTTTGGAATGATTTCAGGGTGATTCGACCTAAAATATAGCTCATGTATTGTACAAGGAATCCATTTGGGGAAAGACCGAGGGAGATGGGCAGTCCTACTTTAGAACAGCTGAACCTGAGGTTCAAAGCAAGGCATTGGCAGTTCCTACTGCATCAGACATACTAGTGAAAGTATTAATGGTGTCAATACTAGCTAAAGCATAGAGTGTTATGAGATTGAGATAACCCACATAAAGTGCTAAACTCAATGCCTGGCACATTCCCTTATTTATTCCACTCTGAAAATTTTTATCACGTGACTGCTGTGTCCCAAGCACTCTGTTAGGTGCTGGGGATACAGCAATAAACAAAACAGACATAATCTTTACCTTCTTGGGGCTTACATTTGACTGACACATAGTAAAACATCATAAATCATAGGTAACATTATCATATAATACAAAACATGCAAAATTTAAAAACCAAGGTACCTTTTTTCCTACCAGGTAGATTCACAAAGGTTCTCTAATAAAGGTAATACCTAGCAGGTATTCCATCTAGGCCCTTCCCCAGAGTGTGGGAAAATAGGCCCTTTAATTGATTTCTGGGGTTGTATAAAATTGGTGCTCTTAGGAGAGCAGCTCATAATATGTATCAAAGGCCTTTACTCCCTCAGTGCCACTTCTCTTGATTTATTTATTATCCTAAGGAACTATTTGTGGATTATCCAACAACTGCTACATAAGAAGGAACTTAAGAAGTTCAGAGCCTGAGCTATATGTAGCTTTGCAGGCTGGTTCTGCTTCTGCTGGCTGTGTGACCTTCACATCAATTAGTGTCCCTCAGTGTCCGTGTCATTTTAGGCACATTCTTTATAGCCTCTAAGCAGCATGTTCCTCATCTGGAAAATGGTGATAATAATAGGATTTACCACACAGGGCATTGTGGGGAGTAAACGAGGAAATGCACACGAAGCACCTTAGCATATTACCTGATATATGGTAAGCCTTCAACATACTTAAGCAAAAGAGAAAAAAAAAAAGTGTATGTTCAGCTCAGCATTATTTACAATAGTAAAAGGTAAAGTAAAAATTGCCCAAGTGATTAAAATACATACAGAGAAGAAATACTGTGCCAACACTGAAAACCAATTGAAAAGCAGATGAATAGTTTAATGACATGGAAAATAATCATAATGTGTTGGGAGAAAAAAGTTGGTTATAAATAGTACATTCAATATAATTCCAATTTTAGAAAAAAAAATATAGAAAGAAAATACTATAGGGGCGCCTGGGTGGCTCAGTGGGTTGAGCATCTGATTCCTGATTTCAGCTCAGGTCATGATCTCACAGTTCATGAAATAGAGCCTCACTTTGGGCTCTAGGCTGACCCCGAGGGGTCTGCTTGGGATTCTCTTTCTCTCTCTCTCTCTCCCTCTCTCTGCCCCTCCCCTGCTCACGCACGCTTTCTCTCTCAAATAAACATTAAAAAACCAATACTATATATTCCCACAATGAACATGCATTATTTCATAATGTAAACAAGTCTTACACATTATTTATAGCAGATGTATAGAGGGTTTTGGATGCCCAACATCATCCTATTTCCTTATAACATCCCAGTTTTCTTATGGGAAATAGTATTTCTTCCTCAGTGAGGGATCTCAGCAGAAGGGGAAATTTCAGCTTGCCCATCTCACATCCACCTCTCTCTTACAGAAGCCAGGAGGACTCTGACCCAGGAGGCCGCCCTACAAGAATGGTAGATCTTTTGGAGGACAGTCTCCCTGCGGTGGTAGCACTGTAGGTGCGGAAGTGAGTGGGGCTGGGACTTCTTTGACCCCCGCCCTTTCCCAAGCCTGGAACTCCTCCCCCTAGTGTGTTCATGAGCCCCTATTAGTCTTCCAATAAATCCTTTTCTGCTTACATTAGCCAGAATGTGTTTCTGTTGTTTGCAACCAAGAACCCTTACTAATGAGTTATTGTTTATAACTGGAAAAGGAATAAAGCAAGCTGCACATTAATGTAACAGCAGCTGCAGGGCTATTCTTTGCAGGAATAGTCTAAACGCAGGTGAGTTTGATAGGGATAGGAGGAAATGCTAAATGACCTGGCTGTGGTCACAGGATGCCAAATATCTGGTTGGAAACTGGAAAAATGAATTTAAAAATTTAGATGTTCCCAAATATCCAATTGTTTGACATCATGTGACAGCTGATGATTATTATTCATGGATCTTTGTGATTTGGATTGACTTAGAATTTAGAGCACTATGAGTGAAATGTTCAACTTCACTGAACAAAGAACTTAACCATGGTGATATTAATCACATGCACGAGTAGGAATGAAAGCTATCCTCTACACTGCTTTAGGAAACCATAGGCCTTTAGCTAACACGCTTTTACAACCTGCCCCCAGAGAATGCGATGAATTACAGTTTTGTTGTTATACTTTAACAATAGCAAACACCTGCATATGTTCATCTGCATTTCATTTTGGTAGCATGACACCATCTGTTTTTAAAAGTTTTAAGCCACCTGCTATTAAAATGATTACTGCCCTTGACATGAGTAAGTTTGCTAGACAGTCACACATCCTCAGTCCTCATCTTTACAAGATTTCAGGAATCTTGGCTTCTAAAATCTTTTGACTTGCCTCGATTATTTAGCCAGTTTTCTCCATCTCTCATGGAGAAAATACCCTCCAACTGTAAGTCAGACCCATGATCTGGACAAGTTTTAACACCTAGAGAACACAGCACATTTAACAGAGAACAGTTATCTAGCTTTCTGGAAATAATTACTGTAAATACAATTTTAACTCAGTATGAAGTTTTTCATAATTTGCAATCAGTGTTGTTAAAGGCAGTAGGAGAATTACATGTCACACAATTTTACTTTAAATCAATACTTCTTGGGGTGCCTGGTGGCTCAGTTGGTTGAGTGCCAACTTTTGATTTCAGCTCAGGTCATGATCTTACAGTGCCTGGGCTCGAGCCCCACATTGGGCTCTAGATTGTCAACTCAGATTCCCTCCCTCTCTCTCTGCCCCTCCCTTGATTGCATTCTCTCTCTTTTCTCTCTCTCCCTCTGTTTCTGTCTAAATAAAAACTTTTAAAAAATCAATACTTCCCACATTTTAGTATATGTGCTGCCAAAGCGAGCACAATACTTCCCACATTTGAAATGTGCATATGAATTATTGAAGGATTGTGTTAAAATGCAGATACAGATTCAGTGGGTGTTCTCGTTATCTGTTGGACAGCAGATCATCCCAAATTAGTGGCTTAAAACAGCCATTAAGTGATTACTCATTTATTTTGCTCACAAACCTGCAATTTGAACAGGGTCTGGTAGGGAAAGCTTGTCCCCATACATGCTTAGATGGGAAAGTTGGATACTGAGGATAACTTAACAGCTGGGAACTGAAATCATCTGAATATTTACTCACACAGTCTAGTGGTTGATGCTGTCTGTTGAATGAGACCCTAGATGAGGCTCTTGACCAGAAGCTCACATGTATCCCTTCCAAGTGTATGCGTGGCTCCCTTCGGCATAGTGGCTGGGTTTCACCAAGTGGCCCAAGAAAGCAAGGTGGAAGTGCATGGCATTTTTATGATGTAATCTCAGAAGTCACCTAGTGTCACTTCTACCATAATCTATTGGTTGAGTCAGTCCAAAAGGTATTCCCATTTTTAAGGGAAAGAGACTTTGCCCCCATCACTTGATGGGAGAAGGGTCAACTTCACAACATGTGGAATGGAACATATTGTACGGCTATATTTGGAAAACATCATCTGCACAGTAGGTCTGGTGGGGCCTGAGACTCTTCATTTCTAACTTCCAGGAAATACCAGAGCTTTTATGAATATTCTTAAAAGATGCCATGTACCTTTTTCTTATTTTGTTTTCATCTTTTTCTTACAACATTCTTTTAGCCTAATCTCATTTACTCTTCTTTCTGCTTACTTCCTGTAAAGAAGGAAGAATTCCTTCATAAAGCATTGGTTAGATAGACCTCATATGTAGAATTTTGTACCACATATTTCTTAAAGGGTACTTGACATTGTATTATATTGTATTTTATTTAATGTTTATGGAAATAAATATTTATTATTGAAAGTCACAATCTGTTTCTTAAGGGCAAAATTTGTGAATTTTAAAGCTAGTTAGTTTTAAATTAATTTATCTTTATGACATCAATTTTTTAAATCCTGGGGAAATAATTTATGTAGTCTCAAGTCATGTAGAACCATGAGCCATCCCTGTAGGGTGATAAGATAACTTTATGGGGTGCCTCTCTTAAAGAATCACTGAGGTGCATTCATTGAACTAGTGACTATTGAGTACTGTTCTAGGTTCAAGGGATTGAAGATGAACAATGTTCCCGCTCCTGTGAAGCTGACTTTCTGGAGGGTAGGATTGGGAAGAACAAACTATCAACAAGTAAATAAATAAATCACTTCTCAAAGTATGGTCCATGGACTTTTGAGAATCCCCAAGACCCTTTCAGGTGTCTGTAAGATCAGTATTACACTTGGGTGAAATATCCACCCAAAGTACAAATGAACAATGTGTTTTAATATAATGGAGTGCAGAGAGTTTATTGATATGGTTTCAGATTCCATGTTGCAGTTAACCTTTCAGAAACTAATACTTGTCAAGTTTTGGTGCAGTATCAAAGAAGAATATCCAGTTATCTGAAAACGCTATGTCTGCTTTTTCCAATTGCACATCTGCAGCCAGATTATCTTCATGAACTTAAACCAAAATGAGATACTGCAACAGGGACACCTGTTAAGCTTCCGACTTCAGTTAAGCTTCCGACTTCGGCTCAGGTCATGATCTCACAGTCTGTGGGTTCGAGCCCCACATTGGGCTCTGTGCCGACAGCTCAGAGCCTGGAGCCTGCTTCGGATTCTGTGTCTCCCTCTCTCTGCCCCTCCCCTGCTCATGCTCTGTCTCTCTCTGTCTCAAAATAAAAGCATTGAAAAAAATTTTTTTGAATAATAATAAAGTAAGATACTGCAACAGATTGAATGCAGAAGCAGATATGAGAATTGAGCTTTCTGATAAGAGACCTGCTAAAGTGTAAAGCAATACCACTCTTCTTGCTTAATTTTTTTGTTCTGGAAAATATATTTTGTTTTCATATAAAATATGCTATTTATGTTTGCATACAATGAGTGTTTGCTGATGTTTAAAATCAATTAATAAATACTTAAATGTTTTTTCACTTTTAATTTCTAATATGATAAATGTGGAGAGATGTAAGCCATATGAAGAAAAGCTTTTTGAAATACTCAGTAAAGGCAAAAGTCTCCCAGGGGGTGTTAACCCCCACATTTCCATGTTACTTCACCTGTCCTCTTGTGTGGCCACTTAGGATGTCAGAGCCCATGCCCTGCCATGTGGTCTCATCCAAGGGCAGAAGTAGCAGGAGCAGGTAAACTCTGGGCAAGTGTTTGGCCTGTTTATGTAGAGGCAGCAAGAGGATACAGCCTTGCTCTCCCAGGCCCAGGGATTGGGCCCATGTGTTGGGCCCAGATAGATGGTAGAACCATGTGCTGAGGTGAAGAGGAAGCTGAGGGTCTGAGAGGAGGCTGGTGCAGAGGGAACTCAGAAGGCGTACATCCATGTGTCCCATGTAAGTATATTGTGGCTGCCTTTTCGTGGCAGTACGTATAGGTCTACTCATTCTTTAAAACAGACGTATGACTTTATATTATTAAGGATGAATGATAAATTTTTAAACTAGTTCCCACTGCCAGGCATTTGGGTTGTTTCCAACTTTTGCTTTATAAATGATGCCAAAATGACCAGCCAATAAAATAAACATTGAAAAAATGAACAAGACGATTGCAGTGGTGATTAGCACCTTGTAGACAGTCACCAGAATAGAAGTCTCATAAGGGTAGGGATTTTAGTGTTTTGTCCACCCTATACCCCCAGCAGTTAGAATAGGGCCTGTCATGTAGTAGATGCTTAAGAAACATTTGTGAAATGTCTGATACAAGTGACTGGGAGCAGCACTCAGGAAATACCTATATTTAAGCTCAGACCTGAGTGAGGGGGAGAGAGCCAGCCTTGGGAAGGGTCGGGGTTTCTAGAGGTTTCCAGGCAGAGGGAAGAGGCTGTGTAAAGGCTGAGAGGTGGAAACGCCTTGGCATGTTTGAAAAACAGGAAGGGGGGCATCTGGGCGGTTCAGTCGGTTAAGCTTCTGACTGTGGCTCAAGTCATGATCTCATGGTCCGAGAGTTCGAGCCCGGGGTCGGGCTCTGTGCTGACATCTCAGAGCCTGGAGCCTGCTTCGGATTCTGTGTCTCCTCTCTCTGCCCCTCCCCCACTTGTGCTCTGCCTCTTTCTGTCTCTCAAAAATAAATAAACATTGATAATAATAATAATAATAATAATAAACCAGAAAGTTCATGGGCTGGAGGATAGTGAGCAAGGGGAGAGTGTAGGAGAGGAGGTTGGAGAAGAGGATGGGGCCAGATCCACAGGGCCTTCTCAGCACTCATGACAAGGAGTTTCACTTTTACAAGATAGCTGAAAGGCATTGTAGTTTTACCAGGAAAATGACATGATCTGGTTTATGTTTTTAAAAGATTACTCTGACCACCTCATACTTATTAGGAATTTATAAATATATAACAAGTATTGGTGAAAATGTGGAGAAATTGAGACCCTTGTGCGCTGTCAGTGCGAATGTAAAATGGTACAGACACTATGGAAAACAGTATGACTGTTCCTCAAAAAGTTAAAAATAGAATTACAGTAGGATCCAGCAATTCCACTCCTGGGTGTCTGCCCCAAAATATTGAAAGCAGGGACTTGAACACCTATTTGTAGGCCCATGTTCATAATAGCATTATTTACAATAACCGGAAGGTGGAAATAACCCAACTGCCCATCACCAGGATGGATAAACTAAGTATATGTGCATAAATGGAATATTCTTCAGCTTTGAGAAAGAAGGAAATTCTGACACATGTTACAGCGTGGATGAACCTGGAGGACATTACGCTAAGTGACATAAGTTAGGTATAAATGGACAAATGCTGTGCGATTCCACTTATACGAGGTACTCAGAGTCATGAAACTCTTAGAGACAAAAAGTGGAGTGGTGGCTGTCAGGTGCCAGGGGAAACGGGGAATGGAGGGTTGCTTAATGGGGACAGAGTTTCAGTTTTGCAAGATGAAGAGTTCTGTGGATGGGTGGTGGGGACAGTTGCACAACAGTGGGAGTGTACTTGATGCCTGTATGCTTAAAAATGGTTAAAATGGAAAAGTGCATGTTGTGCGTATTTAACCACAATTGGGAAACAGAAACAACCAAACCTTGTTCTCGATGTGTTCTGGAGAAAAGTTTGTAGAGGGGCGTGGCTGGTTGTCGTCTCCTCTTCCTGACAGAATCTATTTTCTCCTCTCTCCTTCCCAACACAGTGTGACTTAGTTTACATATCCACCCATTCTCCTAACAGCCCTAGGCCCTAGTGATCTACCCCCTTCTCCAGGGGTGGGCCTCCCTTCAGGGGAGAGCTTCCTAAAATGCAGCCAGAGTCCCTGGGGTTTCTGAGATCCTTTTCGAGGGTCTGTGAGTTTCTCCCATTTCCGGCTACATACCTGAATGAGCCTGGATTCTTATTTATTTATTTTTAATGTTTATTTATTTTTGAGAGAAAGACAGAGAGAGACAGAGAGAGAGAGAGAGAGAGAGAGAGAGAGTGCAAGTGGGGGGATGGGCAGAGGGAGACACAGAATTTGAGGCAGGCTCCAGGCTCTGAGCTGTCACCCAGGTGCCCCTGAATGAGCCTGGATTTTTAAAAAATACTTCTACTGAGGCGTCTGGGTGACTCAATCGGTTAAGAGTCTGACTTCAGTTCATCTCATGATCTCACAATTTGTGAGTTGGAGCCCTACATCAGGCTTTCTGCTGTCAGAACAGAGCCTGCTTCAGATCCTCTGTCTCCCTCTCTCTCCTCTCTGTCTTCCTCTCTCTCTCAAAAATAAATATACATTTAAAAAAAAAAACACTACTACTAATAGATTCCAACAGATTGAATGAATACAAAAGCATGTATGAGAATCGAGCTGTCTTATACTAAACCAAATATTAAGGTGCTTTGCAAAGATGGAAAGCAAGGCCACTGTTCTCATCAAATATGTTTACTATATGGCTAAAAGCAACTACCATATGATCCAGAAATCCCTCTTCTGGGTATAACCCACCCACCCCCGGCCTCCCCCACACACAAAATGAAATTGTCATTTCAAAGAGATACCTGCACTCCCATGTTCATGCAGCATTATTCACAAAAGCCAAGATATGGAAACAACCTCAGTGTTTATTGACAGATGAATTGATAAAGAAATGGTGATATGTACATACAATGGAATATTATTCAGCCTTAAAAAAGAAGGAAATCCTGCCACCTGTGACAACATGTATGAACTTGGAGGACACTATGCCAAGTGAAATAATCCAGACACAGAAGAAACAAAAACAAAACAAAACAAAAACAAACAATAACAACAACAAAAAAAAAACCTCCTGCATGATCTCATTTGTATGTTGACTCTAAAAGAGGCAAATACATAGAAGCAGAGAGTAGAGAGGTGGTTTCTAGGGCCTAGAGGTAAGAGAAATGGGGAGATGTTGGCCAAAGGGTACAAGGTTGCAGGTATGTAGGATAAGTCTAGAGATCTAACATACAGCATGATGACTGCAGTTAATAATATTGTCTTGAATACTGGAAATTTGCTGAGAGAATAGATTTCAGGTGCTCTCATCACACACACAAATGGTAACTATGAGAGGACAAGTTTATTAATTACCTTGATTGTAGTAATCATTTCACCACTTATATGTATGTCAAATCATCCTGTTGTACACCTTAAATACTGACAATTTTTATTTTAACAATGCTTTTGCTTTGGGGGTGCCTGGTTGGCTCAGTCGGTTAAGCATCTGGCTCTCGATTTTGGGCTCAGGTCATAGTCTCACAGTTCATGGGTCTAGGCTCTGTGTCGGGCTCTGTGTACGGCTCAGAGCCTGGAGTCTGCTTCAGATTCTGTGTGTCCCTATCTCTCTGCCCCTCCCCTCTCATGCTCTGTCTTTCTCTCAAAAATGAACATTAAAAAAATGCTTTTGCTTTGGAAAATATAACTATGCTAACTTATATTAACATTTAACGGGTTTATTGTTGCTATTTTCTTTTTAATTTTTTGTTTGGGAGAGAGCGCGACCAGGGGAGATAAATTTTTTTGAGCATCTGGGTTGGTCCCAAGATAAAAAAGTTTGAGAACCACTGGCCTGGAAGAATGCCATTCTCTTTGCTGTGGATTGGTATGGGAATGTTCATGGACTCCAGAAATGTCCAATGAGACAAGAGAAAAGTGTACTGGGAAGCTTCTAGGAAAAGCTTTTCTACTCCTAAATGTGAGCCCCAGGAAGATATTCTCTTCTTCCCCTAGGGAAATGATGTTTCCAAATTTCATGATTACAGTGATTTGATGAACATCTTTCTATGTAAAATATATTTGTTTGAGTCTTTTGGTGGAATAAATTCTTAGAACTGGAGGTACTGGATATCAGCATATACACATTTAAAATTTTAATAAATATCAATTATTGAAAACTTGTCTTCCCAAAAGTTTTTACCAATAAAAATGTCTACCAATATTTATTTAATAAGTGCTTATGTAAAGCTTTCTATGTGCTAGGCAACTATTCTAAGGCTTTTACAAATATAAGCTCACTAATAGTATATGTAAGTGCCTGTTTCTCTACCTTTGCTAAATTATTTTTTTTAATGTTTATTTATTTATTTTGAGAGAGAAAGCATGAGCAGGGGAGGGACAAAGAGAAGGGGAGAGAGAATCCCATGCAGGCTGCATGCTGTCAGCACAGAGCCTGACGTGGAGCTTGATTCCATGAACTGTGAGATCATCACCTGAGCTGAAACCAAGAGTTGGACACTTAACTGACTGAGCCACCCAGGTTCCCTGCTAAGTTATTTATTTTTTGTCTCTGCTTATCTGATAAGCAGAAAATAATTTACTATTTCAGGTTTCATATCTTTGCAGCTTATACTTAGTATGGTCAAACATTTTAAAAATATTGTCTTTAAATAGTCTACTTGTGTCCTTCATCCAGTTTCCTTTTAGGTTTCATCTTTGTTTTACTTATTGATTTCTAAGGGCTCTGTGTATATTAGGGACATTAGCCCTTTAATATCATATATGGAACAAATAAGGTTGAATCACTTATTCACAATTCCAACATCTGAAAAGCTCTGAAGTTTTTAGTAAATTTGGTGCAAACTCATTTGATAACAAAATGTAACCTCTGCTGACATAAGACTACTTTTAGCCTTTGTAAATTCCGCTTAATGGGAGTAGTGGTACATTTTGCTGAAGAAAAAAACTGATTATAAGATACTGGTCTAGACCTCACTGGTGGTGGTATTTATATACTGTGTATTATTATCTTTTCTAAATTCGTGAAACTCAAAATTCCATAAAATGTTTGTCCCCAAGGATTTCAACTAAGAGATTGTGGAGTTTATTTACACACATAATGCTTGGGGGATTTTTAGTGCCTGTGAGGTCTTCAAGTGTATATGGCCTGCCTGCTGTTGACATATGAGTTAGAAATTTAAGGGAGAGCTTAGGGTTAGAGAAGCAGATTTTGGATTTATCGACATATAGATAATGGTTGCATTAGAACCATGAAAGCCCGTAACAGAATCCATGCATTGCCAGAAGAGCAATGGGAACATCAGTGTTTAAGGGATGGATCAAGAAATGTGGAGAAGAAAGCTTGAATTGGGCGGAGTAGAGGGTGTGATCATTCTGGACCGTGACCACTAGCAGTGGCCAAGGAAAGACACAGCACACTTTTCTGGCTTCCTAGTTCTCAGTGGAGTTATTGTCAGATGTCAGAGTGAACTTAGACTTTTGGAGCACGTGTGTGGAGGATGGGGTAGGAAGGGCTCACGGTTGCCTCTGCGTCCAGGCTCAGGGATCTGACCTCCACATTCCTGGTAACCAAGCATCTTTCCATCAGCCTTCTTGAGAAGGATTATACATGCTTCTTCTCCCATAAAAGTTCAAGGGTCTGCTGCAGTTTTCCAGTCCCATCAGCTCTCTGTTGAGCTCAATCCTCTAGCAAGTTACTCAGACCCCAAAATGAGCAAGGTATTGCAATACTGGGTATAGGAAGAAGTTGGTCCTGGACACAGATACTGGGCCAGAGGAGACCAGAAAGGAGACCAGGCTTGTTCCTGTGTATTCTTTCAGATAGGCCACGTTGGGAACCTTGGCGGGAGCAGTTAGAAAACACTTGCTGGTGGACAGCCACTGTCAAAGATAGGACAGTTCGAAGACCTCTGGTCTGCCTCTAACCTGCCCACTGGAAAACAATCCATAAACCATTTGCATCTGGTGTCCTGTCTAATGAGAGAAAAATCTGTTTTTCCTTTTCAGTTGAATGTTCTCAGCCTTCAAATGTGTGCCTTTTGTTCATTCTAACTCGCCTACATCTGCATAAAACAAAAGTTCATTTTCAGAGCAGTGTGGAGGGGGACTGTGCACAATTCCAGTTATTGTATAGAAAAGCTGTGTGCCTAACTTTTTATTCAGCGAGAAAATAATATATCCAAGATGTTAATGTGGGTGTTTTCTGTAGCTCACACTGGTGATGTCTTGTCTATCTCTCCAGAAACAATGAGCATTTATTTGGGATTGCTTAGATTTAGTTACGCTACTTTATTTTTTATTTCAAATGGCTGTCAACTGTTAAGTGGGTGAAAAAATGAATTAATTTCTTGGATATTTTAAATAGTTGTCATAGGTTCTAATCTTAGCTTCAGTGGACACATTTGAAAGTTCGTAATGTTAACATTAATTCATTAAGCTAATATGAAGAGCATTAAATAAATATTCTGGTATAGATCATGACACAAATAATTCTAGTCCTGAGCTAATATCCGTGTACATTTTTCTTTAGAAAGCACTTCTTTTCCAACACTACTGAATTGTACACTTAACAATTATTAAAATGGTAAATTTTATTTTATGTGCATTTTACCACAATTTAAAAAAATTCCCTTCTAAATTTTCAAACTTTAGAAACATTTATTTCATAAAGAAGTAATTTCAATAACTTTTCATTTCAGAGAACTTGTGGATTTGTTTTTACACATCGTCAGTGATTATAAAGGCTTAATTTAAAATGAACCCTTCAGATGTGAGATATATATATTTATCTTATATATATATTTGAACTCAGACAAACATTTTACTTAAAAATACGGAATGCTTCGAATTTGCATGTCATCTTTACACAGGGGTCATGTCCATCTTGTCTGTATTATTCCAATTTTTAGTATATGTGCTGCTGAAGCACATATAGTTGCTATATTTATATCTCCAGGAAAGGTTAGTTGGCATCAAAGAATTATAGAGCAACAAGAGATCTAAGAGTCACCTTGTGGTTTTCAAATGACAATTCTTTGTTCTACAAATGAACAAGTTAAAGTCTGTTAGGTCAAGAACCTGGGGCTAGCATCCAAAGCCATCTTCACAGCAGAGCTGTTGATGACAGAATACAGAGCTGAGCCCTGAAAAGTCAAACGTGCTGTAGAAAACTTGTTTCAAAAACAGTGGTTTCCCCCCCAATCAAAATAAACAAAACTAAAAAGTGGTCCCCTGCCCCACCTCACCTCTTTCCCACTCTCCAGAAGCAGCCTTTTTCATTTTTTTTCATCTCCAAATCCCTGCTACTTCTTGATTATTCATGGTTAAGCATCATCAGTTATCACTATGGAAGGTGAAGAATGAACCCTTTTCATTACTACACACACACACACACACACACACACACACACGCACACCCCTCCCACCACACACAAATACACCCCTCCCACCCACCCCACACTCCCCACACCCCCCACACACCCCACATACACAAACACACCCCACGCCCCCACACACACATACACACCACACCCTTAACCCCTCTTCTTCTCAATAAGGTCATATCATGAATTTAATAATTCATGTTTATGAATTTAATAATCAGTGTTTATATACTGTGACAATGAAATATGCCACTCACAGCTGAGCCATGTTAAATATTATGGCAATTTTTCCTTTCTCACTTAGGGTTCCTTTTTGAATCAGTAATTTACCTTCTTTCATGGTTCTATGTACCAATCATTTGGTTAACCTTACTCTTCAGTTATATAAATTTCCTCTCCAAATCTTTAAACGCATCAATTAATCTGTTTTATTTTGGAAACATATCTCTGGTAGCTTTCTAACTGGCCCTAATCTGGACTGGTTGCTCTTTATGTGTCACCTTGATGATTCCCTTCTTTTGTTGAACCCTTCTTTTGCATGTCCCACACCTTCTTTCTTAGTTTAATCCCTCATTTTGGTTAGCAATAGTTTCCCGGTAAAGGGTTCTAAGAAGTAAAATTTTGAGAACTTGTGTGTCTGGAAACCTTTTACTTCCTTTATATGAATTGAGATCATTTTCCCTGAGAATTTTGACGGTAGTAATACATTTTCTTATAATTTCCAGTGTTGGTTGATGCATTCAGATTCTCAGCCCTTTGTATGAAATCTGTTGTTTTTTTAAGGTCTTCTTTGTACTGAGATATAACAATGATGTACCTTAGTGTGGGTCTATTTTTACCCATTGTGCTGTACATTAGAAACTGATGACCTTTCGTTAAACTTTCTTGAATTATTTCATTGATTATTTCCTCTGTTCTATCTTTGTGGGATGTTTAATTATTCCCATGTGGATCTTTTTGTTCTAGTCTTCTAATTTCTTTTTTCCCCCTATTTTCCAACATTTTTGGGTACTGTTTTGGTAGCAGTTTCCTCAACTTCATCTTCTAACCCTTCTATTGAGTTTTTCACTTCTATTTTCTATTTTCTTTTTTAATTTTTTAAAAATGTTATTTATTTATTTATTTTTGAGACAGAGAGAGACAGAGCATGAGCAGGGGAGGGGCAGAGAGAGAGGGAGACACAGAATCTGAAGCAGGCTCCAGGCTCTGAGCTGTCAGCACAGAGCCCGATGCGGGGCTTGAACTCACGGACTGTGAGATCATGACCTGAGCCGAAGTCGGACGTTTAACCAACTGAGCCACCCAGGCACCCCTCTTTTATTTTTTTAAACATTTTTATTTATTTTTGAGAGACAGAGCATGAGTGGAGGAGGGGCAGAGAGAGAGGGACACACAGAATCCCAAGCAGGCTCCAGGCTCTGAGCTGTCAGCACAGAGCCTAATATGGGGCTCGAACCCACAAACCGTGAGATCATGACCTTAACCGACTGAGCCACCCATGTGCCCCTTCATTTCTATTTTCAAGATATTTTGTTTTCTGAATATTTCTTTTTTATGGTCCCTTGGTTTTTAATTTCTTTTTTAGTGGAGACAAACTTTTTTACTATTTTAAAACCTGAGAATATTAGTGGCATTTCTTTAAAATATTCTCTTCTCGGGGCGCCTGGGTGGCGCAGTCGGTTAAGCGTCCGACTTCAGCCAGGTCACGATCTCGCGGTCTGTGAGTTCGAGCCCCGCGTCGGGCTCTGGGCTGATGGCTCGGAGCCTGGAGCCTGTTTCCGATTCTGTGTCTCCCTCTCTCTCTGCCCCTCCCCTGTTCATGCTCTGTCTCTCTCTGTCCCAAAAATAAATAAAAAAACGTTGAAAAAAAAAAAAATAAAATAAAATATTCTCTTCTCCCTTCATAGAGCCACTCTTTGTCATAATATTTATTTTTATTTTAATTAAATATAATTTATTGTCAAATTGGTTTCCATTCAACACCCAGTGCTCATGCCAACAGGTGCTCTCCTCAATGCCCATCACCCACTTTCCCCTCTCTCCCACCCTCCATCAACCCTGTTTGTTCTCAGTATTTGAGTCTCTTATTATAGTTTGCCTCCCTCCCTGTCATAATATATTTTTTTAAAATTCTGTTTGTTTTGATTCTTTCACCTTATAAGGGCTTTCCTCAAATGTCTGATGATCCTTGACTGTACATATTTAAGATGGGGACGCAAAGAAGCTGACTGGAAGCAATTGGTTCGTATGAATAGTATTTGCCTGCATTTCTGAAATTGCTTCCTTGGGTGCCCCCAGTATTGGCTGTCAGATTTTTCACAGAGCAATCTTCTTTTTTTTTTTTTTTCAATATATGAAATTTATTGTCAGATTGGTTTCCATACAACACCCAGTGCTCATCCCAAAAGGTGCCCTCCTCCATACCCATCCCCCGCCCTCCCCTCCCTCCCACCCCCCATCAACCCTCAGTTTGTTCTCAGTTTTTAACAGTCTCTTATGCTTTGGCTCTCTCCCACTCTAACCTCTTTTTTTTTTTTTTTTCCTTCCCCTCCCCCATGGGTTTCTGTTAAGTTTCTCAGGATCCACATAAGAGTGAAACCATATGGTATCTGTCTTTCTCTGTATGGCTTATTTCACTTAGCATCACACTCTCCAGTTCCATCCACGTTGCTACAAAAGGCCATATTTCATTCTTTCTCATTGCCATGTAGTATTCCATTGTGTATATAAACCACAATTTCTTTATCCATTCATCAGTTGATGGACATTTAAGCTCTTTCCATAATTTGGCTATTGTTGAGTGTGCTGCTATAAACATTGGGGTACAAGTGCCCCTATGCATCAGTACTCCTGTATCCCTTGGGTAAATTCCTAGCAGTGCTATTGCTGGGTCATAGGGTAGGTCTATTTTTAATTTGGGGGGGAACCTCCACACTGTTTTCCAGAGTGGCCGTACCAGTTTGCATTCCCACCAACAGTGCAAGAGGGTTCCCGTTTCTCCACATCCTCTCCAGCATCTGTAGTCTCCTGATTTGTTCATTTTGGCCACTCTCACAGAGCAATCTTCTAATCTCCTGGATGGAGAGTCTAAGCCTGGCTCCCAGCATTCAGGTAGCCAAGTGAGGGAATAAAGGGCTGAGGTTCTAAATACTCACATTATAAACTTTCATATCACTCTCTGTATCAGTCATGGTCCAAGGGGATTAAGTATAAATGGGTACAGATAACTTTTATTTTTATTTTTTTCCAATATATGAAGTTTATTGTCAAATTGGTTTCCATACAAGACCAAGTGCTCATCCCAAAAGGTGCCCTCCTCAATACCCATCACCCGCCCTCTCCTCCCTCCCACCCCCCCCATCAACCCTCAGTTTGTTCTCAGTTTTTAAGAGTCTCTTATGCTTTGGCTCTCTTCCACTCTAACCTCTTTTTTTTCCTTCCCCTCCCCCATGGGTTTGGGTACAGAGAACTTTAAAGAACAGTCTAGGGCTAAGGGAAAGTACCCAAGAATGGAACAAACTTAGAAGGGGGCCCCCTTTCCCCATGTCTGGGATTCAGATTTAATTGGTGAAGGTGATTGCAGCCCACTGAATGGTGAAGTTTGCTAGGGTTCTCAGGCTAGAACTGGACCACAGTCACCAGGCAAGCAAGAACCATCCCTCTGGGTTGCAGTCAGGCCAAGGTTGGCAAGCGGGGAACCATGACTGGAACTGGGAAAAAGGAAACACCTCACTGGGATACAACAGGGTTGAGGCTAGCACATCCCTCCAGAGTACAGGTGAGCAGGAAATGCCTCTCCACGAGGCTGAAGGGTAGGCTCAGAGGGAGTCAGGACTTTGGAAGTCTATTTGCCATCCAGAGAGGTGGTCACATGCTGCAGGGCTGCAAGCTCGCTTAGAGACTTTGTACCCTGGGGTTGAGAGCCACTGGATGTCTCCATCCAAAACCACAAACACACCACTAAAAACTGGATAGTGTTAACAAGAAAAGCAAATGAAAGCATGCCAGCTAAGAAATGAGAAAAGGAAAAATGCTTGAGGGTCCAACTCAATATTGTAGTGTAGCCAATTGTAGTAGTTTGCTAGGGCTGCCGTAATCAAGTACCACAGCCTAGTTAACTTCACAGAAACTTATGGTCTCACAGCTGTGGAGGCTGGAAGTTCAAAATCAGGGTGTTGGCAGGGTTGACTTCTAAGGGCTTAGGGAGGAATCTGTGCCAGACCTCTCCTTGGCTTGTAGATCGCTGTTCCCCATGTCTCCTCACATCATCTTCCCTGTGTATCAAATTTGTCTTTTACAAGGACCCCAGCCATATTGGGTTAGAGCTACTCTGGTGACCTTTAACTTGATTACCTCTGAAAAGACCCCCATCTTCAAGTAAGGTCACATTCTAAGGTACTAGGGGTTAGGACTTTATTATAGGAATTTGGGCGGGCAGGGGGAGGAGCACAATTCAACTTCTATTAGCAATGAAGGGTGAGTTTGGGGATAAGAGGCAATAAATTGTTAATTGTCATGCTCCTTACTCTTTGTTTTCAGTATGTTACCCTCCCCTCAACTCTTTGTGGTGTTTCCTAGTATAGAGACCTTGTTTCACCCCTCTAAATAAACACACAGGCTTATGCTGGGATGCTGTTTCCAAGCTGTATAGTATTGAAGAGCCCATCTGGGGATCAAACTGAAAGTCCTAAATACTTTCAACGCATCCTATATTCAAGCTCCTTCTACTGGTACCTGATGTCATATTCATGAACATTTGGGAGTTCTACAGGAGGCGAGATATTGGGCTGCTTCTTAGTAATCTTTTCTCTGTTGACTTCAATGTCAGGTTTCTGGAGTCTGCTTTAGTTTCCAGAATGTTACTGCTGTATCTCTGTTTCTTACTGCTTTATAAATTATTAAACCTTTTCTCTTGGAATAATCTTAGATTTACAAAGTTGTAAAGTAATATAGGGAATTCCCTTATACCCTTTACTCAGTTTCTCCCGATGTTAACATCTTTCATCACCAATGCTTCAAAATTAAGAAACTAAGTGATACGTTACTTATTCACCAGGTTTTCCACTGATGACTTTTTGTTCCAGGATCCAATCTAGGATACCATACTGCATTTGGTTGTCAAGAATCCATAGTCTCCTGTGATTTGTGAGTTTGTCTTTCCTTGTTTTTCATGACCTTGACACTTTGGAAAAGTACCAGTCAGGCATTCTGTAGAATGATCTTCTATTTGGTTTGATGTTTTTCTCATGATCAGATTGGGGTTAGGAGTTTTGGCGGAGAATAACAGGAAAGTGCTCTCATTACATATCAAGGGTACAGGATATCCACATGTATCATTGGTGATCACTTGGTTAAGGTAAAAAGTTCAGCGGTGACTTTCTTCTGTATGGTAGGGCCCGATGCCTGATGGTAAATGAGGCTGTTATAGAACAAGATTCACTGGGGTGGCTGGGTGGCTCAGTTGGTTGAGCCCTCCTACTTTGGCTTAGGTCATGATCTTGTGGTTTGGGGAGTATGAGCCCCACAGGGGCTCTGCTGTCAGCATGGAGCCTGCCTTGGAACCTCTGTCTCCCTCTCTCTTACTCTTCCCCTGCTTGCGTGCATGCTCTTTCTCTCAAAAATAAACATTAAAAAAGCTAAAAAAAAAAACCCCAAAAAACAAAAAACAAAAAACAAAACAAAACAAAACCCCACTAGAATTACTGATAGCGGTGGAGATGACAAAATTCTCCCTACCCTCTCCAATATAAAGACCAGATGGTGATACCTAACTACCAGAAGACAGAAGGATATAATTATCATACTGTGTAGCAGGGCTGACCTGGCAGCTTAGAGGCCTGGATTCACAATTATGGATATGGCTAATAGAACACAGTATGTCTAAGGGCAACATATATGGGCAGCAAATAAGGATACTATTCAGTTTTTACCATCAGAATATTAATGATGGAAGACAACAAGGAAGCTAAGGGCAGTTGCCCTAATAAAGCCACAATACCTTTCCCAGTTAACCCAAGCCAGTTTTTCAACCCAGAACACAAAACGAACAGGTTTGGTACCCAGGAGGAAGGACCTGGCAACAACACAGCATGCACAGACTAAAACAATTCCCTATCTGACCCCAAACGGAATTCTGGCCATTTACTTAGAACTGTACACTGGAGAGAGGGATAGATATATCCAATGTTTTGAGGGGAGGCTGTTGGACACAGTCTGGGTTGGCACTGACACTCAGGGGTCTGAAGCATCATCATGGTGGGGAGAGGGGGAGGAGAACACGTACAGGCACAGTAATAAACACCAGTGTTGATCTAATTATAAATGTATGTGTTAAGTGCTCTTATACTGCATACATTCATGGACTGGAAGAACAAGTATTGTTATATCTATGCTACCCAAAGCAATCTACAAATGTAATGCAATCACTATCAAAATGCCAACAGGATTCTTCACAGAGGTAGAATAATCCTGAAATTTGTATGGAACCACAAAAGACCTTGAATAGCCAAAGCAATCTTGAAAAAACAAAACTGTTAGTAACACAATTCCAGACTTCAAATTATATTACAAAGCTGCAGTAATCAAAAGAGTATGGTACTGGCACAAAAACAGATGCACAGATCAATGGAACAAAATAGAAAACCCAGAAATAAACCCACAATTATATGGTCAATTAATCTTCAACAAAGAGGTATGCAATAGGAAAAAGACAGTCTCTTCAACAAATGGGAGTTGGGAAAATTGCAGTTACATGCAAAAGAATGAAACTGGACACAAAAATAAACTCAAAATGGATTAAGAATGTAAATGTGAGACAGGAAACCATAAAAATCCTAGAGAGAAATCCTCAGTGATTTTTCTGACATCGGCTGTAGCAACATCTTTCTAGATATGTCTCCTGAGGCAAGGGAAACAAAAACAAAAATAAACTATTGGCAACTACACCAAAATAAAAAGCTTCTGCACAGCAAAGAAAATAGTCAACAAAACTATAAGACGATCTACTGAATGGAAGAAGATATTTGTAAACGACGTATCTGATAACCAGTATCTATAAAGAACTGATACAATGCAATACTCAAAAAACAAAAAATCCAAATAAAAAAATGGGTGGAAGAAATGAACAGACATTTCTCCAAAGACTCCTATGGCCAACAGACAACACATGAAAATTTGCTCAACATCATTCATCATCAAGGAAAATGCAAATCAAAGCCACCATGAGATATCATCTCACACCTGTCAGGATGGCTAAAATAAAAAACACAAGCAACAGGTATTGGTGGGAATGTGGAGACAAAGGAACCCTCTTGCATGGTTCATGGGAATGCAAACTATTACAGCCACTCTGGAAGACAGTATGGAGGTTCCTCAAAAAGTTAAAAATAGAACTGTCCTATGATCAGCAATTGCACTAACTGGGTATTTACTTCCAAAACACAAAAACATTAATTCAAAGGGATACATGCATCCCTGTGTTTACCGCAGCATTATTTACAATGCTCACATTATGAAAGCAGCCCGAGTGTCCAATGATAGGTGAATGGATAAAGATGTGGCACATATATATAAAAGTATATTATTCAGCCATAAAAAAGAATGAAATCTTGCCATTTGCAACATGGATGGAGCTACAGAGCATAATGCTAAGCAAAATCAGAGAAAGACAATATCATATGATTTCACTCATATGTGGACCTTAAGAAACAAAACAAACCAAGGAAAAATAAAAAAGAGCAAGAGAGACAAACCAAGAAAACAAACTCTTAACTACAGAGAAGAAACAGATGGTTACCAGAGGGGAGGTGGGTGGGGGACAGATGAAAGAGGTGATGGGATTAACGAGTACACTTATCATGATGAGCACTGGGTAATGTATAGAATTGTTTTTAAAAAAATTGTATATACTGTGGACTCAGCTTATAGGTCATTTCCTTATCTCTCCATGTGTAACCAGAATTGACATAATAAATGGCAGGGCGCCCCACATGCATCTTTGGCCTGTAGGACACAGGCTATCCCAGAGGCCAAACAGAAGCCTTTGAAACTGCTGTGCCCTCCCTTCCCACACCCACTGGCCAAAACAGTATATAACGTGCTCCTTTCAGATTATAAGCAGTTCACATTCATATGTAGCAGACAACATTCATGTACAATTTTGCTCCAGGGCCATGTTAACTCTCCTGACCTCTGTCAAATTTGAGAGTTCTGGACATCTGGTCACTCCACAGAACATAGATCAACACCTTTAAGCTTATCGAAATAAATGCGACAGAAGTGGCTAGCACAGTGGAGTCCCTAAGACACACTGTACCAGTGTCCAGTGTGGGAGAGAATACGTAAGAATCGGTTTCCATTTCAATTCCTCCACAGAAGGGAAAAATGATTTGGAGGCTCACAGAGCACACTTAAAAGAAAACCAAGTAACAAAAACAAGGGAAAAAATGCACTACTGGTCACCACTGGAAGATAGTAGTGACATGACTGACTCTGAAACTTGCAAGGAATCATTTATCCTGTTTTTCCTCTGCAGTTCTCTACTGCAACTAACAAATGAAAGCATCATCACATATTACTGCTATTCTGTAACCCCTAATAACTGGTGGATAAAGGCACTGATCATTAATGGCAAATAATAATCCAGGAAGAGAACAGACATTATGTGCCACCTGATGGAAGAATAACAGCATCTATGAAGCAATGCTGCACCTCTCTCAACAGAAAAGCTAAACCTGATGAAGTCTGTGGATCCAGGATAAATTTATAGGAAATATAAAGGACCAAGGAGTTAGTATCAAAGGAATGTGAACAGCAAAATCTGGTAAACTACCGAACAAAGAACCTGCTTTCCTTATAAACTAATTACAGGGGGAAAAATGAGAAAGAGAAATGAAGTGGATGCTACTGCAATATATGGATTTTAATTGGATCTTGAGTCAAACAAATTGTTTATAAAATTGAATTTGTTTAGGGAATTATTCGTTTTTTTGGTGATAATGGTATCTGGTATTGTATGTTTTAAGGAGTATATACTTGAGAGAGTGTGGAAAATGGGAGAGGCAAAGAGAGAGAATCCCAAGCAGGCTCCACGTTCAGTCCAGAGCCCCATGCAGGGCTCGTTCTCATGACTGCGAGATCACGACCTGAGCCAGTATCAAGTCAGATGCTTAACAGACTGAACCAACCAGGCACCGCTTAACGAGCATGTATTTTAATATGCATAATATACTGAAATTTTATGAAGAAATGCATATATCCAGGATTGCTTTAATGTATATATGGGGGAGGGGGCACATGAGTGGGGGTTATGGATTAAACAAAATTAGCCCTGAGTTGAAAATTGTTGAGGTACTTGGACGTTCATTATTTACTGTATGCTTTTATATGTAATTAAACATTTCTATTAAAGAATTTAATATTATACACCCCGACACCCCCCCCCCCCAACAAAAAGCCAAATCACCACTAGAACTTAAGAACAGTCTTTCTTTAGTTTTCTCCAGCTAGGTTTGAATGATCACTGAGGACCACCGAGTAAGCATTGAAAAACAAACACTTCTTACACAGGTTAATAAAACAATCAGGCTCAGATGAACAGAACCATGTAGGTAGGCTAAAGTAAAATAACATGGGTGAGACTGATTTCATTTCTGGCTCTGAAGTTTTCAGCCTACATATTTAATACCCACTGTCCAAAGAGTAAGTAATACATTAGGAAACAGAATATACATGAATATAATGACACATTAGTCACTATTCTGTCAAGACAAAAGGCCTCTTAGTCATATAAAATCAACCTAATACTTCATCAACTAAGTTTTAAGAAAGTTATTACATTTCAAAAAAATTTTCCTCTTTATTTAAACATAAAACACATTTACAGCATGCAGGTTAACTTAAAATTATATGGCGTCTTCCCAAACCAATGATCTTTGAGTGTATCTTCAAACACTGAAAATAAACCCACATACTCCACAGGTATACTCAAGACTCTTTTCTGTCACCTCATATCAAATTGAAAGTTACAAATAGTAGTTTAAGTTAGGCAAATAATTTAATTGCTCACCATGAATAAATATTATTCTTTTATTTCACTGAGTTTCTCTTCTGAACCATTTATCAATACCATTCAGAGGAACTTTGATATTGTCAAAAAAAAAAAAAAAAAAAAAAAAAAAGACACCGCAAATTGAAATAAGCGTCAATGTTCCAGATGATCAGAAATTTTCATTTGTAAGAGTAAATGCTGTTTAATGACCTACCGTAGCAAATAGAGTTCACTGAAAACTAATTTATGAAATTCTTTGTACACTTTGTGAAAGTTTGAAATTATAAATAGAAAAGAACCATTTCAATATTAAAAAACCCTAACATTGTGTATTCTGAACCACATGCTAGTTACAATTGTTTGTTACACAGCACCAATACCCGTGATACATCTAACAAGAGTGAAACTACCATGTTCAGATAAAAGAGAAAAAAAAAATCTGCTTCATTTAAGAGTACTGCCAAAGAAGCAAGCTTTCTTTTGAAAACAAAATATAAATGTCTATGTGAATGCAGCCAAATATTTCTCCATTTAGAAAACTATCATCATAAATAGGCTATAGCACTTTTTTTTTTTTTTTTTTAAAGTTAACTGTATTACTTCAATCTTGCTGCACACCAAGGTTTCATCTCAATTTCTGGAGTGTTTCTTTGATCAAAAGCAACACAATCATTTTAAAGGTCGCATACTATAACAGCAAGGATTTTTGACTGTTAAAAAAATAAATAAATAACTTTATCTTTTAAATCAAAGCTATTATAAAAGTGGAAATTACAATAGTTAAATAGAAAAATAAGCCAATTATGATCTGAGTCTTCTGACTATGGCTCCAAATTTAATACAAATATCTGTGTATAAAACTTTTTCAAAAAGTTAATTCTGCCAGCCAGATCCTAACACAGAACTCTCCAACTTTCTTTACTGACTGAATAACCTTAAATCCTCATCCTCTGCAAATTTCTGCTAATATAGCTGTAGTCACCCCACGCACAGATGAAGCAAATATTGAAACCTCTTTCCTTATTACTTTTATAGCTTCTGAAAATAAACTTGACGTCGCCTAATCAGCTGAGAAGAGTGACAAAAACAGGTACACTTAGTACTAATTACAAAATTAGGGGCTATAGCCAACACAATAATTTGAGGATTAGTGACTTGCAATTTATTATTTCTAGACTAAACAAGAAATAAATTATAGTGTATGACTTGGTGTTAACAGATTAAAAACACCTCAAGGATTTCAGACCAAAATTAATCAACGTGTTTGTAAGTCCACCATATACTTGTCCTGTTCTTCCATACTTTTTTTCAATTTTCACAGGCTATAAATTTAGAATAATTGATACAGCACTAACAATATAAAATGCTGTTTGATCGTGTAGTATCTTAATTCATTTCACTATATTAAGATGATAAATTAATCTATCCAATTCTTATATTAGCCAGGCTCACCAGAATGAAGCAGGGTATTTTCATTCCATCAGGCCATATTGATTACAGAACTGGGAAGAGTCTCCAAACTCTCTTTCTTAAAGTGAGACTGCTTTTGATATAAAATATTTCTATTCAAGATAATTTAGCAACAGACATTTCATGAGAGAATTAAGTAGCATTGCTCAGTCTCAAATGCCTACTTATGCAGTTTTAAGGTTTCAGTGCTCAAACAGTAGTTTTCAGAAGCAAACTTCAGAGACGATACAAATAATTTTAACTCTGAAATCATTTCAAGGGATTTTAAAGTACAGTACTGACTGGATATATTTTGTGGGCATGTAGTGTTTTAAGTGGTAAAATTTAAGACATTTAATCTAAATGTTCCATTTTCCCTAAATAAGGAAGACATCGTAATAAGAAAAGCAAAATAAAAAGCAGTAGCAGCTAGGTAACTTAAACTGAGATTAAAAAATAAACACACACACAAAAAAAGTACAAAAAGCACAATCCTATATGGTACAGTTAGCTTGGCACAGTGAAGACTAAATTTAAGACACAAAAGACAAACTGTGTAATAAATAGGACCACAGTTGTAAACTGTCATTTTTTTCCCTCCTAAGACGCCAAAATTGCACTCTAGTTGTGTTGGGAAGCAGCAGAGTTTACAAGAAGAGTGGGTAGGAAACAGCTGTACAAGCCAGGTATAATTTATACATTAAAAAAAAGTTATAATTCTACAATTCCCAGGGGGTAGTCACTGAAAGACTCTGCTTGATATTATGTCCTCTTCATATTCAATTACTTTCAATGCCTGAAAATAGATGAAAAACAAAATATTTTTATTTATACAAAACTTGTTTCCAAACAATCATGAAAAAGATGGAAGTAAGTTCATAAAATACACAATAGTTTAAAAACATTTTAACCAACGGCTTAGACCACTTCCCCCCAAATTAAAAAGACTGGCAATATTAAATGATTTTATTCCTTTTCCTTTTACTTAAGTTTTAAACAGGGTAGTTTATAAGCAGTATAGTGCTTAAAAAGTCAGCCCTTTATTCTCCACAAGAGAGTTATGAATGAGCAAATGAAGGAATTACATTTTTTTGTAAAAAGAAACAAATGGTTAATAAAATGGGAGTAGACGATATCCATGACATTTTTAAGCCAAGGATCATGAACTAGCAAAGTTTTATACATGGTAGCTGGAAAAGAAAAACAAAAAGTGGGGGTTGGGGACAGGAATAGGGATATACAAGAGATACATGGAGTGGGAAAAGTGACCTTAAAATAAACAATTCCAACTGCTGTTACCTGGAGGCATCTTGTATTAAACTACCTCTTTACCTATGTGTTTAGGAAAACTCAACTTGTCGAAAGTATTATGCAAACTACAAGACCAGCCACGTAAAACTGGGTTCTAAAAGAATCACTATTAATACACTGTTGTCTTTCCCAGAAATAAATCCAGTGTCTCAAAATGTTTCTTAATAATTAAAAATTTCTCTACATATTATTTGATTTTTCAACACTTTATCACTTATGAGGCTTCTATACTCCTCAATCATGGTTTAAGACTGCAAGGCTTTAAAAATTAACAACCACTATCCTCTGGCTCAGCAATGAAACAAACCTGCAAATGACTACACTTTTCAAGTAACTTCAAGTCTTGAAACCTCATCTGGACAGGTTAGCTATCTCCCTCATGTGCTAAACTGCTGTCATTACACTGGGATCACCATGCTACTTTCAAGCTAAAACTTAGTTATATTTAAGTAAGGCCACGGTCTATCTTGTCTATGAATGATAGTGCAAAGTTTACACATGAATTCTGACAATACCCAAAAAGAATAAACTTTTATCTGTATGTATATATATGCTTTGAAAATCCCTTTGCCTACCTACACTTCCAGAAAAGGCAACTTGCATCTACTGTACAACTGTTGTGTACTAGGTAACACTTTAACTTGTAGAATTCTCAAGCATGACTTTCATTCTTGTGGCAAAGGGGCTTCAACAAGTTAATTACTCCAAATGGAGAAAAACAGAGGCCACCTCTAATTGGCAGGAAAACCACTGTTTTACTGATGAAATACGATATTAATATTAAATTAATGCAATACAATATTAATATTAAACACATTATTACTTTATGTGGTAGTCTCATTAAGAATGGTTACTTATGCCCAATCTAATAAATGCTTTCATTACAACGAATAGAGGAACAAAGCTACTTACTATACATAGAAACAAACACACCCAGAGGTGGCATATGCTCAAGAGAACTAGCCTAGTCTCTTCAGTAAATCAATGTCATTAAAAAGGGGAGAATTTTTCTAGATTAAAAGAGACTAAGGAGGTCTAACTGAATGTAAACAGCAGTCATGGATTATACCCTGGTTTAGATAAACCAGCTATAAAAGGACTTAGGAAAAAAATAACAATTAGAGAAATATGAATATGGACTGGTATTAGACAATGTTTAAAAATATTGTTAGGTGTGATACTATTATGATTATAGAAAAAATGTTATGTTTACAGATACATTAGTTTTAGATCATAAACACATAATTTATTTTCATACTTAAGAAATTTAAAAGGAGTCAAAACAAGAAAGAAATTATATACAAATAAAGTAACTTGTTCAAGTTCCTAAAAGAAAACTCAGGATTCAAACTTAGATGGAACTCCGATGTCTGTACTCTTCACTATGTTACTCTCTTTTAAATCCTATACTTTGTGGACAAAAAATTTTTATGAGTTATTGGGATATTTGAATCCTTCAGACTATTGCTTAATTCTCTACTCAAACTGAGAGCCATTCTTATCCAATGTGTCAAAGTAAAAATAAGCAAGATGCAAATAAGTGGACTTTAGTATTTGTCAGAAAGTGTTAATAGGTAACGTAATAATTTTAGTATTTTTAGTACCCAAAGCGTTTATACATCTGGGACTTTCTAAACAACAAAAATCTGTGTTTCTGCTAGATGATGACATACTAGGCAGCTTATTAACTAGTCAATCATGTTGTAGAAGAAAATGTTCAGAACACATTGCCAAGTTAAAGAAGGCTACAAAGAAACATGTACTAGAATAGGAGCAGTATGTTATTAGAGTATTTATCAACAGTTAGAAATTTTTAATCTAAAAACTAAAATATGTGGGCACCTGGTGGCTCAGTCAGTTTGACTTCAGCTCAGGCATGATCTCATGATTAGTGAGTTCAAGCCCCCCATTGGGCTGTCTGGTCTCAGCACAGAGCCCACTTCAAATCCTCTGTCTCCCTGTCTCTGACCATCCCCTGTTCATGCTTTTTCTCTCTCTCAAAAATAAATATTAAAAGAAAATTACAATATGTAAAGAAAACACCAGAAAGATACACACAATAAATTGTGTGGTATCTCTGGATGAAATGTATCTTCTACTTTGTGAGAATTCTTTACTCTCCTATAAGGAACAGACATTACCTGTACAACTAGAAACAAATAAAAATCACTTGCAATAGGTAAATGGAAAAGGATACAGGAATAACTCAAAAAAAAAGGGAAATATAAATGAGCCTGTAAATATATGAAAAAAATCCAACTTCTTAATAAATCAATGAGATGCTTATATTAAAACAGAAGTTTAAAAACTATTAATATTCAATACTGGCAAAGATGGAACAAAATAGACAGTATCCCTGGCTATGACGCAATTTGGCCTAGTCCTTCTAGACAGCAATGGACTAGTATGTATCAAGAACTTTAAAAATATTCATGCTTTCTTATAATTCCACTTCTGGGAATCTTCTGAAAATAATCTAAAAGGTAAGAGAACACAAAAAGATATTTCACACTTGAAATTTTCCAAACTGAAATTTCCGTATATGAAATTCGAAATGTGAGACATCTTTTTATAGTAAATATAGAAAAAGAATTAGCATGCTTAATTTAATTAAATGTCCCATAAAGGGAATAGTTATAAGCCATGGTATATCCATTAGACAAAATACAAGAGCTTTTAAAAATATTCCAGTATGTAAGGTTAAAGACGTTAGGAACACAAACTTGAATATAAAGTATGAGATCTAAACTATGATAAAAGACTAGAAGGAATTATGCCAAGTTACTTTTATAATCACATACATTAAAAAAAAAAACAACCCAATATGGATATCCAAAAAAGCAGTATTTAACAACCAATGGCTGAATATTTCCATGTAGAGCTGTGACTCAAAGCCAGATATAAACTACAAACCTGTGGGTAATGTGTAGAGGTTACACTTGTTTGCCTCCTCCACCTCGAACTGCTACTGGCTGGCTGTTCTGAACAAATGCACCTCCTCCACGAATTGCACTTGGATGAGTTGGAGAAGCTGCTGGATGTTGCCCAGGACGAATAGGTTTAGCTAGTGTGAAAAACAAAAGCTGACTTTAGCATAAATCTTAACACATGACTCTTCTCTTTATTCACAACAATTCCCAAATGTGGTTTTTCTTTGCCTTTTTGTTCCTCAGAGAATTCTCTTTTTTTCAGTTATAGCCTTTTCTCCAGGACCTATACAATCCCTAGTCTCTTAAGAACCTAATTCCTGTATCAATAATTATTCTAAAACATGTAACATTGTTGCTAAAAGATTGCATATTCCTGCAAGTCTCTCTGCTTTAAAAATGCTCTCTATACAGGGGCGCTCAGCTGGCTAAGCTGAGGTCTCAGGTCATGATCTTGTGGTTTCTAAGTTCGAGCTCCGGGTCAGGCTCTGTGCAGACAGCTTAGAGCATGAAGCCTGCTTGGGATTCTGTGTCTCCCCCTCTCTCTGCTCCTCCCCTGCTTACACTCTGTGCCTCTCTCTCTCTCAAAAATAAATAAACATTAAAAAAAAAAAAATGCTTTTTATAGCTTCACCTCCTCCTGACCGTTTTTGCATGCTAGTCTAGTTCTTATTTATCTTTTTTTCCTGTGAATGTGGCTATTCCTCAGTTTGCTCTTCATTCTCAACAATGCCACTCTTAGGTAAGTTAGAAATAAAGACAAGTACAACCATGACAACACAGAATCTGTCAATCAGATTATGTTTTCAAGTAAATAAAAACACTCAAAGTAAGCAAGGTTAAAAGGTTTTAATGTGTTCTACTAACCAATTTGTGCAGAATGTCCTCTTCTAGCCATATTCTTTGACCTGACTGCTTCCTTTATACGATCTACTTCTTGCTGATAGCGTTTGCGATCACGAGATGCATTTTCTTTGGCTTCTTTCAGTGCTGACTCCAAAGCTTTTACCCTCTCAGCTGTAGCTCTAAGTCGCTTTTCCAACTTAGGAAGTTCACAGCGAAGATCTGCATTATCACGTACCAACTAAAAGTACATAAAGAAAATAAGGATTTTAGCTTTAACAAGATGAATTGAAGAAATATGAATGTTTCATAACTTCTCATTGGAAAAGAAAACTACATTTTATATTAATGTTTTCCATTTATCTAACAACTTAGGCAGCAATAAGCAAAGAATACATACATCCATACAGATCCATATGTGTGTCTCACAAAATATAACTTCATTTAATTTTGGGAGGGGTTGAGGGAAAGGGTTCTTTCTCCCCACTAGCCAATGACGGGAAATTGTAACATCTGGTAAATACCATGTTAAGTGTTAAAATCAAGTTTTGAAAGCAAAAAAAGGCTAAAATTCCCTTAACTTTACTCTGGTGCAAACATCAGGTCTACAATAACGAAATGTACAATTGAGTGCACTAAGAAACTTTAAAAATAATTAAGTCACATATCAAGGCACAGAAAGCAAAACAATAAAAACCCACATAGTTTAGGTAATGTGAAAGCATTATTTAAAAAAAAAAAAATGAACTGCCTCATTATTTTATTTATTTCACACTCTGGGGCATTAAATGTAAAAAGACAAAAGACAAAAAAAATGTATTTGTAACTACAAAGACCTATCTATTGAAGATTTTTAAATTACCATGGGGGTGCCTAGGTGGCTCAGTTTACTTAAGTGGCTCTTGATTTTGGCTCAGGTCATGATCTCACAGTTTGTGAGTTTGAGCCCTGCATCAGGCTCTGTACTGACAGTGAAAAGCCTGCTTGGAATTCCTTCTTTTTGCCCCTCCCCTGCTCGTGCACTAAGAAAATAATAAAACACCAAAAAAAAATTTAAGGGGCACCTGGGTGGCTTGGTTAAGCATCTGACTTCGGCTCAGGTCATGATCTTGCAGTTCATGGATTTGAGCCTCGTATCAGGCTCTGTGCTGATAGCTCAGAGCCTGGAGCCTGCCTAGGATTCTGTGTCTCCCTCTCTCTTTGCCCCTCTCCCATTCATGCTCTCTCTCTCTCAAAAATAAACATTAAAAAAAATTTATAAAAAAATGTTTCTTAATTACCATGAATAACTGAGAAAAACTGACAAGACTTAAAATCCTAGAAAAGAAATAATACTAACCATTTTCAATGGCCTCTTGATAAAAGGGTTGTTAAAAATATTAAGTTCCCTAAAAACTGCTAGTGATTTATTTATATAATTGCTTGATTAAAATAATGGAACAGCTCAGGGTATGAAAATTCCTTAGTGCTCTGAAATATATAAACACTCCTCAATTTTTTTAATTTGCAGCTACGAGAAAATACACTCTCTATTACCTGTTTGTGCACTTTAGTGAGTTGTTCAAGATTATTTTCAAGAAAGGAGATCTTCTGCTTTTGAGCAGCACTGCCTCCAGTGTCATCAGAATCAATCTCGGCACTCTAAGAAAAGAAGGTCAATGAATACTACAAAAACATTAAAGATTAAAAAAAAAAATCTAACCTTAACTACACAGAAATTGTTTTGATAATATAAAATTATTTCACTTATGAACATAAATAATCATAGTAAACACCACTTATATAAATACCCACCTCAGCATTATTTTATTACCTTTTTAACTCTGGTGGCCAAGTCCTGAACAAAGAGCTTACGCAGGTTGTGTAAAGTCTGAAGTTCTTTTGCCTTGAATTAAGAACAGCAATGTTTTTGGAATTTGGTCTTTAACTTTAGTCATAAGCCAGGGGAAACCCATTAAACATCCCACTATCTTATTTATTTTCAAGTTTTTCTTACCACTGTCTCTTCCAAACCTTTCAAGTCTTGTCTTGCTTGTTCTCGTCTATCTTGCATGACTCTAACAGAAGAATATACATAATTTTCAAGTTGAATTTCGTAAAGTCATAGTTTTATTTTCAAATAAATTTTTATGCCTTATAATTTCCTTCTAAATCTATAGTTTATTAGGAAAAAAACCCCTCTTATAGCAGAAGAGATGAAATAAAATGCAGCAGAATTCAAAGAATAAGGAGTGGTTCTGATAGTTTAGTGCCACATAGAACACACTGCTATTTATCCAAAATAATTCCTATTAAGTGGGAATTAGAGATTATAAATTATTGAAGACTAAAACATTTTATGTATTTTATATTAGAATTATTCTAAACAAAATTATGGTTGAGATTTGCTAGTTTTTATAAAACCAACTCTTGAGTTGATCCTGATCTGTGACCATCCTAATAACAGCAGTTCCACTTACAAATCGTCTTTCATAAATTCAAGATAGGAAAAGTTATAATCATGTGTTTTGTACCTGCTCAGATTCTAGAAAAATAAGTACAGACTATATTTTTTTAGTATGTTAGGAAAAAAGTAAATGGTGAAAACCTCTGTTCAAGAGGCAAGGCTGAAACAATAATCGTCTTCTTTGCAAAATCAAATCTGACAAAAATTCAATTTTTTTGGCAGACCCTGAAATCTTTGAAATGACTTAATATCATATAAGGTATATTTTTACAATGGATCTTCAACTAATATGGTAGCACAGAAATCTGAATCTTGACTATGAGTGAAAAATACAGTATCTTGCCTTTGCTAAACTACAATAACATATGTATATTACTGCCAAGTTTTAAGGTATAAATCAATCCAAATCAGAGGTTTAAGAAAAATACCCTTTAACCTATACAAACTGAAAAATGTATTCATTGGATATAGCAAGAATAATACCTGCAATCCTCTAATTTAGTTTTTATTTTTAAAAAGTTTTTAAGTTTTAAAATTTATTTTGAGAGACAGCGTGCATACAGGGGAGGGGCAGAGAGAGGATCGATCCCAAACAGGCTCCATGCTGTCAGCACAGAGCCTAACTTGGAGTTTGATTTTACAAACTATGAGATCATGACCTGAGCTGAAATAGAGTCAGACACTTAACCAACTGAGCCACCCAGATATCCCTCTAGTTTTCATCTTATTTTATTTTTTTTAATGTTTATTTATTTTTGAGAGAGAGAGCACGCAAGCAGGGGAGGGGCAGAGAGAGAGGGAGACACAGAATCCGAAGCAGGCTTCAGGCTCTGAGCTGTTGGCACAGAGCCCGATGCGGGGCTCGAACTCAAGAGCTGTGAGATCATGACCTGAGCCAAAGTTAGCCACTTAACCGACTTGAGCCACCCAGGCGCCCCTCTAGTTTTTATTTTTAAACTTGAATTAAAACATTTACTCACGTAAGTTCATGTAGTTTTCTGCTCTTTTCCTGATCTGTAGCTTTCAATTTCTCATGCTCTACCCTCAGACGTTCCTGTTCTAACATCATTTTCTGGTTTTGGCTGACAAAAAAACAAACATAACACAGTATCAACAGCATTGTTTTCTGAATGGCACCATTAAAATGTTTTCATCAAATTCTTTAGTTCTATAATCTCATCACTGAAATACTCAAGACTACCTGTTATCCTGTCCTCACAGCAGAGAGAAAAGAAAGGAAGAGCACGTGGCTACTACTTTCAGTCATATAATATTTTTCATATTTTGGTTTGAAATCATGACTCTCATTCTATATTCATCAATTCCCTGAACCCTTGTCCCTAAATCAATTAGGTATTAAGATCCACAGGTCAAAATTTATCATTTTTTGTTAGTCACCTCTGGTTCTTACTCAAATCATGATTTGGTTGCAGACCTCCAATTTCTATAAATTCTAGGCTATATATGCATATGGCTATGGAAATAGGGAAAACCTCTTCTAGAAAAACTAAGATGACAACAACTATTAAAAAAAACTTCTTGAATTAAAATAAAATAAAAACTTAAAAACTTCTAAACCTCACAATTTCCAATAAAGTTTTTTCTCTGTTAACAAATTTTCAAAGAGGAAGTTAATTTTTAAAAATTTCATCTGGAACTTAGAAGTTATGCTCATGAACTAAAAAAAATCTTTATCTTCAAGTCAAAATGACAGTATCAATGAAAAATGCAGGTTTCTAAAATGGACATACTGTCCATCAATAATTTATTATTGCCTCTTGCTAAACAGTCCATCTTTCTGTGTTACTTCTAATATCTTAGAGGGAAGAAAAGTTTACTTACTCTTGAAGATCAGTAATAAGTTTTTCTTTTGCCTCAACTTCATCTCTCAAACTACTAATTTGTTTTTGATGTGTTTCTCTGTGGCTCTGGATCTGCTGTTCAACAGCTTGCTAAAATTATTGGGGGAAAAGGATGTTAAGGTAAGATTAATCAACACAAGAATAACAAGTTCAAGTCATTAGAATCTAATGCTACATCAAACTTGCCTTAACTTCATTTGCAGTCTGAACTTTATTTAAGTGCTCCTTTTCCATTTCATGCACTTTCTCTGTTTGGGTAGAGAGAGAAAACAGGAGAAGAAATAAGCCTTAAAGTTCTTCCTATAAACCAAGGAGCAAATAGGTTTAATGAGGGATCTGTTGCTTAACAGTACTTGACTTTATCCAAATGCCATACAGTAAATCTTGCTCTTGAAGTTCAGAACATTTTGACTCTTAGTTATATCCACTGTGTTAGTATTATGGTTACGGTTTCTTTTATTTTCTTTGCCTAATCCTGGAACAGATGGGTTAGGGAATGGTAGGGAATGAGATAGCTTTCCACCACATCCCCTATATTACGATTTATACATATATATATACAACCTCATGACTTTGTGGGAAATTCCTAGATTGACCACTTCCACATTCAAACACAATTTTGCAAAAATATGCATCAAAGCCACATTAAAAGGTATTATTTGTTTCCTATTGCAAATTACCCATATTCCTACTATTTTCTATCAGTTTGAATATAAGTTTACTACAATTATACTAAGGGAAGAATATAGACAAGAAGTCATAAAACACTGAAAGCTAATACCTTGTGCACGAAGTTGGACTAGTTCTTCACTGAGGGAATCGACAGATTCCTCTAGCTGTCTTTTCTTTTGCTCCACATTTTGAAGGTATTCAGTCAATGATTTGATTTTGGCTTCATGCTTTTGGGAAAAAATATACTGATATGAATGAAGTGCAAAAAAATCTTACACACACATTTTACAGATAAAGTTAACAGAAAGCAAGGTTTTATCTATGTATCTAAATATATATTGCAACAATAAAGAATTTAATCATTGAAATGGTCACCTGTTTAACTTATAACATTTGCACATTAAGGTACTGAAAGCTGACATATGAGATAATATTCTTACTATTCTCTCCATCTAATACTACTCTCTTTCCCTCCTTACATAATTCCTATCTTGGTGAAGGACCTCATCCATTCAGTTGCCAAAGCCAGAAAACGGATCTTGCAGTTTTGTCTACCCTAGAATTCTTCAATAGTCAAATCAGTTACAGCTTTCTAATAAATTTCTATACATGTCAGTAAACATAACCCAGTTAAATTCATTCATGTTGCTCTACTGCAGCGAACCTAGGAAAAAAATACTTGCATTACCCTTTTAATTGTTACCCAAAATAACCTATAGAAGGTCATTTTCCTTAAACTTTGTTCTATAATAATACATACTTGAGAGATACGAAGCTGGCATGCTGCTAACTCCTTTTCATTTTCTTCCATTTTTTTGTTGCTCTCAGTTTGCGTGCTTTCTAACTGTTTGCAGCGTTTTACCATTGTTTTTACTTCTGATTTCATTTTGCTAATGTAGAGCCTTGCAACAGTGAACTCTTCATCTATCATGCCAGTTCCCTCAGGCTGCTGTCAGAAGAAAAAAGAAAAATTAAAAACAATAATGGTTTTTAATGCTTGCTTGCTTTATTTATTTATTTATTTATTTAATTTATTTATTTTTGAGAGATAAGAGTGAGAGCAGGAGCAAGGGAGGGGCAAAGAAAGGAGACACAGAACCAAAGCAGCCTCCAGGCTCTGAAGCAAGCAAGCAGTCAGCACAGAGCCTGATGCGGGGCTTGAACCCATGAACTGTGAGATCATGACCTGAACCAAAGTCAGATGCTCAACTGACTGAGCCACCCAGGCACACCTAACGTTTATTTATTTTTGAGAGAGAAAGAGAGAGAGAGAGAGAGAGAGAGAGAGAGAGAGAGAGAGGGAGGGAAGGAGGGAAAGAGAATGAGACTCGGAGGGAGGGGCAGAAAGAGAAAGAGACACAAAATCTGAAACAGGCTCCAGGCTCCGAGCTGTCAGCACAGAACTCCACACGGGGCTCAAACCCACGAACTGAGAGATCATGACCTATGCCAAAGACAGACGCTTAACTGAGCCACCCAGACGCCTCGCCTTCCTTATTTTGTTTTTTTAAAAAATGTTTTTAATGTTTATTCATTTTTGAGAGAGAGAGAGAAAGAGACAGAGACAGAGGGTGAGCAGGGGAGGGGCGGAGAGGGAGACACAGAATCCAAAGCAGCCCCAGGCTCTGAGCTGTCAGCATGGAGCCTGACGTGGGGCTCAAACCCACAGACTGTGAGATCATGACCTGAGCCAAAGTCAGAGACTTAACCAACTGAGCCTCCCAAGGAGTCCCTTGCCTTCCTTATTTTCTAAAACTTAATGTTAATACATGCTTGCAAGAGAAAAAAAAAAAAAATGCAACCTAAAAACAAAACTGATGACACTTGCTTCTATTTTTGATTTCCTCTTCATTCCTAATCATATGTGAGTCCAAATTAAAACTTTACAAATACTGATGTGTAGGTGGCAGAGGAAAGATGACTCTTAAGCTCACCAAAAGAACTGTGGTAACTGTACATTCCTTAAGTTTCATTACAAAATTCCAGTACAATATTCAGTGTCAAAATTAAGTGGAGCTTGAAAAGGAAGAAATTAAGACTGTCTTTGTTTGCAGATAGGATTGTTTAAAAAAAAAACTCCTAAAATAAACTACCATAGTAACATTGCAGAATACACGATTAACATACCAAAGTCACTTTCCTATATACCAGCAATGAACAAGGGAACTTGAAATTAAAAACACAGTGGCACTGACATTGTAATAAAAAGAAAAAAATAATTATTTAGGCATAAATGTAATAGAATAGGTATAAAATCAATAGGACAAAAGAAATCAATGTAGAACTGAATAAATGGAAGATATTCTATATTCATGGAAAGAAAGACTCAAGATGTCCATTCTTCCTAACTTGATCTATAGATTTAACATAATCTTCATCAAAATTCCTGCAAGTTATTTTATGGCTATCAACAAATTTGACTCTAAAGTTTAAAGGGAAAGGCAAAAGACCTTGAATTGCCAACACAACACTAAAGAGCAACAAAATCAAAGAACTGACACTACCTAACCTAAAGACTTACTAAAGCTACAGTAATCAAGATGGTGGGGGTACTGACAAAAGGACAGGTAACTAAAACAGAAGAGAGCCCAGGAATAGACACACACAAATACAGTCAATTGATCTCTGACAAAGGGGCAAAGGCAATTCAATGGAGATTTTTTTTTGAGAGCGACAGTGAGAACACAAGAGAACAAATGCACACACACGCGTGAGAGAGAGATAATCTTAAGCAGGCTCCACACTCAGTGCAGAGCCCACATCTCTAGACCATAAGATCATGACCTGAGCCAAAATCAAGAGTCAGATACTTAACCGAATGAGCCACCCAGGTAACCTGGAGATAGATCTTCAAGACTCAGTCCTAGAAAAACTATCCATCCACATGTAATACAATGAAGCTGGACAGACCCTTTTTATCTCACAGAAAAATTAATTCTAAATGGATCATAGACCTAAATGTAAGTATAAAACCAAAAAACCTCTAGAACATAGGAGAAAATCTAGATGACCTTGGGTTTGGAGATGAGTTTTTAGATACAATACCAGAAACACAATCCTGAAAGAAAAAATTTTCAAGTTGAACGTCATTAAAATTAAAGGGAATGAAAAGATAAAGCCAGACTTGGAGAAATATTTGCAAAACACATATCTGATAAAGGACTGTTACCCAAAATATACAAAGAACTCAAGATAAGAAAACATCCCAAATGCAAATTAAAACAACACTATACATCTCAAACCAAAAAACCAATACTTGTGACACCAATACTTGTGAGGGTGTGAAGTAACAAGAACTCTCACTCACTGCTGGTTGGAATACAAAATGCTGTAGCCACCTTAGGAGTCTCTTACAAAGCTAACACTATCTTAACATATGATCTAGCAATCATGCTCCTAGGTATTACCCAACTGAATTGAAAAATTATGCCCACAGGAAAACGTGTACACAAGTTTATAGCAGCTTTATGTATAAGTGCCAAAGACTGGAAGTAACCAAGATGGCCCTCAACAGATGAATGGATAAACAAACTAGTACATCTATACAATGGAATATTTGGTGATATAAGAAATGAGCTATCACGTCACAAAACGACACGGAAGAACCTTAAATGCACATTGCTAAGAAAAATAAGCCAGTTTGAAAAGGACATTTACTGTCTAATTCCAACTATGTGATATTTTGGAAACAGCAAAACTGCACACATAGTGAAAAGATCACTGGCTGCTAGAGGTTCAGGGCTGAGGCATGAATAGGGTAAAAAGCACAAGGGATTTGTTAGGTAATCTACATTATTATATTGTAATGGTGGATCTGAATTATGTGTTGTCAAAATGCACAAAATTGTACAACATGAGTGAACCATAACGTAAAAAACACAAGCAGTACTTACTGGTGATGTTAAGAGGAAAAGAATTACATACAACTGACAAAAATATTGAGAATCCATACATTAAAAAAAAAAAGAAGCTATTTGCAAGGCTGACTTGTTTTCAAAATGCTATAATGGTATAGTGAAAAAAGCAGTCTGGGAGTAAGGGAACCTGTATTCTATCACTGGCTCTACCACTGAACATAAGCCGAAATTTCTACTCTTATTTTCCCTATCTTTACCACCTTTTCATGTAAGATTAGTTGAACACAAAATGGGAAGATTTTTCTAAAAAGAAGCTGCAAATCTACAAAGCAAAATTTGAACACCATTCTAGTGTTTAGTGATATTAAGTAAATTTACTTTTCCATCCCAAAAGATTCCCACAGCTCTATCATCTCACATTAGACCACCCTAATGAATGACAGAAGCGAGTGATGAAGTGAGTGAAAAGACAAGCGAGTGAAGAGAGAGAACAAGTCAAGTCATCCAGTATTTAACAATAACATTTTTCCTCTGTTTCAATGGCGTGACAATGTTAACCAATAATATATGAGGAGAATGAATCCCTGCCTCCATCAACAAACAGCAAATTTGAATAACAATTGACAAAAGGAATGTGTGTTCCATATTGCAAACTTACTCATTTCAAGCTCTTGTTAAACTGGGCTTCTTATTCTTAGTAGGCTGTCACTATCAACCCTAGTTTGTTCTCTTTGTTACAAAATTAAGCTTTAATCAAGAAGATAAAATCCAAACAAATACCTAGCGCAACATACAAATCTTGCATATTATGTGCATGTGCTTGCAGCTAAGAGTCCTAGTGTGCTTTTCTGCTCTAAGTTTTAAAACCAGGTCACTAAACGTTTTTTTTTTTTACCACATGCCTAGTGCTAACATAACCAATGTTAGTACCCTAAAAAAGATTATCAGAAAAAAGGCATAAATAAAATAGGTGTGGCAAATTTTTGATAATAACTCTGAGGTTCACAGTATTATTCTCTCTACTGTTTAAAATTTTTTATAATAAAACCTAAAAAAATTAATAAGCATATCCATCTTTTATCTTTTCAAACATTTAAAACAAACCACAGGCCAATTCATTTACAAGTTTACTCCCTGAGCTAATCTTCACTGTTGTCCCAGTGACATACTTTCAAGTACTGTAACTAACATAATTCCTAAATGCAAACATACATAGTAAAGAACCAAACATGAGGTCCAAATACTTACTGAATACACTTTCTGAGTGCCCCTTATTCTTTTCTCACCTATTACCATCTACTATGCATTGCTGTTGTGCATGAGATAATGGGTATGAAAAGAAATTTGCAAAAAGTTAGTAGTAAACATAAGTATGAGTGGTGTACAAATAATTATGCTTAATATTTGGTTATTATTACTTACCTTTACATCATTATTTCCTACAGCAATTCCTATTTCTGCAAGGTCTTTTAGTAAAGATGCCATCATCTCAGCTGCTCGTTTTTTTTGGTGGTTGGTCATTTCCTTAAGTTTCTGAAGTTCAGCATCTATACTTGCTAAAGTTGCCTAACATAATCCAAACAAAAGACACAGTTAAATCTATTCAATGAAATATTACTTCAAATATTGACACATCCCAAGTTTTCACCCGGTACTTACAAAAGCATTATTTTCTAGTTCCGACTTTTTTTAAGACTTTAATTTTAAGTATTCTCTACGCCCAACATGAGGCTCGAACTCACAACAATGAGATCGAGAGTCACACACTCCACCAGCTGAGCCAGCCAGGTGCCCCTCTACTTTCAGTTTTTTGAACTAACTATTCTACTGAGTTCTGGGACAGCTCTCAGTTCAAACTTACAAAATATTTCAGACCTAATAGACTACATAAAATAGCCATATTATGCTCCATTACGAGCAGGTAGTTTGTATCATTTCACTAATTTTTGAGACTGGGTAATATTTTCTGCCTAGAAATGGGAAATTTCCATATTAATTAGATTGAATTTTCTTTTACTTCCACAGTATAGCTTATATTTGGAAACAGAGTCTGAGCAAATTAATGTTAGAACTGAATTTTCTAGATGGTTTGTAGGTTTTCTTTATATACTTTCTACATACACAGTCACTGGAAAGAATCCACCTGATAATTACTACTACTACATGATATAAAGTTATTTAGGAGATAGTGATAAAATAGTATTACTGAATTTAATTACTTTAAGTTTAAAATAATAGCTAGTTTATCAACAAGAAAGTCACCACAGCTTTGAAAAGTCCAACCATTTTGGCCACTTTAAAACTAATCATTATAGCACAAGTCAGATACTGACTAAAAGTAAGTTGCACTAAAAATAAATGAGTAAAGATGCCATCATTTCAGTATTTTGTTTCTTATGGTCATTTCCTTAAGTTTCTGAATATCAGTAGTGTACTCACCAAATTTAATATAAAATACCAGGTATCTTTCTCATAAGGTAATATGCTTTATTTTTTAATTTTTTTAATGTTTGTTTATTTCTGAGAGAGAGAGAGCATGTGTGGGGGGAGGGGCAGAGAGAGAGAGAGACACACACACAGAATCAGAAGCAGGCTCCAGGCTCTGACCTGTGAGCACAGAGCCTGACGTGGGGCTTGAACTCACAAACCGTGAGACCATGACCTGAGCCGAAGTTGGTCGCTCAACTGACTGAGCCACCCAGGAGCCCCAGGTAGTAAGCTTTAATGTCTAAATCACCAGGTATTTTCTCTAACAACTGAGCAGGAATATTGTATGCATATACAAAGATGCAGAATGCTATAAGGTTTCTAACTCCTATTACCAATACAGTGCTGACAGATTCAGCTTCGTAACTGGGACACAGACACAAATGTCTTAAAGACTGAAATAGGTGACCAAAGACCAACTTACAGCTTATAGAGATGTAAGAAATTCCTACTGCTCTTCCAAACGGTAATTAGGTTTGCTAATAATGCAACTCAATAAGAGCTATAAAGGCACCTTGGTTTCCATGCTGTGAAATTGTAACTTCCAGCTTAACTTTGGAGATTAGAAAGGGAAAATGAATTTATCAGGGGTATGAAAACTTTAGAAATAGTGTTGACTGCGCTCCTTTAGATAGATGAACATGGACAGGGAAGTAAGCAGTGAACACTGATCCTGAGTCCAACTCTAGATGTGGTTTCTAGACAAGAAGTTAGCATTAGCAATAATAAATCCTTAATGAGAAAGCTCATCCACGGTGATGCTGGAAGTATAGCAGTCATTATCACAGCTATCTATTATCTTCAGCATCACTCCAGGAGGGTGGCAAATCCTGTTCTATAGCAATGATGACAAACAAAGATTCTTATCTACTGTGGAATCACAAGGAAGATGTGCCAGGTGGGCTCTGCTCCAGGGGCTGGGAATGTAACAGTGAACAAAACCCAAATTATATGAAGTTATATATTTTTCTTTTTCTCAATTTACAGTTTGAACAATCATCTAATAACTTTACTAGAAGTTATTCTAGCAACTAGAAGCTAACTTATTTCCCCTTTAACATCAGAATATTAAGAATAGTCAGCAAGTCTTAAAATGGCATTTTAATTACCCATTAATAGACTTTCAGGAACTAAAAAAACAGCCTTCTTCCTTTACCTCTAAGGCTTCATATAAAGGAGGAAGTGAAGTTGAGACCTGGAATTCCTTAAGAATTGATACCATCAGTCCTGGGCTTACATAGAAATAAGTTACTGAGATAATTTCAATTAAGAATACTTGTATTAGGGGCGCCTGGGAGACTCAGCTGGTTAAGCATCTGACTCTTTATTTCGGCTCAGGTCATGATCTCATGGTTCTCGAGACTGGCCCCCATGCCGGGCTCCGTGCTACAGTGTGGAGCCTACTTGGGATTTATTCTCTCTCTCTCTCTCTCTCTCTCTCTCACTCTCTCTTCCCCCACCCTTCCCACGCATGCATGTTTTCTCACTCTCAAAATAACAAGCATTAAAAAAATAATAATAAAGTATTAACAAAACAAAATCATAGTTTACCGATTTCTGGTTTAGTTCATCACTAAGCAATTCATATTCCTTAGTTTTATCTTCGACTTCCTGAGACTTCTGATCATAATTGACAGCAAGCTCCTCTAAGGCTTGTAAAACTTCTTTTACTTCTTCTTTAGAGGCATCATTTTCTGCTTGAAGGCGATTCAGTTCAGCTTGCATATTATCTTGATCTCTTCTGGTCGATGCCAGAAGCTACATGAAAGAGTAAAAGTATACAGGTTTAAAAAAATCTATTTGCTTCATCATATGCTATATACAGTGAATAAAATATGGATGCAATTAGCTGTTAGTATTTATTCATTTAACAGATTTACTAACTACTATGTGCAGGCAATGTGCTAGACACTGTGGGAGACAGCAAGGAAATCAAATAATGACTCTGTCTTTGAGGAATCTAGTAGAAGAAACACAGGTACATAAATAAACGCATAAGATAGAATGTTAAGTAAGAGCCATAAAAGAGGCAACAGGACATAACACATAACAAAGTACTTGGTAGTATTTAAAACAGGAGGGTAGGTATTTCTGTAGGTTATTCACGAAGAAGGAGGCTAGAACAGGCATTTAAAAACTTTTTTTTTAATGTTTATTTTTTGAAAGCGTGCATGTGCATGCAAGTGAGGGAGCGGCAGAGAGAGAAGGAGACACAAACTGAAGCAGGCTCCAGGCTCTGAGCTGTCGGCACAGAACCAGACATGGAGCTCGAACTCACGAACCGTGAGATCATGACCTGAGCCGAAGTTGTAGGTTTAACCCACTGAGCCACCCAGATGCCCCTAGAATAGGTATCTTAGTCATGTGTAAATGAATGTAATAGAAAAGAACAGGCATATTAGATTCATGAATGGTGAGCATAGAAAAACAAGGAAATTAGTAGATGTTTAGAAGATTTCAGATTTTCTTTGGGCAACCAGGGGTGACACCTAAATTATGCCCCAGGAAAATTTAGTATCAACAAATAAAATTTGAACTGGAGAGAAATCAAGACACTAGACTGGAGAACACTGTAATCATCCAGGGTCAGTGGCTTTAAAGAAGGGGTATTTGGAAATGTGTAGGAGTATTTCTAATGGGGCAGAATGCTAATGGCACTTAGAAGTAGGGACCAGGGGTACTAAATGTCCTATAACATACAAAACAGAATAATATAATGAAAAATTATGCAAATTACTAGTGCCCCTTTTGAGAAAACATGCTATAATTTAAATAAGTGCAAAGATGACGTGACCAGGATTAAGTTGGTAGACAGTGGCTATCTTTTCCTTATTGAAGCTATACAGTTTTTCCCCACATTTCCAAAACAAACCTTACATGATGTACCATTTTTCAATTATCCCCCTGCTCTCCCAGGTAAGATAAACTGACGGTCCAAACTAGGTGACAAACTAGAGAAGAGAAACTTGAAAGAAGGCAGAAATGAATGGGTTCAATGAGGGTAGACATGGTGAGAGAGGAGTCCCAAAGGATTTCATTCACTGATATTCTCATTCCCACAATAAGTCATACCTCAAATTATGCAATTATTAAAGACAGGTCAAAGTAATTCAGAAATCAGTATTTTCCTTCTTTAATCATCCCTTTAAACTCTGTGTGTTTAAGTGACTGATAATAAAACATGCTGTTTTTTTATATTCTTTCCTTCATTTCCTTGGGGAAATACTTTCCATGAAGGGAAGGAGAGTCTGAAGTTATCCCAGTCCAGTGTAGTAAGTCTTTCTCAAGAATCAGTAAGAAATGTTTTGGGGAGAATAAGGAGATAAAACAGCACCATATTTTAAGCAAGAAAAGAAGACAGAGTTAAAAAGTCCATTAGAAATATGTTAAAGAATAATACTGAAAACTGTTATCTTCTCCCCTCCAGTTAGAACTCTAACTTAAAAAAACCAAAAAACAAAAAACAAATTCCTAGGGGTGTCTGGGTGGCTCAGTTGGTTAAGTGTCCAATTTCAGCTCAGGTCATGATCTCAAGGTTCACAAATTCGAGCCCTGCGTTGGGCTCTGTGCTGACAGCTTGGAGCCTGGAACCTGCTTCAGATTCTGTGTCTCCCTCTCTCTCTGCCCCTCCCCCCTCACACTGTGTCTCTCTCTTTTTCAAAAATAAACATTAAAAAAAAATAATAAAAAACAAATACTTTAAGAGGAAATCAATCTTTGCTTCAACCCATATGACAGCACAGAGAGCACAACCCACAGAGAACCAGTCACATTCAAAACATTTTTAAATGGACTCTAGTATATTTTGAGATCTGTAGGTTCATCTTTTATGTTCAAATAATAATGACAAATTATAAAGCTCTCCTGAAAGCAATATGTAAAGTATTCAACTTACCTCTTCTTGATCCAACATTTGTGTCTTTAGTTTCTCTACCAACTGGCTCTGTTGATTAATTTCTTCATCCTAGAATTTTAAAGTACCAAGTTAACAAAGTAGCTCACAATCTGATTCTAATTATTTTCTAATACGAATTATAAGGTTACTATTCCCCCAGTCAAGGTATTTCAAAACTGTTTCTCCAAGTCCAACATTGCTTATTTCAATCTCCTAAAAAAATGTTGAAAGAGATGGAATGTCTTTCAATTAATAATTATAACACTTACCATGCAATTAAAAAAGCTTAAGCTTATACAAGTTATTCATTAAATACTTTAAATGCTAAAAAATAATAAACACGTTTAAATTTATTATTGAAAATAATGGCCATTCACTAAAAAGGAGAATTACGGGCCAGCATCACTGATGAACATGGATGCAAAAATTCTCAACAAGATATTAGCAAATTGAACTCAACTGTACATCAAAAGATTATTCACCATGATCAAGTGGGATTTATTTCTGGGCTGCAGGGTTGGTTCAGTATTCTCAAATCAATCAATGTGATAAAAAAAAGGATAAGAACCATATGATCCTTTCCACAGATGCAGAAAAAGCATTTGACAAAATACAGCATCTTGATAAAAACTCTCAAAAGAACAGGGAAAGAAGGAACATACTTTAACATCATAAGAGCCACATATGAAAGGCCCATAGCTAATAGCATTCTCAATGGGGAAAAACTAAGAGCTTTCCCCCTAAGATCAGGAACACAACAGGGGTGCCCACTCTCAGCAGTGTTGTTCAACACAGTACTGGAAGTCCTAGCCTCAGCAATCAGACACCAAAAAGAACAAAAGGTATCCAAATTGGCAAGGAAGAAGTCGAACTCTTACTCTTCACAGAGGACATGATAGTCTACATGGAAAACCTGAAAGACTCCACCAAAAAACTGCTAGAGTTGATACACAAATTCAGCAGTAACAGGATATAAAACCAATATATAGAAAATCTGGTGCATTTCTATACACCAATAATGAAGCAGCAGCAAAGAGCTATCAAGAAATCAATCCCGGGGCGCCTGGGTGGCTCAGTCAGTTAAGCGCCCTACTTGGGCTTAGGTCATGAGCTCACGGTTTGTGAGTTCGAGCCCCACATCGGTCCCAGTGCTGACAGCTCAGAGCCTGGAGCCTGTGTCTCCCTCTCTCTCTGGCCTCCCCCGCTAGTACCCTGCCTGTCTGTCTGTCTCTCTCTCTCTCAAAAATAAATAAAAACATTAAAAAAAAAAAAAAAAAAAAAAAAAAAAAAAGAAATCAATCCCATTTACAACTGCACGAAAAACCGTAAAATACTTAGGAATAAACCTAACCATAGAGGTAAAAGATCTGTACACTGAAAACTATTTTCCACACTCACAGAAAGAAGAACAAATACTGTTAAAATGCCAATACTGCCCAAAGCAAGACACAATCAATGCAATCCCCATCAAAATAACACCAGCATTCTTCACAGAGCTAGAACAAACAATCCTAAAATTTGTATAGAACCAGAAAAGACCCCGAATAGCTGAAGTACCCTTGAAAAAGAAAACCAAAGCTGGAGGCATCAAAATCCCAGACTTTAAGCTGTATTACAAAGCTGTCATCAAGACAGTATGGTATTGGCACAAAAACAAACACAGACCAATGGAACAGAGAACCCAGAAATGGGCCCACAAATATATGGCCAACTAATCTTCAACAAAACAAGAAAGACCATCCAATGGAAAAAAGACAATCTCTTCAGCAAATGGTGCTGGATAAACTGGAGAGCAAATGCAAAAGAATGAAACTGGACCACTTTCTTACACAATACACAAAAATAAACTCAAAATGGATGAAAGACCTAAATAAATGTAAGACAGGAAACCATCAAAATCCTACAGGAGAAAACAGGCAACAACCTCTTTGACCTCGGCCGGAGCAACTTCTTACCTGACATGTCTCTGGAGGCAAGGGAAATAAAAGCAAACATGAACTATTGGGATGTCATGAAGATAAAAAAGCTTCTGCACAGTGAAGGAAATAATCAACAAAACTAAAAGGCAAGGTATTTGCAAATGACACACTGGATAAAGGGTTAATATCTAAAATCTATAAACAACTTATCAAACTCAACACTCAAAATACAAATAATCCAGGGAAGAAATGGGCAGAAGATATGAATAGACATTTTCCCAAAGCAGACATGGAGATGGCTAAGAAACACACGAAAAGATGCTCAACATCACTGATCATCAGGGAAATACAAATCCAAACCACACTGAGATACCACCTCAACAGTCAGAGTGGCTAAAATTAACAACTCAGGAAACAACAGATGTTGGCAAGGATGTAGAGAAAGGGGAACCCTTTTGCACTGTCGGTCGAAATGCAAACTGGTGCAGCCACTCTGGAAAACAGTATGGAGGTTCTTCAAAAAAGTAAAAATACAACTACTCTACAACCAAACAATTGCACTACTTAGTATTTATCCAAAGGATACAAAAATGCTGATTCGAAGGAGCACATACACCTCCACACCCCCATGTTTACAGCAGTACTATCAACAATAGTCAAATTATGGAAAGAGCCCAAATGTTCACCAACTGATGAATGGATAAAGATGTGGTACACACACACACACACACACACACACACACACACACACAATGGAATACTACTTGGTGATGAAAAAGAATGAAATTTTGCCATTTGCAACAAACTGGATAGGACTGGAGGGTATTATGCTAAGCAAAATCCATCAGTCAGAGATAGACAGATTTATGATTTCACTCGTATGTGGAATCTGACAAACTCAACAGAGGAACACAGGGGAAGGGAAAGAAAAATAGATAAAAACAGAGAGGGAGGAAAGCCATAAGAGACTCTTAAACACAGAACAAACAGAAGGCTGTTGGAGGGGAGGTGGATGGGTTAAATGGGTGATGGGCATTAAGCAGGGCACTTGTTGGGATAAGCATCAGGTGTTATATTAAGTGATGAATCATTGGGTTTTACTCCTAAACCAAGACTATACTATATGTTAACTAACTTGAATTTAAATAAGAAAGAAGGAAAGATAGATAGAAAGGCCATTCAGCTACTTCAAACTTGCCATATCTGCCTACAACACATAAAATTCCACCTAAAAACAAAACCAGAACTACTTTCTTCTAGTCTCTTCACTGTTCTCGTTTTCCCTTTCCTATTTGCTTTGTAATTTGTTATTCTTCACACTTCTAATGGATATAATCAAAGCAGGAAAACACTATTACCACTTTATTCTGTTCCCTCTCTAATCTCTTGCATCACCTTTATTATTGAGTCCTTAGACCCCTGATTCTAAGAGATCATTTCATTAAGGCTCTCCAATGACCCAATGTTCAATTTCCTTCAGAAAATTAAAGAAGAGGGGGAAAAAATTAGGTCTCATACATAGTTTCTGCACAGGAACAGAAATTGTGATTTTATATTTTTTATTAAAACAGATGACCCTCAAACAATACAAGGGTTAGGGGTGCTGACCCCTCTATGGAGTTGAAGATCCACATGTAACCTCTGACTTCCCCAAAACTTAAACTATTGGTAGTCTGCTGTTGAATACAAGGTTTACCAATAATATAGACAATTAACATATTTTTTATGTTATATGTATTATATATAGTATTTAAAGAAAATGTTATTAAAATCATAAAGAAAATATTTATATTACTGTACTGTATCAAAAAAACCCACATCTAAGTGGACCCATGCAGTTCAAACCAGTGTTGTCTGAGCGTCAACTTTACGATTTTCAAAAGGTTAACAAATCAAGGAAAGATGTATACACAGGTCACCTGGACCCACAATATTAAAATTAGATAATAAAAATACCTGTATGTCATAACATTCTAAAACAAAATAGAATGTGAATAATACATACCTTGTCATCAAGTTGTTTGTACAATTTAGCAATTTCTTCCTCACACTTTCTTCTCTCAGCATCAGTAAAGTTTCCAGTAACTCCAATCGTAGCTGCGGGTTTATCATTGGTGATGGTAATATCCTTATCCACTGCAAAAGCTTCCAAGTTGGCTTTCTCTTTGTCAAACTGTTCATCAATAGGCACTGTCTCTCCTAAAATAAGACAACAGATAGTTAATAAACATCCACCTGTCTAAAACTAATGACAATTTTATTCAATTTCAGCAGCTCTCACCAACTTTATCTGCTCAGTCTGAGATTTAAAAAACTACAATTAGTTTTCACTCACCCCCATCTTCTAAATCCAGTCACCAAATCTTGTAATTCTTATTGCTGCCACCCTAATCTAGGAAACTTGCCATCTGTGCCTTGATTGCTATAGCTCCCAAGATGGCCTTTATGCCTCTATTTATTATTTCAGGTAAAATCAGAATTTAAAAGACTAGTCATTTTTATTTGATGATCTCTAATGCTTAAAAAATAAAAATGGATACGCTTTGCTATTTTTATTTATATTCGTGTCAGTCTCAAATTTATAAAATAGTTTTACATTCATATTCAACAAACTCAAAATGACAGATTTTATAAATTATTACCATTACGCCACCGGTTGAGTTCATTTTCAAGCCATTGAATGGTGTTCCGCAGGGTCTTATTTTTTTCCTTTTCTCTTTCATACTTCTTTTTCCACTGTTCTGCAGTTAATTCTACATTTACACAAACTGTGTTCTTAATTGTTTTGGCCCTAAAAGAAGTAATTGCAGGAAAAAAGTGTGACTAAAATTAACTATTTTCAATTACTATCTATAGATCTCTGTTTTTTATATATATATGTATGGCATATATGGCTGAGTAATTTGACTGTTTAATTATCTTTAGACTAAATACAAAGACCCATAATTACTACAGTGCTTCTTCAACAAGCTAAATAAATTTGGGTCAGTCCCCAAATCTGTGAATAGCTTAAAGACAAAAAAAATTAACCACCAGAGGAGGATAAAAAAAAAAAAAGGGCCCATATTTTCCTAATTCTTTTGCAAGGCTGAATAAAAAAAAATTATTGTTGAAGGTCAAAAATAAAATCATCACTACTGACTTTCCTAGGTTAACCAATTCATATTATCTCATTATTTGAACCTGTCAACAGACTAACACAGAATTAGATTTGTCAAGCTTTTCTGTTATCTGACTCAAATATTTATTTTCTTTAATGTTTAAAGCTTCTCCTATAAATTTGACTGAATTTAACATTTGATTTCAATATGTACTAAAACTTAATTCAAATCTAAGCAGTTTTAAAAATGGACCTTGCTTGTATTATCTCTCAATTAAAAAGTTGTGTCATATTATCAATATGCACTGATTTGAATATCTACCTATATTTTCCTAGACTTAATAAACAAAAGACCTATCTACACTTAGACTTTGTATTTTCTTAACAACAAACCTTTGACCAAACAGGAGTGTAGATTTTGTTTCAGATTCATTGTACGATGATGGAGAGCAGCAAATTACGATAGTGGTTCTACAGTTCCCACCTAATGAATCTTGAAGAATTCTTGTCATTTTACTATCGCGATATGGAACATACGTCTACGATACAAAAACAAAAGAAACAAAGACCAATGGGTTTCTACAGAATAAAATCTGTTTATAAATACTCTAAGTAAATTACAAAGGGATTTTGGCTATTTTAACTGATAATATTATGATGGGAACTGGAACATACATACTACTATAAATTCCTAAAGACAACTAATTTACACATACTGACTTAAAAACACCAGATGCCCGCTCCACCCTGGCCCCACAAACATCCGTGCATATACATACATTGATATTTAAGTAATTCCCCATAAGATAACCATAGGGAAAGAGAAGACGTGTGTACTCACACTTCCCTCTGCCAAAGCAGAAATGACATTTCCAAGAGCAGAAAGTGACTTGTTGATGTTCTTAGCTTCATCCAGCACAGCACCTTCAGCTCCAGTTTTACTAACCTATGCATAAGATTTCAAAAGAATGAAAACAAAACTGTAAGTTTAAGAATTATTCTTTGAATTTTCTAAAAAGTTCAGAGGTCATCAATAACCAGCAAACAACAAAATGAAAAGCTTCATGATTTTGTCAATTATTTACTCTAAGCTATCACTACTTGAGTATTGGTCTTCTGACAAGTGTAGGTCCATGACAAGAATGTGATTAAGGAGATCCCAAATTTTATTTTTAGTTTGTGCTCTTGAAAATAACAAATTTTCAGGTACATTTCCAATTTACTATTTGTTAATCCCCTTTGCTCCATTAAAGAGGAACCTTTTAAAATTTGCTAAATCATAAGGTTGATATTCTGTTATGTACTGAATTTAAATATATAAGCAAACCTGCTTTTAAAAAAGATATAAAATACATATGTTAAAGATAGGATAAAATAGTAGACTAGCAATGTCGGCTGAAGAAACAGCCTCTAAGAATTCACAAAATTAAAGACAGGCTTTGAAGGATATGTTTAAGGCTTGAGTAAAAGGGAGTAGGTATGTCATTTTAATCAGAAGAAACAAATTAGTGAAACAGCAAAAATGGTTGCAGAGATCAATATTAAAATATTTGAACTTATTTTGATTTTCACATACATTATAATCAGATGATAGTCCACAGTAGAGTCTGTAATAATTAAATAATCATCCAAAGGAAAGAAAATAGGTACAACCAAACCAGAAAAGACTAATGGATAGTTATCAGTTTTCACAGGGAGCCCACTGCCAATATGGATAAAATAGATACCAAAATTAGGAAAAGAATAACTAATAAAATTGATAACAATATATGCTGAACTAATTCTCAATAAAAACATATACCCTAAGTAAAAGGTAACACCTATTGGTTGAACTGGACTATGGCACAAATGATAGTAACTTGCAACTGATTTTTCAGTTTAAGTAGTCATTGGCAATGCATCAGTGTTTTTAAACTCTCAAAAATACTACCAAATCCAATTTGATAAGTTTTCAAGATGTTAACAATGAATAATGCCTAAGTCCAAATTCAAGCTAAAGTTTATAAAAATGCTTAAATATCTACCAGAATATAAAGATTTTACCTTTTCACTACCAGCTAAATCAACCAGATAAAGTTTTCCACTCAGCTTTTGTTCCGTTTGCGTGTTCTCTTGTTTTACATTAATAAGAAATATACTGTGACTCCTAGAGCTATGTTCATTCATATCTGCAATGAAATTACACAAACAACTATAAACAAACATGGCTTTCCCTTAGTAATAATTTCTAAAGCATCACTTTACATAAAAATCTTACAATTAACCAACTTGATAAAGATATTTTAAGGCAGCTCTGTACCTTAACTCCTGTTAATAAACATTCTACTTACTTGTAACTGCTACATGTCTGTTGGATTTTCCTTCATCAATGGTATCCATAACTTCATCTGGACTACATACAAAACGCTCTGTGCATCCCTATAAAATAATTTTTTTTAATATGTCAATAACCTTAAAAAATTTTCTTACAGGTTTTTCTTAAAAAAAAAATTTTTTAATGTTTATTTATTTTTGAGGCAGAGAGAGGAAGACAGAATCTGAAGCAGGCACCAGGCTCTGAGCTGTCAGCAGAGCCCAACGCAGGACTTAAACTCATGAACTTTGAAATCATGACCTGAGCCGAATCAGACGCTTAACCAACTGAGCCACCTAGGCACCCCTATTACAGGATTTTTCTAAACAAGCATTCTGTATTATTTTATAAGTACCTTTACATAGGGAACTCGGTTTTTATCTTCATGAACGGAAAGGTTGGTCTTTGAAACTGAAAAAGACAAATAAATAATATCAGCAACATTGTCCTAAACTCTAACACTAGTCATGAAATAGCTAATTCAATAGATTGTTTCCTTTCCCAAGCGGCCTAATAATAGGTAAATTTTAAAAATATGAACACATCACTATTAAAAAAGACTCTGTAGAAACAGTAGAGGAGATCTGAATAGAAACTTAATGCAGCAATATAGAATTTTAGGTCCAATGCAACCTCTACCACCCACATTTTGGAAATAACAAGCCAGAGTGGTTGAACAGTTTGCCCAAGGGCAATGTATCTAACTGACAGCAGACTAGGACTCAGACCTCTAACTACAATCCATTTCTCTAATTACTACTTAAGAAACACAAGCACCCATAAATATGTGCTTTAAATAAGTTATTCAATGTGTAAAAGAAATTCAACTAACTTTAAAAGAACTTTAAAATTGGTTTCTTGTAATTTAAGTCAATTTCATAGAAGTTACTTAGAAATGGTCTCACACCTATTTAAAAAAGTAACATGTGCTATTTTAAAATGATAAAAGAGCAAGAATTTAACTTACCATCTAACAGGTCCCTTATCTTATCCAAATAAATTTCAAAATATGAAACCTGAAGGGCAAAGAAATAAAGTAAAAAAAGATCAACTAATTAAAATTATAAAATAATTTATTAGTAGTATAATAGTATACTACTATACTACTAGTACTATACTACTACTACTACTATACTACTACTATACTACTATTTTATGCTACTATAGTAGTATAAAATAATTTATAATTAGTTCATTAAATTTATTGGGGTTTGAGTGCCAAGCACCATCTATACCAGAGGACAGAGTTAACAACTCAGCCACAGCTCATGTTCTAACAGGAGTATCTAAATTCTCTAAACTGCTCATGTAACTAAAAAGCAATTTCTATTACATATCTCCATCTTCAATGAATTAGACTCATGAGAGCAGTAAGAACCTTTGAGTTCAGTAATAAACTCCATCATTTTACAGAGGAGACTAAGACAAAAGAGACTTTATGACCTTGTTTAAGGTCATCTAATGGCAGATTAAGAACCCTCAGTTTACTAACTCTAATGATCTTTCTACTGTAACTGTCCATAAAATAACTAAAAATATTTTTAAAACAAAAGAGCACTTATTATTTCTTGGAATAAAATTATTCTAATATAAAACAAAATACCCCAAGGATTTTACCTTAATATGAAATTCCAAATTTTCATCCATAGAATAAATGTAATTAAAAATATCTTGCACTATTCTTGGAATAATGCCCATGCCTTCTGGATCATGAAGTTTACCCTAAACAGAAAATGAGACTTTAAGTATGAATTAAAAGTAGAAACTTCCAATCTACAATTTACAGCCAATAGAGGATAGAAATTGTAATTGTTGCCATTTTATTGTGAAATGGCTCTACAAATATGTAAAAAATCCAATTCAACTATTACATATATTTGTAAATTATACATAAATACTGCATGTCAACAACATGGGTTACCAACTGATCTTAGCCTTTTATTTAATCATTAGATTTAGATTGTCCATGCTTGTGAAATGAACATATTCTAAAGAAAGAGTTTTAGTTTGTTTCTTCCAATGTAAGTTCATACTGTTCCTTCAAGTCGAATCCACGCAAGTGCTAGAAATGTCCTTGTTCTCCATAACTTTATGGAAACGAGTAATGTGAATTACACTAAAATACTCAGCCATTTATACAGAATGCTCAGATAAATGACAAAAGCAGATGCTTTGTAGCAGCAGCATAAGATATAGGATGTTTTCTAGAAGCAAAGTTTGGGCAGATCCACATCTTATTATAATGGCAGCACCGACAATTGTGGACACATTCCTATTAAAGAAAAGTGGCAGGGGGCGCCTGGGTGGCTCAGTCGGTTAAGCGGCCGACTTCGGCTCAGGTCATGATCTCGCAGTCCGTGAGTTCAAGCCTCGCGTCAGGCTCTGTGCTGACAGCTCAGAGCCTGGAGCCTGTTTCAGATTCTGTGTCTCCCTCTCGCTGACCTTCCCCTGTTCATGCTCTGTCTCTCTCTGTCTCAAAAATAAATAAAAACGTTAAAAAAAAAATTTTTTAAAAATAAAAAAATAAAAAAATAAAGTGGCAGGTATTTGGAGAGGAGAACGAATTGCTCTGAATAGAAATGAAAACATAAAACATTCAAGATTTCAAATTTCCATTATAAAGAAAATTCCTGTTAATTCTAAAATGTTTATAATTGTGTGGTTATGCTGTCAAAACAAAGCTAGATATGATTTCAAATATATAATTTCAAACTCCAGAACTGATTAGATTCCAACAGTGATGTTACCTATGTATTATTCATAGGAGAGTAAGCAACAGAATAAAGCTGTTTAAACACAGTAAAATCATTTCGCAAATAATGAATGAATGCACCTCTATTCTGCAAACCACATGCAAGTACAGATTATAAAATATTACCTCCATTGTATGTGTCTTCCCAGAGGATGTTTGTCCATATGCAAATATCGTTCCATTGTATCCCTCAAGTACATCTATGAGAAAATAAGAGATTTTGTACTTCAGGGCATTTATTTTTCCCCTTAAGGAAGTTTCATGAGAAATTACTTAAGAATGTTAGAAAACACTGAAAAAATTCACATACATATTAACCCTGTTCCTCATCCATGCATAACCAAATCTGCACAATAAAATATTTGTGGGAAGAACAGTAAGGAAGGTTCAGATTTTCTTTTCACTAATATGAAAGATACCATCACAAAGTTTAGTTCATGAAAAATTTATAAAGACATTAAAGAAAAAAATAAGAATACATTAATAGTAATTTTCTTAGTAATGATCCACCTGAGTAGTTACTTTCTCTCCAGCCCAGATTACTTTCTGTGGTCAATAAAACACAAAATTTAAATTCCATTGCTTATATTCATTTCTTATATAAGTGTACATATATCTCAAATGTCATTATACCTGTATTCCAAAGACTTATGTGACCTAAAAGGAAAAAAATGTCCTGCAAATTTACACAGAGATATGAATTCACTTTTACAACTAGGACTACTGATTAGTGGTTAACTGGTGGTTAAATCTCACAAACCCATACAACAGTCTCCCTTACACAGGCTTAATAAGCCCAGTTCTAACTCAAAAATAAATTCTCAGAAAGTTCCTATGAAATTAAGTATTTTCTAGCCCTGTATGTACTCCAAAATCTACCATTAACCTTAATTTAAATATCTTTCTTTACTAGGCTGAAGGGAAAAAAAATTTAACAAGGTGACCTTTTTATTTTCAATTTTTAGGGATTTAGTTGTATTATTTTGGTGACGAAAAGGTACTAAGAGATTACACTGTATTCTAGAGGAAGCTAAAGTAAAAAGAGAAGACTGTTGGAAATAGCTGATGGCAACAGTGGTAAATCAGTAAGCAAGTCAATCCTTGTATTTTTTTTTTAATTGGTTATTTAAAAAAGAAAAAAAAGAACAATCCCAACATTGGGCTCAACTAACTAGATATTAACAGATTTCCTACAGAAACATTTATTAACAACAACAACAACAACAACAACAACAAAAGAAGGTATTTACTCCCCTGGGAAAATTTTGAGAGATCTTCTATCACATTTAAAATGGATGGCATTGCAGTATAATTTTGAGTAAGAAATCATCTAGAGAAAAAAGTACTAGACCCTTTCCAATTCACTTCCTTTACACGTAATTGTTCTCAGTATGTCTATGTCACACCCTCTGCTTAATATCTTTTAATCAAATCCAAATTTTTGATATATCTATTCATGATACGATCCAAATACCTAGCAACCACCAAAATAAATACTTAATAAATACTGGTAAGTGAACAAGTGACTTTCTCAAGATCATATTTACTAGCATGTCTACAGAATATTACAGTATTATTTGTGGTTATGTGAAACTATGTTATGTGAAGGGACCTAGGATAACAAATGTATACAATACATTTGTATTTGGGACTTCAAGCATAACTTAAAAAATTTCGTATGATTACAGAGATTATGGAATATTCAACATTCAAATATTTATTGGACACCTGCTAGGATCTAAGCTCTGCTCTGGGTGCAAGGGATAGAACAATGACTGATTAGAGGGGATTTCTAGACATACCACATTATAACTAAAGTAAGTTTATAAACTTACTTTATAGGTAGGAAAATAATTCTTGCCTACCTTCATATCCAGCCCTGACTTTGCTTTCTTTAGTGACTTACCCCCAACAAATCTAAACATACAGAAAAAGTGAATACATTTTACAGGGAACACTCCTATAACCACTAAAATCTGATCAGTAACATTTTATAATTTTACTGTTTAATCATGTATCTATCCATCCATCTCATTTTTTAATGCATTTCAAAGTAACCTGCAGACTTCAGTACACTTTCACCTAAAATGCTTCACCATGCATATATCATTAACTAGGATCCATTTTCCAGTTTCCATCCCTGGAAAAAATTTATATACAATGGTATATATTGTTTCCATCCCTGGTAAAAATTTATATACAATGAAATGTACCCATCCTGAGGATGAATCTTTAAAAAAATAAAAAATAATACTCATCTGTTTAAAAGTCCTGGAGAGCATACATTTGTAATCAGGTAAAATTAGGCTCTTTTTGACCTGGCTCTTGTTTGCTTTTCAGCTCCACCTCCCTCTCACAATGCTCTTTTGTTGGTCAAAATGATCAAATCTGACAAATTCACATGGTTCAACTTCAGTCATACCATAATATATGTTGTTTCCCACATTCACGATGCTCTTCTCAGGTGGGTATGCCTTGATGCAATGTCACCTCTGCCCACAAGGCACCCCTCTTTCTCCTTCCTACTCTTTATGCATCTTTTTTAAAAATGTTTTTATTTATTTTTGAGACAGAGACAGAGCATGAGCAGGGGGGCAGAGAGAGAGGGAGACACAGAGTCTGGAGCAGGCTCCAAGCTCTGAGCTCACAGACCGCAAGATCATGACCTGAGCTGAAGCCGGATGCTTAACCAACTGAGCCACCCAGGCGCCCCTTTGTGCATCTTTTAAGACTAGCTTAGGCTTTACTTTTTTCTCCAACCCAACACCATAAACCACCCCAAATAAATTTGGATGAGCAGCTTATCCTATGTGTTCTTATAGCATCTACATTTAAAGATTATACTTATTACTGTATATTGCAACAGTCAATTAACTTGTCTGCCCTCCTCTATTGCAACAGTCAATTAACTTGTCTACCTTCCTCACCTGCTTGTAAACTCCTTGAAGCCAGGACTGTGTTTAACTCCTAGCACAGTGACTGGCACTTAGTAGGGACTTGAATGCTTGCTGAATAATTGTTACCATTACAAACACACAGCATCTTTCTAATGCCTCCCTCACCCTTTAAAATATACTTTTGCTGTTCTTGTGAGAAACAGAGATGGACAACTATAGACAAGTATTACTTCTTTCATACTCTGTAAAAACGAAAAATATTTAGGGGCACCTGGGTGGCTCAGTCAGATGAGCATCTGACTTCGGCTCAGGCCATGATCTCCCAGTTTGTGAGTTCCAGCCCTCATCAGACTCTCTACTATCAGCTCAGAGCCCGCTTCTGATCTTGTCCCCACCTGCCCCCCCTCACTCGCGTGCTCTCTTTCTCAAAAATAAATAAAACGTTAAAAAAAGAAAGAAAGAAAAACATTTAGTAAGCAAGACAACAGCATAACACCTTCTAAAAGCCAATTCTCTCTCTGAACTTCAGGTTCCTCATCAGCAAAATGTCTGCTTAAGGAAGGCTATGAGAATTACAAATCAGAAAATTGTTAACATCTGAGAGCATAAAATGTGCCAGGCTCTAATAATTTTTCACACATTAATGTATTCAATTCTCACAAAACCCTGTGAAAGGTACTATTTTTAGTCCTACTTTACAGAGAACAAAACTGAGGAACAGAGATATTAATTTGCCCATACTTCCACAGCTAGTAAGATAGAGCTGGGATGCAAACCCAGACAGTCCTGGCTCTAAAGACATACTCTGACTGTATTATCAAGGAACACAGGAACTAAAATAAATATATGGGAGGCCACATCTGGAAAAATTAAAAGTAAATGAAGTGGCAAACAGTTCAGGTCAGGAAGCTCCGGTAGGAAACAGAGAAATCTATTAAGGACTGGTAAGATGACTAGCATATAGCAAGTACTGAATAAATGACAACTACTTCATACAGAGAACTGAAGAGATATCCCTCAGATTTGGAATTCACGAGAGAATACAAGTGGGTAAACCTTGCTCAAAATAAAGAAAACCTATCTACTGAATCTATAGAAAGGAAAAGGTAATAACTTTGTACATAATAAAGTTATACAAACATAAACTTGTACAGAAATTTATGAAACAATGCTTCAGTGAACCATCAGGAACCCAAAGAGTACTAGCTGCTTTCAGGTCGTCCTTGGCAGCTTGCTCATCAAATCCACATCTCAGAAGAAATAACCAATTCACCTATCATTTTGCTGACTATTGCCTACCAACAGTTTCTAACCATGGCCTTCCACCTAATTTGTGTGCCAATAACTGTCCCAAGGACAACCTGCTATGTATTTAAATTGGTTTCCTGTCCTCATACCTCACCAGGCACTCACCACCTACCTCTACCTCATCGCTCTCCTTACATCTATGTATCTATCGTTAACTCTGCCACATTCATGTTCTTGCCCAGGACAAGTCCCACTACCTACTATCAATATCCAGCCTTCTCCAAAATGGTAGACAGCATTTGGGTGAAGATAAAAGGAGCAAGTCATAGCCAGGTGATACTTTCCTAATACAAATTACAAGCTGGCAAAGAAGCTGGAGAGAGACAGTGACAGAACTTTCTACTGTAATAGTTGCTTGAAGCCTAATTTTGTAGAGTGAAAATATTGTAGACTGAGTTACCCTAAGCACAATTATGATGATTAAATTAATAAAATAATTTCCTCTCTTAGAAGACAGAGGAAACAAACATCAGTTGATATCTGTTGTGTATTTGCTTCTTCATACCAGGCCCTGGGTGAAGTTCTTTTTCTTGAATCTTTTTTTTTAAATTAATTTATTTTGAAAGAGAGAGCAGAGCATGCAGAGGGGTAGAGAGAGAGAAGTGAGAAACCCAAGCAATCTCCACACTGTCATCACAGAGCTCAATTTGAGGCTTGATCCCATGGACTGCGTGAGATCACGACATGAGCCGAAACCAAGAGCCAGACGCTTAACCAACTGAGCCACTCAGGCGTCCCTCCAGGAATCATCTTTTTAAATATTCACAGTACCCTCATTTTACAGAACAGGAAATGGAGACTTAGAAATGTTAGGTAACCTGTCTCTCAAAAATAAATAAATGTTAAAAAAAAAAATTTTAAATACATATATATAAAAAAGGGGTGCCCGGGTGGCTCAGTTGGTTGGGTAGCTGACTTCAGCTCAGGTCATGATCTCACAGTCTGTGAGTTCGAGCCCCGCGTCGGGCTCTGTGCTGACAGCTCAGAGCCTGGAGCCTGCTTTGGATTCTGTGTGTCTCTCTCTCTGTTCCTCCCTGCTTGTGTTCTGTCTCTCTCAAAAATAAATAAATGTTAAAAAAAAAATTTTTTTTAAAAAAGAAAGGTTAGGTAACTTGCCAAAAGTCGCACAGCTAGAAAGTGGCAGAGCCTGGATTTCAATCTAGGTCTGTCTGATTCCAAAGACTGTGTTCTTAACATAATGCAAACAAATGAACTGCTCTTCAGAATTCAGTTCTAAACAGTAAAACAGAAATTTGCTGTGAAGTAAAAGGGATCAAATTTTGAGAACAGGAGGGAAATTTCACTAAATGAATCATGTCATCTTAAAATTGTAAGCAGTAATGAAAAAGAACAAAAGGTAATAGAAACATGTACCTCAGGACTTCAGATTACAAAGGGTTCTGAGAAAGGTAAGTATGAAACTATTATTGAGACTAATTAAGGATGTACAAGAGATAAAAATCACTAGAACAGCATGAGAAAAATCGAAGTCCATAATGAGTGAGTCTAATCAAAACAAAAAAGTTAAGGCCCTAAAAAGAGATTTTAAAATATTCAGAAAAAGACTAATATATGAGTAGACTTGCATAGCCCAGAGAATAAAATGTTAACAGATAATATAAGACAGAGGTATTCCCATTTTATTACCACCTTCTACACAATTATCCTCAAAATGGAACAACAAAATAAACACTGCCAAGAAAGACTTTAAGGCTGAAGTGGATAAGACATCCAGAGAATGGATTTAAATGAGCCCAGGTTACTAGTTATAGGAGAAATACATTCCATGGATAAAAACTTCACAGCCACCAAGCTAATTTTTAAAAGCCATGGGGAATGAAAAGTAACAGCAGATTACTAACTTGTAAATGTTATACTCATTTTCAAAAAGGAAAAATGATAGATTATGGGAACTACAGACAAGTACACAAAATTTCACTAAGGAAAAGCTATGGTTGAACTAAACTCATTTGCTGTCTCGATACGGTCACCCAACTGATACTCTGGGGAAACACCAGCCTCATGTACCATGACTTCATAAAAGGATCCAAATTTTTCATCAAATTTTTGTTGATATGTGACAAGCTAAGAACTAGGTAACTGTATAAGAGAATCTGAAGTCGGATGGATACCCAGTGTGATTTAATTAACTGCCAAAAACCTTATTTAGTTTTCAGAAGACTAGGCAAAGGAACACAGCCCATTAAGCCTTTATTAAAACTTATTATACTTTGAGTGGGGGGAGAGGCAGAGCACTGGGCTCAATCCCACAAATCATGAGATCATGACCTGAGCCAAAACCAAAGTTGGACGCTTAACTCAGGCGCCTCCCGTTAAGCATTTTATAAATGATTTAGAGTCATATTTTTCAAACAACAACACCTATAAAAAGTTTAAAAAAAAATTCCAAGTCCCTGACATCATAACAGACTTATCAAATACGCTGACAGCCAACATATATCCCAATAAGATAACCATAAAAACAACACTCAAAATATAATCAAGAGCTAAAATGATAAGATGGAATCCACACTTTGAAAGCTGATAGTCAAATTTTATTTATTTTAATGTTTCTTTAGGAGAGAAGGGGGGAGGGGGAGAGAAATGGAGAGGGAGGGAGGGAGGGAGGGAGGGAGAGAGAGACAGACAGACAGCGAGTGAGCAGGGAGAGGGGCAGAGAGGGAGACACATAATCAATCCAAAGCAGGCTCCAGGCTCTGAGCTGTTAGCACAGAGCCAAATGCGGGGCTCAAACTCACAAACCATGAGATCATGACCTGAGCTGAAGTCGGACACCCAACTGACTGAGCCACCCAGGCGCCCCTATAGTCAAATTTTAAAACTCCAATACTCAAGTGTGGAAGAGGGTTTAATGTTGGCCACAGGAGATGTGAAAAAGATCTGTACATTTAAATTGCCCATGAGCTTATGAATCAATAACTTAGTAGTGAATGTGGGGCACCCGGGTGGCTCAGTCGGTTAAGCATCATCAACTCTTGATTTCAGCTCAGGTCATGACCTCAAAGGTTCATGAGTTCAAGCCCTGCATTGGGCTCTGTGCTGACAGTGCAGAGCTTGCCTGGGATTCTCAGTCTCCTCTCTCTGCCTCTCCCCACCGCCCCCCCCCCCCCATCAAAAATAAAGAAATAAACATTAAAAAAAAAAAAAGCTCATGTAAAATCTTAGGCTGTACTGATTAAAAAAGTATGTTAAAATCAAAGAATGTAATGTAATTGTGTTCTATGACAGATTCATTTGGAAAATTACTTGATGCCTACAAACAAAAGAGGACACTGCCTGTTCCTCTTTGTTGTAATCATTTATAGAATCAAGTTAATTCTCCATCATTCTATGAAGATTTCAACATCCAGTCCACTGTCTCTCATCAATACTATTCCTGTTGTAATTCTTGGTGGTTCCAATGTCCATTTAGTAGATGATCCTATTAAAATACCCTGGTCTCTCAGATCCTGGGCCTAGTTTTCTCCATGATCTCTTGTCCTTTACTCCTTCAGATGTCAATTCTACAATTATATTCTAGACCTTTTATTTAATTACTAACTACACTGTTTCCCTAAGCTCAATTAAGTATCTACCCCCTATTATTCCTTCTAGTACCCTGATTCCAACAAACCTTTGACCCCACAAAGACTATAATATACTAACCTTACCGCTTCTTTTCATGTCCCTCAAACCCATTCCTCCCACCTGTGCTCTCCTTCCCCTCACTCACCGTAGATTCCATGGTTCACTATTATCATCATTCTCTTGACTACAGCCTCAATTCTCCTGCCTTTCTCTCCCTCTTTTGTACTCATCTGGTAAAACACCAACTAGGTAAATTCAACTCTTCTGTCTACTAACTTCAAGTGGGCCCTTAATGCTGCCTGGCAATACTGCCACATTTCCCTAATCCATTCACTTCTATTGCCAGACAACTTCATTCTTTTTCCTAGGAACCCCTCCCCCTCATCTTCATTCTGTGATGACTTTGCTCCCTGTATCACATACAAAATGGAATATGAAAAGATCTGCATTTTTCTTCCATCACACCTATAGACTTCTATCCAAAAACTCTACCTATTCTCCTGTTACTGGATGAATTGTCTGTGCTCCTACTTAACCCTAACCTGTCCACTTTTATACCGAATCCCATCCCCTCTATCCTAGTATTCACTGGGATATCACTCATACCCTCTCTCAACTCTAGGGTTCTATGGTTTTAGAAAATATAAACTTGGAAAATCTTAGTACAAATTAATAGTATTAACTGGAATGTACACACTTCCTCAAGCATTTTTCTGTTGAACACAAGAGAAGTCTTTGGGGAAGAAATAACAATGGAATGGAAGAATGATAGATTGCTACCATTTTCTACTATTTTTTAGAAACTTGTCTAACTATTTTGTATTCATTCTCATGCTGCTGTATTTCTATAACTGCTACCTTAGAAACTCTCCTGGGAATACCTAATAGAAATGCATCTTTTAGAATAAGTGTGTTAACACTAAAATTCTTATAATACCCTTCACTAGGTACTGTATATGAATTAGATCATGGAATTTGAGCAACAGTGTGTTTACTAATTGTATGTTATCTTTTTTATTAAACTGTCTTCTACAATTAACTAAAAAAGGGGGGGGGGCAATTAAAATGAAAAAAAAAATGTTGGGTAAATGGAGAAGATCACAAACAAATTTTACTTATTGCTGGGACAACATAGCAATATATTTACCTTTAACAATCTTCTTTGCACAATCATTATATACTTGCTCTTGAGAGGTGTTTGACTGGAACACTCGGTCAAATGCATAAGGCTTGGACTGAAAAACAGAAACAAAGGTGTCAACATCACAAATTAAAGGTGAATGGACACTTCTTAGCTCCTTTAAAGATGTCATCATATATTTAACCTTTGAAATAGAGTACTTACTACTTCATGTCATAGTATCTTTGTAGAAAGGACCTTAGGGATCACTAAGTACGAATTCACTAGAATAAACTTTACAAAACCAAAAATGTCTTTGTTAGATTTCCAGGGCCTAGCACTACTATGATAGTGAAATATTGTTGAGTGAATTTTTATTTAATGAGTGTCTACTCTGGCAAGTACTGAGGCTCTATTTTCAATAGTATCATTTTGCAGACAAGGAAACTAGAATCCTGAAAGGTATAAACGGTGTTAATGACAAAACTAAAATTTAAATCCAAATCTCCTTTCAGTTCAGAGCTCCTTCCACTACTCCCATTAGGCTTTTCATTTTACTGCAACAGCTTTCCAATCATTCATTCATTTAACAAATATTTATGGAATGCCTAATACCTAGACATCTTACTAGAATGATGACCAAGATAGATACACTCTCTACTTTAATGGAGCATAAGTAATAGTGGGGCAGGCATCAGACAAATAATTAAATGACTAGATATCTGACTCATGCAATGGAGTGCTGTGACAGCATATAAAAGAAGAACCCAAGTCTGGGAGAAAGCAGAAATATAGCAGGGAATGACTCTGGAGAAGGGATGTTTAAGAACTGAAGAATAGCTCACTACCTGTCTCTTCAATACTAGTCATGGGAGGGTGAGGGTGGGAAGTAGCCTAGCTAGGTATTGGGATGCTTAAAGATCCTATGGCAGAAAGAAGCTTGTAGAATGCAGGAAGCCAAAAGAAGTTAAGTTGGAAGTTTAAGGAACAAAGATCAAATGTAAATGACAACACAATGAAAAAGGCAAATAACATCTTAGTGTTATTTTGAAAATAGTTTTGACCTTCTGGGTCCCCTGAAAGGATCTTGGGGACTCATTTAGAACACTGCTGATATTGTCTGATGAATGAGCCACAGGGATGGAATGAAAAAAATCAGTGTCCATGCAAGTCAAGGAAGAATTATCAAGGAGGGACTGATTGTGTCAAATATAGCTGTGAGGTCAAGGCAAAACTGAAAAGTATCCAATGACAAAGGTCAGACTGGAAAGAGATTTAAAAAGTATTAGAAGTAACTGAATAGAGCAGAAATCAGGCTACAGGTCTAAAAAAATTTTTTTTAAAGATGGGTAAGACCTGAACAAGTTTAAATGCTGGCAGGAACAATCTAGTAATCAATGAGAAAAAGTAAGCATGCACAGATGAGAGGAGGGCAAGGGGATTCTAAGTATTTGAAAGGAAGCGTATGCCTGCTTTCTACCTGCTCCTAAAGGAAAGGACAGACACTGGACCCTAAAATATAAAACAATCATGACTTCCCAAACAATCCTTAACATTACAGAAGACTTCTCAGGCCTTAGCTAAAAAAAAAAAAAGACCTTACTTTTTAGAAACTACATCCCACAGTCTCCTTCCCCAAAGTCTGCAATAATAGTTATAATGAAAATTACAACGAAACAGACACTCTTAAAGGGCTATCCAAAGTCATTCCTAATTCCCCTTCCCCATGCCAGTTTCCACTACATACGTTAGGAAGCTAACCACCAGATAGCCTAGTCTCCTTGCAACTAGTGGACACGTGACCCAGTTCTGGATTCTGTAAATAAAGTGATGGTATCCTGAAGGGTCTTGGGGAAACGGTTGTTTTCTGATAAAAAGGACCATCTCAGCTGAAGCTGCCCTTTCTCCTTTCTGGAATGATGGAGCTGTAGCATCCATCTTACAAACATCATGATAAATCAATTAACTTAAGGATGACAACAGATAACAGAGTCATTAAGTAGTAGTAGTAGTAAGGGCCTATCTGCAGACTTTTTATATTTGAGAAAAATAACCTCATATTTATTTAAACCACTATTAGTTGTTTTCCTTCTGCAGCTGAAAGCATTCCTAAAGGATATACTAAGATGACCTCACTTTGGTATTCAATTAAAAGTAGGCATCTCAATGTCTGATTATTCTTTGCCTAAATGTCCTTTCACTAAGGTTCTACAAAGACATTAACATTCAATTTTACAGGTGCAACTAAAAAAAAAAACTACTCTTTTACTGATTTTATAAGACATAATCGTGATTGAAAACAAACACATGTACAATCAAAATAACAATCCCCATCCACAGATAAACCATGCTAATTCTTCCTATGCAAAAAGAAAGTAACTTTTCCTCTGTATGTATCCAGCAAACATTTAGCACCTATCAGGTATCAGGTGTCAGATATCCTAAACGATTAACAGAGTTTTAGAAATGTTATTTAGCTAGTACAGACTGTAGAGTTCAAAGAACAGAGAATTAAGGCTGGGTAGAATCTTGAATACTAAGGTAAGAAGCTGTATACTAAGATCTAATGTAAGTGGTCATGCAATGTTAACTGAATTGAAATGGAGTCAGCATCTGGCATTAAAGAACTCAGACTGCAATTAGCCAAAATATACATTTAATAAAAAATGTATAAAAAATACTATGAAAACAAGAATTAAACAATGATTAATTCAAATTTTGCTTGCATGAAACAAACTAATCAACAGAAAATAGGTAATAGCATGAAGACAACTGCATCCTCCAAAGTAAGTCAAGTAATACAATTTTATTAAAGTAAACATTTCGAAAATATAAAGAAGGGTGCCTGGGTGGCTCAGTTAGTTGAGCGTCAGACTCTCAATTTCAGCTCCAGTTACTACTTCGCGGTTTGTGGGTTCAAGCCTCACATAGGGCTCTGCACTGACCGTAAGGAGTCTGTTTGGAATTCGCTACTCCCCTCCCCACCCCGCCCGGCCCCTACTCTGTCCCTATCCCACTTTCACTCTCTCAAAATAAATAAACTTTAAAAATTTTTAAAATAAAAATAAAAAATACAAAGAACAGGAGCGCCTGGGTGGCTCAGCTGGTTGAGTGTCTGATTCTTGGTTTCAACTCAGGTCAGGATCTCAGTTTCATGGGTTCAAGCCCCCTGTCGGGTTCTGCACTGACAGTGTGGAGCCTGCTTGGGATCCTTTCTCTTTCTCTTTCTCTCTCTTTCCCTCCCTCTCCCCTGCTCACACTGTCTCTCTCAAAATAAAATAAACTTAAAAAATTATATATGTATATAAAGAACAAACACGACTGAGTTTTAAGTCATCTCCATTATCACATCAATAAAAACAGTGGTCTTAAACTTTCACTTAGTAAGAGATATACCCAAAATAATGGATAATAGTAAAACCTGCCTCAAAAGTACTTTTATACAGCTGTTTACTATAGCATTCCTTATCACAAATACGCAAACTAAAAAATAATTAAGCTAGGATTGAGTGATTTTTTTAGATGTTAGATCATTGTTAAATCAAAAATTAAGTACTTATAAGCATTAAGTTGACAAAAGTTTTATTTTAAATTCCAAAACTAAACTATAATTTTGTTAAATAAGGCAAATGTTTTGATTAGAGATCAAGACCTGAAGTTACTAACTGACCATAGCTTCCTGGGATGAAAAACAAGATACATGAAACATTAAAACTTCTAATGGGTCTACAATTAAGGGACATCTCTTAATTAAAAATCTTTCAAATGAATTAAACAAAGGAATACTCACAATCTAGACATCTGTATCTTAAAAATCCTGGTTCTTTGCCTTGAAATGTACATTATATAGTCTTATTTCTATGAACCTTCAGAGATACCCCAAGTCATAAGATACATTCATATCTGACTTAGGCTTCAAGTGGACAAAACCAAATAGGAATGTTTATCTGAATTGCAACCATACCTCAGATTTCTTTGTCTTTTTTTTTTTTTTTTTTTTTAAGATTTTAATTTTAGGTAGTTTCTATACCCAACGTGGGGCTTGAACTCAAAATCCCAATATCAAGAGTTGCATGTTCCAGACTGAGCCAGCCAGGCACCCCATACCTCAGATTTCTTAGTGAAGTGGTTCCTGTTTGTATCTGCAGAACATCAAATCTGGTTATAAAGGACACCCTCCTAGCAGGCATATATACCTTTCTCTAAAATTTTGAGTAGTGATCCTCAGATCACATGGGATTATAGCTTATCAGATTTTCCTTAGTTTGACAATGACTGTTAGCTAAGATTCCACAACTGTACAGGTGTGATGATGACTTCTTCTCTTTTAATGTTCACTCTTAACGTAATTAGGATCAAACACCAAATCATCATTCACTTGAAAAGAGAAATCATGTTGAGCTATAAGCAAGGAACTGGACAAGATTATCTAATTAGGTTTTACTTTCCTCTAATTTCAATGAACTACAACAGCCTGTTTTTGGTTCTGACAGCCTCTACAGTATACCATATAAGGAACAATGATTAATAAAGATACTTAATGATACACATACGCATGTTCCACTTTTATGATGCATAAAGAAATAATTTTTTCTATTGACTTTTTTTTTTCCTGGAGTTTTCGGCAGGCTCATTTCAACTAAATACGGTGTTTCCCTTGTCCTCCTTTTTTTGTGGATAACAAGTTCTCTTATTTAAAGCAAATACGTTCTATTTTTATCATTTAAAGGTTTTCCTTAAATAATCCATTTATTTCATTCAATATGTGATACTTATACCTCTTTAACAAGCACTTAATTATCAAAAAAATCTGTATGAAAGTTGCAAAACACAGAGAGACACTATAGGATTACAAGATTTGCCTGCCATGGGATACTATATTAAAATCACTGATGTAACAGAAAAAAGTTTGGACAATATATTAGAAATTGAACTTCAATGAAAATGAGAATCCTTAAAAATTAACTTCTAAAGGAGCACAGATTATACCTATAATTCAGTAACATTATAAACTACTTACGCTTTAAATCTTGATTTAACCAGAAGACTGTACAAAATGTGTTTAAATCATGTTTAAAATAATTTAGTTTTAAATGACGCACTGCAGCAATTCCTTCTTAAAACCATTTCTTTTGAATCAGGATCCAGTAAAATGAACAAAATAAACCAACACACGACTTTACCTAGAAATTTTTAAATTTCACTCTCTCAGCTATTCCTTATAAATTCCCAACCTTTTAAAATATAAATTCATTTAAAAAATTGAGACCTCAGAGTAACCAATGACCCAGTAAATGCAGATTAATTCTTGAAAATAATGAACTAAACCTGTCCTCTTATATTTCTTAAGGCTACAGGACTCCGTTGTATTTTTGCTTAAACTTAAAAAAAAAAAATGCTTACCAGTTTACTTAAAGGCCAACTGTTATTGCAGATTCACAACTCAATCACCTATTCATTATTTCTATTATCATTTAAATGTATTTACATTGTTAAGGAACATCCAAGAACTTTATTCAAAGGGAACAACCTAGAATACATGTGTGCTTCCAGTGGTAATTACTTGTTTTAACTGTCCTCATATTTTATGTCATATTTGGGCAGAAAGTTGCCTTCTCAATACATCTTGTGAATCCTAAATCCTATCACTCCAACAAATGAATCCTGGTAATACTTATAGATTTGTTTAAACACACAAAAATCTGCAGAAATGAGACATTCTTAATACAAATCAAAAAGGAAATAGCTTCAATGTGCTGAGTAATCACAAAAACTGAGCAACTAGTAGCCAGTTTGTCAACAACCCAGGCCCTGCAAGCCTCCTCTGATTCCACAGAAGATACCATCCTAAAGGAAAAGGATGACTACTTCTGTGCTTAACTTCTTAGTCTCACCATGGTATCATTTAGTTTCTCTCATGAACTTGTTAACAAAAAGCCAGCCGGACAGTCTTTACACAGTAGTGGCTGGCAGTTGTTAGTAATCTAATGATTTGTTTGCCAAAAGCCTACCAAGCAACAAAGGGCTATGACACGACACTCATTACCTAGAGCTTAATTCTGCAAACTTTCACATAGAAACTCTTGAAGAGGTTCAGTCCTATCTCCTATGTCAATGCTCTTAATCATCAATGTTCCATCTCCTGTGACCCTTTGTCCTATTTCCAAATTAGGCTGTGCAAATATGCTAAATATGGAATGCCATTAGAGAAAAGATTAACATTAAGATTTTGTACCATGATAGCAATGTAGAAAAAAGTTCTGCCACAATCGCATTACCAAGAAAGATAAATTTAATTTTTAGTCACAATTAGGTATGTAATATTCTGCTACCCATTTTAATCTTCTTAACCTGGGAATTCTATTTCCAGAGGACCTTTTGATACCAGAGATCAGACCACAAAAAAATCAACCTTACATTCTGGTTTCCCTGACAATGATCAGCCAACTCTAGTTATGTTTTATATTTTATAGTACAAAGGACACTATTTGTCCGTCCTTAAGATTATCAAAATCAGTTTTTCTTCAAGGCAGAAGTAGAGATCTAATGCTAACAAGAAATCAATCCAGCTTACTGGTCAAATTTTAATTTTTTTTAAAAAGCTTACCTTTATAATACAAAAAGTTAACACTCTTTGCTATGCTCTTACCCCATAAAACCCAGTAAGAGATTACAGATTTTTCTGGGCACTTACTTGACCCAATCTGATCTGCTAGATCTACTATAAAATTGAACAAATTGATCACTCCGATTTCAAAAGAAAACTCACTCTTTACAGTCCTCAATTTGTCATTTATAATAGTTAACATGAACGTTCATTCATCACTCAAAGGACGGGTGGGTGAACATTTGAGGTACAGGTATATTTGTAGTTGTTTGATAATTTTTCCTTCTCCCGTGAGGCAAACAATACGGTTCAGCAAATAGTTGTATCTTTATCTCCTATAAAACTAAGTATCTTCACTATTTAAGGTACAATAGGGCTAGTCTTAAAGCTCAACGTTCTTAGCTAAACTTTAATCTTGCACGTTACAAATGGTACACTTGGGGTAGTCCAAAACACCAACAGCATCAGTAACTGCGCGCGCGCGCGCGCACACACACACACACACACACACACACACACACACACAGGCAAATATGCACTAAACTTACACCCCGGACAGTTCCTCCAGTGCCCCAGGTGGGGGAGTGTCCCAGACAGAGACCAGGCGCCTCCCTTCTCTGGGCACTTAAGATCGGGGTAGGGGCGATCCAGGAACAGCCATGGAGCCGCGCAGTCTCCCTCCCCAGGGTTATCTGAACCGGCAAACTCTACTGGGGGGCGGGGCTGGGGTCATCACTGCTAGCTCTCAATTCTGCACCCCGCCACTTCCCCGAACTCGGGGCTCGGCCAGGCCCGAAGGAGCTAGACTGGGGGTAGGGGCGGTGGTCACTCACCGCGATCATGACCGTGTCTTCTCCCTGAAACTTGGCGATGTACTTATCGCCGCGGTTCACCTCAGACTCATTGAGAGGTCTGAAGCGACACATCACTTTGATGTTGCACTCGGCCGGGTCCGCCATCTTCCTCGCTGCCGGGGCCGGAGACCGGGAGCCACTCCCCGCCTCTCAGTCTGGAAGGAAGCAGGCCCGAGCTGAGGACAGGGGTCGCGAAGGCCGAGAGAGTCAGCAGTCTGGCGCGTCGCCCGCCCTTCCCGCGGCGGCGGTGGCCCGGGAACCCAGACTCGAAGCGCCGGCGCCGGTAGCAGTCGCCCTGAGGCTCACTTCCGATCCATCATGGCAGCCATGGCGGCGGCGGCGGCGGCACGGGTGGAGAGTCTGCGGCTCCTCAGTTTCTCCCTCGTCGGCCTGGGCAGGCTGCACGGGTCCGACGGGATTCTAGACACCGGAAAAATTGCCACGTCCCTCTTCCTCGGAGACAGCAGGCCGGCCCCGCCGTCCGCCCGCCGGGCAGTCTGATCGCCGGCTTGCCGGCAGCCGCCCCACCACTTCAGAGGCCGAAGACCGGCGACTGAGCGGCGGGATGGGCGGTGCGCGCGGAGCACGGCGCACGCGCGGCGGGTCCCAGCCGAGATGACCAATCCGCGTCCGCGCTGGGCCGCGCCGCCGCCCTGCAGCCACTCTTCGCCCTGGGGTTGCCGATTCGAGTTTTACTGGAAGCTCTCTTATAGAAGTACCTCTGGTGGCCCCGCCGCCTGACCGGGCAATTCTCCGGCCGCAGAATTTCCCAGAGCGAAGGCAGACGCGCTTAGTTTTCTCTTCTTCAGGGGTCAAGGGATTTGTTAAAACTACCTTATGTTGTAGCTTGTTTAAATAAAATACCGTATTCCTAATAAGGAGGTGTTTGCCTTCTGTTTGGTCTGGAGATAAAATGGGTTCCTAGCCCACGTTTTTAAGAGCGCTTTCCCAGAGAAAGGAAGATTGGAAGCGAAGCGTGGGGCTTGGCTCTCTGGTTTAAGCGGTTACTCTTTACTGAGAGAGTGCGTTGGGGAGACAAGAAAGAAAAAGGACATTTCTCTTAAGGAATGCAGAAGATTGCTGAAGAAATGTGGAAGAGCAAGGTAGTTGGGGAGAAGGGCCTCAGTCAATCGGAGGTCCCGCTTCTCCGGTAATAAATACATGGAACTCGTCCATCTCAACACTGAAGGAATGACTGACCTGAGTCTAAAGATGGTCTTAAAAGACCTGGATAAATTTGTGGATTATATGTCAGCTAAAAAGCTGAAGTAGCTTTTTAGAAAGGTGGATACCATAATGACTCTCAACTGGAAGTCTCTCTAAGGTGCTGTGAAGAACTGCAAAGACAATCAGGAACCCTTTCTCTGGTTTGTAAAAAATGAATGATTGGGTTGTACAAACCTCCAGTGCTCAGTCTTCGCCCTACCATCCAAATGCCTCCAGAAATTAATCCAAACTTCAACAGACACAGCTTTGTTGATCCACAGCAATGAGGGAGAGTTCACACCTGAGGAACTCTGGGACATCTCGCCAAACAAAGGGAAAGATGGAGTTAAAGAGCTCTGGGGGAAGTGTGGCATTTAGGTAAAATTTTAATAAAATTGTGTTTCAGTAGGCTCCAAACAAAGCAGAGATGTGACCTCAGGTCTAGAGTACAAGTGGACCCAAGGTCCTGTTTCCTTGGGGACTACAAAGTTAAGATAGATGTGGAAAGTTGTTTTCAGAAACCTCTGACCCAAATCTCTGCACCTGTCTTGGAAGTCAATCAAGGCAGCTTCTCTATGTCTTAGAGCCTCGAAGAAAGAGTAGGATGTTTTATTCTTACTGATATAATTTCAAACAATGATTCTGATAGTCTATAATTTTAGAGAACAAAATTTTCAGTGAAAGAGAGCAGCAATCACTCAAAGAAGGAGGTTGTTGTGGCAGGTGGGCCACTAGTTTTCCATCTTTTTAACAGGATTTCATGACAACCCTGTCCTCAGCACTCTGCTCTTTCTCTGAGCCCATGTCTTCAACAATTGCTAGACTCTTATCTACAACCCTGACCTTTTCACTTGTGTGACATTCCCATCCCTCTAGCAGCTTATAGGCCACCTTGTTTAGGATGCATTACCTTAACATTACATTTGACATTCTAGAGACTAATTAATTATCCTCTGCTTCCTGCCAATACTCAGTTAAACTACTCAACTTTTCCAGTTTGATTACCAGTATCAGCATTCTTCCATACTCACAGGCTATGAAAAAGTTCCAGGTACCTCTAACTCCACTGTTTACTTCATCCTTTATACATGCAGAAGAGAAATCTGGTAGTTTGTGTCTGAAGTTCCTCAACTTCCACTCCACCATTCCTTTGTGTCTTCACCTCAGACCTGAGGAATGATTGCTCTAGAGCAGTGATTTTCAAAGTCTCCGTGGAGTAGGGGTTCCAAAAAGGTGACTCAGGTGACTCATGTGTGTGGGATGGGAAAGGAGGTTGATGGAAGGGCCAAGGAATTAAGCTCTGGAAACATCTGCTGTTTAAGGCACTTTGGTTGCAACTGTTGCCTCTTCCTTCCTCCTGCACAGCAGATTCTGGAAGCACAGGCTTTATGAAAACAAAATCCAGAAAGGGAAGTGTCTGCAAGAGCCTTCTGCTTTCGGATCTGACATACACAATTTTTCTGGGCAAGGGAGCTTAAAGAACCTGACTCTGCCTAGGAACAGGAAGGAGATAAATGCTACTTGAAAAACAAAATATTTCTAAAAAAGTGTCCTGTCACATCAGTGAGGAATAGTGGTATCAGGCAATAGGCTTTAAGAATTATTTTCATAGTGAAACGAAAGATTGACTTTTTAAAAATTGGTTAATCCCAGTTTTTCTTCCAAATATGGAAAAGACTGGCATTATTCCACATTAGCAATGAAACAGGTTTCCTTGAGGGCATAGTTTGAGACTCATTAATACAACTTTTTTCTGATGAAAATGTGAGTGGTACTTGTACCTATACAGATTGATTGAGATTTAATCTTTTTATTAATGCTAAAGTTTTAAAAAACTTTAAACAACGTTGGCACAGTAAAGACAGAGGCATTCCTTTTCTTTTCTCTTCTTTTCTTTTCTTTCTTTCTTTCTTCCTTTCTTTCTTTCTTTTTTTTTTTTTTTTTTTACCATGTTAAGTATAACTTTAATCCCCATTCCCCCACCTCTTCCCTTTGGTAACCATCATTTCTCCATAGTTAAGAGTTTGTTTCTTGGTTTGTGAATATCTTCCATAAAACACTAATGAAAGAAATTCATCCTCTTTGGTTAAGCTTATTCCTAGATATTTTATTGTTTTTGGTGTAGTTGTGAATGGAAAATGGAATTGTTTTCTTAATTTCACTTTCTGCTGCTTCATTATTAGTGTACAGAAATGCAACAGATTTCTGTACATTGTTTTTGTATCCCACGACTTTACTGAATTCATTTATCAGTTCTAGTAGTTTTTTGGTGGAGTCTTTCAGGTTTTCTATGTATAGCATCATGTCATCTTCAAATAGTGAGAGTTTTACTTCTTCCTTACCAATTTGGATGCCCTTTATTTCTTTTTGTTGTCTGGTTGCTGTGGCTAGGACTTCCAGTACTATGTTGGATAAAAGTGTTAAGAGTGGACATCTTGTCTTATTCCTGACCTTAGGAGAAAAGCTCTCAATTTTTCTCCATTGAGTATGATGTTTGCTGTAGGATTATCACATAAGACCTTTATTACGTTGAGGTATGTTCCCTTTAGACCTACTTTGCAGAGGGTTTTTATTGTGATGGATGTTGTAATTTATCAAATGATTTTTCTGCATCTATTGAAATGATCATATGGTTTTTATCCTTTCTCTTATTGATGTGATGTATCATATTGATTGTTTTACGAATATTGAACCACACTTGCATCCTGGGAATAAATCCCACTTGATCGTGGTGTATGATTTTTTCAATGTATCATTGGGTGTGTTTGCTAATATTTTTGTTGAGGATTTTTCCATCTGTATTCATGAAAGATATTGGCTTGTAGTTCTTTTTTTATGGGGTCTTTATCTGGTTTTGGTATCAGGGTGATACTGGCCTCAGAGAATGAATTCAGAAGTTTTCCTTCCTCTTGTATTTTTTGGAATAGTTTGAAAAGCATAGGAATTAAGTACCTATACAAACTTAGAACATTAAATCTCCATTGTGGAAGTTAGCCACCAAAGATGATCCTCCAACAAAGCAAGCATCCCTGGATTTAGGCCTCTCTCCTGGCCCTTTGACTTACTTGTAACCATATAACGTGGCAGAATTGTGATGCACTGCATGCTATCTAAGACTAAGTGGGAAGAAGTCTTGTAGCTTCCACTTAGATCTCTTGGAACACTCTTTCAGAGAAGTCTCAACTGCCACATAAAAAGATCAACTACCCTGCTAGAGACGCCATGTTTATGTAGGCACTCTAACCATAGTCCCAGCTTATCCCAGCCTTCCAGCTGTCCTTACCCAAGCTCCAGACTTGCAAAGGAGGCCACCTTGAACTGTCCAGACCAGTACACCCTGCAGATAAATATCAGTGAGTAATCTTAAGTGACACCCTTGGAACGGAAGAATCACCCAGCTGAGGCCTGCCCAAATTCCTCACCCACAAAATCATGAGATGTCATAAGATGGTTATTGTTTAAAGATGCTCAATTTTGAAAATTTATTAATAGCAATACACAACTGGTATGAAAACCCACAACTTGGAACTTAAAATTTATCTACCAGAAACGACCCTATTAAATGTTACTTAAGCATAATATATGTACTTAGATTGGACTATATTTTAGACTAATTATAGTTAGAGAGGGCCTAAGAATGTAACATTATTTATAACATTATTACTATGAGAAAATTTGTTTACATTTAATGTGAAATGACTTTTTAAATGGGCATTTAGAATAGGAAATTACAGTATTTCTTGTTTTGAAATGTGTACAAGAGGCACCTGTTCCTTTCCATTTCTATTATCCTTTCCTAGTCCCAAGCCTTACTACCACATGCCTGGATTACTAGGACAATGCCCAGCCTCTTTTCCATTTGATTATTCAGTAAGTATGGGTTGAGCTCCCACTACCAGTCAGGCACTGAGACAGGTTCTGGGGATACAATGGTGAAAGAGACCAAACAATTCCCTTCCATATCCACTATTTTACATACAATAATTTTCACATTAAATATCCTAAAACCTTTCTTTATTACATCATTGCATTGCTCGAGAACCCACAACAGCTCCCTTTTTTCTTACTTAAGCAAGTTCAAATTCTTCTGCTTAGAGTCCAAAGCCTTCTATCATCTGACTTCCCCCTATTTATGTAGGATTTTCTCACTGTTCAACATCTTACCTTCTTGATTCCTGGCAACTGGCCTTTTCACTGACCCCTTATATTTTGCTAATTTCAAAGTCTTGTGATCTCACCCTGAATTTTCGTTATGGCCACCAAACTCCATTCATCTTTCCCCAAATTCCACCTCCTGCAAATGGTTGTTCAGAATAGAATTCTTTCACAGTCAGATAGAAAACTCCTGCACTCTATTTAAGACCACAGTTTAATTCTTTAGAACATATTTTTAAAATGTTTTATCAAAATAGCACACATCCATTGTTTAAGAATAGAATTACGGGGCGCCTGGGTGGCTTAGTCGGTTAAGCATTGGACTCTTGATTTCGGCTCAGGTCATGATCTCACAGTTCATAAGCTTGAGCCCCATGTGGGATCTGCACTGATGGTGCAGAGCCTGCTTGGGATTCTGTCTCTCTCCCTCTGTCTACCCCTCTTCTGCTGTGTACTCTCCCTCTCTCTCTCAAAATAAACAAACTTAAAAAATAATTAAAGTAGAATTACAACAATGAACCACATAAATTCTTGCTCAACCCACTCCAGTCCTCATTTCTATTCTTCAAAGCTATCACTTTAACTCTTTAACAATTTTTCTGGTATTTATCTTCATGTCCTAAATAACATAACATTCCTTTATTGCTGCTTTTTGATTTATTATTATTATTATTAGGTAGGTTTCACACCTAGCACAGAGCCCAGCATGAGACTTCTACTCATGACCCGCAGATCAAGACCTGAGCTGAGGTCAAGAGTTGGACACTTAATTGACTCAGCCACCTGGGTGCCCCTGATTTATTATTCTTTTTAAGGGAAAATATAACTCTTTTATATCAGAGTTTATATATATTTTATTTATATTTTGCCCCTCATCTGACTCAACACACACATTTTCTTCCCCTTATCTTCCCAACATATTTCCATCACCATTTTTAGTTAATTATTGTACAGTGTTTACATTCTATCATTCACAGCTTAGCTAAATTGTGCATTATAATTATATTACCTAACTTGTATAGCTCTTTTTACCATCTTGCAGCTTCTGTTGTTGTTGTTGTTGTTGTTGTTGTTGAGAAGTCTGATTCCTTCTGAGTCCTGATCATCTGTGTGTGATCTGCATTTTTCTTCCAGGCAGCTTTTTTAGTTTCTTTTTACCTATGCTTCTCTTGTCTTTCTTATTTCCCATCTCTGGCTTTTGTGTGTCATGCTTATTTTTTTTAATGTTTATCTATTTATTTTGGCAGCAAGAGAGAGTGAGCGCAAGCAGGGGACGGGCAGAGAGAGAGGGAGAGAGAATCCCAAACAGGCTCTACACTGTCAGCACTAAGCCCAATGTGGGACTTGATCCCACAAACCCATGAGATCATGACCTGACCTGAAATCAAGAGTCAGATGCTTCACTAACTAAGCCACCCAGGTGCCCCGTGTCATGTTTATTTTTAACTGTTATGTTGGCTTGTGTGTGTGTGTGTGTGTGTGTACACAAATATGTGATAACATTTCTTGGATATGCTAATGTTTTTGGTATGCTGATCCCAAACTGAAATAAACATATATATGTTTATATATAAACATATATATGATTTTCTAAATTTTTATTCTCTAAATGAATGGATTTCTTTTTAATTTTTTAAATTTATTTTTGAGAGGGGAGGGGAGGGGCAGAAAGAGAGGAAGAGAGAATCCCAAGCAGGCTCTGCACTGTCAGCATGGAGTCCGATGCAGGGCTTGATCTCACGAACTGTGAGATCATGACCTGAGCCAAAATCAAAAGTCAGGTGCTCAACCCACTGAGCCACTGTTTTTAGTAAGGCAACTCATCACAACTTCAGCTGTGTCTGGTGTCCCTGAATCCACAGTCTCTCTGGTTCAACTTCTTCAGAGAGTGTTTTCTTCCTTCTGTTGTGCTGAGGAATGGGGCAATCTTCTGGCACTTAGGTAGGAGGGGATTGCATTTTACTGCTCCCAACATAATCTTTCAACTAAACCTACCTATTTTCAGCTCTACCTTGCACCCCTGCCTCTTGGTGTCTACAATTCCTGAGGTTTTCTGCATTCTGTGTGAAGAATTGACTTACTTTCTGGCTTTCTGCCCTGCAAGCCTAGGTTTTAGCATTCTCCAGCCTATGTAGGCAGTTACACATTTTCAACATTTTGCTGAAATCCTGTTTGCTGATGATCTTTCAAGTTTTCTTTCCACTTGTAGCTTTAGGACTTTTGTATTTCTTTACTGTTATTTTAGTGGAATGTCAGGGAGATCAAAGATAAATGTCAATATTCAACTTGCCATACTTAATTAGCCAGTCTAGCTGTTTAAATATGTTTAACCCCAAGAATATAATAAATTCTTTGAGGACAGTAAGTGTGACTCATTTTCTTCAACAATGTTTAGCTCAGTGCTCAGGATCTCATAAGTGCTAATAAATCCTATACTGATTGAAATTGAAATTCAATGAGTAACTATTAATTATGGTTGCTCTGCTCAAGAGATGGTGTAGGATACAAATGTGGATCATTTCTCAATGAGGAGGTCCTAGTCTAGTGGAGGAGTTAAAATAAACATAAATCACAGGGATAGGTCCTTTAAAAGTAGTGCCATGAGAGCATAAAGAATGGATATTTTGGAGAAACTTCCTGACATTTTGGAGATGAGATCAGGGATGACAGTCAAGATCTTGCCCCAAATCTGCCTCTCACATGCAAAACACTGGGTTGGATGTACCATGGTTTGACCAGGTGCATTCTGGTCATGTCTTCAATGCCCAAGGTTTCATTCTTATTCTTATTCTTATTCTTATTCTTATTCTTATTCTTATTCTTATTCATTCTTATTCTTATTTCTAATATTAACAATTACATATAATAATATATATGTCATATATATAAATACTAAATATATATTATGTTAACTATAATCATTATAAGGAGAATGCCCATAACTGAGAAAGTAGAAACTGAAGACCTTCCTATTTATTCATGTATTTACTATGATTTGGCAAGCTTGTTAATTCTTTTTTTTTAAACTGGACTTATATATATTCTACAATTTGTAATTTTTTCAGACTCCTTTTTAAATAAACATATATACAACCATGTTTATATTTTTAGGAATAAGCAGACTGATGCACAGGAAAACCAGCAAGAATTTTACTGCAGCCAGTCCATTTGCTCAAAACAAATTAATACAGTAATCATCTACAATGACATAAAAGTAGTTATTTTTTAAGTCTACCAAAAACTTTTGCCATATGTCTTAGGTTGGGTTTGACAGGAAAAAGTCTCGAAGGCAGAGATTTGCTTGCAGGAGGTTCGTTGGGGTGTGCTCTCAGCAACACCACCTACAAGAAAATGAGCGAAGCAGCATTAAACAGAGGAATGGCAGTGTGATGCGTTGTTGCCTCCAATGATTTTGTGGGAAAGCTCTGGAACAGGGATGGCCCATCAAAGTTGTTCTAATACAGATAAAAAGCTGGTCATTGGATGTTGGCTACCCCTGGGGAAGGGGCCTGATTTTAGGTGAGGCAGCTCCCTTCTGTGGAAGACGATTCCCAGGGAGACTGGGAGTCAACCACCAGCCTTCATCATAAATGGGGGATTTGGGAGCTTGGCTGACACATCACGAAATCCACCATACCACTATTGCAGAGCACTTAGCAAGTCTATACTGTGTATTCCTGCAAAGACTTGATTTGTAATAGTAAGAACTTCAGTCTATGTTCTTCCTTCCACTGCTGTTTCCTTTACCAAAAATAAAATTGGAAGCAAATGCCTGAATAACTGAATTGAAAGGCAGACAAGTTAAAATTCATTTTTAGTGAACACTTACCCAGAAGTTCAGGTACTTCCTTCCAGCTTTTCTAACAGAGAGCCATAATAAACTCTTTCTAAGTGTGTGTCCTACTGCTGATGAACCTTTGAAAGCTTGAACCTGGATGTGCGTCACCACTGCCCACCTGCCTTTTGACTCTATTCATTACTATCAATCCACAAGATTTGAAGTCAGGACAAAGCTTATTTACAAAATAATGAATAATTTTCTCTTATTTTGGAGGAGCTTAAGTATTATTGGCAATATAATTGTTAGCAATATGGTCTGATATTTTACCATAGGCATCTTAGGTATAGACAGGATTAAGGTAGGAGACTCTTGGGCCCTGGCTCAGTAGGTTAAGCACCCAACTCTTGATTTCAGCTCAGGTCCTGATCTCACGGTGGAGTCGGGCTCTGTGCTGGGGGTGGAGCCTGCTTAAGATTCTCTCTCTCCCTCTGCCCCTCCCCCACCACTTGAACACAGGAGCACTCTTTTTCTCAAATAAATGAATAATAAATAAAATGATAATAATAATAAAATAAACTAAAGTGGGGGACCCTTTTAGTTAAGAAGGTGAGCTTTCTCTCATCCTAATCCTGATCCTATTGTAACGTCCATTCCAGGTAAGCCTTCTGCAAGAAAGTACTACTTTAATCAGGATAACTACAGCCCCGCCTTTGGGTTTCAGCTGCACAAAAATGCAACATAATCAAGTTATTTACTATGTCAAAGCTGTATAAACACAACTGTTATAAGGGTTGTGGTCTTTTTCAAGATCCTGGAACTGCAAATATATCACTTATGGATAGTAATTAAATAGTGCTAGATCTCATCTGCTGGGTGAACCTATTAGGCATCGAACCTTCTATTCGCAGCATTAGAATGGATGTAATTGCTCAATGTCTCTAAAAGGGGTTTGTATGCAGCACATTTGCAGTTGATAGATCTGATGTTCAGGAAAACAAAGAGCTGGCTTTACTATTGATGAGTGGGGGAACCACTAGAAAGAAAATGTGTTGTTATAATTGAGAAAAATTGAAGATCAGTGGACAAGTTTTATTTGGGTTATTTCCCTGACTTTTAAGATTTGGTAGACTTATAAAAGTGTTAGACTCTGCTAGAATGTAAACACTATATTTGTGATAAAATGGAATCAAATACACTTTGATTGATTTAGCAAGTCAAAATGGAAACTCTAGGTAGGGTATCTATAATTCACAGGCAGCTTTTCCATTTTATCATTGGTATGCTGAGAATAAGCAAATGATTTGCCAGCATCAGAGTACAATGTGTGTCCTGACTACAAAATCTTCAAATCAATATAGGAAAGTAGTTCAGAGTACCTTTTGCCAAATTTCACTCACTGTAAAATAACTTGCTGTCTGTTTTCAGGACTATAAGGAAAATGTGAGATCTAGCTAAGCTTATAATAGAATTCTTTGCTATCTCTTTATACACATACATATTCACATACATATATGCAACATATGTACATACATCTATGATACACATATCTGTGATATATACTTTGTATATATATAATCTGTAACTTTCATATTAAATCATTTATGTCTACATTGTTATTTCCTCCTTGCTCCCCTCAACCCAAATCCTATTCGCCTGTCCCACTTATAATACCCTTAGGAAGAATAAATAGCCACAAGTTCTGTTCCTGCAAGTCTTTTTTTTTTTTTTAAGTTTATGTATTTATTCTGAGAGAGAGAGAGAGAGAGCATGCGTGTGTGGGAGAGCTCTGGAGTGCAGGAGTGGAGGGACAGTGTGAGAGCAGGGACAGGGAGGGGTAGGGGGGAGATGAGAGTGAGAGGTGGGAGGGCGAAAGTGGAGGGGAGGGAGTGTGGGGGTGGAGGGTGCATAAGTGGGGGAGAGGCAGAAAGAGAGAGAGAGGGAGCGAGAGAATCCCAAGCAGGCTCTGCACTGGCAGCCCAGAGCCTGACACGGGCTCAAACTCATGAAACTCACGACCTGAGCCAGAATCAAGAGTCAGACACCCCTGTTTTTGGAAAAACATGTTGATTAACTTTTTAGTAAAGATACTGTTTTGTAATAAAAAGATCCAAGAGGGGTCCTGGGCAGCTCAGTCAATTAAGTGTTCGACTTTGGCTCAGGTCATGATCTCTTCATACATGAGATCTAGCCCTGCACTGGGCTCTGTCCTGATGGCATGGAGCTTGCTTTGGATTCTGTCTCCTTCTCTCTCTGCCCCTCCCCCACGTGTTCTCTCTCTCTCTCTCTCTCTCTCTCTCTCTCAAAAATAAATAAACCTTAAAAAATGATTCTAGAAAATGAGCTATACTGTCCTCACTAATGTTTCCAACATTTGTCTTCATTGTGAGGGTTATATTGTTGCAAATTATTTCTTTCAGATAATGTTTCTTTCTTAAATATGGTTTTGCTTCTTCTGTCCTTGAAAATTATTGATTATTCATGAAGATTTATATAAACAAGGTATATTCTTGCTTAAACTAAGATCAAAGTACCTGGCACATAATAAGTATTCAATAAAAGTTAATTATTGTTAATAAAAATACTGGCCTTCCATACAGGATGGAGGCTTAGACTATTCATGTTTTGGCATAAAGGGAAGTGAGCTCTTGCAAGGCTGACACAGTAGGCATATCTCAGTTATAGATTACTACAGAACATTATTGCCTTGGGTAATTATTGTGGTTATTAAGTTTTCCAGAGAAACGAATGCTAACTAGCAGGAAATTATTGGTTGAGGATTCCTACTTGAGATTAAGCAGGTGGACAAAGGAAAGCTTTGAGAGGTGGACAGGAGGCAGGGAGGCAGAGGATTATGGGAGAAGTATGGACCATCTCTGATTTCTCACTCTTCCAGTTCCCAGTATGTCCTCTGCTTTCTTCACTCAGATGTTCGATCTTTCCCCCTCAAAAATCTCTCCTCGGTAGAGGTGTACACTTAGTCACAGGAAGGTACAAACTACTGACAGAAGTATTAACCCCTGCCAGGGGCATTAGCATTTTAACTGGGCTTTGGTTTTAATTTAGCCCCTCTAGAGCTGCCTGCAAGTGGTTAGGCAGGTAACATAAATGAGCAAAACAGCATGGTCCTAGACAACAGGGTCTGGTGGGGGCTGTGCAAAAATTCAATTAAAAAATGTTTGTTTATTTAGTTTTTGAGAGAGAGAGAGAGAGTGAGCAAGCTGGAGAGGGGCAGAGAGTAGGAGAGAGAAATCCCAAGCAGGCTCCGCGCTTTCAGCGCAGAGCCCAACACGGGGCTTGAACTCATGAACTGTAAGATCATGACCTAAGTGGAAACCAAGAGTCGGAGGCTCAACGACTGAGCCACCCGGGCACCCAAAAAAATTCAATTTTTAAAAAATCACTTGCTAAACAAAACATATTGGAGGATCAGATTCAGCCTGTAAACTGCTGGTTTATAACTCATGAGTTAAAGAAAATCTAAATGTGAAATTATAACCATTATCCAGTGGAAGGTTGAAAATAGTAATATACGTAGGGCCTTTTTTAATTTGTTTTTTAGAGGAAGCACCCAAGGGGTAGCAAAAACAAAGAGCACTTTTTCCAGGCACACACACATGGTTCCTAGGTGGTTCTCTACTCTTTTTTTTTTTAATTTTTTTAACATCTATTTATTTTGAGAGAAAGAGACAGAGCATGAGTGGGAGACGGTCAGCGAGAGAGGGAGACACAGAACTGGAAGCAGGCTCCAGGCTCTGAGCTTTCAGCACGGAGCCTGATGCGGGGCCGGAACTCACGAACAGTGGGATCATGACCTAAGCCAAAGTCAGGTGCTTAACCGACTGAGCTACCCAGGCGCCCTGTCTCTCTACTCTTAATCAGTGGAAAAGCCCACGTTTGCAGGTCTATGTACCTCTGGTTTCAAATTCCTGTTGGGTGTAGCCACTTACTTGCTGTAGAACCTTGAAGCTCTGTAGTTTACACATCTGTTTAATGAGAAAGATTCTTTAACATTTTTAAAAATGTTTTATTTATTTTTGAGACAGACAGACAGAGAGACAGAATATGAACAGGGAAGGGGCAGAGAGAGAGGGAGACACAGAGCCGAAGCAGGCTCCAAACAGGCTCTGAGCTATCAGCACAGAGCCGGACACGGGGCTTGAACTCACAAACCACGAGATCATGACCTGAGTCGAAGTCGGAAGCTTAACTGATTGAGCCACCCAGGTGCCCCAATCAGAATGATTCTTACCCTTTGGGCTGGTGAGAGGGTTCACTGAGATAACACACAAAATCCCTGCCTCATTATGTAGTAACAAACACATTTAATCAATGGGTGTTTATTGATTCCTAAACCTGTCAGTGACCATGGCGAATAATGCAGACATTTCCCCTTCTAGTGAGGAATAAAGGCTTTAAAACAAATACTTCAATAAATAAGCATCCAGTAAATATTAGAGCCATTCCAGGTTCATATAATAAGTGGTCCCCTCAATCATGTGTGTGCACAGATACATTTTATTTGTCACCACATGTGAATGAAAATAAGCTCCATTTCCCTTGGGATGTTTCATTCATACAGTGTCATCTATTAAAAAAAATAATTTCTGTGGTTATTATTAAAGTCTGCTCCAGTGTGGGAAATGCCTTCATTTACCCCCAAATCACATAAATAAGACTGTAGTCAAGACAAACCAATCAAGGAATAATTATAGTACTTCAAGTAAGAATAGTGCACAGTGCTACCCACTATGGGGGATACAGAGAAGTGTGAACTCAATGACCTTCAGTTAACAGGTGTTTTTAAAAATAACCTGTTATTGGGGCACCGGGGTGGCTCAGTTGGTTGAGTGTCTTGCTTCGGCTCAGGTCATGATCTTGGGGTTCGTGAGTTCGAGCCCCACATTGGGTTCTCTCTGCGGTCAGCCCAGAGCCCACATCAGATCCTCTCTCCCTGTCTCTCTCTGCCCCTCCTCTGCTCACTTGCACGCTCTTTCTCTCTCAAAAATAAATGAACATTAAAAAAATAAATAACCTGTTATTAATGTCTGACTTGGGCACGTTTTGGTTTTCTTTTCCCTGAACGTAGATATGAGATGTGTTATTGATCTGGAGGTTGATATGCAATGTGCTATTAATCTCTGAGCTTTGTGGTCTATACATTTTATTTTATTTATTTTTTGTGGTCTATAAATTTTAAAATGGAAGACTACGTGATAGCTAATACTGCTATATTTTAGGTAACTATCACCTTCCATAGCATAAACAAATATTATAACCAAGGACAATATTAAGACCTAAACATCAATTGCAGTGAACTCTAACAGGAAGAGAAGTGTCCTGATACCTGCCAGCAGCCCATTTGTGACATCTCTCCAAGCTCCTAGGATTTTCTTAACTTTTTTGGAGTCAATTCTTCTCTGTAAAGCAAGGATGATGTCCTCTCCTTCTCAGGGGCTGGGAGAAAAGAGAAAACGGGTGTGAGCACTAGCTGTTTAAATTGCCATTGCTGTTCTCCAGTGCAGTTTGAAATCATCCATCTCAACCCACTAGCTCTTTGTTCAGACTCTGGCTTGTTCTTCTTGCCTGGGCTTCTGCAATTGCCTTGGTGCTGATCTCATCCCCAAAACATTCTCTATCCTGCTGCTAAAGTGATTTTCCACAACCACTTATACAACAACTTAAGAGACTTTTAACATCTTTCCATTACCTTTGTCTCTTTTATGAAGGTATTATTTACATACAATGGAATTCACACATTTTAAGGTGTTTGATGAATTTTCTTAATGGTGTACAATTCTGTAGCCACCACCATAATAGTCCCTCTACCCCCCACCAACTGCCCCTTTGCAGGTGAGTCTCTCTCCCAAACCCCCCTCCTAGGCAACTACTGATGGCATTCCTGCCACTAGAGCGTCTTAGAATTTTATATATTGCTTCCCATTCTTTTTTAAAAATTAAACTTCAAGGGTGCCTGGGTGGTTTGGTCAGTTGAGCGTCAGACTCTTGGTTTCAGCTCAGGTTGTGATCTCGACATCTGTGGGATCAAGCCCTGTGTCAGGCTCTGCACTGAGGGCACCGAGCCTGCTTGGGACTCTCTCTCTCTCCCTCTCTCTCTGCTCCTCCTCCATTTGCACCCTCTCTCTGTCTCTCTGTCTCTCTCAAAATAAATAAAAAAATTAAACTTCAAAGTTTTAGATTTACAGAAAAATTGTGAAGTTAATGCAAAATGCTTTTGTGAATCCCACACCCGTTGCCCATTTTTCCCTACTGCTAACATCATTATTAATATGGTATTTTGATTACACTTAGCAAACAAATATTGACACATTATTATCAACTAAAGTCCAAGCCTTATTCGGATATTCTTAGTTTTTACCTAATATCCTTTTTTCCCCTGGGATTTCATCTGGATACTACTTTACAGTTAATCATCATATTTCCTTAGGCTCCTCTTGCCTGTGACAATTCCTCAGACTTTCTTTGTTTGGGGGGGACCTTGGCAGTTCTTCCCTTTTAAAAAAATTTCAGGTGAATCTTAATTTTAATTATGGTCTATCAAGCCTCTAATAGCGTGCTAGTGCTGTTATAACAACATACCACAGACTGGGTGGCTTGAACAACAGAAATTTATTTTATCACGGTCTGGAGACTAGAAGTCCAGGATCAAGGTGTGAACAGAACGGGTTTCTTCTGAGGCCTCTCTCCTTGGCTTGCAGATGGTCACTTTCTCAACATATCTTCACATGGTCTTTCCTCTGAGGGTGCACATCTCTGATGTCTCTCTGTGTGCCAAATTTTCTCTTCTTATAAGGACACCAGTCAGATTAGATTAGGATCCACTCTAATGGCCTCATTTTAACTTACTCACCTCTCTAGAGACGCAATCTCCAAATACCATCACATTCTAAGGTATGGGACTGAGGCTTCATGTGTGAATTTGAGACTCTGCCTCTAGCATTACCTGGTGGTCTTATCTTTTACGCCACCTCTAGGCATGGCCCACATCCCCCCTCCCCTTCCCAGCAGTCATCTCCAAGTGCCCCATGTTTTAGCAGCTTTTCCATCATCTTAGAGACCAATAAAGCTGATCTAGGGGGAAAATACATCACTTGTGCCCTGCTACCACCACTAATCAGTAATGTGGTGTCACTTAGGACAGCTTAAGAAATGGCGTTGTTTAGGGGAGCTTGGGTGGCTCCGTTGGTTAAGTGGCCAGTTCTTGATTTTGGCTCATGTCATGATCTCTTGGTTTGTGGGATCCAGCCTCATGTCAAGCTCTATGCTGACAACTTGGAGCCTGCTTGGGACTCTCTCTCACTCCCTCTCTCTCTGCCCCTCCCCTGCTCATGCTGTCTCTCTCTCTCTCTCTCTCTCTCTCTCTCTCTCAAAATAAATAAATAAACATGAAAAAATGACTTTGTTTATGTCTTTGTAAGAAGAGAAATTTCTGTATATGGAATTGCCATTCTTCTTGGTTGCCAAGCCCTGAAAATGTAACCACCTATTCCCTTGAAAGTGTAACTTCCCAGTCTGCCTTCAGAGCAGAGAGAATAGGAAGTTGTGTGGGAAGTAGGAAGCAGGGAAGATCCAGCACTGTCCAGGAGTGGGTGAAGCCCACAGTGGGAGATCAGGGTAGTGACGTAACCACGGTTACACATTTTCACTGCCACACATACTCTGGCAACCGCATTCCCTGATGAAGTGTCATCAAAGTTTCATCCTTTAGAGGAGGGGCTGGGAAGGGTAGATTCCCAGTTCTCCCTGTGACTCATCCCTGGCAGCCCACCTCAGGGCAACTGTCCCAGGTGTCTCATAGGAATTCCATCCTGACCAAGCCATTGGCTGCTTTCACAGCACAAGGGTCATGTCAGGCAGAAAGCATTTCTCTTTATTTTTTTGCAAGTTTTATTGAGAAATAACTGATGTACATCACTGCATAAGTTTAAGGCATACAGCATGACAGTTTGATTTACATGTATTGTGAGATGATGACCACAACAGATTCAGGGAACATATAGATACTGTAAAAAGAAAAGAAAGGAAAACAATAAAGGGGAAAATTTTCTCTTTGTGTTGAGAATGCTTGGGATCACCTTTCTTAACTTTCCTATATGTCGCACAGCAGTAGTGGCTACAGTCGTCATGCTCTACAGTACATCCCTAAGTTCTTAGTTGTCTTACAACCGGAAGTTTCTACCTTTGACCACCTTCCTCTAATTCCCCCAAATCCCAACCCCAGCTTTACTCTTTAATTCATTAGTCCTTCGGTGCAGAAGCACAATCCCAGATCTGCTTCTCATATCTTCCTTCACTCAATTATGTTTGTCTGTGTGCACATGTAAAATATATGTCCCTCTAAGTAGTACAGTGGTGTTCTCAGTACAGCTGGTGTAGTAATGCTGGCCCAGGGAACACCCAGGGCTGGAAATGTAATTTGGGGGGTTGGATTCCACAAGAGGTGGGGGGAAAAACAGAGAATATATGGAGCAAAGAGCAGAAAGTTGAAGGTTGCAACTTCCAAACTCTATTTGTTTAAGAAACTATCTTCCTGGTTGCCTCAGACTTATGGCATTGAATGTAAATGTTAAGCTTTACTGGGGGAAAAAGGAGTTGGAAATTTGGTATAATGCAGTAACTGTTACAATGGTGTGTGTAGTAAAATGTATTCAAGGGTGACTTTTCTGAGGCTCTTTGAACCGTTGTGTTTTTCTGTCAAACATGGTTTGTGATGGGTTTTGCTCTCAAAGAACATTTTTAAACAGTTGCTTCTTTTAAATAAAAACTTAAATGACAATTTGCAATTGGTAGAATGAAGAAGTGTGTTTCAGTACTACAGAAGACTATCAACTGGATACAAATTTCTGTGATTTTGTTTCTTGATATTTTGACTCTTTGAAATGTATATAGGCAGTCCTCACTTTGCACAGTAGGGCAGGACTGTAAAAATGACTGTGTAAGTTGGAAACATGCAAAACAATCTTAACTATTAGTGGGAAAAAATGACAATTGTTCTATGACCTTTAAATACTTTCTCAAAACGTTAAAAACTCTGTCAGTTATAAAGGCATAGAAAAACAAACAAACACACAAACAAACAAACCTGGGGTGCCTGGTTGACTCACTTGGTAGAGCATGTGACTCTTGATCTCCGGATTGTGAGTTCAAGCCCCATGCCGGGCATACAGCCTACTTTAAATAAATAAGTAAATAAAAATTAAAAAATTAAAAAATAGTAGAACTGACATTTAGTACATTATAAGTTAACACATTAGAAACATTAAAGATTAATGTGTTTAATTTCTTTGTAAAAAAGCTATCAATAATTTGGATAGCGCTTGCCTTCTTCTTGTCATGTAACTTGCAATATGGAAAAAGCAACTTTTATATGCCTTAGTGAATTGTCACATTCCTAAGTTTCCGACATTTATCTTTTGTGCTTTCAATATGGTGTAGTGTCTCCGTGAGTTCCTTTAGTGTGAATTTTTTGCCAACCTCACTTCCTCTGGGATATCTTCATCCTTTCCCATCATGACCGCTTTCCCCGTTTATGCCGATAAGTTGCCTTCACTGAATTCCTCTGGCTGTACCTCTAGAGGTGTCCACAGGAGCAGAGACACCATTCCCACTGTTAGTTCTTCTAGAACTCATGTGTTCTGTTCAAGTTTCCCTGTTAGCTTTATCACTATTTGCTTCTTTGCTGCATTCTCATCTCTGTTGGCCAATTCCTCCTTTCTGTTACCCATTTTTGTGAAATGTCACGTGAGTTTATTGCTGGGAGACAAAAAGTCTACACAACTTCACACTTTGCTGTTTGTGCAAGAACTGAATAGCAGACGTGCAACGGCCAATAACTGGTAGACCTGGAAAGAAGTGATGTGTTGGATGCCGATTGTATTGCACATCTGTTATTTACATAGAGATTTGTGGACTGAAGGCCTAGGAGCAATTACTGAATGCAATTACTCCATACTGTCGAGTGTATGGTAACTGAAATTTGAACTACTGGTGGAGAACTAGTGTTGTTTACCTAAACCATGGTAACTGAAATTCAGGCACACAGGAACTATACAAAGTGGGGGCTGCTTGCATATACTACTATTGGAAAACCTTCCTCTTAGACACAAGTTATATTTAGGCACTTCATTGGAAGCTTCAGACTGAAATGTTAAGCACTATGTCATTGGAGGGTAAATGGATGCCATATGAGGAAAGGAAGCTCTAAAATGGTAGGGATTAGGCAGATCCTAATATGTTGCTGGATGCTCTGGAAACAATTGAAATAATGAAGATCTACTCTATGGAACTGCCACCAGTAATCATTGTTATTGACCCAGCTGTCTTTCTAGGATTTGCCTGAGAATCAAAGACTGTGACATGCACGGGAATATCCAAAATATTGGTAATGCCAGAATAGTGGAAAGTGCTTAACATCAGAACACTCTGCATTTAAGGAGCTATTTCTAGAATCTTGTTTGTTCTGTTAATTTAATGAATGAATGATATAGAATCCCCAATGGAATGGTGATAATTCTCCCTTTTCCAGGGGTGAGGTTTAAATAATCAATTTAAAAAAATACTCCAAGATCTCAGTGGTGATTGGAAATTTTCTTTAGGAGATACGATGAACTTCAAAGCCACTAATTTCTCAAGGTCATTTTCTAGGTTGATTCTGAGGATCACCCAGGTAGGAAGAATCTGGAAATAAAATCTAAATCCTTTTTTAAGAACTTAGGTCTATTTCATCTTGAGAAATCCTTGACAGCTTTGCTGAATCTTCCTTGCTCTATACAGTGGTCTAAGATGCCGCTGCCCAGCATTCTTTCTTCCGCCTTCACTTGGGGTCAGATTTGCGGGGCTGGTGAGTTCTCCCCAGATTTCCCTAGTTCCCCTCGTCCTGCCTCCACTTTCCCTCACAGCATCATTTTCCTTAATAAAAACCTCGCACATTTTAATCCCATTTTGGCCTGTGCTGCTCAGTGCATCTGGACCGACACATCTTCCGACGGCATTTCTATTTCTATTCTCTTAGTTTTCCATGGGCATATGTCAGCTCATTATAAAATATGGAAAGAATGTGAAGATAATGGAATTTCAACCATCTGGAAGAATTTTACTCTAATCATAAAGGATTTAAAGCATGCATTCTCTTTAGAAAATACTGTACAAATATAAAAAGACAAGTATTTTTTTTTAAAGACAAATATAAAAAGACAGTTGGGTCCTTGGGGATTTGGGAGACATGAGGTTGAGTAGTCCTTTTTTTAGTGGTTCTCATACTTTGCTGGTATCAAAATTATATATGTGTGTTTAATGCAGATAACTGATTCCTCTCCTCCCCAAGAGCTACCAAAACAATCTCCAGAGATGGGGCCCAGGCACAGTTCTTTATAGAACTTCTTTTTTTTTTTTTTTTGAAGATTTTGTTTTTCAGTAATCTCTACACCCAATGTGGGGCCCAAACCTACAACTCCAAGATCAAGAGTCATGCAATCCACTGACTGAGCCAGCCTGGTGCCCCTTATAGAACTTCTTCATGATTCTAGTTTATACCACAGTTTGAGAACACCACTGCCCTGTTGCTCCAGAAGTTGTTTTCCTGGGAGTAATAATAATTCAAAAGCTTCTTAGCTTTTGTATTGTGCCTCCTTATTCTTGTTTCACCTGATTCTTTGTAACCTGAGATTTAAAAAAAAAATGTTTTATTTAATTTTGAGAGAGCACATGCGGGGGAGAGGCAGAAAGAGAGGGACAGAGGATCTGAAGGGTCTGTATGCTGACAGCAGTGAGCCTGATGTGGGGCTTGAACTCAAGAACTGTGAGATCATGACCTGAGCCAAAGTCAGATGCTCAACCAACTGAGCCATCCAGGCACCCCTGTAACCTGAGATTTTTAAGACAGCTGAAGTATGGAAAAACTTGGTTTCTCATGACTCATTTGTCCTCAAAAGTCCATATATACATCTAATTGTCTTAAATGCAAAGGTAAATAAGTATGAAGAATCACACTTTTATTTATCTATGTCTTCAGATTTCACAAACATTTCTACATCAGATTTTCCTAAGGTGACACTTACATCATGTATTTTGAAATAGTTTATGCACACTACTGGTGTTTTACTGTGAACATATCATGTTCTAGAGAAACAGCTATTCTGGGTTCTAGAAATCGGCTAGTTCATATCTCTTCATGGAGATTGCCACACTCAGGGTCTTTTTAGATGTGGAAGAGAAGAGATGAGTTCTAGCCAGTTTCTGTGTTGACTGTTAGATCTAGGTGGATGAATGGCAAGACCTCCAGACCACAGATTGTCCTTGAGTAGGAAGAATGGAAAATCACCAACTCAGTAAATAAGAAGCAACAATTTTCCACCAACATTTCCTTCTAACTTGAGAAAAACCATATTTTGCACACAAATATTCCTAAATTTAAAATCTTTTAGGTTACTCAAATGTAGTGTATATTTCCTTTTTTTTTAAGTATGAGTTCTCACATTTAGTCTTTCAATGAGAGGTACAGTTTTTAGTGTATTTGTAAGTTTTTTTTTAAGTAATTCACAATGGCTTGATCCCTTTTAGATGGTAAACATCCATGATACTATTACTATTACTGCAAAGTAACCTGCCATAAACAAATCTCTGGTTATGACACTCTTCTGCTCAACAACCTTCTATGGTTTCTTGTTGCCTTAGGTCAATCATGAATCCCTCACTGTGGTATTTTACATCCTCTGCAGTATATTCTCAATGACCTTTGCTCCCTCCGTTCTCCTACATGTACCCCATTGGACCTGTTTTCTGTTTCCAAATGTTCTGTGGCTTCCCACATCCACACCTCTGTACCCTCCATGTGGAATGTCCTTTCCAGCATCTCACTCCACTGATTCTACAAGTACAAGTTATGTGATCCCCATAGTTTCTGTATGACACTCTCTGGCACTTTATTGCAATATGCCCTATAGAAGCATATAGTGAGTATTTGTCATACTGAGTTGTATTAAATTGAAAGTTATTTGAGATCAGCAATCATTTCTTATCCATCCTTTAGGGTGCAGGGACCAGCACACGTCATTACCCAGTTTGTTCAGTTAACTTAAAATAACTTCAAACAAAGCCTCCAACCAGTGGTGATAAAATCAACAAATGCCTTGAGACTCTTTATTTAAGAAAAGTATCAATTCTTAAAAAGTATCTGGTTATTGAGAACGATGACTCTAAATTTATTATTAGGGTAGTTGGGTGCAAAAACAAACAAAAAAAAGAAGACCCATTCTTTTGAGTACCTACTGTATCCTGGGTATTATTATGTCTTTCATATAATTCATTCATTTAACAAATATTTACTGAGTACCATCAGCACTGTGCTAGGAGATGGAAAACAAAGATAAAAAGTCACGATTCCTGTTCTAAAGGACATTACTGTCTAACGTACTGTCAGTACATCAATGAATTCAGCATAGCATGATAGTAGATAGAGATAGATACATGAAGTGCTTTGAAAACACAGAAACTAGGTAGATAAATTCAATGGTGTAGGCAGCCAATTCTTTTCAGAGGAAAAAAAATTTTTTTGAGAATGAGAGAGAATGAGAGAGAGAGAGAGAGCAAGCTGGGGACAAGGGGGAAAGAGAGAGAGAGAGAGAGAGAGAGAGAGAGAGAGAGAGAGAGAGACTCTTAAGCAGGCTCCATGTTCAATGCAGAGCCTAATTATGGACTTGATCTCATGATCCTGGGATCATGACCTGACCCCAAACCAAGAGTTGGATGCTCAACTGACTGAGCCACACAGGTGTCCTTCCAGAGGATATATTCTTGAGGTGAACTTTGAAACAAAAGAAGTCAGCTGGATAAAGAGGTGGGAAGAGCATTCCAGAGAGAGGGAACAGTATGTACAAAGGCACGGTGACATGAAACAGCACAATGTACGGAGAGTGTATGTAGGCTACAGCAGGAAATGAGCTGCAGAACTAGGCAAGGGCCAGGGTATGAAAGGGTTGGGAATGAGCTTAGGCTATTCTGAAAGCTAGGAGAAATCTTTGAAGGCAGGAGAGCGATGTGATCAGATTTGCCTTTTAGAAAGATATCACTGGCAATGATTTGGAGGATGCATCGGAAGGAAGACAGGTAGACTAGTTAGAGTGGACTAGTTAGGATGCTCTTGGAGTCATCTTGGAGGGAAGTGATGAGACACAAATAGGGCTGTAGGAATGGAGAACAGAAGAGCAATGAGAGAGAGGAAGAGTAGAATCTATGAAGTTTGCAAATTGTTTAGATGCAGAAGGGGGTTAAGAATGAGGGATCTGGGATTATTCCCAGAATTCTGCCTTGGATAATGGTGCAAATTATAAAGATAGAAAATGCAATCAGTGCTGAGACCAGAGTGAGGAAATGAGGCATATGTCTCAAGCGTAAATTAAGAGGGATTCACAAAAATTCAGTTAAGGAAATAAATAATAATATACTTTAATACACCATTTTTTTAAAGACTTTTTAAAAATGTTTATTTATTTTATTTATTTTGAGGGGTGGGTGTGAGGCAGAGAGAGGGAGAGAGAGAATCTCAAGCAGGCTCTGCACTGTCAGCACAGAGCTCGACTCGGGGCTCAATCTTGCGAACCATGAGATCATGACCTGAGCCGAACCCAAGAGTCAGACACTTAATGTACTGGGCTACCCAAACACCCCTGCACTATTTTAAAAATCAAAATTAATGCAAAAAAATCTACAATGTAACAAATATCAACATTTTTAAGTAAAGAAAGATTCCGATTCTGTGCTTATGTAACCATCTTATTCTACTTCATCCTAATCCTGGCCCTGAATACAACATCCGTACTAAGAAAGGTATTGTTAGGCATTTTCACTGAGAAAACTATGACCCAGAAAAGTAAAATACTTAGCTGAAGGTCACACAGCCAAATGCCAGAAGCCAGAGGCCCAACTCAGCTATGTTGGACCACATGGTGGTGCCTCCCCTCTACCACAGGATCCTTGCAGAGCTGAGACATCCTGCGGGCAGTGCTGTGAATACCTGTGTTATGTTTCCTTTATTTGTTTTCACTTTTAGCAGATAGTGACTGTGTTAATAAGGAGAGATGTCCCAAAACCCCATTGTCTTAGAGTTGAGTTTAGCAATAAAAAAGTAATTATTACAAGATACAACAGAGAGGTAATATTACAAGCTACCAAGAAAAAAGAAAATGTTTAGGAGCCAGTCTGGATTCAAATAACAAGCATCAAATCTTGACATTTCTGAAACTGTGGGATCAGCAAATACAGAATTGATTAACTGAAATTACAACCCAAAGTTTTAGTATACACGCATTAAGGATAGTCAGTTGGAATCAATCCAGTTGGAATGAGTGAAGAATTCTCTCAGCTTCCACTTTGCTGCTAAACCTCAGGGGCAACTATGGGAAAAAAGTAATCTTTCCTAAAGGTAGAGATTTTGAGTTCTTGATTCCAGACATGAGAAAAGTCTAGAGATTTTGAGTTCTTTTTTTAAAAAAAAAAGTATTTATTTAAATTCAAGTTAGTTAAACAGTGTAGTATTGGTTTCAGGAGTAGAACCCAGTGATTCATCACTTACCTACAACACCCAGTGTTCATCCCAAGTGCCCTCCTTAAACCCCTATTTAGCTCATCCCCCTACCAACCTCCCCTCCAGAAACCCTCAGTTTGTTCTCTGTGTTTAAGAATCTCTCATGGTTTGCCTCTGTCTCTATTTTTATCTTATTTTTCCTTCCCTTCCCCTATGTTCATCTGTTGTGTTTCTTAAATTCCACATATGAGTGAAGTCATATGAGATTTGTCTTTCTCTGACTGACTTATTTCACTTAGCAAAATACACTCTAGTTCCATCCACGTTGTTGCAAGTGGCAAAATTTAATTCTTTTTGATTGCCAAGTAATATTCCATTGAGTATATATACCATGTCTTCTTTATCCATTCGTCAGTTGATGGACATTTGGGCTCTTTCATAATTTGGCTATTGAGTTCTTAATTCAGACATGAGGCCTGCCAATGACTTCAATACAGAGCTTCTCTTTGAAGACTATTACAAAAGAACCCATTTTAAGTGGATCTTAGTAACAAAATTCCCTGTGCTGACAATGGCCCTCTCTGTGTCCTAGACGGACCACAATTTTCAGACCATGAAATGATAGCTTTGCACCACTGCAAAGTTCTGCATAAGGTACAGAATGTCACTAGATGTGCATTTTTCGTATTTGTCTTCTCTTGTAAAGTTAATCCACTATATTGCACTAATGGGTTATTGCTGTGAATTAGTTGTATTTTTGTTTTTCATGATAGCTGTTGCTTCCCAAAGTTAATATAAAAACAACTTCTATCATCAGGGAAATGCAAATCAAAACCATGGTGAGATATCACCTCACACCTGTCAGAATGGCTAACATAAAAAACACAAGAGGGGCGCCTGGGTGGCTCAGTCGGTTAAGCAACTGACTTCGGCTCAGGGCATGATCTCACGGTTTGTGGGTTCGAGCCTCACGTCGGGCTCTGTGCTGACAGCTCAGAGCCTGGAGCCTGCTTTGGATTCTGTGTCTCCCTCTCTCTCTTCCCCTCCCCCACTTGTGCTCTGTCTCTCTCTCTCTCAAAAAAAAAAATAAATAAAATGTAAAAAAAAAAATTAAAAAAAAACACAAGAAACAACAAGTGTTGGTGAGGATGTGGACTGTGCACCATTGGTGGGAATGAAAATGGGGGCATCCACCATGGAAAACAGTATGGAGGTTCCTTAGAAAGTTAGAAATAGACTTACCATAGGATTCAGTAACTTTCCTACTGGGTATTTACCCCCAAAATATGAAAACACTAATTTGGAAAGATATATGCACTCCTATGTTTATTGCAGCATTATTAACAATAGATAGCTAAGATATGAAAGCAATCCAGGTGTCCATCAGTAGATGAATAGATAAACAAGAGGTGGTATATATACACAATGGAATATTACTCAGCCATAAAAAAGAATGAAATCTTGCCATTTGCAACAACATGGATGGATCTAGAAGGTATAACGTTAAGTGAAAAAAGTCAGTCAGAGAAAGACAAATACCTTATGATTTCACTCACATGTGGAATTTAAGAAACAAAACAAATGAATGAAGAAAAAAAGAGATGAATAAAAAACCAGACTCTTAACTATAGAGAATAAACTGGTGGTTGCCAGAGGGGAAGTGGGTGGGGAATTGGGGAAATAGGAGAAGGGGATTAAGAGTCCACGTATCATGACGAAAACTGAGAATTGAATTGAATTGTAGAATTATTGAATCACGGTACTGTACACCTGAAACTAATATAACACTGTACATTAACCAGACTGGAGTTTTAAGAGCTAAAAATAACTTATTGTTGACTTGCCTGCTTAAGCCAACAAATCAAACACTGTTAGTGCAGTGTTTTCCCACATAGACATGCAGTTTTTTTTTAATTTTTTTTAATGTTTACTTATTATTGAGAGACACAGAGACACAGAGCGTGAGCAGGGGAGGGGTAGAGAGAGGGGGAGACACAGAATCCGAAGCAGGCTCCAGGCTCTGAGCTGTCAACACAAAGCCCGACGCGGAGCTTGAACTCACGAACCATGAGATCATGACCTGAGCCGAAGTCGGTTGCCTACCAACTGAGCCACCCAGGCGCCCCAGACATGCAGTTTTTGAAGCACAGCAGAAGCAAAAGTCTGCAGAGGCACTGTGACTTAATTTCTGGAAATTATGTTAAACAATCTCATAAAAATCTAAGACATGTAATATATTAACGTATGCTTAATGGTTAATGCCATTAGAATCAAATGATACAAGATAATTGTAATGTAGTTATCTAACCTGACCAGTTGTTAAAATGTTTAGTTGATACACAGTGTTATTAGTCTCAGGTGCACAACATAGTGATTTGACAAGTTTATACAATATGCTCTGTTCACCACAAGTGGAGCTATCATTTGTCATCATACGTTGCTTAGAATATCTTAAAATAGCTTTGAACTGGAAAAATTCTGCCTTTGGAGTTAAGATTACAAGGTGTGAACACTTTTCAGTATATTTTGAGCCAATCTAGCCATTCATTTTGGACTAAGACCTTCTTTCTTATCAGAGAGAGTTTCTCTTCCTTCAAGTACACTTGTAAATTTGTTTTTTTATGAAATATTTTAGCACAGAAGAATGTATGGAGTATAATGTTATAAACATCTCTTTACCCACAAGCCTACATAATAAATCTGGTACAAGGAAGGCCTTCTGTTCCCCTGCCCCAGTGCATTACCACCTCGCTGATTAAGCATTGTCATTAGTCCAGGCTATTCCTGCCACATGTCACCTCTCCTAATGTTTACACTCTTTAATGCTTTGGGACATGGAAAGGAATATTCACAACTATTTATACTTTGTTTAATGCTCAGGTTGTTAAACTCATATACTTTAGTAAGTATCACTGAAAACTAAAACTTCTTTTGAGCATTTAAAAAACAATTAATTAGGGGCACCTTTGTGGCTCAGTCAGTTGAGCACCCAATGCCAAACATTGTTGGTTCAAGCCCTGCATCCGGCTCTGTGCTGAATGTGGAGCCTGCTTGAAATTCTGTTTGTCTGTCTCTCTCTCTCTTGCTCTCCCTTTTCCCTTCTCCCCTGCTCGTGTGCTCTCTCTCTCTCTAAAATAAAATTTTAAAAATCAAGTTAATTAATTCCCTTAAACAATTTAAATGATTACAGGTATATGTATTAGTATTGATGATTTTTAAAAACATTTGAAATCCTTTGAACAGTTGATAAAACATACACAAATGATTATAAAGTGTATTATCACACTCAGATTATTTCTGAGATATCATCAAAATGGCCCTACCATATTTCTTCATTTTCCCCTGAACTTGTTTTTATACTGTTTGGGGGTTACAGCTATTCTTATTTCAATATCTTTCTAAGGTTTTCATTACATTATTTGGATACTTTTCCAGGATTGCAGTGATCTTACCAGATCCAAAAGAATATTCTCGGACTGGACCATTTATAAGATGGAGCTGATCAACTAAATTTTGGTCAGAGCACAGGATCTGATGTGAGTCAGACCTGAGTGAGTCTGTGGGCAATAGGGCAGAAGTTCCTGTGTACAGTCAAGCTCCATTTATCAGTTCCATTTATTAGTAAAACTGTTCAAGATCATTTTTAGCATATGTTTTAGGTGTTTTGTTTTTTGTTTTTACAATTTGGTATCTTTCTTCAAAATGATTTATTTTTAAACTCCTGGCTGGCTAGTATGAAATAACATGTTTTCCATTTTGATAGGTCCACTTCATCTGTTACCATTATTAAAACCATTTTTATTCCTTTTTGGTATTTCATTATAACTAGTAGGGCCATCAAGAGGTTTAATTACCTAGAAGCATAGTTAGCTTTCTTTTAGGACATTTGGTTCGTTTTTCACTGTTGAACCCTTTTTTGCTGTCTTATGTATGACTATCTGTAGTGATTACATGTTAAACCCTTTCTTCCCTGTTTTTATGTGTGGCCACCAGAAATGTCCTGTACTTTGTACTGTGTCCACAATTTCTGGGACTTGCCACTAGCTTGTATTCACTATTTTCACTCACATGGATAGAGTGTGATGGTAATGTCCATACTTTATAAATAGGCATAAATTTAATGAAAGAAAGAAAGGGTCAACTGAGTGTCTCAGTTAGTTGAGCATTTGACTCTTGATTTCAGCTCAGGTCATGATCCCAGGATTATGGGATCAAGCCCCATGCTGGGGTCTGTGGTGGGCGTGGAGCCTGCTTAAGATTCCCCTGTCTCTCCCTCTGCCCCACTTCTCTGCTTGCACGTGCTCTCTCACTCTCTCCCTCTCTCTCTAAAATAAAAAAAAAGAAAGAAAACACACATACTTTTATTTATTAAAATCAATACAAATAAAATATTTCCTCACACTCACTTGTGTACTTACCACAATGACCTTTTGTATAATTTTATGTTAATGTTTCTTTTGGGGTATCGTAAAGTCATGGCCTTTCCTAGATTCAACTTGTCCTAATTATATTAACAATAACATTTATTGTTCGCTGAGGCTCTATTTTACAGCAGGAGACTGTTCAAGCAAGTTGCTTTGCCCTTTAGCCCTGTTTCTGGCTTCCTTAGAGACATTTTTGCTTTTTGGCAAGATGTGATCTTCTAAAACCATCCTGGTTTTTCTTGTCCCAAGACATGGAATCTGGTACCCTCTAGGAGTCCTTTCACCTTCTGGTAGAGAATAGTGTTAGGGACCAAAAATTGTAATGAGCAAAAGTGTTGCTGTTGCGGTGGGAGCAAATTTAATAGTGATCAAGCTAGAAAATTATGGCTTTTTTTAAAATTTTTTTTTTAATGTTTATTTATTTTTGAGACAGAGAGAGACAGAGCATGAATGGGGGAGGGGCAGAGAGAGAGGGAGACACAGTATCGGAAGCAGGCTCCAGGCTCTGAGCCATCAGCCCAGAGCCCGACACGGGGCTTGAATTCACGAACCGTGAGATGGTGACCTGAGCTGAAGTCGGATGCTCAACCGACTGAGCCACCCAGGCGCCCCAAATTATGGCTTTTTTTAAAAGCCAAAGTTCATATTGAGTCTTCCATTATAACATAGTTTGTGACTGTTCTCTCCTTTTCCAACAGTAGGGAGTTTCATCAATGTCTAGCTGAGAAAAGCCACTTCTTATAGCAAGAAGAAAAAATCTCATTCTAACTGCTAAAAATTCTATTCACTAAATCCACCCCTAGGAAACATTAGCTCCTCCAAGATGACACATTTTGACTTACTATTCTATTTAATAGAGCCAGTATATAACTGAAGCATTCTGTGATCTCTGAGGCTGAAGATCATCTCCAAATCAGGAGTGCTGTCAAAGTTGCAATAATCATGCTTTAATTATTTTCACTCTGTTTCGAGGGCCCTGGGAGCACAGGCAGCAAAGATTTTAACTTGCTCAAAGAGGATTCTGCTTCATTTAAGTACTTAGTGTCGTAACAATTTGGGGTTTCTTAATCATCCTAAAGGCTGAATGCTCTGAGTCATTCAATTGTTTCTTTCATGGCATTAAAAATTGAACACTTCCATTTTTAGAGTAAGCAATTTACTTTCATTGGAATTTCTTGGGTAGTCTCCAAATATTCAGACAAAGAGACTTATCAGAGATCACAGTCACATTCTATACTTGACCTCTCCATTTCTGTGAGTTGACCAGAGTGGGAGTTCTACTCAGTTTTACAGCACACATTAATTGAGTTTTGATAATACATGCCACCCAAAGACATATAAAAAAACATTCATTTTGGAATGAAAATCATTGGTTTCTTTCCTGTAAGCACCTTCCAAAAGCTAGACTAGTCTTTCAGAGCCAAGAGTTCAGGTCCACACTACACTTCTTCTAAGAGGACCAGTCCAACTCCTGTGCTCCATGGGGATGTGGACAGTCCTAGAGCTGACTCATGGTTTGAATCTGGCCTAAGAGAGATCAACAGTGGCCCTGATTGTGTGTTCGTTATGTGGTGGGGGAAGAAGAGGGGAGAGATGGAGAGTAAGGAGGGAAGTCAGGAAGTAATAGTGCCACCGACTTCCAGATCTGGCTCTAGGATGCCTCCTTTGACAACTTTGAAATTGACTCAGAACCCCAAGGCAAGAGCTCTGTTCCCATCCAGGAAGGGCTGGTGTGCATAAGCTGATCTGTGGCTCATCTCACTTCATTCTACTCTACATCAGCCCAAGCAGCTGCTCTCACTATGACTGTGTCTTTCCTAGGATTGAGTACTGTGACTACCTGGGATACAATTCCGTGTGTTGGAAGTCTTTAGGTAGCAATCAGGAAAACAATTATTTCTGACATCAAAGGTAATCATGTTTGGTGATCATAAACAAGTTTCAGCATTTAATCTTTTGGTATCTCCAGATTATAACCTTTCTTCATTTATTCCTTTACTGATTCATTCATTTGGCAAAATATTTACCAAGATCTTTATGTATACATAGCCGTAGTAAAGAAGCTAAGAGATTATGAGAGAAAAATGTGCTTTGCTCATAGACAACTGCAGGCATTATATAGCATGATGGATCTGCAATTTAGGACAAGTTTTGGAAATGATACTATGAATTTGAAGTTAATTGGAATAAAACATCAGGTGCAGAAGATTAGCCATCCATAGAAGATATTCAACCGGGATGATATGAATGTATCAGTCTCTCCTGACATATCAGCTATCACTGCAACTGTACTGTATGACTTGGAAAGCATAATATGAGGTTATTGTATAATGCTATCATGTATTAGTATTAGTGTCTGGGGGAAAAGATCAGAAAAGAAAGTATTTGCCAGTGCATCTCGAGTACTATCCAGGGAATAGGAAATAACAGCCAGTATTCATTACCTAGAAGGAAATATCTAGGCAGAGAAGGCTAATAACATTTGCATAGCACTTTAGTTTACAAAGTGCCTCCATGTACATTATCTCTTTCAACACTCACAATTGCCCTATGAACTCAGTGTCAATATCATTCCTGTTATATCGAGGAGGAAATAGTCTGGGAGGCTAAGTGACTTTCCAAGGTCACACTGCCAGTGATGGGCAGGACTGAGCGAACTGACTTTAAGGTGAGTATACTCACCTTAAATATAATTGACATACAGTGTTATATTCATTTTGGGTGTACAACATATTGATTTGAAAATTCTATGTGTTACTCATTGCTCACCATGATAAATGTAGTTTCCATCTATCACCATATAACATTATTACAATATTATTAACTATCTTCCCTGTGCTGTGTTTTTTAGCTCTGTGATTTATTTATTTATTAAAAAAATTTTAATGTTTATTTATTTTTGAAGGAGAGAGAGAGAGAGAGAGAGAGAGAGTGGAGGAGGGGCAGAGAGAGAGGGAGACACAGAATCTGAAGCAGGCTCCAGCTCTGAGCTGTGAGCACAGAGCCTGACGTGGGGCTTGAACTCACGAACCGTGAGATCATGACCTGAGCCAAAGTCGGACACCCAACCAACTGAGCCACCCAGGAGCCCCTGTGATTTATTTATTTTATAACTGGAAGTTTGTATCTCTTAGTCTCCTGCACCTATTTTGCCCATTCCCACCCCACCCCTCCCCCCCCCCCCCCGGCAGCCACCAGTTCTATGTATTTATGAGCTGTTTCTGTTTCTTTGTTTTCATTTGCTTTGTTTTTTGGATTCTACATGTAAGTCAAATCATATAATATTTGCCTTTCTCTGTCTGAGTTAAAAAAGAATGAGTTCTTGCCATTTGTGACAACATGGATGGACCCAGAACGTATCATCAAGTCATCTTTCTGATCAGTAATTTGGCCTCTTGAAAGATCATTGCACTCAGGATGGGCTTCATGGGTGTGCAACCCATGCAACAGGGCTCTCTGTGCTAGGTCTTTCTCTTGATTTAAAATTTTACTGTCACTGTCAAGCTTTACTGTAGTAAATTTTTGGATAGTTTTTGAACAAGTGGCCTGGTATTTTTAGTTTTCACTAGACCCTGCAAATTCTGTAGCTGGTCCTGACTGCACGATAATGGCTACCAGCTCAGCATGGGTCTCTGGGGAATCAACCAGTACCTTGGGAGTTTGAAGGGTATATGGGATTCAGAAATTAGGACAGGAGAGGATGTGGAAGACATTCTTGCTGGAGGAGAAACTTTGGGAAAGGAAGAGTGATGGAAGAGTGGGAAAGGACGAGGCATGCTCTCAGGGTTATCACTTGCAAGCTTGCTCCCTTTGGTTCATACCAAAATACCAGTGATTAAAGAGTTATCACAGCAGGTCTGTATGCTTATTCCTTACATGTCTCCAAAGGAGCCATAATAGACCCTTGGCCAACACCTAGGAATGTGGCCCCTGGAATCTTTTTTATGTTAATGATTGACAATTTTGTTATATACATTCGGAGCAATGGGTCACGCTGTGCTGGCTGGTCAAATTGTTTTGTGCAAATCTCAAGAGTGATGATGTGCATCTGTGTTAATTGTTGGAGTCTTGATTTTGGTTGCCATGGCTGGTTGTGTAGTAGAATGTATCTAGGTGATACATAGATACCTGTAAAAGCCTCAGATTCTGAGACTCAAATGGACTTCCTTAGGCAGAGACATTCCATCTATATCCCAGATAGATCTACCAGAGAGAAAATGTTCCTGTATGGACTTAGATGGGGAAGGACATTGGAAGACAGTGCTGAACCTCTCTGGACTCCACTGATGCACATCTATTTCTTGCTGCTTTTGCTCAGTATACTTTGCTGTAATAAATTTTAGCCATAAGTATAACCTGCCATTGAGTCTTGTGAATCCTTTTGGCAAATCACCAAACAAAACACAGTCTACTTTCTGTGATATTTCTGTGCTATTTTCTGCTTTTTTAGTATTCAGAATTATGTGCTTTTATGGAGTATCCTTTTAATGGTAAACTCCAGTCCCAATAAAGCATTTTCCTTAAGGCCCTTTCTAAATTTTGAAAATTGTTCCTTTTACTAAAGATTTTGGAGAATCTTGTTGAATTTGAAATGGTTTAAAAGACTAAACAACAACAACAACAACAACAACAACAATAACAACAACAAAAAACTCTTATATGATCCAGATGCCATTTGACCATTTGGAGAGTATCTTTCATTTTGGAGACATGTGCACTTGCTAAAATAGACTTGGAACAGTTCACAGAGCACATGCCTTTGTGTCCTCTTGGATTGATTACTGCCATTCTTTTTTCTCCAGCATTCCAGAGGTACTGACTCATAGATTACAAGTGTTTCAAAACTCCATCACATGCATCCCTGCCAACCACAGCTCAATTTTTATATCTTTGCAAAAACTTGGCCTGTGATGAGGTCTTAGGTTTATTTTATAATCCATTTAGCTCAAAATAACCATAGTTAAATTTCCTTTACATAGCATTTGTCTGTGTATGTACTTAGCTCTTAACAGTATTGGTTAAGACTTATATAGTGAAAAAACTTAAATGCAAAGGTAGAAAATGTCAGAAAAACTTACTTTTTAAGTATTGAAATTTAATTTCTTTCATTCTATTTCTCCTGGCCATCAAGGATGTTCTTGTTTATATTATTCATATAGTTTTTAATTAAAATCTTTTATTGAGTATTAAAATATAGCTATATATGTATATATAGTTAGAGTCTTACTTTGCAGATTCCTGTTTTCTAATCAGTTGATTATAATGACAACTTTCTATAAACTAAGTATAATCTTTGTATTTTTATCATCACGTTTGTATAAAACAAGCATTATTTCTCTTGATCTTTCAGCCAACTGAGGATTCAGACATTATGAGAAATGAAGGAAATTGTCACTGTTGCGTTGTCATTCGCTGGAGAAGTTGAAGCTCATCCTGCTATCTCAAAGCTCAAAAATCCTCAACAGTTATCAATTTTTAACTGAATCAAGTTTAAACTTTGCTATGCTTTTTAAAAATGCTTTTTAATATTCTTTGTCATCTGGCCCCATTCAAGTCCTTGACTTCATTACTTACCATTTACTGACCTGGATATTTAGCTCCTCATTGTGTTTAGAAATATCCTGAGTATATGGGAATGCAAACTGGTGCAGCCTCTCTGGAGAACGGTATGGAGGTTTCTCAAAAAGTTAAAAATAGAACTACCCTATGATCCAGCAATTGCATTACTAGGTATTAACCCAAAGGATACAAAAATACAGATTCAAAGGGACACATGCACCCCGATGTTTATAGCAGCATTAGCAACAATAGGCAAATTGGGGAAAGAGCCCAAATGTCCATCGACAGATGAATGGATAAAGAGGATGTGGTATATACACATACACTGGAATATTTAAAAAAATTTTTTAATGTTTATTTCTTTTTGAGAGAGAGAGAGAGAGAGACGCAGAATTCAAAGCAGTCTTCAGGATCTGAGCTGTTAGCACAAAGCCAGATGCAGGGCTCAAACTCACAAACTGCGAGATCATGACCTGAGCCAAAGTTGAACGCTTACCCAACTGAGCCACCTAGGTGCCCTGACATACAATAGAATATTACCAGCCAGCGAAAGGAAGGAAATCTTGCCATTTGCAGCAACATGAATGGAACTAGAGTGTATTATGCTAAGTGAAATAAGTCAGAGAAAGACAAATATCCTATTATTTTACTCATATGTGGAATTTAAGAAACAAAACAGATGAACATATGGGAGGGGGGAAAAGAGAAAGGAAAAAAAAACCATGAGATCTTAAAGATAGCAAACAAACTGAGAGTTGGTTGGTGGAGGGATGTGGGTGGGATGGGCTAGATGGGTGATTGGTGTTAAGGAGGGCACCTGTTGTAATAAGCCCCGGATGTTGTATGTAAGTGACAGATCACTGCATTCTACTCCTGAAACAAATATTACATTGTATGTTAACCAACTAGAATTTAAATAAAAATTTTTAAAGAAATATGCTGAGTATAGTAGTGTTTAATAAATGCATGCTTATTGATGGATTTAAAGATAAAAACAAGATGTTCCCGCAGACAATCATCAATAAGAGAAAATTTTGAAAAAAAAAATAAGATGAAACTTTGAAGCCATTATAAAAAATATTTATAAGAATAATTGGATAAAGTTGAACTTTGACTAAATATTGAATTTTAAGAGATTATTGTTACTATTTTTAGGTGTGATAATGATACTGTATTTATGTTAAAAGAAATCTCTGTGTTTGGACTGAATTATGTCTCTCCCCCCAAATCCATATATAGAAGCTCTAACTTCCATGGGACTGTATTTGCACATGGGGTCCTTAAGGAGGTAATTAAGATTAAAGGAGATCATAAGGGTGGTGTCCTAAGTCGATAGAACTGGTGTCTATATAAGAAGAAGAAGAGACATAGGAGTACATCAGAGAAAAGGTCATGTGAGGACCCAGTGAGAAGCCAGCTACCTGCCAGTCAGGAAGAAAGGTCTTACTGGAAACCAGCCCTCCAGCATCTTAATCTTGGACTTTCAGCCTCCAGAACTGCAAGAAAATAATTCCTGTTCAAGCTATTCAGTCTGTGGCATTCTGTATGGCAGCCTAAGCAGACTAACTATCTTGTTTTTTTTAAAGTTTTTTTAAACATTTATATATTATTGAGAGATAGAGAGAGACAGAGCATGAGCATGGGAGGGGCAGAGAGAGGGGGAGACACAGAATCCAAAGTAGGTTCCAGGCTCTGAGCTGTCAGCACAGAGCCCAACGCGGGACTCGAACTCACAAACTGCGAGACCATGACCCAAGCCAAAGTCAGATGCTTAACCAACTGAGCCACCCAGTCATCCCCTAACTACCTTGTTTTAAAGATCTAACTATCTATCTATCTATCATCATCTATCTAATGATGTGATGTCTGGAATTTGCTTCAAAGTGATTTTTGGAGCCATTGGCAGTTCTTGAACCTCAGTGGTTAGCTGTTAACTATACTGTTCTTTCTACTTGTGTTTATCTTTGGAAGTTTTCATTTGAAATGTTTCTAAATTTTAGAAAAATGGAAAACTAAAAACAAAACCTCGTGACTAAGGAGGGGTTGTATGGGAGAGGTAGGGAGTTGGGCTGGAAAGATTTCAGGGCTTTGGGGCTTCAGGAACTTTTAGAACTTACCTGCCTCTAGGAGTTCCTTTTCTCAGTAAATCTCCAGCATATCTTTTATAGGCTTTTTCCCTATTTCTATCCAACCAATTATGAGACAGAATGGAACTGGCCTGGCATATCAGTAAAATAGTTCAATACTTGAGAGGTAGGTCAGAAAAGCCATTTTACAAAAAAAAAAAAAAAAAAAAAAAATTCTTTGCTCTATTCTGTCAATCATGCTTGAAGTTCCCTGAACTATAGTAATGAATACCAATTAATGTGCTGCCCTCAGTAAAAATTACACACACCTATACAGGCACAATGACACATAGAATAACTTGTTTCTCCCCAGTGGGCACAAAAATATTCTTGTCCCGTTTGTATAGTTGGTTGCTTCACTACATGTTCCACTTCCGGACAAACTGATCATAGTTTCTAGAGGATTCTTCCCTTCTCTAAATGTTCAAATTCCCCAACTTATTAGGAACTGAGCATCCCCTCTACACACACACACACACACACACACACAGCTGCTTCCACTCCCACCAGAGGTAAATTGGAGACTCAACAGTCCCTCCGGCCAGCCTGCTCTTTGTCACACTGCTTTCTGAAGCCTCACCATGTCACAGCTGAAGGCTCACCTACCACATCATTCAATCTAAAGAATGGGTTTACAAGTGATTTTTATTTTGCTTGTCTGTACTTTCTAATATTTTCTTTAATAAGCATATTTTTTTTTATTTTTAACGTTTATTTATTTTTGAGACAGAGAGAGAGAGACAGAGCATGAACGGGGGAGGGGCAGAGAGAGAGGGAGACACAGAATCGGAAGCAGGTTCCAGGCTCTGGGCCATCGGCCCACAGCCCGACGCGGGGCTCGAACTCGCGGACTGCGAGATCATGACCTGAGCTGAAATCGGACGCTTAACCGACTGAGCCACCCAGGCGCCCCAATAAGCATATTTTTATCATGAAAGAAAAAGTCAATATGAAACAAATTTGAAGCAAATAAACATAAAAGTCACAGGTTCTCATGGGTCTGAGCAGGTGCCAAGGTGGGGATTCCTTGGCGGAATCGGACATCTGGGGAAAAATGTTTATAAAGTATGTTAGGAGGACACTAAATGCAAATGTCATCTATGTGGATATTGTTGAGCCAGGTATAGACAAATGACTCCACTACTATTTACAGACAAGATTGGTAAAATGTTAATAAAGATAACCCCATGTTCATGTGATTTTTTGATCTCTCTTAAACTACAAATAATTTTGTTATGATATGATCAGTCCAATAGAAAGTTCTCTTTCTTGTTTTGTGTCTACGATGGTCTTTTTTCCCATGAAGGTAATGACCTATATGAAGTTTAAAGTCTTTCACATCCGTCAACGTAGCTTTCTTAGGCAGATCTTAAAAAGAAAACAGAGGTTTCCAGAAATGCGGTGTGAAGTACTCTTGAGCTATGCTTGGTAAGTGAAGCTTTCCATAAAACTTCTCTTTATAAATAAGTTATAACTATATAGAAAATGAAATTGCTTATTGATGAAAGAGAATACAAAGTCCAGCTACTGATGGTGTCAAAATTCATATTCTGAATTGCTTCTTACCTAAAGCAAAAATAAAACAAAGAATAAAAGTTTGATAAACTTCCTCAGGCAACTTTACACATGGAATCTCTTTCAAGTCAAGTTTTCAAGTTTCATTAAAAAAAAAAAAAAGAATCTTGCTTTGCCTTTTTAAATGCATTCTTTTTTTCTATTTAAATCTAGTGTTTTGGCTTTTAAATTCAATCCCATGGACCATGAAAGAGACTGGAGGCCTGGAATTGTTTATCAAGTGGATCAGGAAACTGCTCCTTTTTGTTCTTTTCTAAATAGCTGCAGATTGTGATTTAACCAAACTGAAAACACACACAAACACACATTCCACCAAATTAAAACATAAAATTTCCTTCACTGCATGTTTGTTTATATTGTGCTTACATACTATCTTCAAAGTGCCATAATATTGAAAGTGCTGTCTTAGAGATAAAATGCATTTTAACTTGAGTTGTTAAACACAAAACAACACAGGATGATCTGGGCATTGGTTGTCAGGAGCAAAGAGGTAACTTTTGTTCCCACCACAGAGGCGCCACCCCCTAGGTGAGGCATTCAGTGCCATGGACCCCTGGGAACCAACAGTACCTAGGCCACTGGGGGTGCACCAACAGGGAATGGCACAATGGCATTGGGCAGGAAAACTACTGGTCCCTACCTACAGTACAGTCTTCAGTACAGGGAACAATAGTGATTGCAGCTCAAAGCAGAAGGTAGCATGCCCAGGGAGTCCTTGAGCAGGACCAAAAGAAAGAGAATAATATAGGGCTGTCTTTGTTCATTAATCTTTTAAGCTTATGGGAACTCGGTGTGATCCTGTTGGAAGGCTGGTCTCTGGGTAGGAATGTGTGGAAAGTTGCACAGAATGAAGAGGACAGAACACAGCAGTTTGCAGTCATGCAGAAGCACAGATGATGAGAAGATTTTGAATCAAAGGCTGTAGCTAGATTGTCTTACTTTGTTTCTTCCTAGAAAGCCACAGGTCACACGTGCACGCGCGCGCGCGCACACACACGCATTTCAGAAGAACTTTTGCCAAACTCTTTGAAGTTTGACAAAGAGGGAGGTGGCTCTTGATCAAGCTGGGATCAAACTGTGCCTTGAAGGCGTCAAACTGGAAGCCACTTCAAACCAAACTTGGAAGGAAGAGCAAAACTTGGTGCTTAGATATTTAACATGAGGGAGAACATTGAAAAGAAAGTAAAACACCACTGCGTCTATTCAATGTTACTTGGATTCATTACTTTATCTCTTTTTCTGTCTAGAAATATGGACTGACATGTCATTATGATGAGGGACAGAAGCAGAAAAATGTTCACCTTTATCCCAGAAGGCTGACCTATAGTCTGCATAGTTTTGATAAGGATCAAATAGGTGCTGCTTGCTATATTCTTACAGGGTCTCATGACTGCCTGTATAGCTCAGCGATTGTTAATATCAAACTGAATGATAAGCTCCAGGGAAATCTTGCAAAAGTAGTTTTATGAGTAGAAATTTGAAGAGGACATTTATGATCTAACACTGCCTGCACATCCCCTTGCCTTTGAGCACTAAGCATATAAACACCAGCTTCATAGAGCATAGAGGCCCTTTCTGCCTACGGGTCCTGTCCCTGTGTTACTTAAATAAACTCACTAAGTTACACTGTAAAAAGTCTCAAAAGTTCTTTTTTTCTCTCTTTCTTTTTTAAGATTTTTTTTTTAAAGGCAATCTCTACACCTGACATGGGGTCAAACTCACAACCCCAAGATCAGGAGTTGCATGCTCTACTGGCTGAGCCAGTCAGAATTCTTTCTTGACTGCTGCACTCAGGTGATCCCATAACAATCATAGCTGCCTCCTTGTTTGATGTAAAATAATGATACGACACAAACTCTTTGTGGCAATCGCTAGACCTGTCAATGTCATGATAATTTGTGTGAGGTGTCCTGGGGGGTTTGACAGTCCACCTTGTGAAGAACTAACCTGCTGGGTACATACTTATTAAGCCCCTACTAGGTGCCCAGGCTGGAGAGAAATCTAAAAGATTAAGGTTGTGATTAAGGTAGGATTCAGGGCCTGGGTGAGAGAAGGAAGGACCCAGATATACATTCAGCAGGAACAAGATGGTGCTGACAGCATTTCAGAGGCTAGATCATTCCTTCTTGAGACCCGGCCTCACCTCTCTCTTTGGGCTCCATAAGACACTTTAATGTCCTTGAATAACCTCCCCTGTTTGCTTTAGCTAGTCTGAACTGGGGACCTATCACTCCAACCAAAAGAATCCTGACTAAACCAGTACCATTGTTTCTTCTCCTTAATCAACAGTCAAATCTAGTTGTGATGGCTTTTTCCTTCTGTTTTTTCCTCTTAAAGCACATTTCAAATATATTATGCTAGCTAGAGAATAACAATGATCACTCAATCCCTCGGCCAATGGGAATGCAGAGGGACAAATAACTATAATATGAAAAGGGTGGGCAGTACATAGAAAAGCTCTTAGCTTTGGGGCTGACATACAGACAAGAACACCCTCTGAAGCACGTGCTTGGGTATGGCTTCCTAACTTCAGAGATGTCCTGGGACTCTAACAAAAAACTATTTAGTTGCATTAAGAACTATCCTGTCTTCTAAACTACTGTATAGTACCATTCTCTCTCCCCCATCTACTCCCCCCACCCAACCCCCAGGAATTCTCAACAAAGGCTGTGTCTCAAGGACACTTGAGACAAAGGTCTATTCATCAATTTAATGGAAAAGGCAACTATCGAGGCATTTGCATGAGTAAAGAAAATAATTGTATGAGTTTTTAATATTTCAAATCTGTTTGTGGTGCTAGTAGATGCAATCTCATTGATGTCCCTTAGTTCTCAAACTTGAAGAATTTAAGAACATGCTTTTATATCCTCACATCTCAGCTATTGTGTATTTCAATATCTGTCATTTTCAACTTGATCCCATTAATTTATAGTAGTGAATTAAACAATTTTTTAAGTGATCATAATTTTTTCTCTTCTTCTTCTTTTTTTTAATCTTTATTTATTTATTTATTTTTTTGAGAGAGACAGAGACAGAGACAGGGTTGGGGGAAGGGAGAGGGAGGCACAGCATCCAAAGCAGGCCCCAGGCTCCGAGCTGTCAGCGCAGAGCCCGACGCGGGGCTCGAACTCACAAGCTGTGAGACCATGACCTGAGCTGAAGTCAGACGCTCAACCGACTGAGCCACCCAGGCACCCCATCTTCTTTATTCTTTATGGTTTCATTATTTATGAAGGCCACATTCTGGTTTCTTATTCCTCAATTCCTGTATTTCCTAAGGCCTTGACTATTTATCTGCTTTTATTTGCTGCTGAAGAGGAACAGGATATGCTATCCCAAAATATGCCATTTGGGCACATTGATTATTTTGAATTAAAGTTATTTAATAAAAGTCAGTGGAAGGACACTCTGACACTCTTTTGTCCCCCTAAAAGCAGGAAATAAATCTTCTATGTGTATCAGGAGGATGGAAGGCATCCTTATCAGATATAGAGAATTTAAGGACAAGAAGGCTATGTGAACAAATCTTGTTATTTTTTCACTAGTTTACTACCCTAAGCACAAACATCTTTGTCTTGTCAATTCTTTACAAATGTATTGTTTCTTTCTCTAAATGTATAAAAGCTGCCTGCTTTGGTTACTTCTTTGAGTTTCATATCTTTGCAGGGTTCCCAGACATATGAAATTAAATTTGTTTTTCTCCTGTCAATCTGTCTTATGTCAATTCCATGATTATACACTTTTGTAAATATGTTTTATTAAGAACACAACTCACAAGGTTCAACTCCAAAGGTGCTATGTAAAACCACCATAGGTTCAGCCCAATTTTTCCCCAGGCTGATGGTCAAGGCCAGATCATTAAACATGAACAAAACATTACCCAGCACTTTCTCTGAAAGGCAATTAATAAGATAAAAGGAACATGCAGCTTCAAACCACCCAGAAGTGCTTGGTTGAGATCTTGATGACCCAGCTCTGCCTGTTTCAGATCCGATCATCAACTCCTAGATCCCTGCATTACTCCTGAGTTTATGATCCATATATGTACTTCTCTGTCTCTTCTGGGCAGATGTTCTGCTGTGGGTCCAGGTACCACTGAAGAGCCAGAGGTAGCCTGTCCACGGCCAATAGGCGCACAGTAAAAGCTTTGCTGAAGGTTTTCTTTCAGGAGCTCTCACCTTGGTGGCCTTGTGTGCCCAGACTGCTTTTACCTGAATGAATTCTCATTGCAAACTAGACTCTTAGCCTCTCCTATTCTCCTACAACACCCAATATTGGCTTGACTTTCCAGCCATCAGCCTTACATCGTGAATTCCCATTGACATTTCTTTCTCTCCTCCTTCTTGTGGTAACCACCCTGGCTTTTCTAAGTGATTGGTGTGTGGTTTTCAATCACTTATGTTCCTTATATGTTCATTGATTCATATATGAAGGCTGTCTCCAGATATCATTCTAAATTGCCTCTGGGAAGGAAACTTCTATGTGTTCTTTATGCCTTTCTGTCACATCTTGCACAGGACTGGGTACATTTTGATGACTAATTATGAGGACACATCTCTCCAGTGGAAGAAGATATGGGGTAAACAAAGGACAAAAGAAAAACTTTAAAAAGCTGTTAAGAAACAGAGGTAGCTAGAAAGGGAAAATAGGGGAGAGAGGAGGTGACAAGAAGAGAAAAGAGAAAAATACTCCTTTATACCTTGATCCACTGGCATTCTTTCTCATCTGAGAGTTAATTTTGAATCTATTAGGTGCTGTGTCATAATAAAATGTCTAACGTTTATACGTTTTATAGTCCATTGTTGAAGGCATTTCATGTACACCCACTTTAATTTCTATGTGAATGTTGATTGTAAAGGTCCCCTTTTCACTATTCTCTATGGCAGGAAACGTCCCCCTTTCATTATTCTCTACACATTTTGGTAGCATGATATAGCGGCATATATCAGATAGTCTCTTGATATATCTCATCTCTATAATATTTTTTAAAATGTAATGTGGATATAGAAAGTATTTTCTATTGTCATGAAATGAAAGATAAGCATTATGTCCTTAATTGTTATCAAATTCTAGTTGATATTTGTTGCAATAAGAGTTTCTCATAATTATAGTTATATTATTATATAATCAATATCCAGCCAGAGCTAATATAATAGCTCTTTATGTTGTACCTATCTGTTGCCTATGGTTCCAAATATTCATATGCTAAAAATGCAAAGTGTTAGAAAAAAATCCCAAATATCATTTCTCAAATCAGTACAGCAACTTGGAGATGATTGAAATTGATCTCTTACATGTAATATCAAATGCAGTTAATAACATTGACGCATTTTTCACCAAGATGTAGTGAAAAAGGAGGCTGGCTTCCTCTTCATATCAATGTGAAAGCATCAGGCCCTGGCTTCTATTCAAAATCCAGCTCTGTGCTCTGGATCAGACTCAGTTATTTGTCACTGATATGGGTGTAAGTCTCATCACTATTTATCCAGGATGTTTGACACGTCCACCTCATCCAAGAAAGCACTTGTAGAAATCAAAGACTATTTGGAATGACTGTGAAGAAAGCGAAGGACTTGATTATAATTTTCAACCTGACAAAATTCTTTACTAAACATTCCAAGTTCTTATATGATTATTTTTCAATACAATCAGATAAAGATCTTTTTACCTATTTAAGTTCATTCAACTTTCCATTTTTTAAGTTCAGACAATGTCTATTTCTATGATATATATGGATATGAAGGGCTCACCCTGAAAATATGCAAGCAAAACAACTAAGAAGTGAAAATTTTGAAACGGAGGACATCACTGAATTAATCACTAATGAAATACCTTCTTTTTATTTTTTTCTTTCCCAACATGCAGGTAGTAAACAGTTCTAGCTCCAGGTTCAGAGGCAAGAGAAGGAAGTCGATCAGACAGCTCTACCAGGAAGTTCATCTGCAAATAAGAAAGTTATTTTACTAACATTTACATGTGCCAGAGTATATCCTTTTATTTTCTGGGTGTGTAGATGGATTGGGTAGAGCTATATACTTTTTTTTTTTGCTCAGTCTCCATTGTCATCTAAGATATAATGTAGTCCTGAACATAGTTTTGTTTGTGACTCTAACGAGGATCCACGACTTTGACCTTCTGGGCATTTGGGTCTGGAGCTGTGCTGTCCAATACTATAGTCACTAACCCCATGTGGTTATTTACACTTCAATTAAATAAAAACTTCAGTTTCCAAGAGCCACATTTCAAATGTTCCATGATCACATGTGGTGAGTGACTAGTAGCTACTGAATAGACAGTGCAGATTTCCACCATCACAGGGGGTTCTATGGGACTGGATCTTCGGTACTCAGAGTTTGTGAACCAGCATCTGTAGCGTCACCCGGGAGATTGTTAGAAATGCAGACTCTCAGTTACCTCCAGATCTCCTGAGTCATAATCTGCATTTTAGTGAGACTCCCAGGTGACTTATGTACCATTCAAGTTTGAAGTGTACTGGTCTACACCAGGAAGGAACATGGCCCCAGGTTTAGAAGGAGAGACCTGTATCCAGGTTGGGCTTCAAAGGTGCAGAGTCACTATTTCTTTGCTATGGCTCATTAAAGCTAAGAAAAACACAAGGTTGCTTCCAGCCATAATTTAACAATCAGCATCTGCACCATTTGGTTGATCCATGCATGTCTTCCTCTTGACACCCTCATAAAAAAATAGCCAAATTTTATTAAGCTTTAATTCTGAACCATGCAGGTGCTTTGTATGTTTTTATTCATTAATCTTCACAAACAACCCTCTAGGTGACTCCTATTATCAATCTTATTTTACAAATGAGGATTCTGAGATGCGAAGAATGGAAGTAAGCTAATGAAATTCAATGAAATTCAACCCAGCAGTGCCCAAGTAAGAGGCTCTCTTTAGGCTGCTGGCAGTTCCTGGAAAGTGCCAACTTTGGGGGTTGCTCACCAGGTGCTCTGAGCTTCCAAGCTAGTAGTGTGCGAAGAATCACTTGTTTGTTGTGTGCTCCTCCTGGTTCCACTTACCTCCCTATGAGGCACCACAGTTCAGGTTTGCTGGAACCTACTTAGAGCAGATGACCTGGCAGAGCACCATGTTTCCTTCCTATTTGTTTAGCTCATCCCATGGCTCAACTCTCTTCCCCCAGATCCCCAGGAAGAATCGAAGAAAGAGAGGAGCAGTTAAAACTCTGGCCAGAATCCTAATGCAACCTGTCCACCCAGGGAATGCAGGCCCCGCCTAGAACAGCAACAAAAGAATCAGCTGTTTCCTGCCCTACCTAAGTGGTTCAGAGTGAGTCATCACTTTCCCTGCCCCAACTAAGGCGTGGTGTCCCCAGTCCCATAGAGAATGCTCATGCCCCCGGCTGTTAGGTCTGGAAAGCCAACTATTTCAGGGTCTCCTTTGAATCACATGAATTAAAAATGACTGCACTTAAAGCCCCAAAGTGCTCACAAACAGACCTGAAATTAACTCTGTTGGGCCTCCTGCAGACACCAAACTACATTAAGCATTAAGCCCAACAAGAAGATTCCGGGCTTGCCGCTCAGATGTCTAGAGAAGCATATGAGTGAAGCCAGCCGTGTCAGGATCAACCTTGTGTGGTTATTCCAAATGTCCAATTTTGTGACATATTGCTTGGAACAACATGACACACCACCAAGGACACCTTTTAGTTCTTCCTTTTTGCTCATTTTAAGTAGTAAATGCTAAATTCTGGAAGGACAGAGATTGTGTATCTGTACCACGATGGGTGTCCAGCAGAGAACTCTGCGTGTAAGTAGATACTCAACAGATATTTATTAAGGGAAGAAACGCAAATGAACATGGACTCCAATGATCAATCACTATTACTAAGCAGTAGCCAAGAAGAGCAGCAAGATTCTTTGTTGTTCTCTAGGACACGCTTCTCCAATGAACTTAAAGTATTTTATAAACTTTCAGATAATAAATGTTTACACTAGTCTTATTGGATAACTGGGAAGGCTTATGTTGAGTGAGGATATGATTTGGCTACAAAACCTGGCTGAACTAAATTCAATCTTTCTTATTCTCACCTTGAAGCTCTATTGCCTGGGAGGACCTGGGAGCTAAGAGGAAAAAAGAGTATCATAACTAGTCACTGAGGGGGACCCAAGAGAAGAAAATTGGACTCGTTCTGTGTCTGCAGAATTTCTCAGGGGGCAAATGCAAAGCCACAGGCCAGGGACTCTGGTGCTCTAGGGCCTGCTGCATTTTCCTAAGGGACCCTAGAAAGGAAGAAGGACTGGGAAATGGCGGTGAAATAAACAAATGAAAATAAGAAGCCACTTTGGAGGGGCATATGCTAGGCTAGGCTCCGTGGCGTTCATCTCCTTCCGGACAGAGCCCTAGAGCACCAGTGAGTGGATCTAGACAAGAGCACTTATCTTAAATATTTGCCAACAACTCCATACTCGTGGGGAGCTGAGAGGAAATATTTTAGGGAGGAGACCATTACATCATGCTCGCTTTTGCTGTCCTTCTAGCTCTGAGTGCTTCGCCCTTTATTGTTACCCAGCATTCTGCAAACACCCACGATTAGCTTTTTCCTTCAAGCCAGTGAGATGGAATAAATGGATTCCTTTATGTTCAAATAGGACTCTGATCCTTAAACGAACTCATTAAAGAACCAGTGTTTTTGAGAGTCATTGTGTTTAATGGGTCATTATGTAAAGGCAGACTTTCCCAAAACCCTCCTGGAGAAAGCCATCTGCACCTTGCATGAGCAAGATGTCATCAGTACAGACTCGGGGGAAGTGACTATGAATGAGGTCTGTGACAGAGACAACTGGAGGACTTTCCACCTCCAAGAGAGGGCAGGTCTTTGCATGATGGCTTATAGATGACTTGGAACTTTTATTTTGTCTATGTATTGAAAGTAGTAAGAGTGTAAATGATAATGATGATAATAAGAGAAAGCACCATACATAGCACTCCACTTTTTCCAAAGCCCTGAAGGTTACAGCATTGCCTTCTTTCTTTAACCCCAGGAGGAATCAGTCTCCTCTTTTGTGTCCTTATAAAACTTGTCTCTAACTGGGATAAAGGAAAGAGCACTATGTTTAAATCAAAAGTCCTGAGTTTGATTCCTGATCTATTACAAGCTGTGGGACTTTGAGCAAAATATTTATTTTCTAAGCCTTAATTTAGTCATCTGTAAAATAAAGATAATCATAAAATTTATCTCAAAGAATCATTATGAGATCTCAAGTGAGAAGTTAGGCTTTTAACAAAGACTTTTTAAAAAACATTTATTTATTTATTTATTTATTTTGAGAGAGAAAGAGATAGAGATATGAGCAGGGAAGGGCAGAGAGAGAAGGAGACAGAGGATCTCAAGCAGGCTTTGCACTGCCAGTGCGGATGGAGCCCGACTCGGAGCTCAAACTCATGAACCGTGAGATCATGACCTGAGCCGAAATCAGATGCATAACTGACTGAGCCACCTAGGTGCCCCTCAACAAATACCTGATGAGAGAATTAATTACACTGTGTCATAATTAATCGGTCACATGCCCCAACTGGAATGTAACCTTCTTGCCGTGATGGAACAGGTCTTACTCATCTTTGTATCGCTGACACCTAGCAAGTGCCCAGCCCATTACAGGTGCTGAATAAATGCTATTGAATAAATGAATGAATGAACCACGTAACTCATGTCTCTGCTAAAGCAACTAGGCAGCCCAGTGTTGTCAAGTGCTCTGCTGAACTGGAGAGAGCTGGACTACCAGGTGTTGGAGTAGCCGATTAAGACGACAAGCCAACAAGCAATAACAGTCAAGCCTTTGATTGCTGCCTAGCATGAGCAGCAAGAAGCTAGGTTGGGAAATGTGCTGGTTCCTCCTGTTCATTTTCCCCATGGAATAGAACCAAGTAAGGGTCTGATGTATCAGCGCAGATGGGGAAATTGTCTCCCTACTGAGGGAACCCTGAGCAAAAGGCTCCTGGACCCAGGCTTATGGACCCAGGGCTGGGCTGAGGGTAGGGGAACAAAGAGAGGAGGACTGGAGTGGAAAAGTACTGAATACCAAGTCAGCGTAGAGAAAAAGTGTCTTCGAGTTTTCTCCTCCCTTTCCCTATAAGGAGGTCTTGGCAGAGTCTCCTGAGGAAGGACTCTGCCAAAGCCTCCCTGATAAAGAGGCCTTCAGATGGATGTGCCTGGGCTAGGAATGCGGATGTATGTAAGAGCAAGGCTGGCAGGGGACCCGAGGCCCTGACTGCAACTCCTTTCTGTGTGTGGGAGGGCAGGTTCCCCCCTTGAGGACTGGCAGGTGGAACCTTAGTAATCGCAGGTGGTCAGGCCTGAAAATCACATGTAGCTCTTTGGCCTTATCCCATATGTTACACCTAACAGGTAAAGTAGCTGGAGACACAGAGACTTCAAATGACTTGTTGGGATGCCTGGGTGGCTCCCTTGCTTAAGCCTCTAACTCTTGATTTTGGCCCAGGTCATGATCTTAGAGTTTGTGAGTTCGACCCTCAAATCCGGCTCTGTGCTGATGTCTCAGAGCCTGCTTGGGATTCTCTCTCCCTCTCTGCCCCTCTCCCACTCGTGCTCCCTCTCTCTCTCTCTTTCTCTCTCAAAATAAATAGATAGACTTAAAAGAATTGTTTAAAAAAATGACTTGTCTAAGTTCACTTGGATTGGTTTGGTAGATGCAGAGCTGGGATCAGAACCGAGGTCTTCTGATTCTATCCTGAGTATTTCGCACCACACGAGAAGTGGCCAAGTGAACACACGGAGCCCCTGATATTATGGGAAGTTGCTCTTCTGCTTTGGCAAGTCATCAGACCTGGCCAGAACGAGTTGTCAACTTCCAAGGCAGAATTCTGACCCCATGATCTTTGCCCCTTGGTGTTACACCTGTGACTGTACTATATCACGTTGCAGATGGGACTTTGCAGATATAATTAAGGTTATTAATCAGCTGACCATAACAGAAGGAGATAATCCTGGGTTATCTGGTGAGCCTAATGTAATCCCATGAACTTTTAGTACAAGAGGAAAGCAGAAGTCAGAGAAATGCAGCAGAAGGGGAAGTCAGAGAAATCTGAAGCATGAGAAGGACTGGATGCCCTGGTGAAGGTGGACAGAGTCGTGGGCCAATGAAGCAGGTGATGTCTGGAAGCTGGAAATCCCTGCAGCTGACAGCTAGTGAAGACTCCAAGATTTCAGTCCTGTGGCTGCATGAGAAGGAACTAAATTCTTCCAATAACATGAATGAGCCTGGAAGTAAATTCTTCCCTAGAGCCTCCAGGAGAGCCCAGGCAGGTTAACCCCTTGTTGAAGCCTTGCGAGACACTTAGCAAAGTATATGTTTAAGTCCACCCGAACATGCGACCTACAGAAACTGTGAGATAATACACGAACATTGTTTGAAGCCAGTAAGTTTGTGGTGACTTGTTACAGCAGCAACAGGAAACTAACACAAGGGTTCAAAAGCAAGGGGCACTCGGGTGGCTCAGTTGGTTGAACATCTCACGGTTCATGCGTTTGAGCTCTGGGTCCAGCTCTCTGCTATCAGCACAGAACCCACTCCTGATCTCTGTCCCCACCTCTCTCTGCCCCTCCCCTACTCACACATGTGCACTTTCTCTCTCTCTCTGTCAAAATAAAACAAACTTAAAACACACACACACACACACACACACAAGTCCCATCTTGCCCACTCTTCCTCATCATCTCATTGCTGCTACTCCAGACCTAGCAACCACTCCCTGAGTCAACAGGCCCTTTTTGGTACTCTGGAAAATGCTGTTGCTAGGCCCAGACCAGACATTCCTGAGTGCAGCCCAAAGTTCATTTTAAGCTTGTGGGTTAGGAAGGCATTGGGACTATTTCTCTGATGCTCAGTGATGGTATCTTTATCTCTTCTGTCTCTCTGTGACAAACTCAGTGGAAATCTTTCAGGTCAAGGAACTAAGGCTGCCAGCTAAAACACAGGATACCCTGTTAAATTTGAATTTCAGTTTAGAAAAACCCACAAATAACTTTGCAGTATGTCCCAAATATTGCACAGGACATACTCATATACTAAAAAATATAAAATATAAAGTATACATATATAACAAAGTATTTTTTAATGTTTATTTATTTTTGAGAGAGAGAGAGAGAGAGAGAGAGAGAGAGAGAGAGAGAGACAGAGCTCGAGAGGGGAAGGGCCAGAGAGAGAAGGAGACACAGATGCCGAAGCAGTCTCCAGGCTCTGAGCTGTCAGCGCAGAGCCAGATGCGGGGCTCGAACTCACCAACCACGAGATCATGACCTGAGCTGAAGTCGGAGGCTTAACTGACTGAGCCACCCAGGCACCCCTAAAGTATACATAAATAGATAGATGATGGATATAGATGATATAGATAGATATAGATATATAGATATAGATATAGATATAGATGATATAGATATAGGCTTTAAAGTCTGGCAGCCCCACCAGGAACAGACATTAAAAATTAGAGTTTTCGGGGCGCCTGGGTGTCTCAGTCAGTTATGCGTCCGACTTCGGCTCAGATCATGATCTCACAGTTCGGGTTTGAGCCCTATGTTGGGCTCTGTGCTGACTGCTCGGAGCCTGGAACCTGCTTTGGATTCTGTCTTCCTCTCTCTCTGCTCCTCCCCTGCTCACGCTCTGTCTCTCTCTCTCTCAAAAATAAATAAACATTTTAAAAAATTAGAGTTCTTGAGAGTAAGCAGAACTGACCAGGACAGCAGTAAGTCATGACCTAAATTTGGCCTGGCTTCCCTCTTCTAGGATGAGTGCCCTTTTGTTCCTGCCACCACCAAATCTGATATGAGGAAAGGATTTTATGTCAGATGCTTACACATCAGTGGGAATTTTTGTCAGCAGGAGGTGTGTGCGTCTCCAAACCTATATTCTAAAGTGGAATGAAAGACCTTGCCTCCTGTTAGAAGTAAGTTTGGGTTTCACTGAGCAGGTGGGGTGATAAACCTCAATCTGAGTTCCTTCCCAAGGCAGGAGGACAGGGGTAAGATGTGGGCTTAGATTCAGCCATATCTGTCTCTAGATCCTGGTTTTGCTGTCCTCTGCTTTGTGATTTGGAGTAAATTATTATTTGTCTGCATATTTGTCCTCACCTGTAGTACATTTACCTTCAGGTTGATTATGAGGATTGAATTAGTCTATACACATGAAGTATCTAGCACATAGTAGATGCTCAGTAAATATTATTTATCTTTTTCTGAGCTCTGACCTAGTAGCCATAAGTTTATTCTATATATAGGCAAGGATGACCATTTCGTCTAAAGCCACCTATAGGCATCTAAATATTAGCATGTAGTGTTAGAGAAGGAAAAATTAACTAATAATATATCCATACAAACCATTTGTTGGACACTTACTATAATAATGGTTGAATACACTTATAAAGGACATATCATATAATGATAGTTCTGGATGATTTATACATATTAATTCACTGAACACCCACAACAACCTTATGAGGAGACATTTATTATCACTTCCACCCCATTTTGGATGAGGAAATGGAGGCTCTGAAAGATCAAATAACTTGCTCTAGTTCACCTGGTTAATAAATGGTAGTAACAGATTTTTGATGCAGGTAATTGAGTCCAGAGTCCCCACCATTAAATATCTCACTCTACTGCTTTCTGTGTGCCTGGTCACTAATCTGTGTCCTTACCTCATTTAATCTTCCCAGCAAACCCTGAAGTAGGGATTTCTATAATCTTTCCCATTTTACAGCTTGGCCAGCAGTTCACGGGTAGTGGAGCCCATCTCTGAGAACAATCAGATGGTATTTAAGTATGCAAAACATTTGAATCTTAATGTTTTCATGTTTGGCTTCATTAAATTGTGAATGTTTCATCCCAGAGAGGGAGAACCTCCCAGGATTGACACAATTTGGCACAAGAATGTTCCCCTGCTCAAAATGATCCCCTGGGGTCTCAGAAAAGTTCCACCCAACCCCTCGGGAGGAACCTGCTTTCTGGTTTTTCATTGAAGCCCTCTTCTCAGAATGCAGAGTGATCACCCCTGAAATAGAATAATCCCAGTGGGGAGGCTTTGTCCAACACCTCTGATGCAGCACTCTCTGTGTTTTTGGTTTTTTTTTTTTTGGTGACAAGTGAATCAAGTTTCCATTAAAAACACTGATGCCAAAAGGGAGGGGGAAAAAAGCTCCAGCACCACTTTGGAGGGTGATTCTTTGTCTTCATTCTGGAGCCCAGAATGGAAACTTGGCAGCTCAACCTGAAAGATGAGAGCACATCAGGCAGCTGGATAGCTAGGAGATAAAAACCACAAAACGGGGAGCAACTCGTTTAATCGGAACTGTGGATGGGTGGGTGGTTGCGGTGGGGGAAGGCAAGAGGCAAGAACCTTGCCTGAATGCAGGCCTCAGTCTTTCAGGGTGGGAATTGTATTGCCTAATTGTGACGTCATTCTAGCCATTCCCACGCCGCTGGCCTACTTTTGAAATTACTTAGCGATGGGTGCTGAAGCCAAATTTGAAATAAATTACTCTATGACTCAGACTGTTAGTCTCTGTTTTGATAACCCACATCAAGCCACTGGAACTTTAGCTTATATTTTGCATGAAAATATAATATATTGCAATGGGCTCCTTAATTAACCTCCCACCTCAAGAAAATGCCAATTGTATCCAGGCAAAAAAGCAGATTCACTTGCACTTGGGAAAAAAAGCTAGAATTCCTCTTCATCAGGAGGCTTTGGAGAAGTTAAGAATGCCGTCTCTACCAGGGCACCTGGGTGGCTTAGCTGGTTAAGCATCCACCTCTTGATATCGGCTCAGGTCATGACCTCAGTGAGATTGAGCTCCACATCAGGTTCTGTGCTGAGGGGGCAGAGCCTACTTGGGATTCTCTCTCTCCCTCTCTCTCTCTCTCTCTCTGCCCCTCCCTTGCTTGCCTGTGCATGCACACACTCTCTCAAAATAAATAAATAAATAAACATTAAAAAAAAAAATGCAGTCTCTAGAGTCAGAGCCATGTTTGAACAGTGGCTTTGTGCCCTAGTGTCCTCTTCTGTAGGTGGCTACTAATCACCCACTTCATGGGGGTGTTGCCTCAAAAGCTCTAGCATGGTGCTCTGTAGGCACTCAACAAATGCAGACAAATTGTTATTTATGTTCGTATTTGTAAATACATAGTTCAGAGCAAAGAAACAAAAATGAAGAGAAAGTCACTGACCCTGCTGGTTACTATATCATATAGATATGGTGCTTTATAGCTCCCTGTTCATAATGAAGCCCCTCACACCTGGCAGGTTCGAGGAAGTGAGTAGAGCTCTTCTACCAAGACATTTAACGGGAGATATGCGGGCTGGGAACACACACCCAGTGTCCTCACAGAGGATGATGGGATCTCAGTCCAGGAGCATTTGCCTTCTCTTATACAAATAAGTGTGTGACGCAAGTATTAAACTTGAGCTAACACCAGAGAGCCTTCAAGTGTTTCCTTCAATGACAAAAGGCTTGCATGATACCACACCACCCCATTCAGTTTCTTCCTTTCGTTATTGTTTCTCTGCCTGTATTTCTCTCATTTCTGAGCTGTTTTTCTCATTCAGCTTTGGGTTATCTGAACGTTGGTCCATGAAGCGAAAACTGTTTCCTACGGTTTTCACCTTGTTTTTCCTCTAACTACAAATTTAGTCATTCGTGTTTATCATCTGCCCTCAAATTGCTAAGGTTTCTGAATGCAAAAGGTGATTTGAATTTTCACAAAAGGTTTTCAAAACTTCAGGAAGGTCTTTTGACTCTTATCTCAAACACAGCCCTGAAAGCTCTTTGAGTTCACCTGCTGGGTGTGGAGTAGCTTTGGCCAAGAGCTATGATTTGCCAGCCATGATGTTTACAGTCCTAACTCTTTTAGGTAAAGTTTTATGTTTCCTTCAATGGGGAAATTTCTTCTGCAGCTATAGCACAATATCAAAAACAGGAAATTTACATTGGTACAAAGTGTGTGTGTATGTGTAATCCTATGTCATTTTACCACATGTATAGATTCATGTAACCATCGCTGCAATCAAGATTTAGAACTGTTCCACCATTTCAAAAATCTCTCTTGTGCCACCTCTGTGTAATATATAATTTACCATAGTCTACTGGTACTGGCGTCAAGATTTTACCCCTTTGAGTAAACTATACAAACCATATCTCCATTTACATTCTTTATATATATATATATATATATAGAGAGAGAGAGAGAGAGAGAGAGAGAGAGAACCACATCAGAGAGTGTTACTTTTCTTTTAACTGTGAAACATAATTTAGAAAATTGCAGGGAAGGAAATTTACCCATATTTTACTCTTTCTATTTTTTCCCCTCATACTCCAAGATTTTTTCTTTTACTGCTTCCTTTCTGTTTAGAGAACATTCTTTAGCCACCCTTTTAGAGCAGGTCTGCTAGTTGAAAATTCATACTTTTCTTTCATCTGAGGATGTCTTGATTCTCTTTCATTCCTGAAGGATAGTTTCATTGGATATAGAATTCTGGCTTGACAGCCCCTTTCTTTCAGCACTTGAAAAATGCTGTGCCAGTGTCTTCTGGGCGCCATGGTTGCCGATGAGAAATCTGCTGTTGTTGAAATTGTTTTTCTCTTAGACTTGAGAGGGAAAGATGGTGGTAGAGTCAGAGGACCCGAGGCTCATCTCATTCCATGAATACAACTAGATTACTATCAAATCATCCTAAATACTCCAGAAATCGACCTGAAGTCTGACAGAACAAACCCCACAACTAAAGGGAGAGAAGAAGTCACATTGAAGAAGGTAGGAAGTGAAGAGACATGGTTTGGGAGAGAAATTGACAATGGCAGCTGTGGTGGGGAGGGAGCCTTAGTCACAGAGAAGGGACAGAGTAGTCAGAGTAGGCACATGGGGGAACCCATACCAGAAAGAGGAATCCCCATAGCAATTGGTTTGAAAGCAAGAGGGGCTGAATTTCATGAGTTCTTGCAACCAGTGGGGTTCTGAAGGTCAGCTTCCTTGGCTCTGGGAGAGCTTGGAGGACACTGGGCTTGCTTTAGGACAGAAGACAGGCCAACAACCCATGGACATATAGCATGGAAATAGCAATCTGAAGAGCATCTGGGGCACACAGTGGGGAGATTATTTGTTCATCTCAGATGGCATCCCAGAGAGATAGCACTCATGGACAGACCCCTCTGGGAACAAAGGAACTAGCCAGTGTCATTTCCCTCTCCTGTCCCTGAGCATAAGCACAAGACCACCTGTGGGAAACAGCACAACACCAGACACTCAATACCTAATTAGCTTACACCAAGCCCTGCCTTCCCTCCCCTGTATTCCTGTGGAATAACCCCTCCAGGTCACAGTTACCTCAGTCCCAGCACGGTGGACACCCCCCCTTCCTCCCCCCCCCCCCCCCCAAAAGACTGGTCCAAACCCTTAAACCCTTTCCAGCACCACATCTCCTGACCTGGGAGTTTTATGAGCCCTCATCTTTGGTGGCAGCAGTGACAGGTCTTACTTCGCAAGCAGATTTAAAATGTACCACATTCAGGCCAGGGACTGAACACTGCCCACAGCAGGCAAAGAGAGCCTCTGCAGATGACTGGCCTGAAGGATAAAGTGGCCAGGACACAACAGCAGAGTGCACACAGCACACTGGGGACACTCCTGGAAGTGCCATGCCCTGGAGAACAGGGGACACTATACAAGCGAGGGCACTACAGGACCTCTTCTTCATAAAGTCATTACCCTCAAGAACAGGAGACATAGCTGACTTTTCTAACAGAGATATAGGCACAGAGACTTAGAAAAAATGAGAAGACAGAGGAATTTGTCCCAAATTAAAGAACAGGACAAAGCCATGGCCAGAGATCTAGGTGAAATGGATTTATGTAACAGGCCTGATGGAGAGTTTGAAGCAGTGAGTATAAGGATGCTCACTGGACTTGAGAAGAGAGTAGAAGACGGGAGTGAGACTCTTAACACAGAGATAAGGAATAACATAGCAGAGATAAAGGGCTCTAAATGAAATGAGAAACATGTTTGATAACAACAGGAGGGAAGAAGAAACGGAGGAATGAATTAATGGCCTACAAGACAGAGTAATGGACAGTAATAAAGCTGAACAAAAGAGAGAAAAAAGAATTATCTAAAACAAGAATAGACTTAAGGAACTCAGTGACTCCATCAAACATAATCACATTGTTTTTCTCCTATAGGTAAGGTGTTATCTCTCTTTCCTTGCTTTCAATTTTTTCCCCCTTGTCTTTAGTTTACATAAGTTTGACTGATATGTCTTGGTGTGGATTTCTTTGGGGTTTTTCTGTTTGGGATCCCTCAGATTTTTGAATCTGTAGGTTTATGTCTTTTGCCAAATTTCAGGAAATTTTAGTAATTATTTTTTCAATACTTTTTCAGCCTCATACTTTTTCTCTTCTCTTGGGACTTTGATGACACAAATATTTTGGTATCTTCCCCCAGGTCTCTGAGGCTGTGTTCATTCTGTTTTTAATCCATTTTGTCTCTGTTGTTCAGAGTGGGTAATTTCCATTGTTCTACCTTCCAGTTCCTGGATTCTTTCCTTTGTCACTCTATTCTACTGATAAACCATCCAAAGAGTTTTTCATTTTCATTATTCTATTTTCAGTTCTAAAATTTCCATTTTGTTCTTCTTTATAGCTTCTGTTTCTTTGCTCAGACTTTCTATTCTTTCATTTGTTTAGAGTGAGTGTGCAATTGCTTATTGAAGCATTTTTATGATGGCTGTTTTAAAATCCTTGCCAGATAATTCTAATGTCTGTGTTATTCTGGTGTTGGCATATGTTGGCTGTCTTTTCTCATTCAACTTGAGATTTTCCTGGTTCTTGACACAAGAGTGATTTTCACTCGAAACCTGTACATTTTGAGTATTATGTTGGGGAACTTTGGATCTTATTTAAATCTTTTGTTTCAGCAGACCACTCTGACACTGCTCTGACAACAAAGGGTGGGCTCAGCCTCATTGCCATATAAGGATTGAAGTTTGGGTTTCTTATTGTGCCTCCCTTGACACCTGGGAGACAGGGACTCCTTGTTACTGCAAAGAGTGAGATGTAAGCCCCCCTCTAGGCCACCACTGAGACCACCCTGATGGGAGGCACAGGGATGGCTTTTTTTGCTCCACTTATATCTCTTGATGAGACCATGGAGGGTGGTCTTGTTACCTCTGGACAGTGGGGAAAATCTTAATTCTCCAATAGGTTTCCTCGGCCACTCCCAGTAGATGCTTCATTACTATCGACCTGAGAAGGGTGGCAGCCTAGGCTCCCTACTCTCTTTGCTGGTGGGAGTGAAGGTAGAGCCATCCATAGCTTTCTCTGTGGTGTTTGCCTGAAAGAGAGTGGCCATCTGAAAGTTATCTGTTTTTCTAGGCTATCCCTTTCCTGGTCCTTTGGGGAGAAAAACAGGCTTTTCTTGAATTTGGGTGTTTTTTTCCTTCTGTTCTTATTGGTGTTTCCATGTTGCCAGTTTTTCCAGCACCAAGCCTGGGATAATGAGGCAAAAAAGAAAACCCAGGGAACTCATTCCTTGTCATTCTTCATGTCCAGAGGTCCCTGACTGCCTTCTTATCTTTACCTTTCAGAGTCTTTACATGTTTCACATGTAATATCTGGGGTGTTAGCTGTACTCGGTGAGAAGAATAGGGAAAAGTATGTCCACCCCATCTTTCTGGAAGTAAGAGTCCTGCATTTGTTTTCAAAACTATATTAATCCTTTTGGGAACATGAAAGGCTATACGTAAACTGTAGATGTCCTTCAAGTCCCAGCTCAAATGATATCTTCTTTGTGGAGACTTCCCTTCACATTCCTCACACATCTTTGTGATCATTGAACTCTATTTCTGCGTCCATCATAGCAGTGGTATTGTGCTGTTTGTGCCTGTCTCTGTGTGCCTTCACAGAAAACAGGCTGAACTCAGATTTGCTATGTATTTTTAAATGAGTGGATCCAAAGATAGGATTTTTAAATACAAATTAACAATCTAGAATTCAAGTTGCAAGCTGTGCACTTTTAGGGGTTAAGATTTTTACAGAAACTTTTTCAGATATTTACGCCACATTTTATTGCCTTGACTTTTAGCCATTTTCAATCATGCAATTCAAACTTATCCTTGAATCTGACCAAACAGGTTACACCTTGTCTTATCTAAACATTAATATAATGTACACCAGTTGGGGAAAAAAATCTTTCCTAATGTTCAAACAAATCCTCAATGCTCAATAGACTTGACGCTCCAGGTGCTTTTTTCATGTTTATATCTCCAGCTTCTAGCACGGTAGAGAATGCATGGAAGGTGAAGGAATTCTAACTGGTAGTTTTAATTTTCTCTGAGAAGGCAAGATCAGTTACTGAGAGAGGTCATATGGAGTAAGCATCTTGAAAGAGAGGTGATGGTTTGGAACCCCTAATTTAAAAAATAGACTAATGTGTGTAGGGTTGGGGAAATGTAGGAGAAAGGGGCCTGGGGCCATTTATAGATTTTTGACTTGAATGACCAAAGGGTAAGTCATTATCCAAAATAGTGAATACACGAGGGAAGCTCTTAGGGAAATGTGAGTTCTGCTAGGGACATGTTGATTTTGAGGAATGTGTAGGACCTTCAGGTGAAACTATCTGGTGGGCAGTTGCTTACACTATGCTGGTGCCATCACCTGGAGGCACATGGTTGGAACGGTTAGCTGTGTGTGTCTTTGAAATTACCCAGAAGAATGTGTTGAATGAGAATATATGACCAAAGATGGAACTCTAGGAAATGCTAACATTTAAGGGTAGGTGTCTGAAAAGAGACCTAAAAAGAGACTGAGAAACAGTGGCCAGAAAAAAGGGATCGAAACCAAGAGTGCTGCAGAATCCAAAGAGGCTAGAATTTCAAGGAGATAATAGATAATGATATTAAATGATGCACAGAAGTGAAAGAAGATGTAGACAGCAAAGGGAATGACTGAATTTGCAACTGGAATGTCAGGGAGATGGTTGAGTCAGAAGACAGAGTGTAGTGGATTGAGAAGAGAATGGCAGAGGAGGAAATGGACACATGAGAGAAAGCTACTCACTGGAAAAGCTTATCTCTGAAAGAAGACAAGTGATTAAGGGATATAGAGGAACAAAGGAGGAATATGAAAATAAATTCACCCTTCATTAGTAACCCTTATATTCTTAGTATAGAAAATTTAAAACATGCATTTGGGACATTAAAATATGAACTGCTTTATATAATCCCTTCTCTCCTACATTATCACTATTAACATTTTGGTATATATGATATGGTCTTTTTAAAACCAGGAACATACTTCTTAAAATGGTAATATTTAATGTAGGCTACTTTTTGTGTTTCCATATATCATGAATATATACTGTCCTAACTACTTTTTCTACAATGCCGTCTTGAATGGCAATGGAGAGTGTTCCATTATACGTCTATATAATTATTATTTTAAAAATCTCTCCTATTATTGGACATTATGGTTTTATAATTTTTCAATATTATAAATAGCACTCACGTGGTTCTCTTTATTACTATGTCTCTGAGCCCAAGCATGATAAATTCTAGAAGTAAAATTACAGAATCAAAATTTATTCAGGGGCACCTGGGTGGGTCAGTCGATTGAGTGTCTGACTTCAGCTCAGGTTATGATCTCAAGGTTCGTGGGTTCCAGCCCTAGTCAGGCTCTGTGCTGACAGTGCGGATCCTGCTTTGGATTCTCTATTTCCCTCTTTCTCTGCCCCTCCTTGCTCACACACACTTTCCCTCTCTCTCTTCTCTCTCTCTCTCTCAAAAATAAATAAATATTAAAAAATGTTTAAACTTCAAAATTTATGCAAAAGGCTAAGTCTTTTGAAATGTATTGCAAAATGCTTGTTGAATGTATTATTGTTGTTATTTTTATTTTAATCAACGTACACGGCCATCAGCAGTTCATGAGAGAATGTATTCCTGCTAAGAACAGAGGGATGTGAACATTTTTTTTATGCTGAATGGAAGAAGCCAGTCTAGAGGGAAAAGTTGAAACTATAGACAAAGGTTGGTGATGTCCTTGAGGGGATGGGAGGATATGGGATCCAGAACATAATGAATGTAGAAAGTGGGGAGGGGACACTTTTACAGAGATGAGAAGGAAGGAGAAAATATGGGTTCAGAGGAGTAGTACCTGCAGGTACAGGGAGGCAGGACATTGAGAGAGATGTCCCTTGACACTCTCAAGTTGTCTCTGTGAAGTAGAAGACAGACTCTCTTGAGAGATAAGAAGGCAGGGATGGATATGATTCTGAGAACATTTTGAATATCCAGTGAGCAGTGCATGTGAGGAGTGTATGGCCAACATACATAAAAGGATTGTCAGAATGTTCTAAGGGCACATCCAAGGTTAGAAATCACAAATGTATAGTGGTGCCGATCTATCGAGTGAGAACTTCAACCTGAGACTGCCCCATGGCTGAGTTCTTCCTGCCATTTAGATCTGTGTCAAATATCACATTCTTAGAAAGACCTTCTCTAATCAAATTATCTAAGAAAGCAAACTTTCTGTGCCTCCAATCACTCTATTCCATTATCAAAGTTCTTATCACTGTCTGAAAGTTTCTTGTTCATTTATTTACTGTTACTCATTTATTTTATTTGTCCCCCAGTAGAGCGTAAGCCCCATGAGCAGACACTTGTTTATGGTATTTATCACTATACTCTCAATACACAAGGCAATGCCTGTTACATTTATGGACTCTCTAAAAATATTGCTGTCTGACTACATAAATGGGTTAACACGTAAGAACATAAAAGCATTTGTTTGTGAGGGAATAGGGTTTCCTGAAGAAACAAGGGGAAGGCAAGGGTCATTGGAGAGGAAATACAGAGCAGAATGGGGATGAGACTATGTGGGAAGAGAGAGGAAGTGGGAGATGACATCTAAGGTGGTGGCCAGGGACAGGATGGTGCAAGATTGGCCTCGTGGATTGGGAGCAGTAGAGATTCGGACCCAGTGAGGGAAGCCTGGACACCCTGGGAAGAGCTGCTTGGTGCTCAGATGAGGATTGCCTGAGAAGGGGATGTCCATACTGAGACAGGTGATTGGTGTGATAGGTCCCTGCGATTCATCTTTAAATTGCCACACAAGGTCTTTCTCTTCTTGCACATTCCTGGGCAGAAAGATGTACCCTACGTGAAGGGGTGAAGCTGCCCTTAGAGTTCCCCTCGAGGCCACCAAAAAGAGTCCATTAGAGAGTTAGTGATAAATGCAACACATGGTTTTGAGCTGGCTGAGCTGCTTCTGTGTGAATCCATTTATGTGCACAAGGACTTTTGTTTTGTAGCCCTGAGAGGAAGGACAGTTTTGCATAATCCCAGGAGATGGTAGGAAGTGGAGGAAGAGGGAGAGAGCCATTGTACTCACTCCCTTTTTCGTCCCTTGGACTGTGCTCAGGAGGTTAGAAATGGATGGAATTGTTTCTTATGAGATTCAGGGCAGAGGGCAATGGTGAGAAGATGATGAAATTGGGCTTAAGGGTTCTGTCAGATCCCAGGTAGAAGCAGGGCTGTATAGGACGTGAGGAAACAAGGATAGCTGAAGATGTCAAGTTCTTCAGCCTTGGTGATGAGGTAGTGGAAGGGTGGTAAACTTTTCCACCCAACTAGCCCAGTTTGCCATTTGCCTCACTGCAGAAAGCCCAGTCTGCTGGGCTCCCTTCTCCCAATATTTCTGAGAGTCTATGATGAGTCCATATGTGTTGAAAATGTTCTTTTTTGGTTGTTGCTTCCACCCTGAGCCCTCTTCCCTGTCTCTTTGCCATCGGTCCTTGCTAACTTTGTCACTGTGCTGCTGTCACCATGCTCTTGAGTGCTGGACAGGCATGACTCTGAAGTATAGCTAACTCCAGGTTGTCATGGTAACACAACTTGACTGAAGGCTTGAGACCGAAAGGAAATACAATGCAGAAAACAAAACCTCAAAATCCAGTATCGGACATCACTGCTCCTAGAAACTGTGAGTGGGCTTTCTCTCAGGAAGTCTCCAACTGACTGCTGCTTTCTGTAGCCCCCAGCCTCCAGGAAGCCCCAGAGCATAAGCCCCCTGCCCAGAGCCCTGGATCCCACCCTCCTTTTCTGCAGAAGGATAATTGAAGGTGGGATATCACTCAGCCTCCACACAGGGTGTCGGGTGGTTGTGTGTGGCCCAGGTGGGGCAGGCATAAGGGCTGATCATATATTTCTCCCAGTCTGAATCACTAGTCCTATGTAACACCAGGTGTGGAATTCCAGCCGTTCGGTGTTGCCGGCTCCGCCCTAAGCCCAGTCCAGTGTCGGCAAGTTCCTTCTTTCTCCTTCAGTTGAGATGAAAAGAAGAATATGCCTGGTGAGGTCTCATCTCATGATGTCCTGAAAGCAAATACTTGAGCAAAAAAGTCTCATAGACACACGCACACACACATGCACACACACACACTTTTCAAAAAAAAAAAAAAAATCCAATACTTTTCAGGAACGGTCCAGTCAAAATACATATTTTACAAAATATCAGCAAAATTATAGTGCTGCTAAAGATCCACCCAACTGACATAGTTGAAAATATTTAATTAACGTCTCAGTCTGAAACATCTTCGTTTGATTTACTTTATTGATTTGAGGTTTCCACAATGAGACAAGAGTTGTCCTTATTTGAAACAAAGGGAAGGCCTCCTTGAAGCCCAGAGAGAGTTTCTACACCTGGTTCCCAACTCTCATACAGCTATTTTCCAGCTTCAACAATGGCAAGATAGAGACTCCACCTCCAGCAGTGGGCAGAAGCTCCCGGTGGTTTCAAATACCAATTTGGGGGTGCCTGAGTGGCTCAGTCAGTTGAGTGTCCAACTCTTGATTTCAGCTCCAGTCATGATCCCAGCATCATGGGATGGAGCCCTGACATGGGCTGCACGCTGGGCATGAAACATGCTTGCGATTCTCCCTCTTTCTTCCTTTCTGCCCCTCTCCTCCCCACCCCCCCCCACATTCTCTCTCTCTATCTAAAATAAAATTTAAAAAATTAAAATAATTAACAGTTTGTGCCATGAAAACTGTGTTTCAGGACAGGGAGGTGGACATTTCCCCCACCTCTTCATGAAAGTCAAGTCAAATCTAATACTCCCAAGGATTGGAAATTTGGCAGCACCCAGAGATAACATCCTGGGTATGGCTTGCGGCCTTCTTAGGAGGGCAGCGGTGGTGGTGAGGCTTCTCCCCAAAAGGGTGTGGGCTGCAGCTGTGGACCCATGGGAACCAGAAAGGAGGGACAGAGCGAACACTGTGGCGACTGCAGCTAACAGAACATTTGTGGACACGTGGGAAGCACCCTGACCTCTATAAATCCTCGGGGAGGGGAAGAGTAGATCTGAGGTAAAACCATTTTCTATGATCAAGCCAATGGAGAACTGTGATGTGTGAAGCTGAGCATCAGCATAAAATGTGACTTCTGTTTGTAGTTACAGGTGGTGGAAATGTAGTTACAGGTAGTTACAGTCTGTTTAATGAACAGACTGTTTAATGAACAGACTTTGAGATGCAGAACACACAAGTTGAAAAGCCAAGCAAAGTACAGTAGCAGTGAGTATAAGGGAACAATGAGCAGTTTAGGTAAGGAGTAATAGCATAGAAAGACCTTCAGAGATTATCTTGCCCAGCCCTTCTCAAATTTAGTGTGTATATCTCTGCAACTTTGTAGAAATGCAGATTTCTGGGTCTCAGCTCCAAACCGAAGACCTACTGCAATGAGTCTGGCATGGGGCCCAGGAATCTGCATTTCAAGAGAAGCATTCTTTGCTGAGTAATTTCTATTTGCCATTTGAGACCTATTGTTCATCCTTCTCCATTCAACTAGGCTGACAGTTATGGAGTGAATCAACTGGGCTTCCTTGTGCTTTGGAATCCAGTTGGGTTCAATGAATGGGAAGCACTGGCAGGAAATGAGGGGGTGTGATATTAACCCCCCTTGCCCTCTTCCCTGCTGGCTTCCGGTTGGCAGCAGCTGAGCTCCTCTACCAAAGGCTGAGTCTCCTACAGCACTCTCTCCAGGTCCCGCTTGTCCTTCCTTTCCCAATTCCTTCAAGTCCAAGGGAGCTTGGTGTCCAGGCTGAACCCCAACCAATGAAATCAGAATCTGTAGGAGGGGGCACTGGGCACCCTTACTTTAAAGCTTCCCCATGAGATTCTAATTTGCAGTCAACATTGAGAACAACTGCTTAGATTAGGAGATTTTGTGAAAGAGCAGGTGCTAACTCAGTATGTTCAGGGTGGGGCCTGAAATACTGCATTTCTAGCAAGATCTCCAGGTGACTTGTATACACATTAGATCTTGAAAAGCACCATTCTTGACCTTCGCTTCTCTTAGAAGGAGTGAAATCCAGAGAGATAAAGTGACTTGCCTGAGAATGCACATGACTAGAATCCAAGTTTCCCAAGACCAAAGTCAAAAGCGGGCAACAGAGATGACCCTGAGAGATAGCAGTGCAGAGTCAGAAAAATAATACCAGTGGGAGCTTGGTGTTCTACTAAAGACTCGCTCTAAATGGGTCACTCCACAGGATATACACATACAACCCCTGGATACATGAGCCCCAAGGAAAAAGGAACTTTTCTGAGGCCTCATAGTAGCAGGTGCAGACAGCAGCTGCCAGGACGGCTCTCCTTTGGGAGCATTTGTGGAGGGAGAGAGAACAGACCAGAAAGTGTCAATCAGCTCTTCTGGAGACTGTGTCCCAGGAGTCCTGGAGTGAGAAGTTCTGCAACACTTAGATCATCAGAAATGTGCTGACTTTGTCACATTGTTGGAACCAACCTTTGGGCAGGAAATGACAGGTTCTTTTCTTGTGATTCGCCAATTTCCCAAGGCTTTTGGTTTTCTATTAACCGTGTAGAACCTCTTAGCAGACAGTCCCTGTGGTAAGTTGTCAGCAAGAATGGCAAGCATAATTCCCCTCCTTAAATCCATACTCTTGGGTAGTATAGGGGAGGGGAAAGTCTTTTTCCTTCTATCTTTCTGGGTTCTTTGCGGGGGCTCTATAACACAAGACAATTCACAAGAAAAACAAACAAGTTTATTAACTTGTATATTTCATATACACATGGGAGAAACTCAGAGATGAGTAACTCAAACAGGTGGCTAGAACTTAGGCTTATATAACATCAGAACAAAAATAATAAACTTTCAGAGAAGTGACAACACAAAACAAAAAGACTGGGAGTTTCTCGGGCAGCAAGTTATGAAAAGGCAAATATATAGAACACCAAAGGAAGGTAAGGTCTAGCCAGTAAAGTTATAGACAGTCTTCTCATGCCCTCTCTGGGATGATAAGGGGCTAGGGTTGTCGGTGATTGACTTCTGTACAAATTTATGTCTTGCTTTTAGGCAAATAGGGGGAGGGCAGAGAGGCTTCTCTTGTATCTGCTTCCACTCAATTGCCTTGAGATGAAAATGTCAAAGTTGAATGTTTGGGGCTAGCAAATTCTGCTCCCCCTCAGTAGCCATTTCTCATACTGACTCTGAGCTTGATCGTGTGTCTTGCTTTGGGAAAGAAAAGTTAATGTGGCAGAAGTGCAAGCAGAAACTTGAAAAGGACCTGCACATTGGGCCTTGTGCTCTCTTGCTGCTCTTTGGAACCCTGTGAACACCATGTGAAAAAAACCAGGGCAGCCTCCTGGAGGAGGGCCCACACAGAGCAGACAAGATGTCCCTGCTGAGGCCCTCCTGCCCCCAGACCAAACAGCCTGCCAAGTGGCAGTGAGTGAGACCAGCTGACCAAAAATGCATGTAGGAGTCCAATAGATATGAGCTGAGCCAGCCCAGAGCAGGAGGACCACCCAGCAGGCCTCACTCTGAGTCAAATGATTATTAGTTTAAACCACTGAGTTTTGGTGTGTTATACAACAAAAAGCTGATGGATCCGCCTCCAAACACAACAGCTGAGCCTAAAATATTATAAACTCCTTGAGGGCAGGGCATGATTCTTACAGCACTGTTGGTGGTGGCAAAGTACGGGAAACAGCAAATGCTCCTGTTGCGCCATATCATGGAGTACCGTGCACCGGGGCCACTAAAAGGAATCATTAGATCAGCGTATGTATATACATATATGGTGAATATTAAAACACACACTCACACATATTTTGGTCAAATAATGACAAAAATCTCATGTGGATATTTTTATATGATTATGCAAACAGAGAAAAATATGAAGAGACACACAATCACAGGTGGTAGAGATGCGGGCAGGAGTGGGGGAGGGTAACTAAAGAGAACAAAAGAAAAAGAATGCATTAAAATACGTATGCATCCAAATATATATGATCTTACTTATACAAGAGTATATATATTCATTGATGCCTAAACATTTCCTGAGGTGATAGTTTCTAAAATGTTCATAAGAGAACCAAACATCTCCGGTGCTAGGATTTCAGCTGGATATTTTTTTTTCTCCTTTACACTCTTAGGAATTGTTCAAATTTTACATGGAGTATGTGGTACTTAAATAATTAATAGAGCTCTTTTCCTTGTTGCAGAAAAAAAAAAAAGTACACTAAACCTAGGGCAGTGGTACCCGTTGGTTTGTGTGCAATAGAAACACCTGGGGTATTTAAAAATACACATTTCTGGGTCCCACTCCATACATACTGAATGTGGACATCTGGGCATGGGGCTGTGGAATCTGCATTACAAATAAATTCCCCTGGTGAGCCTAACCGAACTAAAATGTAAGAACCTCTTGGTCAAAGTTCTCCAGAATGAATAATCAGCACTACTTACTAAAAAGTCACCCACACTTGAGGGGCGCCTGGGTGGCTCAGTCAGCTGAGTGTCCGACTTCGGCTCAGGTCATAATCGCATGGTTTGTGAGTTCGAGCCCCTCGACAGGCTCTGTGCTGACAACTCGGAGCCTGGAGCCTGCTTTGGATTCTGTGTCTCCTCTCCCTGCCCCTCCCCAACTTGTGCTCTGTCTCTCTATGTCTTTAAAAAAATAAAATAAATGTAAAAAAAAATTATAAAAAAAATAAAAAAATAAGTCACCCACACGTGAACTGGCTAATCTGGAAAGTCATGAATAGCAAAGGCAGCTGATGGACACTTAATCTGTTCATGTTCCATGTTCAAGGTCGTATGTAATCAATACTGTGTCTTGCACTTCTCCTTTTTGACTTCCGATTTCCAGTTTCCTCCCACATCCAGGTGTCTAATCTCTGTTCACTCATGGCTCCTCCATGACCAGGGACTGTGTCCTTCTGGGTTCCTTTCTCAGGGACATCTTCCAGGCCCCTGCCCTGTAACCTTTCCATGAACCATTTGCAGTAGATGCTCAGGGCACCAAGATCTACCCTTTAAGAGACCCTGAGTTTTTTTCCACTTCAAAAAAATGGAGGGGCACCTGGGCTCAGTTGTTAAGTGTCTGACTTTGGCTCAGGTCATGATCTCTCAGTTTGTGACTTTGAGCCCAGTGTCAGGCTCTCTGCTGTCAGGGTGGAGCCCACTTCGGATCCCCCGTTCCCATGTCTCTCTCTGCCCTTGCCCCACTTGTGCTGTCTCTCTCTCTCTCTCTCTCAAAAAGAGACTCTGATTTTTTTCTATATCTTATCATGTAGTCACTGTAGGGGCACTTTCCCCAGATGGTTTGGGTTGCCAACAGAAGGATAAACCTAGAGAGATGGCAGGTAAGCAGACGGAGGATTGAGGGTCATGCACGTAGCCAGCTATGTTATTGGGCACAATACTGAGCCTGGGTGTGATCTTCATTCTATGACTTTGTGTCTAGTGTTTTTCTATTTGGATAACACAAAAAGAGATTTGAAGGGCTGTAAGCTGTTACACTGGCAGTAATTCACTTTTTATTATAAACTTTTTAAAAAAGTTTATATATTTTGAGAGAGAGTGAGTGGGGAAGGGGCAGAGAGGGAGGGAGGAATAGAATCCCAAGCAGGCTCTGAGCAGAGCCTGATGTGGGGCTCGAACTCACAAATCATGAGATCATGACCTGAGTCAAAAATCAAGAGTCAGATGCTTAACCAACCGAGTCACCCAGGCAGCCTTGTAATTTACTTTTAAAACACAAGAAGAGGGGTGCCTGGGTGGCTCAGTTGGTTAAGTGTCCGACTTCAGCTCAGATCATGGTCTCACAGCTTGTGGGTTCGAGCCTCACGTGGGGCTCTGTGCTAACAGCTCAGAGCCTGGAGCCTGCTTCAGATTCTGTATTTTTCTCTCTCTGTTCCTCCTCCGCTCTCTCCTCTCTCTCTCTTTCTCTCAATAATGAACATTAAAAAAAAATTAAAAGGAAATTTTAAACATAAAAAGAGATTTGAAAGGCTGTAAGCTGTTATATGGTCTGCAATTTACTTTTAAGTACTTAAGCAAAGGTGTTGTGTATGTGTGTGTGTGTGTGTGTGTGTGTGTGTGTGTGTGTGTAAATTGTGGTCTTCTCATTCTTAACTGGGGTTTCAATTTAGGGGTGTTTAGTTGGCATTTGAAAAACTATTCCAGGGGCGCCTGGGTGGCGCAGTCGGTTAAGCGTCCGACTTCAGCCAGGTCACGATCTCGCGGTCTGTGAGTTCGAGCCCCGCATCAGGCTCTGGGCTGATGGCTCGGAGCCTGGAGCTTGTTTCCGATTCTGTGTCTCCCTCTCTCTCTGCCCCTTCCCCGTTCATGCTCTGTCTCTCTCTGTCCCAAAAATAAATTAAAAACGTTGAAAAAAAAAATTAAAAAAAAAAAAAAAGAAAAACTATTCCATATTGGAGCCCATATTCCAGAGAGGAAAACTCTGGGCCTTTCAGTTAGCCTTATCTCAGATCATCACCAAGGATTTAACCATTAGCTTTACTGATTTTACACTGGTGAAATGACAGGGGCTTAAGCTGTGTGAACAAGCTTTAAACATTGTTACATTGTTGTGATCCTCCTACCCCTGCAAGCCTGCTGCCTGTATACTTTGAAATGGTGCCCAAGTCCTGGGTCCTGGGCTTCCAGAGGAGTCTCTCACCCAGTCCTGACCACGTCTGCTGAATCCTGCTGCGAGGACATTGTTGAGTGTACCTTAAGCAAAACTTTCATGCAAGATCCTTGATGGCAGGCCGGAGAGAGCAAAGAGCTGCCATTTCATGGAACTTACAGAACAGGCTCTACAACTATTATTTGCCAGCTTGCTAGTAAATATCTGGAGGTGTGACAGAGTTCTCTTGAGACTTGCTTTCATTTGTAACAAACTGCCCAAAAGAGAGGTAGTTTCATGTAACAAACCTACTTACCTTGTGGTGACCCATATCCATTCATCCTTAAAAGGACCCAATAATTGTGGGTGACCAAATTGGCTTAGGCAGGCCACATCAGAAACAATCTCAAAAATTTTTCTTTTAGACTTGCCCCGCACTCCAACAGAACTGGATCAGCCCTGAGGGAACCTCCTGGGCAAGAGCTGGATGCTGCAACAAGCATCAGCCCTCTGTCCCCACTCCCCCATCTCCTCCCCTACCTAAACCCATAGCTACAATGCTATCCCCTGGGCTTGCTGGGAGAGAACATGAGGCCACCTGTGCAAGGTCAACTATCTTGATCAGAAAAAAAAGCAGACACTGGAACAAAATTTCAAAAGAGTTCCACATCATACTTCCACGACATGCAAGAAAGTCAAAGGACCTCAACTGGGTTCAAAAGGCATTCCCGAATTTGCATGGTGGGGTCAGAGGCTTGGGTGAGTGGACAGGTTCTAGAATGAATATGGTTTCATGAAATTTGAAGGAAAATGTGGGTCAACCTGCTTATCTAAATAATATAATTAATTACTAAGATATGTTGTGTGCTTGCTATGTGCTGGGAAATGTGCCAAGTACTTTAAATGGATTATTTAATTCAATCCTCCCAGCAAGTGAATGAGGTATGTATTATTACCATCTCTCTTGATAGGGAAGGAAGCTGAGTGGGTCGGTCAGTTGCCCAAGGTCACAGAGATAGTACGTAGAGGAATAAGGACTCAAATGCAGGCGTTTCTGGTGTCAGAGCCTAAGCGTTTAATTACTGCTTTTGAAGGAACTGAAATCATAGGTGTGTGGAGAGCTGAAGTAAGCCAAAGTCCTTGGAAACTTTCATCAGCAAAACCATCGCAGAACCTTGCCTAAAACCTGTTTCTGTGAGGTCCTGTCACCTGCCTGAGTCATGGGGGATGAGGGCACAGCTGGGACCCTAGCCACTGAAGAAACCATTACTGATTTGCATGTCTTTTTTTTTTTGCTGTCTTTCTTGGGGAGGAGGTGGTGAGGGATGTTGCAACTCTTCCATTGATAACTGGGAGACCAGGGATGCGGCTGTCCCAGGGGCATTTGTTTGTCCTTGAGGAAGCCAATCCCCAAGACTGAAGTAGAGAGAGAGGAAGGTCAGAGAGAGAGACACTGAGGAAAATGAAGGGCTGTGAAGTGAGGTAGAAGGGACTGTGCCCAGCACATGGAGCCCTCTCTCATCCTGCTTTCATTCTCATAAGTTCATACTTGGTGATATAAATCCCAAACTGACCTTTGAAGCCCTTAATTCTGACCCCTTCACTTATTCAGTGACACCCTTACCAAACCTGGTGCTGCTCTCCCCACAATGAGCAAAGACTGGGTTTGGTGCTCCCAGACTCCTTGACTGTTCTTTGTCTGCACTCAATCAGTAGCCGTTCGTATTCATTTAAATGTATACCTCAGATGGTTCTGTTGGCATTTGAAAAGTCATTTCCAATTATGCAATAAAATGACTTAAGTTTTTTAAAATATAATTTATTTTATTTTATTTTTGAGAGACAGCACATGCCGGCAGGGGAGGGGCAGAGAGAGAGAGAGAGAGAGACAAGATTAGAAGCAGGCTCTGCACTGACAGCAGTGAGTTCAGTGCGGGGCTTGAACTCATGAACTTCGAGATCACCACCTGAGTCAAAGTCGCCACCCAGGTGCCGCTTAAGTTTTTATTGTCAGTGATGTGAATGGAAGAGAGACACTTAGGGAGAGGAAATGGAGATTCTTTTCCAGGTTAGAGATAGTCTGGGTTGTGAAGCAGAGGGAAGCCCATCGGTCTACAGGGATGTACTTGGCAGTCACACACTGTGAATCGTGGGGACTCAAGAGCCAGAGAGGAGAGCTGTGAGCAAACACGAGGTTGAAGATTATCTCCTTAGAGGCCCCATCTCTGAACATCAACACAGCCCTATGCCCCGGGGCATCTCCTATGATGTAAGCAAATTGAACAGTTGCCTAGTCACATCTTTGGGCACCTCCCATCCCAGGGGAAGAGCCAGATCTCCAGGGCCAGAGACTGATGAGAAAGAAAGCGATTTGTACTTAATAATAGAGCTATTTACTGACAGTCATAATAGAAACCAAAGAGAGCCAGGCAAGAATAGAGAGTCTTTTAAATGTTATCTTTTAAAAAAGATGTTTATTTATTTATTTTGAGAGAGAGCATGAGGGGGGGAGGGGGCAGAGAGAGAGGGAGAGACAGAATCCCAAGCAGGCTCCCCTGCTATTAGCACGGACCCCAACGTGGGGCTCCATCTCACAAACCGTGAAATCATGACCAGAGTTGAAATCAAGAGTCGGAAGCTTAACCAACTAAGCCACCCAGATGCCCCAAGAAGAGTCTTAACATGTAAATGTTATCACAAGTTTCTGATCACAGCAGAGAAAAGAGTAGAAAGAGAACATGAGAAGATGTCACACTGACAAGTGCCTTCAAGTTTTGATATTATTTGTTAAATTTATTAGAGTTGAACTATCTCGAGAGCAAATCAGGCATTTTGTTCCACAGAAATTTATTGAGTTTCTTGTTTAAGTTTGTATGTGACATGCAATGATACTAACGAAGTCTCTGACCCCAAGGAACTTGTAATGTAGACAGGGAGATAAAATACATGACTACAATATGAGGCAGAATTTAAGACATTTGGCACTTAATGGATTCAGAAGAAAGAAGTCACTTCTACCAGGGTGGTCAGGAAAGGCTTCATGGAGGAGGTGGGGTTTCTGCTGAGCCTTGAGTTTGAGTACACTCTTAATGGGAAGAGGTGGGTGAGGTAAAATGGATAGGCTGAGAAAACATGTGGAGTACTATGCCAAGAAAGGAGATCCTGTAAGAAAAGTGGGGATTATCGACTCTCCAAGTGCACAGAGACATCAAAGAGGCACAAGGCTGAGAAGGCCGGTTTGAGAACCGTTTCCAGAAGGAAGTAAGGAACATGGGTTGAAATGACATAGGAAGTAAGCGGGTGGCAGGGGGGAGTAAGAACAGCAAACAGACTGAGTCACTAAACCGCATAGTTGAGGGAAGGAGAGGGAGAGAAACAAGATACCCTGTGGAGCTGGTTTTCGTTGGTCTATTTGTATGTTGAGCATGAGGGACAGGAACTACTAAGAGGGGCAACCTCGGGTTCAGAGGTGGAGGTAGGACATTCCTAGTCAGGTTCAAGAGGAAAGGAACAGCATTTAACCTTGTGCAGGACACTGCCTCTATGGAAATGTGGTAAGGAAGATGAGAATGGAGAGTCAGAAGTTTTTTGAGGAGGAGAGGAACAAGTCCATTTTAATTTGAGTTTCACCGCAAACAGACCGCGAGACAAGGATCTGGGTGCAATTAGTGCATGTAAGTGTGTGGCTGAGCAGATTACTATGGGCAACGGAGGCTCAGTTCTGCTGGGGACACATAAAAGGCTGTGGAATATGGCTGAGAATTGTCACCCTTAGGGGTGAGGAAGGTGGGGTATTTATCCATTTATTATGGGTTGAGGGAGTGGTCCTGGGGTTTAACTCTGAGGAAAAGCTCTTGGAGAAGCGCAGGCTTCTGTGTGTGTGTGTGTGTGTGTGTGTGTGTGAGAGAGAGAGAGAGAGAGAGCGAGAGAGAGATGGGTGGGGCACTGTCAGGGCTGGCTACAGGCTAAAGAGGCTCCTTGAGTCAGGGAGAGGGAATCTGAGAGCCTGGCACTGTGGCATATTTCTTGGGAGAAGCACATGCTTGGCATAGATCTGGCACATGGGAACCAGCTGGGCTTATCTGCGGAAATGGTTCCTTTGTGCACAAAGAACAAATCTGGAAATGTACCCCGTGGAGAGGAGAGGAGAGAGAGAAACAGGGAAAACAGGGAGGTTGTCAGTCAGGATCAGATTTTAGTTGTGTTTCATGTGACTTGGGGAAAAAATTGGGGATGGAGGGAAGATTTGTTTTTACTTTATTTTTTTAAGCAAGTTTAAGAAGAAGGAACAGATTTCCCATATCTCTCCTGTCCCCACACATGTCTAGCCTCCCGCATGACTCACATCACTCACCAGAATGGTGCATTTGTTAAAATTTTTTTTAATGTTTATTTGTTTTTGAAAGAGAGAGAGAGAGAGTGCAACAGGGGCAGGGGCAAAGAGAGAGGGAGACACAGAATCTGAAGCAGGCTCCAGGCTCTGAGCTGTCAGCATAGAGCCTGATGTGGAGCTCGAACTCAAGAACCGAGAGATCATTGACCTGAGTTGAAGTCAGATGCTTAACCGACTGAGCCCCACAGGTGCCCCAGAATGGTGCATTTTTTACCAATGACGAACCTGCATTGACAAATCATAATGACCCAAAGCCTGTAGTCTGTCTACCTGAGGGTTCATTCTTGGTGTTGTACATTCTATGGGTTGGGCAAATGCAAAATGATGTGTATCTATCATTGCAGTTCCACATAGAGGATTTTCACTACAGTGAAAGTCCTCTGTGCCCACCGACTCATCCTTTTTCCCAGCCCCTAACCCATGGCAACCACTGAACTTTTTACCATCTACATACTTTTTCGTCTCCAGGACTGTCATATAGTTGGAATCATACAGTATGCTGCCTCTTCAGGTTGACTTCTTTCACTTAGTAATATGCATTTAAGGTTCCTGAGGGGAGATTTTGTTTTTCTCTGAAATTACAAAAAGAGGATTCTAAGAAAAGTGAGGATCCACGGTTCTATGGTTTCTGGAAAATGAAAACCTAAAAGTGTATCATTGCATATTTAAAAAAAAAATTTTTTAATGTTTATTTATTTTTGAGACAGAGACAGAGCATGAACAGGAGAGGGGCAGAGAGAGAGGGAGACACAGAATCTGAAGCAGGCTCCAGGCTCTGAGCTGTCGGCACAGAGCCCGACACGGGGCTCGAACCCACAAACCGCGAGATCATGACCTGAGCCGAAGTTGGAGGCTTAACCGACTGAGCCACCCAGACACCCCTATCATTGTGTATTTTACCTGTGAGACCTGGAAAGCAGGAGACCGAACGTTAGGATTATAAACAGCATGCCACGCCCAGCGTTATGTGGTTTACTTCTAACTGTTCTAGCAGCGCTCACTGTTGGACCGCATCAATAAAACCTTCATAACATTGGATGATTCACAACAGCCCATGGGGATCTGCAGGATGATAAGCCCAAACTGTTGCTAGGAGAAAGGCCCCTGGTGAGTGGAAAGATGCCAGCTGGAAGCTTCAGCTCCACGGACACAACCACAGCCCCAGCAGTTTCTGCAGGGCTGGGGACACAGGCACCATGGGAATACTTCTCCCACTGCATCTATGAAGCCATGGACATGGGAGCCCAGCCCAGAATTGAAATGGCTTCCTCATTTCTGCTAATCATTTAACTCACCCAACATTGGCATGATTGACTGGGCGTATTTGAAGGATCACCCGAATACAAGCAATTCCTATCTAGGACTGAGTTGAGGTTCCTTAGCTGAAATCCAGATGAAAAGATGAGAATTGCATTTGTTTCTTTCTACATCCACTGTATACAGAAATATGACATTTATCATAATATTCCATGTATTCCATTTGTAATCTTATCAAAGAAATCTGGTTAATTTAACTCGATTTATCATCTCAGAGGGAAATGCTGCCTCCTTCATTTCATGATGTTCCCACCAAGGTGAATATGGATTGCACATCTTATTTTCTCAGCCTGATGTTAAACTAATTGACCTTAATTTTCCTGGAGGTTTTTTCTCCTTCTTTCTTCATCTGACCTTCTCAAATACTTTTTTAAAGAAGAATCTCTACTCCAAAAATTAGTGAAATGAATTTATGATTCTGGCTCTCAACCTTCTGGTATTGGTTTTACCCCTGGTACGTTATGATTTTACCCCTAAAGATTTCAAATTTATCAATAAATAATTAAAATGCAGTGGAACCCTGTTCTTGCACCAGTGTGAGGGGCCCAGGAGAGCAATTCCCTCAGGCCTCAGCATTCTAGGGGAGGCTGTGAGGTGCATAGGGCAGGCATTAAGCTGCAGGCCAAGAGGCAGATACCAACGATTAGTTGTGGGACCTCAGATACATGAGTTGTCCTTGGGGGTTCAGTTTATACCTATAAAATGAGGAAACCAGATTAGATCATTTCAAATATCTGCATGTTTAGAGTGGCTAAATATATAACTGGGAAATAGTGATGTAATGTTTGTTTTTGATTTGGAAAAAGGCTATAGTAATAGTGAGGTTAAGGAAAATTGCCTCCACAAATCTCTCCTGAAAAATAAACGCAGTTCCCTGAGAAAGGCACCTTGTCTGAGCATCAGCTGGTAATGCGAGTTGGTCGGGGAATGGATGGTTTTGGGCCAAAGAATTATCGAGAGAAAATCCACACCTGGCTTGTTTAGACTTGGGGACAGTGGGGGCAAGGGGTCAAAGCCTTCTGAACCATGAACCACTCACCATAATAAAAGTAAATTGGACCTTCTTTTTGCAGTAAACTAGGTAACACTAGGTAACACTAGGTAACAGTGGCGGAATGCTACATGACTGCGTGAGCTCTTGGTCCCCTTCACTGCCTGTGATCCTCCCCGAACTGCATTCCTGGTGGTAAAAATAGCCAGCACTCTACAGCACTTACTAGGCTCAGGCACCTTTCAAGGGCCTTAGAGATGTTAACTTGCTTAATCCTATAACCTGCCATGAAATAAGCACTATTCTAATCACATTTCACAGATGGGGAAATTGAAGTGTAGAAAAGTTCAGTGACTGACCGAAGTCATACCGTGGGTAAGTAGGGATTCAAACCCGGTAGTCTAGCTGAGGTGTGCTCATCACCATGAGGGTTTACCTGGTAGGGGAGGTAATGCCTCCTTGAAGTTATTTATGCTGTGAGAGGTGGTTGATATTGCCAAGAGAAAGTTGCTGCTGCTGCTGGTGTGTGTGTGTGTGTGTGTGTGTGTGTGTGTGTGTGTGTGATAAAAGCTTTACTTTGAATAATTTAAGAATCCTCTGATGCCTTCCTAGGACAGAGCCTGAGCCGGGTCTTCCCAACTTTGTTGACCTTGACCATGAGGGCTGGTCAAGATGGAGGGAGGTGGGATAGAGGGCAGGACAGAGGGATGGGAGAGGAAACCCAGAGGACATCATGGAAGAAAGGACCCCTGGACATCTGTCAAGGCTTGAACAGACTGGAAGGCCAACTAGTGGGAGCAGGAGAGACCCTGGGGGCATCTTTTGGAATCCAGGCTTGTTTTTGATTGACAGGAAGGAGACTGGCTCTCTTTGAGGAAGGAGGACACACACAGAGCCTTCTAGATAATGGGCACAAAGGAGGAACAGGAGGGACCTGAAGGTTAGGAAAGCCCTCTTTACTGACTATCTGCAGTAGTGCTCCTCCTGGAGAATCTGGTTCAGTATACCTAGAGTCTTTATTTTTTAAAAATTCCCCTGGATGAATTCAACACGCATCACTTGCACAAAACACTGATCTGGTCCAGCCCTTTGCAGGTAAGTGTAGCTTGTGGCACATTTGTGTAGCTAAATAAGGTTTTATGTCCTCTTTATGGATGACAAATGTGTCTTTCAGACTCCCACAGGGTGTGAGGGGAGGTGCCCTATTGGCAGGTTAAAGTGAGGATCCTGCAGAAAAGGAAGACAACCACTGGTGAGGGATTTCTGCTGACCTGAGGTTTATTCAGTGATGAACTACAAAATGACTTGAAGAAAACCAAGAGAAATCTCAGCACCATCCTTTGCCTTTATCTGCATCAGAAATCATTCATTGGGAAGTTGCCTTCTTTCAGGGGAAGGGCTGAGCCTTTCCTGCAGGACATTAACAGCAGTCATGCTTACATAATGCTTTATCATTTTCTTTCTTTCTTTTTGTTTATTTATTTATTTCAAAGACAGAAAGCACGAATGGGGGGAGGCCAAAGAGAGAGGCAGACAGAGAATCCCAAGCAGGCTCCAAACTGTCAGCACCAGCCTGATGTGCAGCTCCAACCCACAAACCATGAGATCGTGACCTGAGCCAAAGTCAGGTGCTTAACTGACTGAGCCACCCAGATGCCCCTGTTTTATCATTTTCAAAACGTCTTCCATTTATAATTTCTCTAGGATGAGGAAGGTACTTGACTTGTGCCTAAGTATACTCACTTCTTTTAATGTTGTTTGGGCTTTCATATCAGTTTATGAATCCAAATTAGAGATTAGTTAGTATTTATGTTGATAGTTGATAGTCAATTTTATAAGAAAACATAATTAACCAAATCTGGGTCTTAGTTATATATTTTAAACTTCTGACTTTCTGGCACCATCCAGTTGGAATTATTGTTGCCCTCCTGAGAGGAAAGAGTTAACAAGCAAGTCTGGTTATATCTCTTTGGGTGTCTCAAGGGACCATGGTTGACTCTTGTCCAATCCCTGGGAATGTGACTCTTGCAGAGTTTTTGAAGCTAGCAATTGATTTTATCACATACACTAGGAGCAATGGACTTCAGAATACCAGACCATCGGGTTGCTTTGCATGAACATCAAGATTAATGATGAGTATGCAGGCTATCAGTGGGGTACAGAATTTTGGTTGCTATGGTTGGTTGTTAGAACCATATGCCTGCATAACCAGCCTCCCATATAAACCTCGGACGATGAGATTCAAATAGGTTTCCCTGGACAGAGACATTTCACACATGTCCCTGTAGTTCCCTGCCAGGTAGAGAGAGAGCACTCCTAAGATTCTCAGATGACGAAGGACATCAGAAGTGTATGCTGGATCTTTCTGGACTCTACCAATGCACATCTATTACCAGTTGCTTTGCTCTGTATCTCTTGGTGTAATAAATCTTAGCTGTGAGTATTACTTACTATGGAGTTTGTGAGCCTTCTAGCTCTTGAACTTAGGGAAGTTGTGAGATCTCCGATACACTTTTACTTATCACACTAATCGTGACCAGGTTAACAGTCTCAGGCCTGTCATCATAGAATACCTAGCATTGGCTTTATTGCCATAGACTGGGTATCTGGCACCTGTATAACAAGCCATGGTTTGGCCTTTCCTACACCCTAATACATGGGTTTAATCTCTATAATGATGTTGGTCTTGATTTCTCTGTATGGCATTGTAGTTTCTTATTGGAATGGAGGTGCTGCCCAGAAGCCCATCCTTTCTGCCGGGTCCAACAACACTGTTTGGTGTGCCAGTTCTTCTCATCCCAGTCTTGCCTCTGCTCTCTTCTTGTGGACACCTGCGACACCTGAATTACTACCATTGTAGCTACATATACTTGGGAGTAGGCCTCACTATCATTTACAGAGATTGGGGAAGTTATCTGGCTTTCAGACCATCCATTCCCAGAAGGAAATGACCGGTTTCAATATGACTGCTTTGAAAGCCCAAATCTGTCCAAGACAGAATATAAGCATATGGGAATCAATAAGAAATGAATTTGACACACCTTGAGCTCCCCCTGCCCTAACATTTCTGTAGAAACCATCAAGGCAAATGATGGTAGTGAGGTGCAGGAGCAGAGCCGGGTGGCCCAGGATGGAATAGCGGAGACTAAGTGAAATGAAAACATCTGTATTGAGGGTAACCTGGTGTATGGTATCAGAGTCTGAGCAGGGTGAGGAGTGTACTCATGTAGACAGAAAGACATTCACGTGGAAGTATGACCTGGTTTGGATATTGGAGCCCAGTTGGAGTGAGGAAGGAATCTTCTCAGGATGGTGGCTTGGTTAGGGTGTCAAATTCTAAGTGAAATGGGGAGAAAAGTCACACCTTGGTGGTAGTGATCTAGTTGGAGTGGCAGAGCCCGCCAGGGAGAGCATTTGGCTGGCAAAAAGGGGGCAATAGTGGGAAGATTGGCTTACAAAGAGGGATTCATCAAACAAGTAAATATATTGGTGATAATGGGAGCCAGGTTACTCATTGCTGGAGGAATTATAAATATGGAAAGAGAGAAAAATAGAATTAACCTTAGAGCATTGACTGAAATTGAAGATAACTGTGTGAATCCATTGTTTTCCATATAAATACAGAAATAAGTATGAAGTAAATCTTTCAGAAACAGTACTTAGGATTTTAGTCTCAGTCCCCTGAAAGGTCCTTGGAATCCTTAAGCAACCAGCACACCTAGTACCCAGATTTTGGTTTGTAAACACTTTTCTGATCTGAAAAAGACCAGAACTTCGTGGAAAAAAATTATTGATTCTGGGTGAGCCTAGAACAGCCTTTTGACCAGAAAGTAGTAAAGAAGTGCTCAAAAAATGATTAGAAAATCTTTTTTGAACTTAGCAACTCAACACCCAAGAAACAAATAATCCAGTGAAGAAATGGACAGAAGACATGCATAGACATTTTTTCCAAAGAAGACATCCAAATGGCTAACAGACACATGAAAAGATGCTCAACATCACTCATCATCAGGGAAATACAAATCAAAACCACATTGAGATACCACCTCACACTGGTCAGAGTGGTTAAAAATAACAACTCAGGAAACGAGATGTTGGCAAGGATGTGGAGAAAAGGAAACTCTTGCATTGTAGATGGGAATGCAAACTGGTAGAGCCACTCTGGAAAACAGTGTGGAGGTTCCTCAAAAAATTAAAGATGGAATTACCCTACGATCCAGCAATAACACTATTAGGAATTTATCCAAAGAATACAGGAGTGTTGATTCACAGAGGCACTTGCACCCCAATGTTTATAGCAGTGCTATCAACAATAGCCAAATCATGGAGAGAGTCTAAATGTCCATCAACTGATGAATGGATAAAGAATATGTGGTATATATATATATATAAAATATAAAATAATACTCAGTGATGAAAAAGAATGAAATCTTGCCATTTGCAGCAACATGGATGGAACTGGAAGTTATTATGCTAAGTGAGATAAGTAAGTCAGAGAAAGACAGATATCATATGTTTTCACTCATATGTGGAAATTGAGAAACTTAACAGAAGACCATGGGGGAAGGGAAGGGGAAAAAAATAGTTACAGAAAGGGAGGGAGGCAAACCATAAGAGACTCTTAAATACAGAGAACAAGCTAAGGGTTGATGGGAGGTGGTCAGGAGAGAGAGGAAAATGGGTGAAGGGCATTGAGGAGGGCACTTGTTAGGATGAGCATTGGGTATTGTATTTAAGCAATGAATCACAGGAATCTACCCCCAAAGCCAAGAGCACACTGTATATATACACTGTATGTTAGGCAACTTGACAACAAATTATATTAAAAATAATAATAAATAAATAGATAAATACAGGGAACAAACTAAGGGTGGAAAGAGGTGGGGGTCGGGGGGGGGTGGAGAAAATGGGTGATGGGCATTGAGGAGGGCACTTGTTGGGATGAGCAGTGGATGTTTTATGTAAGTGGTGAATCATGGGAATCTACTCCCAAAGCCAAGAGCACATCATATACACTGTATGTTAGCTAACTTGACAATAAATTATACATACATATATATATATATATATATATATATATATATATATATATATAATAGTATATCTGAAAAACAAACATGTGACAATTAAAAAAACAAACAAAAAACAAATGTCTCATCAATAGCCTAATCTCCAGGAACTCCCTACTATCTTAATGATAATGCTTTGCTAGAGGGAGAAACAACCTTAGTTTGACAATAGCTGGGCTTCCAGTAATCTGCAAATCCTCTTTAGCATATGGAAGTCCTTTTAGGAAACTTTCTCTTGACTTTACCTCTCCCAACTACACGGTATATAAATAGTCACTTTGCACAACCCCACTGCAGCTCTTTCTGCCCATGGATCCTGTCCCTGTGCTTTAATAAAATCACATTTTTGCACAAGAAAGAAAGAAAGAAAGAAAGAAAGAAAGAAAGAAAGAAAGAAAATGGTGAGAACATGTTGGGGTACCTGGGTGGCTTAGTTGGTTAAGCGTCCGACTCTTGGTTTCAGCTCAGGTAATGATATTATGGTTTATGGGTTCGAGCCCTGCATTGGGTTCTGCACTGGCAGTACAGAGTCTGCTTAGGATTCTCTCTCTCTCCCTTTCTCTCTGCCCCTTCCCTGTTCACACACACACTCTTTCTAAATAAATATATAAGTAAACATTTTTTTTAAATGATGAGAACATGTCAAAGATATACAGAGCTGTTTGAAGGGGCTCATTCAACAAAACATTGATGAGAACATCAAAATCAAAATGATAAGAATAGATCACAAACCCTTGAATAAAGTAGAAATTCCTAAGTACATACTAATATAGATGAATAAATGAATAAATGAATAGTTGTATGAAGAACAGCATAATACAAAATATAGATTAACTATAAAGGGAATGAAAATTGACTTTACAGTGGAGAAGCCTGGCAGATAACACCTTTACCAACTTATCAAAGTAAACATCACCAGTAATGAGACAAATCAAAATCATGAACCACTTGATATAATGCAATGTGAAAAATGTGGTCTCAATATTGTGATATTCCTGCAGAATTGCTTGATCAGAATATAATCATTAGAAACACCAGACGAACCCAAACTGAGAGACATTCCTCGAAGTAACTGGTCTATCATCTTCACAGGGGTCAAGATCATGAAAGTCAAGAAAAAGTAAATAAATGTTTTAGACTGAAAGAGACTGTAGGCACATGATAGCTAAATGAAGGGTTCCAACTAGATCTTTTTGCTCTCAAGGACATTATTGGGACAGTTGGTGAAATTTGAATGGCTTTGAGGATCAGACGATAGTAATATATCATCATTAATTTCCCAATTGTAACTGTTGTGTTGTTCTGTAGGAAAATGTCCTTATTTGTAGGAAATATACACCCAAGAATTTGGGAGTGGCAGGGCATCATTGGCAACCTACTCCAAAGTAGAACAGGAAAAAAAAAGTGCTTTGCACTGTACTTTCAACTTTTCTGTAAGCTTGAAGTTATTTCAAAGTACATTGTTTAAAATGTTTTTTTAAAATATGGTGAATCCTGTGTAACTGCCATCTTGTGTCCCTGTGAGTATGACCTAATCTCAGCTGGTCCCCCAGAGACCCCTTGAATGCCAGCCCTCACCCCCTCGAGGTCCCATTTCTGCTCCAACAAGAGAGCAGAACGAAACTGGTGTGAACCCAGAGAAATTTGCCAAATTGCAAGCACAGGTGTGCAGTGGTGGGAAAGGAGCAGCTCCCTGAAAGAGGAGGTAGTTTGCAGAATGGTTACAACAGATGATAAAAAACTTCAGTTCTCCTTAAAGAAGTTGGGGGTAAACAATACCTCTGGTATTGATCCACTCTAACAACCCTAAAGTTCAGTCATTACAGGCCATGCTGAGAGGAAGCATCTGACAGAAATGCTACCCAGTATGGTAAACCAACTTGGTGCAGACAGTCTGACTAATTTCAGAAGATTGGCCTGAAGCTCTGCTCACACAATCTGTGGATGGAAAAGCACCACTTGCTACCAGAGAGGAAGAGGAGGATGAAGTTCCAGATCTCGTGGAGAATGTTTTGAAGCTTCCAAGAATGGAACAGAGTTGTGTCAACCTCTGAAGAAGATAGAACTTGAAGAAGTTACTAGGGGCTGCTATTTCATATTATGACTGGTTTTTAATTTTTTTACATTTATTTATTTGGAGCGGGGGAGGGGCAGAGAGAGAGGAAGACCGAGAATCCTAAGCAGGATCTGCACTGTCAGCATACAGCCTGACTCAGGGCTTGATCTCAGGAACCGTGAGATCATAAACTGAGTTGAGATCAAGAGTTGGATGCTTAACTGACTGAGTCACCCAGATGTCCCATGACTACTTTTTAAAGTTTTGTTCATGCATCTGACAAAATCCAGATCCCTAAGCCCAAGCCCCTTGGACACTGCAACTCTGCTCAGTTTTTGCTTAGACACAATTCATTCTTTGCAGCTAATTAAGCTGAAGAAACCTGGGAATAAAGTTTGAAACAGGTTAATAAAGTTATCTGCAGGGTGCCTGGGTGGCTCAGTCAGTTAAGTGAGTTTAAGAGCCAACTTCAGCTCAGGCCATAATCTCAAGGTTTGTGAGTTCAAGCCCTGCATTGGGCTCTGTGCTGACAACTCAGAACCTGGAGCCTCCTTTGGATTCTGTCTCCCTCTCTCTCTGTCCCTCCCCTGCTTGCACTCTCTTTCTCTCAAAAATAAAATAAACAAAAAAAAAAATAAATAAAGTTCTTTGCCTAGTTAAAAAAATAGGATGAGTCCCTTTTTAATTAATTAACTATAATATTTATTGAGTGGCTCAAACAGGAAATCATACGAGATTTCAGGTTACCTCTCTCCCCTTCACCTCTAAGTAGCCCACCAGCCAGTATCTCCTTTCTAGAGCCCAAGCTCAACCTATCAGCAAAGCCACTGGACAAACACCAAAGAACTCTGTGGCCAATCGTTTCTCATCTTAAATATCTGTTTCAGCTGAGGAGAGAACAACATTTTTCCCAGTTACTCCAAGGGTACCCTAACTTGACAAAAATCAAAGCCCCTACTCCAGCTATGGGGCCACTGACTTCTAGAAACCTGTTCTTTTTCTTTAAAAAATTTTAAGGCAACATCTTTAGTGCTGAGATAAAGTTAAGTGGAGCTGCTGGATAAAAAGAACCAAATTAATGAAAATAAGAAACAGCCATGTGGACAGGGGAGGACGAAAGACCTAGCAAAGCCCTGGCTTATAGTCCCACTCCTCCTGGTTCACTTTCTGGAAACTGTGTGTCTCCATACAACAATCAGGAAAGCTCTGCAGGGAGTAGAGCACCCTTGACCGAGTGAATAAACTGAAAAACAGGCATCCAGCACCAGCCTGTTACAAGGCTCTGAAATCAAGTCAGAAAAGTCAGATTGAGAGTAATTCAGTTACCTGAATAATGATTTTGGGTTCAAAATAACTGCGACTATTGCTTCCTTTGATCAAAAATTCTTTTTGTAAAAGTTTTTTTTCCTGCATCCCTGCTGGACAACAGACCATTTCTTGGAAGGTGCCTGGGGAATCTGCTATTAGTAGAGAAGCTAATTTTAATGAGGCAGTTTGAATACCCTCCCCAGCAGTCTGGGTGCAGGCCCAAGCCTTTCTTGGAGTGTTTGTCCTTCTCCTGCCCTCAGAGGAATTAATTTCTTTGTCCTGCTGATTTCCTTTCCCTGCTTAAAATGGAAAAAAAAAAAAAAAAAAAAAAGAAAAAGAAAAAGAAAAAGAAAAGAAAAGGTTCTGTTGGACTTACCCTGTATTTGTGTCCCTTCCCTCTTGACTCACTTGGATTTTTTTGTGTGTTTGACCTTTCCTTACTTTTAAAGTCTGGTTGATTTTGGCTGACATGAGTTTAAATGTGTCTACATGTCTGCATACCAAATAAATATAGCAACATCAGTTTGGACTTCTCTGGAATTCAAAGATAAAGCTTCCACCTTGCAGCTTAATCCCTTAAAGGGAACGGCTCTTTCCCATTTCTCTCCAACCTGGGGTCAGTTCTAGAAAGAGATATCTATATTTAATGTTCTCAGGATCCGGGAATGCAATATCATATCCATTGAACATAATTACTATTATGTGACCATATTTGGTCATTTACTCTTACATTCAACAAATATTTGTTTGTTCTGCTAAGTCTTGGAGACATAAAACGAAGTCTTATACACAGAGACTCTCAAGATGCTTAAGGTCCACAGAGATATGAGCAAGTAAATCAACAGGCTCAGTACAAATCATTGTTGGTATAGGTGGCACAGAGGAACAATGTCTGACTGGGTTGGAGGGAGCCAGAGAAAGTCCACAAGAAACCATTGCTTGAGCTTGGTTCTGAAAGGCAGAAACATGGGCTGGAAATCAATGGAGGCATTAAGAGGTAGAAAATTCCTTTCAGGCAGAGGAGAGAGCATGTGTGAAGACCAGAGGCAGGAAAATGCCCTAAGTGTTCTAAGAACTCCCAGTGGGTCCACTTGACTAGAACACACGAAATGTGGTGGGACATGAGGAGAAAGGAAGCAGGAAAGAAGAAGAGAGGGGGAACTGCATACAGAGGGCTTGTATATTCTGTTTGGGGGCTTGCACATGGCTTTAAAAACCCTCTAGAATATTACCAGCAGGGTCCCCTTTGGTGTCACAGTTTTTAATATGCAAAATTGCTTTTGCTAGGTGGGACCATATTTTCCAGAAATTGGGAATCTCTTCTGACAAATTTGAGTACACTTGCAGAAACAACAGAGCAAAATATATGGAACCATGATGGATCTTGACAACTGACCGGTAGAGTGGTAGGGGGTTGGGTCTGACCCCTAATTCTATATGCTTCTCCTCTTACCAATTTCAGTGTGCTTTCTGGGATTTAAATAGCCCCATACTTGGTTTTATAATTTTAGTGGCATCCACATTGGTTTATGATAATTTGGTTAAAGTCTGGCAGAGGTATTTCTAAATTTGCAGTGATCAGAATTTCCTATTTATTTATTCAACAAATAATTACCGATCACCTAAAATGCCAAATATGGTTCTAGATGTTAGAGATACAGCAATGAACAAAATAAAGCTCCTGCTCACTGGAACTAAGATTCTGGTGGAAGAAAACAGAAGCTAAACAAACAAAAAAAAATAATCCATCATATTATTCTATTGGAAGTTGATCAAGGCATTGGAAAAAAGCAAAGCAGGGATGGGCTATAGGAAGTGTCAGGGGCTAGGAACTGAATTTTAACTTTGATGGTCAGGGCAGGTCTTATTGAAGGTCACATTTAAGCAAAGATGTGCAGGATATCTGAGTTAGAGAGGACAAGTACAAAGGCCATGAGGTGGGAGCATACCTAGCATGTTTGAAGTTTGAGGAACAAATGACAAGCAGGCCAGTGTGGCTAGAGCTGAGTGAGCAGGAGTGAGTAGCAGAATACTAGGTCAGCGAGGTGGTGATTCTGAACTGGACTGCCTTGGCTCATTATATGTAGCTGGCACGTCAGCTTGGGCTGGACACCTTAGGATGGCTTTCTGCCTTATATCTGGGTGTTGTCAGGCTGGTTGTTCTCAGCTAGGGTCTCGACCGGGACAGCTAGTCCCTGTTCCTGTAGTGTCTCATCTTCCCGCAGGACAGCCTGGGCTTCCTCACATAGTCAGAAGAGTTGTAAGCCCAAGAGTGTAAGCCTAATGTGCAAGAGTTTTGCAAGCCTCTGTCAGCAACACATTATGCTAATATCCAGTTGGTCAAAGCAAATGACCCTGAGAAGCCCAGAATCAATGTGAGTGAGGACTTCACAGGGAATGGATACAGCAGTGAGTCTTCAGGGATATTATTGTAACAATCAGTTATATCCCTCATGCCATCTAACACAGCGCCGGGCCATACTGATTGCTCACTAAATAAACATGGTGATCATTGACTGTTTCTTTTCCCCTCTCACTTAAGAAACTGTATTCTTTCAAGAGGCTAAGTGTCTTACGCTTTTCAGTTTTAGTAGATTTTATTTTTAAAGCATGTTTAAGTTTACAACAGAATTGAATAGAAAGTACAGAGATGTCCTTCCTCCACACCGGTACAACTTCCTGCACTATCAACATCCATAACCAGACTAGTACATGTATTACTATCAACGAACCTGCATCAACCCATCATTATCCACCAATTTTACATTAAGGTTTACACTTGATGTTGCACATTTGTTTGGACAGATGTATAATGGATAATGACATGGATCTACCATAATAATATTATAGAGAATAGTGTCACTGCCCTTGTATTGTGCTGTCTTCTTTTCCCAGAACACTGATCCTTTGCACTGTCATCCTTAAAGTCCTAGATTGGACTCTCTCCCATCCAGAAAGTCTTCCAGGGCACTTCCAGCAGGGCTAATTGCCTGTGAACTCTGGGCCTCACAGAACACTATACTAATATTATTTTTTCTAAATTAATTGTATGTTTTTATTCCTGGCCCTCCAGGAGGCTGTAATTCCCTATTGCAAGGGAATGTAGAGGGACCTTATAATATAATTAGCATTATCATCATCATTATAGCTACCCTTAATGGAGTTCTTATGTTCTAGGTAATGTTTACATCTGTTGATTCATTTAAGTTACGTGGTCATGGAAACAAGTGCTCACATATGTAAGTCTTTGAACTTCCTAATTCTGTACCCCTCCCTTGGTTTTTTCCTATTGTACCTGCATATAAATTTAAGAGAAGCTTCTCTTTTGTTTTTCATCCTCTGCTTGTGAAGAGTTATAACACTGACATATTCATGAAGTGAAGACAAAGAAGACTAGAGGAAACTAAAAGATGTAAAGAAATAAAGGACTTATTGCAATCTTTGGCATGCAACTTGATAAATATAAACTTGATAAAATATCCTTTTCCTTGCAACCTGTTAGACTTTATCTGTGCTAATCATTTGTGCCACTAGATGGCAGACTTTTGGTCTAAAAACTACAGACAAATACATACCTTAAACTATTTCTTGGGTTCCCTCCATTTGTATTTTATGGTGGCTTTTAAAGTGTCAGAGTACGGGTGCCTGGGTGGCTCAATCAGTTAAGCATCTGACTTTGGTTCAGGTCATGATCTCACTGTTCGTGGGTTCAAGCCCCACATCGGGCTCTGTGCTGACAGCTCAGAGCCTGGAGCCTGCTTCTGATTCTGTGTCTCCCACTCTCTCTGCCCCTCCCTGACCCATTCTCTGTCTCTCTCACTCCTAAAAATGAATAAATGTTTAAAAAAATTATCCATATGTGCAGCAATATACTCTTTGAGATAATTCTGTTGGAGAGTTTGCTGCCAGAGATCATTCAGATATCTTTCCCTAAGAATTTAGAGTACAGGAACTTCAACAAGATTTTGTGGGGAAACTGGGATTTTCTCCAAAGTTTGTAATAAATAATGTTTGAAAACATTTATTGAGCACTTACTATGTGCCAGTTATTATGCTAAGACTATTCATTGTAAGCCAATGATAAGTTGGAGATATTATATTTTTTTCAACCAATTTATGTTTACTCCAAAATTGCAACATGGGTTCAACATTTGAAAAATCAATGTAATTTTCTGTACTAAGATAATAACAGTGGGAAATTATATAATTTTCTAATATAGGTGCAAAAGAGTCTTTGACAGAATTCAACATATATTCAAAGGAAAAACTTGTAGTGAACTGTGAATAGAAGGAAACTTCTTTAATTTGGTAAAGAGCACCTGAAAAAAACCTACAGCAAACATTATTCTGTTAAAATTTTTGGTAATGAAAGGCAATTTTAATACAAAACTTTCTACTATTTTTCCAACTCATTATTCTTTTTTAAAAATTGTGGTAAAATATACCTACATAAAATGTACTATTTTAGTCATTTTTAAGTGCAACCAACATCTTTCCAAACTGAAACTCTGTACCCATTGAACACTGTCTCCTCTGTCCCCTACTTTCCTAGGCCCTGGCAACCAACATTCTGCTTTCTGTCTCTATGAATTTGTCTGCTTTAGTTACCTCACATATGTAGAGTCATACAATGTTTGTCTTTTAATGACTGGCTTATTTCACTTAACATAATGTCTTCAAGTTTCATCCATATTGTAACATGTGTCAGAGTTTTCTTCCTTTTTAAGGCTGGATGATAATCCTATACACACACACACACACACACACACACACACACACATTTGTTTCCATTGATGAAAATTGAGTAGCTTCCATATTTAGCTATTATGAATAATGCCGCTGTGGGCATGGTTATACAAACATCTCTTCAGGTACCTGTTTTCAATTCTTCTGGGTACATACTTAGAGGAGGAATTATACGATCATATAGTGATTATTTTTTAAATATGTTTTATTTATTTTTGAGAGAGATAGCATGAGTCGGGGAGGGGCAGAGAGAGAGGGAGACACAGAACCTGAAGCAGCCTCCGGGCTCTGAGCTGTGACATGGGGCTCAGACTTGCAAACTGTGAAATCATGGCCTGAGCTGAAGTCAGAAGCTCAACCAACTGAGACACCCAGGTGTCCCAGATCATATAGCAATTCTTTTTTAAATTTTTTTAGGAACTACCATAACTACCATACTGTTTTCCATATCAGCTACACCATTTTACATTTTCACCAACAGTGCACAAGTGTCCAGTTTCTCCACAATCTTGCCCACACTTATTTCTGTTATTGTTATTCTGTTATTGTTATTTTTAATAGTAGCCATCCTTGCAGAGAGGGGCCAAGATGGTGCAACAGCATGGAAGTTTTCTGCCTCTCTCATCCCTGAAATGCAGCTAGATCAACACCAAACCTTCTTGTACACCTAGAAAACTGATCTGAGAATGAACACAATAATCTGCACAACTTGAACCACAGAACTTGGCAGGTACACGGCGCAGAGAGGGGAACTGGGGGAGAAAGAAGCCATCAAGGGTAGGGAGCTGTTTTTGCTTGCAGAGAGAGGACAGAGACAGGTGGGAGAGTACAGGAAAAGCACTCCCCACAAAATCAGCTGGAGAGAAAGAGAAAGAGTGGAAACACCATAAGAGACTTAACAAGAAGGAAAAAGGAGAGGGGTTTAAATACCTTTAAGACTCCATAAACAGGGGAGTGCAGAGTCTGAAACTCTGCAGCTCCATACCTGGAGGAGCTCTGGTGGGAAGGGTGAATCCTCAGGAGCAGCCAGGTCCAAGGCATCCTCTGACCACATGGGGAGAGGCAGTTCTCTGCTGAGAGGACATTTGGTAGAGGCTGTGGCCTCCCCACAGGCAAAGGTCCTAGTGGACTCTGGAGAACAGCCACATTTGCTGGTGTGGAAACAAGGACATTAAGGTTGAAGACTGGCACCAGATGTGTGTTGTGATTTGCCATAATCCCTAAAACACTGCTGCTACATGATCCTGTGAACTTTTTCTGGGGCAGGCTGGCACCCAGTTGCAGTCTCTGGGCATCTGTAGCAGCAGTTGTGTGAATGTTCCTGGGGGTGGGCAGCACCTGGCCATTGCTCAGCAAGACCCTCTCCCAGAGGGTCTGAGGGGGTCAAAGCCACAGGGCCCTCAGAAGTGAGAGGTTTGGAAACACAGCCCCATATGACATAAAATTCTGGAGGGACTTACCACCTGGCAGGCTGACAGCTTGGTTGTGGACAATGTAGAAGTGGGGAGTGGACAAAGCCGGAGACAAAGGAGGGATACTTGATTGCTGGTCAGGGAGAGCAGAATTCTGACACTAAAGACTGGGTAGCTGGGTGACACCATTTTTACCCCTCCTGCACATGTGCAAACACCCCTAAGCATGCCACAATGATCCACCCCAGTAAACTAAGCAGCACCATCTAGTGGAGAATGGAGCTGTTACATCAAGCCCCGTCCAACTGTGCTAGCCGTGCTCTAGAGGAACATCACAAGTCTCTGCCTGCGTAGTTTACGGAGTATAAAGTGCTTCACAGTTTAACTTCTAGGAAAACTGGATGTAATTTCAATCATATTTCATTCAGTTCACTAGTCCATCTACTCAATTTTTTTCTTTTTCTTTTCTTTTCCTTTTCTTGACTACAGAAAGAGAAAAAATTATTTTTGTTTTCCATTTTTATAAAAAAGATTTTTCTTTAATTTTCTCTACTATATTTCTTACTTTTTTGTAATTTTTAAATTCTGTTTTACTTTCATCATTTCATTTTATTCTATTTTACTATGTTAATTTTTTAAAAATTTCAAATGTTTTCCTTCCCCTGCCCCCTTTTTCTCTTTTCTTTTCTTTCCCTTTTTTCTCTATTCTGTCAAGCTTCTTTCAACAACCAGACCAAAACACACTGAGAATCTAGCATCCTTTATTTGACTTTTTGTGTTTTTTTAATTTTTTTTAATTTATATTTATTTTTTATTACATTGATTATTTTTCTTGCCCCAAAATGACAAATGAAGGAATTCACCCCAAAAGAAAGAACGGGAAGAAATGATAGCCAGGGCCTTAATCAACACAGATACAAGCAAAATGTCTGAACTGGAATTTAGAATCATGATAATAAGAATACTAGCTGGGATTGAAAAAAGCATGGAATCCCTTTTTGTGGCGATAAAAGAAGTAAAATCTAGTCAGGACAAAATTAAAAATGATATAATTGAGATGCAATCTCAAATGAATGCCCTGGCGACAAGGATGAATGAAGCAGAGCAGGGAATCAGCAAAATAGAGGACAAACTTACGGAAAATAATGAAGCAGAAAAAAAGAGAGAAACTAAGGCAAAAGAGTACGATATAAGAATTAGAGAACTCAGTGACTCATTAAAAAAGGATAACATCCTAATCATAGGGGTCCCAGAAGAGGAAGAGAGAGAAATAAGGGTAGAAGGTTTATGTGAGCAAATCATAGAGGAAAACTTTCCTAACCTAGGGAAAGACACAGATATCAAAATCCAGGAAGCACAGTATAGTCCCATTATATTCAACAAAAACTGACCATCAACAAGGCATATCATAGTCAAATTCACAAAATACACAGACAAGTTAAAAATCATGAAAGCAGCAAGGGAAAAAAAGTCCTTAACCTACAAGGGAAGACACATCAGGTTCACAGCAGACTCATCCACAGAAACTTGACAGGCCAGAAAGGAGTGGCAGGATATAGTCAATGTGCTGAATTGGAAAAATATACAGCCAAGAATTCTTTATCCAGCAAGACTGTCATTCAAAATAGGAGACAAAAAGTTTCCTAGACAAACAAAACCAAAAGAGTTTGTGACCATTAAACCAGCCCTGTAAGAAATTTTAAGGGGTCTCTCTGAGGGGAGAAAAGATGAAACAAAACAAAAAGGACCAAAAGCAGCAAAGACTGGAAAGGACCAGAGAACACCATAAAAAACTCCAACTCCACAGGCAACATAATCTCAATAAATTCATATCTTTCAGTACTCATTCTAAACGTCAATGGACTAAATGCTCCAATCAAAAGACATAGGGTAACAGAATGGGGAAGAAAACAAAATCCATCTATATTCTGTTTACAAGAGACCCATTTTAGACCTAAGTCACTTTCAGATTGAAAGTAAGGGGATTGAAAACCATCTATCATGTCAAAAGAAACTTGGAGTAGCAATACTTACACCAGACAATCTAGATTTTAAAATAAAGACTGTCATAAGAGATGAAGAAGAGCATTATATCATAAGCAAGAGGTCTATCTACCAAGAAAATCTAACAATCGTAACATTTATGCCCCCAAAGTGTAAGCACCCAGATATATAAATCAATTAATCACAAACATAAAGAAACTTACTGATAATAATACCATAATAGTAGGGGACTTCAACACCCCACTTACAACAATGGACAGATCATCTAAACAGAAAATCAACAAGGAAACAATGGCTATAACTGACACACTGGATCAGACAGACTTAACAGATATATTTAGAACTTTTCATCCTAAAGCAGCAGAATACACATTCTTCTCCATTGCACATGGAACATTCTCCATAATAGATCACATACTGAGTCACAAATCAGCCCTCAACAAGTACAAAAAGATCAAGATCATACCATGGATATTTTCAGACCGCAACACTATGAAACTTGAAATCAACCACAAGAAAAAATTTGGAAAGGTAACAAATACATGGAGACTAAAGAACATCCTACTAAAGAATAAATGGGCTAACCAAGAAGTTAAAGAGGAAATTAAAAACTACATGGAAGCCAATGAAAACGATAACACCACAGCCCCAAACCTCTGGGACACAGTAAAGGTGGTCATAAGGGAAGTATAGAGCTGTCCAGGGCTTCCAAAAGAAGGAAGAAAGGTCTCAGATACACAACCTAACCTTACACCTTAAAGAGCTGGATAAAGAACAGGAAATAAAACACAAAACCAGAAGATAACAGGAAATAATAAAGGTAAGAATAGAAATCAATGCTATCAAAACCAAAAAAGCTGTAGAACACATCAATGAAACCAGAGGCTGCTTCTTTGAAAGAATTAAAAAATTGATAAACCCCTAGCCAGTTTGATCAAAAAAAAAAAAAAGGGGAAAGAACTCAAATAAATAAATCAAGAATGAAATAGGAGAGATCATAACCAACACTGCAGAAATACAAAAATAATAAGAGAATATTATGAGCAATTTTATGTCAATAAATTGGACAATCTGGAAGAAATGGACAAATTCCTAGAAACATAAACTGCCAAAACTGAAACAAGAAGAAAGAAAATTTGAACAGACCCATAATCAGCAAAGAAATCGAATTAGTAATAAATAATCTCCCAAAACACAAGAGTCCAGGCTGGATGGTTTTCAGGGGGCATTCTACCAAACATTTAAAGAAGAATTAAAATCTATTCTTGAAGCTGTTCCAAAAAATAGAAATGGAGGGAAAACTTCCAAACTCATTCTATGAAGCCAGCGTTACCTTGATTCCAAAACCAGACAAAGACCCTACTAAAAAGGAGAACTACAGACCAATTTCCCTGATGAACGTGGATGCAAAATCCTCAACAAGATACTAGGCAGCCAGATCCAACAATACATTAAAAGAATTATTGACCACAACCAGTGGGATTTATACCTAGGATGCAGCGCTGGTTCAATATTTGCAAAAACAATCAATGTGGTACATCACATCAATAAAAGAAAGGATAAGAACCACATGATCCTCTCAATAGATGCAGAGAAAGCATCTGACAAAATACAGCATCATTTCTTGGTAAAAATCCTCAAGAAAGTAGGGATAGTAGGGTCATACCTTAAGATCTTTAAAGCCATATATGAAAGACCCACTGCTAATATCATACTCAATGGGGAACAATTGAGAGTTTTCACTCTAAGATCAGGAACATGACAGGGATATTCACTTTTGACACTGTTATTCAACATAGTATTGGAAGTTCTAGCCTCGGCAATCAGAAAACACAAAGGAATAAAAGCCATCCAAATCAGCAAGGAAGAAGTTAAACTTTCACTCTTCACTGATGACATGATACTGTATATGGAAAACCCAAACGATTCCACCAAAAAACTGTTATAACTCATCTCTGAATTCAGCAAAGTTGCAGGATATAAAATCAATGCACAGAAATCAGTTGCATTTCTATGCACCAATAATGAAGCAATAGAAAGAGAAATCAAGGAATCAATCCCATTTACAATTGCACCAAAAACCATAAAATACCTAGGAAAAAACCTAACCAAAGAGGTTAAAAATCTGAAAAATATAGAAAGCTTAATGAAATAAATAGAAGACATAAAAAAATGGAAAAATATTCCATGCTCATGGATTGGAAAAACAGATATTGTTAAAATGTCGATATTACCCAAAGCAATCTACATATTCAATGCAATCTCTATCAAAATAACACCAGAATTCTTCACAGAGCTAGAACAAACAATCCTAATATTTGTATGGAACCAGAAAAGATCCCAAATAGCCAAAGCAATCCTGAAAAAGAAAACCATAGCTGGAGGCATCAGAATCCCAGACTTCAAGATATATTACAAAGCTGTAATGATCAAGACAGTATGGTACTGGCACAAAAACAGATGCTCAGATCAATGGAACAGAATAGAGGACCCAGAAATGGACCCACAAACGTATGGCCAACTAATTTTTGACAAAGCAGGAAAGAATATCCAATGGAATACAGTCTCTTGAGCAAGTGGTGCTGGGAAAACTGGACAGCGATATGCAGAAGAATGAACCACTTTCTTACACTGTACACAAAAGTAAACTCAAAATGTATGAAAGACCTAAACATAAGAAAGGAAGCCATCAAAATCCTAGAGGAGAAAGCAGGCAAAAACCTCTTTGACCTTGGCTGCAGCAACCTCTTTACGCATCTCCAGAGGGAAGGGAAAGAAAAGCAAAAATGAACTATTGGGACCTCATCAAGATGAAAAACTTCTGCACAGCGAAGGAAACCATCAGCAAAACTAAAAGGCAACCAATGGAATGGGAGAAGATATTTGCAAATAACATATCTGATAAAGGTTTAGTATCCAAAATCTATAAAGAACTTCTCAAACTCAACACCCAAAAAACAAATAGTCCAGTGAAGAAATGGGCAAAAGACATGAATAGACACTTTTCCAAAGAAGACATCCAAATGGCTAACAGACACATGAAAAAATGCTTAACATCACTCATCATCAGGGAAATATAAATTAAAACCACAATGAAATACACCTCCCATCAGTCAGAATGGCTAAAATTAGCATCTCAGGGAACAACAGATGTTGGTGATGATGAGGAGAAAAAGAGTCTCTTTTGTCCTGCTGGTGAGAATGTAAACTGGTGCAGCCGCTCTGGAAAACAGTTTGGAGGTTCCTCAAAAAGTTAAAAATAGAACTACCCTAAGACCCAGCAATTGCATACTAGGTATTTATCCAGCGATGTAGGTGTGCTGTTTCAAAGGGGCACATGCACCCCAATGTTTATAGCAGTGCTATCAACAGTAGCCAAAGTATGGAAAGAGCCCAAATGTTCATCGACTGATGAATGGATAAAGAAGATGTGGTATATATATACAATCAAAAAGAATAAAATATTGCCATTTGCAACTACATGGATGGAACTAGAGGGCATTATGCTAAGGGAAATTAGTCAGTCAGAGAAAGACAAATATCATATGACTTCACTCATATGTGGAATTTAAGATTGAAAACAGGGGTGCCTGGGTGGCTCAATCAGTTAAGCGTCTGGCTTTGGCTCAGGTCATGATCTCATGGCTCATGAGTGTGAGCTCCACATCGGGCTCTGTGCTGACAGCTCAGAGCCTAGAGCCTGCTTTGGATTCTGTGTCTCCCTCTCTCTCTGTCCTCCCCCTCTTGCACTCTGTCTCTCTCAAAAATAAACATTAAAAAAATTTTTTTAAGATACAAATCAAATGAACATAAGGGAAGGAAAGCAAAAATAATATAAAAACAAGGAGGGGAGAACAAAACATAAGAGACTCTTAAATACGGAGAACAAACTGAGGGTTGCTGGAGGAGTTGTGTGTGGGGGATGGATAAATGGGTAAGGGACATTAAGGAAGACACTTGTTGGGATGAGCACTGGGCATTTTACACAGGGGATGAATCACTGGAAGCTAGCCCTGAAATCATTATTGCACCATATGCTAACTAAATTCGATGTAAATTAAAAAAATAATAATAAAAAATAAATACATAAATAAATAAGAAAAATAGCCATCACAATGGGAGTGAGGTGGTATTTCATAGTGGTTTCGATTTGGATTTCCTTAATGATCAGTGATATTGAATATTTTTTATATGTTTATTGGTCATTTGCATGTCTTCTTTGCTGAAATGTCTATTTAAGTCCTTTGCCCATTTTCTAATAGGATTTTGTTGTTGTTATTGTTATTGAGTTATAGGAGTTCTTTATATATACTGGATATGAAGCCTTTGTTACATGCATGATTTGCAAAGATTTTCTCCTATTCTTTGGGTTAGCTTTTCATTCTGTTAATAATATCTTTTGATGCACAGAAGTCCAATTTATCTTTTTTCTTTTGTTTCCTGTGTTATTGGTATCATATCCAAAAAATGATTGCCAAATCTAATGCATCAAGCTATTCATACATTTTCTTCTGAGTCTTATCCTGTTAGGTCTTACATTTAGGTCATGGATCTATTTTGAGTTAATTTTTATATATGACATAAGGGAAGAATCCAACTTCATTCTTTTGCATGTGGATATCCAGTTTCCCCAGTACCATTTATTGAGACGACCATCCTTTCTGCATTGGATGGTATTGCCATCCTTGTTGAAAACCATCTGACCATACAAGTGATGGTTTATTTCTGGGCTCTCTCTTCTATTCCATTTGGTCTATATGTTTGTCTTTATGCCACTACTACATTGTTTTGAATACTTTAGTTTAGGAGTAATTTTTGAGATCAGGAAGTACAAGATGTCAACTTTGTTCTTTTTCAATATTGGTTATTTAAGGTCCTTTGAGATTTTATTTTATTATTAAAAACATTTTTTAACATTTATTTATTTTTGAGAGACAGCATGAGCAGGGAAGGGGCAGATAGAAGGAGACACAGAATCTGAAGCAGGGTCCAGGCTCCGAGTACTCAGCACAGAGCCTGACATGGGGCTCGAACTCACAAATCGCAAGATCATGACCTAGGCCGAAGTCGGTTGCTCAACCACCTGAGCCACCCAGGCTCCCCGGTCCTTTGAGATTTTAGGAAGAACTTTTCCATTTCTGTAAATAATGTCATTCAAATTTTTATAGAAACTGCATTGAATCTGTAGACCACTTTGGGTTGAACTGACATATTAAGAATATTACGCCCTCTTTTCCTTGAACACAGGACATCTTTCCATTTATTAGTGTCTTCTTTAATGTCTTTCAGCAAATGTTTCATGCTTTTAAGTGCACAAGTCTTTTGCCTCCTTGGTTAAGTTTATTTCTAACTATCTTATTTTATTTTTTATTCTTTGGAAAATGGAATTTTTAAAAGTTTCCTTTTTAAGAGCACCTGGGTGGCTCAGTCGGTTGAGCTTCTGACTCTTGATTTTAGCTGAGGTCAAGATCCCAGGGTAGTGGGATTGAGACCCATATAGGGCTCTGCACTGAACATGGAGCCTACTTAAGATTCTTTCCCTCTCTCTCTCCCTCTGCCCTTCTCCCCTGCTCTCGCTCTCTCTTTCTCTCTCTCAAATAAAAGAAAAATTGAAAGTTCCTTTCAGATTGTTTATTGTTGGTGTCTAGAAATGCAATTGATTTTTTGTATGTTGATTTTTTATTCTGCAAGTTTGCTGAGTTGTTTATTAGTTTTAACAGTTTTTGTGGAGTCTTTAGGGTTTTCTATATATAGAATCATGTAATCTGCAAATAGTGACAGTTTTCTTTCTTCCTTTTCAATTTAGATAGCTTTTACTTCTTTTTCTTGCCTAATTGTTCTAGCTAGGACTTCTAGTACTATGTTGAATAGAGTGGAGAAAGCAGGTATCCTTGGGGAAACTTTTAGTCTTTTCGGTACTTAGTATGTTGGCTGTGGGATTTTTGTATATCACCTTTATGACATTGAGGTTGTTTACTTTTATTAGTTTTTTTCAGTAATTTGGTCAATGCTTTTTCTGCATCAGTTTTTCTGCATCATTATCATGTGATTTTCTTTCCTTTCATTCTGTTTGTGTGATGTGTTACATTGATTGATTGAAACATCCTTGCATTCCAACTTGGTCAAGGTATATAATCCTTTTAATGAGCTGTTGAATTGTTTGCTAGTGTTTTTGTGTCAATATACATAGAGAAATTGGTCTGTAATTTTCTTGCAGTATCTTTGTCTAGCTTTGGTGTCAGGCTAATTCTGACCTCATAGACTATTTAGGAAGTATCCTCCGCTCCTCATTTTTTTAGAAGAGTTTGAAAAGGATTGACATTAATTCTTTAAGTGTGTGGTGGAACTCTTCAGAGAAGTCATTTGGTCTGGGGCCTTTCTTTGTTGGGAGGCTTTTGATTATTAATTCAATCTCCTTACTAGCTATAGGTCTGTTTAGATTTTCTTTTTCTTTATGATTCAGTCTTGGTAGATTATGTGTTTCTAGGAATTTATCCATTTAATCCGGTTTATCTAGTTTGTTTACATATAATTGTACACAGTACTCTCATAATAGCTGTTATTTCTGTAAATTAACATTAATGGTCCCATTTTTATTTCTGATTTTAAATTTTTAAATTTTTATTTATTTTTGAGAAAGAGACAGAGTGTGAGCAGGGTAGGGGCAGAGAGAGAGGGAGACACAGAATCTAAAGCAGGCTCCAGTCTCCGAGTGGTCAGCATAGGCCCAATGCAGGACTTGAACCCATGAACCGTGAGATTATGACCTGAGCCAAAGTCAGATGCTCAACTGACTGAGCCATCCAGGCGCCCCTATTTCTGATTTTAGATAATGGAGTCTTCTCATTTTTTTATTTAGTCAATCTAATTAAAGGTTTTTCAATTTTGTTGATCTTTGTGAAGAACCAACTAATTGCTTTAGTTGATTTTCTCTATATCCTCCATTATGCTTTCTCTAATCGTTTTTATTTACTCTCTTCTGCTAGCTTTAGGGTTAGTTTGTTCTTTTTCCAGTTCTTTGAGGTGGAAATTTAGGTTGTTAATTTGAGATCTTTCTTCTTTTTAAATCTAATACAGCTATAAATTTCCCACGTGACACTGCTTTCATTGCATCCCATGAATTTTGGTGTGTTGTGTTTTCATTTTCATTTGTCTTATATATTTTCTATTTTCCATTGTGATTTCTCCTTTGAGCTATTACTTGTTTAAGATCATGGTGTTTAATTTTCACATATTTGTGGATTCTCTAGTTTTCCTTTCTGCTATGGATTTCCAATTTCATTCCATTCTGATCAGAGAAGACAGTTGGTATGATTTTTTTAAGTTTATTAACAATGTCTTATGGTCTAACATATGATGTATCTTGGACATGCACTTGAGAAAAATGTGTAATCTGCTATTGGTGGGTGCAACATTCTTTATAATTCTGTTAGGTTCAATTGGTCTTAGTGCTGTTGAAGTTCTTTATTTCCTTATAAATAAATAAGGTTGTCCTATAAAATTGATAGTATTATGATTTTCATTTTTACAGGCAAGGAATGGAGGCAAAGAGATATGGAGTATCTTGCTCAAGTTCATAGCTAGTAAAGGGTAGAATTAGACCTCAACTCCAAGTCTGGATTCTCCAAAGGCCATGCCACCAGATAAGAGATAACTTTTGATGCTGCCCACACTCTGATAATCTATTCAACTTAAAACACTTACTTGGTAAGATTCAATAATTGCCAAATGTCACATACAGTCACATGTATACAAATATATGTATATGTGCATATACGTATGTATTTATATATGTGTGTATATATAAATATAAGTGTACATATATTTATATATATAATTTAAAATTCCTCCTCTTTCTTTAGGATATATAGGTAAATTTGGCTTTCTGGTCTCCCTCCAGCCCTCTGAGATCTAGATTAATACCCATTTTCTCACTCTCCACTTTTCCGCCTGTTCCAGCTGCACAACAAATTACCTCCAGACCTAGCAGGTTTGATTTTGCTCATGGATTCTGTGGGTCAGGAATTCAAACAGGTCATAGCAGGATGGCTTGCCTCTGCTCCACAATGTCTGGGGCCTCAGCTTGGAACTGGCATCATCCAAAGGCTCCTTCACCTTACTTCTGTGGTGCCTGGGCTAGGACTACTGAAAGACAAGGACTGCTGGCTGGAGAGCCTATATGTAACCATTGCACGTTGGGCTTCCTTACGACATGGAGCCTCAGGGTAGTCAGAGTTCTTAATGGTGGCTGAGAACTCCAAGCATGAGGGTTACATCACCTTTTCTGGCAGACTTTGGAAGACAAAGAATGCCACTTCTGCTGTATCATGTTGTTCAAAGGAGTCATAGTGCACCCAGGTTTAAGTAAAGGGCACATAAACTCCTAAATACAGAAAGCCACACTGTAAATTAGCATCTGGGATAGAGAAATTGTTGTGGCTATCTTTGGAAAATATAATCTGTCACACACCTCTTTTTACCTTCAGCTCACTAATCTTCGGCATCTGGCAGTTACCTATAAAGTCTCCTTGGTATCTGGGAATTCTCCCTGGTCTATCCAAGGGCTTTTTCCTTCTCTCTGGATCATTGCCTCTGGGACACTGAAGGAGACAGTGGGGGGCTGTGACAGGATGAAGCTTTAACCCACTTTCTGTAACTGATTCAATACCGAGACTTCATTTTGGGCACAGCAGCGATTCAATGGCTGAGACAAAATATGCAAGCTAACCAGTCTCTGAAGCCAGAAATGTCACAAAATATTGTTATCAAAAGTAGTAGACTATGGGGCGCCTGGGCAGTTCAGACAGTTAAGCATCCGACTCTTGATTTCAGCTCAGTCATAATCTAGCAGTTTGTGAGTTCGAGTCCTGCATCAGGTTCTACAGGGACCTTGGGATTCCCTGTCTCCCTCTTTCTCTCTCTCTGCCCTTCCCCCATTTGTGTCCTGTCTCTCTCTCTCTCTCAAATAAATAAATGAACATTTTTTAAAAAGTGGACGAATTCAATAACACCAAGTTACAGGATGTTATGAGAGACAGTTCAGCTTCAAAGTGCACTTATGGTATTTAGGTAAAATATCTCCTTAACTAAAGATCTTATATTTTTTGCAGGGGGCATCTATTATTGATAATCACTATGGAAAAATTAGAGATTCATTATCTCTTTGGAGGAGAAACACAATGGGGAAAAGGGGACAGAGCCAGGGTCTAGTGAGCCAGCCCCACCCAACAGGTGCCATTCCCTCATTTTCTGGGCAATAAAGTCACCCCAGTACCCCTGGACACCCAAGGAATGGAACTCTGCTTGTTTCCATTTGCCAAAAGGCAAGAAATGCTCTTCTGAAAGCTAATGTTATAGAACTTCAACATATGTAGCTATTTTACTGGTGTCTGAATCAGAAAATTCTTTTAATTTGACCTAGATCTCTCTTTAATTTGAATTTTGCTTTTAGTGGAACTAGGAGTCATGAGAGTGTTAGGTTGAAGGTAGCTTTTCAGGTACTTATTAATAATTGATCACTTTTATGTTCACAAACAATTGTCTCCTTGCAATCATACTTATTTCCATTTTGTTGATTGTTTCCCGGGTGTTTTCTTGTTTCTTTTTCTTTTCTTCCTCTCTTTCTGTCTTCCTTTGTGATCTGAAGATTTTCTATGGTGGTATGCTTATTTCCTTTCTCTTTCTCTTTTGTGTATCTATGGTAGTTTTGCTTTGTGGTTACATAAGGTTCATAAAACATCTTATAACAGTCTATTTTAAGTGGATAGCAATTTAACTTTGATCACATACAAAAACTCTACCCTTTTACTCCTCCCCCATGTTTTACGTTTTTGATGTCACAATTTGTATCTTGTTATATTGTGTATCCATTAACAAATGATCATAGTTATTTTTAATGCTTTCTTCTTTAACCATTATACTAGACTTAAATCTGATTTATATCATACACAACCATTATAGTATTAAGTATTCTGAATTTGACTATATATTTACCTTTACCAGTGAATTTTATACTTGCATATGTTTTTGTGTTACTAATTAGTGTCCTTTCATTTTAGCTTGAAGAAGCCCCATGAGCATTTCTTATAAGGTAGATCTATTGGTAATGAACTGTCTTGTCTTTTTTGTGTCTGAGCTATTCTTTATCTTTACTTCATTTCTTTAAAAAATTTTTTTTAATGTTTATTTATTTTGAGAGATTGAGAGAGAGAGAGAGAGAGAGAGAGAGAGAGAGACAGCATGAGCATGGAGGGGCAGAAGAAGGGAGACACAAAATCCCAAGTAGGATCCAGGCTCTGAGCTTTCAGCACAGAGCCCAACACAGGGCTTGAACTCATGAACTATGAGACCATGACCTGAACTGAAGTTGGAAGCTTAACCAACTGAGTTACCCAGGCACCCCCTCTACTTCATTTCTGAAGGACAGCTTTGCTGGGTAAAGTGTTCTTGATTGGTAGTTTTTTTTTTTTTTCAGCACTTTTAATGTATCATCCCACCCTCTCCTGAACTGAAAGGAGAGGAGATTTTCTGGTGAGAAATTCACTTATAGCCTTATGGGAGTTCCTTTTTATGTGATGTGTGTCTTTTCTTTTGCTGCTTCAAAATTTTCTTCAAATTTGATTTATTGTAGCTTGATTACAATGCATCTCTGTGAAGAGATACAAATACAAATTTGGGTTAAATCTGTTTTGGGACTTTTGAGATTCATGTACCTGGATGTCCAAATCTCTCTGCAGATTTGGAAAGTTTTTAGCCATTATTTCTTTAAATGAACTTTCTGCCCCTTTCTCTATCTCTTCTCCTTCTGAAACACCCATAAAAAGAATATTGGTTCTTGTGTTAATACCACATAAACTCTGTAGGCTTTCTTTGCTCCTTCTCATTGTTTTTTCTCCTCTGACTGGATAATTTCAAATGGCCTGTCTTGAAGTACACAGATTCTTTCTTCTCACTAATCAAATCTTTCACTGATGCTTTCTATAGCATTTAAAAATTTTTATTCATTGTATTCTTCAGCACCAGGATTTCTGTTGGTTCTTTTTATTATTTATATCTCTGTTGAACTTATTGTTTTGTTCATGCATTATTTTCCAGATTTCAGTGAGTTGTCTATGTTCTTTTGTAGCTTCTTGAACTTTCTGAGAACAATTATTTTGAATTCTTTTTGAGACAATTCACAGATCTCCATTTCTTTGGTATTGATTGCTGGAAAATTGTTGTATTCCTTTGGTGGTGTCTTACTCCCTCAACTTTCCACATTCTTTGGCATCTCACATTGCCTTTTTTTTTTTTTTTTTACATTTAAAGAACAGCCATTGTGTCCAGTCTTTACTGCTTTGCTTCAGGAGAGAAAGACCTTCACCATCAGCCTGGTTTGGGATTCTGAGTCTCCCTGAGACCTTGCCTATGGATATGCTTGCTTCATACCTCTTCTTGAGGGGAATTCTTAAGATTTTATACCTTGTCTCAACCCCACAAAGTCAGGCCAATGCTGAGAGTCTTCTGTTTGTTTACCCCACAGCAATGCCATGAAATGTTCAAGTTTGTATTCCTTTTCCCATACTTGCAGAGCTGGGCTGGCTTTCTGCAGTGCTTGAGAGCCATCTGCAAAGGCTTCTCTTGCAGGCTGTGGGGGCACACAAGGGGTAGGTGAAGCATAAGGAGCATTGGGGGTGCCTGTGCACCAGTGAGAGGGGTCCATAGGTGAGGTGTCCCAAGCAGCTCAGGCTGTTTCTTGATGGAATCTGTAAGGCTTACATGGCCCTTTTATGAGTTCTGAGCCCTTGTTTCTGTGCTCTCACCTCTCTAAACCTCCTAGCTTTGCTGCTCGCTTCTGTACTCTGGGTGGGGCAAGGAAGAATTGAGCCTCCTGGGCAGTGTCTTGCACAGCTAGGAAAGTTAGACACTCACTCACTATGCTCTCACTCTCCCCTGTGAGAAAAAGTGCAAGCTGAGGGGGTTTCTCTTGGCATATGCTGTCTTAGAGAAGGGGTGACATGGATAAAGTGAAACCATTCTTCCTATCTGCTTCAATACATCCATATTTTGCTCCAGTGGTGTGTTGAAACTGCTCTGCTAAACTCCCAGACTCCCACAAAGTTACTCTCATCTGTGAGTGGCTGTTAAAAGTGATATTCTTGGGGGCGATGATCATAGAAAACCCCTTCAGCTCCTCAGAGTGCTAAGGGAAGGGTGTGTAGGACTGCCAGTGATCAGGTCCATCTTCAGCTGAGATTTCTATGTTTGAATCCACCTGTCTTCCCTCTCTTATAACCAAACTATGAAATACTTTAGTGTCCTAATTCAAACTTTGTTTTAAAGTTTATTTATTTATTTTGAGAAGGACAGAGACAGCTCAAGTGGGGGAGGGGCAGAGAGAGAGAGGGGGTGGTGGAGAGAGAGAATCCCAAGCAGGTTCTGTGCTCACAGCTTGGAGCACAAACCCAAGAACCATAAGATCATGACCTCAGCCGAAACCAAAAGACGCTTAACCAACTGAGCCACCCAGGTGCTCCTAATTCAAACTTTTATAACTGATAATGTTTATCTCCCTTGAGATTATTTACATTTTAACAGAAACAACACCTTACCTTTAAAAAATTAATTGCAAACTTTGATATGAAGAGGTGGGAAGAAATTAATGAGTTTGTGGGGTTCCTTTCCCCACAGGACCATCAGGAGTTCTTGGTTGGTTTAAGTAACCTAAAATATTTACAGTCTTTAACCTGAAGTTAAGATGCTCTTGGTACATTACTTAGAAACATTAGAAACATTACTGATGCCCTTGTATCATGGGATCTTCCCAGCCTTCTTTGTGCGGTCCAGCAGCCCTACCCCACACGTTGTATAGAGGCAAGAGGTAGTTCTTTAGCAGGAGGCCTGTTTGCCTAGGAAACAATACTGAAAGCCAGAGAATAAATCTGCCCCTTGGTGCGGTTGGGTTAAATCAGGTCATATTTCAATCTGTGCTCAGTTCTGTAGGCAGTTTAAAATGGACTTTTTAATGGGGAACAAAAACCAAAAGCACTGACTAATGTCTACAAAATTCTCCAAGCCTGCCACAACAATTTTCAACTCATTACAGGAATGTATAGCCATGCTCTAAAATGCTTTAAGACATCTTAATTATGTTCAAAGTGTGATCACCAATCAGAATCAATATCAACATCACTGGGAATGTAGAAGTTCAAACCTCAGGTCCAACCTCAGACCTGCTGAATCAGGTATTTCATAGGTGGGGCCCAGGGATTGTGTTTTAACAATCCCTCTGGGGGATTCTGATGCATTGGAAAATTTGAGGACTGTTGTGTTAGACTTAAAAAAAATTTTTTTAACATTTATTCATTTTTCAGAGACAGAGAGAGAGAGAGAGAGAGAGTGTGAGTGGGGGAGGGGCAGAGAGAGAGAAGGAGACACAGAATCCAAAGCAGACTCCAGGCTCTGAGCTGTCAGCACAGAGCCCAACGTGGGGCTTGAACTCACAAACCGTGAGATCATGACCTGAGGTGAAGTCGACGCTTAACCGACTGAGCCACCCAGGTACCCCACAGTTCAACTATGTTCTAAAAGTCTAACACAACAGGGGTGCCTGGGTGGCTCAGTTGAGCGTCCAACTTCAGCTCAGGTCATGGTCTCCCCATTCATGAGTCCAAACCCTGTACAGCTCAGAGCCTGGAGCCTGCTTTGGATTCTGTCTCCCTCTCTCTCTGCCCCTCCCCACACTTGTGCTCCCTCTCTATCAAAAATAAATAAATGCAAAGAAAAAATTTTTTTAAAAAAAGAACATGGTTGAACTGTAATTGAGGATATGGGTCAAGGCTATAGTTGTCCCCCCTAAGAATGTGCTGTTTCTACTTCCTGGAAGACATCTTCCCTGCAATCCTGTCTCCTGCGCTGATGGCAAGCCAAGGCTTAACTCTTTGAGAGCAGTAAGATGGTGGAAAATAGACGTGGGCTGATAGAATTCCATTAGCATAAAAGGCAAAAATGAAGCCAAGAGTTACCTTGTTGCCCTAAACCCGCCCACACACTTGTGGGGAGGAATAATTGCAGAGATGCTCGGAGCCACTCCCATGGGAGGCTACTGATCCAATCCAGCCCCTTCCATAGACCAACTTCCTTTCTCCCCTTTCCTCCTGGCTGGCAGAGTCAGGGGCAGGCTGTTTATGCTGTTTGGTTTTCCGGGGAGGTTGATTTCAAGAGCTAAATCTTACTTTAAATGTGACCTCAGTGGTAAACACACTTTAAAAAGCAGCTGTCCTCTATTTCTGTTTTGGTAAATCAAAAACAGAATTTGTCTCCTCATCCTGCAGAAATGCAAGAAAGTTGAAACAGCTGTTCTGTGTTGGCCTTAAAAAGTGCTAGCACTAGGAAGGAGCTGAGCAGCTGTGGGGTTTGCTGGGTAGGCTTTGAAATCTACTTCTGTCCTGCTTTTCCACGTGTATATTCCACCGGTTGTAGGGTAAAAGTGAAAATGGACAATGACCACAGGAAAACATGGAGGAACAGAATGGAGATGACTAAGACTGCACAGGAGTGATTGAGACTGGGTACCTGATAAGAAATGCCAAGCCATCCTTAACAAAAAAGTAGCAGAGATCTGTGTGCTCCAGGCAGCACTCCTCAAACTTAAATGTGCACACCAGTCACTGGGGAGCTTGTTAAAGTACAGATTCTGAGTCCACTGGGTCTCAGGGGACCCCACCATCTGCCTTTGTAATAAGCACTCGGTTGGCACTGATGATGCAGGTCCAAGGGCTACAGTTGAGCAGTCAGGCTCCAAAGCAGTCAGGTGGATGTGATTAGGTTGCCCTCTAGTGATAATCCCATGGAAATCCAAGGTGTTTCTTTAACAGAACCAGGTCAACTAAGATTTTTTAAAAGAAATTATGATAAAATTACTAATACTAAATCAACTGGAAATTTATACAACTTTACAGAAAAATAATCAATATTAAGCTCTTTATTATTTATATTACTTAAAACCCGCTTTTACCATGTACAAATGGAGAATCTTTTGCTTCTAACCTTCTGCCATCCTTCAGGCTGGGAATGCCAGACCCATCTTTACCCCACATTAACCTTTATCCAGACAGTCACAACTACTCCCAACAATACTGTTTTCATCCTGTTGCTTTTTTTTTTTTTAAGTTTATTTATTTATTTTGAGAGAGAGAGTGGGGGAGGGGCAAAGAGAGAGGGGGACCAAGGATCCAAAGTGGGCTATGTGCTGATAGCAGAGAGCCCGATGCGAGGCTTGAACCCATGAACTGTGAGATCCTGACGTGAGCTGAAGTCAGACGCTCCACCGACTGAACCACCCAGGCGCCCTAGTCATTTTACTTCTTTTTTTTTTTTAATGTTTATTTAATTTTGAGACAGAGCACAAGTGGGGGAGCGGCAGAGAGAGAGGGAGACACAGAATCTGAAGCAGGCGCCAGGCTCCAAGCTGTCAGCACAGAGCCCCATGTGGAGCTCGAACTCTCAAACCACAAGATCATGACCTGAGCTGAAGTCGGATGCTTAACTGACTAAGCCACCCAGGTGCCCCCATTACTTCTTGGAAACCATTATTCAGCTCTCCTTAGCCACAGCGTAGTTCAGACTTCACAGTCTGGCACTCAATAGCCTCTACAACATGACTCTAATTTTTCCAGCCTCGTTGGAACTGGATTGCTGTACATGCATTATAATATTACAATACCCTGTTAGGTGTACGTGTTCTAGATGGATGTATTCTGCCATCACACTTTTAGGGAGCACCATACCTGCCATGTGCCAGGTGCTGTGGGTCGGGGAATATATTATCTTGACATCAAGCAGGTTACGTTTTTTTAATCTGCTATTTTTTACATACTAGTAGTTTATAGAAACACTCCAAGGCATTGACAGAGTTCATTGTGTAACCATGTACAGGGTTTGAAATTTTTTGATGTTATTCATGTATTGCTTTGTATACAGATCTATTTTTAGAGGAGGTGGGGAGGAGAATTTATCTTTTGGGGCTATATACCCCAAAATAGAATCATTGAATTCAAATTATAGTGAATTTCATAGCTCATTATATATTGAAAGATTTCCTTTCAGAGACTGAAAATATTTTCTGGTTTCCCAAAATAGTACACAAAATATTTATACTAGTTTTCATGCAGTACCTATCTCACTGGATTTCATAATTTAAAAATATTTTTGTACTTGGACAGATACATTTAGGGCCACAACTAGCCTGTCAGTGCCTTGGTGCAAGTGGGAAGAAAGCAGCCACATAGGCATATCTTTGTGTACAGTCACCTTCATATAAAGGAAAAAGTTTCCCTTCCTCTGGATGGACATGGGTCCATGACAGGGCAGAGGCTTTGTGGGTGGAGTGTGAGCTAGATTTCGGCCACCTTCTCTCATCTTTAAAGTGCACACTCTGGATCTTCACCCATGGGCTCTGTATTTATTTAACAAACATTTTGAACCTCTGCTAAAATAGATTAGATCATAACTTTCATACAAATACATAATGAGTACATTTGAAAGATTTTATCCAACCCATTAATTAATGAGGGATCCAGGAAGATGTTAATACTGGCTCGAAGAGCATTTGCAGAGCTGAGCACTTACAGGAAATTTAATCAAGGATTGTCAGGATAAGATTGCGCGGTTAGATAAAAACTGTCTAATATCTCACAGGGCAATAAACTGTAACTTTTGTGGTTATATTTTACACCAGACAGCTTATTTGCATCTCTACCAGACCTCTTTAGGTTAACCTTTACAAAGTTGTAAAATAGCTTGGTCGATAGGAAGTAAATCAAAGGGCAAACCTCACACTTCCCTGAATGAACACCCAGAAATTTATTTTGCTTTTTTCCACATTTTGCATAACTATTCTGACAGTTTCCCTCATTTGCTCAGAAATCAGAAATAACCTCCAAAGACTATTCTCAATACAAGAAGACGGGTCTCATACGATTTGGTTAGTTTGATTGTTTACATAGGTATAGCAAGAAAATTAATTAATTAGCCACTGGGACTACTTGAGTTTGCTCTGCAAATCTAGAACCATACATTATTGGGCCACTACCAAGCCCAAGGTGCTGTATTTATGTGATTTTACCTGAATTACTCATTCAGACCTAAATAGGAATCATTTTCAAACACTCCAGATGTAGTCTTGCACGGTTTATTTTCCCATTATTTTTAGGTAAAAGGGGGACAAATTATTATTAAATCTCTACAAATAGTTCCATCATTATTAAAAGTAAGGAGATTCAGTAAAAATGTTTGTTTTTGGAATTCTGAGGGATCAGTGAGAATCAGATACCATTTTACTTATTAATTCATTTTAAGGTTTATTTATTTATTTTGAGAGTGAGAGCATGCACATATGGGTGGGGAAGGGGCAGAGAGAGAGGATGAGAGAGAATCCCAAGCAGGCTCTGTACTGTCAGCATGGAGCCTGATGCAGGGCTCGAACCCACGTGAAATCATGACCTGAGCTGAAATCAAGAGTCAGTTGCTTAACCGACTGAGCCACGCAGGTGCCTCAGATACAATTTTAAGTGTTTTCTGTATCAGTTTACAACACGTAGGCCACTAAACTGAAAGTGAGCTATAAGTAGCTTGAAGAGACAGAGAAAGGGCTTCCTATTTCCATGAAAACTAGAGTACTTGAAATAGTATCAACAATATTTCAAATGAAATGCCACAGTGAAATTTCCCTCAATTCAATCCTATGGAATTGATTGTCGTGTGGCTGGATCTTGGGTCAGCAATCTGCTTTCATGAGGCGTGTCTGCATCTGGTCTAAAAAGAGTCCTGGAAATCCCCACTTAGTTCACTGGAATAGTCTGAATGTTATCTAAGCAATGTCAACTCACCCGTACACAGGAGTCTATTCTTTGAAGTATCAACAGTTTAAAGGACCTGTCCCAGTTTTTTGTACAGAGTTCTGTTTAGTCAGGTTCTAGTTTAGTCCACAACCTTCAGACAACCACACACCTGTATGATCATGAGACTGAATAGTTGCGGTTTATTTATTATAGTAGACAATAGTATCAGAATGGAAGAAAGTAGAATTCTCTATTGGGATCAGTACATAACTGTTTCTTTAGGGTTTAATCAATGTTTTACTTGAAAGTAAGAATATATTACAAATAGTGAGAGCATTTATAATCTCTAAGATCATTTCATAACATATACACATTTTAGAATATTGATATTTATAACATTTTACCAATTACAGACAACCTAGGGAAGGCTGAGCATCTCTTCTGATTTGACAGTTTTTTTACATGCAGTTTTTACAATAGTGTTGAGCGAAAAAAGAAATACATAGCATACCAAACAAACCCAATTATTTCCAACATCTTCCTTTTAAAAGGTGAAAAGAATACATCTTTGCAATTTCCAAGGGCCCTCTGGGAAATTTCAAAGATACTTTATTTATTTTTTAAAAAAAATTTTTTAACGTTTTATTTATTTTTGAGACAGAGAGAGACAGAGCATGAATGGGGGAGGGTCAGAGAGATGGAGACACAGAATCTGAAATAGGCTCCAGGCTCTGAGCTGTCAGCACAGAGCCTGACGCGGGGCTCGAACTCACGGACCGCGAGATCATGACCTGAGCCGAAGTCGGCCGCTTAACCGACTGAGCCACCTAGGTGCCCCATATTTTTTTTATAAGTATTTATTTATTTTGAGAGAGAGAGAAAAAGAAAACATGAGTGGGGGAGAGACAGAGAGAGAGGGAGACAGAGGTTCTGAAGGAGGCTCTGTGCTGACAGCAGAGAGCCCAATGTGGGGTTCAAACTCATGAGCAATGAGATCATGACCTGAGCCAAAGTTGGACACTTAGCTGACTGAACCACTCAGGTGCTCCCAAAGACACTTTAAGTTTAAAAGACAGGCCCTCCCTTTTTTCCTAAATTTGAAAGCTTGGTTTTGGAGAGACAAAATCAAAAGAATAATCAGGGGATATTTGGATACTTGATTAAAATAGGATAATAGGGGGTCTGGGAATCAATACTTGGTTACTTATTTAACCAATGTAAAAATATTTTAAGATAAATGAGAGAAAGCAGCAGGATTGTAAGGAAACTTAGCTCTTTCACAAGTGAGGAACATTATGTGTTTTGTTTTGAATAATCAAGGACATTTTTCTGGTAAACTATGGGATCTCTGTTATCTGTGCAGATTTCAAAGAATATAAATGATAACCTTTTTTTTTTTTTAACATTTTTAATTTATTTTTGAAAGACAGAGAAAGACAGAGTGCCAGCAGGGGAGGGGCAGAGAGAGAGGGAGACACAGAATCCGAAGCAATCTCCAGGCTCTGAGCTATCAGCACAGAGCCCGATGCAGGGTTCAAACCTGCTAATGGTGAGATCATGACCCAAGCCAAAGTTGGATGCTCAACTGACTGAGCCCCCCAGGCACCCTGGTAAAGGATAACTTTCAACCACTGCTTGTTAAGAGCTCTAGGACCAATCTGTCATATATCAGTGAGAAAGCTACATTCTAGTTTTGCACTAGTAGAGTACATGGAAATAAATGTTTCACAATGTCCCTCTCCCTTTTGTAAACAATTACGTAGTGAATAAGCCTATCAAAGCTGGCGAACTTGGTTAGAATTGATCTATATAGGGGCGCCTGGGTGGCTCAGTCGGTTGGGCGTCCGACTTGGGCTCAGGTCATGATCTCATGATTTGGTTCGTGAGTTCGAGCCCCATGTTGGTTTCTGTACTGACAACTCAGAGCCTGGAGCCCACTTTGGATTCTGTGTCTCCCTCTCTCTCTGCCCCTCCCCTGCTGGTGCTCTATCTCTGTTTCTCTTAAATAAATGTTAAAAAAAAAAAAAAAGAAAAAGAATTGATCATACATAATGGTTGCATCTCTGACTCAGCCAAGTGTAAACTAAGGCAAATAAAATCTGCTTCCCTCACACCCTCAGCAACTTGCTATCTACTTGAATTTTATCTTTCATTTTACTCTTGTACATTCTGAAGCAAACTTGTATTTTATGTTAGGACAAAACTACTTTCTTTTTTCCTTGAAAACAAAAACTCAGTCCACTGTATACGACTTGTCATTACAGTTGTAATTTTCTATCATTTTTGCTGCAAGTATAGTTTTAACCATGCATATTAATTTTAACTTTTAGCCAAAGTAAATTATATTTCAAAGAGAAAACTGGGAGGCAGGTAATTGAGAACTGTCTTTTACATACAAGCATTTCAACAGACTAACAAAGCTCCCCTCAACAGCCACACACTTACACCTTCTTTCATACCTTAAGGGGCAAGATGAACACATTTCTTTTTCTTTTTTTCTAAGTTTTTATTTAAATTCCGGTTGGTTAACATACAGTGTAATATTAGTTTCAGGTGTACAATTTAGTGATCCAACACTTCCATACATCATGGTGCTCATCACAAGTGCACACCTTAATTCCCATCAATTATTTCACCCCTCCCCTCCCCACCCGTTCCCCTCTGGTAACTGTCAGTTTGTTGTCTATAGATAAGAGTTTGTTTCTTGGGTGGCTCAGTAAGTTAAGCGTCTGACTCTTGGTTTCGCTTCAGGTCATGATCTCACAGTTCATGGGTTTGGGCTCTGCGCTGTGAGCATGGACCCTCCTTGGGATTCTCTCTCCCTCTCTCTCTCTGCCTCTCCCCTGCTTGCTCTCTGTCTCTCTCTCAAAAATAAATAAATTAATTAAAGAAAAAATACTCTTTGTTTGCTTCTCTCTCTCTCTTTTCCCTATGGTCATTTGTTTTGTTTCTTAAATTCCACACAAGAGTGAAAAAAATGAACGCATTTCTTAACATGACCTAAAGATATAATCACTTGTGTATTAAAAAAAAAAAAAAAAAAAGGAAAAACACAAAATTAAAATCATGCTTAGTAATCAGTGTTCAATATTCAGTCTTGGAAATTATTCAGGTATCAAAAGATTATTTATTAATTAAATTGATGTGTTATTAATCCAAGTTTTTAAGTTACCTAAGGATTTTGGAAATTTATTTAAACTAAACCACTATAAAACATAATTACTGTTATAAAACCCTAGTTGAAATTATGACTCAATTTAGTTGCATACAAATATACATTTAAATATCACAGAGGAGTCATGTTAGCTTATTTGATAGGTAACCTATATAATGAATTTATGGAGTTTATGTTAACTAATATCTTGTTGTGAAAATAAATCTAAATCTTATGAAAGAGCAAACTGTATGTTTTAGATTACTTATTACTGATAAATAAGAAAAAACCCATAAAACTATTTATTTTCTTTCTTAAACCAAAATTGTCAAACCAGTCTGATTTGTGCAAAGATCCACCTTAATTATTTAAGCTTAGATTTTTAAAACATTTCTGAGTTAGCAGTTTCTGTAAGAATGATTTTTTTTTCCCTAAAAGTTTAACACATTTATGGGGCACCTTGGTGGCTCTGTCAGCTTGGTGTCTGACTCTTGATTTTGGCTAGGGTCATGATCCCGGGGTCATAGATTCAAGACTGCTTAAGATATTCTCTCTCTTTTTCTTTCTCCCTCTGCCCCTCTCCCACTTGTGCTTGCACACATGCACTTGCACATTCTCTCCCTTTCTAAAATTAAAAATTAAAAAGAAATGTTGAAACTCTAAACCACAATTCTAAACCTTGCAAAAATATATTTAAAAAAATAAAAAATAAATAAAAGTTTAGCATGCTTAAATTATTAAAGTTACAGTTTATTTTCTGTAAAATTTGAGAGTATTTTATTTCTTTGGACACTTACTTATCCCTATAAACAATTAGACAGAGCTCCTTTAACTTAAGAGAGGTAATTATTAAGAACCTTTGGATGTAGGGAAATATTTCACACTTGCACAATTAGACGTAAAGGCTGTTCTAAATTGTAGATACACAGGGGTATAAACACATAGTTTATAGCTTCAGTTTTATGACCATAGTGACAGATCAAAGTAAACACAGAAATTCAATAACTCAGTTGTTGTAATCTCAAAGAGCTCCCTCCAGTAGACATCAAATACTTGGTTGATTGACTTGAGCTCACTGAGATACAAACAGACAAACAAACAAAAAGACAAGCCAGAGTCTCTCTCATCTGTCATCCAATAGAGAATAAATGTTCGTTATCCATTCTATAGACAACTGAAATCATTAGGCTGTGTCAGCATATTTCTAGCCATTGCTGCCATTAGTAGGGAGTAATTGATTGGCCTTATATGAACCAGAAACAAAAACAAAATCAGAAAATCAGGAAGAAAAAAAATCCACCAAAATCACTAGTTTTATCACTGCTTGAGAATCACTCTGGAAGCCAAGAAAAGACGTATCTGGGCATAAGCAACACATGGGTGCACATCTCAAGCAAGGCAGTTAAATTGGGTCAGTCAGGTAAGTCTATCTGGATGTCTCGAGGTGATGACCTCTGAAAGTGCTAAAGTAAATTTTCAAGAAGGTAAAATCTTGGCTGTCATGCAAATATAAAATAAACACTAAACCAATAAATTGATGAGAGAATGGATAAGATTTTAAAATTGTCTCAAGGAGCATTTGGAGGAGCTGCCAATTTATAAGCTGCTTAGTATCCTACAAGGCCATCAACTAATCCGTGGTATTGCTTCTGACACTGGACAGAAATTATTTGCATCCTTACCAGACAAAAATTCACAGTGAATCTGCCCCTGTGGAATTGAAAATAGCCCAGTCAATACAATCAAAGATGCAAACCCAGCACTACTCTGAAAAAACACTTAGAAATCTTTGCATATTTCTATGTTTTCATATCTTACCTATCACTTTCTTCCTTGTGGAAGGACTAGAGTTACAAAGACAATTAAGGGTTTTTGGGGCACCTGGGTAGCTCAGTTGGTTGAGCATCCGACTTTTGATTTCGGTTCAGGTCATGATCTCGCGGTTCCCCTCATCGGGCTCTGTACTGACATCACAGAGCCTGCTTGGGATTCTCTCTCTCCCTCTCTCTCTGCCCCTCCCTCTTGCTCTCTCTCTCAAAATAAATAAATAAACATTAAAAAAATACGAAGAAAATTAAGAAGTTCTCAATTATTGTGTGTGGTAATAGTACCTTCATTTATTTTAAACAACTTTCTTTTAATTTTTATTGAAACTAAGTGCTTACATGGGTGTTGTCTTTCTGTTTCCCTGCATGTAAACTCTTAATTCTTCTACTCTGAATCACTCCCAGAATGAAATCTGGACATTTAATAAACACTTTTGGTTCTGTTATTTGTATGTTCTTAACAGAGCATTTGTCACTTGTATTCACACAGATGTAATTTTTTTTTAAGTTTATTTATTTATTTTGAGAGACAGAGAGAGCACCAATGGGAAAGGGGCAAAGAAAGAGGGAAAGAGATAGGCAGGCTTCACACTGTCAGTGCAGAACCTGGTGTGTGGCTCAAACTCATGAAATGTGAGATCATGACCTGAGCCAAAGTCAGACACTTAACAGACTGAGCCACGCAGGCACCCCCACACAAATGTAATTTCTTGACTGTTGTTTTTCTTGACATGTACAAAATATGTTCATTATGCAATCATAAATTTTAAAAATATCCCAACATCTTAGAATGGACAATATCTTTCATTTTTTCATTCCCAAGTTTATTTCTCTTTCCCAGCTGGATAAGCTGGTGGTTGAGAGATTGGTTACATTTTAATTTTTTAACCCACTTGTAATAGTTTGCAGTTCGGGAAGTTTACTCTGTTTTGCTCATCTGGAATCCAGCTGTAGGCTTATTCCAACAGCATTTAATAGATACAGGTTCCTTTTCCCCTCTGCTGTACTACTGCTTGTTTATAATTCATTAAGTTCATATAATTGGTGAAGTTAATTTCTGAAGAGTCTTGTTTAGTTTTTATCATGATCTTAAAGTAATTTCCTGTCTGTAACATCCCCTTAAATTAAAATTCTCAAAAAATATTTTCTAAGACTTTATAAATTTGTGATGAGGTATATCCAGAAAGAAGAAAACCCAGAGAGAATATAAAATATTTCTGTGTATTTTAATGCTGAGGGACTCCATTTAAGTCCCCACCTTGGTTTTGTAGTTTTCATTGATTAGCTCTCTTGGTCCCCAAGTTAAATTAATGCCCAAGTATTTTGAGTCTTGTTTTGATGGTGGTGTGGGTCATACATTGTAAATAAAATCTTACTTTTAAATTAAATTATCTAGCTGTATTTCATTGATAAAATGAGTGTGGTAGATTTTCTGGTTTCTCATGCAGGGGATTCTACTTGAGGTATAAACCCAAGATATGACTCCAGGCCCTGAGGTCACCAAGCATCTCCCCTCAATTAGAGACAGTAGCCCAAAGCCGTTAGGAGTCCTGAGGTCTGAATCCTGTCTCTGCCACTTCCTAGCTGTCTGACTTTCAGCAAATTAGTGAACCTTTCTGTGCCTTGGTTTCCTCAGATAAAAAATGTGAGTAATAGTACTTACTTCACAGGACTGTCAAGAGGATTAATTAAGGTAATATATGTAAAGATTTTAGAACGTATCTGGCTCCTAGCAAGCACTCAATAAATGTTACTTATTATTATTATTATTAAGGATTCCCTAATCCTTAGGTTAAGTGAGGGCAAAGAAATGGAGAGACATTGCAGAGGATGGGATAATTTGATATCTTTAGTGATTGGCCCTGAATAGCCAGGTTTGTCTTGAGTATTTGATGAAGATCTACACGCACTCTCAAGAAACCAAGTTGTCAAAACCACCTTTCAGAAATCAAAAAACAACAGCAACAACAACAACAACAAACCGCAAAAACCCTTGAATAGGATCCTTTTTGTGATCCTCATTGCCTTTTTCATCACCAGTGAATTTTTGCTTTACAATGCAAATTTAATAAACATCCCTTATTTTGTTTTGTACATTCCATTAAAAAAAAAAAAAAAAAAGAATTGGCCACATGTTCCAAGAAGAAAACCTGATTTTGTACTCTGTATGCAAAGCTGCTAACATAGTCACTGGTTTTGCCAATGTTTATCATGCATTATGTTTTGCTTCAGTTGGCATAATTTCATGCTACATTAGCCATATAAGCAAGATTTATGGTGAATGATATCTAACAGTTTCAATTAGCAAAGATGCCAGGTGTGTGGTGTTGGAAAATTATAATGGGAAGATTCTAACCTTGTTCATAGAGCACCCTAGTTACTCAAAACATTATTTTAACATCTGTTCAAGTCACATTCATTAGCAGTCATTTGCAGTATTGTGAATGGAATACTGATTTCCAAAGACAAGGCAATCAACAGTTGCTTGATTTGGAAACAAAATGGTTCCTGTTATTTTGCATGACAGTATCAGAGTGTGGCTGCAAAGAATGCTGTTCTGGTTTGACTAAGAAAATGAAACTGGCTGCAGGATCATCTAAAAATCTGGTAGATTGAGGGGAAAGCTGGAGAGAGCCTTCCCTTCCCCTCCAAGTCCCATCCTTCACCAAGTCCAGCTGCCACTTCCATCCAGCCATTGGCCATCAGTGCTTCCTGCCTGTCTTCTTCTCTGTGGCTTCTGCTGGGTTTGGCCTGCATCAGCTCTCACACGGAGTATTGCAGAGCTACCTGCCACCCTCCTGCCTCTAGCCTTGTCCCCTCCAATGGCTTGTCCACATTTTTGCTGCCTGAGTGATTTCTCTAACATACAAATATGATTATTTTACTTCCTTGATCAAAGTTGTTCAGCAGCTCCCTTGCTTGCTAGCCACATGATAGAACCAAAACTTTTGTCCTTGGCAAAGACTATCAGGGTTGTCCCTGCCTTCCTGGTAAGCCTCATCTCCCTCTGTTCCATAAGCTCCATCCTCTGGAGGTTCCCTTTACTTGCTGTTCACACTTCTGCTCAATTGCTTTCCTCTGTAAAGAATTCCCTGAACCTGCCAGCAGACCCAGAGGGTCTTCCCCTGTGCTCATACAGCACTTTGTAGTGTAGCTTCATAATAAGAAATAAAACATTATGTTGTTGCTGGTTGTTTAGTATCTCTCTCCACTACAATGATAGCTCCTTGAAAGCAGGGGTCATACCCTTCCTTTTCATCTTTGAATTCCCAGGGCCTGGCATGTCATGAGCAATATCTATCTGTTGAATGAAATTTAGATTGTAAATTAAATAATATAAATGTAAATTTTCACAATAATTTAACTAAAAAATAAGAAAAATATTTTTAAAATAGTAGCTATCTTTCATCATGTATTTACTATTTACCAGATGCTTAGGCAAATATTTTTAATTTTGTTACATGTTTCCTAAATTCCAGTGCATACTATCTTACTTAGTTTGACTCATTTTTTACTAAGATAAATGTATTTTAAAAGAAAAGTTGATATTGCTACCGCATGTGGAAAACTAATATTACTGTCATAAATGGAAATAAAGAAGTAAACTATGTAATACAAGCAGTAGTATATTTAATCAATTCGCCAAAATGTGCTCCAGTGAGAAGAAGAAAAGTGTTTAAGATCAGTCAGGAAATAAGGATATTCAGCTCAATTTCACATAGCTTAAGAAAAATTTATGAAGATCTACATTAATGAGAATGTTTTAGTTTTGATGTAAACTTGAGCCAAGATTTCTAATTCACGTGCATTCATAGCTTGAGAGGTGATTACATATAATTTACTCTTTTGATAGTTTCTAACAAAAGTGATGTAAGCGATTTTTGTTTGACAAATTTTAGTTAAAAGAAGCCATCTGAAGAGATTGCCAGAATTTGTACTTGTTTTGAGTTATTTGGTAATGATGCCCAAAATGATGGGGAAAAAAAAAAACAACATTCCTTATTCACTCGAGGCTGGAAGTGAGATTGGAAAAACACTTATGAGAATCTTTTTTTATTAGTGTTAAGTTGTTTGAGAATCTTTTTCAAAAATTTCTTGACAAGATCTTTGGCTGAGTTCAAAACCAATTCAAAGAGTGTCCCTCCCTGCATCTAATTTTATGGCCATTGTGTACATTTTGCCTCTCCTGTGGAATGCCTGCTTTGTAGAAATAAATTCGAGTTGTTCAGATGACCAAATGTAACTGAGATTATTCTAATTGCAAAGTTATCCAATCATGGATATTAACTTTGAGAATAAAAGTTTCTTTCAGAATGACTTTGTCCTCATGGTTTGAATGGACATTGGGGAAACCAAAAAGCTTCAATGTCAAACAGTAGCTCTTTGGAGTTACTGCCTTTCTTCACACAAAACTGAAGAAAAGTTGAGAATTCAGTTAAATGGACGAAAACAACTTTTTAATATACCTAAGTACTTCCCTTTATCTTCACACATTTGAGAGCTTCTCTATGTTTCTAACAGTGCATAGATTTTAGATTTAACATCTGGAATAGTAGCTTGAATAGATGAAATGAGTCCTCTTGGCTTTAGCCCTATATGCCTTCAACATGTGATCACTGACACACTAGTGAGCTGGACCCACTGTGTTAACACTCTCCTTGTAAAGAATCGTGGCAAGAATTGTAATCCTTGTAAAGAATTATGGCAAGAGTTTCAGTTATTGTAGGTTTAAAATGTATCATGTGCCATAGGCAGAATCATGAACTTCCAAAAATGTCCATGTTCTAATCCCTAGATCCTTTGACTGTGTTACCTTATCTGGATAAAGGGATTTCGCAGATGGGATTAAGTTTAAGGGCTATAAAATGGGAAGTTACCTTGGATTACTTGAGTGGGCCCAATCTAATCCCATGAGTCCTTAAAAGTTGAGAAACTTTCCTGGTTGTGGCCAGAAATGTGACAATGATGAATGATCACAGAGGTATGACTTGTGTAGGTCTATGAGACTTGGCCAAAAGAATGTTTTGATTCCTAATTATTTCCAATTATTACCAAATTATTACCAAGTAAAATAATTAAATCAATAGTAGTTACCACTCCCTGTTCCTCTTAGTTTATGAGGAAAATAAGCCAGCTAAACCTGAAGTAATAGCTTTAGAAGGGATGAACTGAAGTTGAGGGGATGGAAGTATTTTTTAAAGAAATATTGTCAACCATCCATCTTACTCACTTCCACCCTTGTGATCTGGTTGCCCACCCCCCACCCCCACCCCCCAGGAGGTGAGGAGTGCAGAACAGTTCAAGACATGGACCAGAGGAGCCACTGAAATTCTCAGCTGTCCTCAGCCACACCTACCAGATTATGGCAGTGCTAGGCTTTGGGACTAGGGGAAGGAGAGCAGGGGTAGAAAGGGGCAAGGAAAGGACTGGTAGTTGAATCTGTCAATATTTTGTTCACAGTTCCTAACAAATTGGCCTCTTTCCTTTTATAAGGGCTTGAGTCTGATACATTTGGTACATGTAGCCAAGTTAGGGAAAATCAAAGTAGGCTGTGTATAATTCTGGCTAATTTAAAAGCTGTTCTGCAGTAAAAAAATATATTTTTAGTAGTCATAAAAAGCAGTAATTGTTTTCAATGGAAAAACAGAGTAAATGGGGATGAAAAACAAAAAAGTTTGCTATAAAAGGAAAGATTTAGGGTTTTTTCCCTTAGAATCTAAGAAATATGAGCAGGTTTGTTTATTTAAGAGAAGAATCCAACAGCAATAGAGAGATTAAAGATATAGGAAAAGGAGAGAATATGTGAAAAGCAACATGTCTGAGATGGGGAAATGGATCCAGAGCACAAGAGACAGAAATACCCTTTGATGGAGGTGGGGCACTTTAGGGAGGGAAGGAATGTTGGGTCCAGATACAAGCTGTTCTGTGGGTGGGGGGTAGAGAACTAGAATTCATGCCAGAGAGACTCCATCTTCTCTGGGAATGAGAGCTAAATTCTGGTTAAACTGGTGAAGAGTCATGAGGCAGAGGGGAAGCCACTGAGTAGGAACAGGAAGTAGGATTGCTGAGTTGTGCTGAGGATACAGCTGAGTTCAGAAACCATGGATGTGATGTGTGTGCACATCGGTCAGGGCAAGAAACTGTTCCACTCAAACAGCCTCACACTGAGGAGTGTGACAACTGTGGATGTTTATGGAAATTATGAGACATTGATATACAGTTGTCATGTTGGCCTTGAAATTGCTGCTGATTTATTTAGTACTCTGACAATATAAAACTGGGCCACAGCTACAAAAAAGAGGTTGAAGAACAAAGAGGCTAGCTAGAGTGTTAGAAGGGACATTTACATGAAAACATCCAGGATAATGTCTAGAGTTGGGGTGGAAGTGATCAGGAGTCTAGAATGAGGAAAGGAAGATGGTGCAGTATAGTCAGATGGTGTGGGTCCTTGATATGAGGAAAGGAAGATGAGAATAAATATATATTTTTTTGAGAATAAATATTTTTTGTTAGTGAGTCAGAGAGAAAAGAATGCTACTTGACTCTTCCCGTTTGCCTCTAAAGAAGTAGCATAATTTCTCCCTGTATTAAGTAGCTTTTTGCTAAGTCAAAAACTTTAATGATATAGTATATGGTTTGAGAAGAGGACAGTCCTAGAAGCTATCTTCTAGGTAACTAGATGCTGGTGAGTTGACTTGTTCATTTGGCTTCAGTGGCTATAAAATACATGCTACCCAGAATTTGCAGATGTCTTGGGAAGTCTTTGATATTAAGCAAATTTGTGATCCAGAGTTATAGCTTATGCACAACCCTAAAACAGAGTGGGTGTCCTCAGATGGCCTCCGGGTTACTCAATAAAAGCAGTACATTTTCCACTTGGTAGTTTATTTCTATTTCCATCTATGTACATAACCAGTTCCTCTCTTCTTTTTCCTGCCTCTCTGGTAAGATCTGTGCCAGATCATTTTTTCCTATCTTTGAGATAGAGTCTCAAAGTTTACAAGATACACTGTATGCATTTTTCTTCATCCTGATGCTTTCCTCTTCATATTGTTTTATGTCGTTTCCTATGTTTGTAGTGGATATATCTTTCAGCTCATAACCTCAAGTGTATAAGAAATACAGACAGATGGATAGATAGATAAATAGATAGATGATAGATAGATAGATAGATAGATAGATATTTTTTAACAATTCTTTTTTGTTTGAAACCCATTCTTGCTGGACTGGTGGGAAATAAGTCACAGCCATTTTTAGTTTGTATTAAAGCTCCTGGGGCTTGTTACAAAATGTAAAGGCTTTGGGTGGGGTCTCATCGGTTCACGCAAGGTACCCTGAGAGGTCCATTGTCCCCTTCCACACAGCCTTGGTGTCTCTGAAGATTTTGTGTCTCACTTGTAATCAGGACTTGGCCCAAGCAGACTTTGCTCCCAACTGCTGTGCAGTAGCCTTAGGGCCATGTGTCTCTTGAAATTTCCTGCCTCTCTGACCCTCTGTCAGGAATTGGAGCCTACATATACAAAAGGCCCAGAGCTAATATCATCCTCAGTGGTGAAAAACTGAGAGCTTTTCCTCTACCTACAGTCAGGAACAAGATGGGGATGTCCGCTCTCACCTTTGTTATTTAACATAGTACTAGAAGTCCTAACCTCAGCAATCAGAAAACAAAAAGAAAAGGCATCCAAATCAGTGGGGAAGAGGTCAAACTTTCACTATTGGCAGATAACATGATACTCTATGTAGAAAACCCTAAAGACTCCACCAAAAAATTACTAGAACTGATACATGAATTCAGCAAAGTTGCAGGATATAAAATCAATGTACAGAAATCTGTTGCACTTCTATACACCAATAGCGAAGCAGCAGAAAGAGAAATCAAGGAATCAACCCCATTTACAATTGCACCAAAAGCCATAAGATACCTAGGAATAAACCAAACCAAAAGGTAAAAGATCTGTACTCTGAAAACTAGAAAACACTGATGAAAGAAATTGAAGATGACACAAATAAATAAAAAACATTCCATGCTCATGGATTGGAAGCACAAATATTGTTAAAATATCTGTACTACCCAAAACTATCTACACATTTAATGCAATCCCTATCAAAATACCACCAGCATTTTCCATAGAGCTAGAATAAACAATGCTAAAATTTTTACTGAACTTCAAAAGACCCTGAATCTTGAAAACAATCTTGAAACAATCTTGAAAAAGAAAAGCAAAGCTGGAGACATCACAATTCCGGATCTCAAGCTACATTACAAAGCTGTAGCCATCAAGACAGTATGGTACTGACACAAAACAGACACATAGATCAATAGCAGAATAGAAAACCCAGAAATGGACCCACAACTGTATGGTCAACTAAGTTTCAACAAAGCAGAAAAGAATATTTAGTGGGAAAATTCTCTTCAACAAATGGTGTTGGGAAAACTAGACAGCAACATGCAGAAGAATGAAACTGGGCCACTTTCTTACACAATGCACAAAAATAAATTCAAAATGGATGAAAGACCTAATGTGAGCTAGGAAACTATCGGGATCCTAGAGGAGAACAGAGGCAGCAGTTTCTTTGACCTTGCAGAGCAACTTCTTACTAGATATATCGTTGGAGGCAAGGGAAACAAAGGCAAACATGAACTATTGCATAGAGGCTGATGCAGGGCTCGAACTCACAAACTGTGAGATCATGACCTGAAACAAGCTCAGGAGTTGGACACTTAACCAAATATGCCACCCAGGTGCCCCTGTCCTTATTGATTTTTTATTTATTTGTTTACAACTGCTTAGAGAGAAGTGTTGAAATCTCAACTGTCCTGGAGAATTTGTCCACTTATTCTTTCACTTCTATCAGGTTTGCTGCATGTATTTTGAAACTCTATTATTAAATGCATATAAATTTAGGATTGTTGACTTTGATTGATGAATCAAGCCTTTTATCCTTATAAAATGTGTCACTTTACCCATAGTAACATTTCTTTTTCTCTCTTCTATTTTGTGTGATAGTAATATAGCCATCCATCTTTCTTTCAATTAGTTTTTGTTTGGTAGATTTTTGTCTACCCTTTTATGTTTAACCTATCTGTCTGTGCCTTTATATTTAATGTCAGTTTCTTGTGGACAGCATATTATTGGGTCTTGATTTTTTTTTATCCAATGTGATAATCTCTGCCTTTTAATTGGAATGTTTAGACAATTTATATTTAACATAATTATTCATATAGTTGGATTTAAATCTACCATCTTTCTATTGTTTCTTTTCCTTTTTTCTTCCTTTTCTCTGGATCATTTATTTTTATAATATAATTTTATCTCCATTATTGGCTTATGAAGTTTTATCCCTCTTTATTTTTTAAGGCTCATAATATACATCTTTAACTTAATCACAGTCTATCTTCAGCTAATATTGTATCACTTCACATATAGTGAAAGAATATTCCAACAGCATATTTTATCTCTTCTTTATCTATTGTGCTATTGCTCTCATGTCATTTACCTCTCTCTACATGTTACAATCCAAAAATACATTGTTATTGTTTCTCTTTAAATATTCAGTGATCTTTTGAAGAGATTAAAAGTGAGAAAAAAATCTTTTTTATATTTACTCATATATCTGCCATATCTTATGGTCTTCATTTCCTTTGTTTATATTCAGATTTCCCTATGGAATTATTTTCCTTTTGTCCAAAGACTTGTTTTAAACATTTCCTGTAGTGAAGATCTTCTGGTGATCAATTACTACATCTTTTGCTTATTTGAGAATTCTTTATTTCACCTTCAAATTTGAAAGGTGTTTTCTCTAGTTATAGAATTCAAGATCTGTATTTTTTATTTTTATATTTTTTATTTTTTCTTTTGTCAAGTTTTTATTTAAATTCCAGTTAATTAACATACAATGTAATATTAGTTTCGGGTGTAGAATTTAGTGATTCATCACTTATATGCAACACCCAGTGCTCATCACAACAAGTGCCCTTATTATTAATAACCGTCACCCATTTAACCCACTCCCCCAACCCACCTCCCCTCCAGCAATCTTCAGTTTGTTCTCTATAGTTAAGAGTCTGTTTTCTGGTTTGCCCCTCTTTTTTTCTCCCTATATTCATCTGTTTTGTTTCTTAAAATCCACTTATGAGTGGCATCATATGGTATTTGTCATTCTCTATAAGTCTGTATTTTTAAAAATATTTTTCAATGTTGCTCTATCATTTTCTTATCTGCATAGGTTTTGATGAGAATTCTGTTGTCCTTTTTATTTTTGTTGTTCTGGCAATAGTATTGTTCATTTCCCCCTCTGGTGGCTAAAGGTTATATTAAAAATCAGGTTCAAAATTTTTAAGTGTGGCATAGTTACTTGGGTAACTAAATTCATAGCCCTAGAAAGTCTCCTTGGCTAAAATGAGGATCCAGAGATGTGGGATGTGTACATCTGCAGTCTAAAATATTAAAACATCTGAGTTTCTTCAACATTCTGGCCAACAGAAGCAGACCTTTCTTTTGCTAGAGAAGACCCCCACTGCCTGTAGATCATGCGAAGTTCTCACCTGAAGCAAATGCATTACAAGATGATGCATGCCCTTCTCAAATGTCCCTTTGTTTATCTTCATTGCAGCTAGACAAAGAACTAGGTTTCAGTCTCAGAATGACCTGAACTGTCCCTGTAGTGAGAGAAGTACTGTCCTTGTAGTGAGAGAAAATGGATTATTTCCACCATCCCCAAACCTGCAGGTCTTGGCAGGAACCAGGAGAGCAAATATGGGACCTGATATGAAAGGTGTTGTTTGATAGGGCAGGGAATGAAATACAAATCTTGGTGGAGAGATTATTGATATGGGGATTTATTGATGTAAGAGTTTACATCAGTATGAGTCTCCCATGACTGATGATTTGACATCCTGGCAAGGATACCTAACATACTGTGAGAATGGCTTCTTGAAACTTGGAGATCATGATGGCCCACAATAAAGTGGAGCTGCCAAAACTTCCCCGACAGTATAGTAGGAAGAGTTCAGAAGGTGTAGAAAATTGGTCATGCCAGAATGAATCCATCATGCAGGACCAGAAAACCCACCAGCTCATCATGTTCCCGGGAGGACATTCCCCTCTCTAAAGTGATAAGAGATGAAAAGGAATTATGAGTACTCAAGGCATAGATGGAAATATACTGAATCAGGCTATACAGATTAAGGTCACAATAAGACACAACTTTATATTCATAAAAAGCCTGAAAATCCACTTATCAAGCTAAGAGGATCTACTAGACATCACTTTAAATTTTCTTGAGGTCTTAGCAAAGGGTCTTTTTTTTTTTAATGTTTATTTAGTTTTGAGACAGAGAGAGACAGAGCATGAACAGGGGAGGGTCAGAGAGAGAGAGACACAGAATCTGAAGCAGGCTCCAGGCTCTGAGCTGTCAGCACAGAACCTGACGTGGGGCTCGAACTCATGGACCGTGAGATCATGACCTGAGCTGAAGTCGGACACTTAACTGACTGAGCCACCCAGGCGCCCCAGCAAAGGGTCTTAAAGCCATATGTTTTATTTGTTCTTTACACTCAAGGCATTATTTCTTTCTTGAAAATCTTTGTCAGATGTAATGTTTTTACTTTCCAACCCAGCAAGTCCTGGCTCCTCTGTATTTCCTCTATAGTATATTGTGCTTTTAAACACAATTTAGATGATTTCTTGCTTTCTGTACCTTTCAAGTTAGTGTAGGAGACACTATGGCTGATTGCTGAGCAGCTGCCTAACATAGGTCACCATTTTTCTTGCTGCTATATAGCAGTTTTCTCATTGCTTCTCCAGCTCCCATGAACAGTTTGCCATTTTAAACTCCACTAGGAGTTTCTTCACTACATTTCTAGCCTCTGTCCTCTGCTCAGTCTCAAGGCCATACACTTAAAATTTTTGTTATAACAGCATACCACCCCTGGTACCAGTTTATGCAGCAGCCATTCATTGCTGCATAACAAACACCACAAAACTTAGTGCCATCAAGCAATAACCATTTTACTTAGCTCACAGTTCTGTAGGTCAGCAACTGTAGCTAAGTTGGTTCGGGCCAGACTTGGCTGTTCTCAGCTGGGCTTATGTGTCTGGCATGGTTTGGATAACTGGGAAACTGGGATTTCTGGAGCCTTCATTCACAGTCTCTCATCTTCCATCAAGTTAGCACAAGCTTGATGCTATGGTAGTAGAAATATTACCAGCAGCAAGAAAGTAATTCCCAATTCACAAACTCTTCATGTTTCTGCTCCATAACACGAGCAATTGTCCATTAGCCAAAACAAGTCACATGGTTGATAGACTTGAATACAGGGAAGGGAATTTTAGTGGCCATGTCTAAATAATCCACTGTAAGACACATTTCCCCTTTGTTTTAATACATAACCTGTGGGATTATTCTTTGAAGCCATGTGAATCTTGTTTTTCAACTTTCTACCTGATGGTTTTAGCATCCATTGATATTACATTGGGAATTAAAAATGATGATTTTGTATTTTATCATTCCTCCTGCATTTATTAGCTGGCATTCAGTAAAGAAAAAAATCTTTCTTTCCCCCCTTTTCTGTATTTATTTTTGTGACTCTCACTATGGATTCATGGATTTTTAAAGTTCAATAAATTATAATCCATAGCTTTAATTCTTCTTTCCTTTCTTCCTTCTTTCCTTCCTTCCTTCCCTCCTTCCTTTCTTCCTTCCTTCTTTCCTTCCTTCCTCCCTTCCTTCCTTCCTTCTCAAACTGTCTCAGATTTAGCTTGTAGGATCTCCTTCAAACTGACTTCTTTGCCCTTTTGATATTACCTCATTAGTCTTTCAGCCCTTTCTTCTTTTGTGAACAAGATGTTGATGTTTTATGCTTACCTTGGACTTTCCCTGCCTCGGGGTCTGGAGTAAGTCAGAGGATTCCTAATTTCTCCAAGAATCTCTGGTTCTTTTTAATAGGAAGTGGTATTTAGAAACCAAGAAATAGACATTAGATATGTTCAATGTCCTGTAATGTTGTTGCTTAAAGACCTTTTTTTTTTTAATTTTATTTTTTTTTTAATTTTTTTTAACGTTTATTTATTTTTGAGACAGAGAGAGACAGAGCATGAATGGGGGAGGGGCAGAGAGAGGGGGAGACACAGAATCCAAAGCAGGCTCTAGGATCCCAGCTGTCAGCTATCGGCACAAAACCTGATGAGGGGCTTGAACCCATGAACCATGAGATCATGACCTGAGCTGAAGTTGGATGCTTAACCAACTGAGCCACCCAAGTGCCACCCCTCTCCTTCACCTTCTAGCAGTTGGCGTAGTCAGCAAGCTACAGGAAAACAAAACACGAGTGGGTAAAGGGGCAGTGTTTGGAGAATGCCTGTTGTTCTTGCTGGGAGAGAGCCCATTGTGCATGGAACTGGTGGAACTAATGATTCGTTTGAAGCAAAGGGGCCAAGAAGGGATGGCAGCTTGGGCGTTACAACAATGGGATTCTGGGGGAGTTGGTATTATGTTAAATGGGCTTGAGATGTTAGACATGACCTCAGTTGCTGCTTGATCGGCCTTGGACAGAGATCGTGTGCCACAGGCATGGATGAGAATCACGGATGCTTAGCTAATTGGATTGAATGGATAAATTTTAGCATTCAGACAACCTGGCTTAACGAAAGGGAGTGCTCCCTCCCCTCCATTACCCTGAACCTCTATGGAAGAACTACAGGAAATTACACCTGGACTGGGAATGAAGCATTCCACTTAAGCCTAGCATTTTAGAGGCCCAGATGAAGAATTAGCTTCCTTTGGTATGAAAGATGGTATCATACATTCAGCCTTGGGGGCACATACAGGACTTTAAGATCTGTCCTTACTGCTGTGGTCAATGTGCCCATTGCTAGAACAGCTGCTATGGTGGCCGACTTCAGTGGAACAGAAAGAATCTGTCATAAGGGAAATAGACAGATTGAAAAACAGGGAAAAACAAAAGATCCAACCAACAGTAAAATAGTGGAAAGGGGCCCTATCAAGGTCTCTCATAAACAATTATGGCAGGATCTAATATTATCTGGAACTCCCAGAGAAAATGTAGACAAACAAATGGATTGGGTCTTCTAAGCCTTATGGAAAGCATTGCCTAAGAGAAAGCAGTTTCTCCTTTGAAGGAAGGCTCAAAAAATCCAGGTGTGTCACCACCACCTTTCCACTAATGGAGCAATTTCAGGGTTGGATACCCCCTACTCCTAGAGATGGGGTTAGGCCAGCATTGTTGCCCTCTAGTGCCTGCAGTGGGAGGTGGCTGGGTGCCCCACATTCAATCAACCATTTCTTGGTCATTTCTTGTTTGTTAGTACAAACAGATTATACTAGTTCTAATGGACACTGTAGCTGAAAGAACACTTCTCTATGGAAATCCCTGAAAATTTCAGGGATAAATAAAGGCTACTGATGCTTATGGGAGACAAATGATCAAGGTTATACAAATTAATCTGTCCCTACAGATCAGCAAGCTTCGTTCCTGCTGTTTTCTAGTGCATATTTTACCCATTCCTGAGTATATTTTGGGAGTAGATGTTCTACAAGGTCTGAATCTAACTAAAATGACAGGTGAATTCAGGTGGTGTATCTGAGGAGCGAAAACACATCTTCATAGGAACCTATACAGTTGCTGATTCCCAGAGAGTAATAAAGGTAAAACAATATAAGCTATGGGGTGGTGGGGGGCATGACAAGATTACAGCCATCATTAAAGAATTAGAAAAGGCAGGGGTAATCAGGCCTGCTTAAAGCCCATTCATTAGACTAGTTTGGCCTATAAATGAATCTAATGGAATCTGGTGAATGACAATAGATTTTAGGGAAGTCAATAAAGTTACTCTGTCCAGCCATGCAGAGGTGCCTAATATAGCCTTGTTAGAAGAAAATCATGGCATCCATTAAGACATATCATCATGTACTGGACCTATCTAGCCTTTGTTAACATTCCATTAGAACTTGAATCCCAAGACCGATTTGTCTTCATGTGAAACAGGAGACAGTGGACCTGCCAGGTGTTGCCCTCAAGGGCATCTCCATAGTCCCACAACTGGTCACAGGATGGTAGCCAGAGATTTAAATGGATATTGCCCAAGAAGATGATACTTTGTCATCATACAGATAATGTCATGTTAACTTGTGCTGATTTATTCTCCTTGTCTTGAGTAACTGTGTCATTACAGGAATACTTAAAGTCAAGAAGATGGGAAGTAAATACGGACAAGATCCATGGGCTGGGCCAATCAGTTAAGATCCTTGGTGTCACATTGGGGTGCCTGGGTGGCTCAGTCGGTTAAGCGGCCGACTTCGGCTCAGGTCATGATCTCACGGTCCGTGAGTTCGAGCCCCGCGTCGGGCTCTGTGCTGACAGCTCAGAGCCTGGAGCCTGTTTCAGATTCTGTGTCTCCCTCTCTCTGACCCTCCCCTGTTCATGCTCTGTCTCTTCCTGTCTCAAAAATAAATAAAAATGTTAAAAAAAAAAATTAAAAAAAAAAAAAAGATCCTTGGTGTCACAGAGTTGGGTAAGACAAAGTGATGGCAAGGGCAGTCAATGATGAGATACAAGCTTTCCCAATCCCTAAAATGGTGAAAGAATTACAGGTTTTTGTTGGCTCATTGGGTTACTGGAGACCTTTTATTCCCCATCTAGAGCAGACATTAAGACCTTTATACACCTTGGTTAAGAAGAGAAGCGGGTGGGATTGGGATGTTAACCAACAAGAGGCTTTCTTAAAGACAAAGATAGTAGTAAACAAGTATGGGCCTTGGGAACGCATGCTGGTGCAGCCACTGTGGGAAATAGTATGTAGGTTCCTCAAAAAACTAAAAATAGAACTACAACCCAGCAATTGCACTACTAGGCATTTATCCACGGGATACAGGTGTGCTGTTTCTAAGGGACACATGCACCCCCATGTTTATAGCAGCACTATCAACAATAGCCAAAGTATGGAAAGAGCCCAAATGCCCATCGATGGATGAATGGATGAAGAAAATGTGGTATATATATACACACACGCGCGCGCACACACACACACACAATGGAGTATTACTTGGCAATCAAAAAAAATGAAATCTTGCCATTTGCAACTACGTGGATGGAACTGGAGGGTATTATGCTAAGTGAAATTAGTCAGTCAGAGAAAGATGAAGATCATATGACTTCACTCATATGAGGACTTTAAGAGACAAAACAGATGACCATAAGGGAAGGGAAACAAAAATAATATAAAAACAGGGAGGGGGACAAAACAGAAGAGACTCATAAATATGGAGAACAAACTGAGGGTTACTGGAGGGGTTGTGGGAGGGGGGATGGGCTAAATGGGTAAGGGGCACTAAAGAATCTACTCCTGAAATCATTGTTGCACTATATGCTAATTTGGATATAAATTTTAAAAAATAAAAAAAATAAATAAAAAAAAAAAAAGCATGGGCCTTGGGGGTATTGATGCCAGATGTGAGTTGTGAATTAGATGTGAGTTCATATCCAGAAGGGTTTGGCTGGGGCTTGTGGCACCGACAAAATGGAAAACAAAGCCCATTAAGATTCTGGTCTCAATTATGGAAAGGAACAGAGACCAGGTATACTCCTCTCGAGAAGCAACTATTAGCTGCATGTCTTGCACCACAACAATGGAAAGGCTGACTACTGACCTGCCTATGATGATACAAACCTCTCTGCCAATAGCAGGGTGGATTTATGTTCAGCAAGCCTTAGTGCCTGTGCTCAGATACCCACCTTACAGAAATGGCAGAGGAGCACTTCCAGGACCAGCCTGCTGTCCCATGAACTGCACTGGTTACTAGAGCCAGTCACTTATGCCAACCCAGCCCAACTTCCAGAAATTGCCAACAGTATGGCTCCCTGCCCCAAGTAAGGGAAGGAGTAGGCTTGCCTCCAGGAACACATGGTGCACTGATGGTAGCTGCCAGAAAACCTGCCTATGTGACATTCCTCTGTCACTGACAGAGTACTTTGCTTGGAAGAAGGAACTAAAAGTAGTGAGAAGAATTGAAAGCAGTATGGATTGTGTTGACGCATTGACCTATGCCCATAGATTTGGCCACTGACAGCCGGGCAGTGTGAAAAGGGTTAACAACATGGATGCCTGCAGTGGCAGAAAGAAGACTGGGCTATATTAAATAGACCCCTGCAGGGAGCAGAACTATGGAAAGGTATTTGGGAAGTAAGCACTAAACCTGATGCAGCTGTCCAAATATGGCACTTGTCCGCTCTTTCCCCATCCACACTGCCAGGCAATCACAAGGCAGGTGAGTTAGCCTGAGCCCTTCTGCTGGAGGAAAAGCTGATCCCATCTGATGTAGCAGAATGGGCCCACCATAAATCTGGACACTGAGATCCCAACACTACTTGGGAAGTAATAAAAAGATTACATTTGCCTCTAAAATCTGCAAGCTGCTGACAAAGAGTGCCCTCGATGCAACCTCAGGCAATGGCTGATGTGTTACACCTGGGGCATAGTGGGCAGACTATGTGCTCTGTTTCTCACTGTAAATAGACTATATAGGCCCTTTGCTGGTACTGGAAGGACACAAATATACACTGACCTGTGTGACATGTCTACAGGACTTGCACAAGACTTTGCCTGTGAAAGAGCCAATCAGGCTGCAACTACAAAGGGGTTAATAAAACTAGAGGGCCGTAATGCCAACTCAGATAGTGATCAAAGGACACAGTTTCCTAGCCATGACTTCCAAAAATAGGTGGAGTCCCAGGATATATTACGGATTTTCCACCTGCCATACAATCCCACTGTTGCAGGCCTAATGGAAAGGATGAATTGACTGATAAAAAACACCTTAAAGATCCACCAGACACCTGTCTCAAAGGATGGTCTCTAAGACTAACAGAGACCATTCAACTCCCTACCACTGTCAGAGCAGGACAGACATCAGCATATGAACATCTAACCAACCACAGGCCCTCAGCTTACTCTCCGTGGGCAGGTACTGTCAGGATATGTCTGATGGAGGAGGGGCTTATTTTGCAATTGCCATGAGATCTCACACATGGTAAAACTTTAATTCGTTGCAATTTAGTTTGGTGGCTTGGTATCCTAATCTCTTGTTTATATCTGGTATTAACCCCTTGTTCTACAATGATCAGGGCCCAACACAGGCACCGAGATAGGGTTGTTAGGATGGGTGCCAACCGAAATGCTATGTACAATATAGACACATCCTCTGGTGATATTAAGGAACAAACTACATGGTAACATCCCCCAGGGAAAATACCTAAGCCAGAGGTGGCATTGGCTCATGGGACCAAACCTCTACTGTGTTGTTCCTAAACAAAGATTTGCCATATATATTGCCTATAAACCATTTGCCTTATCCTCTCTGGCCTTGCATTGCTGACGTTCCTTCCTGTCTCATCGTGAAACGTCTTCTTGTCAGGGGCCATAGCTTACGCTGAAGTTCACAATTGCTCTGACTGTTGGGTCTGAGGAAAAGACCTTTTTACAAGTGAGGAATCTCATGTTGATGTTTATATTGTTGCGATAGCAAAGGGATAGGGGATGCAAGTCCTTACCCCCAGATACCTGGCTCTGGGGTCATTGTGGAAGAATTGTGTGCAAAGATTGTACGTGCCCCAAAGATGTCGGGGAGGTGTAGGAGTGCTGCCTGCGCTGACTCCATCTTCAGCCCTCCATCTTGGTCTCCTCCCTGGTGCACAGATGGTGCCATTATAGATAATGACCCAGTGACCTTACCTCCGTGTCCCTTCATAATAGCTGTGGGCTGAGGTCTGAACCGGGCGGAGAATGTCAGCATAGTACCACCTGGATTGTCCATCCATCTACCAGCCCGATTGCCCCTGTCAGTAAGTTACAACAAAACTCAGTGTAGCGCGGCTTGCTTCCTTTTTCGGTATTAATGTGCCTTCTCGGTCTGAAGGATACTTTACTGACGCTCCTCCACCCTCTGACACAGGGCAGGGTGGGGAATGGGTTTGGTGCAGAGGTTTAGTGTAGAATGATGAGAAAGTTCTGGATGGTGGTGATGGTCCCACAACAATTCAAATGTACTCAATACCACTGAACTATACACTTAAAATGGCTAAAATAGGGGTGCCTGTACGGCTCAGTCGCTTAAGCATAGGACTCTTGATTTTGGCTCATGTCATGATCTTACAGTTAGTTTGAGCCCCACAAGGGGGTCTGCACTGGCAGTGTGAAGCCTGGTTGGGGTTCTGTCTTTCTCTCTCTCTCACTCTGCCTCTCCCCACTCACGCTGTCTCTCTCTCAAAATAAATCAGTAAATAAAAACTTGAAAATGGTCAAAATAGTAAACTTCGTTAGGCATATTTTACCACAGCTTAAAAAGTAAGTTGTTTTTTTTTTTAATAGGAGGAAAAATTCCAACAACAACAAAGAATGGAAGAGGCATCTTACGACCTTTCTGAAACCCCAATTCTGCATGATCATTTCCCATCACCTCGCCATAGGCACAGTGAAGATGTGCTTTTACCAGGGCCTCTGGAATCACATAGCTCAGCAGATGACAAACTGGAGAACATTTTAAGTTCGTCCTAAATGAGCTTGAGAGCTCTGCTGTCACTGAATTTAAAAGTCTTGTTCCCGAGAGGGAAAGAAACATTGAGAAGAAAAAAATGTTTGCAGCTGGAGCTTGAATTAGCAGTTTTGTCTCCAAAGACCGGAAAACACCTGGTCCCAGCAGACTTTCTATTGAATTTTATACCGTTTTCAAAAATAGACTAATTCTTAGCTGACTGGCAAGATTTAGTTATGTGAGGTTGTCTAACACAATTTTATCTGAGCTCAAGCATCACACAATACTTTTTTAGCAGGAGGATATGCAAAATTACTATCCTATCTTTCCTAGATCAAGTTGTAATTTTGATAACTCAGGAAGCTTATAACAGAGCAAAGCACAGATTATTGAAGAACACCCGAATCAGAGTTTACAAGTGATTTAAAAAACCTTCAAACTAGGGAGCCCTGCTACTCTGAGAGGGTTCTCAGACCAGCAACATTCACGTATTCTCTGAGCTTGTTAGAAGTGCCCGAGACCACCTACCTTCATTTTAACACAATTTCTAGGAATGCTCATTAAAGTTTGAGAAGCATTGCTATAGAGCACTGTTTCTCAGAGGTGGTCTTTTGAACTCCCTTGGCAAAACTGTCTGGGAATACTTATTAAAAAGGCATATTCCTGGGTCCTGCCCAAGACCCATGAAAATTATGATTCTTAGGCATACTGGCTTGAGAACCATTGCTGTAGTTCTGGGGAAAAAATGAATTCAAAAAGCTACTCAGATAATTCAGATACTCTCCACCACCCCCCAAAAACTCCCTCCTTTTGGTAGTCATAGTTCTAAGAATGTGAGGTTTCTCAATAAACATGCAGTGGGAGGGGCACTCTCTGTGCTAGTGGGGTTTGAGGAGGCTTTGACACCACACAAGTTTGAATGAATTTTTAAGGATGTTTCTTTGGCATATTCCATTTTCTCAATCTCAATTTCTCTCCCCCCTGCTCGCTCTCTCTCTCTCTCTCTCTCTCTCTCTCTCTCTCACACACACACACACACACAATGGGGTTAAGATAGGAAAGGGGGTCAGAGGAAGACAACATTTGCACATGAATCTTCTCAGGGATAAACTCTAAACTGACATGAGGCTCAGACCCTCCAGCGCACCTGTCTCTGTGTAGCAGCCTTATGTGTCACCAGGACTCAGGTGGCCCTGACCGCTTTCCCCCTCCCCACTCTGTGCAAGAATGTTCATGACCTGGCAGCTTCTTCCTCAAAGGGCTAGTTCTGAGTAGACCCATGTGTGTGAAGAGACCTAAGGAGCCTGGGCAGGGTCTCTCACCAGGTTGCAATTTTGTCTGTGTCACCATTTGAGGGTCACTTCGTGCTTCACATGGGGCACAGACATGCATCCTCGGAGCAGTACTCCACAGGCTGTGTCAGCTAACACAGCAAAGTGGATTTCTCGGTGCAGGTCTTTCAGAGCCAGGCATAATCCTATCAGCCTGAGATAAAGACCAGGAGCCTGGGAAGAGAGGGGCTTGAAGAATTTGGATACACTGGGGGCACGTGGTTCAGAGGGGGAAGGACACCAGTGAGAGAGGTCACTTGCTTCTTGGGTTCTGAAGACCAGCCTTGGCAGGCTTAGATGAAGGGATACAATGACAATGTGTTTGTCACCAACCACTCCAACTAGCTGTGGAGCCTGGGTAAAGGTGACAGAAAGCCAACTGGATGCTGGAACTGGATGCACAGTATCTGTCTCTCACATTCACTCCACATGTGAGCATCCTGCGACCCTGAGAGGCCAGGCAGCCTCAGTGGAGGTGTGCTGGAGGAGGTCATCGGGAGGACATGACCTCCAGTGCACCTGAGAGCTGGATGCGGGCAACCAGAGGCTCCTCACTCCCTCCTTTGTCCTTGGAACATATGTTCAGCCTGCTATTCCCATACTAGCAGCTGCTTCAAGGACATAGCCTTGAGAGAGTAAGGTGTTGAGACCATCTGGACTGAATGCATGACGGAAATCAGTCAAGGCTTCTGTATGAACATTTAGAAGTCTGATGAGTGCGTGCAAAAATCTACTCATCTTGCAGCTACTCGACACAAGCCCCACGTGCAAGTTCCTTTGCTCATTACAACGGCCACCCACCCATCTGGAGCAGTCTGTCTCCTCCATCTCTTCTTGCCCTCCATGTATGGGGGGCAGTTTCAGATTTCATCTAGGGAACTCCTGACATTGCAAACCAATGAATGGGCAAAAAGGAACCAGGACTGTGACTCTGGTGTCACAGTTTAGTGCTCTCTCAAATATATCTGCCTTTACAATAGAAGCCAGAAAGTAGGATCTGTAAGTTGAGTTGAGTCCTAGCCTTGTATATAATAGTAAATTTTATATCTGCAACCAGACAGCAGTTAGCACTTGAAGAAAATGGGCTTTAGTGTCAGAGAGACCTGGGTTCAAATCTGACCTTTCTACTTATGTGCTTATGGGACATAGGGCAAGAGATGATTCTGTGAGTTGCAGCCCCCACATCAGTCAAATGGGGATGATACTCTTATGTCATGTCATGTTGTTGGAAGATTTAATGGGGTAATGTGCGTCAACTTTGGTGTCTCTCAAACTTGAATGAGCATAGGAATTACCTGGGAATCTTGTTAAACTGCAGATTCTGGTTCAGAGTTTCTTTGGGGTTGTGAATAATCTGCCTTGCTGACAAGTTTCCAGGTGCAGCTTGTCCATGGGCCATGCTTCAGGTAGGGAGGATATAAAGTACTTATCAAATGGGAGACCCAAGCTTCTTTTTAAATTTCTAACTTAAAATTTTGAAATAATGTTGTACTTGCACAAAATTAAAAAATAAACAGTACCAAAAATTCCCAGAGACCCTTTACCCAACTTCTCTAAATGTTAATACCTTGCCATAGTACAATTATCAAGACAAGGAAATTGACATTGAAACAATTATTAACTAACAACTAACAACTATTAACAACTAACAACTAACAACTATTAACTAATCTTCAGACATTTTTCTAATTTCTTCGATTGCCCCATTAATGACTTTTTTCTGGACAAGGATCCATTCAGGGTCACAGGTCATAGTTAATCATCCTGTCTCTTCTGTCTCCTTTGATATGGGAGAGATTACATGAGAGACTTTCAGTGAGAGACAGCTACACCAAAATAACAACCCACTGAATTTCTTACTCATCTCTGAATTCAACTGGGGCTCAAATATTCGTGTTTATAAGCTTGTTTTACATGTTCACTTCCAGAGAAACGAAATCTGTCAGGTTTGGCTGATCTTTGGGAAGATGCATTTTTATCCGCATGCCAGGTGACTGTCATGCAGGCAGTCGGAGGACCAGATTTTGAGAAACCATTGCTCAGGAGTGGCTGGCACTGCTTCTCTTAACACTTGCTGTGTGATCTCTCCTGATACAAGGACAAGCTGTCTCCATTTCTTTAAAGTATTTTTAAAGCATTACACTGATATAATAACCTTTTTAGAGATAGTATAAATCTGTTTTCCCAACCCCACTTCCTTTCATAACAGACAGGGAAGCACAACAGTGTGCCCTGTTTTGCACTTGCTTGTCACCTGACATGTCCTTTGGTTTTCCATGTTTTCTGGGAAGTTCTGGGTTCTCTCCTCCTCAAGGTTTGCCACGAGGGGGCACCAGTGACTTCCTCCTAGTACTCAGAGTGCTAATCAAAGTTGCCAAATTGGCAGGCAATTAACAAGTTTTTGAAGGAAGATGGATGTTTCATCAGCCAGACTTTACTCCCAATGGCCTCAAAGATCTGGATCTTTTCACCTCTGAATACCTTAGGATGGATCCCAGAACTACTGACTTTGGGCCATTGCTCCATTGAAAACAAAGAGATGATTTGCTTGGAGATGCAGGGTGTGCAAGGTTGGCTTGGGCCTGGGGACTTCTGCCTGAGGGGTTTGGTCAAGGCAGTGTTGGGCAGAAAGGATAGATGTGAATAATGTAGATGCTCAGATAAAGAATTGCAGGTTTGACACTTTCCCCATCAAATCCTGGTGATCTTCTTTACATTCTTTCTCCCTGAGGCCAGTGAACAAAAATAACACTCTACATGTGATTTCAATATCCACCCTGATCATCCCCTATTACTGTCAAAGGGGCTTAGAAAGAAGGGTCCCCCAGTGCCGGTGATTAGTGTATTTTTCAGTGGCAGAAAGGGCCCAAATCTACATGTATGCCAGACCTAGTGGTGTGCAGGTAAATGTTTAACAACCAGCACTCCAAACAAACAACTAACTATTTTTACTGTTCATCTATTTCTGTGGGGACAAATACTTTCATCATGGCTAATTTCAAGCTATCAATATGATCTTTTTAAATGCTGAGCTGGGAAGGGATATGCAGAACCCACCTGTATAGAGTATGTTTACCACATAAATACAATAGATATAACCCCAAGATTATATATTAGAGTAAATACAGTAAAATAACTAGGAAGTTATGGGGTTTGAGTCTTTATTATCCTTGTTTTTAACATTTTTAAATTGTGGTAAATCACACATGACATAAAATTTACCACTGCAATAATTACGAAGTGGACATACACTTCAGTAATGTTAAGTATTCATATTGTTGTGCAACCAATCTCCAGAACTGTTCTCATCTTACAAAACTCACTCTATATCCAAAACAAGTCATTTCCCCCTCCCTTAGCCCCTGACAACCACCATTCTTCTCTCTGTTTCTATGAGTTTGACTATTTTAGATACCTTATAAATAAGTACCTTATATAAGTGCCAATCACACAGTATTTGTCATTTTGTGACTGGTTTATTTCACTTAACATAATGTCCTCAAGACTCATCCATATTGCATCATGTGACAGAATTTCCTTCTTTTTAAAGACTGAATCGTATTCCGTTGTATGTATATAACACATTTTCTTCATCCATTCATCTGTTGATGAACACTTGGGTGGCTTCCACCATTGGCTGTTGTGAATAATGCTGCTATGAATATGGGTATACAAATAACTCCTTGAGATACTGCTTTCAATTTATGTATCTATCCAGAAGTGGGATTGCTGGATTATATGTTAATTTTATTTTTAACTTTTTGAGGAACTGCCATACTGTTTTCCATAGCAGCTGCGCCATTTTACTTTTCTGCCAATGGTGCACAAGAGTTCCAGTTTCTCACCAACATTTGTTACTTTCTGTTTTGTTTGTTTGCTTTTAAAATAACAACTGCCACCACAGACACACAAACAATTGAAAGATAATATTATGGAAAATTATGTGCCAACAAATTGGACAACCTAGAAGAAATGGATAAATTCCTAGGAACATATAAACCACCAAAACTGAAACAGGAAGAAATAGAAAATTTGAATAACCATCAAAGAAATTGAGTCAGTAATAAAAAAACTCCCAAGAAACAAAAATCAGACAGTTTCACAGGTGAATTCTACCAAACGTTGAAAGAAGAGTTAATACCTATTCTTCTCAAACTATTCCAAAAAAATATAAGAGGAAGGAAAACTCCAAAATTCACTCTATGAGACCAGTATCACTCTGATACCAAAACCAGATAATGTCATTACAAAAAAAGAGAACCACAGCCATTATCTCTCATGAACATAGATGCAAATATCCTCACAAAAATACTAACAAACTGAATCCAAAAATGCATTAAAAACATCATTCATCGTGATCAAGTGGGATTTATTCCTTGGATGCAAGGGTGGTTTAATACTCACAAATCAATCAATATGATACATCACATCAATAAGAGAAAGAATAAAAAGCACATAATCATTCCAATAGATGCAGAAAAGGCATTTGACAAAGTACAACATCCATTCATGATAAAAAACCCTCAAAAAGATAGGTGTAGAGGGAACACACCTCAACATCATAAAAGCCTTATATGAAAAACCCACAGTAAACGTCATACTCAATGGGCAAAATCTGAGAGCTTTTCCCCTAAGGTCAAGAACAGAACAAGCATGTCTACTCTCACTACTTTTATTTAACATAGTACTGGAAGTCCTAACCACAGCAATCAGACAACATAAAGAAATAAAAGGCATCCAAATTGATAAGGAAGAAGTAAAACTCACTATTTGCAGATGACATGATACTATATATAGAGAACCCTAAAGACTCCACCAAAAAACTACTAAACTAATAAATAAATCCAATAAAGTCACAGGATACAAAAGCAATATATAGAAATCCATTGCATTCCTATACACTAATAATGAAGCAGCAGAAAGAGAAATTAATAAAATAATCCCATTTATGATTGCACCAAAAAAAAATGAAATACCTAGGAATAAACTTAACCAAGGAGGTTAAAGACCTGTACTCTGAAAGCTATGAAACATTGATGAAAGAAATTGAAGATGACACAAAGAAATGGAAAGACATTCCTTGCTCATGGATTGGAAGGACAAATATTGTTGATATGTCTATACTACCCAAAGCAATCTACAGATTTAATGCAGTCCCTATCAAACTACCAACAGCATTTTTTTTTTTTTTTACAGAATTAGAACAAACAATCCTAAAATGTGTATGAAATCACAAAGACCCTGAATGGCCAAAGCAATCTTAGAAAGAAAACAAAACTAGAGGTATCAAAATTTTAGACTTCAAGTTATATTACAAAGTTGTGATAAGATAGTGTGGTACTGGCATAAAAATAGACACATATATCAACAGAACAGAATAGAAAACCCAGAAATAAACCAATTATATAGCCAATTAATCTTCAACAGAGGAAAGAATATGCAATGGGAAAGACAGTGTCTTCAACAAAAGGTATTGGGAAGACTGGACAGTTAATGCAAAAGAATGACACTGAACCATTTTCTTACACTGTACACAAAAAATAAATTCAAAAAGGATTAAGGACTTAATATGAGACCTGAAACAGAGAGCATAGGCAGTAATTTCTATGACAATGGCCATAACAACATGTTTTAGATATATTTCCTGAGGCAAGGAAAACAAAAGCAAAAATAAACTATTGGGATGATCTCAAAATATAAAGCTTCTGTACAGAAAAGAAACAACCAACAAAACTAAAGACAACCTACTGATTGGGAGAATATATGTGCAAATAACATATATGATAAAAGGCTAATACCCAAAATATATAAAGAACTTATACAACTCAACACCTATAAAATAAATAATCCAATTAAAAATGGACATGAACAGACTTTTGTACAAAGAAGACACATGAAAAGATGCACATCCCTAAGCACCAGGGAAATACAAATCAAAACCACAATGAGATATCACCTTACACCTATCAGAATGGCTAAAATAAAAAACTCAAAAGGGGAACCTGGGTGGCTTAGTTGGTTAAGCATCCGACTTCAGCTCAGGTCATGATCTCATGGTTCATAAGTTCAAGCCCCATGTTGGGCTCTACACTGATAGCTCAGAGCCTGGAGCCTGCTTTGGGTTCTATGTCTCCCCTTCTCTCTTCTCCTCCCCTGCTTGTGCTCTCTCTCTCTCTCTCTCTCTCTCTCTCAAAAATGGATAAATTCAGAACAAAGCAAACAAACAAAAAACCCCCCAAAACTCAAAAAAACATCAAGTGTTAGTGAAGAGAACCTTCTTGCACTATTGGTGGGAATGCAAACTGGTGCAGCCACTGTGGAAGACAGTGTGGAAGTTCCTCAGACAACTAAAACTAGAGCTACCCTACAATCCTGTAATTGCATTTTTAGGTATTTACTCAAAGAATACAAAAACACTAATTCAAAGGGATACGTGCACCTCTATGTTTATTGCACCATTATTTGCAATAGCCAAACTATGGAAGCTTCCCAAGTGTCCATCAACAGATGAATGGATAAAGAAGATATAGTATATATCCTATATATTGGATTGTTCAGTTACAGAACTTCTCGCTCAAGCCACTGCTGCTTCAGAAGATAAGCCAAAAAAGAACCCCAGGGATGGATGTGTGGCTTCATTGCAAAATCCAGTCATGGTTTCAAATAGCATAGTCCAAATGCTGCTGCTTCAGAATGAGGAACAAATTAAAATAGTCCCCAAAAGCCCTTGAAAAGCCCTTAAATCACCCATGTAAACAGAACAGGGGATCTGTGTTTGTACCCAGTACAGTAATATGTGCACACTATATCCAGTAATTTCCAGTGTCCTATAAGACAGCTTACAGGTTTTTTTTTTTTTTTAATTACATAAAAGGAGAGACTGATATAAACTCTAGAATTCTCTTCATTGCCAGGACGTGTGCAGGAACGAACACCGACAAGGGAAGAGTAAATTCCCGCTTTCCATCTCCCTCCGGGTATATGTAGACAGATGGGCAAATCCCTTGTTCTCTCCCTCCCCTTCTCTCTTTTCCTGCCCCCTCCCTTCATGCCTGCACATATGGTTGATTTTGTACATGTTGAGTGTGAGGAAAGGAAAGGAGGGAGGCCTGCAAAACCCCGGAGGGTCAGGCTGTCTCCCACCTGGGTGTTTGCCCAGACCTCCACCTTGATCCCACCTCTTACCTAATGCTTGTGAATCTACAGCCCCTTGAGGCCAGGCTTCTGGAAGTCCCTTGGGCTGGCCTGCAAGGGGAAAAGTCAGCTGTGGCTTTGTCCTCATGCATGAGGGGCCTGATTCTGCTGATTCAGGAGCCAGAGCAAACCCACAATGTAAACAAAAGCCCACAGAGCTCATCACTCAATGTCTTGGCGTAAAGCAGCCCTGGTCAGATTTTAAGATGGTTCAACCTGTTTTAAGATGAGCTTGGTCAAATTTAAAAGATTACTCTCACTTCTAGAAATATATGCGAAGTTAAATATATATATATATAAATATTATTCAGCCACAAAAAGGAATGAGATCTTACCATTTGCAACAACAGAGATAGATCTAGAGAGTATAATGTTAAGTGGAATAAGTCAGTCAGAGCAAGGCAAATACCATATGATTTCACTCGTATGTGGAATTTAAGAAACAAACAAATGAACAAAGGGGGATAAAAGAGACAAATCAAGAAATAGACTCAACTATAAAGAACACACAGATGGGAGGTGGGTGGGAGGATGGGCAAAATAGGTGAAGGGGATCAAGAGTACACTTATCTTGATGAGCACTAAATAATATATGGAACTGTTGAATCAGTATTTTGTACACCTGAAACTAATATAACACTGTATGTTAACTACATCGGAATTTTTTTTTAAGTGGAATTGCTGGATTATATGGTAATTCCATTTTCAATCTTTTCAGGGACTGTCATACTATTTACCATAACAGCTGCACCATTTTACATTTCTGCCAGCAAAGTGCCAATGCCTCCACTTCCTCACCAACATTTATTTTCTGTTTAAAAAAAATTATTTATTTTTGACAGAGTGCAAGTGGGGGGGGGGCACTGAGAGGGGGACAGAGGATCTGAAGTGGGCTCTGTGCTGAAAGGCAGCAGACAGCCCTATGTGAAGCTCAAACCCACAAACCTGCAGATCATGACCTGAGCCTGCAGACGCTCAACTGACTGAGCCACTGGGTGCCCATCTTTTTTTTTTTAACAGTCACTATCCTAATGTATATAAAGTGGTATTTCATTGTGGTTCTGATTTGTATTTCTCTAATGATCAGTGATGTTGAGCATCTTTTCATATGCTTGTAGCTATTTGTATAACTTCTTTGGAGAAACATCTATTCATTTCCTGTTTTTTTATTATTGAATTAGTTGTTTTTTGTTGTTGATATAGGAGTACTGTATATATTCTTGATATTAAACCCTTATCAGATATATGATTTGGAAATATTTTTCCCATTCTATAGATTGCCTTTTCACTCTGTTGACGGCATCCTTTGGTGCATAGAAGATTTTGATTTTGATGTAGTCCAATATACTTTAACTTTTGTTGCCTATGCTTTTGGTGTCATATTCAAGAAATCACTGCTAAATCCATAGTCATCAAGGTTTCCCTCTGTGTTTCCTTTTAAGAGTTTTATAGTTTTAGGTCTTATATGTAGGTCTTTAATCCTTTTGAGTTAATGTTTGTATATGGTGTAAGGTCCCAACACCACTTACTGAAAAGACTATTCGTTCCCCATTGAATGGTTTTGGCACTCTTGTCAAAGATCATTTGGCCATATAAGTGAGGGTTTATTTCTGGGTACTCTATTCTGTTCAATTGGTCTATATGTCTGTCCTTATGCTAGCATGACAGTTTTGATTACTGTAGCTTTGTGGTAACTTTTGAAATCCGGAAGTGTGAGATTTCCAATTTTGTTCTTTTTTAAGATTGTTTTGGCTACTCAGGGTCCCTTGAGATTCCATATGAATTTCAGAATGGATTAATCTATTTCTGCAAAAATTGCCATTTGGAGTTTGATAAGGATTGCACTGATTCTGTAGATCACCTTGGATTGAACAATAACAGTATTAACAATATTAGGTCTTCCAATCCATGAACACAGGCTATTCTTCCATTTATTGGTGTCCTCTTAATTTCTTTCAGCAATGTTTGTAGTTCTCAGTGTATTTATCTTTCACCTCCTTGGTTAAGTTTATTCCTAAGTATTTTATTCTTTTTTCTTTTAATATTTATTTATATTTGAGAGAGAGCAGAGAGAGATGGAGACAGAATCCAAAGCAGGCTCCAAGCTGTCAGCACAGAGACTGACATGGGCTCGAACTCATGAACTGCGAGATCATGACCTGAGCCAAAGTCAGACGCTTAACCAACTGAGCCACCCAGGTGCCCTAGTATTTTATTCTTTTCGATGCTATTGTAAATGGAAGTGTTTTTAAAAATTTGCTTTTCAGATTGTTCATTGTTGGTATATAGAAACACTACTTATATTTTTGTGTTGATTTTGTATCCTGCAACTTTGCTGAATTTGTTTATTAGTTCTCACAATTTTTTTGAGGAATCTGTAGCGTTATCTACATAAAAAGTCATGCCATCTGTGAGCAGTGATAATTTTCCTATTTATTTTCCAATTTGCATACCTTTTATTTCTTTTCTTCAATTAAATTTTTTTTTAATATTTACTTTTGACACAGAGAGCACACAAGCAGAGGAGGGGCAGAGGGAGAGGGAGACAGAATTTGAAGCAGGCTCCGCCCTGTCAATGCAAAGCCCTACATGGGTTCAAACCCACCAACTGGGAGATTATGACCTGAGCCAAAGTCGGCCACTTAATGAACTGAGACACCCAGGCACCCTGAGATAGTTTTCTTCTATTCTTGGTTCGTTGAATGTTTTCATCATGAGAAAGTAAGATGATGTGTTTTTTTCCCCATCATTCTGTTAATGTGGTATATTATATTGACTGATTTTTATATGTTGAACCATCATTGCATTTCAGGAATAAACCTCACTTGGTCATGGTATATAATCCTTTTAATGTGCTATTGAATTCTGTTGAATGTTGTTTAAAACTTTGTATTAATATTCATCAGGGATATTGCTCTATACTTTTCTTGTATTATCTTTGTTATTATATAATTTAATAATCTGTAACCTTATATAATTTACTTTTTAATAATAACTGTTTAACAACCAGGTCATAACATTTCTAAAAATTTAACAATTGATTCTCATGAGCCAATGTAAACCGGTTCTAACACATTACTGGCTAGACGTTTGTGTTTCTTTTCCTTTTGCAATTTGGGGCACAGTGAATTGAGAGACTCACTTAATTTCTCATAATAATAGGAAGAGCAAGAAATAAAGAGTACATCTATATGTCAACTTATTTAGCAAACAAATAAAAATCCAGAACAAGTATTGAGTTATAAATTGTTTTCCCAGTCCCTATATGACTGCATCATCTTGACAACATAACACTCAACTATTTTCAGAGGAAGGCACTATAGAATTTCTCTGTCTCTCTGTCTCTCTCTTTGTCTTTTTTAATATTGGCCTGAGTGAATACTGTACTTGCATGATCTCATTTAATTCTCCCAACAAGTAGCTACTATTATTTCCCTCGTTTTAGAGATAAAGACACTGAAGTTTAGATAGATTAAGTAACTCACACAAAGTCACACAACTAATTAGTGGTACAGACAGGATTTGAACTAGAACTGCCTGGGTTTCAATTGTCATCTGATCCTACATTGACACATGGTAGTTTATAAATTGCCCCATTGGATTGTGGGCTGTTGATATATAAATGTGTTCCTTGTCTTCTAATACAGAGTCTTTATAGCTCTGGCTCCATCTAAGTTCTATCCACACCCTCTTACAAGCCTGAGATAAATTTCAGCCACTTTACAAGGCCACACCTGGACCATGGGAAATATGTAAGTGTCTCAGGCGTTAGTCACTTAGATGTGCCACATAGTCACTTTTGGGGTGGTTCTTACTTGGTCATAATGTAGATTTCTTCAAATATGTTACTGCAGTTGATTTGCCAAAATGTTATTAAAAGATTTTTTTTTGTATTGATCTTTGTTTTTTGTATTGTACTGTAGTTTTTTTTTTTTTTTTAATTTATTTCTTCGGGAGGGAGCTTTGGTAATTTGTGTCTATTAAGGAATTTTTCCACTTCACCTAAGTTGTCAAATTTATTGGCATATAATTTTTAGTATTTTCTTATTTTAATTTCAGTAGAATCTATAGTGATGTTTCCTCTTATACTCCTCATACTGCATACTTCTTTCTCTTTATCCTAATTAGTCCATCTAGAGATTTATCAATCTTATTGAGTTACTCACAGAATCAGCTTTTGGTATCATTTATTTTCTGTATTGTTTTACTTTTTAAAAATTCCTTGGGGTGTCTGGGTGGCTCAATTGGTTAAGCGTCCAACTTCAGCTCCAGTCATGATCTTGTGGTCTGTGAGTTTGAGCCCTGCCTCAGGCTGTGTGCTGACAGCTCAGAGCCTGGAGCCTACTTCGGATTCTGTGTCTCCCTCTCTCTCTACCCCTCCCTCCCTCTCAAAAATAAATAAAAACATAAAAAAAATAAAATAAAATTAAGTTAAAAATGTCTTTGATTTCTATTTTGGTCTTCATTATTTCCTTTCTTCTGTCTGCTTTAGATTTAATTTGCACTTCTTATTCTAGTTTCCTATACAGGTAGAAGTTTAGGTCATTGATTGATGTCTTCTTTTTTGCTATGAATTTTCCTCTCAGCACTGTTTTAACTATATCTCACAGCTTTTGATATTTGTACTTCCATTTTCCTTTAGTTCAAAATGTCCTAATTCTTCTTTTGATTTCTGTTTTGATGCATATGATATTTAGAAGTTTTTTATTTAGTTTCCAAATACTTACGGGTTTTCTATCTCTGTTAATAATCCTAATTTAATTCCATTGTGGTTTAGTGAAAATACTTTGCATGATTTAACTCCTTTTAAATTTATTGCAACTTGTTTTATGGTGTGGTATGTTTTATGGTATGGTATGGTATAGCTTGATGAATGTTTCGTGTGCATCTGAAGCAAATGTGTAATTACCATTGTAGGATAAAGTGATCTATAAATGTCAGGTCAAATTGGTTGATAATGTTGTCCAAGTTCTCACTGATTCTCTGCCTACTTATACTATCAACTATTGAAAGGTGGTATCAAAATCTCTAATTGTAATTATATATTTGCCTATTTCTCCTTTTAATTCTATTACTTGTGTTTCATGTATTTTGGATTTCTCTAATTAGACTGCATAAATGTTTGGAATTATTATGCTTTGATAAATCAATTATTTTATCAATATGACCTTTTTAAATCTCTGGCCATATTCTTTATTCTGAAATTTACTTTGTCTAATATTAATATAGCTACTCTAGATTTTTTGTTGATTATGGTTTATTTTTCTCCATCTTTTTACTTATATCCTGTTTGTGTCTTTAGATTTATGGTGAGTTTCTTGTAGGCAATGTATAGATGGATTTTTCTTTTTTATACAGTTGAACAATCTTTGCCTTTCAATTGGGTTGTTTATATTGTTAGTAGTTAATATTATTGACGGGGTTAGGTTTAAAACTATCATTTGCTTTCTATTTACTCTGTCCTGTTTCCTTTTTCTTTTTCTACTTTCTTTTGGATAAATAGAATATTGTTTATGATTTTACTTTATCTTTTTTCCTGGCTGATAGCTATAATTCTGTTTTGTAATTTTAGTGATTACTTTAGGACTTTTAGTGTACATTTTTAACTTATCATAGGCTACCTTCAAGTGATATTATACCACTTCAAATATAGCATAAGACCCTTCAGTCTTGTCTTTCTCATGAGCTTTGTGCTGTTGTCATAAGTTTTCTTTCCCTTTATGTTATAGTGCTATAATACACTTGTTATTTTTGCTTCAAAAAGTCAATTATCTTTTAAAAAGACTTTAAAAATAAGGAAAAGGGATTTTTATATGTATATACATATTTACCATTTCTGATGTTCTTTGTATATGTCTAGATTTCTATCTCGTATTTTCATCTGCTTCCTTTAATACTTCTGATAGTGAATATCTACTTGTGATGAAGTCTGTCAGCTTTTGTAGATCTGAAAAAAAATTTCACCTTCCCTTTTGAAAGATAATTTTGCTAAATATAGAATTCTAGGTTGATAGTTTTTTGTTGTTGCTGTTGTTCAATAAAGATATTGCTCCACTGTCTTTTGCATGTTCTTCCAGTGAATATTTGCTGTCATTCTTAGCAATTTTTTAATGATATACTTTGGTGAATTTTCTTTCCTTTTTTTTTTTTTTTTTTTTGTCGTTGTGGCTTGTTGATTTTCTTAAGTCTGTGAATTGTTTTAATCACATTTGTAAAACTTTTGGTCATTGTTTAAGTACACCCCCCACTCTTTCTTGTCTTCCTTATACTTTAATTGCATATATATTAGGAATTGTGCCATAGTTGACTGATTGTTTTTCTCAATCTTTTCTTTCCCCATGTCTTATTTTGGATTGCTTCTATTGTCATGATTTCAGTTTCACTAATCTTTCTTCAATAGTACCTAATCTCTTAATTTCATCTAGACATAGATTTTTCACATCTTGAAGTTCTATTTGAGTCTTTTAGTATTTCCAATGTCTGCATTTATTATGTACAAGTTTTCCTGTAACTTCTTGAATGTATAAAATATAGTTATAGATTTTACATTTTTGCCTACTCTTTCATCCATGCCATTTAGAACTCTTCCACTTGAGGGGTGCCTGGGTGGCTCAGTCAGTTAAGTGTCCAACTTCAGCTCAGGTCATGACCTCATGGTTTGTGGGTTCGAGCCCTGTGTTGGGCTCTCTGCTGACAGCTCAGAGCCTGGAGTCTGCTTCGGATTGTGTGTTTAATTCTCCTTCTGCCCCTCCCCCATTTGTGCTCTGTCTCTCAAAAATAAATAAATGTAAAAAAAAATAAGAACGCTTCCACTTGATTGATTTTTCTCATGATTGGGTTGTATTTTCCTGCTTTGTTGCATGCCAGATAATTTTGAATTGGATGCCAGAAACTGTGAGTTTTACTTTTTGTATTAAAAAATTCTTGAGCTTTGTTCTGAGAAGTACTTAAATTACTTGGAAATGATTTGATTCTTTTGAAGTTAGCTATTATGCTTTATTAGGCAGATCCAGAGCAGCCTTAGTCAGATTTTGCCCTACTATTGAGGCAATATGCTTCTGAGTACTCTACCTGATGCCTCATGAATTCTAAGTGCTTCCACTCTGTGTCCAGTAAGTATAAAAACTGCTTGCAACCCTAAGCTTTGAGAATTATTGCCTCTAAATTTTTCTGGTGGCTTTTCCTCATCTTTGTGCTGTTTCTTCACACATATGCATTAAGTTTACAACTGAATAATCAAAGAGGACCCCTGCAAATCTCTGGAGTTCTCTTTCTTTTCAGAACTCTGTGGTACTTGTTCTGTGAACTCTAGCCCTTAACCTCTGCGACTCCTAGCTTCACTTCCTCAACTCTGTGAGACTGCTAGGCTCTGAGTTCCTCTGCCCTGCACTGCACCCTCAGAACTCACCTCATTTGTTTCCTCTCTCTTATGGCTATCTTCTGTTGCCTATGTCTAATACCTAAAAATTACTGTTTTATGTACTTTGTTCAGTTTTGTGTTTTAGGTGACAGAGTGAATCTGATCCTTGTTACTCCATCTTGGCCACAATTAGAAGTTCACATTCAGAGTTTTTAAGTACAATTTAAATAATATAACAGTTTTATTTAGAAATACAAATTTTATAATGTGTATTGGAACAAAGTTCATATAATGTTCCTGCTGAATAATTGAATTTTTATACAAATTAATCGGTTTACCACCAGCTTTGCCTTCACTCTAATATTACCATGACCTAAGAATACTCATTTGTACACGATTAAGATCTTTTTTCTTCTAATTTTAAACTCTCTGGATGTCCTACATTGGTTTTATAGATCAAGTACTTTATTATTTCCACAAAATTTTTAAGACTACACAAACATAACATTGGGTTTTACTAAATGAGATTTAATAATTATATCTTCTTTATTTTTTGCCTTTCACAAATTCAGCCACAAAATTCATAATAATCAACCTATTAGGATGTCATTTATGCCTTATGCATCAAATTTCTTGGAATGGCCAACAAGTAACACAAAGATTTGCTGCTTTACTTTAGAAAAGGGTGGATCATTTTAAGAATTTCTTCCATGTTCTAATCTGATGAAGAAAGAGGGAGTATTTCTTCCTAGAAGTGAAGTCTCTTTGGTTTTTACAACTTTTAGCTTTGAAAGTACAATCTTCTACATATAGTATTATTTATCCACAAATGTAATACTTTGCATTTGTCCTCACTAAAGATAGACTGTTACTTAAAAATATGGCCTTTAACTTTGTAGCAACGTGGATGGAATTGGAGAGTGTTATGCTAAGTGAAATAAGCCATACAGAGAAAGACAGATACCATATGTTTTCACTCTTATGTGGATTCTGAGAAATTTAACAGAAACCCATTGGGGAGGGGAAGGAAAAAAAAAAAGAGGTTACAGTGGGAGAGGGCCAAAGTATAAGAGACTCTTAAAAACCGAGAACAAGCTGAGGGTTGATGGGGGGTGGGAGGGAGGGGAGGGTGGATGATGGGTATTGAGGAGGGCACCTTTTGGGATGAGCACTGGGTGCTGTATGGAAACCAATTTGACAATAAATTTCATATATTGAAAAAAAAAATATGGCCTTTAATTACATATGTGGACTCAGGAATTAAAATGATTTGTAGTTAATTTCACTTGAGATAGATAGGTTGCTTTCTCATCTGTAAATTGTGGAGTGGGGGTTTGAGAGTGTGCTATTTACACGAGACCACATAGTTAATAGCAGCAGAACCTGTACAGCCATACCCAGTGGCCTTGGTTATGAGGATTGCGTGAGATAATGTGAAGTGCTTAGAGCAGTGCTGGCACTTGGTAAGTGTTCAATAACTGTTTGGAATTCACCCCGGGGACATTAAATATAGTGAGATTTGAGTTTTCGAAAGAATGCTCTGGCAACAGAATGAGATGGGGAAAGGTTTAGAATTAAGACTGGAAGCAGGGAGAGCAGTTAGGGAACCACAGCAGTAGTTCAGAAGAGATTATGGTGGTCTGAACACATGTGGCAGTGATGCAGATGGAGGGAAGTATACCAATTCAATACAGAGAGGAATTTTTATTTCTTTATTTTTAATTTTTTAAGTTTATTTATTTGAGAGAGACAGAGAGAGAGAGAGCAAGGGAGGGGCAGAGAGGGAGTGAGACAGAATCCCGAGCAGGCTCCGTGCTGTCAGCACAGAGCCTGATGAGGGGCTTGAACCCACCAACTGTGAGATCATGATCTGAGCCGAAACCAAGAGTGGGATGTTTAATCGACTGAGCCACCCAGGTGCCCCATAGAGGAATTAAAAAAAAAATCATTTTTGCCTTATGAATGTGGGAGGTTAGGTAGGAGGGGAAAAATGAGCATGATTCAGGTTTCTTGCTCAGTGAGATGGGTAAATAGTGGTGTCCTTTATTTAGAGAACACTAGAGCTGCCATCTTGTGTCCCCGCCGTGTGTGCACCTAATCTCAGATGGTCCACCCGAGACCCCCTGTGCGCCAACCCTAGTCCCAGGAGCGGCCCCATTTCCTCTCCAACAAGATGAGAGCAACTACCATGAAGCAGGAGAAACTCGTCAAACTGCAAGCGCAAGTGCGCATTGGTGGGAAAGGAACGGCTCGCCGAAAAAAGGTGGTTCATCGAACAGCTATAGCAGATGACAAAAACCTTCAGTTCTCCTTAAAGAAGTCAGGGGTAAACAATATCTCTGGTATTGAAGAAGGGAATATGTTCACAAACCAAGGAACGGTGATCCACTTTAACAACCGTAAAGTTCAGGCATCCCTGGCAGCGAACACTTTAACCATTACAGGCCATGCTGAGAGAGAGGAAGCATCTGACAGAAATGCTACTCAGTATCTTAAACCAACTTGGTGCAGACAGTCTGACTAGTTTAAGAAGGCTGGCTGAAGTTCTGCCCAAACAATCTGTGGATGGAAAGGTACCACTTGCTACCAGAGAGGAGGAGGATGATGAAGTTCCAGATTTTGTGGAGAATTTTGATGAAGCTTCCAAGAAGGAAGCAAACAGAATTGAATCAACTTCTGAAGAAGATAAAGCTTGAAGAAGTTACTGGCAGCTGCTATTTTATATTATGACTGCTTTTTAAAAATTTTGTTCATGGATCTGATAAAATCTAGATCTCTAATATTTTTAAGCCCCAACCTCTTGGACACTGCAGCTCTTTTCAGTTTTTGCTTATACACAATTCATTCTTTGCAGCTAATTAAGCTGAAGAAGTCTGGGAATAAGTTTGAAACAAGATTAAAAAAAAAAGAACACTAGAGAAGAACCAAATTGCACATGTGGCTTCTTTATGGGGTGAAGGGGAAGAGGAAAGATGACCTTAATGTGGAACAAATTGAGTTTGAAATGTGTTACTTACATCCAAGTGGAAACAATCACACTACATATATATGGAACATCACTGTCTAATAAGAACTTTCTGCAGTGATATAAGTGTCCTAGATTTGTTCTATCAAATATGGTGGCTACTATGCCAAATGGCTTTTGAAGATTATTAAAATGGCTAGTCTAAGGAGCTGAATCTTTAATTTTAATTTTAATTAATTTACATTTAAGTTGTCATGTGGTTAGTACTTAGCATATTGAACTGCAGAGGCTTAGAGTTTAGAGTCAAGAGGTGAAGTGATAAATAATAAAATCTGATGAGTAAAATCATATTAGTTTAAGGGAAATTAGAGATGGTTTTATGCTGGCTATCTTGGAATAAAGATTAATATTAGAGAATTCCTAGTTTGACCATAACAGCATATCAATTTTATTGCATACATTAAACCTGTTGTGAACTTTTTAGCTGATTTCTAAGCCCAGTCAATACCTTAAATCACTCACTGTAAACTTAAGTAGTTCTTCCTCTAATCATAAATATTTCCCCAGAATCAGATGTGTGTGTGGGTGGGTGAGGTAGGGAGGCTCTCTTGTTTTTAGAATTTCAAAATTTGGTGAACAAAATCAGTGTTCACTCTCTGTATATCCCTTACAAGACTTTGGTCATAGCTTGTTTCATCTTTCCAGACTAGAGACCAAATGTCTTTAGTCTATTCACAATTCTCTTATATCCATGATCATTCTGGTTGCTTTTTCTGTAAACTTAAGAATTTTTTTCTTGAAGTAGACAAACCAGAATTAAAACAATGAATTCTAGCTACTTACAACAATGGCTTATTACAAGGGTAAACTTTGTTTTGCTTTTTTACTACCCTTTGGCTGGATATCTGGAGCCACAGAAGTATCATGGTATCGTGGGTTGAATAGTGGCCTCAAATGTATGTCCAAGTCCTAATTCCCAGAACCTGTGAATATTACCTTATATGGCAAAAGATGTGATTAGATTGAGGGTCTTGAAAGGTTTATCCGGGATTATGTGGGTGCGCTCTAGAGCAACTGCATGTGTACAATAAAACGAAGACAGAGGGAGTTTTCAGACACACTGAGAGAAGGCAATGTGAACACAGAGATGGACAGAGTTTGGACTGCTGCCACCATGCACCAAGGAATGCCAGCCAGGCAGCCATCAGGAGCTGGATGGCACAAGAAATGGATTCTCCCCAAAGAGCATCCAAAGGCAGAGCCCTGCTGACAGCTTGATTTCAGCTCAGCAAAAAACTTACTCTGGACTTCTGGCCTTCAGAATTATGGGAGAATACATTTCTGTTGTTTTAAAGCCATCATTTGGCAATTTATTATTGCAGCCACAGGTAACTATACAGGTGGTCAGAAATGAAGTCTTCAGTGGAGACTAATGCTCTGTAATACTAATAGTCCTACATACTAACCCGTTTTTGTTTCATAGGACTACAAAAGTAGGGCAGATTATTCTCTAAGACTGGATTCTCTTTCGAAATGCATGGTTATACATTTGCCTATGTGAAACTCTTGTGTGTGTGTGTGTGCCTAATTGGTTCAGAATATACCCTCGTGAAAAAATAAGAAATTGTCATTTGGTTCTTCCAATGATGTTTTCCACAGGTAATTTCCAAAGCTAAATGTTGTATTTTTAAAAATCTCAAGATGACTCCTTAGACATTTTTATTTAATATTGATTTTAATATCATGTTTAATTTTGCCTAGCCTTTTATTCAATGTATATCCTATGAGAATGTCATTGCTGTGTCACCAACCATAATGCCTGGCACAGTTAATAAATACTTGTTGAATCAATGTGCTATTTGTGTATATCTCTATTGCTGCTTTTTTCAAACTTTTTAAAAACAGCAGAATCATTTTATTTAAAGAATTTGTATTTTATAAAGAACATCAATATATAAAATAGATACAAGTAGATCTGCTCTTAGTGAGGAGTGTGAAATCCTGTTTACCTGTCTGTAACATATGATACATTAATATTATAGGATACTACACATTGTTACAATATTCACAAAACTCCTAAATTTGGAGTCCAGAAGACACTATTTACATAGTCCTTTTCAAGAAACAAAACTTGTATCTAGGGCAAAAAGTCAGTCTGGGGCGTTTTTTGGGCTTCTGCTCCGGAAACTTCAAGACAAAAGTAGAACAATACCAGGGTAACAGAATCAGCAGTACCAATTTCTTTAAGAGCACAACAAGAACAGAGGTTACTAAGAAATTATGTTAGAAATGTTTGTTTCCAGGCTTATTCACGAAGTAGGGGGAAGCAAATAGCAACAGCTTTGGAATTTGGCAGATGAGTTCAAATCCTGGACTGCCACTCACTGTATAACTTTGAAGTAATCTCACCTTTAAAAGTGATAATCCTAGTATCTGTATAAAAGGATTATTCTAAGGAATAAATGAGATAGTTAGTATGCATAAGATATTACATTGTAAATAATGATAGTTATTAGCTACACTAGCTGTCAAAGTTCCCTTGATGACCTATTTCTCTAAGACCTTCATGTTTAAATTGTTCTTCTGTATTGTCCTTCACTCTCGGCTATTATAACCTTGGTAATGGAGTATATGGAAGACAGCAAGAAATTTAGAGGCTGATGACTCCATTTTGAATGAACTCCCTTATTTTAAAATGTGAATGATACAAATTAGTATTTTCTCTGAATCTCAGGGTTGGTATGCTAAAATGAGGGAATGAGTAAGTACCACATGGATGTTGATGATTACTAGTCTATCTGCCATGTCTCTGCCCCATTCCAAGACTCATTTCAAATTCCTGGGTATGTTTGAAGACTCATTTTCTTGTTCCTCAATCAATTTCTAAATTTGCTTGTGAATTAGTCGGCATTACTAAGAGACTCGGCATTACTAAGAGAGCTCAGGCCTCACTCTACCTGCTGGACTTTATTTTGAAATTTTAGTCCTAATCCTAATTATTCTTGAGTACATTTAAACCAGCAGTTTAAATTTTAGTCACACTTACCAGCCATTAGCACTGAAAGGCAACTTTTTGTCTTTTTCCTTAAAGACTGTAGAATAGAATAAAGACAGGTAGTACTTATATAAATTGGAAGTCTATTCGAGACAGGGAATTCTCTTCAAGGTAAGAATAACTCTTAAAACACTCCACCAGTGATAGCTGTATTTATTATACCAAGATTTAATCCCATTCTCTTGGAGATCTCACTGACTCATGGCTTCAAACATCATCTTACGAAGATGATTCTTAAGGTTTGATCTCCAGCCCAGACCTCTCCTCCAAATTCCAGATTTTGTATGTAACTCCTTGCTTAACATCTCTATTTGGATGTCTAATGGATCTCTAACGGCCCAGAAACCAAGATTCCCCAAACCCACTTCTTCCTCAGTGCTCTCCAACTGTGGCCAGTTGCTCAGGCTAAAACCTTGGGAGTCATCCTTAAATCTTCATTTTCTCATGTACCTCACATCTATTCAAAATGGACAAAATTTACCGGGCTGACCTTTAAAATGCAAACAGAATCCAACTACTTCTCACTACTGACACAGAGCAGGGACTTGGGTCCCCTCAAACCTGTTAAATCCAGCATTCCTAGGATGCCTTCATAAGGACCAAAAAAAAAAAAAAAAAAAAGCTACAACTCTATACCTCCTGGGTAGACTATCTTGCAGGAATGTGGAGGGAGGATGCTTACTACGAAGACTGGCAAAGACCGGATCAAACCAGTCTGTGCCAAGATGGACCCCAGAGCTGACAGTTCACCAACCTTCCCCCTCATTATAATACTAAGAACCACACCCAGGAGTGGAGATTTAATATATCAGACATGTGATGCATGAAGAAGCATGATCTTTAAATGCACAGGTGCTAATAAAACCCTGCCTTTATGTGCTTGTATGTCACCCTTTTCCCACCCAAATTTATCTTTAAAAAACTCTTTCTAATGTCTCCTTGGGGAGTCAGCCTGAGGATTCTTTCCTTTGTGCTCTCTACCTTGTCCTCCAGCACAAATCCCTATAAAGCCCTGCCTGGAGCTCCTCTGTGAGCAGACTCATTACTCCTCGACTTACCCTACTCTCCTCTTTCCGTTGCACAGCCACACTTCTCTTCCTTTAGCAAGCCAGGCACACTGCCACCCCAGGTTCTTTGTACTTATCCTCTCTGCCTAGAATGCTCTACCCGCCCAACTTCAAGTCTCTGATCAAATGGAAGCATGGTCTGTGAACCCTTCCTTGCCCACCTCACTTGAAACTGAACCCTCCACCCTCCCCTAGCACTGCTTCTCCCTCTCCCCCTTCCTTGCATTACTTTTCCCTCTAAAATATTTATCCCCTAATACAACTTAAGTCTTACTTCTTTTGTTTTTATCCCTCAATGAGATTACAAACTCCACGAGGGCAGGCATTTTTCCACTGTTCTAGGATCTAAGCTTAGTGATCATTCAATAATAACTGTTGAAAAAAATGAACTTAAAGTCATCACTCCCATTCCCAAGTCCCCCCTTTATGGAGTGATTTCAATTAAAGTACACAGGAGTTCTTGGGTTGAAAATAAAAGCAAAAGACCACTACACATTAGTTTGTCAACATGTAATGCCCTGGGTTTATTTTGTGAGAATTCTATCACAATTTTTCCAGGTGGGATTAAAAACCTTAAGGATCATGTATGCCATTGGACTGGGCATTCAGACTTCGGTACTGACAAAGCACTGGTAGTAGTCTGTTAAGTACCATTCTCTTCACAGAAGAGAGGTCAAATATTTCCAAAGGAAGGCACCCGATATTTGTGGTTCTGGCCTTGCAGCCTTCTGGAGAATCTGAAAAGGAAAAAAGCTGGCTGGCTGTTTTTAGAAACTGGAATGATGATACACGTACAGCAATTACTGCATTCTTCTCCCTTATATCCTTTTTGTAAGAACAAGTAAAGAATGAAGTCTTTTCAACAATTCGACAATAAAAAAGTACAATTTTTTTTTTTTTGTGCTAAAAAAAGGGCAAGACAACATAAACTCCAGTTGTAAGGACTCCATTTGCATACTTGATTTAACACTTTTTGGTGTGGAAGGAAATGGGACTACTGGGCTGTTTGTAGAGCAGCAACATAACATTAGTGCTTTAAGTACCAGAAACTGCCCACAGCTTTGTGGGCAAGTGGGGATGGGAAGATTCAAGAGACTTCATTTTTAGCTTGTTACTTGTCCTAATGATAGTAGACCAGGAAGATCCCCATTTAACAGTACATTCCCCATTTTTTAAAAACTGATGCCTTTTTTTTTTTTTTTGTAAAATTCTGTATGTATGTCACCATTTTTTTCACATGATACACAGAAAACTCAGGGACCCAGAGGGGAACCAAGTTATGTTATACCATTTACAAAATACCAAGGAGTCCACAGCTACCTAACACATTTACTACAGCACAGGAACCAATGAAGGTACAGTGTACAAAAAACTGTAAACACGGCACAATAAATAGATAAAACAGCAGGTTCCGCACCATGCACATGATGTGATGACACTTCATCTCTATACAATCTCACATCTCACACTCTTTGTTGCAATTTATTTCCCTCCCACCCCCCCCACCCCCAAGTGCAAAGCATCACAAATGAACATTTCTGTATTCAAGTAACATATATACAAGGGTATTACAAATATGCAGTACTGTACAGATAATTGCTGTATTCTTAATTTACAGATGTTGATTTTTTTCCTATTAACAATAAGAAAAGAAAAATTGAAGCATGAGAGATGAGCACTGCTGTCAAGTCCCCACAGCTGCCACCGAAACGCGTGTGCTGCATTCCATCATCCCTTGCATTCAAAATGCTACTGATGCATAGCACCTAATCAAGTCCCCAGGCTGCAGTTCCACTCCTGAGGAAGCTACGTCACCTCCATCGCTACTGTGTTGTCTGCTATGTTGTTTAGTGCTGGCTTTTCTGATTCATGATTTTCCCTGTTGAAATAAAGTTTAATTAAATTACTTATCTGCAACAAATTTAACAAATCAAGATTATCTCCCCAATAAAAAAATTTTTAAGTATTTTTAGTAATAGGAAGAAATGTGACACTTTTGGGATAAGACACAAGTAGAGGAGTATGAACCTTTATAGTTTATTATCAGGAATATACAACCAAAAGTCAGGCTTCTTCTGTCCACCATAAATTCCATGGTCAACTATATCACCAATAAAATCGTAGTGGCAGCCAAGCAACCCAGATGTTAAAAAACATAAAGAATTCCTAACTTTTAGTCTCTAATTTCACTTTCCTCCTCTTTCAAAAAAGTAACAAATGTGAACAAAAGTCATTCAAGTCAGGACTTTTGTCAGTGCTCTATATGTGCAGTTGAGTAGCAGAGCTACTGAGCTGGTAATTAGAAGACCAGGGTCACAGTTGTTCTAACACCTGAATGTGCTTGTAGTAATCAGCTTCTCTGGATCTCATTTCCCTCATTTTTAAAATGAAGGGACTAAAATAAGTGATACGAAAGTTTACCATACACTGCCAGTGTTTCATGGTTATATAATTCTGTAACAGTGAAAACCATGTATTATATATTTAGGTAAGAACTCTAATTGATTGATTAGTTATGACTAGACCCAGAATAATAAGAATGGACCTGAATGGAGCAGACAATAACTATTACTTAAATTGAGAAGCAGACAGGGATGCATGGGTTTGGAAACTTAAGGCTATACAGTCTGTTGCTACAAAGCCTGCTCTTCCCTCTTGGGCCACGCTTGGCCGAGGAAGTCTACCTATCAGTCTAGCATCCAAGGTGTTCTAAAGTGTGCCCACCTCCTACCCCTTCAACTTGAACTACTAACCTTCCCAAACCTCTAGACAAATTAGTTTAGTTGTTAGCTTCTGAACACATTTGTATTTCTCCAACTCTCTCATCCTCTTCTCTGCCCAGCTAAGAACAAATCTGATCTTATTTTGTAGAACTCTCCCAGAATACCCCTGGTGTGAAAAGATCACTCCTTATATTGAAATTATAGTCATAATTTACACAATTAATCTGACAAGGCTATAATGCTTTGTGATACAAGAATGACTTCCAGCTATTACTCACAATTAACAGCATTTAATTTTTACACTTTTATGCTTGTCTTTTAACTAAACTGAAAACCCCTGGTCTTTCTCTTGTTTCCCCCAGAGTACTTTGTAAATAGTAAGATTCTAATTACCATTAATATTTAAAACAGAAAAGAACCTGAACAAACATTCTAAACAATCTACTGAAACCCAAGATGACAAATTAGCATAAAAAATAATGGTTTGAATAAAAGTTGACCTGGCATTAATACCGTAAGCCTTTACATTATTTACATTATTAACAGCAGCTTAGCATACAAGCCACAGTGGGTTCTATCAATTCTTTACACAAGAAGCTGTGGAAGAAAACAAAAGAAACATTCTAAAGAGAACTCCCTCCATGCAAAGGTAGAAAAACAAGAGCATTATAAGCTATTATTATACTAAGGAAGTGACATCCAAAGCATATATGCAATACTCAGTATACCATTTAGTTCAAATTGTTAACAGTACTGAATTATAAAAATTATCTGTTTAAGTCTTGACTAAATAAGGAATTCTCATCTATACATTTTTTTAAGTTTATTTTGAGAGAGAGAGCGCGCGTACGTGTGTGTGTGCGTGCTGGGGAGGGGCAGAGAATCCCAAGCAGGCTCCGTATTGTCAGTGCAGAGCCTTATGTGGGGCTGGATCCCACGACCTCAAGATCATGACCTGAGCCACTATCAAGAGTTTAGACGCTAAACCGACTGAGAGACCCAGATGCCCCTATACATTTTTAATGTATATAAGGAAAGAGCAAAAAACACCAATAAGTAGAGAGCACTGCTAGAGGATTTAAGTTAGGGCTCATATTTTTCAAACATTTTAGGCTTAAAATAACTACTGACCTTGGAACTGAATCTACAGAAGATGAAGATGGAACCTTGGAAACTTGACAGTTTGCTGCGGCAGCCAGCTTTAAGGCAGACGATGGAACAGCACTTAAAGTCCTAGGTATATGTCGTGCATTTATGGGGGCAATAGAGTTTACAGTGGCAACTGATGAAGGTACAGTTAATCGAATGTTGTTCCCAATCAGAACCTGAGTTGTTGCAGAATTGGCAGCGGTTACTTGATGACTCAGTGCACTGTGGGAACTTGAAGTCTGTGTCATGTTTGAAGGCTGTAACAAAGTTGAACCTGCCGTTGATGGACTCGTATGTACAAGTGCTGTTGGTGTAGTACTACTGAGGTGTAAGCCCTTGTATACTCCTAGAGAAAAAGAAAGAAGCATCTAAACAATGTACGACTTTGCTGTTTATTAATAAGAGATATAGGTTACAAATATCAGAACAATTTAAATGTCTTTATGCTTACCTGAGGCTGGAAGGACGCCATTCACCCCAATTCCAAGCACCACATCATCCTTCATCTTGAATCCCATCAGTTGTTCTGATGTCACCAAAGCAGAAGCAGCAAATTGAGCACTAGCAGAATCCAAAGTCTTGGAAACAAAACCCTAAAAAGAAAATACAAAACAAATCTAATCAGCATCACTTAGTCTCAAATCAACATTAAAGTTACACAGGTATACCAAAATCAGTTTGAATATAAACCAAAGTGGCAAACCACTGAAATATCTTCATCTCTTTTGACAGTCATAAATTTGAAGAGTGTTCAAACAATATAAGAACTCAGGGATTATGAATTTTGATCTTCACATGTGACAGTACGTAATATGGACAAATCAACTACAAAAATAAACCTTCTAGAATGTGGAAACAGTAAACCTCCAACACAAAGTGTCAGACAAGAAATATGCTAGTAAAACATTTCAGTGATTTGCAAATACATATAATGAAAAATGAGTATGTAAGCTTTTTTTAACCTAACTTATACACACACACACACACACACCCACCCACCCACCCAAAGGTATCTCTGGGACAGGAGGATAACTATCCTTTTAGAACAGAAGTAACAAAACATCACATCATAACTTGGCCTAGAAATTAAGAGGCCCTTTGAATTTTTTTAAATGAGTTTTCCTCCAAGATGCTTAGATTAAAATTTCAGCCTTCAAGCTTTAAATGTGTTTCAATGGCAAACATTTATCATCCTTGAGGTTTAAAAGTGATTTCATTTAATAGTCAAAGAGGTTTAGTATGTAATTTAAGATAAATTTTAATAATAATTAAAATAACTAAGAAAATGAGCTGGGTGAGATCATATACTAACAAGGAAAATTCACAGACTATAGGACAGACTTGGAAGACAGTGTCTTGATCGCATTTAACTATGTTTTTTAGCTTTACTTTTTAAAATAGGGAGCAGAGGCAACAGCTTCCATACTCACCTGTAATGTTCTTTCTAAACCCTGTATAGAATGGCTATGATGTAGATTCAGGCGAAAGCCACTTTTCTGCTGGTTAGATGCAAGGTTCTATGACAACAGTTGGTAATTAGAGATGAACTCTGGTGGGAAACAATGAGGGATAATCATAAGACAGACAAATCCCTCACCTGTGAAGTGGTGGTGGAGGAATTACTATTTGCTTGCTGTTGCTGAATTTGTGCAAGCTGCTGTTTCTGCATTAGTGCCAGTTGCTGTTGATGTTGCTGGTATTGTTCGGCTGTAAATGCTGAACATAAAACGAGGAAATACTTTATAAAAACACACAGATACCACACATATCTTACAATACTAAAACAAATTTCAGCATTAAGAAAATTTTTGTGTAAAATTAAAGCATTTGACAAAGGCTGATGATCCTGCTAAAGATCACTTCCATATGAAAAATTCAGCATTTTTACAACCACATTTATCAGGAGTGGCTGGAGTTTAAAGAAAAACAAAATTATAAACTTCCTGAGTTATAACAACATAGGAAAGAGAAATGCTCACTTCTCAAGTTTCAGAACCATTATTTTTATAAGCTGTGACACTTGTGCTAGACAGTGTAAAAAGGTAATCCAGCTTTTTAAATCTACATATTTAGAATTCAACTTGGCATGGAGCTTGAGAAGAAATCTGGTAATTACCATTTGGTTTCTAGTTTACTCATATCACTGTCCCAATGCATTCAGATGATCCCTAATAGTTCTGTGTATAAATACTAATTGTTCTACATATTTTCTAATTTTAGCCATTACAAACATTCCCTCTATATGGAATATAAGGTTGTTGGTTTATTACCTTTTTTTATTTTATTTTTTAAAGAACTCATCCTTTAGCAGGAAGACAAGAGGCTCCAAATGTTAAGGTTAATTAATTTTCCCCACCCAATTAACCCACCTGGAAAAAATCCAGTCAATAAGAACGGAGTTGTTTATGTTGATTTACTGTACAGAATGATGTCTGAGGAAAGACACTGTGTTATGCTACTTATGTTTGTCTATGGAGAGCTCAGTTCTAAAAAAAACAAACAAAAAAATGTTCATTTATTACCCCCCAAAAAAGTGTGTGCAGTTTTTAAAAAGGAAACCTTTTTCTTTTTCTTATTTTTTGCCAATTAAAAAAAGGAAAAAAAAGGGTACATACAATCACAACATCTGACTTTAAAGGCTTCTTTAAGAAGCCTGTGGTGTTTGGGTAAGAAATTATTTCAAAACACAAAAAAGGTTATCATGCATCCCTGAATACCAGGGAATCTATAAATCATGCAATGCAAATTTCCTCAATCTAAAGTTTAATGTTTTCAAAACACTGTCCACCGAATTTCCTGTTGTCTTTAATTGCATTTTAGTAATTTAGTTGAAGACAGTTTCACTTTAACAAGTTTTATAATTTTCACTCGTAACTCATAAAGAAACTTTATCTTCCAGGATACAGCCTTTCTGCCTAGTACCACTACAAAATGTTCAGGTAGAAATTCTACCATATTTTCAATGGATCAGGAAATTATGAAATAATATTTATGAAAACCTCAGAAGTTATTAGTGTCTACATAGGCTTTATTTACACTTGAATTGAACTAAGTGCTTAGGCTACAAGAACAAAAACATAATTTCTTGTAAAAACTTTCGTTGATATCTGTCCCTTGATAAGTTTCTTTTCCTACTATGTTGTATTTCTCAGATCTGAATACTACAGGGAAGACTTTTACTGGTAATAGGATAACCTGTAAATATGGACATAAAGTAACTTTGTGTCAAAATGTTCATTTCCATACAATAGAAATGTGTTGAATCAAAACTTGAAGAAAATTTATAAAAATTAATGCTGCCCTGAAAGATGGTTTATAATTACTGTAACATTTATCTTTAGGTTTAAAAAAATCCGTAAAAAGCAACTTAATTTATTAGTTTTGCTAGTATGTTTTTGAGATTTATGTTTTAACTTCCTAAATTTGATTGAGTTGCCTAAGTCTTGAATTCCCTAGTAGGGGATGCTCAATAAATATTTTAAGAAAGGATCATTTCTGCAAGGTCAGGTCATTACATATCTAGAAAAACAGTAATTTAGCATTCACTGGAGACCTGTATATAAAACACTCCATTTATATGAATGAAAATATTCTTTTGCAGAACTCTGCTTGTATTTGTGTACACTTTGATAAAAAATTTAGTAATAATAAATTGGAAAATTCATTTGAATAAAGGTTCCAAATATTTTTGCGGTAATGTAAGTTAACATTTAATCCTGGTCTCTGAATTTCACTTTTAAACAACTGTTAACTTCTTCCTAATACAGATTTAGGAATAAAAATGCACCTAACACTCATCATGACTTTAGATCAGTATTGTCAATCTATTGCTTAGATATTATTACACCTCTGGAGTAGTTACGAAATTTTCCCCATTTTAAATAAATGATCTAAAAGACATGCATATGTTAAGCAACATATAAGCTGTAAGTGAAGGTAATAAAAACCATAGGTGTAGGGGCCAAGAAACCTTGATTTTTTTTTTTTTTTTCCCCAGCTTTTGGCTCTATCGTAACTATCTGAGTATACCTAGGCAAGTAACCGAACTTTTAGGGCTCAGTATGTTCATCCAAAATACTTAGACTAAGTTAGGTGATCACTAAAGCCTTTTTCAGCCATGCGATGTAAGGATTTTATATTTCTTCTGAGAAATAAATTTCTAATCCTATTCTAAAGGCTATATGAATAAGTAGGAAAAGCCTGGACAAAGGTAAGGTAGTAAATTGGGCAAAACAAAATAAATTGGGTTTTATATTGTTATTTATACAGAAAACTGAGAAGACTTCAGATGGCATTCTAATTCAAAGTTTAACCAAATGCTAAGTGTAAATAAATAAAAATGACCACAATCCCTATCAAGGTAGAAGGTGTTAAGGTTGTATGTCTACCTCCAGACAGGGTGTGGTAGTCAGGTTTGCAATTTACTTAAGGATGGACAGGATGGTTTCATGAACAGATGACCAAACCTAGAATCAGAAGCGTTTCACAGAACTCCAAATTTTTAGATTAGGTGGCATCCTTGGTGATGTCCTCCTATCACTTCACACTAAAGATGAAGAAACTTTCATCTGAGGTCACAAAGATAGTTAACAGTGGAAGGGGGAAAATCCATCCCCAAACCAATGAGATTTTAAATATGAAAAGAAATAGATAAAAGTTTTAGATTTAATACTATCTACAAGAAATAATCAAACTTTTTATATACCCAACAGTGTGACTCAAGTGCTTTAAAAAAACAAACAGCCTCATATATAGAACACCTGACAGGAGTCTAGGTATGGGAGAGGAGTCACGTGAGGGACATGATTAAAAGCTGAGAAGAGGGAAGAAGCATGGTAAGACGTCAAATATTTGAAGAATACTATGATGTTGGAAAGCAAGAAAACTTATTCAGCATGCTTCTAAGGGTAAAAGAGGAATCTGTAGATTTCAATTTAAGGGGGCAGCTTTTGTTTAATATATGGACGAACTTTCTAAACAAGATTCCGAACTCTAGAATAACCTGAAAACTGCTGAATGTGCCCTCCCTAGAGGTGTTTAGGCAAAGGTCTACAACGACCACTGTTGTTTTGGTAGCTGCTAATAATTCTCTGGGGTAGGAATTTAGATGAAATAATCTAAAATGTTACCAGTCTACTTGGACAAAGAAACTATTATGTGGTAACCCAGCACCTGGAATAGCCTATAGCTCAAGCTGTTGCTCTTTAAGTCACATTCCTGCAGCTGGAGCAGATCAACTGAAATGATCTGAAGTGGGAGTAGTGAGGATGACAGGTACTTAGAAAAAAGTTAATAATTTGAAAATTCAGTTTGAGAAGACAGATTTAAGATTACCAAAATGTATGTCGTTTTGTTTGTGAAAACAAAGACAAAAAAACAAAAAACAAAAAAACCCACCAACAACAAACCCAAACACCTATTTTAAAAGAGAATCCTCAATTAGAAATTTCTTTTAGCAGTAGTCAGAAAATTATTTCAATACAGGAAAAGGTAACTTTAAATAAATAAATATAAAATGAAATGACTTTAGAAAGTGTTAAAGTATGATCCCCTAAGTCAGCAAGCTTGAACGAAAGTTTTACGGTTCCTAAGCATTTGTCAGCCACCCAGAAATCCAACCTGAAAAAAAAAAACATGGTATATTGCCATAGATGGCCAAACATGTCTGAACCTGAATTCATTGGGCCACAAATTACTTGAACATGAGATTATCTGTGGCCCAAGCTTCCCCTTATTGTGAATATTCTTCTACTTCAGCATAGAGAGAACTATTAATTTTACTATGGGTGCTACTCCAGACCCTGCTGAGGATGTAATTCTGAACTGTGAAACACGCTTGGATAAGGATTAAGGTCCTACAATTTTATAAAATCTAACCATAAAAATATTTAAGGTTCAAACTAGAGTTCCTTTTAAAATTTTATGTTACAATTTTTATGAAGTAAATAGCACTAATTTAAGTAAGCTACAGATCCTAAGACTTAGAACATCATTCCAGCTACATATATCCTATTAATATATGAAAATAAGCCTAATCTGTAGAATGCTGATGAAATTTCAGTGGGAACTAGGAATTCAAATCCTCCTGAACATAGAATGGTGGTTTACAAACCACTTTTCTACTTACAGTCTTTCAAAATTATATAGTCCTTTCTAATTATGAAAAAACGGTGTTAGTTCTGATATCTTGTATCCCCGAAACTCAAACACATGCAAATGAATACTTAGTCACTGAACAAACATTTTCAAAGGTACTTTTATAGATTAAAAAAAAAAACAATACTGTATTTGGAAACTGTCCAAATCACATATTAACTGAAGATTAAGATACACAATTTAGCCATACATACTAAGATCTAGTCCTAGAAATTCTAAATACGCATATAGTTAAGTCTTCCCAAGTTCCTCAGCACTGTGTCATTCTGCTGTGTGTTATCCAGTGGACCAAGCACTCTGGTACCTGACTAACCAGACTACCTAATGCCAGACTAACCAGGTTACCCATCTGGCCACACAACTATGCAAAATGGCCAAGACTGGGAAGCAAGCAAAAAAATTCTGAGCACCAGAAACTATAAAAGTTGGTGTGTTAAATAAAGCTCATACCTTTTACTAAAAATAATGGACTCTTGATAATCCTCATTTAGAATTTCCTATTTGAAAATGAGAAGAAATAGGCTCTTGTAGGTGATTATTTAGGAAAAGGACAATCAGTTCAGAGGGTGTATCACTATGCCACAACATATGAATAAATATTGGTATTTAAAACAATGACAGAAAAAAATGGCTAAATCAAAATACTTGGCTTAAGCAGTAGGCAAGTAAGTATATATCAATTGACTCCTATCTTATCTAATAGTTAAGTTCCAAAGTCAGTATGGTAAAAATTAAGCCTTGAAAATTCCTTTAGAGTGTGCCATGATGGATGTTATCTCTTTCAATAAGCTCAGCAGTTTTTCCTTTTGCATCAGATGAGATCAATTTTTGTGGTTGAGTACCAGATGAAATAGTTTGGCTTGTATCTGGGGGCCATGCTGTATGAAAAAATTTATCTTTAAAATTATAATTACACTGATGGAGGTGAGATGCTTCACCTATGAATGAAGGTGGCACCTCAGGAGGCACTGACACTCTGTGAGAAACAACAGATTCACTTCTGCCATTGCCAGAGTGGCCAATTCTGGAGACTATATTCTTTCAGTAGAATTGTATTTATAATCCTATATACTTTTTGAACTGTTAAAATTTTATTTTTTCTCCAGGGGCCTATAGTTGAATTTCTAAAGTTAAATGTACTTATGATATGATTCTACTATAATATACTTTATAGAGCATAAAGAGAAGAGCTTTAGGTTTCTTGAGTATTCACAAATAGCAAAAAATAAAGCATTTCCCTATAGCAATCTGTAGGCAACTATTCTCTAAGTATACAAAAGATCTAGTAAAAATTAAGGGAAAATTGAAAACAATTAAGTGCAATGACAAAAAACTGATAAACCCATTTTCTAGAAGTTGTATATATGGGCAAGGAAATGATTAAAAAGAAAATCACAGTTACTAAAAATTTTTTTTCAGCTAAACTTTTGGTAATACTACTACTGTTCAAAGTTCACCTTTTAATATTCTTTGGCAAACACAAATCAGGTAAGTTTCATAATATCAATGCTTACTTACGTAGTATAGCAAAACAATTTACATAAAAAAAGATCATTAAAAGATCCTTAGGATAGTTATAAAATTCAACTCCTCTATTCTTTTTTATTAAAGATTTTATTTTTCTAAGTAATCTCTACACCCAATGTGGGGCTCAAACAACCCAGAGATCAAGAGTCTCATGCTCTACCGACTGAGCTCACCAGGCTCTATTTAAGGACTGAGAAGATGGGGATTGACAGAACATGCCAATTTTCTACAAGAAGTCTCAAGGAATTTATAGAGCCTAAAAATCTATCAGGGAAAACATATTACATGTTTACACCCCACACTATATGTTTCCTTCATATTGAAAAGTTATTTTGATTTTTAAGACTGTAATAGCAGGGAAGATTAACTTTCCATGATATATATACACTCTGAAATTAATGGAACTATACTACTCTGTTAGGCCTCAGAATAATTTAGATTTCTGAAATGTGATTATTTTTCTTATGAACTAAGGATTTCCATTTCACAGAAGTACTTGTTTTCTAGACACAAAGTAAATTGGTTTATAGAACCTTTTCTGGAGATCTTTAACAATAAGCAGCACGTTCTCGTATTTGTTAGAAGGTTTGGCTGTACCTTACCAGATAATTGGGGCGATGCAATAAATATCTTTACAGTCCCTTCAAAATGAGTATTTAAATTATCTTTACAAAAATCTGTGGTAACATAATTTTAACAGTGAATTTCTATAATCTACATGCTTCGTATAACACAGATTTATGCTTTAAAATAGAAAGCTAAAATCTTAGGACTATATTTTAAGACAGCATTTATTTTAGACACATTTCACAATATAGCCATAATGCTAAAGCAGATATTATCTAGAAATGTTTCCAAAATTACAATCCTATAAAATTAAAATAATCCTTTAAATATTTAAATATTGTTTTCTGAAAAATTATTTTCCCTCTTATAAATTGTTCTGCATTACTATCATTAGGTAAGGCTTTTGCATATCTACTGACTTGCTGGTCTACTTTTACAGTTTAAAAAAAAGACTAGAGAAGTGTCCAAGTATAAAATAGTAACAATTAACAGCCCATTTTCTTATTATTTGAAAATATAATTGCTGAATCAGGAATTGTGGTTCACAGAGTGTACCCAGGAAACAAATGTCATATATTAAATAGTAATAATTCACCTTTGTAATGTGGGTTTATTTAAATGAGAAACACATGTACAAACAGAATTCAAATGAATACTTGACCAAGTCCTTTTTTTCTCTCATTATTTTGAGGGAAAAGGACTTTTAAACTTAAATAGACCACACACTCAAAAAATTAATGAACCTGACATTTCTATAGAAATGTACATCATAACAAAAACACATACCAAAATGTGCTGAACCACTGCTACTTTTACTTTGCGTGGAGGTACTGCATGTCTGGGTCCCAGGTTGTGCTGTTCCTGTTCGATTTATACTCCTATATAATTTTCTACAGGAGAGTTCATCATTGTCACTGTCATGTAGGGATGGTGTCCGAGGCCTAAAATGCCGCCATCTACATGATTTGATATTGACTAGTATCTGACTGAGGTCTTTAGAGAAAGATTTGTCCGAGGTATTTGTTTCTGAGGTATTGGCAAACTGATTGACTGGAGAATGTTGTGGAGAGGAAAGCATTTCCAAATCCAGATGGCGAAACATACTGTCATAGTCTGAGTGAGCTCTGTCCAGTAAGACCCTATTAAAAATAAGGCAGGGAACATACATGTAAAATAGCTATTCAAAAATTATATTAAAAAGACCCACTCAATTCCCCCAAAGCCATCTCAGACTAAATAAATGTTTAAAAGCTATGAATTTGATTATTTCAGTATTTGGCTCCTATAGGCTAAACTCCCAATTTCTTTTCTTTTTTTAAAAAATTCTCAACTTCTGATAAAAGTTCTTTTACTTTATAATTATCTGATTAAAGAGAGTACTCCACCTTAAAGAATAACGTATACTATTCATTTTACATCAGTAAGAGTCTTTCAACAGTTCTAGGAGTTGGTCTACTAGTATAAGTTACTGATAAAACATGAGAATATTTTTCTTTTCAAATTGCTTTTCAACCAAAGGTTTTTATTTCCATTACAAAGCACCAAAATATGTTATAAAATACCTGTTCTCTATTAAGCAAACACTTCATTTTTTTTTTTGACAGGGGTAGGGGAGAGGTAGAAGTGCAATAAAAAGTATACGATCTTTCGGATATTTTATATCATTAAGATTTCTTTATTTAAAAATTATTTGTCTTTATGTTTTTGAGAGAGAGCGTGCGCGCAAGCAGGGAGGAAGGGCAGAGGGAATAAGGGAGGAAGAGAGAGAGAGCGAGCGAGAGGGAGGGAGAGAGGGGAAGAAAATCTTACGTAGGCTCCACACTCAGTGCAGAGCCTGTGGGGCTCAATCCCACGACCTTGGGATCATGATCTGAGCCAAAGTAGAGTTAGAAGCTCAACAAACTGAGCCACCTAGGCACCCCTCATTAAAATTTCTTATAGACAAAGTATTTGATACCCACTACTCTAGAGGATATACTTTTATGTTATTTATATAAACTTTATAAAAATGATTCTATCTTAAAATGCTACCACTGATAAATGCTAGTACAGAACAAAATATAGCCAACATAGAGAATTTTGACTACTATTGATGTCAACACAATAATGGGAGGAAAAGCACTAAATAAAATATATTTCAGTGCTCAGACAACTCTAAACTTACGTTTTAAGTGATTAAAAACTGAAATTAAGATTCAAAAATGAAAGAAACACATATATAAGCAATAATTCACTATAAATTACATCATTAGATTTTCTCCCAAAAGCACCTTAATGTTCTGTCTTACATATTTTTTTTCACCAACATAGGAATAATTTTCTTTTTCTGCACTTTTATGTGCTCTGTAATTCCTTCTTGCCTCCTGCACAAATACACAGATTCTTACATAAAGGCATCTAGAATATACATGGGTTGGTTCCATCACGTTTAAACAAAAGAAGAGCGATTAGATCCAGAAAAACTGGGATGTCAGGGTCAGGTTATGCATTGATCCTGGATCCTTTTCACTGATGAGTTAAACGACTTAGTATACTAGTTATATGACATTTCTTGTTGTTGTTGTTGTTTGATTTTTAATTATTTTATTTTAGAGAGAGAAAGTGTGAGCAGGAGAGAACGGCAGAGGGAGAGAGAGAATTTTAAGCAGGCTCCACTCTCAGCATGGAGCCCTATGTGGGGCTTGATCTCATGACCCTGGGATCATGACCTTAGCCAAAATCAAGGGTCGAATGCTTAACTGGCTGGGCCAGCCAAGTGCCCCAAGTTTTATGACATTCTTAGCCTATTCAATCCTTTCTCCTAATATCTCCCAGAACTTCTGAAATAACTTTTTGCAGTTTCTTTAAGGATTTTAGTAAAAACATCAGTTAAGAACAGCAAATGGGAACAAATGAACTACTGAGAAGGATTACCTCGTTTTCAGCTCTAGATCTGACTCCCTACTGTCTAAAATATCCCTATGCTAGGAGTACAGAAATGCCTTACCTTCCACCGCGCCCAACCCGTCTTCGTGCAAATCCAATACACCTTTGGGGTACGGTGAGGGTAGTTAAGCAGTATCTATATCGTACATCCCCTAATCCTCCATCTTTAGGACTAGTCCAAGGCCAGTTGCCAGTTTGGTCTAAGTGAGGCTTAAAAAAAAAAATCCAAATTATTTCATTTTGTCAGTTAAAGGTGAACAGTTTATTATTGAAAAAGAGAACCTGAAACTTACAGCATAGTACTGACAGCCTGCTTTCCTACGGAAAGCAAAGGGACCATCAGGATCATTTTCTTCTTCAGCTTCTGAAGAGCCAGACAAAACCTTTAAATAAAATGAAGTGAGTCAAAACACGTGACTTCTTACATCCCTCCTCTATATTCACAGAGAGTTTCTCATATTTACCTGGGAGAGAGGTTCTTCATCTGAGCTGGGAAAGTCATACTGATTTAAATCTTTAGCATTAAAGACTGGCAGTGCGGCAGGACTCGTCTGTTGAGGAGTAGCAGCAGCAGACGATGGTAAGACTTTGGGCTTCTTCTCATATTTACGTTTAGGTCGGATAAGATCAGCTTTATCTTGCTGCAATAAAGTCATATATTAATCAAACTCTAGAAACCATGTTCATCAAACTTACAGTTTGGGTAATTTTAAAAAGAAATTTATAGCTATAATGAAGTCATTCATACTCAGAAGAGATAGAAGACTTTATGTTTTGTCATCTTTTACTGTAAAATCTTAGAGGTTGGTCTCTGTGACACATGGGTATGTTCCTACAACCTAAACACAACCTCATAAAATATTTTGTTTCAGTTAAAACAGAATAGAAATTCTTGAGCTTCTGAAATCCTGCAGTTAGTATTTACCATTGGCTCCTGTACCTTTTTCTTAATTTTCTACGAAAAATCCAGAAGAGAATTAAAAAAGGGGGATCTAGTCTTTATTTTAAAGAATTAACAAATCAATTTTGGGAAAATAATAATGAAAATAATTTTACAGATACACAAAGCAAACCTCAGATAACTATTACCATACTGGGACATAAAGTTATAATGTGGAGGTGTCACAAAAATAGAGTGGTAAGGATTTGAGAGCTGAACAATAAAGGCTATGTGGAGTGGCGAATTTGAGCAGTTTTAGATGATAAAGAGATGAAATCATTAAACAGAGGCAACGCAGGATAAAATACAAAAGCAAGAGTGAATGAGCTGATGCACTGAGTGATTTTAGAAATATGTATGGCAGGTAACAGCAAAGGCTAGGAGAAGTATGAAGTATTCAATAGGCAAGAAAGGTTAGAGGCAAAAAATAATCCTTGTCAGAAAGAAAAAGTCATGACAAGTAGCATGGTTATGTACATATGCTAAATATCTATATCAAGTTTCAATTACAGTTTTTTTGGGAAAAGTTAATTGGTAAAAAGTTAATCTATATGGTATCTCTCTTTACAATTCCTATTGCTGCATCGACAGGCTAGCCTTGAATCACAACCTGACTTTGTGGCATATTTCATAGTAAGATTTATATGGGTTTTCTTTCTTCACTCTAATGATAAAATACCATTCCATTATCAGCTATTGTTATCACAAAAATTTTTATCACTTTATTTGCTTTTTTTTTTTGCATTTTTTAAAATGTTTATTTATTTTTGAAGGACAGAGAGACAGAGGGTGAGTGGGGGAAAGGCAGAGAGCAGACACAGAATCCAAAGCAGGCTCCAAGTTCTGAGCTGTCAGCACAGAGACTGACACAGGGCTTGAACTCATGAGCTGTGAGATCATGACCTGAGCCGAAGTTGGATGCTTAACTGACTGAGCCACCCAGATGCCCCTACCTTATTTGCTTTAAACTCCTTCACATCCATTGCTTCCTGATGTTTAAATTGACTGCTATTAGTAATAGGGATGATGGGGATGGCATAGGTAGGTTTCATTGGTTGTCTCTGTGCCATGACCTCAGACATGATCTCTCCATTGTAGTCACCCAAATTATACCTGAAATTATAAAACAAAATTAAAAAAAGCTTAGAAAGTTAAAGTTAGTTCTGTACATAACTATTAATACCTGATACATAATTATAAACACTGACTAGATTTAAGATTACAATTAAACTTTGACTATTTGCTGAATGCTTATTAAAGATTACATAATTCCTTTTGTTTCTTCTGTTTAGTTTTGGCTTAAAACTTTATCTTGGCACCATAAGTAGATGACTGTTGGAAAAAAAAAAGGCTCGAACTATAACTTACCAATTTTGGTGAAAGATTTGGTGGAGATGTTGAAATTAATGCCTAAAATGGTGTTGAGGAACTTTCTGCTAATTTGAATTGCTTTGTGCTTTACTATAAAACTAATTTTCCTGAAACAAATTATAAGAAATTTAATAGTGGTTTTCTTTGGAGATAATGACTGAGAAATAGGGGAGTGAGGCTTAAAGTTTTCATTGTGTACTTTCCTGAATGACTGAATGTTGAGATTATGGGCCTTTCCCCCTCCCTTCTTTACACTTGTCTGTAAAAAAAAAAAAAAAAAAAAAAACAAAAACCCAGTATGTGTTTAAAAAAAAAAAAAATCAGTACCATCTAGTGAGTAAATTAAAAGCTGTAGGACTGACAAATGTTCTTTCCCTCCCAGCCTTGCACTCAACTAAGGACAAAAGAATAAGCTTATACTTGGCATATTTTAATTTTACTGAACCCAGTCACTTTTAAAGAAAATAGAGGAACACATGTAAAATTAAACAAAGTATACCATATCACGCATTTATATAGTCTCTACTTATTAATAGAAGGTATTTCTGGGGTTAACTGCTTAGGTATCATACTTCAATATATAAAATGCTAATGGTACCATACTTCCTATTGAAGTATTCCTATTAAAGTATACTTTACCTCTTTTCCATAATTTCCAGTGTTAAGTGCAATAGCTCCCTTTTACTCTTTTCTCTTCTTTTTATCATCTCTAGGATAGTAACAGCCCGACTCAGATCTCGACGCAGCTTAAGCATTTTTTCATAAGAGGCTTCATCATTTTTGCGATTCTGCAAATATGGAGTTGTTTTTTGAATGTCAGTAACATTTCTAACTAGTGGCATTCTGAACACCACTACTAACATATAAGAATAGATATATTTGATAGGTTAGTTAGAATTTTAAAGATACTGAAAGGGAATATGGATCACCAGGATCAATTATATATAGGATTTTTAAATAGTTTAACATTAAAATATATCATTAATAGCTATGTAATGAATCCTAAGGTTGATTCACTTTAAATTAATACTTTTCATTATTTTGTATAGAAAGTCTATTTAAACACAAATTAAAATACCACCTTCAGATACTGAGATATTTGTAAGTATAAATAATTTTTCTTATATCAAAAAAAAATTACGAAAGAAGTTTTCCAAATTCACTTACTTTTCGAGTCTGCATTTTTTCAGTACGCCTTCTAAAAGCCACATAAGGATCATTTGTGCTGGAACCATCTCGCTTCTCTTGTTTTACTGATGGGATAAGAGATGGCCCCCGACAGTTTTTTCTCTTTTTAATCCAGTATTCATAAACTTCTCTAATTAATTCATCATCTTCTTTTAGCAGTAGCTTGGCTTCCTGCAGACTGACTGGCTAAATGTAAAATCATTATGTCATTTTCATAGAATACATACATAAGGTTCAAAAGTACTTCCAACTTTAATGGCAATCAAAACAGCAATAATTAATAACAGCAAATGTGGAGTGCCTTATACATGTCAGCCACTGATGCTTTATTTTAGTTAATTTTTACAACAATCTTATCATGTTTATCATCTCTATTTTACAGAGGGGGAAAATGAGGCGTGGAGAAATTTAAACATATCACTCAAGATTATGCACGTTAGTACTGGGCAGATATGGGATATGAATTCATGCTTGTTAACTCCAGAGTCTGCTCACTTATCCTAACCTCAACATTATCCTATTTCCATATAGGTATGGAAACACACACTTATTACATATACAATGAAGTTTTACCTGCTGACCACTGCCTTTTTCTAGACGGTCAATCATCTCCTCAAACTGCAATGGGCAGATGTCCATTTTCTTTTTCAGTTTATTCACAAATACTTCATCTTCAGAATCCAAATCATAATCAGGCTGTTCAGCATCCAAACTAAAAGCTGACAGAAGAAACCATAAGCAATCATTTACTATGTGAATCCACTGACAAAAACCTCTCACAGATGTCTGGATAAAAACAAGATCTAGATTTTCTAACAAAATAAGAAATGTATGTTTCCCACATTTAAAGTTTAAGAAAGGAGACTATCCTTACTGTTAATAGAGACATGAGTCATAAAAGACAATGGATGTGAACCCTTCCTCCCACCTCAAAAGCAAATAAACTAGAAGCCATTAAGAACAGAAAGAGATTATCAAATGTATTGTACTATATGAAAATCGTATAGCTTAAAAATGATGTAATATCGGCAATTTCATATGGTTTGACATAATATAAAAGGAAAATCTCTTTAAATAAGATTGTTTCTAGAATATTTAAGTCCTACCTAATAAATTATTTAACTATTTTACCAAATGCTTAGGGAGTGGTATTTAAAGCTGAAGTGTTAGCAGCCACTGCCAATAACAGTAATAGCTTTCACTCAATGAATGCACATCTGCTAAGGTTTGTTTCCTTATGACAATCACTGTCATGGTGATAGAAATGTGATGTATTTCTATATTTGTTAGGATTAGAAAAAAAAGGCCAAGAACCACTGCTCTATACTATATTATCAAATGTCCTTCAATACTTCCCAATATTAAACTAGGTTGATAATATAAATAAAATATCAAATAGCTTGATATCAAAATGTCTCACACCTTTCCCTTCCTTAACTTCCCATCATCTCAGAATCCAAATCCTCAGGACTGTTTGAGGTCCTTTTTGACCGAGTCTCTCCAATCTCATCAGTACTTTTTGCCGTAGCAAATATCATGTATTTCTTTTTTGAGTAATTTCTACACCTGATGTGGGGCCTGAACTCACAACTCTGAGATCAAGAATTGTGTGCTCTATTGAGTGAGCCAGCCAGGTGCCTCTCAAATTTTATGTATTTCATACAGCATGCTATCTCATGTCTTTATATTAGCTATTTTCTGTTTGCCCACCTAGCAAATGACTGCAAACGACTAATCTTTTCAAAATCCAACCTGACATCAAGTCCTGTGGAATTCCTTCTTGACTGCCCCCCCAACTAGCAGATGGTTCCTTGTCACTTTTTGCTTTTTTAGAAGTTATGAACCCTCTCCCCAGAAAAAAGACTGTGTGAACATATAACATTCTGCATAAACCACCAGCAATTCAAATATCCCTAAAAGCTGTGGTACCAAGCTTAAAAATTCCTGTTCTAGATCAATGCCCTTCTTTTGTACTATTTTCTACACATACTTTATAATCTACTTGATAAGTATTAGAATATGACTGATTTCCTTGAAAGGAGGCATTGTGACTTTACCTCTGTGAATTTACTTCATTGTATCTTTGTACCTCTAGTGCAGAGACAGTAAACATGTTCATCTTGTATGCCAACTGTTTGCTGTACCCTACTGAAAAACATACTGATACTGCCTCTATTCAAGTGGGGAAAAAAACCCTGAAAAAGTATGCAGTCATCCATTAGTGATATCCGTGATAAGTACAAGAGGGGGTCCTTTGGCTGCCTGAAATCTACATCCTTGCTTTAAGTTTAAAATAGTACCTGGCCTATAGGAATCCAATAAATATTTGTAGAATTGAACATATTACATAGCATTGTTCATTTTCCGTTTTGACCTACATTACACTTCTGTAACATTCTTAATTAAAATATTTAGACTCCTTCATTAAATATGTCTGTATACTGAGGTGCCTGGGTGGCTCAGTTGGTTCACTGTCAGACTCTTGATTTAGGCTCAGGTCATGATCTCATGGTTTTTGAGACTGAGCCTTGCATTGGGCTCCCTACTGAGCCTGAAGCCTGCTTGGGATTCTCTCACTCCCTCTCTCTGCCCCTCCCTTGCTCAGAGTGCTCTCTAAAAAATTAAAAAAAAACAACAACTCTATACATTATCATCTCAGCACCCATGTTTCTTATAACCCTTGGCCCTCCAATGACTTTCCATGATCTATTTGTTTGTTATTGTTATGTAAACAGAACTTTTGGAGATTCTGAAGTAGATTAAAATTAAACACTGTTAGATTAAAAATACTTGTTTTCTTGGGTCCCTAACCAAAACAATCCATAGCTGTATTGTTCAATAGGATAGCCACTAGCCAATTTAAAGTAATAAGATTAAATTAAAAATCTAGTACCTTAGTCACATTAACCACATTTCAAGTATTAAATAGCTACATGTGGCTAGTGCTATACCTGAAAGCACAGATTATAAAATATTTCCATCATCACTGAAAGTTCTATTAAAAAGTGGTGATCCTGATAATACAAAGAGCCAAACTGATACGGACCAACCAGCAATGTTCTGCTTCTTAAGGGTATTTTTATATATTTTTAGGGTCTCATTTATATATTACTTTGGCTTCCTCCGCTATAAAATAATTTTTCAGATCAAATCACACTTACCAAACTTATTCACAAAAATTAAACAAACCCATCTACTATCACCTTATTATTGCCTTACCAAAATATATTTGACATACATTATATCATGAATGACAAGTCTCATCTAACATATGGAGGAAGGCAATCAAGACTGGAAAGGAAGATCCCTATCCTAGGAGTGCTCCTGCCTTTTACAGAAGTTAACAAGTATCTGATGGTCAGACTGCTCTTGCCTCTGCAAGAAACTTTCCTTTTATAGTTGGTGCAAACACATGTAAGATCTTAAAATATAAGGAGAACCAAATCTTGTTCAGATATAAAAATATTAATATCCTAGAAAAATGCTAACATGTAAAAATTCACTTTAGGATTTCATTTGACCAAAAAAACCAAAGCCAATGTTTAACGTGTAATTTGGCTTCAGCCAAACCTGTCCCTTCCAAATGCTAGCTCAACTGCAGCTGATAAAGATATAATGTATTTATCATGGTCCTAAAAATAGGAGTATCTTCAAACTTTCTGGGCCATGTTACTGAGTTTGTTCAAAATAGAAAATAGGGTCTGTAGAGAAACAGGCAAATGGATTGCATCTTGTAATTAAGTTGTCAATTAAAATGAGACCTAGCTAGCCAGTAATTGCTTAAAAACAGGAACCATATTGTAGAGGCTGACTCCTTTTAAAATATTTTGATAGGGATAAACCCAGATATGTATATGGTTAAACAAAATACACAGATGGAGGAGAAAATGCAGTAAAGAAATCTAAGCAAGAACATAATAGTACATATAAACTGATTATTTTTAAAGGAAATACAAAGTAGTACAAACCACAGTCTCATGCTTAGAGTCAAGTAATAGAGATGAAATGTATATAAATGTTTATATAACAAATGGCATATATAACTCAGACCATAACACTAAACAGCATTTTAAAAATATAAGAGGCAGGGGCGCCTGGGTGGCTCAGTTGGTTTAAGTGTCCAACTCTTAATTTTAGCTCAGGTCATGATACCATGGTTGTGAACTGAGTCCTGCATTGGGCTCCACGATGGGTGTACAGCCTGCTTGGGATTCTCTTTCTCCCTCTCTCTCTCTCTCTCTCTGTCTGTCTCTGCTCCTCTCCCATTTGCATGTGCACGCCCATTCTCTTTCTCTCTCTCCAAAGAAATAAACTTAAAAAAAAAAATAGTAATAAAAAAATAAAACTACAAGAGGCAAATAGTGAAAGGATATTTGGGTCCATCAAATGGCACAAATTGTGGATTAGAAACAGAATGTAATCCCTGATTGAAAAGAAGGCACACCATCCAAGATTCAGGAGACATTTGTCAGACCAGGAATGGTAAATGGGTTTCAACTCAAGCACTAACCCTCAATGATTGGTAATATCAACTTGCAAAGTTCTTAAAATAAATGCTGAGCAGGAGAAAATATTGTTAATAGTGATATTTACTATGGTGTGGTAGTATTTGACATCTTTGCCTTAGACCTAAGAAGACAAAGCTATCATTGGCTAACTAGATCATCAAAGTCTTCAACTTCTTTATATTTCTAAGTAAACACAGCTTAGAGTCACTTCCAGAATGTACTTGAGGAGAATGAATAGAGAATCCCAGATTTGAAAGATTTAAATCACAGATACAAAATCCTTTTTGATAAAGTTCTGTGGTTGATTTTATGGATTTTATATGTTAGAACATAGTATCAGAAGAATAATGGGGGAAGACGGAGTGTTGCAGGGGGATGGGGAGGTAGGCAAAGGAAGGAGAAAATGCAATCTTTCAGAATCAGGGCATAAAGACAGGATACATCCATGCTGAGAGGTACTTTAGAAAGTAGGTTCAACAAAGATCTATTTTAAAAAAACCTTTTCATATAGAAATTCACACCTACAAAAATTGCAAAATGAAAAGAGTATAAGGAATACCTGCATATCCTTTCCCAGATTCACCTGTTAAATTTTATTATCATTTGCATGCATTCTCTATTTTATATCGATATATACATACATACTTTATTTTGGGGGACATTGGAGGATAAGTAACATTCACAATTGCTCTTTACTGCTAAACACTTCAGAGTGTATTTCCTTAGATTCTTTTATATAATCACAGTATAGTCATCAACCTCATAAATTTACACTCATACAACAATTTAATTTCCTGCCTATATTCCAATTTTGCCAGCTGATCCAGCACAGGACCAGTCTAGGATCAGGTATTATTTTTGTTACTGTCTCTTTGGCTTCCTTTAATCTGGAACATTTTCATAGTCTTTGTCTTTTACACACTAATATTTTTGAGAATACACACCTCTCCCCAGAACCTTTCTTCTTATTATTCCCATTGTGATTAGACTATGCACTCTCTGATGGCATACTGCAATACTCAACTGTCTTAGTCCTTCTCAGTGTATCACATCTAGAGGCACACAGTGTTCATCTGTTCCTCATAAGTGATGATAATTTTCATCAGTCAAGAAATTACCCAATTATTCCACTGCATAACTACTGTTTGTTTTTTTCCCCCTCTTGTAAGTAATAAGCAATTTGTAGGGAGAGCTTAAGACCATGCAAATATTCTGCTCCTTTTCAAAATTTCCTCTTCTATTGAGAACACACTGATGATTCTTACATGATTCAATCTTGATCATGATTAACTGCAAAATGACTTTGTAACTCTAGCACTCTCTTCACAGTGTACCATTCAGCTTTTGGCTTTATATTACAAAAGCAGGAGACGACTCTTCACCATTTTTTATCATCAGTATGGATTCACGAATTCCTACATTTTTCAATGCTTTATAATTCATGTTATTCTTAATTTTTCCATTGCTTTAATCTTGCTTCTTGGTTTTTCCAGTGGACAGAGCTATAAATATATATACCTAAGTATACACATATATACTTATATAAATGTACATTAAGATTGCTCTTTAAAAACAGGTTTCCTTGGGGTGCCTGGGTGGCTCAGTTGGTTGAGTAGCCAACTCTTGATTTCGGCTCAGGTTATGATCCCAGGATAGTAAGATCAAGCCCTGCATTGGGCTCTGCCCTGAGCATGGAGCCTGTTTTAAGATTCCCCCATCCCTCTCCCCCTTTGACCCTCTCCCTGCTTACACTTGTGCTCTCTAAAATAAGGTTTAAAAAAAAAAAAAAGTTTCCTTTCAGGATTAACAGGAGAGTCTTAAGACCCAAGTGCAAAAGGAAGGGGGAGAGAGAGTTGTTCCTGTCTATTCATTCTGGTCAGACTGTTTTGTCCTTTCTTCCAGTATAAATAGGAAAGAAGTCCTAGCTGTGTAATCCAGAAACTTTACAGGTCACTAATCAAAAGAGAAACAACATTACATGATATTTGGATCAAGAGATGCTGAGTAGCCAACACTCAGTGAAATACCTTACAGAGTACCTAAAGACTGAAGCGGATAATGGTTTTAGCATTGGTTTTTTTCCTTCAGAGCTCCCACTAGGGAAAAAGGGAGAAAATTCTGATTTCTTCCCTAAGCCAGTCAAAGACAAGGACAGAGATGAACTTTTCCAAACTAAAGTTCAAAGAAATGTTAACAGAACATGTAACAAACACACAATTGGAAAATGGTGCGTTAAAAGAAGTTTTTTTTTTTTTTTAGCCACAAGACTCCCAGAGCCTATAAAAATGATACTATACATTATGATAGGGGAATACAATATGTAATCATTCTCAAACATGTTTGACCGTTGCTTTTTTTAGGGAATACTAATTATCTATCACCTGAAAAACTCCCAAGAAGTAGGGCACCTGGGTGCCTCAGTTGGTTAAGCGTCCAACTTCGGCTCAGGTCATGATCTTGCAGTCTGTGAGTTTGAGCCCTGCGTCGGGCTCTGTGCTGACAGCTCAGAGCCTGGAGCCTGCTTCTGAATTCTGTGTCTCCCTCTCTCTCTCTGCCCCTCCCCCGCTTGTGCTCACTCACTCAAAAATAAACAAAAAAAATTAAAAAAAAAAACAAAAAAAAAAAAAAAAAAAAACAAAAAAACAAAAAAAAAAAAAAAAACAACTCCCAAGAAGAATTTGTGTAACATTAGCTTAAGAGCTTTACAAAATAGGAATTAGGGGAACTACAATGAACCAGTCCATATATATAGTTCAAGGTAATGTACCCTTCATAAGTAATTTACTAGACCACCTTGTAGTCAAAATTCAATTTTAACTTTGCAGAAATTTACACCATAATTATTTTTATTGTATTATATTAAAAGCCAATACCAAGTTTTAAAGAATTAACATAAATCTTACACAATTTCTTCCAGAAAACAGTAAGAGAGAATACTTTCCAACCTGTTTTATGAAGCCACTATTACTCTGATACCAAAACCAAACAAGGCAGGGGTGCCTGGGTGGCTCAGTTGTTTGAGTGTGCGACTTCAGCTTAAGTTATGATCTCACAATTTGTGAGTTCGAGCCCGGCACCAGGCTCACTCCTGTCAGGCAGAGACCCCTTTGGATCCTGTCTCCAGTCCACCCTCTGCCCCTCCTCCCACTTACGTGCTCTCTCTCTCTCTCTCTCAAAAATGAATAAACATTAAAAAAAAAAAAAAGATTAAAAAAAAGAGAAACAAGACAGGGCACGTGCACATGGCACACACACACACACATACACAAACATTATCTCTCATGAACGTAGAAGCAAAACTCCCCAATTAAATTTTAGCAAATTCTACCCAACAAGGTATAAAAAAAAATACACTACAGCTAAGTGGGATTTATTCCAGGTATGGTTCAATATCTGAAAATCAATAACTTATCACATCAACAGACTAAAGAAGAAAAATCAAATGATGCTATCCATTGGTGTAGAAAAAGTATTTGACAAAATTCAACACAATTCATGATAAAAACTCTCAGTACAGTAGGAGTAAAAATCACGATCCCTAAGAGTAAAACTAATAAACTGGATCTCAGAAAAATACCTTTTGCTCTTTGGAAGACTCTGTTAAGAGGATGAAAAGTCACATTATATATACTGAGAAAAAATATTTCCAAATCACATATATGACAATCTCATAAAAGGCAACTACAAAAACACTTGCAGGTAACGTAATACTTAATGGTGAAAGACTTAATTATTTCCTTCTAAGATCAGGAACAAGGCAAGGATGCCTGCTCTCATCACATAGTTTAACACAGTATTGAAGTTTTAGACACTATACTAATGCAAGAAAGAGAAATAAGACAGATTGAAAAGGAAAAATAAAACTGTCTCTATTTGCAGACTACAGTGTGATTTTCTATGTAGAAAATTCCAAAGAATCTGCAAACATTTCCTAGAACAAGCAATTTCAATTAAGGCCACAGTACATAAGACAAACAATTTTACCTGCATTTCTGTATACTGACAATGAACAGGTGGAAACCAATCAAAAATGCTATACCATTTTCAATTGCTCCACAGAAAATAAAACACTCAGGTATAAATCTAAAGAAATATGTACAGGATCTGGGGTGCCTGGGTGGCTCAGTTAAGCATCGACTCTTGATTTCGGCTCAGGTTATGATCTCACGGTTCATGAGTTTGAGTCCCATGTCAGTCTCTGTGCTGGTAGCATGGAGCCTGCTTGGGATTCTTTCTCTGCCCCTTCCCAGCTCATGCTCTTTCTCTCTCTCAAAATAAGTAGATAAACATTAATTATTTTTAAATAATAAAGAAATGTGTACAGGATCTGTATAATGAAAATTATGAAGCGTCAATGAAAGAAATTAAAGAAGAACTAAATACTTGCAGAGTCACACTGTGGTCATGGACTGAAGACTCAACATATTAAAGATGTCAATTCTCCCTATAGTGATCTATAGGTTTAATCTAATCTTATCAAGTTTCTTTGTGGATACAGACAAGCTTATTGAAGGCCCTAGAATACCCAAAATAATGTTGAAAAAGAAAAATAAAGAAGGAATGACTCTTCCTGATATCAAAGGTTATCATAGAGCTGCAGTAATCTAAACAGTGGTACCATCTTGAAATAAATGGAAATCAGTGGAATAGAATATAGAACCCAGAAACAGATCCAAATCAATATGCTTAATTTTTGGCCAAGAAGCAAAAGCAATTCAATGGAGGAGGGAGGGTTTCTTCAATAAATGATGCTGGAGCAATTGTACATCCAGAAATAAAACCAAAACAAAGCACAAACAAACAAAAAAAAAAACCCTTGACCTAAACCTCACACACTCAAAACTGATCATATACTTACATGTAACTGATAAATTTGATTTCATCAAAATTAAAAACTTTTGTTCTGTGACAAGACTCAGTTAAGAGAATGAAAAGACATTATATACTGAGAGAAAATATGTCTAAATCACATATATGACAAAGACTTTGTGTCTAGAATATATAAATAAAACAATCCTCAAACTCAATGTTAAAACAATCTACTTAGAAAACAGGCAAACACAAACACAATCATTTCATCAAAGAGGATACATAGAAGGCAAATAAACACATGAAAAGGTATTTAACATATTAGCTATTTAGTGAAATACAAATTTAAAGTATACTGAGGTCTATCAATGCATACCTATTAGAATGGTTAAAATAAAAAAGTGATAACCCCAAATGCTGACAAGAATACAGGAGAAACTGGATCACACATACACTGCTGCTGATAATGTAACATGGTACAGATACTCTGGGAAATACTGTGGAAGTTCTTGTCAAACTAAAAATGGACCCAGCAACTGCACTCATAGGTATTTATCCCAGGAGTTCACACAAAAACCTGCAGATGAATGTTCACAGCAGCTTTATTTATAATAGTCAAAACCTGAAAACTACCCAAATGTCTTTCATTGGGTCAGTGGCTACACAAATTGTGGTACATACATATTATGGACTACTGCTTGCCAATAAGAAGGAAGAACTATAATTCATGAAACAAGTTGGATGAACTCCAAGGATATATGCTAAGTGAAAAAAGCCACTCTCTAAAGTTTGGACACACACTGCATGATTCTGTTTATGTTACATTCATGAACTAACATAATTACAGAGATGGAGAACACATTAGCAGTTGCCAGGGACTAGGTTTGGCTATAAAGGAGTAACAACATGGAATCCTGTGGGGATGATATAATTGAGTATCTTTTTTTTTTTATTAACTTGTTTTTTTATTTTTTTAAATTTACATCCAAATTAGTTAGCATATAGTGAAACAATGATTTCAGGAGTAGATTCCTTAGTGCCCCTTACCCATTTAGCCCATCTCCCCTCCCACAACCCCTCCAGTAACCTTCAGTTTGTTCTCCACATTTATGAATCTCTTCTGTTTTGTCCCCCTCCCTGTTTTTATAGTATTTTTGTTTCCCTTCCCTTATGGTCATCTGTTTTGTCTCTTAAAGTCCTCATATGAGTGAAGTCATATGATTTTTGTCTTTCTCTGACTAGTTTCACTTAGCATAATACCCTCCAGTTCCATCCACGTAGTTGCAAATGGCAAGACTGCATTCTTTTTGATTGCCGAGTAATACTCCATTGTATATATATATACCACATCTTCTTTATCCTTTCATCCATCGATGGACATTTGGGCTCTTTCCATACTTTGGCTATTGTTGATAGTGCTGCGATAAACCTGGGGGTGCATGTGTCCCTTCGAAACAGCACACCTGTATCCCGTGGATAAATGCCTAGAAGTGAAATTGCTGAGTCGTAGGGTAGTTCTATTTTTAGTTTTTTGAGGAACCTCCATACTGTTTTCCAGAGTGGCTGCAGCAGCTTGCATTCCCATATAGTTGAGTATCTTGACTGACGTATCTAACACTAATGTATTATCCTGTGAATTTACAATTACCCAAAATAAAATGTTGAAAGAAATTCAATGGCAGCTAACACCAATTAGCAGACTGTCTTGATTGATATTCCAATGTATACAGCTTTCCAGAGACAACATACTTCAAATTTGTACTGACTAAAAAAGTTTCTTCCCAAATAAGCTACAATTCTGCTGCCATTTTATTACTATTACTTGGTTACAACAACAGCAAGGTCAATTCCTTTATAAATATTGCACCTTTTGACTCTTCTGACCGTAATTTAATCCACTAGTTACCACTAAAATGTGTTTTGTGGGTTTTGGTCATCAATGAGCTATTTGTAAAACATGCATTCCAAATTTTTTTCTGATAGTAATGTTTATGTAAATTGATTAATATAATTTTATTTTACTTAATCCTGCTTTAACCCAAACACATACATTCATATGAATATTACCTGTGGCTGTGGAATACAATGTGGCCCCAGTTAACATATATAGATCTGATGATGATCTATAACTTTCAAACTCCCATGATTTTTCAGAGAACTAATTTTTAGGTTCTAATACTGATCAAATTTGTTTAAAATGTCTGTGCCATAAATGTAACTAAACATGTGAGTGGGCAAGAAAGCACATGCCACTTATTTGGTTCAAAGTAACCTTTAGTAAATTGGAAAAAATATATATTTATTTTTCCTAAAGGAAATGAAGAAGGTTACATACAAGTTAGATTTAACATCAAGTTAAAAGGCACCAGCGTGGCTCAATCAATTAAGTATTTGACTCCGGCTCAAGTCATGATCTCACGGTTCATGGGTTCGAGCCCCTAATCAGTCTCTGTGCTGGCAGCTCAGAGCCTGGAGCCTGCTTCAGATCCTGTGTCTCCTTCTCTCTACCCCTCCCCACTCATGTGGTCTCTCTCTCAAAAATAAAGAAACATTAAGAAAAATTAAAAAAAATATATCAAATGCTAATATAGTACTGATAAGAGCCAATATAGACACTATGTGTTTTTTTTTTTTTTTTCACATTTAAGAAATAGTAAAATAAATGTTTAGAATTTAGGACAGAAACTAGATCAGATAGAGGAAAGGTTAAATGAGGAAAATAAAATTAATTTTAAATAATTATTCTAAAAACAACACAGATTTATATGGTCCTGAAAAAGGCTTAGACAGAAAAAAAAAGTTTGGACATTCTGCTGGAAAAATGTCTTTTTTTTTTTTTTTAATTTTTTTTTCCAACGTTTTTTATTTATTTTTGGGACAGAGAGAGACAGAGCATGAACGGGGGAGGGGCAGAGAGAGAGAGGGAGACACAGAATCGGAAACAGGCTCCAGGCTCCGAGCCATCAGCCCAGCGCCTGACGCGGGGCTCAGAGCCTGACTCGGGGCTCGAACTCACAGACCGTGAGATCGTGACCTGGCTGAAGTCGGACGCTTAACCGACTGCGCCACCCAGGCGCCCCTGGAAAAATGTCTTAATCATAAAGGTCAACAACATAACAATGAAAGCTGTACAAATTTTACCTATATAAACTTTCAACTATGTTTTTAAGTTGTCAACTACTTGAGGATGGAGTAAATGAAATTTAAGTCTCTTAAGTTTACAAGCTCTCAGCTGTTCATCATCAAATGTGATAGCTATCAAAGGATTATTGCTAATGAAGAACTTATCACTATCAAGTGAAACAAGTTACCAATTAGAACACTAAATTTAGGGATGCCTGGGTGGCTCAGTCATTTGAGAATGGGACTCCTGATTTCGGCTCAGGGAGATCCCAGGATTGTGGGATCGAGCTCGCTCAGCGCTGAGGTTGTTTACGATTCCCTCTATCTGTCTCTGTCCTTTCCCCTGGGCCCCTCTCCCCAGCTCGTGAGCTGTCTCAAATTAAAACAACAACCCCCCAAAATCCACCAAATTTTAAAAAGTAAATAGAATTACAGATCAGAGGTTGGCAAACTATGGTTCAAGGGCCAATACTGGGTTGCCATCTGTTTTTGTCAATCAAGTTTTATTGAAACACAGCTATGCCCATTTGTTTATGTATTGTCTATTGTTGATTTTGCCTTTCAACAGTAGAGCTGAACAGTTGTGACAGACTGAATGACTCTAAAAGGCTAAGATATATACTATCTGACCCTTTACAGAAAAAGTTTGGTGATTCCTGACTTATACTAAGAAGTTCTTTAAGGCTACTCATATTACTATTTCTCAATAGTAAGAAAACCATTTCCACATCTTAGGTATATTCATTATCTGAAAGTAGCATAAGATCATATGTTGAGATGAAACTAAAAACGTAGGATGAAAATGCCATCTTTTTTTGTCAAGTAGAAATCTCAATTTTAAAAGTTGAAAATGGGGTTCCTGGGTGGCTCAGTCGTTAAGCATCTGACTTCGGCTCAGGTCATGATCTCACAGTTTGTAAGTTCAAGCTCTGCATTGGGAGAGCACGAGCCCTGGGTGAACACCACTTCTCTCCCTCTGCCCATGGGATTTTCTCTCTCTCTCTGCCCCTCTTACTTGTGCCTTCTCTCTCAAACAAACAAACAAACAAGTCGAAAATGGGCTCTAGTAACTCTCTAAGCTGATGCCAGTCAATGAAATGGATACCTAAGAAGGCCTTGAACAGGTAAAAGTAAAAAAACATGTCAAGTTAAGCAGATAAAATAGGAAATATAATTATTAAAAGAGTAATTACTTACGCTGTATGTGAATGAGCTGCTTTGGCATCTTAAATTCCCCAGGATAGATAGACTCATAGTAAGCAATATTACTTTCTGCCTCTGGGACTGGTATGACCATATTATCCCTCTTCTCGCCATACACCTGCTGTGCTGAAATAGCCCGCTGAAGATGGTGTTCCTAAAAGAGGAAAAAATAGGTAAGTCTATGTATTTTAAAATAGCCAACAGAACGTATACTTTATGAAGAGGTTTTTACTTTAAAAATAGAAGGACTTTAGGGGCATATGGGTGGTTCAGTTGGTTAAGTGTCAGACTTCGGCTCAGGTCATGATCTCATGGTTTGTGGGTTCAAGCCCCACATTGGGCTCTGTGCTGACAGCTCAGAGCCTAGAGCCTGCTTCAGATTCTGTCTCCCTCTCTCTCTGCCCTCCCCCACTCGTGCTCTCTCTCAAAAACAAACATTAAAAAAATTAAAGAAAAATAAAAAGAAGGATTTTAATAGCTTTGAAAGGATGCTGACAATACAGTTAGTGGTAAAAACATATTAAGAAGAAACAAGGTTTTGTTAAATACACTGTATACTTTCTCAATTTAAGAAAGGTATTACACTGAAATTGAGTTAAATCATACAAAAGATTCCAAAAAATTGACTAAACTGTTAAAGTTTGCATTTTATAGATGAAATTCAAAGAAAAAGGGTTAAAACATTTAAATTTGTATGAAGAAAGATATGGATAAAAAATTACTCTAATCTCCTTTTTCATAGAATGCTTCATAAATGTGGAAAAATACCTTCATATACATCAACTAATATCTTTTAAAAGAAAGAGATTATTATCTCCATTTTTAGTTTATGAAATGGACACATTCAAACCTGGTCTTTTGTCTCTATAACCCCTTATGAATTTCCAGATCCCTTTTGAATCATACTGGAGTGAGGACAGGGGTTGAAAGCATAGGCTTCAGAGTCTGTGACTCCTGGAAAGATACTTTAGTTTTCTAAATCTGTTTCCTACAGAAAGAGAAAAATAATCTACTTTATAGAGTTGGTTGGAGGTTTAAGTAACATAAATGTGCCTGAAATGTTTAGTATAATGTGTGGCATATAGCATATAACAGGTACTAAAAATAAACTTTGATTTAGTCACCACACAGAAAGATTTTACCAGTTTGTGATACCACCAGCGCCATAAAAATACCTGTTCTCACCCAGCCCATGTATCATCACTGAATTTTGGTAAATGTTTCATTAAACTGATTTTTAAAAAAATATATAAAATACAAGTTTAAGGACAAAAAAATATTCCAATGGTATGAAAACAGAGAATTCCAGTCCTCATATTCAGGTAAGATTTAAAATTCAGATAGGATTCTCCTATGCAACACACAGAGCTTTATTTCTAGGGTGCTGGTTCACTTGATATATCCTGGAGATCTTTCCACACTGACACTTCTACTACAATTTTGCAACAGCTGCCTTGTGTCCTACTATATGGATGTACCTGACTTATTTAACCAGACACCAACTGATAGGGAAAAAACATTACAAAACAAAACAAAACCCTGGAAACAACCTAAGTGCCTACCTTTTTCCCTGAATGCTACAAAAATCACTCCTGTACTGTTACATACAAGACAGCTTTGTGGCTTGGTGAAAGCACTGCAAATGAAAGTCCTCAAAGGACACATGGGGTTCCAACAAAATACTGCCTGCAGCATCTTAATGAGACTTTTAAATTTTAAAATCATCCATCTAGTTATTTTAGGTTAATTTCTTTATAAGGATGATTAACTTTTTCTTAAATTTTCTGCTGTTTGCTCATTTTCAAAAGTGCTTTTCTTTCTCGACATTTAAATAGATTATTTCTTTTCTAATATTAAGGAAATTGGCCCCAGGTAATACATTTTCCAAGTATTTTCCTTAAATTTGACTTCTGTTTTTATTTTTTCCATGCAAGAACGTTCTGTTAAATTTATTAATCTTTTTCCTTTATGGTTTTGTCATGTTTAATAAGAGGTATAAATTGTATAGTCACAAACCAGGGTGTACACAAATTCTTTTTTATAATTCAATTTGATCTTTGATTTAGGTTCCCTACTGGCTAATTGTATCTTTATACTTTAGTATAGTTTGTTGTCATATCTACTGGCCCTTATCTATTGACACAGGGTGCTTCTGTAAGCTCCAGCTGGGAAGTCAGTCACATGTATACTTTTTCTATTCTCAGATTCCCTTAAATGTTGAGAAAAATTTTCTTTGACCTCTGCCCTGCATACTTATACCAAACTCAAGAAGGGAGTGGGGAAGCAAGGCACATTACTCTTAATTTGCATTTTGTTCCTAATTTAGAACAGTTAATCTATTATCACTTGTGGAGGTGAACATGAGACATACGGTCTTTTCCTTTTTTTGTATAAGGACAGACGATGGCAAGCCACTTTTCCTAATGTCATGCATAAAATCATCTATTCTCTTTATGATTAAAAATGTGCCAGTATTGGGATGCCTGGGTAGCTCAACACGCGACTCTTGGTTTCAGCTCAGGTCATGATCTCATGGTTTGTGGGATCAAGGCCAGCATCCAGCACCACACTGACAGTAGGAGCCTGTTTGGGATTCTCTCGCCCTCTCCCTCTCTCTGCCACTCCCCTCCACACACACCTCTCTCTCTCAAAATAAATAAATAAACTTAAAAAAAATGTGCCTGTATCCTAGAATAAATTTCCCTTGCACTTGGGAGTATTCCTAAACTTTTTTCCTACTCTATCCAATTGTCCCTTATGCCAGATTTAACTGATTTTAATAGTGTAGCCTCATACTACATTTCATTATCTAGTAAGGCAACTCCTCCCTCATAATTCCTTTTTCAGAATATTCCTGGCTATCTCATTTATTTTTCTAGATGAACCATAAAGAAAATTACTTTCCAGGTGTGAAATAGAACCCTTAAAATGTTTTGACTTTTATAGGCAATATGGTATGCCGGTTAAGAACATGGACTTTGGCAACCAAGAGTGCTCTGGATCTGAATGTTGGCTCCATGGTTTACTAGCTCTAGGTCTTTAGGACTTGAGACAAGATATTTATCCCAGCATGTTTTATTATCTCTAAGTGTACATTGTGCACTTACCTTATGGAATTGTGATTAAAATGCATGAAACATACTATTCAACATATGGTAGCAAATATGTATCTTTTATTATTAGAAAAACTAAAGAATGTTCTATATGCTTAACAGTTACCATTTATAGTCTCTGTAGCTTGAACAGTGTCCTGTAGATTTTTCCTTATGGTTTTATCTATTTTCCATAACTATGAAACCAAATTTTTATTTATTAATATTAGAGTGAATACTTCCTGCCCTAAAAAACCTTTTTTTTTTTTTTTTTTTAAATAAAATACTTCCCACAATTTCCTCCTATCTTTAACAGTCAAGAAAATATTTTCCCCCTAATACATGGCTTACAGGGGTAGTGTCATAATGTGTGCAATATACTTTTGAATGGTTCAATTATAGATACATTTTATTATAGAGTAAAAAATAAACTGCAAAACTAACAAGTTTGGAATCTAGGTTGTTCAGCTTTTCTCTAAGTTTGAAAATTTTTATAATAAAAAGTTAGATGAAGAATAGGGTACGAAGGACCTTAACTGTGTAGAGTATAAAAGACTTATGGTTAAGTTCTAAGTCTTTCAAAGCATTCCTCAACAACTGGGATATAGCTATAACTTTATATATCCCTATTTTCCCTTTCCCCATGTATGTATGAGGACTTTAAGACAGGAAGGGGACCAAACACAGGCCACTATGGCTGGAGCATGGTGAGTGAGCGAGAATAACAGATGCTGTCTGCTCGGGGGATTAGCACCAAATCATGCACAGTCATTGGTCATGTTAAGGATCTGTCCTTTTACTAAGGGCAATAGTGGCTGAAAGGTTTTAAAAGATCACCTTGGTTGCTACGTAGATAATAAACCATATTCTATAAAATGGAATATGTGCAGACTTTAAATGGCTCAGAATAATATTTAATATGGAAAAAAAAACAACTTATTAAAAAGTTGTAAAATCTTTTTACATCTTTTAAAAAGATGTAAAAACTGTATGTTCAGGATATTTGTAGTAATTAATCTTTTTTAAAATAAAAAGATATAATTGAACATAAGCACATTCACAAAAAAGTCTAAAAGTAGATGAGCATATATATAAAACAAATCTCTATATTCTTTTATTCCTTTCCCTGCTTTATTTTTTCACAGCACTTACCATCCTCTGACATCTCATATACCCGTTTACTATTGTCACCCCTTTCTCCTCACCCTCCTCTGCCACCCCAATCTAAGCAGCATGAAGACAGGGATTTTTGTCTATTCTGGTCACTGTTAAACAGCCACCCTAAAACAAGAGCTGGGCACAAAGCATAGTGCTTAAATATTTGCTGAATAAATATGTATGTATGTATGTATGTGTATACACATATACACATATGCACACACATGTATGCACGCACACACACAAAGTTTCAAAGTATAGACACCAAAGAGTTAACAAATTATCTCTAAGTGGTACAATTTTGAAATGCTCTTTTGTACTTTGTTTCCTATATTTTCTAAAATGTACCTATAATACTTTTGGACAAAAAAATATTTGAGTACATTTCACTAAATGATTTTATAAAACAGTGTTGATTTGTAAAAGACGTAATTTATTTGGTTCAGTAAAACCTTCCCCATTTAAGTTAGTTTAGTTCAAGAGTAAAATATACTTGCAGCTTTCTAGGAAAGTATTTTTAAAACCCAAAACTATATACATGTTTCTAGGAAACAGAACAAATTACATTACAGTAACATCACATTATAAGTGAAAATGAGATTTTTAATTTGAGTAGGAAGATGTAGAATCGTGAAACCAAGTAACAAATGAATAAATGAGAATGAGTTCTGAATTCAATTCAATAAGTTATTGAATGCCTGGACTAAATACCTAAGACAGATAATCCAATTTTCAATTACAATTTATATAGAAAGTTAGATATTCACTGAAGATAAGATCTGTCAATGAAATTTTTGAATACATCTACTTGCAACATTAAATAGGTCAGCTGTGTTCCAATAATTTCAAATAGTCTAGTAAAGAGTATGACAGTTAAAAAAGACAAAATGCTGGATTCTAACCTTAGATTTTTTTTTTTTTTTTTGAACTTTAGGACTTCTGAGGGGTCTTAACATACTAATGGAAATTGGGGTTGTTCAAGAACGGGGATGCAGTCCTTCCAAACTTATGACCACAGAATCATTTTTTTTTCAGAAAATATCTGTTAATAGCTCATGGAGAACTTCTGTAATAGTTTGGGAAATGCTGGTAGAGAACAAAAACTAGAGATACAGAGCAGAACATCTAGGATTAAATTTGTTCATTAACTCAGTCCATATTTATTGAGTGCCAACCATGTGCCTGGCACTGGGAACACAATGTTGTAAATAAAATACACACAGTTCCTAACATTGTAAAGCTTACACTCTACTAGAGAGCAGATACTAATACAATAGTCTTAAAAATAAATTGTACAGTGTGGTAAGTGCTATGAAGAAAAAGTACAATGTGTTATTGTAAACATAAATAGGAAAAGGATTTCAAGGACAGTATCATTTTCACTAGTGCAAAGCTAACATCTGCAGTAATGGGAGTTACTTAAAAGACTGTTTAAAAAAAAAAAAAAAGGGAATAACTATGTTTGAAGACTACTTATACATTTGACACAGTGGGGAGGTAAAATTTATACTGTATTTATATTAAGCACAGTTGCAACTAAAAATTAATTACCAAAATATCAAGAACAATTATAATTTTTCATAAAATAACAGAGGCATAAATTCTCAAGTTTGGTTTTACAAGGAACAAAGTAAATAAAATTAAATGATCTAAAGAATTCTTTAATATTTGATCCCACATAAAATGGAGTTAGGTTAACTATAACTTATGATTAAGCAAATAACTTAAAAAGCTTCTTGTACTGCAAGTAATTATGTTTTCTATACATAGCAATATGAACAATAAAAAAGATCTGGAAAGACTGAACAATAATCTTTAGAAAGTTCAGAGGCACATCGTCATGTGTCCATGAAACTTGCTATCATGACACTAAGCTCCGTAAGTATTCACTCATGTTACTTCAGCCCACCTAGTACACAGGAAGAGCATGGGTTTTACAGACAGAATAAGAATACATAAGAATACGTAAGAATCCTAGCTTCCTCATAGACTCCAAGTCCAGCAAGTCACTTTGCTACCTATTTGTATTATTTTGGTTTTTTCCCTCCCTTACCCAACTTTCCCTCTCTTCTCTCATGCAGTTAATGCTTTTTTCTTTTACTCTCCTCTTTGTTACTTTTGCTTATCCCTAGAAAGAGGTTGCCCTTTCGGGTGCTTTTTTATGGTCTCTTTGTTAAATGCATTGGTAGTTAATGTGAAAGGGTTAACTGGTTCTAAACAGGGCATGTCACTTACATTTGAGAAGTCAGAAAATACCATTTTTATTGATTAAATGAGACTGACATTAGCTATGTGTAGATAAAAATTATCTGAAGGGACAGTATTGCAAAGGTCTCTTAAGCATATGCTCTGTGCTTTTGCTCACATGGATGAATGGCTACCTCTGCTGACATTACCATTCACCATGCCCCCGCTCCTCCATGGAAAATTCCCACTTGTTCTTCTAGGTCTATTTTAAAATTATCTTTCCTCTGCCTCATCTTAGCACAAATGCTCCCCAGTTTGTGCTTCTATAGTACTACATTCTCTATTTAGAAATTGTGTTGTAATTGTATATATACTGATCTCTAAAATGTGGACACTATGTTTAATTAACCTTCAATTTTTTTCCTTTAAAAGATGTATTCTCTTGTATTATTTGGGGACTCTAAATTTTTTTTAAGGATGAAGACTAAATACAATTATCTTTGTAACCTGTTCAGCATCTAGTACTATATTTTGCTTTATTGCAGGCACTCAATACTTTGTTTTATAATATCTAATAAATATTAGCAAACCGAAAAGAGCTATTTAAGGTCATTTTGTACAAATTCCTAAATAAAGATTAAATTATATTCACTTATTAAGTTTTTGTTTAAGCAAATAATGACCTTAACACTTAGACGTAACAACAATTAGGACCACATTTAGACCCTCTGGGTTAAGAAATTAAAACACGCTATTATAAGCAACAATATATGAAATTCCTTATGGGGAAATAAGTGATTACTAATTTATAAAAAGCCACTTGAGAAATTTAACCCCTGATTATTTACGCATGTAGAGCTAGACTCCACTGCTACTTGAACACAAAGGCTGAGCTGCATTACTTTCTCTTCTGTTCTCTGATGACATTTCTAAGAACTAAACATCAGTGCCTATTCAGGAACATGGCTTCAGCAAGGACTGTGTAGTTTTCTACATCCAAACACCCAACTCACGATTGGCTCATTAGAAGAACTTTCTGACTGGTTTCCCTGCTTCCATTTTTTACCATTCTTCATAGAATAGCCAATCTGTTAATATGCAAGGCAAGTCATGCCATTGTTCCATTTAAAATATTCCAGTTATTTCTTACCTCATTCAGAATAAAAGCCAAAGTTCTTAAAACTGCTTACAAGGTCCCAAATGATTTGTATTCCCCCTTTTCTGGCATCATTCACTATTTTCCTCTTCATTCACTTTGCTTTTCCATACTAGATTATTTGTTTTTCAAACTTAAATAGCTTGCCCCCTCACCTTCTTCAAGTCTTTGTTCAAAAGTCATCTTTGCACAAAGATCATTCTTTGCCAGCCACCAGAATATCTAAACTTGAGGCTGACAATACCAAATGATGGTGAGGATGTGGAATAACTAGAACTCGCATACACGGTGTCACTGAGAAAAAGGTATGGAAGATCTTACCAAACATACCCATTCCACATGCCCAGTAATCTCACTCGTAGGTTAAATTTACACAAGCCCACAACAAGACGTGAATAAGACTATTCATATGGTTTTATTCATAGTAGTTCCAAAGTGGACACAACCCAGATACCCATCGATAGGACAGATGAACAAACCACGGTATAGTAATGTAGTGGAATAATACTCAGCAACAAAAAGGAACTACTTATACATGCAACAATATGAGTAAATCCCCAAAACACCGAGGTAAGTAAAAATAGCTTTATAAAACAGAGTCCACATTCTTTGAATCCATTTATGTGAAATTTTAAAACAGCCAAAATTAATCTATGGTGAAAAAAAATCAAAACAGTACTTGTTTCTGGGGAGTGGGGGTAAGGATTAATTGGGAAGGGGAATGAAGACACTTTCAGGGATGATGGTAACAATGCTCCATATCTTGATGAGGGTTGGGTTATGAAAGTATATGAGTTGTCAAAATTCAGCTAGCATATACTATTTGTGAATTTCTTTGTATGTGAATTTTACCTCAAAAGAAAACAACAGTAAATACTGAACTGTATTAATGACATGTATGTTGAAATATTTAGGAAATCATGCACTGATGTCTGCAATTTCCTTTGAAATGCATCAAAAAATGGATGGGGAGATGGATGGATAGGACATAAAGTAGAGTAAAATGTTAACAGTAGAAACTAGCTAGTGGGTATACAGGTCGTCACTGTAAATTCTTGAAACTTCACTGTATATGTTTGAAAATTTTCATAATAAAATGTTGCAAAAAAATATGAAATCTCTCTCATCTCTTAACTCTAGAACACTTTATCCCACCCCCTTGTTTTCCTCTATAGTACTTAGCTCCTTGCAGACTACTGAATTTACTTATTGTTTTATTTGTCTTATCTCCTTCTCCTTAAAATATAAGATCCATGAAGGTAGGAATTTGTTTTTTGCTTAGCTCTGCCATAGGTCTAGAACTGTGCCTAACACAAATACCGAAGAAATATTTATTGAATAGATGAGCCAGTGAATTGCGCCAATTATTTAAGGTCCACAAACTGTTCTGGTTTGGAATAGACTTCATAAAAAAACTAAGATTAAATTTCATAAAAGCAAAGAAACAAATTAAGGCTTAAACACATTTGGCTTTTGTATTTAAAATACTCATGTGAATAGTTAAAATAGTTGAACATATGGATTATTTGGGATGAAAAAGAACAATTCAATTCTTACTATTTTCTACAAGGAATAAATGGTAAAAGAACATAAAACTATTACCCTCTACCCCTTCTCCCACTTAGAGATCAATACTCTGAATTTACTTTATTTCTAGAGTATAAAACAGTAAAATAAGACCTTTGCTAAGGTACATGTAAAATAGTCCAGTGTTGTTTCTTCTCTGCGGTGTGAAATAGTGTCAACTTAGTCCATTTCTTACAAAATATTCAGGACATAAAGTATTATGTAACATGGTCAAAGGTAGCCCCAGACAAAATTAAGCTCAATTTTGTTGCTTGCCTTCTCATTTCTTTTTGCACCCCTTACATCCCTTTAGACTTGGCTTGTGCTGTATTTACTAAGAGCCTGCATGCCCAATGTGCTGACTGGCATGTGAAGGGGAAGGGACTGAAATTAGTTTCTTTCTACTCTCACAGAAGTGACAATCTAAATTTTTTTTTAATGGTTATTTATTATAGAGAGACAGACACAGAGCATGAGCAGGGGCGGGGGGGGGGGGGGAGGAGGTAGAGAGAGGGGGAGACACAGAATCTGAAGTAGGCTCCAGGCTCTGAGCTATCAGCACAGAGCTGACGTGGGGCTCGAACTCAACAAACTGTGAGATCATGACCTGAGCCAAAGTTGGTCGCCCAACCAACTGAGCCACCCAGGCGTCCCACAGAAGTGACAATCTAATTGGAATGCTTCCCTAAAAATTAAATGTAAAAAGGCTCAAAAATCTCTTGTTTCTGGTTATAATCTTTATGCTGATGACTTCTAAGCCTCTGACATATCCTGGAGAGCTAGCTAGTCATCTCTCATTATTTAATACCTTTTAACTCACACAGTCAAATAAAATACAAACGGTGTTTCTCATTTTGGGAGGTTACTACCCTAAATCAACAGTATTGAATAATCAAATTTAAACTTGTCTAAAATTAAATGTGTTTATATAATCTAATACAAACAAAAGCTATGCCAAGATTTAGTCCTTAGCCCTTGTACATATTCACTCTTGCAATTTCATCCATGATCATGGCGTTAACTGCCATTTGTATGCTGATGACATGATTCGAAACCTTAATTTCTAGCCCAGATTTCTGCTAAACTCTAGGCACATGTATAAAGACCTCTTACTATACGTTCCACAGACATACCTCACAGAACACGAACATGAACATCCCCACCTGCTGACTCTCCAAATCTGTTCTTGCTCTCGTAATACCTAATGCAGTGAATTGCACCATCATATATCTAGTCACGCAAGTCAGGAGACTTGATTTTTCCATCTCTCTCTTGCTTCCTACTTCCCCATTTCCAAATAAGGCCATCAGATCCTATAGATTTCTCATTCATTTTATGTCTAGAAATTATTCAGCTTTTTTTTTTTTTAATCCTATTGTTACAGTTCAGGCAGCAACTAGCCTTCTTACTTCTAGTATCACTATCCTCTAATTCCCTTCTAACGCTACTGCCAGGGGCCTTTCTAAAAGTTAGATCCCATCACTCTGACATTTAACCCTTGGTTGTCTACTGCCTTCATGATGAAATTCAAACTTCTTGGCATGATCTAGCTCTAGCTAATTCTTCCAGTCTAACACTTTATTACTTTTTACCGATTTTCACACTCCAACCACAGGAAACACCTAAAAGAACTTGTTAGTGATACCTATATGTGATATTCCCTGTCTTTAAGTCCATCTAAACCTCTCTCTACTCCTTATAATTCTACTAGGATATCTACCCCTTTCAGAAAGTCTCTTACAACTATTACATGACACTTTCATAGTGGTAGAATAGAAAATAGATACAGGTGATTTTTAAAATGTCTGTTTCATAAAAATTCAATTAAAATCCTCATGAAATTGAAAACTAAGCAAGTAAGAATTCAGAAAAAAACTTCCTGATAGGGGTTTCACCCTTAAACTACCTGCCTCACACATACCAGAAGGGACAGAGCACAATAGGTAGGGAAGAATACCAAGAATTAGAACAAGCTCAATAATAAGATATTTTTAAAAAGTCATTCATCTTGGATAAAATATTAATCTTTTTTTTAAAGTAGGCTCACGCCCAGCGTGATGCCCAATGTGGGGCTTGAACTCACGACCTTTGAGACTAAGACCTGAGCTAACAGCTGGACACTCAACTGACTGAGCCACCTAGGTGCCCCAGATAAAATATTAATCTACTTGGAAGAAACAACATCGTGAAGTCCTTTATAACTTTGGGTATAAAGCCTTAGAATTTATTACTGTGTCTATTAATTCATCTTTCCAGAACTAAAATAGTAATAGCCAACATGTACTGAACATTTATTACATGCCAGGCCTTCGTATATCTTATTTCATTTAAAGCTCATAACAATGTATGTTATATACACACACAGAAAAAGATGTGGCAACTATCATCACGTATTTCACGTATTTCACGTATCAGTAAACTTGCCTAAGTTCATTCAATTAGCTGGATTCAAACCCAGCTGTGACTCTAGTATGAACTCTTAACAACTTCATTATATTAATTCCCCAAAAGATGTAGATTCCCCTCAGATTGCTTATTAGATGCAGTTGCTTATTAGATTGCTTATTAGATGCAAGATGTAACTATACAGTGGAGAGACTGGTCCACACCTTGACTAGGTGATCAAAACTAACATTATCAATGAGAGGCAGATAGGTATATGTGCCTCCAGATGTGATACCATGAGAATATGACATCCTTTATGTAATATTCTACCTGGGAGTGCAAAACCTGAATCTAATTGAGAAAACATCAAACTCAAAATGGGATCCTCTGTTAAAAATAAAAAAAATTAAAGAAACTGTAATCTTCAAAGACTATCTGTACCATAAAAGATTAAATACCCACTGAAATATTTAGGAATAAAGGACCATGATGTAGACAATTTAGTCTCACATGGTTTGGAAAAATATATTATGTATGTGCATGTGTTATACAAACACATACAATACATGATAGCATATGAAAAAGCAAACAATAAAGCACATTGGGAAAAATGTTAACAATTGGTATGTATGGGTGTACTACTCTTTCTTACAACTTTTTTGTAAACTTGAAATTATTTCCCAATAATAGCTTAAAAAAAAAAAAAAGAGTAAAAAGAAAGAGAAAAACAAGACTCCTTGAAATCCAGAGGAAGAGGTACAAGTACTTCTTCCAGAATTACTGCCAAGTAACTGCACTATCTCTGATCACATGTCAGTGAAAGTTTTCTGGCTCTTTAAATTAATTTCCTTACCTAAACTAGATATTATCAGAATACTGTCTTCTGAATAGTTCTAGAGACAGCATTAAGTGTTATGTGAAGAGCTGTGTGATTCATTTTGAGAAATGCATGGACAGGGATAAATAATGTTGAACAGTTTCTGTACAGAAGAATCTTCACAGGTTTTACATATACTAAAATGCACTATGATTTTCCAAATGAGTAATACAGAAGTCAATATATCCTAATTATTACTGACCATTTAGTGTAATTCATCTAAATGTTTGGTGGGACCAAACCTTTAATTTTCAGTATTAAAAAGTATGGTAAGCATTATCATATTAAAAAGTATGGTAAGCATTAAAGTTATATGTTAAACTGTGGCATATAAAAACCATTCTCTTCTACAATAAGAAAGTCTATCAATTTCGGGAAACATAACCTTATGACTTCACTGTTAACTCATACTGAGGTATTTTTCACTGTTTGTTTTTAAAAAGGGGGGGCTGTTTTTAGACTATGAAATCTCTGACAATAGAACTCCCTTTTATGGACAGTAGTACAGACCAGCAGTTGGCAAACTATAGCCTGGGGGGGGGGGGGCAAATCTGGCTCACCATCTGTTTTTGTAAACAGTTTTAGTAGAACATAGCCATACTCATTCATTTACATATTGCCCATGCTGCTTGTGCCCTACAATAGCAGAGCTGAGTAGTTGTGACAGACTGTAAGAACTGCAAAGCCTAAAATATTTACTATCTGACTCTTATAAAATTTGGAGACTCTTAATATTGGTAGTTATTTACACTGTTTACTTTTGAAGATTTAGCAGTCTGGTTGTGGTAAGGTGGATCACTGACAGACACGAAAGCATGCCCTATTTACATGGTGAAAATGACAGTAAGAAGGGGGAAGTTAAGTTTATTAAGTAAAATTTTATCTCTATGTTTAGACCCTATATTAGATACTTAACCTTCATTCTTAAAATGTAGTACTATACCTATTTTACAGGGAAAGTGAAACTCAGTAAGATTAAGTCACTTGCCCGAAGTGGTGGAAGAAGGATTTGGATTAAGGTCTGACTCCAGAACCCCATGGTCTTTCTACTGTGCCTTAATTCCTCCTTCTTGTCTTCTTTTGCCTTCCCCATGTACGGTTGCGTTCTGGCTGGTACTCAGGGGAGGACTCAGAATACTAAGAGAGAAGCAGAAAGGACTTTAAACAGATGAAGAGATAACAACAGCATCATGGCTACAAGGATCAGTGGAAAGCTACAACCAGATAAGGAAATAACAGCAATTCCCCAACTTCTCTTACAGGATTCTCTTTGAGGTGTTTTACTAAATTAATGCTCAAACAGCCTAACTGCTGGTAGTACCCAGGCACCATGGATATGAAGGATGGAGCAGAGCAAGAGTAAGTCCTAGGAGAACCAAGACCAGGTACGTATGTTTCCTGTGTAACTACTCTTAATCATCTATCATCCCTACATACATACAGGTCCACAGTAAAGTATAAAGTATGTTTTCTTCTAATAAGCATTGTTTTACCTTGCTGAATAGACCATAGAAATACATTAAAATTTATACTTATTTTACACTAAAATTTTTACTATACTGGATACTTTATTATATCTCTGATACCACATTTATTACCAAATGTGGAAACAAAGTAATTTCTTTACAGAAATAAATAGTAATATGAGATTTCCTCCAAAAAGAGAATAAGCTTTGAATTAACAGCTAATTGGGAAGGAGTTCATTTTGGCTTTAAAGTATTTTATTTAGGTATTATAATATAATCTACCATAAAAGAAGTCAAGAGGATACTAAGTGATTTACCACCCTAGAGAGATAAGGATCTAAGAAGAATGAAACAGACTCGTTAGAAACTTGTTCTTCCATCAAAAATAACAGATTTATCTCTTGTATTTTTCTGCAAGTCGATGTAGCAATCAAGACTTAGCTGCTGTTATATTGTTCTTATTAATATTTTGTTTTACCTATCAAAAGTATAAACTTTCAGGGTTTGTATGAATGCTAAGTTTTGTGCATGTTTAAGTAACTGTGGAAAACACTATAACGTGGCTAGTATACAAAGAAAGTATAGGAAGTTCATACACTAAAACTAATCTCACAAATTTTCTTTTCTTAACTAATACCAAGTCCCTTGGTTTCACCAAAACCATTAAACTCCCAGTGTGATAATTTCTGAAAGCTGTGTCTTGTAGTAGCTAAAAAATAAAAGGTGCTCTGATAGTCTCAAAACTTTCTTTTTAAATTATATGTCTGTTTCCTTTACTTACTCAAACTCACTCCCCCTTTATTTAAACACAGTGGTGGACGAAAATAAGTATTTTTAATCCCAAATCATTCTAATTTAATGTTATTTTGTGTCATAAATTATCTTCTTATAAATTACAAAACATATTGTATGGAAATAAAATTTGATTTTAATATTAATTTTTTATTAGAATACCCTTTATCAAATAGGAAGACATTTACAAGGTATACTATTTAAAAGCACACACTTTGATGTCAGAAACCTGGATTGGAATTCCAATTGTGTCACTTAAACTGTGACTTAACTTCTTTAACCCTAAATTTTCTTTTTAGTAAAATGAGGTAACTGCCATTATAAAGATAAAATGAAGAAATGCAGGTAACCTTTCAGCATAGCACCTAGCACATACTTACTAGCTTCTAATAATATAAATAATGATACCAACTTAACCTTTTTTTCCTTATCATTAAAGGGCAGAAAATGCTACCTAATTTATAAAAACTGCATTGAGGATTAAGTGAAATTGTGTCTATAAAACTGGTGTATTATTGTAACAGCAAATTTCAATAAATGGCTAAGTTATTAATAGACATTGTTTTACTGTAGCTATATGTGAATCAATAAGTTGATAAGACTAAGTTCAAATTTACCCGTGTTTTCTTAAATGAGGTCCTTTCTAACTAATCCTATAAATAAGGACATTTTAAACCTCTTAATTTTTATTGGCAGTCTGTCATTGTTAAAAACAATCCTAACTTCCGAAGACTGTCAAATCTCACTCACTGTAAACTTCAAGAACTTTATATGACAAACTCAGGCACATTACTATAGTAACTCCACTCACTTTTTCAGCTTTTACAAAAGAACGAGAACTCTATACACTCTAAAGTACAAAAGAAAAAAAAAAACCAAAACCTGCACTGCAGTCATAAGGAAGCCCTGTTCTCTCAGCTTTCCTGATCAAGTTAAATTCATGGCAGTAATTCACTTCAAAGATTATTTTCACCACACATCTTATCCTACAATGGATATGAGATAACTCACTGGAACATTTTAAAACTAATTTATGCTACCTGAAATAAATTTGGTTTTCTCTTTCCTATGAAGAGAAAAATGCGTAACTTTTATTTGGGAAGGGCAAATGGTTGCAAAACTTGAACAACATACCTACAGCAGTTTTAGATTTAATCTTCACATTTGAATTATTCTCTAGTTAGTATTTATATTCATAAGAGAAGGGAAATTATATTCTTTCTTGCAAAGGTCTTTAGGCTTATATAAACATTGCATGAATTCTCTTATTTCATAGCAGAAAGAGATGAAATAACTAAAGCTTTGAGATAATATTTAAAGCATTACAAAAGCATTAATTAAATCATGCTTTTAAGTTTTATCTTAGAAGCTGCATTAAATTTGGTCAGAATAAAACTGACTCTTCTATACCTAAACAAAAGTAATATACTTTCATGATCCCATTTTAAAGAAGCAAACTATGGCAGACACTGCCAATTTTTTTTAACCCCATAAAGGCAAATTTTCCAGTAATAAATGCCACCAAAGGGCTGATGTTAAACATCTGTACTTAATTAGAAATTTACGCTTATCTCAATCTGATGATGCCAACCAAAGTATACCTTCTAGTAAGAGATATTTATATTATAATCTCACCAAACCATGGTAAGAATGCAAAACTTTTGATTTAAATGGAGTAAAGGAGGATAGGTTAAAAACCTTAGGTTCAGAACATAGCTTACTGAAGGTATACCTTTTATGTCTTCACAAATGTCTTCAAATACCCTCCTTTCTTCATCCTCTTTTCCCAACACACAAAGAGAAATACGGAAAGTGTAATGGATAGCCCTTAGTTCTGTTCATCAAATTATTCCTGGCTGCCTCCCAGGCACACAGTAATATTGTGCTTTCTGGCTCTCCTGTGGCTGGTGGGACTAGGTGCCTAATTCTGGCCAATGAGTTGTGAATCAAAGTGACTTACTGTATCTAGGCCAGAGTATTTTGCTGCTGGTGAAACACTCGCAATCTCCTTCTGTCACCATACTTGAGATGTTGACTGCTGCCATCTGCCTAGTTCCCCACCTGATCCATGAAAAAATGTTACATAAAACAAGAAATAAACTTTTGAAGCTGCTTCTTATCACATCAGAACCTAGTTGATCCTGATATAAATTGGCTCCAGAAGTGGGATACTGTTGTAACGCAAAGACTAAAATATATTCCATTAGTTTGGGGGCCAAGCAGGAAGGACACTTCTCAGAGGATGGAAGGATGATAATCCATATTAGGGAGTACAAATTATTTGAAATAAAAGGCAGTTATAGTTTGAAAAGCAAATAATGTACTTAATAAAGCTGTAGTTTTAGGAGAAGAGGTTAAAAAAACAACACCAAAACGGTGTGCTCGTTGCTCTGTGTTCAGTATTGTAAGTAACAAATTTAAAAAACGGATTAGTTTGTAAAACAAGAATGACAGGGACTTGTAGCATTTGAAGAATGTTTCTCCATCTGAGTCATAAGTAAAAATCAAGAAGGCTATTGACTAACAAAGGAAGAGCAGCAGACCTTGAGGGTAAGTTTCAGCTCAGAGTAAAACACTTGAATTGATTACAGTCTCAAAAGCAGAGACCCAATTAAAACTGTGTTAATGCTTTCAGATGAACAAAACAGCTCTGAGGAAAAAGAAAGGACATTAAGGGTGTAGCTTTTCCAGCAAAAGTTAATAGGTTTATGCTACTAGCAATTAGGAGACTGGCATCTGATAAAGAACTATGAATACAGGCTACTAGCATACTGAGCTTAAATGAAAACACATTAGAAGCCTACTACAAAGTTGTGCTGCCAATTAACAAAAATCAAAAGCCCATATTAAAATCTGACTGATTTAGAAGTATACTTGCATTACCTCCCCTAATATTTTCTAATACCTACTTCAGATGAGGCTAGGGAAGATGATGGAGAATTAAAGAATGCCAAGAGCCACAACAAACAATGGACTGGAGAGACCTTCCAGAAGAGCAGATTTAGTACCCAAATAAGAATATTCCCCATATCCAGAGGAAAGGGACCCTTTTAAAAGTCAGCCTGGTGAGATTTTTGAGTTGCTTTAGATTAGGGAGTGCTATGTTTTCCTCTCATTATCCAAATGGGAGTGTTTATTGTGGTTATCATACCACAATATATATCTGATGTATACTGGGTGTATTTACAGTGGGGGGGGGGGGTTGGGGGGTGGTAGCAGGCAGTGACGGAGATAGTATTTTCATTCACACGTTTCCAGATCAAGAAAAAAACACATCCAAACTGGATGCAGAGAATTATGTACATCACCTGGAAATCCTAAGACTTCAAGCTTGACGCAGTTTAGCTAGGACTTTTGGGCGGGTTCACTGGGAGAGGAAAAGAGTATATTTTGCTTTAAAGACAGTGATTCAAATCTTTGGTTGATGAGAAGGGTAGATCTGTCATTGGTGTTGTTTGCCGGATATTTTTTCTTTGCCTTCTGGTCATATGGTAGGGCTGTACCTACTGGTCCTTTCATAGTTAGGTGGAACCATGTGGCTCCTTCTGGCCAATGAGCTGTGAGCCTATGTGACATGTAATTTCCAGCCAGAGCATTAAGATCCAAGATAAGAGATCTTCCAGAGCTCTTTCCTCTATCACAGCATCCAGCCAAATTGAGGATGGAGGCTGCTCTTTCAGCTGAATCCCAGAGTTGGAGTCACGTGGAACAGAACCTCCAAATCAACCTAATGGACAATGAAGCTAGAAATCAATCTTTGTCCCATCTGATGAAGGGAAACCATTAACACCACTGAACATCTGAGTCAGAGGCAAGCTTACATATCAACTAGTTCCTTCTACAAATGACAAAAGTGAGGTCTAGTAGTTAAGTGACCTGTCTAATCACATGTAACCACGTGGTAAAAAAATTTGATGGAAATACCACTATTGTCCTGTAACTCTAAATTATAATGGGATTTATGCTCTTAATCTTTAAACACAACTCGGGATACACTGAACTAGAGATATATGAATAAATTAACAGGCCAATAATGTACCCATTTATTCAACAAATAATGAAGAAATTTAAGCTCAAATGCCAAAGGTGCTTGGACCCAAGAATCACATGGTAAAGACTAAGCAAATAATCAAATAAATGAGATGGAAGTTTGTAACAGTAATTGCTAAAAAGTTATGTTATGGGAGAATGTAACAGACCTATCCTAACGGATAGATACCGAAGGAGGTGACCTGGAGCTGAGATCTGAGATTACTAAACCAACCTGTAGAGAAATAATGTATCAGCACATGGCAATAAATGATCCTCCTGTGGATGGAGGGACCTCAAAGGATTTGGAGGAACTAAATGAAGGTAGGGGCCAGGTTACATAAGGCCTAATATATAAGCCACTTTAAGAGCAATGGGAGCTCTTCAGAGGTTTTCAGCAGGAAGCGACACAATGAGATTTCACAGTATTCAATGGACCACTGGTTTTGCTAATACTGGGGAAGGCAGTAATTGCAGTCTTGGGAAGACTTCTTAGGAAAATACTTAAGTCTAGGCAAGAGTATGATAGTACTTTGAATTAGGGAAGTGGCAATGGAGACAACATCTGAATTATTTAGGAATTGTTATTCAGGGTATTTTAAGTTCTTGCTACCCTACCTGAACTTTCCTCTTGATTCTCTAATTTCTCCACTGTAATTCATAATAAATCTGAATGCATTAAACTGAAAGGACAGCATAACACCAAGATGTTATGGGTAGCATAACACATTTATATCAAAAGGATGCCTTTCCAACAGCTCCCCCCCACCCCCATACTTGTAGAAGATACACAGCTATTAGGAATGAGTGGTCATCTTATTTCATGCCACTTTATACAGTAAACATTAGATTATATTCCATTATTTCCTAACCGATAAGGCTTTCTAGATCCAAATCTTAGAAATTACAGATGGTTTTTATTCAAACTTAAGATTTATTCCAGGAAGGATTTAAGGTAGCTGGGCAGAAATAAAGGGGCATTACAGTAATTTAACTGGTTTCTTGCCAGTGATACAAATTATTAGGAATCCTTGAGAAATAAGAGTTCTACATATGAACAAGAACCAAGGTTCAACTGAGAAATTTTATATGAAAATACCCAGTCCTAAAAAATACAAAGACCAGGGGGAAACGTTAATCCTCTCAAACATTTCTTTACTCTATCCCATCTTCAAAAACAAAACAAAACAAAACAAAAAAACCAAGATGTTGTTTCATTATTACAAAAGTTAGAAATTTCTCAAGTATATTTTACTAAATCACAACACAAAAGTTCAGACAAAAAAATAAAGAGTTCAATAAATGTTTTTAGATAGTGCACGGAAAAACTCAAAAACAAAATAATGTATTTTTGTGGAGTGGATTCTACATTTACTGATATGCAAAATGAACAAAACAAACTGTTCTTATTTTATTGGTACTGCACTGCAAAGGAAAAATTAACCAAGGGAAAAGCATTCTCATATACAGAGTAAAATAACTGATTTTGATCTTGCATGATTTTTACTTTATTTACTTCAAATGGAGCAAAAAAGATGACTTTTCAGGACTTAACATTAGAAGTTGGTTTGCGAGGTTTTACTAGACTTTTTTTTTAAGCAGGCTTCACACCCAGTCCAGAGAGCCCAGCGTAGGGCTTGAATTCATGACCCTGAGATCAAGAGTCCAGTGCTTAACTGACTGAGCCACCCAGGCTCCCCTTATTATATTCGGAGTGATAAACTACCCAAAGTAAAAATAGGTATGTATTCCTGATCTTTACAACAGGGACTTAAAAAGACTGCCTCAGATTATAGTTTATTTATCATATGAATTATGAACCCTTTGAAGGAAAAGACATGTCTACAGACCCCATAATATTTATCATTACACTTTGTAAGTATAAGCTTACTCATATTTGATAAATCTACACAATATAAAGTAAGTACTTTTAGCACAGTGTCTCACAAAATGTATTTTTAGAAAGGTCATGACATTTTTTCTGGCTTAAAATTTTGGCATAATCATTAGAATGTCTCATGTTCTTCCTAATCTTACAAAAACACATAAAAATTATAGCTTAAATCCTACTTTATTAGTTTCACTCCAAAAGCTCACAGGCATTTAAAACAGGTATCTGATTACCATTTTAGATAACAAAAAAATCATGAAGTACCTAGATTTTCTCAGAATCATTTAATCATTAATTAAACATTGGTGCCAGAACAATATTAAGTAGTTAAGATATAACACTATTTCTGCTTTCAAAGGGCTTTTAGATACTAGGAAATAATCACATAAACGAGTTTATTTTCTACAAGTTCAGGTTATATATGACAGGGCTTGGGAAGGTATGTCAATAAAGGCTTCATAAAAGTTGACAGCAAACCGGAGTTTGTTGAGTGACCCTGTGGAAAGAAAGAAAAGGCTTTTGGGGTAAAAGGGGATAGTGTAAGGAAAGGCAGAGGTGAGCAATTAAAAGAATATTAAGTGCAATAAGTAGTTCAGTTTATTGAGCAGAGGGCTTGCGGTAGCATACAGCAGGAATGATGGTGTCTCAATCACCTCCAAGATTAAGTTACAAAAGACTGCAGCTTTTGTCTTAGGCACTCTCTTAGTTGAGCACACTGTTTCTTTCTATTGGATCATTTGCTTGGGGAAAGCCAGCTGTCTGGTTGTGAGGAGGACAAATAGGTAGTAAATGAAGAGTCCCGTGTGATGAGGAACAGAAACCTCTAGCCAACATAAGTGAGCCTGGAAGCACATTTTCCACTTGAGGTGACTGCAACCCTGAACAGCTTTCTGCAGATACGGAGCCACAATCACCCAGTAAACCAACTCCCAGATTCCTGATCCTGAGAAAAGGTAGGTCAGATTGTTTTAAGCTGCTAGGGTTTGGATAAGTAGTGATGCAGCAAGGGATAACTAACACATATATTGGTACCGAGAGTCCTCATGGTGTAACAAAAACCTAAAATGCTGGAATGGCTTTGGAACTAGACCATGGCCTCTAAGGACAGTATTAGTGGAGAAACTGTTAATAAAAGCTACATGGCATTTTATAAGGCTGCAATGAGGGCAGAAAAGTGAGGTAGATGTTACAGGAAGGGTATCCCTGTTAGGAAGGGTACAGAAAGTTCAAGAACACTGTTGTTACCTTTAGTTATGTGAAAAGTAGAAAATGTTACCTAATAACCTGGGTGATTTAGCTAAGGAGATTTTTAAACCAGAGAGTTGAAAAGTGCTGCCTTGTTTTTTGGCTTTATATGGTAAAAAAAAAAAAAAAGAAAAAAAGACAAAGACAAAGACAAAAACAAACTAAATGAAGAACTGTTAAAGAAGAGCCGGGACTTGAGTGAGGGTTTTGAAAATGTGCAATTTCTCCAGGATGCAAACAACACTAAAATTTAGAAATGGTCTCTGAGCCAATATCAAATCCAGAGCACCAATGGAAAAAACGTGGTCTAAAACTAAGCTGAGGGAGTGAGTATAAAATCTTTTGTTAAAACCTCAGAAAGATCAAAGACTGTGCCAGACAAAAGGCCTAGTAAAGAGAACAACTCTCTTCAGATTCTCTCAAACAATAAGGCTTTTAGGAAGCTTAAGGGTGTGGTATCTCAGCAGCAGCTCTCGGTAGTAAAAGGCTTCTCTTAAATATATTCACGGTGTGGCATTTAACTAATGAAATAGACCCCATAAAGTACATAGAAGACCTACAAGTTTTTTTTTTTTTTTAAAGAATTACATATTCTGAAACTCTGCCAGCTTGAACTAATGAGACAAGAAACAATATAAAATGAAAAAAGGTCTTCAGAATCCTAAAATGTTGGCAGGAAGAAAGCTAAGAAAACTCAATAACAAACATGTTCTACCTTTCATGAAAAAGAAAGGGTGCGCAGAGGGCAGAACCAAATGCCCAAAAGACAAAGTTGAGAGCCTTGGGTGAATTATACTCATGAACTGACATTCAACCAAGGAACTATCATAATTTGTGTGACTGATTTCAGATATGCTTTGGACCAGGAACCAACCGTCTTGTGTCTACTACTGTCTACCCTCTGCCTCCTGCTCTGAATGGGAATGGTTTAAAGGATTTTCCTAAGCCTTACCCTGTACTGCATACTGGGTATGTGAGGGAGGGGGTGGATACTCCCCTTTAGCTTAACACGCTGAGAGAAATTTGAGTAGCAACAACAGGTATCTGAAACCAATTTGGATGGGATTCTGGATTATGAGCTGATACTATAATGGGATGAGACCTGTAGCAGCTTTGAAAGGGAGAGCATTTATTCTGCATGTGGCTACTGTGGTAGTCAGCTTCCAATGGTCCCCATCTCCTGGCATTCACAACCTTGTGTAGTTCCTCCTACATTTACCTGCCTTGGTTTGTGTGACCATATATGTAACTTCCAAAGTCAGTCATAAAAGACTACTATTCTGGTCTTTTGTGCTCTCTTACTTGTGCTCTTTTTCTTTTGGATCACTATCTTTGGGGTAAGCCTGCTGCTATACCATTAGGACAATGAGGCAGCAATGGAGAAGTTCATGAGGCCTCCAGTCAGCAAGGAATTGAAGCTTGCTAACAACTATGTGAGGGAGTGTGGAAGTGAAATTCTCCAGAGTCAGTCAAACCTTTAGAAGACTGCAGCCCTAACCAAGAGCTTTACTGGGACCTTATGAAAGACCCTCGGCCAGGATTGTTCAGAAAAGCTGCTCCTAGATTCCTAGCCCTCAAGAACTGTGTAAGATATTAAGTATTTACTGCTCTATGCTGCTAAGTTTGGGAGTGATTTATTGTGCAGCAATTAATAACTAATACAGAATGTAAGCAGGGAAGAGACTGAAAATAGAGGTAAGTCAGATCATCAGAACCCAATAAACTCCACTGAAGAGTTGTTGCATTCTACTCTATCAGAAAAAGGAACAATTTAAAAGATTTTAGATATCAAAGCAACAGCCATATTCAAATTTTAGAGAGTATGCTGACAATTTTGAGGGGGTTATAAATTTGAAAACCATAGTGAGACCAATTAAGAAGCAATTATAAACCTTTCAGAATAAGGCAGACTAATCGTTTTAAGGAATTCTTAGATTGAAAAGCGTAGGTTTACGTGAAGGAGCAGCCTTAAAAACTGAAGATCATTAAAGGGTACAGAACCTGTAAAAAAGTGCAGAAATCTTTTTTTTTTCAGCTGATGAATTCTTCAAAACATATTGTATACATCTTAGCATCCACTGGGAAACCAAGCCTGTATTTAAGGAGAGAAAACAATCCATTTGGTCGATATACTTGTCTACTTAAGGCCATGTTCTTTGACACCTTGCTTAGTATCTCACATTCTATCATGAATACAACTATATGTGTATCAAAATTAGTACTATCAAAACACTCTATAACAAAAATCACTTGTTATATAATGGAAATTTGCTGAAAATTTTAAAACCAACCTAAAAAACACATTTCTATCCTTCAAGGATTAAAAATGAAACTAAAACAGTAAACTAAAAAGATCTGTGCAGTTACTGCATAATAAGGCACCATGCTAAAAACTTTACACAAGATCTCAATTATACCAGACTTGGGGTTAAGTAGGACAACCAGAACTTGAAATGAAACCTAACTCCACTGCTCATGTTTTGAGCCCAGTAGAGTAGCTATTTTCAATCCTATCAGATCCAATGCTCCTTCTTTTCAAATTCCTTCACTATTCTGCTTTACATATTTTTCAAATCAATCCAAGAACCTACTGCAAAACAAAGTAGAAATAAAAGGAAAGTAATTTACAATCAAATATGTATTTCAACATGTAAATGCTTGGGGTATGTACCTAGGAAGACAAAATGAAGCAATCACAGATGCTACATGTCTACAAAGAATCACTGTGAATGTGACAGTTAAAAAAAAACAGAGTTTATGCTTTAGGTCTGTTGATTCAAATACTACAAATGATGTTGATGAAGTTATTTCCAAAATGGTAACAACTCACTACAAAAGTTCTAAACAAAACACAGTATAATATTCTCTTATTTTATATACTAGTAGCAATCTTAGAAATGTTAGTATATATAAAAACTGTACAAAAACACTTTACATTTAGGTCCTAGACTCAGAAAATTTACAAGTGGAAATTTCACCTACTAGGATGTTCTGTGGGATAGTCAAAAGTCCCACAGGCAATTCTTTGTGTTGCAGGACTACTCTTTGCATGATGGAACTCATACTGTTCCTGACCCCAAGACCATCTCCCCAAAATTGTGACAATCAAAAGCATTTCCACAATTTTCCAGAATATCCTGAAGATGAGAGAATAGTATAGTCCCGGTGGAGAACCACGCAGAGAAAGGAGAGTTCTCAGATACTCAATAACAACCTCAAATATCCACTTGCTGGATCCTGAAACAAGCATACTGTACCCAAATCCTTTATTGTAAAGATATTTACAGGCATACCTCATTTTATTGAGCTTCACAGGTAGTGTGTTTTTTTATAAATTGAAGGTTTGTGGCAACTCTGCACAGAGCAAGTGTATAGGCCTCATTTTTTCAACTGCATGTGCTTACTACTATCTTTGTGTCACAGTTTGGTAATTCTCAATATTTCAAAAATTTTTTCATTATTATATTTGTTATGGTGATCTGTGATCAATGATTATGACTCAATGAAAGCTCAAATGATAGTTAACGTTTTTTAGCAATAAGGTATTTTTTAATTAAGGTATGTACTTTTTTTTGACATCTTATTACACACTTAATAGACTCCAGTATAGTGTAAACCTAACTTTAAATGCACTGGGAAACCAAAAAATTCATTTGATTCGCCTTGTTCCAGTATTCACGCTATGCAAGACCTGGAACTGAACCCACAGTATCTTTGAGGTATGCCTGTATATAACTGCAGCAGGAGTGATAGATATTCCTTGGAGTTCCTCAAGCAGCCAGTTTCTACCTAGTGGGGATGCACATCCTTCAGGCTATCACACCATATGTAGCTGCAGGAATGGCTCATATAGATCAGAGTATCTACTAGGAAGGTATCCTGAACCGTTTGTGCATCTGAAGTTGGCTGGATAAACCTCTTTGCCAACAGAGTCCAAAACTTACTTAATAGCATTTCCCTGGCTCTTATCATCACTCTGACCTCAACATCACCTAATGTGATCCAATCTTCCACACTTCCTTGCTTTCCCAAACTCTTCCACTCAGTTATCTAGAATAGAGATATCCTCTTCATAAAATTCTCAAATTTCTTTCATTGTTCCCTCAACTTCTTGCCCTGACTGAAGGCTGGCAGTGTCTTCCTGAAATAGTGCTCCCTATAGCCCTTTTAAGAAGCAGCTATTTATTTTCCCATGTCCAACTTACTTAGAGGTGGGTTAAGTATTCATCCTCCTTGCTTTCCACCACCAATCCCATACCATTTCTTTGTTCTCCTTTCAAAAATCATAACCCCCTCAGAAATTCAGAACATCATTCTCCCCAAAGCTGTCATACACACTCTCTTGGTCGAGTCACAGAGCTTCCAGTCTTGTTCTCAACTACTACTAACTACACTTCTGCCATCATGACCTTCTCACCCACATTGATCTTTTTCTGTGTTCCACCTTAGCCACCATTCCTGTGATTATATTCTAGCTCTTGCCTTCACTAGTAACTGTGCCACCTCTGACATCCAAAATCAAGCGTCTCACTTTTTAACCACCACCCTCATGATTTAGTTTCACCTATTCCAGCAGTTGCCTCCCACAAAGCCTTTTATGCCAATGACTCCTACCACTTCTCCACTATTCATCAGCTTCTTGATATCTCCTTTCCCTGCTCACCCAGTTTAGATTCCATGGTCTATCATGACAATCTACCTCACTAATCTTCTCATCCCTCTCTTCTTCCTTTGTACTTGTTGGGCAAACATTAACCCCCCAAAACCCCTATCATATACCTACTTGGTGCTTGAACTCAATTTTAATGCTTGCATTCAACTGCTGAAATGAGCTGACAGGTCTCACTTTAAATGATCACAAATATTGAGCCCTCAGCTCATCCATCAATCATACCACATTTCTCTAGTAAGTCAGCTTTCCCACACATACCTTCATCTGTCTTAAGGTCCCACCCCCCCTCACTCTGAGGTGATGACCTCACCTCATACTTCACAGAGAAAATAGAATCATAGAATAAATTACCTCATTCTCCCACTGTCAATTCTAACAACTGAACTGAGTTTTTTTTCTCACATCTGCCTTTTTTCTTACTTTTAAAGAGGAAGAAGTATTTCTGCTCTAATTAGCGACCAACCCCCTCTATGAAATTGATCCAGGAGAGACAGTTTTAAGGAAATAGTTTTTAGGAACAAAGTCCCCAGTGGAAGAGGGGACAGGATTATTTTATCCTTTTTAACAACATCATTCCAACTATTACACTAAGTCTACTATTTATAATGACTCTTTTAACATTTTGGTCTACTAATTCTATTACCTGGGTTACTTCTGTGTCTTCCGTATTTTTTCCTTAGTCGTTAGTTAGATGTTCCAGCTTCTTTGCATACCTGGTAATTTTTTTATTGGATGCTAAACACTAAGTTTTATGTTGTAGGATCTTTTAGTATTCTTTTGAATATTTTTCAGCATTATTCTGGGACACAGTTAAGTTACCTGTAATTAGTCTGATCCTTTTGAGAATAGTGTTTAATCTTTGTTAGGCTGTATCCTGAACAGTCTTTAGAGCTAATTTGGCCCTAAAACTAAGGAAGTAACTCTTCTGAGAAATCTTACCTGATGCCCCATGTTATTAGGATGTCTTTCCACTCTGGCTAGTGAGAACACAACACATTCCTAGTCCTGTGTGAGCTCCCAGGACTGTCCCTCCTACTTCTTTACAGTTGCTTTTGCCTCAGCCTTCAAAGTTTCCTCAGACAGGCTCAGATCAGTTTTCAGGCACCCTCAAGGGAATCTCTGGAGCTCTCTGTGCGTGTCTGATACCCTGACCTGAAGCCACTTAAGCTTCCCCAAACTCTGAATTTTCTCTCTTCCAACTCAAGGAGGCTGTCAGTCAGGGTCTATTTGGGATCTCCTCTACATATGCTCGAAGCCTGGAAACTAGGTGGGTAGAGATGGGGAAACTGAGGACTAGCTTTGCTTCCCTCATTTATGTCCTACCTTCCCTTTGTGTCTGCTGAAACTCTGTAACTCATTTTTATTATTTTTTAAATTAATTACATTTACACCCAATGTAACTCATTTTTAAAAGAAATCATTTGTTGATCTCCCAGCCTACTTCAGCCACTGTCCTGTTTTTTCTGTTCCTTTTCATAGCAGAACTATTGCAAAGCATCGTCTACAATTGCCATGATTCTTTTATCTCTCATTATTTCTTCTATCCTCACCGGGCTTTCCTTCCTACTTACTCCACCAAAATAGGCCAATGGCACACATCTAATCAAATTAAACAATCACTTTCCCCTACTCATCTTCTCAGTGGACACAGTTAACCAATTTCCTTTCTTGAAACACTTTGATAATTTTCTTCCTACTTCTTTAATAGCTCCTCCTTTAGCTGAGCCACAAGGCACAGCTTTAAAAGCCATCTCCCAAAGACTTGCCAATTTATAGCACCAACCCATGACTTTAAAATATTACATACACTTCCAGTGCAGACTGTTCTAATTCACTACACTCTTACATATCCAGTTAAATATGGACAAGAGGCACTTCAAACACATCCATTCTTTCTGTATCCTCCCTTCTCTGTCCCTATTTCAGTAAGTGGCCTAATCACCTACCATCCAGGTGCTCAAGGTAAAAATCAAGAGTTAATCCTTGATTCTTTCTCTCCATCTAATACATTCAGATCCACCAGCAACTTCTGCTGGTTCTACCTTTAAAATATACCTCAAATCCATCCATTTCTCTTTATCTCCACTACCACCACCCTAGTTAAAGTCACCAACTCTCATTCTTGCTCAATATGCCTCATTCTCCCATATGATAGCAAGAATAATCTTGAAAAACATGACTTCAGATCATGGCACTCCTTTGCCTGAAATTCTCTAATGGCTTACTTCATTTCTGAACAATCCAAACTCCTTGTAGTAGCCTATAATACCTTACCAGATATAGACTCCTGACTATCGTTGGGTCCTGAGTCTCAGAGGACCTTTTTTCATTTTGCCCTGGTCATATTTGCCTTCTATTCCTACCTCATATTCTCTGCATCTGTGGGTCTCTCTGCCTGGAATGTTCTTCACCCAGATTTTCAAAGGGTTGGCTCGTTCCCACCATTCCAGGTTCAGATCCAACGTTCCTTGACCATCTATGCCAAGAAACTCTATCTTCCTCCTTCCATCTGAAATTAACTTGTTCCACTGTTAAGAGTGGAACATAAGAGTTATAGTTTTTACTGTCATTTGCCTTTTTTGTGTTTCCCCATTACAGAATTCATTCAATGAAGCAAATATTGAACACTTACTACATGCCAGGCACTCTTTTGGGTGCTGAAAACACATCAGTGAAATAAAGCAAGACAAAAATTCCTGCCCTAATACAGCCTATATTCTAGAATGTAAGACCCATGAAAAAAGGAACCCTGTTTGTTCAGTGTTGTAACCATGGGAACTATAACAATCCTTGCCTCAAAGCAAATGCACAAGTATTTGCCACAAAAGTGATTGAAAATGGGCTAATCTACATTTTCTCAGTCTGTGTACAACATACCTCATCTCAAATATCTCCACCTATGTATTAGAATAATGATCAAATTCTTGTTTCAGGCTTCAAAACAGCCATATTTATATTGTTTCTCTTTAGACTCTTACAGGTGAAACACAAATTCTGTTTCCCTTTAGACTCTTACAGGTGAAACACAAATTTGCAACCACAACTACACAATTCTGGCTCTAATTTCAAATTCTCATAACAATAAAAGCTTTGTGACTACAGCACCAGTTTATGTTCTTTAAATCCTTTAGAACTTGTGAGTCTTTCTGGACTAAACTGGAACCAATTATCCCTGCACCCAGACTACCTTCATTTCCATGTAAATTATGTTTATATAATATGCAAATGAAATTATTAACTAATTCAAGATGGAATGACTATTCTGTAAACACATAAAATACTTCTGGAAAAAGACCATAATATACTCATTACAACAGGAAATTACTATAGCCTTACTTCACTTTGCAGTTAAGAAAACCTGGGTGAGTGGAAGCAGGTGTGCATACACTCAACTGTCGGAAGCTGCACGAGGCCTTGAGTCTAAAATTGGTTTTCCTGGGGCGCCTGGGCAGCTTGGTTAAGTGGCTGACTTCGGCTCAGGTCATGATGTCATGGTTCGTTGGTTCGAGCCCTGCGTCGGGCTCTGTGCTGACAGCTCAGAGCCTGGAGCCTGGAGCCTGTTTCAGATTCTGTGTCTCCTTCTCTCTCTCTCTCTCAAAGATAAATATTTTTAAAAATATAAAAATAAAATTGTCTTTCTCAAATTATTACCCAAATTTAAAGACACACTTTTTGCAACTACATACAACGCTACAAGGACAAAAAACATATCTAACACATTCATATTGGATAATCCCAAATACAAGGGATTGTGTAAATGTAAGTAAGCCACAAAAGCCAAAATACATTTTCTCAGAGAATATACAACTGCTACTTGTGGTTCTAAAATACTGAAAATAATTCATCCCAATATATAAAAAAAATTGAAACTATTAAATCATTGATGGGATGTTTTAAATCTCACATCATCTTTACCCCTGGATTCACTCTAAGGCCATGTCATTTCAGCCAGAACTCTATACTGAAGTGAATTCAACCAAAATCTGCTTTAATAATCTGTTACAAAATTCAGCAAACTTGTCACCATGCATTAACAGAAGCTGACCGAAACCTTTCAAAGAACTGATTATATCCCCATTCATCAAAGCTACAACTCAAATAATGGGTCATAATAGATTTAACTACATGTTTTTGTTTTTCATCTACCTACTACACTGGGGTTGGTGGATGAAATTCACTTCATATATATTTAAAGTTGGGTCTCCACTATGTTTAAAACACTCAATAACTCAAAATCGTTTCCTATAATCGCAGGCTTTAAGTTACATAAACTTGATCAAGACCTGCCAAAATTTACAAATGTGTTGCAGACGACAAAGCTTCAAGCAACTCATTGAAAGTAGTTCTAGCAACTTATTTAAAATATTTGAATCATTTCTCATCGATTTCCCAATAAATTGATATATTCTTACAAAAAATTTACAAAACACTAACGTAAATCATACTTTGAGGGTTCAAAAATTTACTTTAAAAAGTAAAAGACATACTCTACTCCTGTCTTTGTATTTCATATTTTCATACCACTTTGCACTTAGAAACTCACAACTCATTTCACTCCCAAATTACAATATAAAATTCTCTTTTCCTTGCTGGTTATCTTAAGAAGCAGAATTACAAACTATGTCTTCATCCCATGGTATTAGTGTTACTTTTAAAATGCTATCTTTTGGGGGTGCCTAGGTGGCTCAGTTGGTTAAGCCAACTGAGATCTTGGCTCAGGTCATGATCTCATGGTCAGTAGATAGGAGCCCTGCATCAGGCTCTGCGCAGGGCAATGTCAGGCCTGCTAGAAATTCTCTCTGACCCTCCCCTGCTCAAGAGCATGAGCATGCACATGTGCTCTCTATCAAATAAATATACATTTAAATGCTAGCTTTTGCTTTAAAACTGCTGTTTTAACCAACCGCTGATAAGAAATAACCTTAACTTTTTAGGAAAACTGAATCATATATATTAGATTCCAAATCTTTCTATCTCATCTGTTTTTACTACCGTGATGTAGTAGTATGCAAAATATAAAACTAAAACCTAGTTTTTAGGACTGTTGGTTTAATACTTAATCTACCCACAAATTCATGAACCTGTGAGTACAGATTATTCCTCGTTTACAAAATTTAGCTACCTTACATTTAGACAGTATTTTTAATTAAGTACTGTTGATTAAAAGAAAGAAATGGTAGTTCAGCACAAACTCCATTACAGATCACAAAGCCTCTACAAAACATGATAGATAATGTAAGCCTGTCAGTTTTCATTACCATTGTTTTATAAGAAAATGAACTCTAAGTTCAAATGGTATTAATCCAAAATTTTAAATATCAAATAGTACACCGAAACAAGAGCTCTTTAGGCACCTAGGAACCATAGTTTTCAAGAGGTTCCTTTTGCAGTTAAGAGTAGTCTCTTCCTTAAGCCAATTAAGAAAGAAAGGAGGGGGGGCGGGGTGGAAAAGAGTCGTCTCTTCCTGAGTTGCCTATAGCTAAGGATAGAATTATCCTTCTCCTAATAAGTCTAATAAAACCAAAATGACTTCACTTGAAATTTCTAGGAGAGTTAGTAGCCCTTAATCTTGAGCTTTCTGCTCCAATTTGTTACCAATGCTTTGAGAAACTGATGGACAAATATGAACTTTTCTCCTAGAAAAATATACCATCACAAAATTTTATATGCATATCGTGGGAATTCACTACTTCCAGAATAATTTCCATGCAGTCCTTACAACTTAGAAATTTCTCAAAAATATCTTGGTGGGGGGGACCTGATTGGCTCAGGCAGTAGAGCATGTGGGTCTTGATCTTAGGGTCATGAGTTCAAGCCCCATGCTGGCCATATAGCTTACCTAAAAAAATAAATTAAAAAAATATCTTCAGGTAGAAATTGGAAACTAAATTTTACTATTGCTTCTCAATTATCTTTCATTTTAAATAGACTAGTTATTGGCTGCTTAATGCAAAAAAAAAAATTCTCGAGTCCTTTCTAATTCAAACTATTTGTAAAAATTAAACTTTGCTTCTACTGTAACTGAGATTTCACATATTTTTCTTCACTTCCAAGAAAGAAGGAAGAAATCTAATTTTACAGCTCCAAATACAAGGACTAAAAAAATCTTAGCTCATAAAATTTTAAAGGGGAAAAAAGATTTTTGGTTTATTTCAAAAAATGAGAAAACATTTAAATTGATCATTCAAAGTAGAAAAACTAGACTTTTATCAATTTTTGAAAATGTAACATTTATTTTTCCTCATTTCAGAGATATATACATATTTCTAATTTATCCCTAATTAAAAACAAACAAAAACCCGTCCACTTTATAACTAGTCCTTAACTTGGATCTAATAACATTATATACAGGACCTAATAATGGATGGTAGTTCTAAGAGGAGAGAAAGGCAGGTGTATGAGACCATTTTGTCCAGATAGAACCCAATTAAAACAAGGTGCTGGATTATAATGGCTAGACCCTATTTCTAACAGTCTCAAAGGTAGCTGTGTAGGGTAGTATCAATTACATCACCTATTCTACCCAAATCAGACTAGGTAATAGGAGTAGAAAGGTTAACTCTCCACTCATAATAGAGCCACAACACCCTGGACATCCCAATGAAAAAGTTACACTATAGGAACCAGGTAGTTCCAATTTATTAATTATCACTTTAAAACCAATGTTTTCAGAATGTCTTTCCTAGCAGAATTATACTTTAATGTAAAGCTCCAATTCTAACCAACATAAATCAATTTTATTAAAAACACACCAATAGTACTAACATCTTGCAAAGTTATCCCTTCAATTAAAAGAGAAGCCGTGGCACTAGACTTAGTATTTCAACATTTCTAACTTCAAAGTTAAGATCTCAAATTTAAGATTATAATCTTAACAAAAATGTTAAAATATTATAATGGTGCAAACATCTGCCCTCTCAACTTACCCAAATTTTTCTTTTTTAAACCCAAAGGGACTCATTTATCTCATTTTAGAACTGACAGTCTATTGACTTCCTATTTGAAAATTACTTCTGTAATTCATCAACTCCAAGACTTCATCAAATGTTGTTTTTTGACTTAGCAAGCTACAATGTATGACAGTGTACCAATTCAAACATTTAATCCCTAAACATCTAAGACTCAGTCAAGTTCTTCAATTTATTACAATTTTTGGAGTTATTTTTCAATCCAACTACACTAATAAATAACAACTAAATTCTAAAATTGAGTAAAGCCACGGGGGTGGGGGGAGAATTTCTGCTTAAAGTTGTTTCTTAAAAATTAAGAGGCATGCCTAATTGTGTTCAGCTTATATTATTAAAATTGGTTAAATAGGAGTACATTAGTAAGTTTTATTTTCTCAGTGGTAAGACCTAGAATTTGTCTGTCCTTCACCACAGAAACAAAATATGGTAACAATTACCAGACAGTTCACGTGACAATACTGCAGATACATTTTGATCATGAAATGCTTTCTTAATCAGGGGGTATATACAAAACTGTCATTTAAATCTGCCCCATCTTTCATGATCAACATACCATTATACTTTTTTTAGCTAGACCCTCAATGTCCAAGGCAAAAGTTTGTTTTAACCATTCACCTTTACAAGTACATCATGCTTCAACAAATTATCAAAATATTTTTGTTTTTCTAAAGTTAACTCAGAATTCAATTATTTCTATGTTTAGCCTACATTTTCAATATTGTGTAGCATGCTATTTTCAATATTGTGACTTATATGGCCTACTACTACTGACAACATGAACCAGGACTGTACAGCAGCAATTTACTTGGTAGTGCTTACATCCTTGTATTAAATTCAGTATCTATTCTTGATGTCTATGCTTCACTGATCATAGTTTTGGCTGGATGTAAATTGAAACAAATTCTAAACAGATGATGGAAAAAGGTAGCTTAAAGGGAAATAAAAATCCCTCACATTCCTCAGAGAGACTGCACATGTTACTAATGATATCCATTGCACTATAAGATGTCAAAATTATTTCCGTGAACAAAATTATCTATAAAATTTAACAAACATTGATACTTTAGTTGAGTTCAGCTCGGAGTTCAGGTTGTAGCTCGAGACTGTCCAAAATACTCAGAAGCAAGACTTAACTAAATGTCTAACATGTACTGTAGTGCTACCTTGCTTTTATAAAGCATCTCCCCACCTTCCCTGGCTGCAAAACAAGAACTACAAATTAAATTCCAAGGCAGTATAACACCAACACCCCAACTTGAAAGTATGATCTGTAAAACTTAGAAACAAAAATAAAACCAAAAGACAAGATTCTGCAGTCACAAGCACTTTAATTTTTAAAAACAAATCACTTATTAAAAAATAAATGGCACCAATCTACTCTAAAGTTGACACAAGTAAAATAAATTGAGAGGTTCTGTCTGATAAGTGCTGAAAGTCAGTGCTACACCAGACAATCTCAACTACTACATGCACTTATCACTTAGCTTATCTGTAAAGTTAGATTTAAAACACTACTCTCAAAAATAACATTCAACTGTCAGAACTATTTTACTTTAAAAGGTTAAATAACCCAAACAATTTGAAGAGCTTTATTTTCAAAATCAACATTACAGAGCATAATTTCTACATTTAAAATTCGTACAGTACCAAATAGAAGTATTACAGTACAATTTTCCACAACAAAATTGTAGCACACAAATCTTGCGACTCCTTGATTTCCTTGAACTGTCAATACACTGCACCCTGTTTAAATGGCTGTACCTGAAAACCAAAGTATGCAATTCCTTAGGATTAGAAGTCATCAAGTTATACTGTCAAGAATCTGGGGGAAATGAGAGGAAGATTCTATTATCCCTGTCTCAACCCAGTTTCCACAACAAGGTAAAGCCATAGCTATGATAAAATGTCTATTTGCTGTAAATAGTTAAATACTGAAACCCACCCGATATAAAACATCTGAATGTGAAGATTTCTGTAAAATGAATTCACTTAACTTTAGTTCGGTTATCGATAAGTAAGGACCCTCTTTCGAAATCTAGATCTATAACATCTTCTTAAATTGGGTCTTTTCTTCCCCTATGTTGAGAAACCAGAAAGAAGGCAGACTTACACTTAATTAAAAAAAAAAAAAAAAAAAAATCTATTAATAAAGTTACAGGCTTTAGAAAAGCTACGTACTCCAAAATAAGTCTGCAACATAGTCTCAAAGATCAAAGAAAAAGTCAGGGATAGATAGTAGTTTATTACCCTTCGACTAATTAGAATTGGGGAGGAATGAATGCAAAAGTCCCAAAGATACAGAAAATGAACCTTATCTTCTATAAAAGTCATCCGCGTAAACACGCAGTACTCTCAACACTCTGTTGCAGGGGGTAAAAGGACTACAAGCCTCACAGACCTGCTGTCAACATTACATGCCCCAGTGAGGCTCCGCGTGGGGGCCGCACAGAGCCCAGCCACCTTTCCAGGCCATCGGGAAGCGAAATTCCCCCACTGTGCACGGAACCTGCGCTCCCCAGCGCCCGCAGCGCGCGAAGGCCGAGGTGGCCCTAGAACGCCACCCAGCGGCCTGCCGGGAGGGCTGCAGGCGGGTCCTCCGCGGCTCCCGGCTCGCCGCACCCCCACCGCCACCCAAGCCCGTTCCCCTCTCCGGATGCACAAGGCCCAACCCAAGAACTAAGACCACAAAATGGCTGCCGGCAGCTTCGTCACGTGACCCCTTTGTGCCTTTCGGGCTCCCGAACTCCGCGGGACCCGGGTACAAGTGGCCGGGGTCGGCGGGTGGCCTTAGAGGAGGCCCCGCCGGGCCGCGGCGGCCGGGGGTCGAGGCCGGGGGAGGCGGGGTAAAGGCCCGGCCGGCGACTGAGAGTCGGCGGCGAAGAGAAGATGGCGGCCATTTTGTGTGGGTATGCTGCTCCGCCGCCGCCGCAGGCAGCAGAGGGAGCGGGGCCTGGCGCTGGGTCGGACAGGGGAGTTAACACGTACCGACTCCTCTTCCTTCTCCATTCCGGTGGGCATCTGCGGCACGGCCCGGTTTATCGAGGCGTATTCGTGCAGGTCGGGCAGATCCTCACAGCGGAAAACCGGCAGCGGCTTCGAGGCGTCTAGCGCCCGCGCCCGAAACGACAGTTTACTCATCTCAGGCGCAGCAGATACCTCTCCGCTCTGGGGAAACGGCCCCGGCCAGCGGGATCATGGAGAACCGGGGGTTCGGTCCCCACTCGCCTACCGCTGCCGGGGACTTGAGGGGCGGAGCGCAGAGCCCGCCGTCCGGGCACTAATACCAGCCGGGAGGGTGGGAGGCTGTGCCGCTCCGCTCCTCTCTCGCTCGCTCTCTTCAATACGCCATGGCCAACATGGCGGACATTAAAACTCCACTGTGCGCTCTTCAGCCAACCCCAGCCATTCCCCACACTGCATCGCGCAGCGGCGCGGGCACGCGGGGGGGGCGGGGGGGAGCGCGGGCTCGAGGCCGGGCGCCGGCACGGAGCGCGCGTCCCGCCAACCCCCGGCGCCCGCCGGCCTCGCTGCTCGCGGCCCCCACCCTCCGCAGGCCCGGAGGCGGACGGGCGGGACGGGGCAGACTGGGCGCTCGGACGCCGGGAGCCGACGCCTCGACCCTCCTGTTCCTTCCTATAGCGCACACGCTCACTTTCTCACGCTCGCTCCCTCCCCGCGCCGTTTTCTGACAGGCAAAGGTGCAGGCAAACTACCCAGCCGCAAGCCGGCTTAGCGAAAGGCAACGGCGGGAGAATTGCGGGGTGGTGCTATTACTCGGGGGTGGGCGGGCTCGGCACCTGTCACCCCCGCCAGCGGCCAGCGCAAGGGGCGGGGGCGACTCTGGGGGGGCCAAAGCCGCCCTCGGTGGGGGTTAGGAGGGGCGCTCCAGACGGCGCTGCGCACCGATGGCAAATTCAGTGGGTGAATGCATGTCTTAGTTATCGCGGCTTTTTAGGTCTTTAAAACAAAAATACAAACGAAATTAGGGGCAAAATAATACTTTGGGTGAACTTTTACCAGCGATTATTTTTGCATTTAATGAAATTCTGGATTATAATATTTGACAGGCTCCGCAGCAAATCTTTGGTCAGTTCCCATCCACTGAACTCAGTATAAACGGTACGCATCCTTCTCCGCTCCAAAATAGGTCTTTTTTTAGTCTTGCATTTTATGTACCCATATTCACACTTTTATTGTAATTGAAGCAAAAGGAGTTCTTATCGGGCACTATGACCTTAAGGGAAAAAAAATTTTTTTAAACGACCTACTTCAGGATTGCACAGCCAATTCATTATATGTAGCTCATGATTTTGTTTGCACTGAAGGAAAAAGCTGCTTCTATAACATAGTCATGGGTTCACACTTATCATTTGTTCTCTGAAAAACTTTATAAGATTGAATCATATAAAGCCTGTAGTGCTCCTGCCAAATCAAAACAGAAAAAAAGGGGAAGAACTGATATATTAATTTTTGGTTTATATTATACATGAAACTAGGTATCCAGAGAGCTCTTTCCGGTGGCATATTAAACAAAAACCAGAAAGACTGTTAGGGTGGGTTTAGTAGGTTTGGCAGCAAAATTTCAAAAGTTCACTGAGATAGAAAAATGTTTTATAAGTCTGCTTTTCTCCCTGGGGGCTACACAGTAAAAATAATCACAATTCTTAAATACTGGGTTGGACGGGAACTGTTAACTTGCTTAAGGCACATAGGAAACTGCTATCTTCCAGGCTGGTTTAGCTACACTCTACCAGGTGGGGAGAAGAAAAGGAACACACAGACTCCAGTTCTCAAAAATTACCCTAAAATTCTCATACTGACAACTTACCTCTGGGAGGCAGAGGGACTTTCATCCACATTTTCTATACTAATACTGTGCATTTATTCAATGAGCAAACATTTATGAGCCCTCGTGGCCTTCTAAGTATGCTGCTGATGACTTATCACTGGCAGAGCTCAGAGCTCGAGCAGAAGGACCTGTAGATGAAAACTGCCACACCTGAAGTAAGTGTTATAATGAAAGCACAGGCTATTGTGGGAACAGGCAGGAGTGGCACCCAATCCATAGGCAGTGCTCTAATGAAAGCATTCAGGGAAGGTTTTTTTGGGGGAGATGATATCTGAGTCAAAATTGTGTAGGATAAGTATGAGTTAACCTTGCCAAAAAAAAAAAAAAAAATGAAAAGTATATTAGGCAAGAGAAGCAGCATGTGCAAAGAATTAGCCACGAGAGCCCGTATCATATTCTGGGAGCCTCCAGAATTGCCAACCACACTGTGAAATAGACACCTATTTAGCCAAGTTTAAGAGTTCTGGCTCAATATTAGTCTAGTAGTCCTCTGCAACCTACAATATTAGATTTCTAAAAATCCCACAAGTAGAATTCCATTGATTTTATAGAAGACTTCATAGCACAAAGTCTTTACAGACTTTATAGAACAAAATAGGATCTTAAGTTATGAATGAACCACCACGGAAACAAATATATATATTTTTAAACTTCATGAAAATAACAGCTTATGGATAACATTTTCTACATCCCTTATGGATACTGTACAAATCAGTTCCTTGTTCTCTAGAAATTCTAGAATCATCCTCCATGGCAGGTTCAGAGATATGCTTACAAATTAAGGTTGCCTTTTCGCAGATAATATGCCTGCTGAGTGACATTTTCTTTTTGCAGCGACTCTCCATCCAGCTCAATGACCTGGATTTCTGACTCCCAGGTCCTACTGGGTTCTCAAGGACCCAAAGACCGGAGTCTCAAGCTTCATACTCAATTCAGTTCCCTCTCTCCTAAGGGCCAGGAGTGCAGAAATAAAGGTTCAGGCTTAAATGCAGGGAATACAAGTAAGATTCTGATAAGGGAATACCCAGTAAACCAAATGACGAGTATTAGGCAGTATGGTGAAGTGCATTGCTATGGGAGTTCAGAAGGAAAAGTCAGTTTCACCTGGGCTGATCAGACATCATGGAGAAGATAGCATGTGATTTGGTTCTGAAAGATGACTAATATTCCAGCTGGTAATGGCAATGAACTGGTAGAAGAAAAGGTATTCATGGGAGAAAGCAACTGTATGAACAAAACAGTGAGAGAAGGCAACTGCCAGGTGTGTGAAGGTGAGGTTTATTTGGCCAGAGTTCAGTAGAAGACTCCAAAAACAAACCAGGTGTGTGGTAAAAGTGGTAAGCTCTTGGGTTGAGGGAGTAGGAGTAGGAAGTAAAGAGATAGAAGTTTTAATGGTAATAATAATTACTCATATCATCATGCTGAAATGTGCTTCATTTCAGTTTACATCAAATACAGAAATTCTGCTGAAAACACAACGAAGAATGTGTGAAATGCAACTGCTCTAACACTGCAGTTTGCTATATATAATAAACCTGAAGTATGGTTCTAAATTTTAGTTCATGTCTAATATGTGCCCAAGTCTTATTATTTATTCTTTGAAACTGTATCTAGGATTTGTCTCCTTATTTCCATTCCCATTGCCTTAACCATAGTGCCAGCTCTCATCACTTCCCAACTTGAAAGTGGGAATTCATAATTATATTCATTCATTCCTTCAAGAAACCGTTATTAACCACCTACCTAACAGGAAGCTGCAGGTACTCTCTTAGTGGCTAGTGGTAACTAATAGTGGCTGGTAGAGGTTCCTGGGTATATGAAGGACAAACTGCCCTTCAGGGCTTCATAGTTCATGCCACCCAACCGGTGTGCCTAAATCCCCATTCCGTGGGTATCCTCCCCTCCCCAAGTCACTTATTTATATCTTCCCTTTATTTTGCCCATTAGATAAAGCCAAAAAAAATTTTATTTTTGGTATGGTTGTTAAGGCCTCATAACTTTGCCTAACTCTGTCCAACATCGTTTCTCATTATTGCCTAAGACAAGCTCTTCACTCTGGCTGGTATGTCTCATAACCATCTTTAGAAATCAGCATGTCTTTCCTGCCTCCAGATTTTTATTCATTCCTTTTTCTCAGTTCTCCCTGACTGACAGTATATTTCTAGCTAACGAAATGCGAAATACGACCTCACAGGAATGTTTTGAAGATTCAATAAAACATTCCATGTAAATATTTAGAATGGTCTCTAGCCCACAGTAAACATTCAGTAATTATAAACTATTGTTATTATCCCTCAAAATCCAAATCAAATATCATGCCCTCCACGAAATTGTGACTACTTAATCTCTCTGGGTTCTAATTTCCTAATATGAAGAATGAGTGAGTGGTTATGTGAATTCAAAATAATTCTTAAGTCTGCACCATTCTTTCTCATCTCTGAACTCCCATTACACTTCCAATCAGTAAGAATAATACCTACCATTTACTATGTGCCAGGCAATGCGGAAGTACATTTTAAATGTATTATCTCATTTAATTTTCATGAGAGTCCTATGAGATCTGTCCTGTTATAAAGGTTGCAGAAACTGCCTATGGTCACAAAGCTGGTGATGGGCAACGCTGAGATTGAAATCCCTAGTGTCTGATTCCAGAGTGAAGCCCCCATATCCAGGTTATAAAGTGAAGCATGGAGTGAACTACAAGTCAGAAAAAAGAGATGTTGAATGTAGCCTTCCCTTTCAAGAGGCTTGGCAATGAAGGGAGGAGAGGCAGAGACAAAGGGGTAGCTATTTGGGTCACAGATTGTGTTGTTTTTGAAAGTGGGAGAGATGTGGGCATGTTTGTACACTGAAAACAAAGAATCGTATAAATTGATTAATGTTAGAATTGTCTTCTGAGGCAGGAAGGAAAGAGGGCAAGAATGGATGGTGATGCAAAGAAGTTACACTCTCTTTGATTAAACAATAAGATTTAAAAAACCATGATGCCAGTTTTGCTAGCAGGAGTCTAGATTCTTCATTCCTTCAAGCATTCAACAAATATTGATTGGATATTTACTAAGAACTAGGTAAAGCAGTTTGTGCTGCAGAACAATGATCTGCATGATCCCTATAGCCTCATAGAGTTAATAATAAAGTGAGATATTGCTTTTACATTTAACTGAGAAAAAGTGAAATTACTTTCTTTAAAATGTGTGAATGCATAATAATGATCTCAACATGAGAAAATGATATAGGGCTATAAGGGAGCATTGTGCAAAAGCACTAAATTTTCACTTAAAGTTATTTTTCCTAACTTTCTGCTTCTTATTTTCACGATAAGCTATATAAAGCAATGGCATCAAATAATTCTTCCAACATAACATTTAGGAAAATAAAAACTGGAAATGCTTTCATGATGTGTTTTTCCCCCTCAAGGAAATATTGGAAAGTAAATATTGCAATTGTTTTGTAATGTATTTAATAGGGTGTCAAAGAAATAATATCTGAACTGATTCTTCTACAGAGTTGATTTATACATGGAATTCTGTATGGAATATTTAAGATCTATATTTGATAAAATATTCAGAATATATCCAGAAATAATCTATCTCTACCTTAAAAGAATAAAGGGAAAATATTAATCTTAGCAAACTGTAGCAGGATGGACTCAAAGTTATTTCAGTTTACCTTTATCTCCAATACAAATTTTAACTGGAAAAAAAAAAAAAAAGAAAAGAAAAAGAAACACAACTCAAACAAATTGGGCCTGAGAATGAATTAGAATATTTTTAAAAATTCGCAAAATGGTGCCAGCAGTATTGAAATTTGAAAATTAAAAAAATAATACATCTTGTTGTGAAATATAAAATCCTAAATTTGTAGAAAATCTATTATGAACCCAGCAAGGATTTTGCCAAAATGGTCTAAATTTTCTCTGGAAAGAAAAAAGGTGATTAGGTAAGTTTAACCATTTTGAGGACTGGGCTTCCTTAATTCCCAGGTCCCACACATGATCTGAGCTTTTCTTCCCCAGTCCTAGTAGGCAGTTGATGAGACTTCTGTGGCATTATTTTAGTGAGGATAACACTAGACTACTGGATGCAGTTGGATGCATAAGTGGGAGTTATAAACAGGAAATCATTTGAAACTTGAATAACAATTTAGTACTTTAGAGGAATGTCACACATTCCAACAATTAATTTGCCAGAAGAATAAAAGTCCGCCTTAGAAAACAAGGAAATTGAAGAACTAAAACATATATATCATATTTGGTAGTATTTATCTAAACTGAATTTTGTTAAATTAGTGTTAACTCATTTAATGCAATGAGTGGAACTCACTGACAGACTACTGTGTACAGCCCAGGTGTTAGTCCAAGGTTGTAAGGAGCAAAGACATAAAAATGAGCAAGTTAGGAGAGAAGAGAGGAGCGGGCTGGGAGAGGAGGAGGAAAAGGGAGGGAGGGAAAGGGAATGTAGTAACCTTTTAGGTGTCTTACAGTCTGAGCACATAAAACATACTATAGTTGAGCTTTAGTTTTACTAAGCAACATAAACAAATCAGTATGGTATAAATGGTACATAGGGTGAAGAAATGAAACTTGGAGAAAAGAGAAAAACTGTTCATGAAGTAGAAATTCATATTGGAAGGCTTATATCAAATTTATTAGTGGGTGGTAAACAACAAAAAAGATTGAGAAGAGGGCTTTCAAGAGAGAGAGACTTTTTGAGTTGCTATTATTGCTTTTATGACTCAAGGCAGGAAATCATTCTCCTTTTGAAACGTGGGGCACAGAATTATCTTCTCTATCATCTAATAAGTTAGTATTAGTGAAATTAAAGTTTTACTTTCACTGTATTCTTTATGATACGTTGAGCAACTGTTGTGCCGATTAGTTAGATAAATACTCTAAATCCAGTTTCTCCTCTCTTCCGGAGTAGGGAAGGGAAAGTGACGATTTCAACCGCAAGGACTGAGATTATAGGTGTGAAGAATGATTCATGGAGTAGGAGAAGGGCATGGAGAACAGAGCCGGAGAGATACCAACATCGAGGAGACAGCAAAGGGACAAGAGCCAGGAAAAGAACAGAGAAGGAGAGACAAGAGGCTGGGAGAAGCACAGAGAGAAGCTGGGTGAGGTAAATGTTTCAAGGAGGACCAAAAAGATTAATGAGGAAGACCAAAAAGAATGAGGCCGTCACTGGAGATCATAGCCAGCAAGATTTCTATAGGACACTGTGGGCGGAAAATACACTCTGGTGAGTTGAGATGTGAACTGGAGGAGTCATAGGCTGAGTGGTGCCTGAAGCATGTTAATTAATCATTTACCAGGCAAGCCAAAGCCAAGTAAAATTTTGAAGTGATTTCCCAATACTTTTTCTGTGATAGTTTTCTTGTTACTTGCCCACAGGAGTGAGAGCACCTCAAGGCCAAAAATCAGCTTAGCTTCAGGACAGAGCCAGGGACACAGCGTGGCTAACATCATCAGCACCTCCCACATTAGACATTAAAAGAGAATACATTCCATTATTTCACAAGTCTTTACAAAATCCTAGTTACAGGAGGAAGTAAAACTTATCTTCCATCTTTAAAGTTGCAGAAACTAGTAAACAAAAAACCAACCCAATTTGCTTAAATGAGTAACTAATAAGGACATAAGTCATATCCAGATCTTAAGATTTCTTCTGAATTAAGTTTCCCAAACACTAGACTCATAAGCCAAAAATTAAACACAGGTACACTGTGGTAGCACATATGTAGCACCTGGGTGGCTCAGTTAACTGTCCGACTCTTGATTTCAGCTCAGGTCATGATCTCGTGGTTCATGAGTTTGAGCCCTGCATTGGGCTCTGCACTGACAGCCTACAGTCTTCTTGGGATTCTCTCTCTCTCCTTCTCTCTCTGTGCACCCCCATCAAAATAAATAAACATTAAAAAAAAAAAAAAGCAGTAAGTTAGAAAAATACTATTATATATATTTTTAAAAAATGTATAGGCTCATAAGGCAAAGGATCAGGACAACTGCAGAAAAGAAATCTTTTACAAATGCTTATTACAGTATTTTCCAAATTTATCTGACCATGCAACCCCTTACTATGTACTATCAATTATTACCTTTAGTTCTATAAACACACACTTTGGGAAATTCTAATCTAGGTAATTCAAGGAAATAAAAGTTTTTTTTCTGATCAAGTTATTCCTTTAATTACTTGAGAAGTCTGACATGTGAACTTTGAAAAAAGCATAACGATCTTATAAATGTAAAGTATTATCCTTATTATCACTTAAGATTTTTATCCTGCTAAAACCAGTGTAAAATAAGACATTTAAGTATAAAAATGAACAGAATTCTGACACAGAATTTAGCAGATTGCTATACTTTGACAATGTATTGGGTATTTAATACCAAATAAACCAAAATATTTAGCTATGTTTCTGCCTAAAACTTTCTCTATTAAAAAGAACATGGTGAACCACTTTGATTCAGAGATTTCTATTCTAACTTAAAACTCTTGGAGCTGCAGTTTCTCCATCAGTGAAATAGTAATCAACAGAATCTGCCATGTAGGTTGATACATTGATTCAATAGAATCATTAATGCAAAGAGTTTATCAGGAACCTGACACAAAAGTAATGCTCAATAAACATGAGCGATTTTTAAAGGACATTTTAATTCTATTTTATCCCATAGGTCATTTTATTTTTCAGAGCTTTTTTTTTCTATATATACAGTATAAAATACTGTATATATAGTATACATATACATACATGTATTGCATGTATATATACATATATGTATACATATATATACATACATGTATATATATACATATACAACATGAATTGTAAAGACTTTCAAAATTCTTACCTAAGGACACAAAACCAAGCTAAAAAAGTCCTCACATGAAACCAAAGTCCAACAAGATACACACACACACACACACACACACACACACAACTAATTTAGATAAAACATTACATTCATCTAGATTTTTTTTGTTTTGGGGTGCCAGGATGGCTCAGTCCGTAAAGCGTCAGACTTTGGCTCAGGTCATGATATCACCGCTTGTGACTTCCAGCCCCACGTTGGGCTCTGCGCTGAGAGCTCAGAGCCTGGAGCCTGCTTCGGATTCTGTGTCCCTCTCTTGCTCTGCCCCTCCCCCACTCGTGCTTTGTCTCTGTCTCTGTCTCTCTCTGTCAAGAATAAATAAAACATCAAAAAAAGTTAGATTTTTTTTGTTTTGTTTCCCTTTAGTAACTTTGTATCATTCCTAGGTTTAAATCTACAAGGAGCTCTGGTGCACCTTTCCCCCCCATTGACAAATGACTCATTGAACTCAGTGACTACTCAATCTCCAAATCTGGTCAAGCAAGCTCCCCAGGGGGTCAGAGCCTCTCTGTACAAGCTGCTACTGTTTCCCTTAGGCTGAGTGCTTTGAGTAAAAACAGTCAAAGGATAAGTAACATTTTGGACTCCGAGTAGCAACATGGTACAGTAAGTAAGTCGAGGCATCACCTGCTAAAAGGAATACTGGCATCCATGTTTAAAGCTCTGGATGCTAATCTAATACCTACCAGTTCCCAGCAGTATGATCCCATAGAAATGATTTAGTTTCTAAGCCTTAAGTATCTCATATACTTAGTTTAAAGAATACTTGTTTTCCTCTCTTTTAGGCCAGTATGAAGAACAAATGAGGTAATGTAGTGAAAAATTTTTGACAGCTACAAAGTACTAAACAAATATTAAGGAAGAATTTATTATTTCAATTTCACTGTAGTGGTTAGGAAGGGCATACACATACCCTTGCCCCAAAATAGCATATTGGAACAGAAAATCTATGACCTGTCCAAATCATGCAGTTGATCACAGAAGATTGTTGGCAGACTGAGGGGGCTTTGGACATTTCCTTAAATGGAAAATCTTGAACACAATACCAAATTCACCCATTTCATTTATTTTTCAATAATCTTTTTTTGCCCCTTAAAACCTATCATAAGTTTGAATTATTCTAAGAAATGTATCTATATTCTAATTCTTACAATTATAAATTTTTATAATTTTAATATATTTTTCTCAAAAATTCCTCTTTCTCATCATCACTCCATTTAGAACAGAAAATTAATAAAAATGTTTTTCCCTGAATTTTCTCTGCTCACTAATTTCCCACATTTTATTATTTTTAATTTAAAAGCATTTTTAAAATATTTGTTTATTTTTGAGAGAGAGAGAGACAGAAAGAGACAGAACACAAGCAGGAGATGGGCAGAGAGAGAAGGAGACACAGAATCCAAAGCAGTCTCCAGGCTCTGAGCTGTCAGCACAGAGCCCAACGTGAGGCTCAAACTCATGAGCTGTGAGACCATGACCTGAGCTGAAGTCAGAGGCTTAACTGACTAAGCCACCCAGGCAGCCCAATTTCCCCCATTTAAAAAGCAGCATTTAAGGTTTCTAGCAGATGATACACCAATAAAACAAATGGCTAATATGTAGTGGTTAAAATACTAATGCCAGAATCAGAGGTGATTTGGGTTTGATTCTCAACTCTGCTTTTTCCTAGCTCTGTAAACTTAAATTATTACTTCTTTGAGTTGCAATTTTCTCCTCTGTAACATGGACATAGTTCATGCCTCCAAATATTGTTTGGTATAGAAACCACGTAACCAAATTTACTGAGTTCTTACTGTGGCTGGCTGCTTTACATGCATTCTCTTATTAAAATTTTTTTTTAATTTGTAAAAAAAATGTCAGCACAGAGCCCGACGTGGGGCTCAAACTCCAAACCATGAGATCATGAACTGAGCTGAAGCCAGATGCCCAAGTGACTGAGCCACCCAGGTTCCCCTGCACTATCTCATTTAATCCCTACAAAATTTTACAATATAGTTTCTGTGCCTGTTATTATAGTAAGATTCCAATAAGAATTATTAGATAATACTATTTCACCAAAAAAGCTGAGCATTTTTCTTAAAAACAGATAAGGAATAGTTTCCAGTATAGGTTGGAAAGTTGGTTGCCCTGGAGTAGGCTGAACCAAGTCCTAATTACCTTCATTTTAATATAAATACTAAACGGGGTATACACTAGCTGTTCGGTCCTTATTTTCTTCAAACAGAAATACTCAAAGCCCAAACCTTAAAAAGAAGGAAATGTTATCTGAATAAAAAAGCGTTCCTTCTCCCCCAATTTTTTTTTTTTAACATTTATTTATTTTTGAGACAGAGAGAGACAGAGCATGAACGGGGGAGGGGCAGAGAGAGAGGGAGACACAGAATCGGAAGCAGGCTCCAGGCTCTGGGCCATCCCAGGGCCTGACGCGGGGCTCGAACTCACCGACCGCAAGATCATGACCTGAGCTGAAGTCGGACGCTCAACCGACTGAGCCACCCAGGCGCCCCTCCCCCAATTTTTTAAACCCTATCTTTTGTCCTTCTAGTCACAAAAATGCTAGCGCGCGCGCGCGCGCGCGCGCGCACACACACACACACACACACACACACACACACACACCCTTATATCAGGTTTGTAGCAGACACTACTGTGTGTGTTCTGTTCTTCCATCTTAGCAGAACTCTCTGTCTTTATTTTCTTGGGTTGTTCCAGAATCTGTGCTGCTTCAAATACACTTTCATGGTCTACTTGAAAATTAACGGTTCTTCAGGAGTAATTTTGAACTACATTCTAATGGTCTTTCTTAAAATTCTGTTTTCTCAATTCTCAGTGGGAATAAAAAACAAAACAATTTTAAGTATAGAGAAAAGAATCTAACTTTATAATAATAGCAGTGCCTCTGTTATGTGGGTTTTTAAGACTATTTTTAGAAAGAAAGAAAAGGTTTTTAAGCCATGTTACATTTTATAATTGAGTCATCAATGAATTAAAAAATAACTCATGCTTGGCTATCTCATCTGTATTAAATAGTTATTCATGAACATTTTATGTTAAAAGATGTAGGTTATAATCCTGCTTCTTAACACCAACTAGCTGTGTAATCTTGATCTTAATGTCCTTGGGCCATTTGAAAAAAATGGACTTTGAAAAAAAGCACTAAGACTTGATCCCTCCCAACTTTCCGACTGTCAAACTGTATGAACATCTTGCCTTTTCTATAGTTGGTAGAAAAAAAATGAGGATATGTAAAATTTTTTAAATGTAAAAGTCTAAGAAAAGATAATTAAAATTGAGATATATGATTTTCATAGTAATTATGCCTTTCGTATTTCTTGGCTATATGTTTACATAGTATAGAAAACCCTTACGAAGAGTGTAAGAGCAAATAAAGTGAAAGCTATGCCCTAGAGGGCGAGTGATTTCACTGCGTGAGTCAAAGATGTAATGCTCTGCTAGTTGGTAATTAGTAACACTCAATGCTTAAACAAAAGGATGCTTAGTAGAAGTAGCTTTGCCATAACTATGGTCAAATGTGATCTGAGAAATCCATGTAGCTTATAAAGATATCATTAAAACTGGAAAATAAGGATTGAGAATTATTATCTGAAGAAAGAGACAAAGTTCAAAATAAAAGCTGAAGCGGAAATGATCAAAATAATTAAATCTAGTAATAGAGCTGCAATTAGTCTGATATTCTCACTGGAAAAGTACAGGGAATTTCTATGTAATAAATCAAGAAAATAAGCCAATACTATTATCCTGGCACTAAGAAAAATACCAAATAGAAACAACCAGAACAATAATAGTAACAATTTAACCAGTTTAACAATTTAAGAAGTATAAAGAGTACATTTAAATCTTTACATCAAAAAACTAGCTTATGTTTCATACATTTTAATAAATTTTCCTAATGTTTTAATTATTGGCCCCTGCCTCTGTGCAAGCATTGTATTATGAACCATGGGAGATACAAAAGAAAAAGATGTTATTTCCTTTAATGGACTTAGTTCCTGTAAAAACAAACAGGGTATGTCCTGTGTGTACATACTGGTGTATCCTGGTTTGAAAGGTAATGTTAAAAATTTTCTATTTTTATATTTTTAAATTTACAAATGATTGAAATGAAATATAGAGAAAATGGTTCATAAACTTATGAAGCTATTTGTTTTTATCTCCTTTCATGTTATTTAAGAACCGAACACTTATTCATCATTTCAAATTTTCCTTAATGAAGGTGGAAATCAATATTCAACAATTATGGAATAGTCAGCCCCCAGTTTATGTGGCCATTTAAAGTGACAAGTATAGGAGTGCCAGAGTGGCTCAGTTGATTAAGCGTCCAACTTCGGCTCAGGTCATGATCTCACTGCTCTGTGCTGACAGCTCAGAGCCTGGAGCCTGCTTTGGATTCTGTGTCTCCCTCTCTTTTCCCATCCCCCGCTCATGCTCTGTCTCTCTCTCTTTCTCTCAAAAATAAATAAACATTAAAAAAAATTTTTTTGTGCCTTGGTGGCTCAGTCGGTTGGGCATTAGACTTCAGCCCCGGTTCGTGAGTTTGAGCCCCGCATCAGGCTCTATGCTGACAGCTGAGCCTGGAGCCTGCTTCACATTCTGTGTCTCCCTCTCTGTCTGTCCCTTCCCCCCCCCCCCCCCCCAAAAAAAAAACCAAATAGACATTAAAAAAATTTTAAAAATTTTCTTCAAGTGACAAGTATAACGTATTATGTTAATACAAGGAAAGAAGCATACATAAAGGTGAAATGAGGCAATAAAAAGCAGGACATGAAGGGCAATCCATGCAGAGATCACAGCCTCCTAAACATGTGTGATGGGCACTGAGAGAATCTTGAAGGAACAAAGAAAGTTTCTCTGTAAGTGTGTGGTATATGAACAGTATTATACCATCTTCCTCATACAACGGAAGAGAGAGAGATTTTCTGGTGGGTGTAATGGAGCATTCACAATGGTAAATTCCAGAGCTAAAAAAAAAAAAAATCTAAAGGGAAACTTCTAATTTTCTATTCTTCCTATCACGAACCATCCAGACTTCTAAAAAGGTTAGTAAAAAGGTGAACTTCACCAGAAAAATGTGAAATTTAGGATAGTCTCAAATTTTATATAGAAAGAAAAATTCCATTTGAAAGTACCAAAATATCACAGTCATAAAAGGCCAAAACTTAAAATTCCATATATTTGTGTGTAAAATAGAATGTATATTAAAATTTGTATTCATTATTTAACTAAAATTTTATTTTCAGGTGTTTTCTCATTTTTTTTTTTTTTTTTTTTTTTTTACTAGTTCCTTTAGACACAGTGTAGCTGAACAAGGGTACTTTGAAAAAATGCAAAATAGTTAAGAGTCATAAACTCTTTCGTTTTTCAAACGAAAACCAATTGCTTTCAAATTGAAATTTAGACATTTTCAAATCTATATGAACTCTGAAAGGAAATAGTACATAGACAACTGTTTATTTCTATGCTCTTAAATAAACAGTGATGTTATTCTGCCATCAGCCAGCCTGTTACTTTTCTTCTTTTCTCTTTTAATTTATTCATTTCTGGGAAAAGAACACTAAGTTATTATTAATATAAGTAGCCTTATAGATGCAAATTCATAATTGTCAAGAAATATTACAGAAGCAAATGCCCTACACATTCTTTTAACTTTTCAGTGCCCTCATGCTGCCCCCTGCTGCCCAGTGTCCACACTTACTGAAAACTGTCCCACATTTTTCAACCTTTTCTATTCCTCTTTATTCCCCCCATCAAAACTTACCTGGCCAGAGATCTAGACCATTGAAGTTTTCTTCTACTCAGGCTAATAGGCAAACAGTGATGTAAGAAAGAAGCAGTTTCCTCCTATTTATCCCATCACCATTTTTTGGCTAATTACAAACACTTGAATTGGTATTCTATTGGCAATAACGGACATCCAGATTCCCTAGCTTGGGATTCTGAATCCTCCTTGTGATGGCTCCAAGCTACCATCACAGGTCCATTTCTCCCAGTTTCTGCACCCGCCCCCCCCCCCCAAATTATAGCTTACTTTGTACCTACACTGGACTTCTAGCTGGCATCTCCAAATGCCATGTGTTTTCTCTCCTCCTTGCCTGTGCTCACATGGCTTTCTTTACCTGGAATGTCTTTTCTCAGTTTCTACATGTTAAAGCCTACTGTCTTTCAAGGCCCTAGTCAAAAGTATCTTTCTCCATGAAGTCTACCCCAATTCTCATTGGCTTTTCTCTTCTCCCTAATCCTCTAAGGCTCAGCACAATGTTGTTGCTGTTGTTTTTAATACAGTAGAAACTCAATAAATTTATTGAGATATATTTAGTGAACAAAACGCAGGTAACAAAGGAACCTTAATCATTACACTGAAAAGGATCTCTGACTTTACTGACATTTTACTGGGATTTACTGACTTTTAAGAGTAACTGCAGAGGATAATGAGAGCCTCCCTAATACTGCGATATCCATACACCTGAATGGGGTTATCTTTTTAATTCCCAACACACTGCACAAAGCCTATTTTGATCACTGACATCAAGGGGGGGGGGTGGTCTATGAAAAAATGAACATAGAGCATATACTGAGTGCTTAGACATGTCAGGTGCTATATTTGGTGCTTTAAGTGCTTTCCCTCATTGTAGTCTCACAAAACCAGGTGAGGTAGGTGATATTACCTTGTTTCATAGAAGAGGAAACTGAGGGTCTGCACAATTAAGTAACTGGCCCAAGGTTATACATGTAGTCAAGGGCAGAGCTAGGACTCAAACAGATCAGGAAAAGCTGTGTACTTAAATTGTTCTCATATGTCTTCAATAGAAATGTGTATGAAGAAGCCTCTTGTCAGCTCTTGTGAGGGTTAAAAAAAAAAAAAAAACAACCTTGTCAGTAGAATATGCTTGGAAATTGTGATCATATATTCAGACAAAGCCATGAAAGAGATTGTGTCAATTAAGTAACTCTTAGTATATCCAAGAGTTGATTGTCCTATACTACAGTATGTGAAGGATTCTGCCAAGTTCAAAGGTGTCTAGATTTAGATATAAATATAGATAAAACCTTTAGATAAAACCCTTTATATCTAAAGGATATATCTAAAGGATTAAGAAATGCACAACCTATAAATATTTGTTCATTGTTGTAGCCACTTGTGCGTGTGTGTGGATCAAAGATCCTAACCTGACTTGGAAAAAGGTCCAGAAAGGTATGACTCAATATCTTGAGCAAATAATTTTACTTTTTTTGATACAATGAATATAAATAAGGCTCAGCATATTACATTAGTGTCTCAGACACAGATACAGTGTGCTGCAGCCAAAACCTCTTCTCATCTAGGCACCACAATAAGCTGAGAAGGCAGATAAAAATTTTCACTTGGGAAGGCATCACTCCAAAATTTTTTGGTAGGACATAACTGGTTTGTTAGACTCATTCTAAATCTTTCTGGGGTTAAAATATTCTTAGTAGGTAAGACATTCTTAGTAGGTAAGACTCTTTAAACTCCAGAAAGATGTAGAATAAGTACAAAAGTGTTTTGTAAGAGCTCAGCCTATTAGACTTTTAAGTATAATTCCTACAAAGTTATATGTGTGTTGAAACATTAAAGAGAACTTAGTCACCATACTTAGAAGTTAAATTTATTAGACATGTAAGACTTTCTTAACTTCTTGAAAATGTTTACGCAGTAAGTTTATAAGTGCAGTATAAAGGGGAATAAAGAGTTGGAAAGCATTTAAGTAATACTATAAATAAGACCAAAATTTAAAAGACCATGATTTCTAAAACTTGCAAGATTTATAAATATGATAAGATTTGTAAATTAAATTTAAAACATAAGGAAGAGCTTCCTTGGATATTAACTTTAATAAACTTCGCATTATTTTTTAAAAACTCAAATTAATTTCAGAATAGTCTTTTAGTATGCAAAACTAACAGTGGCTATTGGGCCGTTTTTCTTCCAGCTGATGTTGTGTTCATTAGGCAGTCAATGCTTTATCCCACAGAATTGGCCTGACTGTCCAGTTATTCTTTAATTTGGTTTGAACCTTCCTCACTTTACATGAGATGGATTATAGCTTTTGAAATATTAAGATGAGATGTAGCAGTTCTAAATCTACTAACCTCTTAAATGTTTGGTTTAGGGCTTACTTCAGTAGAGTGAGTAACTTAGCAATTCTCAACCCCAGCTGTGTATCAGAATCCTGTGAGTCACTTTTGGAAAATGCTTATGCCTAGATCTGATCTTAGACCAACTAGAATCTCTGGGGATGTGGTGCAGGCATTTTGTTTTTAAGTTTCTGGATGATTCTAACTACAGGAGGAGTTGAGAAGCACTCGTGCAACAGTGTGAGCCTGCCATAGTCTGAAGAACCAGTGCTGTCCAACGGAATTTTCTGCAATCGTGGAAACTGCTATAGATTGAATGCTTATGTCCCCCCAAATTCATATATTGAAATACTAAATCCTGATGTGATGGCGTTTGGAAGTGGGGTCTTTGGGAGGTGATTAGGTCATGAGGGTAGAAATGTCATGAATTGGATTTGTGCCTCTGTAAAACAAACCCCAAAGAGCTCCCTTACCTCTTCTGCTGCGTGAGGACACAGAAGGCAAAAAGACAGCCATCTATGGACCAGGACATTATGACCCTCACTGGACCCTTGAATCAGCCAGCACCTTGATTTTGGACTTCCAGGCTCTGTAGCTATGAGCAATGAATGTTTTTGTTTGCTTGTTTATAACCTACCCATGCTATGGTATTGTAATAGCAGCCTGAACAGACTAAGATAGAAATGTTCCATGAATCTGTTGCTCAATATGGTAGCCACCAGCCAGGTGTAGCTACCAAATTTTTAATTTTAATTCTAATTTAAACTTACATAGTTACAGGAGGCTCTTGACTACTGTGTTGGACAGCACAGTTTGTCAGGTTCAGACCATTTAAAATGCTCTAAGTTTATCATCATATGGATGCTGAATGACTCTTTTTTGATAGTGGACCACACCAGTCCACCCTTACTACTCTTGTCTCTTCAGGGTACTTCACATTAGCTTCCTGATGAAGCCTCTAGTGGTTTGAAAGGATAGCTCAAAGTTTACATCGGCTTCTGGGAATGTTAAGGACATTGAATCTGCCTTTTACTCATTTATGTTGGCAGTTTGTTTCTTGGACTTTCTATTTTACTGAAAAGCGAGCAAAGGCCTTCAGAAATAAAAATTTCTTAAGTGTCAAAGCACTGGAGCAATTAAACTCTTTGCAAAGGTCCTCTTTGCTCCTTGGCATGTGATAGTGTTTTTCAACTAGAGGTTGTGACCTTTGTCTTGGAGGTTGGAGAGTTTCCAGTGGATTGGGGCAGCAGCCTGAGTTTCAAAGCTAAATATAGGTCATTGGCATGGCAGCCTCTTTCTCAGTCTCATCGAAACCATGTCCTATTAATGAATGTGGGCCATTAATGGCTGGTGGGATAAAATCTTGAGAAAAAACAGAAAAATGCCATGGATATAGAAGTCTTTCTCAGATGTAAGTTGCTATTGAACACAACTAAGTTCTATTTTTACCTACTTTTAAAAATAATTTGTAAATTGTAGATTGCTGCTTAAAAAAGGCTAAAAATACACACATATATGATTTGTTGGCAAATAAAGCTGAAATGTGATATTCATGCTGAGGCATAAGAAGACTCCTCCGTTTAGGTCATTGCTCAATTCTCACCCTTTCAGTGAGGCTATCCTGACAACCCTATTGAATATTTCAATGTGTGTTTATTCATGTATTTGCCAAGTATTAAATGACATCTTCTTAAGTTTGGCATATTTCAAAGGCAAACTATTTATCACGGCAGGTACCATCCAACTCTCTAGAGCAGGGTCTCAGAGGGTGGTCCCTGGGGACCAACAGCATCAGCAGCACCAGGAGCATCTGGGAGGTTGCCAAAAATATAGCTTCTCAGGCTCCACCTCCACCAATCGAGTCAAGAACCCTAGGTGTGGGGTCTAGCAATCTGTGTTTAAAGTGATTCTGGGCACACTAAAGTTTGAGATCCACTGATCTAGAGTACAGTGAATCCCCCCAAAATATCCCAGGGGGTAAACTTCCATACATCCCCAACGTGGCTAAGACTGAAACATTCTGTACATAAAACTGAACTTGGAAGTTGTGAAATAGATGCCAAAATTCTATTGGGACATACTGCTATGAATGATGTATTTACCCACTGCAACTAAGCCTCACGGAATCTCTAGGCTTTGATCTTTTTCTTCCCTATAAAAACCCAACTTCTGACAGAATTTCATGAGATATTCCTGAAGAGACAAGATGTGGTACAAGTGTGCCTTCAGCAAACTCAACGTACAAAAATCAGATATATACACAGCTGGTAAGTTAGGTGGCCAATTACTGTTTTAACGAAAATGTTACTAGATTTATTTAAACAGTGACATCATATAGTGCTTTTAAAAGATGTCCATTTACATAACATAAATTTTACAAATGTCTAATGTGATAGTATAGAAGAATAGGTAAGTACACAGCCTCTGATTTCAAACTTCCCAGGTTCAAACTCCAGCTTTTTCATTTACTAGGTAACCTGAGCCAAATCTCTAAGCCTCAGGTTCTTCTTCTGGAAAATGGGTATAACAATTGTCCTATTTCCAAAGTTTGTGTGAGAATTTAAGGATACAACAAAAAAGTAGAATTTAGATAGAAGCTGGAGCAAAGTAGGCTCTGATTAAATGTTTGTTTTCAGTGTGTGTGTGTGCGTGTGTGTGTTTTAATTAGCTGTCTTTGTGCCCAGTCTGGTCTCTGTGAAAACAGATATTTAAGTTTTATCATTCAAGAAGTTCACACAAAGCAGTTAAAATTGATACAAAGCAAATAGAAGCTACCATATTGAGCACTGGATACTGAGAAGGTATTCATCCTTCTAAGAGCTCTTGCCTAGCCAAACCAATCATGAGAAATTTCATCTCTCTATCATGCCTGGGTGAGGTATGAACACATCCTACAAACCTAGTCAATGAGCTGTAAGAAACATGGTGCTATGAGCCTCTGGGAAAGAATTTCTTCCCTTATAAAAAGATGCATTAAGAGAAACTCTCTTCCCTTTGGAAATTGTAATATCAGGCTATGATGCTTGGAGCTGCAGCAGTCATAATGTGCCTATGAGGAAAGACATTGCTGACATTGTGGCAATATAAAAAAATGTAAACTGCTAAGGAGCTTGGTAACATTGTTAAGCCATTGAACCAAACCTAGAACAGGCTTGCTTCCTGTTAATGATTTAGTTAAAATAATAAATGTCCATATTTTTTATGCCGCTGTCAGTAAGGTTCTATGTTAGTACAAAAGCAAACTAAATGGCATAATACATCTAGCTAGTGTGGATTAATTGGCTCTATAGCAAAATAATTTTATTACTTTATTCTTGAGGTCATCTTAAACCATATATAGAGAATCCTTAATGAAGAGCCTTCTGCTCAATATCATCTGCATATAACAACAGTCTTTTTCTAAACAACTTTTTTTTTTATATTTTATTTAATTATTTTGAGAGAGAGAGAGGAGGAGAAGCAGAGAGAGAGAGGGAGAGAATCCCAAGTAGGCTCCTCACTGTCACTGCAGAGCCCCATGTGGGGCTCAGTCTCAAAAACCACAAGATCATGATCGGAGCCGAAGTCAAGAGACAGGTGCTTAACCGACTGAGCCACCCAGGTGCCCCATAACAGTGGTCTTAATTTCCTGCTCCATATCTGATGTGCTTAACTAATTAACTATTAGCCAAATGTGTAATTATGTTACTTTTGTAGATTAAAATATTTGTTTTTATTTTAAAAGTTTCTGTTATATATACCACTAAAACTATTACAGATTTTAAAATAAAAATAAATATTTTAATTTTGATATAATCCTTTAACACTGCAATTGTATTTCCCTGCTTCATTTCACAGTTTATATTAAATTCAGACATTTATTTCATGACAATGTGAATAAAATGTACAAAATGTACAAAATCGGGCTCTACCACATTTAAAAGTTTTCGTTAAATGGACCTCACAAGGACACACCCCAAATTAGTACTACCAGAGTGATCTTCTCCATCTCTCTTTTCAAGAAAATAAGTTTATGTTTTTAAAAAAAAATTTTTTTTAATGTTTATTTATTTTTGAGACAGAGAGAGACAGAGCATGAATGGGGGAGGGTCAGAGAGAGAGAGGGAGACACAGAATCTGAAACAGGCTCCAGGCTCTGAGCTGTCAGCACAGAGCCCGATGCGGGGCTTGAACTCACGAACCGCGAGATCATGACCTGAGCCGGAGTCAGACGCTTAACCAACTGAGCCACCCAGGTGCCCCAATAAATTTATGTTTTATTTCTCACTTTGCAAGAGAAATTTGGATTAGTTAACTGTCTATTTATATAGCATCTATTTGGGCTGTATCTAAAATCTAAGGGCTATTTTCCCCTCAATGTGTGAATATTTGGTGCCCAAATAATGATTCTTCAATAGAAGGACACTTGTTAAATCCCCATAAGAACATATTTAAATTAAACACAATTTTTTTTTACTCCAGAAATCTTATTTGGCCTTTATTCCCAAATGGGACCTCTCCCACCCTACCAATATCTAACACCTTAGATTAGAACTTTGAACCTTCTTGGACTATAAACTCCATGAGAGCAGGGATGCATGCCTCTTCTTAATATTATACCCAGCATCTTAGCACACTGGCACATAATATGTAGGAAAATCTAGAACAAATAAATCCCCAAATAAAAATAAATGTTGAACAAATTGGGGTGCCTGGGTGGCTCAGTCAGTTAAGTGTCTGACTTCAGTTCAGGTCATGGTCGCACAGTTCATGAGTTCAAGCCCTGAGTCAGGCTCTGTGCTGACAGCTCAGAGCCTGGAGCTTGCTTGGGATTCTGTGTCTCCTTCTCTCTCTCTGCCCCTCCCCCACAAGCTCGAGCTCTTTCTCTCTCAAAAATAAACATTAAAAATAAAATAAAATTTAAAAACGTTGAACAAATCATGTATAAAGTACAACCCTTTCATCTTTTTCATAAACAAATAATTTCTTTGTTTTACTTTCTCTTTAGACTCTCCTTTTAAGAATCTTTTTGGAGAGATAAAAAAAAGTTATACCACAAATACCCATTTTGTCTGTTACTTTCCCCCTCTCTTTCCTTGCACAAAAATGCTGAGGACTGTAGTGAATCTGTATGGTCTTATGGAAAGTAATGATATGTCCAAGAAACAGCAGAGGTCAATATGCACAAGAAGTAGGTGGAGTTGGAAATATGTGATTTCAGGCCTGTATTGAATTTGGTTTTCTAAGAGCTAAATTTTTAGCTATATTTCCTTCTTCTCCAGAAGTTCATTCCAAGGAATATTAGATTGGTTTTGGCTAATATTTTTAGCATTTTATGTTAGGTTGTCTTAATATCTCTTCCTTTTGTTATTTCATTTTTCCTAATAGGTATGGCTAACCTGAAAATTTCCTCAAACTTTAGCAATACTAATGAATACAAGTTAATAAATTGGGACATTGTGTTGGTTCATTACATTAAGTCTTAATAACATTTTCAGATTATTTCTGTTATTGACTGAACTCCATAATTTCAAGTTCATTTTTCTGAGGTTTATTGTTTAGAATCTGATTTACAGATTCTCCGTGTCTTTGGCATCATTTATTCATTTTTTTCTGCAACCTGTTTTTGGCTATTTCACTACTCATTGACCCCTCCCCTCCATGAGAGGGATGAACAGGGTAAAAAATATGATATGCCATTTTAATATAGTCAATTTTGTTATTTCCTCCTATCTCTGATAAAATGGTATGCAAAAAAGAAATAAATGTATAATTATTAACTAAAATGACATTTCAGGATTAAAAAAATTATTTTCTCATTGCTCGTGATCTGGCAACTGTTACTATGGAAAACTGAGTTCTCTCTAGACTTCATTTAATAAATAAAGATTTTTTTTCATGAGAGAAACATTATAGTTTATAACAATTCTAATCTAAATCACACCAAACTCATGAACTAAATGCCCACAAAAATGTTGTCAATTAAAAAAAGAATTAATGTCCATAGAATCCAGAGCTAAAATGAGGTACAAGGTGGATTTAAAAATGGAGAATAATATAAAATAATAAATTGTTTTTGCCTCCTAGATTTAAACCTCCTTACCTACATAGTGATATAAGAGTCATACATAAAAGAATATCTTTAATATAAATATAATATGGTTGATTTTAAAAAGTGAAAATTTAACTATAATGGTTACTTCATAATCAATGATGTAATAGTCAATGATATAGGAGAACAAAGAGCATTGCATAGCTACATATGGACTTCATAGCATCAGTTTGTTTTTAAAAGGGGGGCTACAATATATAAACCTTTTTAGTTTTTACAAATTAAAATAAAATATATCACCAGCTGAATAACAGAATATTTTAGCAACAAACATATTGGGAAGTCTATTTTATTCAGTAGATCAACTTCAGAGAACTAAACTCTCCAGAATAACCAGAGGGTTAGATAATATATTTACACCTGCAGTATTTCATTCTATAAATAATCTATAATGTCAAAACTAGTCTTGCTGGGGGCATTTACATTTTATAAAGAAATAAAATGTGACAGTGGACAGTTTCAAATTTTTGTAGCATTGTATAAGCAAAATATAGACATAATACATAATTATTTGTGAAGTTGAAGGAAAGAGTCCTATACAGGTAAATTATGGGGACACAAAAATCAGAAATACTATTCCTAGTCATTTTCACACATGTTTTTACTTCAGAATTTTAAATGATCAGTGAAATGAGCATTTACATATTTCAAAGTGAATAAAGACAATATGTCCAGAAATTTTCACTCTCTCAAGAAATTATTCAATCATATGATAAGGTAGTCTAGGGTAATATTTCAGTTGTTTTTACTTTATTTGGCAAAATATTATGTTTTTAGGTACAATTATTGATCCCTCCCACTTTCTTTGTAAATGAAGGACATACTTACACTCTTCATAAACAACTAAAATGTCCACAGAGACGGGTATAACCTATGTCATATCATAGTATACATTTTGTTCTTGGGAGGCTTTGGGCCTAAACCCCATATTCTCTAGTCAGATAATTCTCAATAAGAACAAAGATGAAAAACATTTACCTACATTTAGATACGTGAATACCAGTATTTTTAAAGTTAGAAGCAGTTGTGTATATATTCTCAAAAAATTATGTTATTCCAAAATACTTGCTTTTTTCAAAACAAGAATATACATAAATCTAATTGAAGTATCATTTCAAAATAATAATGTAGGCATTATTGTACGTCAAACTAGTAGAAAATTCCTAGGAGAAACTTAGAATAGTTATTTAAGAAATCTCTAGGTTCAAAACGAAATTAAACTTTTACAACATTGAGTGAACTAAAACTCAAATGTTTTGTTACATTGAAAAAACATGAATACGTATGGTATTGTGATATAAAGAAAATGCAAAATGTTACTGGGGAAAGGGAGGGTAAACCAACAGCTTATTACTGAAAAATTCTGATCTAGAGATAATCAGATCAGATAAAACACAACTGCAAACTGCATGCTTGTCTCTGATGCTCCCTGGACTGGTTGTGACGACATGTCTGCTCTCACCCACAGTTCACAGTGCACAAAAAAAAACAAAAACATTTCAATCATACAACTGAATAATTCCTCTGACCAAATTGAACTTTCTTTAAGGAAATAAAGGGATAAGATAATAGATCAAATCTTGCCCCACCTCTTTTTTTTTCCTCCTTTTTTCTTTTAGTGAAACTGACATAAATTGTTGAGGAGCACGACAGCGCCACCAACACAGATCAATGCAAAACAAAAAAGATCTCCCACCGTGTGCAAAAAGAAAAAAAATTAGAAAAATGCCAAAAATTACAAAATGTCTCCCAAAGATACCTTTTTGGAGAAAAACAAGCTAGATCTACGAAGATTATCTAATGAAGAGCCTCAAAGAATTAATATTATGGAATACAAGTTTAGATCTGATCAGCAAATAAAAGACCCACTATTTAGTAACAGCCATAACTTAATATAAACCCGGTTATGTCAATCTCCACCTTCATTATACCAAGGGCAGCTTTTCGGTAGTTTGTATCCAAGTAATCCATCAAGAAAACCACAATAGGCCAGTTAAAAAAAAAAAAAAAAAAGAAAGAAAGAAAGAAACAAAAACTACATCCATAGTTTGCCTGCTGATAATTTAGTCCTGGACAAATTAGGTAATACATAATTTTTATAAAGGGGATATGCACATATTTGGCATTACCAACATTGCTGGCACAAAACAAGTCCATCTTGAAATAGCTGAGTTCTCCTGTAGTTCACAGTAATTAAAGTATAATTTATATTATAAACATTTAGCTTTAATAATGAAAACAAAAAAACTATCTTTCTTTCTTTTAGTAAAAATTAACCAGACAAGATTAGGTGGAATATGCAGAGATCAAAGCTAAAGAAAAATACAAAGATTGGTTTTGTTAGAAGAAACACAATGAAAATCCTCTTTATCTGGTGGCTCATTCAAAGATTTAATGAAATAAATGTTAAAAAATACAAACTTACCATTAGTGTAGGCAAAGAAGAAGCCAGTTCTTGAAAAATAATTGTAACAATATAGGCTGGATACTTGTGTCCCTAGAAACAACAGCCTCCAGGCAGCATATGGATCTTCAAACATCTTTAAAATATTTGGTAAATAAAAAGTAATACTTTCTTCCATGATCAGTGGCTGAATAGGGTGGCTTCCCCCAGGATCTGTGGGCGTTTGGAAAAAATCGGAGAAATATCCACGGAAGATTAAAAGCAGAGGAGGCAGCGGCAGCCAGAAGACTCTGGGGTTAACAACTTTGCGATGGCAAGCAGGCGTGCTCTGATTGGTTAGGAGGGCAGTGTCCCTACAGTCTGCACTATCCCCCGCTCCCCCCGCCTCCTGCAGCTCGGAAAAAAATGCAGTGTGTGTGCCATTTTACACTGGGCTTTTAAAAGCACAGCCACCCAAACGACAAAAGTCTAAGCTCGCTATTAAGTGACACTGCAAAACAATAGCACCAACGACTGCCTGTAAGCTCAGGAAAATGCCCTTTTAACGTCTTAAGGAACCCTCTTATTTCCTGTATGGGGGTTTTAACGGAATATAATGCATTTCTTAAGCAAATCGTTGATCACTTCGCAAACGTGGATATGTAATTTGGATACAAATATGGCCATTAAAAAAAAAAAAAAACTATTTCCATCAAAACATTGTTGATTTCACATCATAGGTACCTAAAGAAGGCAGTCCTCCTTGAACAAAATTCACGACTCCTGTAGCTTAGAGAGATTTAATTCCTTGTAAAAATAGAACTCGTTAGCTGCAATAACTACCATTTGTGCAAAGAATAAAAATAAAACGATTTTAGTGGTTAAATTTAAAACAATAGACATACTTTTTTTTTTTTCCTCCTTAAAAATTCTGTTTCAAAAACCTTTACTGGCTGACAGAATTCTACCACTCTGCCTTACAAACAAAATGGCTGTGGTACTGAGTTTTTTTGGATCCTCCCACTGTGCCTCCTCCCGGCCTCCAGGAAGTGGTAAAAATCCAAAATAAATAGAGTACTAAAAGTACATTGTCCAGTCTGAACTCTGGTGAAACCTCTGGTAAGGGGGTCTTAGAAATGTGCTGCTTTTATGAGTTTTTTTTTTTAATTGTTTTGAAAAGAACATCAATCACTAGAGATTTACTTGACTGTAATTTGAACTTCCTGCTTTACATATTTATAAGGTCTTTCACCTATCTTGGCAAGCTTTCAAATTAAGTGGGCTGGGAAATTTGATGCTCTGTCTCTAGTTGCGAGCTGAGTCAGGTATTTGGTGGTTCCAATTGGGCTTTTAAATAAAAATGAAGTCTGAGACTTAAAAAAAAAATTAATACAAAATGAATGCAACATGATGATTGTAAATGTAAAGTCAAAAAGCCAGCAAATATCGAAATGTGTCTAATACTGCATATTTGTTAATTGAACACATTCAAAATTCTTCTCCAGCTAAACTTCTAATGAGCCAAGGATAGAGCAATGTTTAAAGGAACTGGATGAAGAAAAGGGGTGAGGAATTGCCTAGTTCTTCAGGATCCCTTTCCCCCTGTGCACATACCTGTTGGTCTGGCATCCCTTTCCCTGCCTGGCATTTAATAGGTAACATTCTTAAGGAGCGATAGCTAAGGTGACTATATAATTCATCATTTTAATCAGGACACTTGAGAGCGAAAGGGGACATATTATTAACTATATGATGATTGGAATAAACAGGGACTGTCCACGGTAAACCAGGAGGTACGGCTTACCATGCATTCATTTGCTTTTGCCAGACAGACACCTACAGGCATGGGTGCTAGGCCAATTTAGATAGAACCTAACTAGATCCCTTCTCTGGGCTATGTCTATTGTCCCTGCTCTCCTTCAACTGGAGTAGATGACGAAAGACTTGGATGCAAATATATTTAATGAACGACTGCGGTAAAGAGATTATTTTGTAATCTCATCAATAGTGACCTGACGACAGTAAAATTCTGTGATATTTATTTGATTATAGTCAGGAAAACATCCTTAAAAAAGCTATCTAATGAACAGAGTAGACTAACATTCTTGAGTAATTTTTAAGCACTTTTCTTTCCAATAGAAACAATTTTCTAGAGGCCGTTTTCACTGTGTCCTTTTGTCTCTCCACGATCCTAGTCCAGTTCTTTTCTCTCCCATCCTTTCCACCACTCCTTTATATGCACACACATCCACATATATAATTATATATGTACATTCATATATACATATGTAGATGTGCATGTGTGTATATACTTTATTATCTATAAATTAGAATCTTCTAATATTTCTAATTATATATTTTCTTATGGGAGAATTTTCTTCAGAGTTTTTGAGCCAACATTCATGATACACAAGATTTGGACATCTTTTGCTTGGGCAAAGGTAAAATGTAGAGTGAGATGTTTAGAAAAAATTACTGAAAGACATAGGATAAATAATTCTCATGTTGTTTATTCAAATAGTTCTTCAGAGCTTGGAATGTGCCAGATGTGATGCTTGGTGCTACGTATATATTAATGAACAAGAGACAGTTTACCATCTCCTTCAAAGAGTTCATAGTCTAGTGGGGAGACAGAGAAGAAAGCAAGCAAATAAATATGTAATTGTAAATTGTAAGTGCTATTAAAGACATAGAGTGCAGTCTTAGTAACAGGGAGGGAAACACACAGATAAGGTGTTAAAAGAAATTGTTTCTAAGAAGGTGACATTGAAACTAGACTTAAAGGATGAGAAGGAGCCAAACTTGAAAAATACATGAGAAATAGCAGACCAGAAGGAGGTTACAACATGTGCTAATGCCCTGAGGCAGAATGGAGCTTGAAGTATTCCAGGAAGTAAAATGAGGCCAATGTCTGTGCAGCCTATTGAGAGAAAGGGAAAATGACATCAGATGAGGTCAGAAATTAGTCTCTGCAGAGGTTTGTAAGCTACAGAAAGGAGTTCCATATCTAAGTGAATTATATCCAGAGAGTAGAAGGTTGGAATTTGAGATTTTGGAAGTTTTAGTGACGATGAGATCCAGAGAAGCTGTGGTGAAGTGGAGGAAAAAACCTAAAGTCCATGCAAATTGTGAATTTACACAGCTGCATCACAGTGTTTTGGTATTATATTTTAAAAATCTACATTTTGCCTGCATCACTATAGCCATTGACCATGACTCAGTTCATAAATACATATGAATAAGAAACAAATCTCTAAGATCATACATATTACCAGTAAAATGAAAAGGAAGAATTCAGGCAACCATTTGCCTCATTTTCTGCTTCTTTTCAAGTTTGATATTGGTATATGTTTATTCAAAAAACCTTATATTTCTTATCAGTTGCACAAAGCTCAATTAACACATTTTTTTTTTTTTTTTTTTTTAACAAATGAGCTAGGGGTGCCTGGGTGGCTCAGTTGTTTAAGTGTCCGACTTCAGCTCAGATCATGGTCTCATGGTTCAACCCCACGTTGGGCTCTGTGCTGACAGCTCAGAGCCTGGAGCCTGCTTCAGATTCTGTGTCTCCCTCTCTCTCTGCCCCTTCCCTGCTTACACTCTGTCTCTGTCTCTCTCTCAAAAATAAATAAACATTAAACAAATGAGCCAAAGCATTATTATAAAGCTAGAATTTAACTAATACAATAGTAATAAAAAGTTATCCTTTTTGAATTTACTGTTTGTTACTGAACCAAAATGCTATGTACACTTGGGCAGAAATAAATGTGTTCGACTTCTTAGATTCCAAGACTTAGAAAATATTTAAAAGCAATGATGTGTAATTCCTCGAATGAGCTTTGATAGTAATAGGAATCTCTAAACAAATCAAATTGTGAACCAATTAGGTAATGCAGTTTTTAAGACCTTTACCTCTTAAAACTGTGAGGTGAAGGAAAACATGGTTTGGAATTCAGAGTTTTAAACCATAGTAGTCCCCCTTATCCACAGTTTTGCTTTTTGCAGTTTCAGTTACCTATGGCCAACCCTCCACAGGAACCAGATGATCCTCCTCCTGACGAGTTGTAAGAAGGTCAATAGTTGGCTGATGCTCTGTCACGATGCCGGCATCATGCCCCTCACTTCATCTCATGATGTAGCATTTTATCAGCTCACATCACCACAACAAGAAGGGTGAGTACAGTAGAGTAAGATGTTTTGAGAGAGACACAAAATTCGCATAACTTTTATTATAGTATATTGTTATAATTTTACTATTAGTTATTGTCAATCTCTTACTGTACCTAAATTACAAATTAGATTTTATCAAAGGTATTTATGTGTAGGAAAAAAACAGTATACATAGGGTTTGGTACTGTTTGAGGTTTTGGGCATCCCTTACGGGTCTTGGAATGTATCGCCCATGGATGAGAGGGAACTACCATAATTTTAAAGCAGTAATACGATGCAGCATTCCATAACCAAATATAATAATAAAATATATGACCAATCACACTAAATGGGGGTAAATAAAGACTATAAGTAGCCCCATATCAGTCAAGTCAGCTTTTGTCACCAAACAGATACTGCAACTTGCAAAAAAGTTTTTAGTTTTCAAATTTTGGGAATTCATAATTGTGGTTAAGAGACTGTGCATCTGAAGATGCTAGTCCATTCAGTTTCTTTAAAAAAAAATCATTCTTAGTTTAAATCAAAGCTCATAATCCAAATGATCATGAAAAGAGTTACAATTCGGAAATGGCCAAACTTCCATTTGTGGACCATAATGAATTAATGTGCACCATGTTATCAAATTTCTTTAGTTATTTGTGTGGTCTTAAACAAATTCTTTTAATTTTACCCTTTAATATTTTTCCTGTATTTTCCTTCTTAAGAATAGTGAAATGTTATGATTCTTTTCTAGGAAACATATTTTGAAGCAGTACCTCACCAGTCTTTTCCAAATGTTTTAATTTTATATCTGTGGCAGAGATTATAGGAGTTTTACTTCAGAACTCATTACCCATTGTGGGATGATTTTAGATTGCATGTATCTAAGCACAGTGGCATTTTCAAGAAAGGTCATTCATGGGAGGAGTTTGTGACCATTGGTGTGGCTGGGACTGTTGGCTAGCCAGTATCCAGCCCCTCTTTCTTTCTTACTAATAAAGAAAGAAAGATTCTAATTTTGTTTTGGGTTTGCTACCCCCCAAACTATTTGCCACACAGTTTTAAACAGTGAGATTTAGGCAGAAGTGATTTGGTGGAGTTTCTGAGAAAGCATTGATAGGGGCCTGACTCAGCAGGCAGGGCCCTTTGCTCTTCACCTTCACCTTTCTTCCTGCTTGGAATGTGGTCACCACACCTAGGTGGAGTCAGGAGCTCTGTGACAGCCAAGAGGATGGCTCATGGCTAGGGGTAGCTGCATAGAAGGAAGAACATTAGGTTCTGTGGAGCCTTCATTCCATCTGGATTTTCTTTTTTCACATAAGGGAAATAGAAAACCACTAATTTGTCTAAAAGCACTGTTTTATGGGGTCTCTTCTTCATAACTAATGCATTTTCTAGTACAATCAGTGTGAGTGATCTTCAAATTATTTTCTCTGTTAAAATCAGTTACTTTTTAATTGCTGTATAATTCTAGGCTGAGAAGGGGACTTTATAATCTGGGTTTTGGTTACATTTGGTTACATAGATATAAGATATGCATATTTGTATGTATATATGTATGTCATATGTGTACACATATATGCAAAAATTCTTGAGCTATACTTTGATTAGTACATTAAATCTATTATATTGTATGCATGTTATTTCTTAATAAAAGAAAGCTATTTTAATTATTACAGAGTGATGGGATCTGATAATTTGCAATAGACATGGTGAGGAACAAGATGAAAGATATAATTCTTTAAAAAATATTCAATAACCTCTGTTCTAAGTGCCTAAGACAACTACTCATTTCTCTTATTAAAAAATGGTTCTCCTATATTTATGTTTTCCTTTAGTCATGTTGCTGGCAAGTATTCTAGAACTGCATATTCCAACACTATTCACTCTCTCAACATTCTTTTTCTTATATTCTTGACAGCTATATGCATGCCTCCACCAGCAGCAGCCATTTTCATCCTCTGAACCCTAAATCTTGGGTGACCTCAGCTGTTACTCAAACGTCTCATTCCTCTATGGCTTATCAGAATTCAAGACTCTGTGGTAACTGACCTGTTATGGACCTGTGGACACGAAATGGTTAAAACAGTAAACCTAGACCCTAGCTTGGAGTTTTCTTGTATTGTAGTATGCTATGGGAAGTATCATAGTAAAAATATGAAAAGGAGGAATTTTTCTTCTAGTATTCAATATGAAAGTTATTCTTTGTGCTATTAAAAAAAATAGAACATATTTCCCTCCATGACCCCCACCACTCCCACCTGCAAATTGGTGATGAAAAAAATCGTATACTGACAGAGACTATCCTGTTTAAAATTTAACCCTTGTGTAGATTTGAGGTCAAAGAGGAATTGGAATAACCACAGCAACAGAAGCACGTTTGGTGCTTCTTGCTTAAAGTATGAGATTGAATAATTATAGAAAAAGAGATGAAAATTTTCTGTGAGAAATCATTAAAGCTTCCATACAAGAAAGATCATTTACTGTTATAGAACATGAATTATTATTGGGAAGAAAAAGTCAGTAAATAATTCAGGTCTAGGATGACAAAGGAAGAAGAGTTTAACAGGATCAAATTGTAAATAATTTCCCTAGCTATATCTAGCTAAATCTAGCTAAGGCTTCTTATAATTTCTTAGGGTGGGGGGAATGGGGGTTGATTTTAATGAAGGAATCTGCATAGGTGGTTACTGTATTTTAATATTTAGGTCAGTTATTTGTAATGAATTTGTTCTGCATTAAAAGAACACTTTAGGCATTGTTATAAGTTAGAATTTGGGAATTTGAATAGCCCTCAACTGACAATTGCAGTAAAAATTCTGGTGCTCAAAGTAGGTGGTGCAAAGAAATAGCACCCCTTAAAAATGTGCTTTTACAAGACTTATTCCTGTCTGTCTTGGTTAACACCTTGCTATGGCACACAGTGGGAAGCAGTGGGGGGGTGGGGGGGTGGGGGGGGTGGGGGTGGGCGGGGCTTTATCTTGCCAGTTAAGGGTAACTAATAAAAGAGAGGCAGTTCTTGCAAAGCTGGATTGCTGGTGTGATGATTCACTTTAACTTTTTGACCACTGAAAGAAGCTTTATTTTATATGTGATATAAACACATGTGTTTGTAACCAGCTGACAATTATCCAATGTCAAAGCTAGCTTTCATATTTTCTTGTTGATAAGAATAAGTAGTGGCCTAAGTGATCTTTACTCTTTTCTTACATATTATTCTCCTCTATTATATTCATTTTTCCTTCCAGATGGTGAAAAGTAATATAAACTTAATTCAAGCCACTTGGAAAATATGGAAATGTGTAATAAAGAATATAATCCTGCTTCTTTGGATCTCTTTCTAATGTCTTTCCTTGTACTTCTTTTTGTGTTGGCAAACTTTCAGAATAAAGGGTGCCAAGTCAGCGATCCCTATTATATAACTGAACAAGTGTATATATAATAGCAGTCACAAAAATAACTCAGACAGAAGTGATTACATAATTAACACAATTGCACCCTACTTTGACAAGTGGCAGAGATTTTCAAGAGGCATTAGAAAACTGTCCCCCCATTCTATAGTTCTAAATTATTTGTAAAATCACAGATAGCACAAACTCCTTTCCATGTAATAACCACATTGCTTGCTTTCTAATCATTTCCCAGGATCATTTGAGTTGAATGAATTTGGGTTACATGGGAGTGAATACTGAATAGAGGGGTAACTTTGGAGCATGAAAAACTTGGAAAACAGGGAAAGATGGTCAATGAGTAAAGAAGATGATAAGGGATTCCTAGAGGATGAGGGAGAAGAGGATCAGAAGGGGAGGTGGAGTATAAAATAACATGGGATGGTGTCATAGATAGGGTGACTAGGGTGACTAGATAATTTGTAGTAAAATTGAGAAATTTTCAAGAGTGAAAATGGCGCTATTAATAACTGTACTGGTACAACAGCCTAGATTATACAGGGAAAATCAGAAAATATGGTCATTTTAGATCAACTTTTTATAAATAAGCCTACAGCCCTGGTGGCAGCCAACTGTTTGCTACCTTTATTCTATATGTGATAAGTTGTTGATAAGACCTTCCTTAATTTCAGACTTACTATCATTTATCATTTACCTCTTATCATTTTTCACCTAGCAAAAGAAAATGCCAGATGGGTGTTATTTATCCTTACTGGGGGTTCTTTAAAGCGATTGCTTATCCAGGAGTAGTGTAAAATGTTGATGAGGCCAAGATCAGGTTTCAGTCATCATGAGATTGAGTTAGTCACTCTATTTTAGGGTCCAGGCTTCATTCTCAGAACTGCTAGTAAAGATCCGTGCTATTGGCTCTTTATTTCATGGTAATTTTAAGCCAGACACTGGCATGCTGGACTCTTGTCTTTGCTTCTCTGTAGAGATTATTGCAACATTTTTGCTGTCCTCAAAGAAGTCTTTAATATGCAATCCTCAGTAACAGACATCTTAAAACTATTTGTATCTTCACATCAGTATGCTGTGTCCACTGTGCATATTTGGAAACCAATACATCAAACCTCAGTTTGCAAAACATAATTTGAAGAATACTTACAATAGGAACCAAGGCTAAATTCCTATCTATTTTGAACTGATCCTGAAGCAGTGCTTCTGGATCTGCTTTCACCCTGGGCCTGAACTGTTCATTGAGAACTGAGACCCTTTCGGCTTGGAATTCAAGTTGAGCATGGTCTTGGGACTTGGCTATTGCTGAAAGAATCCCGAAAGAGCCCCTTGTCTGTCTGAGGCCACTAGGGCTAGCATGTGGCACTTGGTACCATCAGAACAGGTTTATTGTAGCCAAATCTCCCTAAAGTCTCCCTCTTTTCTGATAGGATTCAGACTAGCTGGACTCGCCACCTCAAGATGCCCCAAGGAGCCCTGGGTACATGATAGAAAGAGGTGGAAACTTGGAGGAGTATAGACATTGCTTAGAGACTTTCTTCTCTTACTGGCAGGAGGTGGTGCTCAGTTCTTCCTCTCTGGCAACAGAGTGGGATAGGGTTGCACATCAAATTACGAAGAAATCATCTGGTCACCTGCTTTTTAAAGAATAGTCTCTGGTGGGATTTCTCAAACTGGTATCTCTGAGCTCTCCGTGAGAATTAAAAATTTTTAATTTTCATTTAAACAATAATTTAAAAGTAAGAAGCATATTGTGCATCATCTGAATGACCTCCTTACGGCCAAGTGCTACTCTGCAATTTTAGTCTGTTTTTATAATTGAGTTAGCACCAAGCAATTCTACTTTAATCAGGGAACTAATGAGAAAAGAACCAAAGCAGACTTAATATGTAAATGATGTGTTTATATCAAGTAAAGGCATAATATCACTATAAGCTATATGAACAATGGTTTACAGTAATTTGGATGAAAAACAGTGATGAGGTAATGTAGTCTTGCACTACCTGGTTTTAACCTGACCAAATTCATCAAATTCATGCTACCAGTAGTTATGGGGAAAACAATTATCTTCTGTCACATCACATTAAGACCTTTAATTTAAAACTTATTGGTTTTATTGGTTGGTTTATATTCAATTTATAGATGGGTATTCTTTATAGTTACATAAGCCCTGTGAGTATAAGGAATTTATACCTAGTTGTAACTGTGTAAAAGTATGGTTAAAATCATGTATTGAGAGGCCAAATTTCCTCGGTATTCATGTTACCACTGCCACATACTAGCAGAGTAATCTTGGGAATGTTACTTAACCTCTCTGTGTCCCAATTTCTTCATCTGATTTGGGATAATAAAATATCAGCTACTATTATTGTCAAGAGGAATTGAATACATGTAAATAATTAGAATAGTACCTGGAGATGCTAGATAGTCCTATGGTAAAAGTAATTTAGCTCAGTAACTTAAGAGAAGATCCCAAAGTGTGAGAAGCCTGCTCTATTAGATAAAGTATATGGAATAATAAATAACATTTATATAGCACATTAAGTTTAAAAGTACTTTTTCATATACATTATTCCACTTAGTCTTCAACATCTAACCTGAAAGCTAGATAATATTTTTTATTATTTTAAGGATGAGGAGACTAAAGCTTCGAAAACATGTTTGTCATGAGCATTTGATATTTTTCTTCCCCATGGAGAATGAAGGGATATTTTGTTCAAACATTTTCCCATCTTCTTTCGGGTCGCTAGGAAGCCCAGAGCTAATTTTATACTTTAGTACACATTAGTACTTGTGAAAAGACTTAATGGTCTGAACATATATGTTATATTTTTTCTTTTCACTTGGTTTTCCATTCCAATTTATATTTTCCCTGATTCTGAAATTTTATGTATACTATTTTGTTATTTGGAATTTTTATAATCTGCCTCATATACATTTTGGAAAATTTTGAGTCATAAATAAATAAACTGACCCATGGTTACATAACTGGTAAGATTCAGATCTTGACCTCAGTTCTTTGCCTTCATGGAGAAGTCACATTTATGGAGCATTAGTGTGACCTGGTGATTTATATTCATTATCTCATGTAATCTGCACAATAATTAGTATGAGGTATGTTATTGCTCTCTTTATTTTCAGATGAAGACATTGAAGCTTATAAAAGTTTTAAAATTTTCCTAAAGTTAATAAATATTGTTATAATTTTTGTTCCTATAAATTGCTCTTAAACAAAAGCATGAGCTTCCTCTTCTAACTTCTGTCCCCCTGTAAGGGTTTAGGGCAAGATCTTTGTGTCAGTCTCCCTAGCCCTGTCCCCCCACTTATGGCTTTGCCAAAAACAAAACTTCCATCCCAACTACTTGCCACTTAAACAAGATGTTTATCATTTTTTAGCTAAAAAGAATATTTGCTATAATAGAAATACCATAAATACCAAGCAAAGATGGTTCCCACCTTACGGTGTCCTTAGTAAAGTTTTAGGGTTACCGAGAGCACAGTGCTCTTTCTGTCACTGTTGTACACTTGCCCAGGATTCACATCTAGTTTCTAGAAAGAGCCAAAAAAAAAAAAAAAAAAAAAAAATCAGAGACTGGTGCCCCAGGGGTGAGGTAGCATGCAAATCTATGCTCCCTGATACTGGCCAACTTACCTATTTCTTTTCTTGGGTCAGTTTTATGTTTTTTATAGGGCCTGAAGATTGTCGCTCTGATTGGCTCCTATCAGCACATTTTCTGACTATTCCAAACGTGTGATAGGATTGCTTCTCTAATTGCCAGTCAGCTATTGGCTGGAGTCAGGCAAGCGGAAAGCCTGGGATTGTCTCTTGCCATTATGACCTCAACTGATGTCATAAGGGAGCACGGGAATCATTAAGTACCATCTAGAGAACAGAGTAAATGACATTTGACTTTCAGTTGTCCTGCCATCATTCTACATCAGTCTTTATAGTTTCCCAAATAGTTTCCCAAATAGTGATGGTTCCCAAACTTTAGTCATTTGATTTTCACGATTTTTGCCATATCCTCATATCACCTTTGCTATTATTTATTTAGAGTTTCTTTAATGTAATGGCATTTTTACTTAAATAAATTATTTGGAAGGAAGACTTTATATTGCCATCATTAATGGGAGAACAGTTACACTTATTATTAATAGATGATAATCTTAAAACTAAGTAAAATGAGAGTAAGACAATAGTATTAAATTCTTTCCAGACATAGGGATTGGGAATTAGGAGGCCTGTCATTTATTTCTAACAATCCCGTAAACTATCTCATAAACTATAAAATAGTATACGATCAATGCAACTTTTAGTGCCATCGCTTTCCTCATTTGAAAAAGCTTCAAAACCATTTACCATGTTATCTGTGAAGAAAGAGGAGAGATTTCCTATGCCAGAAAGTAAGTAGAGACTACAGGGCATTAGATTGTAAAGGAGCCAACAGAGGTTGGAAACTATAAGTATCAGCGGCATGATATAGACCTTAAACCAGAGGGTGCCAAGTTTGACAAACGTCCCCTTTGGTTTCACCTAGAAAGTTTACTGAATCCTACTTTCAGATTTTGAGTAGTAAGATTAATAAAGAAAAGCAAAAACAGGGCGCAATCTTAGAATAAAGAGCTTAGAAGCTGTTCAAATGAAGGGAAGAATCACAGTAGTGGAGAAATAAAGAGGGGAAGAAAAAAGGAGAGCATATGTTCTCGGTGTTAAAAATTACACATCCTGGGGCGCCTGGGTGGCGCAGTCGGTTGGGCGTCCGACTTCAGCCAGGTCACGATCTCGCGGTCCGTGAGTTCGAGCCCCGCGTCAGGCTCTGGGCTGATGGCTCGGAGCCTGGAGCCTGTTTCCGATTCTGTGTCTCCTTCTCTCTCTGCCCCTCCCCCGTTCATGCTCTGTCTCTCTCTGTCCCAAAAATAAAAAAATTAAAAAAAAAAAAAAAAATTACACATCCTGATTCCTAAACAAAATTCTGCTTCAGATGATACTTCTAGATTAATCTAATGACTTTGAAAATATACACACATTCTGAAGGTTCTTTTACCTTTTTATGGGCTTATAAAATACCTGAGTTGCTTAGGTGGTAGTTATATTTGTGGATATTATTGGTCACGAGATGAACAAAGAAAGACCTAGAAGGAGTCTCTTAGGAAAAGTACACAGATTACAGAACCATTCTAAATATAATTTGTTTTTCAAGAAAAATTCAAATAAACTATTTATTGCTCCAATATAGGGATTATTTTATGAAAGCCCTGACAAAAATGTCATTGGGGATGATTATCAGACTCATTCTTTCAATGATTCAGTTGCCAAGAATGCAAGAATATAACTTGGTTAAAGTCTTGGATAACTTGTTATGATGTATTTTGGAAAAAATATATGAGGAAAAAATGAAAATTGTTAGTTGGATATTGTGGCAGTTTTAGGAATTGGGCTGAGACTAAGGAGTGTTCACAAATAATTAAAAAAGGAAAAAAACTGCAAAGATGACATAGAAGCAATGAAAAAAAGTTAGAAAGTGTCTTTAAATCAGTTGAGCAAGATTTGGGGTATGAATAGGTGTGCTGATAATAATGGTAAGAATAAGCAGAGCCAGACATCAACCTGAAACTATTCCAGGGACATGCTGCTGTGAACATATTCAATAGCTGCATATCTTCATTGTGCATAGGGAATAGTTACATATATGTTACCTTAAGATTAGATTGGTTCCCAGAGAGCCAAATGGGGAGTTCACAAATTTATGGATTAACATCTTTTGAATCCTATGGAAAAGTAAGTCATAAAGACACACATTTTATTTGTCTTTTTCTCTCTTCTCCAAAGCAACAAAAATCCAATTTCCCCTACCAATTTAAGTCCCATAGCTCTAAATGTGGCTACAGGCTCACATCATTTTGAAGGGCAAAGAACCACTTTGGGTATGGGGAGCTTTCAAAACTATCTACTACTTAAGACTGAAAAATGGGATATCAGCTCAATATTTCTGGTTCTGGATCTTTGAAATCTTAAATTCAACATTTTAAAGAAGATCATTAAATTTTCCTACTTTCTAGAGATATTTACCTGTCATGACTGGATTTCCCCACCTCAGCATGAGTAGTCTCCAGGCCTTGAATGTGACTTGATGTTCAGTAGGCTCTCAATTAAATTTTGGCAAATTTGGGGCACCTGGGTGGCTCGGTAGGTTAAGCGTCTAACTTTGGCTCAGGTTACGGTCTCACAGTTCGTGGGCTCGAGCTCCTCATTGGGCTCTGTGCTGACAGCTCAGACCCTGGAGCCTGCTTTGGATTCTGTCTTCCTTTCTCTCTGCCCCTCCCCCGCTCATTCTCTCTCTCTCTCTCTCTCTCTCTCTCTCTCTCTCAAAAGTAAATAAACATTAAAAAAAATTTTGGCAAATTTGACTTGGGGAGAGTCAGCCTTCTCAAAATATAGGTATAAACATGGAGTTTCACTCACCTCCAAAAATCCTCTAGTCACAAAATGGTACCCACATGGTCTGATTCAAATATATGGGGCTAAGGTCAGTCAGAGTAAGCAGGTGTGGAGACAGAAGAGAAGCCTACTGTCATAACCAGGGGACTTAAAACAATCCTGACCTTTCCTGAAGATGTTAGAAAGTGACCTAAGAATGGTCTTTTTTCCCTGAAAATTTCTGGATCCTTCCTTAAGGATCAGTGGTGTTTCACTCAAGGAGCCTTTTGAGGCATAAATATATATTGATTGAATTTAATATACACAGTAAAAATATATAAATTTTAAGTGTATAGCTTGATGAAATTTTACAGAATGGATAGGACCCAGATCAAGAAACAGAATAGTGTTAGAATTCTGGAAACCCCCTTTATGCCCTCTTCTAGCTATTCCCCCACAAGTGACTGCAATTCTGACTTGTAGCACCATGCACTGGCTTTGTCTATATTTGAACATGAAAGTAGACATCGTGTAGGAACAGAATCATACACGATGCCTACTTTCACGTTTGGTTATGTTTGTGAGATGCAGTGCTGCTGCATAGTTGTAGTACACTCACTGCTGTGTAATATTTTGCTTTTGAATATACTATCATTTATTTCTCATTTCCATGGTTGGTGGACAGTTGGGTACTATTCTGATCCATTCTGGACAGATTTGGCCCAGAAATTAAGCTTCTGGACTTTAAAGGAGCATTTCTAAAGTTGGCTTGAATGTGATATTGTCGAGGAAAGCTTACTACTCCCTGGACTAGAGATTTCTGTAAAGGGGATAAATTATTATCTAAGGAGGGATACAGATTTATCATCAGAGGGTGCCACAAGTTCTCTAAGAGGAAGTGAAGAATATTCTTCATATATTGGAATTTTGCTGAGGTCTTCTAAGTGTAATAAAATATTCATATTTCACATATGTCTCTAAGGTAATTTCCTACCTTTCTTAAATAAAAGTATGTGGGCCCCGGAATTTTGTAAATTGCAGATCCTGTTATGCACCATCACTATCCTGAAAAAGCCAGAAATTATCACTGTTTTTATCTAAAAAGAATATCAAGATCTTTCTAGGCAGGATAAAGGCCTGATAACTCCTCATAGAAGTATTTGTGTCTTTGTATTTGGTCTCTAAGAGCTTTAGCTTTCAATATAAAAGCTTCCATGGGGAAGGGTTGGTCTCAGCACTGTGTGTAGGCTCCTCTTAACACAGATATTATGACATGGTGGTTGATCATGGACAGGTGTGTGAGTATAAATTAGAAGAAATATAACTGTGGAGCCCAAATAGGGACAGTACTATGGCAATGGCAGCAATACCCTCAACCATAATCACAGTGTCTGTAGAAAAGCCTCTGTAGGACTCTCTGAGATTATTATTGACAGAAACTTTGAGTTACTGCAAGAAGCACAGACAGTTGAATGCCGATCAGACTCTCTGTTTCTTTCCCTATTTGGCATTTGGAAACACTATTGAACCCTTGCCTTTGAGTAAGCCCTTGGTTTTTTGAACAATCTGTAGGTGGGAAGCTTTGAGATGGAACTGGCCCTTCCTTCCTTCCTTCCTTCCTTCCTTCCTTCCTTCCTTCCTTCCATTTTTCTTTTCCTCTCATTAAGCCACTCTTTCTATCCATTCTCCTCCTCTGAAAGAGGCAGTTGCTGTGGAAATGGCAGTGCCTGGGGCTAAGCAGACAACCAACATGGTAGATAGATCAATTACATACAGGTAGATTGAACAAATAAATAAACACACTGAGGATCATGTGAGTCAGGTTTCTCAGTGTTGGAGAAAGAGTTTACAGATATGGAAAGAGGAAGGCCGGAGAGAACCTGAAGTGCTGAATTGGAATTAAAAGTATTGGTATGTAAACTAATGAGTTTAAAAAATATACATACATGGATACATATAGAGATAAATATAAATGTGTGTGTGTTTGTATGTCTATGTGTATACATGCATATATTTCCTAGCTCTGTTCTCTGAGAGAGCTTAGAAGCAATGACAGCTCAGTAGAAATGAACATGGTGAGTGCCTAGATCTTGGTTTCTAAATATTGATATTTGCTAAAAGGAGCCAGTATTTGTTGGAAATGGTTGGTACCAGAGCTGAGGCAAAGAAAATGCAAGATGATTTAGGATCACCTGTTGTTCAAGAGAGTAAGGAAATGTTCAAACAATTATAAACACTTGTCAAAGGACATAGAAGCTAGCTTGAAGGGATCCCCACTGGCCAAGTCTGGTTCATTTTGCACATAAAAGTAAGTAAGGACAGTAACACACTACAACGCATTGAACAAAATAGGAATACACAAGTCCATACAGAGATAAGCAAACAAGCAGGAGAGAAAGTTTTTCTTAGAGTAGAATGCCAAATCTTCTATAAATGTGAAGTTATTTCATAAAGGTAATCTATGTGGTACAAGTATGTAGTGTTTATAGCACAAATATAGTTCCAAAATTATATAGTTTTAAAATAATAACAAAGTGAATATCAGCATGATTCCAAGAAAAACGATCACAGAGAAAGAACTCACAGATGAGATAAAAAGGCCTATTTTATTTTTCTGTAGGCATGTGGGTGTTTCTTCCCTTTGGATGGAGAATTCCCAGCAGAGCTTCCTTCCATGTTGCCACCTACTGACACTAGTACCCCCTTTCAGCAAACCCCATTCAAAGCAAGAAAAATTAAGGACTATGTTATCATTTCCCTTGGACATAGGAGGGAAAAGGCAAAATAAACATTGAGCTATTTATTCATTAGAAAAGAAGTTGTTGGACTTTAACCTAAAAAAGAAGGAGAGAGAAAAAGAGAGAGAGAGAGAGGGAGGAAGAAAGAGAGAGAAGGAAAAGAGAGCCTTACCCCTTGTTTGTGCTCTCAGGTGCAACTGTACAGCCCATATTAGTTACAAGTCCTTCTGAATGTGGGTTTGGACCATTTGGGTTAATGTGGCGGCTAGAAAATGCCTCTCTCCACACTGGCAGAGGCTCAGTGTGGTGCTATTGTTAGGTGGAAAGGAGCAAGAGAACTGAGCCTGATAGTACTCCCCAGCCAGCAGGCTGCAGGTTTTTGGCAGATGTCCACCATGTGGTATGAAAATGCTCTCAAGATCTAGTCCCTGCTTGCTGCTCCTGCCTCCCTTCCCAGCGCTCCTCCTGTCTGGGCTCCAGCCATACTGAATTACTTGGAGTTTTAGAATACGGTACATTCTTTTCACCTCCTTTCAGGATGTGCCAATCTGTTTTAATCTTCTGAGTATCTGAGTTCTCTCCTTGATGTTGCCTGGTGGCAGGAACTTCCAGAATAAAGAGTCCCAGCATGCCTCCTGTAGTTTTGAGTAATAATTGCTATGTATTCCTTATTGCCAGATACTGCCACTCACTTTGACAGCAGCCTATGCTGGATCAACCTGTGTTCTGTTGACTGTGATCATGTGGTTGGAATATCCGCTTGTCAGACTGTAAGCTCCCCTAGAATCCTGGATCTCTGAGTAGCACTTATTGCACTTGTGATTATTTGATGTTTGTCTTTACCCTTTATGAAAGCAATGGCTTTTCTTACCGACTACTCTGCTTTTAGACTTAGCACAATAACTGGAACATGACACGTATTTCAGCAAATGTTAAGACTTAATTTCCTAGTACCTAGGGAGGGATCTGTTCTTCCTCTGTCTGTCCCACATGGTTGGTGGTTTAGCTCCAGATCCCAACCCTTTCGAGTCTGTTCTGCCACCTGGAGAAACTGTGACTTGCCTGACTGTGTTCTGTGGTTACATAGTACAAAGATGGCATTAGAGATCAGATTTGTCATTACCTGAACCATTAATTATAGTTTGAAAACAACAGACTCCTGGCAAAGAACCCTATGATTCTTTTTTTTTTAATATGAAATTTATTGTCAAATTGGTTTCCATACAACGCCCAGTGTTCATCCCAACAGGTGCCCTCCTCAATGCCCATCGCCCACCCTCCGCTCCCTCCCAACGCCCATCAACCCTCAGTTTGTTCTCAGTTTTTAAGAGTCTCTTGTGTTTTGGCTCCCTCCCTCTCTAACCTTTTTTTTCCCTTCCCCTCCCCCATGGTTTTCTGTTAAGTTTCTCAGGATCCACGTAAGAGTGAAAACATATGCTATCTGTCTTTCTCTGTATGACTTATTTCACTTAGCATAACACTCTCCAGTTCCATCCATGTTGCTACAAAAGGCCATATTTCATTCTTTCTCATTGCCAGGTAGTATTCCATTGTGTATATAAACCACAATTTCTTTATCCATTCATCAGTTGATGGACATTTAGGCTCTTTCCATAATTTGGCTATTGTTTGGCTGCTATAAACATTGGGGTAAAGTGCTCCTATGCATCAGCACTCCTGTATCCCTTGGGTAAGTTCCTAGCAGTGCTATTGCTGGGTCATTGGGTGGATCTATTTTTAATTTTTTGAGGAACCTCCACACTGTTTTCCAGAGTGGCTGCACCAGTTTGCATTCCCACCAACAGTGCAAGACGGAAGAACCCTATGATTCTTAAGGTTGTCGAGCTTGCTTGACAAGAGTTTCAATCTAATCAAGAATATTGAGAATATTGAGAGACAGAGAGAAAATAATCAATTATTTAACTAATTAATTAAAATAATAATAATAATAGTCACTATTATCTAGTGCTATGTGCTGTCCTAAGTGCTTTACATGCATGAACTTTTTTAATCCTTGCAAAAACCACACAAGTGAGGGATTACTATTATGTCCATTTTATTTATTTTTATTATTTTTTTAACGTTTATTTATTTTTGAGACAGAGAGAGACAGAGCATGAATGGGGGAAGGTCAGAGAGAGAGAGAGAGGAGACACAGAATCTGAAACAGGCTCCAGGCTCTGAGCGGTCAGCACAGAGCCCGACGCGGGGCTCGAACTCATGGACCGTGAGATCATGACCTGAGCTGAAGTCTGACGCTTAACCGACTGAGCCACCCAGGCGCCCCTATTATTATGTCCATTTTAAAGGTGAAGTAATTGAGCCATTGGAGTAACTTGCCCAAGGTCAAGTAAAAAGTAGGATTCAAACTAGGGCAGTCTGGCTCTAGAGTCTGTGCTTGTAACCTCTGTACTATTCTGGCTCTCAAAACTACAAAGCCTAATGCTCTGGGAAAAAATATGGTGTGACAGAGATAGAAAATTAGTATTTCTCAGTTTAAAACTGCAACAACAATAAAACCAAAACTGGCCAGGTGAGGATTGACCTCAAATGTCAACATACCAAAACATAGGATAGGGTAGGGTAAGGAAGGGATGAAAATAAACTTTAAATTTCAGTATGCTCATAAAACCAGCAGACCAAGTTACATCTAGCTTTTGGGTTCCCTTCCTGTCCATGTCCATATACATAATTATAACCATGACAGATATAATTTTGAATTCTGCCTTTTTCATTTAACATTGTGATAGCCATTTAACCACATTGCTTTCTAAATGTCAGATGATACCATATTATAGTTTTCATTTGCATTTGTTGTTAACTCATTGAAGGTTTTTCCATGTTTGTTTACAAATTGTGTATTCATTATATAAATTATTTACACCTTGCCCTTTTAGCCACTAAAACCTTAACTTTTTTCTTATAAATTTGTTTGATTTCTTTTTGCAATATTGACATTGTTTATTACCCTTCTTTAAAAATTTTTTTAACGTTTATTCATTTTTGAGAGACAGAGAGAGACAGAGCATGAGCAAGGGAGGGGCAGAGAGAGAGAGGGAGACACAGAATCCGAAGCAGGCTCCAGGCTCTGAGCTGTCAGCACAGAGCCTGATGCAGGGCTTGAACTAATGAGCCATGAGATCATGACCTGAGCCGCCGTCTGACGCTTAACCTACTGAGCCACCCAGTGCCCCTGTTTATTACCCTTCTAATGACAACATAAAATTTGAATTTCTGTAGCTTTGCACCACTTAAAAATATGTATATAATCTACCTAGATTCATTTTTGTGTAAACTATAGGCATAGATAAAAATTATATTTTCATATTATACAATCACTATTTCTTCAACAATATTATTGACTCACTTGTCTCACCACTGACCCCTCAGTCCTGTTTTTATCTCTAGAAATCACAGGCATGTAGAAATTGTAGACATTTATAGCATGAGATGCATGACCAGAATGTGGTAATTAAAAGACATATCTAATGAACATCATACTATCAGATCTGAATATTGGAAAGGAGAACAGCAATGCACTTATTCATTTGTTCCACACATTGAGAACCTATTGTGTTCCAAGTACTATTTTAGATGCTTGTGACATGCCAGTAAAAAAAAAAAAAAAAGAGAAAATCAATGCCCTGTGAAGTTTACATTTTTGTGGTAGGGATCAAACAAAGTAAATAAATATAAAACTTATTAAATGATAATGAATGTGATAGAAAAAATAAAACAGGAGATACCATTTAGCAAGAGTCAGATTGGCCACAAAGATTCTAATTTTAAGTAAGTTGATCTGGAAAAGATTCATTGTGAAGGAGGAGAGTGAATCAAGTAGACATCTGAAGGAAGACTATTCCAGGTAGAGGAAATAGCAAGTACAAAGGCACTGAGGCAGGAACATGCTTATTGTGTTTGAGGAACAACAAGGAGGCCAGAGTGGCTGGAGTGGAGTAAGACAGAAGAAGTCAGCGAGATGGAGGTGTGTGAAGATCATATAGGTTTGTGAGCCTATACAGATCTAATAAATATAAAACTTATTAAATGATAATGATAATGATAATATATATATATTGGGGCATGGAAACACAGAGAACATTTGGGTTGATACAAAAGAAAAGAAGAACTCGGTGGCACTACTCTGGAATACAATATAGCCTGCCATGGCAAATACAGGATATGTATGTCATGCTCCTAAATGAATTTTAAATCTATAGTATATCATTCTATAGTGAGACAATTATTATGATAGTGAGTAGTACATGGGTTTTGGAATTATGTGAAATGGGCTCAAATTCAAGTAGAGTAATCTTAGGAAAGCTGCCAAAACTTTCAAAGACTCAGTTTCATCATCTGTAAAATGGTTACATTAATACCTGTGGTGGAGGAGCCTTTAAAAAAAAAAGCTTATTTATTTACTGAGAGAGAGAGACAGAGAGACAGAGAGAGAGAGAGAGAGAGAGAGAGAGAGAGAGAGAGAACGAGTGGGGTAGGGGCAGAGAGAGAGAACCTGAAGCAGGCTCCATGCTGTCAGTACAGAGCCTGACACAGGGCTTTATCTCCTGAATCGTGAGATCATTATGTGAGCTGAAATCAAGAGTCAGATACCTAATTGACTGAGCCACCTAGATGCTCCACTGGTGGAAGGATCTTAAGTCATACCTGAAAGAAGCCATTATAGCCTGCCTATTTTATTCCATGATCTGGAATCAAATCTGCTTTATTTGGCATTTCTTTTCCCTCTACTTAAGATGCTATTAACTGTAACCTCAAACTGCATTTTTAAAATCTGTTAACAGAAACACTTGAGATAATTTGCACTTGCTTTTGTCATAGAGGGTTTTACTATCGTCTTTCTACTAGTGTACATAAGGGTTTGTTGTTGTTGTTGTTGTTATTGTTTTGTGTTTTGATATTCATCTTAAAACACATATGTCCCTAAACCCTCACAAATCTGTTACCACATTGCTTTTATATTTGAAAAAATGATGACTTCAACTAGTTTAGCAAAGTCCAATCTTTCACTTATATTACATGGTACTGTTACTTTTTAGTGTTCTTTTCTAAAAATATCTTTTTTAAAGTTTATTTTTATTTATTTATTTTGTTACTTGTCTTCCCTGTTTTTGCTTTTCCTTGTACCACAAAACCATCCCATGTTCACAGTCTGGTGTATGTAGCCTAATGTACTTTTTCTATGATCATGTAGCCACTTAAAAACATATTTATACACGTTCACATTTTTGTTTCATTTGTTTTACATAAATGGAATCATACACATCTCTGTGCATCTTACTTTTCTTGCTCAATAATACTATCTGGAAATCTCTTGGGCTAATTTCACCCAGTCTGCCCTTGTAAGCAAACAACTTTCCATGCCACCACAGAACAATCCACAGAACAATTGGGGGAAATATAATTAAATGGCTCCTTCGTGTAGTTTTTTCAAAACAAAGGAAGTCTGTTCTAAGGAATAATTGATGTCGCTACTCCTTGTGGCAGAAAATGTCTAGCAACTTTTAGATGAAACCTCTTCAGATTCAAAACAAAACAAAACAAAACAAAACAGAAATACTAAAATAGGACCCTGCTTTTACCAGGCACCTGTATCTGCCTGATATATTGACCGGTTTTGGGAAAGGAACCAAGTGATAAACTTATTATAAAGTATTGGAAGTGCTAGGATCCACCTAGGAGTTTTTAGTCCTCATAAATGGGCAATGTCTGCAACTAGATGCCAAAAATTCTCCTGAATAAAAGTCATGCCCTGTCACCAATAGACCAAAATAACAGGAGAACAATTACAAGTAGTAAATGTCGGGTGGTGCACTTACGTCAGAAGTCAATTTCACAAGTTTTGTTAGCCTAGAAAGGGGAGAACAGGTGGTAGTAGTTAATGTGAAAGATGGCTAGGCAGTGTTAGTAAATTTCCACTTTAACATAAGCAAGTAGTGTTAAGCACTTGTTAAGTAAGAAATGCAATCGTGGTTTTTGCTATTAGAACTTTACCGTCCCAATCCCAGTGAGTAATAGACTCTGTACTCTCATGATTAGTCCTTATTTGGGTTTCAACTGTAGGTACCAGACTTTGGGAGGAATGTTGAAAAACCTCCTCCAGGCAGGATAATTATAGGGGACAGTAATTTTTTATAAGGTACTATTTTATTTCTTTCTTTTTTTTAATGTTTACTTATTTTTGAGAGAGAGAGAGAGAGAGACAGAATGCGAGCAGGAGAGGTGCAGAGACAGAGGGAGACACAGAATCTGAAGCAGGCCCCAGGCTCTGAGCTGTCAGCATAGAGCCCTAAGTGGGGCTTGAACTCACGAGCTGTGAGATCATGACCTGAGCTGAAGTCAGACTCTTAACCGACTGAGCCACCCAAGTTCCTGCTATAAGGTACTATTTCTTTAAAAAAATGAAAAAAATCTGAACTGAGTTCCAAAAATGCTGACATTTATTCATTTTGAGGGAGTGGTACATGAGAGTTTAATAATACAATTTATATTATTTAAAAATATTTTTAATATATGCTTATAATAACCCCCAATATTTCCCACAATTGGTTAGCGATTTCTCACTACTCTTCATTAGCTTCTTGTCTGAAGCATATTCATCTCCTCTGTTTGTGATTAGATTCTTTTAGACTATGCCACACATGTCATTCTCTATACTGTGAATTCAAGCAATATTGATCAAACATTTTCTAAATGACAGATGTCTTAGGGCAAAGGGTAAAATTTTGTTTTAAGTTTATTTATTTATTTTGAGACAGAAAGAGGGTGTGTTTGTGCACGTGAGCGGGGTAGGAGCAGGGGGAGAGAGAATCCCAAGCAGGCTCTGCACTGTTAACACAGAGCCCAATGTGGGGCTTGGTCTCATGAACTGTGAGATCCTGACCAGAGCCGAAATCAAGAGTGGGACGCTTAACCTACTGAGCCATCCAGGTGTCCCACAAAGGTAACTTGTTATAAGAAGAGACCCACTGATAATGTAGCCTAAAGAGCAAAGAAGTTTATGTCTCTTCTATGCAGTAATAGAAAATGTACAATCCAAGTGAGTGGGACAGCTCTGCTCCGAGGAGTCCAAAATGGACCCAGGCTCCTTCCAACTTGTGGCTCCACCCCAAATGGAGAATAAACCACTTGTGGCCTTGTTGTTATCTGCATTGATGAGGCTGGGAAGAGACAAAAGGGCAAGGAGACACTTCTAAAACAGAAATGCAAAAGCAGTAGCCCTCACTTATGTTCATGTTCCAGCATGAACATAAATTAGTCACCAGCAAAGGAGTTGTCTAACAGGAAGGGAGGCTTAGAAATGTAACCTAACCATATGTCCAGGAAGAAGGGAATATGGACTTTAGTAAACAGTTACCATTCTCTACTACGTTAGATAAAGCGCTACATGCTGGAGTGTTTTCCCCTGCTTTCTCCATCAATCCAGGACCCTTGTCTTCTTCAAAATTTGCTTTTTCTTAATTTCTTCCAGGATATTTTTCCTATGTAGGAAGACAATGACACTCTGTTTTCTTTAATTATGTTCACAATGTGAATTTCATTTTATTCAACAGCTGAGAATCAGTCAATAAATACTTATTAATATATACTGTGTAGCATGGATTATGCTGAAAACAAGAAATAAGATGGTGAGCAAAATAAATATAGTTCCTGCTCTCAGAGAACTTACAGACCAGTGGAAGAGACAGATATTATTATAGATATAATTAAATTATTAAATAAATATTTAATAATTTAAAGTGTTATCTAAATTAGGTATTTATGATTAATTAGATTTGTAAGTATCACTTATATATGATAAGTACTATAAAGGAATAGAACAAGATACCCTGAAAGAATATAATGAAAGTTATTTTAGGTTGGATGCTTGGGGAAGGCATAGTGAATGTGAATACGTAATATTTATTTATTTATTTATTTAATTTTTTTTTTTTTGAGGGAGAGAGAGAGTATGAGCAGGGGAGGGACAGAGAGAGAGAGAGAGAGAGAGAGAGAATCCCAAGCAGGCTCCATGCTGTCAGCACAGAGCCCCACAGGTGGCTTGATCTCACAAACCATGAGATTGTGACCTGAGCCAAAATCAAGAGTTGGACGCTCAACTGATTGAGCCACCCAGACACCCCATGAATACTTAATATTTAAAATATAAAATTAAATCTCCCTGAATATTTTTTTTTCTTAGTGTAATCTAAAAGAGTGCAAACAGGGTGAGAAGAGTTCTGGAGACACTGATATATGAAGACTTTTGGAAAGAGCCCTTGTCTTAAGAGACTAGAGCTCTGGTGGAGTGAGAGGTGGGGGACAGGGAGGGTAGTAGCACACATTCTAGCTGTTTCCAAATATGGAGCAACTATCCTAACAGAAGAGGGGATGCATTTGCTTTACTCTCAAGGACAAACCTAGGAACAATTGAGAGGAAGCTGAAGAAAGGAAGACTTGGGATCAATTAAAAAAACAAAACAAATGGGGGACCTGGCTTGCTCAGTTGGAGGAGCATGCAACTCTTGATCTTGGGATCATGAGTTTAGGCCCCATTTTGGTGTAGAATTTACTAAAAAAAAATGAGTAAACTATAACATTCCATCAAAGAGAGTGTCGAAGGGGCACCTGGGGTGGCTCAGTCGGTTAAGCGTCTGACTTCTGCTCAGGTCATGATTTCACGGTTTGTGAGTTCGAGCTCTGCGTCTGGCTCTTTGCTGACAGCTCAGATTCTGTGTCTCCCTCTCTCTGCCCCTCCCCCACTCACACTCTGTCTATGTCTCTCTCAAAAATAAATAAATATTTTTAAAAATATTAAAAAACAAAAGGAGAGTGTCCAAAAGACTACCACATTAGGTGGTGACTGTCTGTCACCAGAACTATCTAATCAAAGGTGGCACAACCCTTTGTCAGGCACACGGGAAAAAAATTCCTAAACAGGATCATAAGTTTACCTGTATAACTGCTTAAATCCTTTTTGAGGTTTTTGTGATTTTCCTTCTTTCATGCATAATACATAAATTAGTAGATAAAAAAAATCATGGTTCCTTGAGGTGTAAAGTCAGGTTGTTTATTTGAGATCTTTCTTTTGTTCTTACTTTATGAATTTATTTCTCTACATTTCCCTCTTAGAACTGCTTCTGCTGCATCCTACAAATTTTGGTAGATTGTGTCTCCATTTTCATTTGTTTTGAGATAATTTTTGGTTTCCCTTTTGATTTCTTCTTTATGCATTGGTTTTTCAAGGGTGTGTTATTTAATTTCCACTTTTGTGAATTTTCCAGCTTTCCTATTGTTGTTAATTTCTAGTTACATACCGTTGTAGCTGGAAGGATACTTGGTATAATTTCAGTCTTCTTTAATTTGATAAGACTTGTTATGTGACCTATCATAGGATCTATCCTAGATGGTGTTCTGTGTGTGCTTGAGAAGGATGTATATTCTGACGCTATTGGTGGACTGTTCTTTATAGGTCCATTAGGTCCATTTGGTCTAGAGCATGGTTCAAGTCCATTGTTTCCTTGCTGATTTTCTGTCTGAATGATCTACCCATTGATGCAAGTGCAGTACCCTACCATTATTGTATTGTTATCTATTTTGTCCTTCAGACCTGTTAGTATTTGGTTAATATACTTAGGTGGTCCCATGTTGGGTGCCTTTATGATGATTATATCCTCTTAATGAGTCGACCTATTTATCTTTTAAAAAAACTTTTTAATTTTATTTTTTTTAATTAAAAGAAATTAACTTTTTTGAAGTATAGTTGACACATAGACCCATTTATCTTATATAATGATCTTCTTTGTCTCTTGTTAACCATTTCTGGCATAAAGTCTCCTTTGTCTGGTGTAGGTATAGTGATCCTTGTTGTCTTTTGGTTTCCACTTGCATAGAATGTCTTTTTTTCATCCTTTCACTTTGAGCCCATGTTTTCCTTAAAGCTGAAATGAGTTTTCTGTAGGCAAAATATAGTTGGGTCTTGCTTTTATTAATCCAGCCAGCCACAATGTGTTTTGTGATTGAAGAATTCATTCTGTTTAGAGAAATTATTGATATGTAAAGACTTATTAATGTCATCTTATTAATCATTTTTTGGCTTTTTTTTTGTAGTTTCCTTGTTTCTTTTTCCTTCTCTTTCTGCCCTTGCTAATTGGTGATTTTCTGTGGTAGTATGCTCTGATTCCTTCTCTTTATCTTTGGAAATAACCTAATTTTACAAATCAAGGAACTAGAAAAAGAAGAACAAACTAAGCCTAAAGTTAGCAGATGGAAGGAAATAACAAAGATCAGAGCAGAAATAAATGAAATAGAGATCAGAAAAATAATAGAAGAGATCACAAAACTAAGAGCTGTTTTTTAAAAGATAAGCAAAATTGAAAACCTTTAGCTAGACTAAGCAAGACAGAAGACTCAAAATCAGAAGTGAAAGAAGAGATATTGCAACTGAAATACACAGAAATCATAAGAAATTAGTATATATAATTATACACCGACAAATTGGATAACCTAGAAGAATGGATAAATTCCTAGAAACATACAACTTATCAGACTGAATCATGAAGAAATAGAAAATACGAACATACTAATAATGAGTAGGAACATTAATCAGTAATCAAAAAGCTCCCAACAAAGAAAAATCCAGGACCAGATGGTTTCCCTGGTAAATTCTATCAAATATTTAAAGAAAAATTAAAATCAAACACTTCCAAAAATTGAGGAGGGAACATTTCCAAAATTACAAAATTACAAGCCTAGAATTACTCTGATACCAAAAGCCAGACAAAGACACTTCAAGAAAACCACAGATCAATACCCCTGAAAAATATAGATGCAAAAACAAAAACAAGATTTTGATGAGATATCTGCATGTCCATGTTTATTGCAGCATTATTCACAATGGCCAAGATAGGGAAATAACCAAGTGTCTGTTAATGGATGAATGGGTAGAAAAATGTGGTGATATATATGTAATGGAATATTATTCAGCCACGAGAAAGAAGATCTTGCCATTTGCAGCAACACAAGTGGACCTTGAGAGCATTATGCTATGTAAAATAAGTCAGACAAGGAAAGATAAATTCTGTATGATATCACTTACATGCAGAATCTAAAAAAAGTGAACGGGTAGAAACAGAGTAGAATGGTGGTTACCATGGGGATGAGAGAAATGGAGAGATGTTGGACAAATAATACAGACTTCCAGTTAGAAGATATAAGTTCTGGGGATCTAATGTATAGCATTGTGAGTTTAGTTAATAATACTGTATTACATACTTGAAAGTTTTTAGGAGAGTAATGTTAAATTTTTCACCACAAAAATGAAATGGCAGTTATATAATGTGATAAAAGTATTAGCTAAGGCTACAGTGGTAATAAGTGTATTAATTCAACAATTTGTATACCTTAAACTTACACAATGCTGTATGCCAATCACATCCCAATAAAGCTGGAAAAAAACATTGTAACTGTAGATGGGCAGCAAGGAAACATTGAACATATAAATCTTTAAAAATCAGCTTTAATATGTTTTAAAAATTCTGCTGATTTAGGAAGGGCTATGAGTAGCTTTGAAATTTGAATAAGTTACTAGGGTGTGATGTATAAACTTTTAGTGCTTTTCATCTTTTTCTAGGTGCATTACACAGAGGCCTACACCTATACCTATACGTGAAGGTGCATAAATGTGCTTTTAGGCTAACATTTCTGTTAACAGTGTTTACCTAGACAGTTTCTTTCAGTAACATAGAAGGTAAATGTGATTGGCAGGGAATGCATAATCACACCCAGAGGATACTTTTAATAAGAAGAAAAGTATATATATAAAAAACAGTTAATGGGATAAAAATCTATTTGTAGTCATAAAGCCTGGGTGTTTCTATATAAGGTATATTTTCAGAGGCAGTTTTACTAAGTATAGTAGATTAATTATTGTTTAGAAAATATTCACTCTACCCTTCTCGATACATTGATGTTTCCACTCCATTGACATTGGGCTTGGTCAAAAGTCTTCCGTTGGCAGATTCAATAAGGTGGAAATGATAAGCATCCCAGTAAAAAATACAGATTTAACAGATGTTATGGTTTCTGTTTTTCCCTTTGTGCACCTACCAGCTGCCATGCTCTATGTAATCATTGGCCATTTAGCCTGAATTCCAGAATGAGAAGATACGTGAAGCACAACTGATCCCAACCTTCAGCCAGGAGACATGTCCAGTTAACTTAGCCAAATGTAATTGAACCAGAACTGACTTGTAGACCTGAGAGTAAAAGATAAATGTTTATTATTGTAATCTACTGAGATTTGGGAGTTGTTTGTGATGCTGCATTGTTATAGCAAAACCTAACTAACACATTTCTCAGACTTAGTGGTAAGTTTTCTAATATATTTTATTACAACAAGCAAACAAACAAACCCCAGAGGACTTGTTTTTTGTTGTTAGTTCTTCCTTAACTTATTTTCACACACGAGCTATAAAATATTAGTCAGTCTCTGCTGGATACCTTTTGTTTGCCTCTCCAAATGCACTCTCCATTCTTTTCCACCTTACTCTGTGCCTTAAAAGGCCTAAATAAGGTGCAGCCAATGGAGAGCATTGACAGAAGATCAGAAACAGGAATAGAGGAGAGTGGGAATAGAGAGATTTAATTTCTGGAGTTTCTCGCTGCTGGGTCACTGCAAACTGCTTGCATCCTGTGGCCAAAAGACAGCATCAACCATGCTCTCTCTCTGCGTTTCAGGAATAGCGCCCTCCCTTAGTCCATGATGGCCTTGGAGAGGGGAGGATAACCCCTGAAGTCACTAGCCCCAAGGTACTGTGCTATCCCTTGTGATTTCCTTGTATCCTGCCCACACCTTCATGAATAGCTCCTTATTAAACTTTCCTCAAATTGCAGAGTTTGTGTGTGCCATCTGTTTCCTGATATGACCTTGACTGATACAAAGTCCTTGGTTCACTTTTACGAAAGGTATTTATTAAGTGGTGGAGAAGTTCAATTTTATCTGGTATTCTGACTGACACACTTCATATCAAGAGAAACTTAAACATATATATGTGAAAAATGTGCATGGCTGCTAACCATATTTTGTTTTCCCCCTGGAGGCTCACTTCACGGGATTAGGCTTGTGAATCCTTTTCCCAGGCACTGTTTTCTGTCAGGTAACTTGATACGACTTCCAGTTTCAAAATTTTATGCTATAATTAAGTTAAGAAACTCTCAAGGCTTTTCCCTGCAATTTCCTCCATAAATGCTAGAATAACTTAGCTTTTAAATTTCTTCTCTGGATTCAGTAAGTGGGAAAGAAAAGTGACAATAAAGTGGGACAGGTAGAAAACTAATTCTCTTAATTCTCTAAACTTTCATTGTAATGACCCTCTTATCTTCCAGTAATGGGCAACCTTATTCCCCTAGGCTGCTTATTAGCTGCAGAAACTTGGGCAAGATATTTGTCCTTTCTAAACCCCAATTTTTTCAGGACTAGCATATCAGCATCTGGACCAGAATATCTACTTTCAGGATTATTGTAAGAATTTAATACAACATATGTGAAGGATCTAATATTGATGAGCCTGCACTGAGACCCAGTAAATGCTCTTTTACTTTATTCTTTCTTCCGACTGCATACTTAAAAATATTACATTGTATGTACTTCAAATGTTTGTTCAGTCCTTCTGCAACTGCTTCTCAGAAAGCCTGTGTACTTGGTGGACTGACTCTTTTCCCTTGTTTAAAAAAATTTTTTTTAGCTTTCGTAAAACATGCATAAGGTAAAATATCCCATCTTAAACATTTTTAAATGTATGGTTCAGTATTGTAAAATATATTCTTATTGTTGTGCATCCAATGCCAGAACTTTTTCATCTTGCAAAACTAAAACTGTATATCCATTAAATAACAATTTTTCATATACTTTTTTCTCAGCTCCTGGCAACCACCATTTGGCTTTCTGTTTCTGTAGATTTGACTAGATAGATAACAGTATGAGTGGATCACAGAATGTCTTTTTAAAACATTTTTTTATTAAAAAAATGTTTTTTAATGTTTATTCATTTTTTAAAAATTTTTTTAATGTTTTTATTTATTTTTGAGACAGAGAGAGACAGAACACGAGCAGGGGAGGGTCAGAGAGAGAGAGGGAGACACAGAATCCGAAGCAGGCTCCAGGCTCTGAGCTGTCAGCACAGACCCCGATGCGGGGCTCGAACTCACGGACTGTGAGATCATGCCCTGAGCCGATGTCAGACGCTTAACCGACTGAGCCACCCAGGCGCCCCTAATGTTTATTCATTTTTGAGAGACAGAGCACAAGTGGTGGAGGGGCAGAGAGAGGCAGACACAGCACAGAACCCCACGTGGGGCTCGAACTCATGAACTGCAAGATCATGACCTGAGCTAAAGTTGAACCCTTAACTGACTGAGCCACCCAGGCACCCCATAATGTTTGTCTTTTTGTGACTGGCTTATTTCACTTAACATAATGTCCTCAAGGTTCATCCATGTTGCAGCTTGTGACAGAATTTTTCTGGGTGGACTTACTTTTTTTTTTTTTTTTAACATAATCACCATGCCCAATAGGGGACATGAAGTCACAACCTCAGATCAAGAGTCGCAGGCTCCACCGACTGAGCTAGCCAGACACTCCACTGGCGGGGGGGGGGGGGGGGTGGTGGCATTTTTTTACCCCCAAAAATGAATTTTCTAAGATACTTGCCCAGATTCTTAGATTTCATTTAATATTACGTTTCTCCATGTGTTGAAGGATATGATGCCCCAACACTGCATATTATTATTGTGGACCTAAAAAGTGAAATATGTTCTTAGAAAGCATCCTCTCGTCACTAATATGCTCCTTATGAATATAGCACTTTCTTTGGTATATGTACACATGGGAATATTTATTACCCAGAATCAGCCAGTGTTCTCTTTCATGGGCTGTTTGTTCTCTGTCAGCACACTTGTTCAAAATCATATGAAGAAGTTTAGTGAACAAAAAGGAATGCTGTAAAAAAGCATATTTCAAACATTAAGCATGTATATTGTCTATTGATTCTGAGAATCCCTGAGCAACTTTAATTTAAAATGTTCATTTTCCACACTCCTGCTTCCTGTTACTAGATTCCTTTCTGGGCTCCACTTCAAACCTTGCTTTCTGTGTTCTTTCTTTCTGTTTGGAACATACAGCCTCGCAGAGTTCTTGGAACTCTTCCGAATGTGGTGATTTGGGTCTCTTCCAAGACCTTCATTGAATGCAGATGCACTGCTAACTTCCCCATAGCTGGCCCCTTGGAAACAGGCAGAAGGAAGTCTTGGTGTTTAGTAGAAAACACTTTCTCTGATTCAACCTGGTACAACTATTATTTAGTTTTGTAGCTGTTGGAACTATTCCTTTTCTCTCTCTGCTTCAGGAAGAAGTGTGTGTGTGTGTGTGTGTGTGTGTGTGTGTGTGTGTGTAGGGGGTGATGGAGGAGGGTGATCTAGCTGTGGAGAATTCTATAAATGGGGTCAACATTTCTCCCCCCTACTTGTTTTATTAAGCTATAATTGATATATAATATTGTATTAGCTTAAGGTGTTCAATATAATAACTTGAAATATGTATAAATACAAAATGGTCATCACATAAGTTTAGTTACCATCCATCATCTCACATAGTTACAATTTCTTTTCTTCCTGGGATGAGAACTTTTAAGATCTTCTCTCTTATCAACTTTCAAATATACAACAGTATTGTTAACTATAATCACCACGCTGTACATTACATCCCCAGAAGTCATTTATCTTATAACTGGACGTTTGTACCTTTTGACCACTTTCACCCACTTCCCACCCCTGGCAGAATTTCCTTCATTTTAAATGGCTGAATAATACTCCATTGTGTGTGTGTGTGTGTGTGTGTGTGTACATATATCTAAAAACCATATTTTATTTACCTATTCATCGCTTTTTAAGAATTTTTTTAAAAAGTTTATTTATTTATTTTGAGAGAGAGAGAGAGAGAGCACACGCAAGGTAGGGGCAGAGAGAGAGGGGAGAGATAGAGAATCTGACAGCACAGAGCCAGACGTGGGGCTGGAACTCATGAACTGTGAGGTCATGACCTGAGCTGAAGGCAGACGCTTAACCCGACTGAACCACCCAGGTGCCCCTACCTATTCATCTCTTGATGTATACTTAGGCTATTTCCATGTCTTAGCTATTGTGAGTCATGGTGCAATGAACATAGTGTGCATGTATCTCTTCCAGATAGTGATTTCGTTTACTTCAGATTATACCCAGAAGTGGGATTGCTGAATCATATGGTACTTCTAGTTTTAATTTTTTGAAGAACCTCCATACTGTTTTTCATAGTTGCTGTACCAATGTACATTCCTGCCAACAGTGCATGAGGGTTCCTTTTTCTCTGCTTCCTCACCAACACTTGTTATCTCTTGTACTTTCCAAGATAGTTGTTCTAGTAGCTGTGAGGTGATAGCTCATTGTGGTTTTGATTTGTGTCAACATGAATATTAGTGATGTTGGGTACCTTTTCATGTACATGTTGGTCATTTGTGTGTCTTCTTCAGAAAAATGTCTATTCAGTTTTTAATCAGGTGTTTTGTTTTGTTTTGTTATGGAGTTGTAAGAGTTCCTTATATATATTTTGGATATTAACTTCTTATCAAATACATGATTTTCAAATATTTTCTCCCATTCTATAAGTTGCCTTTTAATGTTGCTGATGTTTCCTCTGCTGTACAGAACCTTTTTAGTTTAATGTAGTTCCACTAGTTTATTTTTTCTTTTGTTGCTTTTGCTTTTTGTGTCATATCTAAAAAAAAAATCATTGCCAAGACTGATGTCAAGGAGCTAACCCCCATGTTTTATTCTAGGAGTTTTACAATTTCATACCTTATATTTAAGTCTTTTATCCATTTTTAAAAATTTATTTATTTTTGAGAGAGAGAGAACGTGTGAGCAGGGGAGGAGCAGAGAGAGAGGGAGGCACAGAACACAAAGCAAGCTCCAGGCTGAACTATCAGCACAGAGCCCAATGTGGGGCTCGAACCCACGAACTGTGAGATTATGACCTGAGCTGAAGTCGGATGCTTAACAAACTGAGCCACCCAGAAGCCCCTCTTTTATCCATTTTGAATTAGGAGGGGAGGAGGATGATCCATATGCAGAAAATTCCCAAAAGGGGTTGACATTACTTATGGAAATATACCCAATGACACTTATCCATTTCCATACTTTCTCAGACCCATAGCTTCTCTGAGTAACATTCACCAGTTTTAAAAGCTAATTTATTTTCAAAAACCCTTTTTATTAATGACCTTCAAGCCTGGCTCTCTACTGTTTCCCCAGTTTCCATTTTCTTTGAATTCATTTGTCTTTTAAGCTTGCCACTAAGGGTATTTTCCTCACCTGGAATAATTTACCCAAGTCCCCATCTACCATTTCTTAAATGTCCTTTAATACCATGTCCTTAATACCATGTCCTTTGAAACTCACCTAAAACTTACCTGTTTCAGGGTTCTTCCCCCTGATTAAAAGGAGCTGCTCTCTATAATAATCTATTTAAATGGAGGTACATTATAATTTATATGAGATCAATTCCTGAAAGACTTGCAAATTATAGATACAATATTTTAATGCAAAGGCAAGCTCTGTACTTTTATTTTGTAAAAAAAAAAATGTTTGCTCTTTATTTATTTTTGAGAGAGACAGAGAGAGGGAAAGTGCAAGTAGGGGAGGAACAGAGAGAGAGGGAGACACAGAAGCGAAAGCAGGCTCCAGGCCCAGAGTTGTCAGCACAGAGCCCAACACAGGGCTTGAACTCAAGAACTGTGAGCTCATGACCTGAGCTACAGTTGGACGCTTAACCAACTGAGCCACCCAGGTGCCCCACAAGTTCTGTACTTTTAAAAGAACGCTAGTATATTACTCTACAATGGGAATAATTACCCTTTTAATTTCTCTATTGTGTAGGAATGTTTGCCTATGTATATATACCTTAAATATAGATGTATATATGTGTATATACATACACATATTAAAGTATAATTAACATGCGGTGTTATATTAATTTTAGGTGTACAGTATAATGATTCAACAATACTATACATTTTTCAATATCCTTCAAGGTAAGTGTACTCTTTTTTTTAAAAAAATTTAAGTGGTTATTTATTTATTTATTTATTTTGAGAGAGAGAGAGATAGAGCTCAAGCAGGAGAGGGGCAGAGAGAGAGGGAGGGGAGGATCCACGCTGCCGGTGCAGAGCCCAATGGAGGGCCTATCTCACGAACTAAGAATCATTACCTGTGCTGAAATCAAGAGTCGGATGCTTAAGTGACTGAGCCACCCAAGCACCCCAAGATAAGTACTCTTAATCCCCTTTATCTATTTTGTCCTTCTTTCCACCCACCTCCCCTCTGGTACCCACCAGTTTCTTCTTTGTATTAAGAGTATGGGTTTTTTTCCCCATTCATATGTGTAATGTTTAATTATTTTGAGGAATTGCAATATAAACATTAAACTGAGGATACCATTTATATTAAAATTTTCTTAAAATTTCCAAACTCAGCAAAGGAGAGTTTGGAAAAAAAATCCCATATATTCACTTATAAACAATTTGGATTCTTTTCCAATGGAATAAAATTAAAATATGTCTTTCTTCTATTCAAATATTTTGTCAGTTTATAAATTTTCCCAGTTGTCTCAAGTTTGCTTTTTGGTTTTACATGAACAGTATGGTTTTTTGTTTGTCTCATTTTTTCTTTGTTTTGTCTCTTAAATTCCACAAGAGTAAAATCATATGATATTTGTCTTTCTGTGGCTTATTTCACATAGCATAACCCTTCTAGGTCCATCCATGTTGTTGCAAAGGGCAAGGTCTCATTCTTTTTTTTATGGCTAAATAATACTCCAGTGTGTGTGTGTGTGTGTGTGTGTGTGTGTGTGTGTGTGTGTACCACATCTTCTTCATCAATTCATCTATGGATGGACACTTGGGTTGCTTCCATACCTTGGTTATTTTATATCATGCTGCAACATACAAGGGTGTGCATATATCTTTTCAAATTAGTGTTTTCATTTTCTTTGAGTAAATACTGAGTAGTGGAATTATTGGATCATAGGGTAATTATACTTTTAATTTTTTAAGGAACCTCTTGTTTTCTACAGTGACTGCACCGATTTATATTCCCAATGGTGCACAAATGTTCCTGTATTGCCACATCATTACCAACACTAGTTATTTCTTGTGTTTTTGATTTTAGCCATTCTGACAGGAAATTTGCATTTCCCTGATAAGTAGTGATGTTGAGCATCTTTTCATGTGTCTGTTGCCCTTGGAAAAATGTCTATTCAGGTGTTGCCCCCTGAGAGGTTTTTGTTGGTGAGCAGTGCCAGATGTTAGATCAGATATTGCCAAGGCTGGACATGCACTGGTTGGCAGGGCACTCTTTATGGACTGCCAGTTATAAACTTCATTTCCTGGGTCTGCAGTTGACCTGGTGTATGTAGTTATCTTCCCTTCCCCACAGGGCAGGAGTCACTTGGAGTGTCTCTGGTCCTTGCCAAGGCTGCCTGTAGGATGAAACATGGCAGGAGCCACTTTGGAGGGATTCCTGCCAAGTGGGGTGGATTGGATGGGACACATCCTCTGTAAAATGTGGGGATGGGGCACACAGTGTTAGCAAAGTAGTTAAGAGTGTTTGTGTTGATTCCTGCAAATATCCAAGCTAGCTAGGCTAGGGGTGGGAGGATGGGTATAGGGGAAGAAATAGAATCTTCCAGCTCTTTTGTTCTTAGAGAAATCTTCTAAACATCTCTAACCTTTCAGCACTGATTCTGAGATTAGTAAATAAATTTTCACATATTCTCCTAGGTGTTTTTCAAACTGCTCCTTCTATGCTCTATCTTGGGGAAGGGGGTGTTGTTCATTATGCTGTCTCTGTAAGAGCAGGGACTCAGTGTGCTATTGCCTCTGGCTCTCCTAGAGCTAAGTTTGTTGCTTTTTAAAGTACCCAGACATAAGTAAGCACTGCTGGCTGTAAAAATTCTCCAAGTTAAGTCCCATTGTGTTTCAAAGCCAGATGTCATGGGGATTCATCTTCTCTGTGCAGGTTTCCCATGTTGGAGTGCCTGGTGTGGGATTTGCTCTTTTCCCTTCTTTGTACTTGTGGTGTCCCTCCTGTTTGTGGTTAGTTTTAGTAAGTGTTTTGTTCTCAATGGTGTCTCCACCTCTCCTACCCTTTTTGATGTGGCCTCCTCTCTACCATTAACTTTGGAAAGTCTGTCTGCCCAACTTTGAGTCATTTTCTGGGTTGGCTCTTATCTAGGTGTGTTTGTAGGACAGAGATTAATTTAGGATCCTCCTACTCTGCCATATTCCTTAAAGTCAAAAACTATTCAATACTCTTGATATATGCTACCTTGCAAATATTTTGGTTATGTGATTAAGCGCAAGGACTCTACTATTTTTCTTTTGTTCCTCTAAAGCAACTGGCATAGTGCTTGGCCTATAGTGGGTGAATAATTTCATAAAATTTTGATAATAGTTCATTTATTTAGATTTAAAATTATGATTTGGGACTAGAGGTTTATTTTTATTTCTTTTTTTAAAACATCTTTATTGAGATATAATTGATATACAATAGGGTGCCAGAAAGAATATAATTGTTTTTTTCACACAAACACACACAGGCATATCAATTATATATCCATAAGACTATCACCACAATTAAGAGTAAGAATATAATCATTACTCAAAAAATATTCTGTGCCCCTTTGGAATAGTACATTCCTCTCCTCTCTGCCCTTTCCTTCATCCCAGGAAATAACTTATCTGCTTTCTGGAACGGCAGGTTTTGCATTTCCTAGAAGTTTATGTAAATGGAATCATACAGTATATGTCATCTTTAGTGTTGCTTGTTTCACACAGCATTTTAAAATAAAGTTACTGTGAATATTCATGCACAAGCATTCATTTCTCTTGAGTATATATGAGTGGAATGGTAAGATTATATATGATACATATGTTTAACTTTTTAAAAAATGTGTATTTATTTATTTTGAGAGAGAAAGAGAGAGAGAGAGCACATGAGGGAAGAGGCAGAGAGAGAGAGAGAGAGAGAGAGAGAGGAGAGAGAATCCCAAGCAGGCTTTGTGCAGTCAGCTCAGAACTGTGAGAAGATAACCTGAGTCAAAATCAAGAGTCAGACGCTTAACTGACTGAGCCACCCAGGCACTCTTGTAGGTTTAACTTTTTAAGAAACTTCCAAAAACTGGGTATACTTCCCTACTGGCATTATATGAACTTTCCAGTTCTTCTGCATCCATACCCACACTTGGTATAGTCAATGTTTTTAGTTTCAGATATTCTAATGTAGTGGTTTTAATTTGCATTTTCTTAATGACTGATGATGTTAAACAGGTGCTTACTAGTCATCCATATATCTTCTTTGGTGAAGCGTCTGTTCAAATCTTTTGCTCATTTTTTAATGGATTGCTCGTTTCTCATTATTAAGGTTTGAGTATTTTAGTCTATTTTGGATATAAGTCCTTCATCAGATATGTGATTTGCAAATATTTTTTCTTGGTCTGTGGTTTAGTTTTTAATTTTTGGACAGTATTTTTCCGAAAGCAGGTCTAAATTTTGATGAAGTCTAGTTTACTAGTTTTCTATTTTATGGATCATGCTTTTGGAATAGTATTGAGAAATCTTTGCCCAACCCAAAGTTACATAGGCTTTTCTTCCTTGATTCATTAAGTTTTATAGTTTTAAGTTTTACATTTTTGCTTTATGATCCACTTTAAGTTATTTTGATATGATGGTGGTATGGGCCAAAGTTCTCCAAGGTTCTTTTTTTGCATATGAATGTTCAATTTTATAGCATAATTTGAGTTGCTTTTGCAGCTTTGTTGAAAGAAGCTCCTTTTGCAACTTCGTTGAAAATCAAGGGACCCTATATATGTGGGTCCATGTTTTAGTCTGTTCAGGCTACCATAGACTTGGCCACTTATAAACAACAAATACCGATTTCTCACAGTTCTGTTGTGCCCTCATGACCTAATCATCTCCCAAAGACCCTACCTCCTGATACCGTCACTTCAGGGAGTAGGTTTTGGAGGGATTTTGTGGTGGTGGTGGGGTTCAGAACTGATGGCCAAGAAAGAATTCTTGAAGATGTCTTTGGTGCAAAAAAGTGATTTTTTTAAAGCACGGGGACAGGGCCATAGGCAGAAAGGGCTGCACTGGGATTGTGAAGAGTAACTGATTATATACTACATACACTATGGAGTTGGGGGAGGTAAAGTCAAGAGGAAGTTTCTTTTTAAAAAATTTTTTTTAACGTTTATTTATTTTTGAGACAGAGAGAGACAGAGCATGAATGAGGGAGGGTCAGAGAGAGAGGGAGACACAGAATCTGAAATAGGCTCCAGGCTCTGAGCAGTCAGCACAGAGCCTGACGCGGGGCTCAAACTCACGGACCGCAAGATCATGACCTGAGCCGAAGTCGGCCGCTTAACCGACTGAGCCACCCAGGCAACCCCAGAAGAAGTTTCTTAAAGGGATTTCCGTGTGCTTAAGAAGACTCCTAGATTACTGGAGGTCTAGCTATTGTCAAGTTAAGGTTGTTTTTCCCTCTAGCAAAGTATTAACATTAAGATGGTAGGGATTTCCTGGGCTTTAGACTATTAATAAGATTGCCCCCCCCCCCCTTTTTTTGTAATTGTACTAAGATATTTGTAAACTGATGGAGACTCTCATCCTTTGTTGTCCTTTCCTTTGTTCTTGGACAGCAAGAAGTGCCTTAGGAAGATCACACATACCCCACCTGGGGTGTGGAAGTATGCTAGCTTGTGCTTTGTCCTCAGCTTGTCTTATGGTCCCTCATCAAATTGCAACATATGAGTTTTAGGGGGAGAGAAATATTCAGATCATAGCATTCTGCTCTTGTGTTGCAGGCAGGATTCTTTACCTCAATACCTGGGTTTGTTGTTTCATTGCTTTGAAGAATGAAGAGGTAGACAAAGAATAAAATGAGCAGCAGGCAAAAGTTTATTAGAGTATAAGATTAGAAAGTAAGAATAGTATGAAATCTCTCTTTGAAGAGAAGGGGCATTTGAAAATAAATGTCTGAGACAATAGGCAAGGGACTTTGTTATATAGGTTTTTGGTGGGCTCCTTTTCCCTTGTTTCTTCTCAGGTTCTACCCTTATTGGCTAGGTAACTCTAAATGCTTGGTCATTCCTTTTTGATTGGCTCCTTTCCGTTGTAAGAGGGGTGGTCTATGGCCATACCGATCTTTGTGAGTCGTGCTGTTTCATGGTCTACTACTTGTTTTTAGTTAGGTCTTTTGTCAAATTCTTGAGGGAAACCAGAAGGGGAGTAGGTGGTGTCTGTTACCTTCTTAAGAGGAACTTCTTTGTTTTGTTTTTAATTTTTATTTATTTATTAAATATTTGTTTATTTATTTATTTATTTATTTATTTATTTTTGATATAATTTATCGTCAGATTGGTTTCCATACAACACCGGTGCTCATCCCAACATGTGCCCTCCTCAATGCCCATCACCCACTTTCCTCTCCCCATCAACCCTCAGTTTGTTCTCAGTATTTATGGTTTGCCTCCCTCCCTCTCTGTAACGTTTTATTCCCCCCTTCCCCTTCCCCATGGTCTTCTGTTAAGTTTCTCAAGATCCACATATGAGTGAAAACATGGTATCTGTCTTTCTCTGACTGACTTATTTCACTTAGCATTATACCCTCCATGTTGCTGCAAATGGCCAGGTTTCATTCTTTCTCATTGCCAAGTAGTATTCCATTGTATATATAAACCACATCTTCTTTATCCATTTGTCAGTTGATGGACATTTAGATTCTTTCCATAATTTGGCTATTGTTGAAAATGCTACTATAAACATTGGGGTACATGTGCCCCTATGCATCAGCGCTCCTGTATCCCTTGGGTAAATTCCTAGCGGTGTTATTGCTGGGTCATAGGGTAGTTCTATTTTTAATTTTTTGAGGAATCTCCATACTGTTTTCCAGAGTAGCTGCACCAGTTTGCATTCCCACCAACAGTGCAAGAGAGATCCCATTTCTCCACATCCTCGCCAGCATCTATAGTCTCCTGATTTGTTCATTTTAGCCACTCTGACTGGTGTGAGGTGGTATCTGACTGTGGTTTTGATTTGTATTTCCCTGATGAGGAGTGATGTTGAGCATCTTTTCATGTGTCTGGATAGCCCTGCCTGTAGGGCTCTGGGTGGCCAGCCCAGGAGCACCTGCGTCCCTGGGCCTGCCCCCGCAGGTATTCTCTGCAGTGATTCCACCTCCATGATAGCTTTGTGCCTGGGTCAACAGCACTTGAATCTCCCTGAAGCTGGAGTCAGGTGGTGGCTCTACTACTCTGGGTTTATGGGGGTGACCCTACTTCCAAGGCTCTGTTGGGTATTGCCTTAATGGGGTTTCTCTATGATCCTGTCCACTCTGGACCTGTGACGGGAAGGCAGCTCCAAAATCTCTATGGGGTTTTTGACTACAGATCCTGACTTGTACTTAGATGGCTGACTAATCTCCCCATTGTCTTGATGAATAGCTCCTAGCTTCTGTTGAGATAGCTTATCCATAATAATCCAAAATAATCTCTTTATCTAATTTGACCGTGTACTTTTTGTTCTCTCCCTAACAGGATTTCTTGTTTTTCCCAATATGAATAAAATTTTCCCAAATTTTAAAGTTCTGCTTCCAGTTTGATTAGCAATTGTCATTTCTCCTTGCATTTTACTATAAGAAGTCAATAGAAACCAAGACACAAACTTCCACACTTTGCTTGCATGTTTCCTCTGCCAAATAATCTAATTTCAACACTCACAAGTTGTATCTTCCACAAAAGAATAGGACACTAACACAATTCAACCAAGTTCTTTGCCACTTTATGACAAAGGTCACTCCTCCTCCATTACCCAATAATATAGTCTTCCTTTCTGTATGAAATCTGATGAAGTTAAATCATATATCAGGACCCACAAAATGGAGGCCACCTTAGTGGCCTGACTCACATCACAAATCTAAACCTACATCAGCTTGCACTTACAGGAAATACCTGTCAAGAAAACTTAGCATATGCTAGTCATAATCTACCAACTCAGCTTTAGGTAGTTTATTTTACCCTCGACCTGCCAGCCTTATTAGGAAATCCTGGACTTCTAGCCAATCATGCCCTGTTTCTGAATTGCCTCTTCAAACATTTGATAAAACCAATTTTGACCAAAATCTCTTGGAGAAAGTGGTCCACTGCTAATGCAGCACTGATGTTGGCATCTCTAGCCTCCATAAGTGTGAGAAATAAATGTTTGTTGTTTATAGGTAACCCAGTCTGTGGCATTTTGTTATAGCAGTCCAAGTAGACTAACATAGTCTTTAATTGATTTCAGCAATAGTTTATAGTTTTTAGTGTGCATGTATTGCACACCTGTTGTCAGATTTATCCTTAAGCACTTCATATTTTTCATGCTATTGCAAATGATATTCTTTAAATTAAGATAGTTTTCTCATTAATGCCTTTTATCAGGTTAAGAAAGTCCCATTTTATTCCTGGATTATCAAGAATTAAAAAAAAAATAGGAGTGGATGCTGGATCTTGGCAATTCTTTTTCCACAGTAATTGATATTATGATATGGTTTTTTTTTTTATGTTGTGAATTGCACTGATTGATTTTGAATATTAAACCAACTTCACATTCCTGGAATAAATCCCATTTGTTCATGATGAATTATTCTCTTACTCTACTGTTAAATTTAACTTATATTCATAAGGGATATTAGTCTGTATGTTTTTTTTTATTATAGTATCTTTATCTGGTTTTGGTTAAAGAGTAATGCTGGCTGAAAGAATGAGTTAAGATATATTTTCTAGGTAAGTTTGTAAAGAATTTTTTTTTCTCTTCTTGACTTGAGTTTTGGTAGTTTGTACTTTTCAAAGAATTTATCTATTCATCCGAATCATTGAATTTTGGATATGAAGATAATTATACTGGGGTGCCTGGGTAACTCAGTTGGTTAAGCGTCTGACTCCTGGTTTTGGCTCAGGTCATGATCTCACAGTTAGTGGGTTCAAGACCCTGTGCTGGGCTCTGTGCTGGCAGTGTGGAGCCTGCTTGGGATTCTGTCTCTCTTTCTCTGCCCCTCTCCTGCTTGTGCTCTCTCTCTCTCAAAATAAATAAACTTACAAAAAAAGACAGTTATACCTTTCCCTTATAATTCTTTTATTTCCCCTCTAATCCATAGTGATGTCATGTCTCTCATTCCTGATTTAGTAATTTATGTCTTCTCTCTTTTCTTCCTGATCAGCATGGCTAAATATTTGTCTATTTTGTTATCCTCCCAGAGAACAAGCTTTTTGTTTTATTAATATCTTCTATATGTTGGTTTGTTAGTTCATTGATTCCTGTCTGATTGTCAGTATTTTCTTTCTTTTGTTAATTTTTAATTTTGGTCTTCATTTTTTTTTAAGGTGTAAACTGAGGACATTGATTTGACTTATTTTCTTTTTTCATATATCTAATTAGTTTTATTTTTCCCTGATTTTCTTGTACCTCAAAAATTTTTATATATGTATTTTCTATCAACTTAAAGTACTTTATAATTTCCTCTTTGTTTCCTTCACCCCCCCCCCCCCCCCACACCTTTTTGTTTCTAGATTTGCATTACTTTTTTCCAGGTATTTGGGGATTTTCCCAATATTATTCCATTGAGGTCTGAGAACAATTTCACATGACTCAAATTTTTGTAAATGTATTGGGACTTGTTCTATGGCACAGAAAGTCACATATGTATATGTGTATATATGTATATATATCACATTTTCTTTATTGACTCATATTGATGGTCATTTATATTATTTTCATGTCTTAACTATTGTAAATAATGCTTAAATGAACATGAGGTATATATATCTCCTTGAGATAGTGATTTATTTTCCTTCAGATATATACCAAGAAGTGAGATTGCTGGATCACATGGTAGTTCTATTTTTAATTTTCTGAGGAAACTTCAGAGAGTTTTCCATAGTGGTTGTACAAATTTACATTCCCACCAATACTGTATAAGAGTTACTTTACATCCTTGCCAGAACTTGTTATCTCTTGTCTTTTTGATGATATCCATTGTGGTTTTGATTTGTGTTTCCCTAATTATTACTGATGTGGAGCATCTTTTCATGTACTAGTTGGGTATTTGTATGTCTTCTTTGGAAAAATGTCTATTCAGGTCTTCGCCCATTTTAAAAATTAGATTTTTTTTTTGCTATGGATTTGTATGAGTTCTTTATGTATTTTGGATATTAACCCTTTATCAGATGTGTGGTTTGCAAATGTTTTCTCCCATTTCGTAGTTTGTCATTTTGTTGGTCATTTCTTTTGCATTGTAGAAACTTCTCAGTTTGACATAGTCCTACTTATTTTTCTTTTATTGCTTGTGCTTTTGGTATCATCCAAAAATCATTGCTGTGACCAATGTCAAGGAGCTTTTTCCCAATGTTTTCTCTTGGGAACAGTTTCAGGATTTACATTTAAGTTTATAATCCATTTCAAGTTAATTTTTGTGAGTGGTGTAAGATAAAGTTCCAACTTAATTTGTTTTGCATGTCATGTGATTATCCAGTTTTCTCAGCACCATTTATTGAAGAGACTATTCTTTCCCTTGAGTATTCTTGGGTTGCTTGTCAAATATTAGTTGACTAGGTATGGGTTTGTTTTTCTGAGCTCTCCATTCTGTTGCATTGGTTTATATGTCTATTCTTATGCAGTACCACATTGTTTTGATTATAGTATATATAATATAGTTTGAAATCAAGAATGTGGTGTCTTTAGTTTTTTCCTTCTTTCTCAGAACTCTTTTGGCTAATCTGGGTCCCCTGTGGTTCCATTTAAAAAAGGATAGATTTTGGACTCTGTATTCATGTGGTTCTATAGGCAGAGCTTTATGGTTAGATGGGGCCTCAGCCCGAGCTTGCAATCAGGTAGGCTGTTCACTATGTTCTGCTGTTGGATAAGGTCTCTGGCCGGTGCCTGATTGGGAGGGGGCCTCCACCTGTATCCCATAGCTGGTTGGGGCTAGACACTGTGCTTCATGGTCAGGTGGAGTTGCTGTCTGTGCTCACTCATTGGGTAAGGCCTCAGGGTATGCTCTATGATTAGGCAGGGTCACTGACTGAGCTTTCTGTCTGGACCAGGCCTTGGGGTATGCTCATCAATCAGAGCCATAGGCTGGGCTCTGTTTTTAGGCAGGGCTGTAGGCTGGGCTTCTTGCCTGGGTGATACTATAGGTTGATCTCTGAGGATGCTCAGGGTCACTGTTTAGATTCCCTGGTTATGTGGGACCAGTGGCTATAATTAACAGTTATGCAGGGCTGCTGTCTTGGCTCCTTCTAGAAGTAGGGCTTTAGGATGGTGTCTGTGTTTGCCTGAGTTAACTGGCCAGGCTTTCTGCCGGGCATGATTGGAAGTTACATTCAGTAGTTAGGCAGGGCTGTGAACTTATTTCCTGGCAAGGTGGGGTTGTAGAACAGACTCCACGGTCAGTTCTGCTTGTTGGTTTGGGATCTAAATAAGACAGAACTGCACACCAAGCATTCTGGCCAGATGGGGCCTCCAGCTTGGTTTTGCAGATGAGAGTTCTCTGCTCTGTTACTGCTGTAAGCAGGAATGCTGTCCACCAAGATCTTAGCACTGGTTGCTGTAGGCTTTGCCCCCATTCTCCATCTCAATCTGATCCCCAGTGGTTGAACCCTGCAGCAACCATGAAGCAACACCTGAGGGATCTCTCAGGAAGTGTTCTGCAACACTGGGTGAGTTGGATGTCCACCTTGGGCTCTCTTTTCTCACTGGAAAAACTGTAGGCCCATGGAGACCCTGTCAGTGCAGGATTGTGCTAGCTTGATGCAGTCAGGATGTAGTCACTCTTCTTACCCTTCTAATGTGTTTCTTCTTAGTCTCTGTGGTCCAGAGTGGTGCTGCAGTCTCACTCTCTGGGCTTTGGAATTTTCACAATGTTGTCTTGTCTATGGATAGGAAGTCTTCTTGTGAGGGGACTGAAGTCAGGAATGATTTATGTCACTATCTGATGAATATGGATCTATGAAAAATTTTTTATTTTGTTTTGTTTTAAAAAATAATCTCACTGAGAAGATGTTGATTCATTATCTTACTGAGTAAAAGTACTAGATTGGCAATTTTTTCTTTCAGTACTTTTGAAGATGTTGGTTTCCTGTTTTTTGGTTTGCCTAGTTTTTGACAAAAAGTCTGCTGTCATCCTCACCTTTGTTCTTTTGTCAGTAATGTCTTGTTTTTCTAGTTGTTTTCAGGATTTTCTTTTATTCCCTGGTTTTAACTAATTTGATTATGGTGTGTATTGGTATAGGTTTCCTGTTTGTGTGTGTGTGTGTGTGTGTGTGTGTGTGTGTTGTTCATTGAAATTCCTGTATCCGTGGGTTTTCATCAAATTTAGGTTTTTTGGCCATTATTTCTTCAAATTCCTCCCTTCTCCCAACCACTATTGGCATCTTTAGTACCATAATACTAGGTTTTTTGAAATTATCCCACAGCTCAATGCTACTCTGTAATTTTTTTTTCAGTTTTTTCTCTCTGTGTTTTGAATAGTGCCCTTTTCTAGGTCTTCAAGTTCCCTAACCTATTCTACTACAACGTCTAATTTATTATTAATCAATACAGTGTGTTTTTCATCTTAGATATTGTAGATTCTATCTTTGCATATTATTAAATATTGTACAGAAGTATACAAAGTGAAATAACAAAGCACAATGTGAAGAGGTAGTCAATTTTACCTGATGAGGGGGAAAGGAAGGCTTCAGGCTTCAACATATGTTGAGTCCTAAGGAATTTGTAGAACTTTTATGGAGGACAATAGAAATGGAAGTTTGCCAGAGAGAATTACAGGTGTGTGAAAGAAGTGTAGAACAACGTGGTTTAATTCCTACAAAAAGTTCACAATGGTTCAAGTACAGATTTGAGGCAGAAACCTCGGAAGTTAAGGTCAAATGTAATTAGGGACAGATAATGGCCCTACAACACATTAAAATTTGATTACTTCTGCAATAGGAAGATGAGAATGGCTTTAAACAGGAGAAGTAATGTGATTTGATTTGCATTTTAGAAAAAAGCACCCTGGAGGAAGTGACTATTTAGGAGTGTGTTTGTGTATGTGTGTATGTATGTGCATGTGTGTGTATGTACATGTATGTGTGTGTAGAGGGGGTTAAATGCAGATTAGTAAGACAAATTATAAGTATTTTTATGATAAAAGATGTCAGATATAGTGATAGTCTGAGCTGAAGCAATCCTGGTGGGGTTGAAGAAGAGAAATAAAATGTAGAACCACAATGACTTGCTTAAGATTACATACAGAATATGAGGAAATGGGAAGATTCAAGTATCATTCCTAGGGTCTGGCTTAATTGACTAGATAGATTAAGCAGAAGGAAGAGTTGATTTAGATCTAAATTTGGATTTAGATCTGTTAAATTGGAAGCAGTTTATCTAGATGGAGATGTCCAGTGGGCAATTGTATTAATAGGTCTTTAATTCATGATACATGGCTAAGATAGAGGTATAGATTTGTGACTATTGGAGTCTAGTTAAAGCTGTAGGATGTGTGAAAATGAGACCACTGTAAGGAAATGAAATGAGCGAGAAGAGGGTGCAATAAAAAATACAAGAAAATTTAAATTTGATATTTAAAGAGGGGATAAAAAAAAGAGTGGGATGAGGAGGTGGGACAAATAGAAGCACAATAAATAAAAGAAGGCAGTCATAGAAAAAGAGGGAGAAAGAGGAAAGTATGTCTTAGTAACTAAGGAAAAAGAAAGCTTCAGGAGGGAAGGAATGGTTTGAGTATGGTGCAGTTGGAGACAGTAAGAATTTTAGTGGGGGTAGATAGAAACTGGATTATAGTGAGTTAAAAGTAAATGGGAGATAAGGAAGTAGAGCTGGTAAGTTTAGATTATTCTTTGGATTATGAAATGAACAAGACAGATAAAATACTAACTAGAGGAAAACAAGTTGCAAAGGAAGGGATGTATTAAGGTAAGAAGTTCCCTGAAGAAACAGGTTAATTTAATGGGCAAATTAGCAATCTTTAGACTTGAGAGTCAGAAATAATTAGGTAGAAATATTGCTATGTCCCTGACTGTTTATATAATCTTAGGTGAATTGTAAAACCTCACTATGGCAGTTTTCTTATTTGTAAGATGGGGACAATAATAATATTTACCGCATAGACAGGTATAGATCATGGTTTTGTGGAATTTTGAAGTTCATACAGTTTGGGGGCCTTTTCAAGAAGAGTAATACAAGGGGCACCTAGGTGGTGTAGTCAGCTAAGTGTCTGACCCTGGATCTCTGCTCAGGTCATGATCTCATAGCTCATGAGTTTGAACCCCAAGTCAGGGTCTGTGCTGATGTATGTGGAGCCTGCTTGGGATTCTGTCTTCCCTCTCTCTGTCCCTCCCCTGCTTGTGCTCTTGCTCACATGTGCGCTCTCTCTCTCTCAAAATAAATAAATAAAACTTAAAATACAAAATTAGATATGCTTTGGATATGACTTGTGCAGTTGAATGTTTTGAGGTTTGAGGTTTAAGGTTTAAGTTTAAGGCCTCACTGTAAATCTGCCACTACTCATCAAATTCAGTCTCAGAGGATTCAGTGCTATAATGAAGTAGACCACAGCCTAATGTCTGGTATATAGAAAAGGTCTCAATAAATACGGTTATTATTTGAGCCTGTTTATAGACTGATGTGTAGACTCTGTTGAGAGGGAGAGAGTAAAGATACAAGATAGAGATCACTGATAGAGCAAGACCCAGTGAAAATGAGTTGTTAGAAGATAGAGACAGGTGAAGAGAATAAGGTTTCAGAAAGAACAAAGTCTTTTCTTAGTTTGATGAAAAGGAGGTTATGCATGTACACAAAGTTTGTAGGTGTATGAGAACTCTGGATTCAAGAAATCAAAAAATAATTGCCTCTGTCTTATCTTGAGGCAATTCACCTGTTGTCTATGGGAGAACCCAGGTTGATACGCTGTTGAGGCAAAATCACCTGTTGTCTATGGGAGAACCCAGGTTGATACGCTGTATTAAAGAACACCTGTATTATTGCTGCCATTACAAATTACCACAGATTTAGTGGCTTCAGACAATACAAGTTTAGTATTTTATAGTCTGCAGGTCAGAAGTCCAAAATGGAACTGCCATGGCTGTGTTCCTTTTGTAGGCTCTAGTGGAGAATCTATTTATTGTCATTTCCAGCTTCTAAAGGCTGCGTGCATACCTTGCACAAACACTCAGAGCCCCAGTTTGGCGGCCTCCTTGTCTTTTCGGAATGACGTCACTCGGCCTCTGGAGCTACTGCAGCTGCCCAGGCCCAGGAGTCGGTCCACTCCCATTTCTGTGTCCCTCTCCTTCCCGCCCACAAACCTCAACCAAGTCCTCCTTGCTCTGGCCAGTGGCTGCTCCCTCATGTTCTTTTAGACTAGTGCCTCCAGCACGACCTTTGCCTCTAGCGCAGCCTGCCTCATTGCTGCCACCAATTCCTGCAGCCTTATTCCCCTGCCCCTGCCCGGCCCCCTGTCCGACCCCCTTGGTGGAATGTATTCTGTATTCTTTCCTCTCCCTGTCCTCACACATCCACCTAGTTGCTAGATCCCACTGAATTACTTGGGTTGAATATCTTTCAAATCTACTCACATCTCTGTCTTTATTATCTGGCTTACTGAAACTGCATTCTGATGGATTTTTCTGTCTCCATTTTTGTACCATTGGAGTCCTTTCTCCACAATCATCTGATGTGGTCTTTCAAAAATGTGCTATAAACCTAAGCCTGTTAGGCTCCTGCATTAAACTGTTTAGTGACTTTGATGTGGAAATGTTGGGGCTTGGAGCCAATAGGAGCTGTCTTAGGTGTAAAAAGGTGGTTTAATTGAAGCACCAGGACAGGGGTGCTTGGGTGGCTCAGTGGGTTAAGCCTCTGACTTTTGATTTTGTCTAGGTCATGGTCTCTGGATGGTGAGTTTGAGCCCTGCTTTGGGCTCCAGACTGAGCAAGGAAACTGCTTGGGATTCTCTCTCTCTCCCTCTGCTGTTCTCCCCTGCTGGCATTCTCTCTTTCTCTCTAAAATAAAAGAAAGAAAAAAAATATTAAAGCATGGGGACAGGACTCTTGGGGAGAAAGAGCTGTCCTGGAGTTGTGCCAGGTGACTGATTACATACCTTCAAGTTGGGAGGGAGGTGAAGTTTAGTGTAAGTCTCTAAGGAATTTTGGAAGTAAGGTTTCCAGCACCTTGAGGAACTAGTTATTGTTAGGAAAAGGTCATTTACCACTGTCTAGTAAAACCTTAGTCATGAGACCCTTCAGATGTATATCAGTAAGCCATATGCTTGGACGATGATTGTTAACATAGATCTTGGGGGGGTTAGAGATAAAGGACATTTCCAAAGTAATTTTTGTATGTTGAGGTAGACTTACAGGGTCCTGGGGTTGGGGGAGGGATAATATTAAGCTAATATTGCCTTTTGCCCTTAGCAAAGTGTTAACATCTGAGACAGCTGAGTCCTAGAGGAAGGTCATTGTGTCTGCTTCAAGGACTTGTCAATGGGCTGTATACTGAAAGGGAATTTAATTTTTTTCTTTTGCCTTTGTTTCCACATCAGACTTCCCATTGGCTTTTAGATAAAGTTCTTCCTTTCTTACCAGGGCTAATCAGAAACTTGACAGATAGGTCCTGGGCTGTCTCTCCAAATTAACCTCTTGCCACTCAACCCTCACCCGCTATGTTCCAACCATACCTACTTTGCATATGATAATTCTTTCTGCCCTGAATGTTCTCATTTTGGTCTTTTCCCCTCCTTCCCTAGCATTCCCTCCTATTCTGCCTGGCTACTCCAAGCCTACATTTCAGTTTTAATGTAATCATCTCTTTTGGGGGGTGTATCCCCTTTCTTAGAGCTTTCTGTGCTCTTTGATTTAGTTTTAGATTAGATTAAATCAGGTTTTCTTATTATTTCCTCTTCCTTGTACCCTGTATTTCCTTAGTTCAAACATTCATTGCATTTTATTTAACTACTTATTAATTTTTTCTACTTCCAAATAGACTGTGAACTCTATAAGGGCAGTTGACTGTGTTTTCTCTGGCTACTACGTCTAAGTACCCAACACAGTGCTTGTTGCTTAGTAACCTTAAATAAATATTTGTTGAATAAAATGTAAAAATTGATGTTGAAAATTATAAAAAAGGTTGGCAATAATACCTACCAAAGTATCACAGAGTCTTATATTAAATAAACTGTACATTGTAAGTGGAATGGATTTTTGATGATTATATTTCTCTGTACTTTTTGTTGTACAGGTAATAGAAATAAATTACTGTATTTTTATGAAAGCCTCAGATGTGCATGAACACATAGAGCAATAAAGTTCATCTTCATTTTCCACCTTACATATACACATTCTATTATATGATTTCACTCACATGTGGAATTTAAGAAACAAAACAGATGAACGGAGGGGAAGGGAATGAAAAATAAGACAAAAATAGAGAGGGAGGCAACCATAATAGACTCTTAAATATAGAGAACAAACTGAGAGTTGCTGGAGGGGAGGTGGTTGGGGAGATGGGCTAAACTGGTGATGGGCATTAAGGAGGGCACTTGTTGGGAAGAGCACTGGGTGTTATATGTAAGTGATGAAACATTGGGTTCTACTCCTGAAGCCAATACTACACTGCATGTTAACTAACTTGAATTTAAATGTTTTGATATGTATCCTTTGAGATTTTTCTCGCTGCATTAATATATGTTTATACACATATAATCTACAGAAGTACATACAGGTTATTTAAACAAATAAAATAATAATTTATGCATAATTATACAATTTTCAATGGACATGTCTTAGTGGTTATTCCATAGTGATATACAAAGTTCCTATTCTTAATAGCTGCATATCATTACAAAATATTTTGGATATATCCCAATTTATTAAAGTGACCTCTGTTTTGACAGACATTTGTATTATTTAAGAATTTTCACTATCATAAATAATGCTATAATAAACATTCTTGTTAAAATATTTTTGTGCATGTATTTGGACATTTCTATAAGATAGATTCATGGTTGTAAAATTATTCTGTCAAAGAATATGTAAAATTTTAACTTTGAAAAATAATATTGAATTGTTTTACAAAAGGATTTTGTTAATTGGTTTTCTCATGAAGTATGCATAAGATTGTTCCTTTCCCCAAATCCTTGTGAACTGTGGATATACTCACTATTTTAATTTTTGCCATTTTGATGGTATAAGGTGACATCTCATGTTAGGTTTCATTTTCACAATTACTAGAAAATTTGAACATATTTTCTTTAAAAATTTTTTTAAAATGTTTATTTATTCTTGAGAGAGACAGCGTGCAAGTAGGGGAGGGGCAGAGAGAGAGGGAGACATAGGATCCAAAGCAGGCTCCAGGTTCTGAACTGTTAGCCACAGAGCCCAACGTGGGTCTCAAAGTTACAAATCGTGAGGTTGTGACCTGAGCTGAAGTCAGACACTTAACCAACTGAGCCACCCAGGTGCCCTGAACATATTTTCTTATGCTTTTTTGCCTACGTGAATTTCAAATTTTTGAATCTAGTTCAAAATGCATGAACTATATATTTAAAGTTAATTTTTCTATTGACTTGTCTGTTTATTTATTTATTATTTTTTAAAATTTTAAGTAGGCTCCACACTCAGCATGGAGCCCAACACGGGGCTTAAACTCAAGTGAGATCAAGACCTGAGCTGAGATCAAGAGTTGGACACTTAGCTGACTGAGCCATGCAGGCGCTCCTTTTAGAAGTGCCCAGGTGTCTTTTTAGAAGGTCTTTATATATTCTTTGTTAGTTACATATGTTGCAAATATGTCTTTTAAGTTTTGCTCGTGATATCATGCAATAAATAGAAATTTTAAAATCATGTAATCAAATCTTTTCATTTTTTCCTTGCTGGATTTTGAGCTTTGAGTGTAAGCCTATTCCTATCCCAAGCTTATAAAATTTTACATTACTTTTCTTTCTTTCTTTCTTTCTTTCTTTCTTTCTTTCTTTCTTTCTTTCTTTCTAGAAAGGGAAAGTGCTCAAGCATGAGTGGAGGAGGGGCAGAGAGAGAGGGAGACAGATTCCCAAGCTGACAGCTCAGAGAGTGACACAGGCCTTGAACTCACAAACCATGAGATCATGACCTGACTCAAACCAAGAGTTGGACAGTTAACCAACTCTGCCACCCAGGTGCCCCTACATTTCTTTTCTTTCTAATACTTTGTAGCTACTTAGCATTTAATATTTTAATTGATTTAGAACTTGTTATATGGTATGAAGTTGGAACTCAATGTAGGTTATTTCCCAGACGGTAGATATATATCCAAACCATTTTACTGAATTGCATATTCTTTCACCAGTGATTCGAAATATCGTATTTTTACAATTAGAAATTTTTGTATCTATGGATCTATTTCTGGGCTTTATATTCAGTTTCCCTACTTATTTGTTAATGTTTTTCTTTTCCAAATTTGTCCGTTTAAGTCACTATTTATTTTGCATACTTTGCATGATTTGATAAAGCATATCCCCCTGTCACTGTTCTTTCTCTCTTCCATATATATATATTGTGGAATTAGTCCTCCAAATTTCATAAAAATGGTGTTGGAGTTTTTGCTTGGTATAACACTGAATTTAAGGATTGCTATCTGCAGAATAGACATATTGACAATATTGACCTAACCTCTCAATTTGTTTCATTGTCTATGAAATAGAAATAACTTCATGTGTTATTTTAAGGTATAATATGATATAATCCATGTGCAGTGCTTGAACCAGAGTCTGCTACATTAAAAGCACTCAACAAAAGTTAGTCGTTTTAATTACCTTTATTATTATGAACATGGTCTGTCTCTCTTTTTATTCAGGTCTTTATCCCCCTTGATATTATTCTCCAAGGAGTTAGTCTTTTTTTTTTTTTTTTGTATAGAATTTGCATATTTAAAAAATGTTTATTTACTTATTTTGAGAGAGAGGGCAAGGGAGCAAGAGAGTTAATCCCAAGCAGGCTCCATGCTGTCAATGCAGAGCCTGACACAGGGCTCCATTTCAGGAACCAAACCATGAGATCATGACTTGAGCTGAAATCAAGTCAGACACTTAACCCACTGAGCCACCCAGGCGCCCATGAATTTGCACATTTTTAATGTTTGTTTCTAGATATTTTATGGTGTAGTTACTATTATGAATGAACTTTTTCTTTCCTGAATCATGTTTTCTTTATTGTTCGTTTAATTTTTATTCATATGTATTAAATGCAATAAAATGCATAGATCATAAGCATTTAGTTCAAAAGTTTGACATATGAATACATCCATATAAACATCATCAGGATTAAGATATAGAACATTTCTATTACCCCTAAAAGTTACCCTGTGCTTCTTTTCAGTCAATATGCCCCTTCCCACAAATATTGTTTTGATTTTTATCATGTCTTAGGTATCTATTGCTGCATAAATGATTATCCAAAACTTTGTGGCTTAAAATACTAAGCAATACTTATTACATTTTGTAAGTTTTGTGGGTCAGGAATTTGGGACTCCATTGTTTAGATGGTTTCACTGGAGCCTTTCTTGAGATTGTGTCACATGTCAGCAAGGCCCAGGATTGTAGTTATCTGAATGTTTGAATGGTGGCTTATTCACAGGGCCGGCAAGTTCTTCCTCACATGAGCCTTATGCAAGTCTGCTTAAGTGTCCTTGTGCTATGGTGGCTGGCTTCCCAGAGTCAGCAATTCAAGTGAGGCTGAGGCAGAAACTGCAATGTATTTTATGACTTAACTCTGGAAGTCATGCACTGTCACTTCTACAATATTGTAGTGGTCACGTGGCCAGACATGATTCAGTGTAGGAAGGGACTACACAAGGATATGAAAACCAGGAGGCAAAGATCATTGACGGCATCTTGGAGGCTGACAAACACATATCACTATATATATTTGTTTTACTTTTTTTGAAATTCATATAAATGGAATCATACAGTATATAGACTTTTGTATTTATCTTCTTTTGCTTATAATGTCTGTGAGATTTATTTATGACACTGTGTGTGGCAGTGATTATTACTCATGTTACTGATTAGCATTCTATTATATGAGTATGACACAGTTTGGTTACTCGTAGTCCTTTTAATGGACATTTATATGGTTTAAGTTTTGTACTATTACAATCAAATGTTCCATGTCCATGTATTTTTGTGTACATATGGATGGAATTGCTTAGTCAGAGGGTAAGATTATGGTTACCTTATAAGAAATGACCAAAATGTTTTTGAAAATTGAGTACCATTTCACACACTCATGAGAAATGTATGAGAATTCCAGTAGTTCTATATTCTTGGAACAGTTGGTATTCAGTGATATTTAGCCATTCTAGTGGCTATGTATTGGTATCTCATTGTGCTTTTAATCTGCATTATCTTAATGAGAAATAATGTTGCTCATCAATGAATAATTGATGCTATGTATTCATTTGTGAAATGTCTGTTCAAATCCTTTTATTATTGATATGTAAGGATAATTTAAAGCATTTTCTTTTTAATCAGCTTTATTGAAGTATATTATACATAAAATAAATTGCAGCCATTGTAAGTGCTCAGTTTGATGAGTTTTGACACAAGTGCATACCCCAATCAAGATATAGAACAAACACCCTGGAAAAAAGCCTGTCATCTTGTGACAAAATTAAACACACACCTACCATATGCTGCAACAACTTCAGCCCTAAACATTCATTCACTGAATAATTTTAAGCAAAGCATCAGTATGTGGGTGATTATTTTTGTTTTTTTTTATTTAAAAAATTACATATAGTAAAATTGACTTCTTTGGTGTACATTGCTGTGAATTTTAACACATGAATGGATGTAACCATTGTGAATATAGATACAGAATAGTTTCGTAATGCTAAAACACTCCCTTATGCTACCCTTTTATAATCACACACTCCCCTACCTCTAACCCCTGGAAAATACTAATCTGTTCTCCATTATTACAGTTTTGTCTTTTTGAGAATGTCATATAAATGGAATGATACAGTATGTAACTTTGTGAGATTGGGTACTTTCACTTAGCATAATGGCTTTCCAGATTCATCCAAATTGTTTTGTGTATCAATAGTTCCCTTCTATTTATTGCTGAACAGTATTACATTGTAATGACACATCATAGTTTGTTTATGTATTCATCTGTTGAAAGATAATTCATTTTAACTGTGAAAGAAGTCCAGTTTATCAATTTCTTTTTTTACAGTTAGTACTTGACTAAGTACTAGTCAACTGATGTTATAGTTGTGTCTTGTCTAAGACCCATACCAAGGTCATGAATACATTCTCTCATGTTTTCTTTTAGATTTATGGTTTTTGTTTTTACATTTAGTTCTTTGTTGATTTGGGTCCTCCAGGAAGCAGGTGCTAAGATGAAGTTACAAATGAAAGAGATTTATTAGGGGTTACCACTGTAAAGGGAAGAAGGAGCAGGAGTGGCAGAGGAAGCTTTCAGACAATGATGCTGAGCTGGTACCTGTGAAAGGAGAGGGAGAATGAAAGAGGATCAGACCATGGCATAGGTGAGAAAGTCTCGGAAAGCCCTGTTGGGATCTCAAGTACAGAGAATGCTCATGGAGGAGTCCCACAATGGCCAGAAATAGCAAATCTTTATATCGCTGTGTGCTTAGTCATCAGCTGGGGAATGCCCAAGAGGCAAGTGGACTTATCTCAAAGGCTGAAACAGAGCCTGATGGCATCCATAGCCAGAGGCTTTCAGCAACCCATACTCTTTGCTTCAGGTTCTTTCTTGAAGGGAAATGTGATCATCACAGTGAGGTCTTCATGGTTGTCACAGTTCACGCTCTGCTTTGCATGTATTTCTTCTTACACGTTTCTCCTGTGGACCTCTCTTTCTGAGAATAAACTTAAAATAGGGAGGTCTATGGGCTGAACTACAGTCTCCACTGCTGCAGTTAATTTGGGGGCTGAAACTCACACTTATCATGTCCTTTCTCCACCATCCGTTCTAAATTTCCTTGTCTTCAGCTATTCCCTGTGTTGGTCATGACCCAACTTACTCACCCAGCTTACCTGGTGGTGTGACCCAAACTCCTGACTGATCTGATCCCCAGGGCCCACACAGTTCTTAGGCTAGGTTTGCTGCATTTGCTCATTCACAGTTGTAACTGGGAAAGAGAGTACTAAGAGACACTCAGGTGGGTCACCTGAATTACACATGTATTCCTCCCTGCTACCACTGTGTAACATTAGTTTTAGTTTACCCTGTTGATCAGTATCATTTATGCCTGCCAAGTGGTCAGTCCTCTTCCAGCATCCTGGTTCCTGGATACAAGGATCCCAGGGTGTCTAGGTGGCAGCTGTGGCAGCTGTGGAAGCTGTAGCTTGTAGTTCAATAGGAGACTTGCTGTTCCCTTTGGGGACCTAGATTTTTAAGTTTCCAAAGTCCAGAGTTGCAGGAAGAAAAGCACAGAGTTCTTTAGTGGTTATTGGGAATGATGCTAACTGGGATATCTCCTGCTTCCATCCCTATGCTTCCAAACCCATGTATTTCACTGGTTCTTCCAGGATGGAATGGGCACAAATTAATCAACTTGCCCCCAAATGACCCGGTGGCCTCCTCAAGGAATGGTGTCACACTAGGTTATTGGCCTCTGTTGCTGTCATGGTGGATATTCAGTAGCTTGATTGGCCTCGGTAAGAGGAACTTCATGGTTTTGGACTGATGTGTAGCCTCCATCTCTCCTACTGTGACCACTTTTTCATGTGCCCAATGTGCCAGGTTCAGTATGCCTGAAGACAGAGGTTGGCTAATATCAATTAGCTGAATGATTTTGTCCACTAAGTTGTTCAGTGCTTCTTCTGCAGTGGATGCCTTCTAAGTAGGCAGTTATATGTGATATGGAAAATTTCATGTGTCTGTCCACATGCCTCTACGTAGGATCTTGTCTCTGACCTGTCAGTCTATTTCCTTCTATGCCCTTGATCAGTAGGCCAAGCAATTTTCCACCATCCATGAGTCCATATATATTCTTATGTTGAGCCACTTCTTCCCTGCAAAGTGGATAAACAGAGGCACTGCTCACAACTTCTCTCATTAGGAAAAATTTGCTTCAACACTGTTATTCAAGATCATCCCTAACAATGGCTATAGTGCAGCCACCATCTATTTTTGTCTTGCAAATCATATTTTTTGAATGTAACTGACTTCTGAATTGCTCTCTGCCGTATGGCTTTGATTACAATTTGATTGCTGTTTTCTCAATCTTGCTTCTCAGTATTGGAAGTAGCAGCAAATGGCCCCAGCTTCTTCACCTCCTATGCAAAACCTTGTCAAAATATTTGTTGTCTTTTTCACAGACTTTCTCATACCTGTTATTCAGGCATTTCATGGGATGGACAAATCCCACCCAACTGTTATTATAAACAAACAGGACAGATTGGACTGACTGCCATCGTATAGTCCCTCCAAATACAAGGACTCTCAATTAGTTGAACAGAAGTAAGAAACCTAAGGTGTATCAGTGGCTGGGAGGCCATGTTGGAACCACTGTCAACGTGTGCACTTATGAGAGCAATAGGTGCCACTTGGGGGAGGGGAGCGTTGCTCAAAAATGGTCAATAAGACTTTATTCCCGGGGACACCAGGGACTCCTCTAGGACTATACTTTTTGTTTGAAATCCTCCAACTTTATTCTTTTTCAAAGTTGTTTTGCTTATTGCATGTCCTTTGCGTTTTGAAAGGAATTTTAGTACCATTTCTTTGAAAAGACCTGTTGGTATTTTGATTGGGATTATATTGAATTTATAGATCAAGTAGGGGAGAACTGACATCTTAACATTATTAAATCTTCTAATTCATGAGCCCAGTATATCGGCATTTATTTAGATCTTTATTTTCTCTCAGCAAGTTTTTATAATTTTCAGTGTAGAGGTTTTGCACATTTTTTTCAGTAGTATGTATATATATTTCATGTATTTGATACCATGGTAAGTGGTGTTTATTGTATTTTACTTTCTCATTGTTTATCAAGAGCATACAGAAACACAGTTGGTTTTTGTATTTTGGTCTTGTATCCTGCAACCATGTTATGCTTATTAGTTAATTTTTGAAGATTTCATCAGATTTTCTACATAGATCATTTTGTCTCTTTATCAAAATTTCATTTTTCTTCCTTTGCAGTTTGAATGCCTTCATTTCTTTTTCCTGGGCTTTCACATTGGTTAGGACTTCCATTAAGTACATTGTTGAAAAGAAGTAATGAGAACAGACATCCTTGTCCTGTTCCTTATCATAGAAAGCGGTCAATCTTTACCATTAAGTATGATATTAGCTATAGGTTTTCACTGATGTGTTTTATAAGGCTAAGAAAATTTCTTTTTTTTTCTTTTTTTAAATTTTTTTAACGTTTTTATTTATTTTTGAGACAGAGAGAGAGCGTGAACAGGGGAGGGGCAGAGAGAGAGGGAGACACAGAATCTGAAACAGGCTCCAGGCTCTGAGCAGTCAGCACAGAGCCCGACGCGGGGCTCGAACTCACGGACCCTGAGATCATGACCTGAGCCGAAGTCGGACGCTTAACCGACCAAGCCACCCAGGCGCCCCACGGCTGAGAAAATTTCTAATTCAAGTTTTCAGATTATGAAAAATCTGGAATGGATGTTGGATTTTTTCAATTATTTTTTTCAGCCCCTCTTTAGATAATCATCTGTGTGCATATGTATGTGTGTTTAGCCTGTAAATATGATGAATTACATTATCATGCTTTAAAAAATTTTTTTAATATAATTTATTGTCAAATTGGCTTACATACAACATCCAGTGCTCATCCCAACAAATGCCCTTCTCAATGCTTATTACCCACTTTCTCCTCTCCCCCACCTCTATTAACCCTCAAATTTGTTCTCTGTATTTAAGAGCCTCCTATGGTTTGCCTCCCCCCACCCTCTGTTTGTAACTATGAAATTAAAAAAAATTTTTTTTTAATGTTTATTTTTGAGAGAGATGGAGAGACAGAGTGCAAGCAAGGCAGGGGCAGAGAGGGAGACACAGAATCGGAAGCAGGCTCCAGGCTCCTCACTGTCAGCACAGAGCGTGATGTGGGGCTTGAACTCATGAACCGTAAGACCATGACCCGAGCCAAAGTTGGACACTCAACCAACTGAACCACCCAGGTGCCCCTTTATAAAAACTTTTTTAACATTCATTTATCTTTGAGAGAGAGAGAGAGAGAGAGAGAGAGAGAGAAAGAGAGGCAGAGAGAGAGGGAGACACAGAATCTGAAACAGGCTCCAGGCTCTGAGCTGTCAGCACAAAGCCTGACAGGGGCCTTGAACTCTGGAACAGCAAGATCATGACCTAAGGTGAAGATGGACGCTTAATCTACTGAGCCACCCAGGCGCCCTGCATTGATTCTCATATGTTATTGCAAACTTGCATCCCTGGAATAAACCCCAGCTGGTCATGACTACTATTTTTTTATATATTGTCTGGTTCAATTTGCTAAAATTTCATTGACAATTATTGCATATATGTTCATGTGGGATATTGACCTGTAGTTTTCTTTTCTTATAATGTTTTTGATGTCAGTGTTAGGGTAATGCTGCCTCACAAAATGAGTTGGGAAGTATTCCTGGATCCTCTGCAATTTTCTGGATCTCATTTGTATAAAATTTTTACTGCTTATTCTTTAATGTTTTATATTATTCACCAATGATGCCATCTGGGCTTAGGGTTCTTTTGGTGGAAAACTTTTCTTGATTTTTTAACTACAAATTCAATTTCTTTAGTACATATAATAGTACTCACGATATCAATTTCTTGAATAAGCTTTGGTCATTTCTGTCTTTCAGGAAATTTATCCATTTTGTCCAAGATTTTGAATTTATAGGCATAAAGTTGTTCATAAAGTCCCTTATTATCTTGTTGACATCTGTAGAGTTTATACTGATGAGTTTATATTTATTTTTTATTGATTGATTTCTGTTCTTAACCATTTCCTTTATTCTTCCTTTGTGTTTCATTTGCTCTTCTTTTTTTAGTGCCTTTCCTTTCTAATTTGAAGTCATTTATTTGAGAGCTTTCTTCTTTTCTATTACAGGTGTGTAGAAATTTACCTTTATATGTTACTTTAGCAGCATCCTGCACATTTTGATATGATTTGTTTTTATTTTCATTCAGTTCAAAATAATTTCTATTTTGACTATTTCTTTGACACATGAATTACTATTTGGTTGATAATGTTGTTAGTGTTGAAAGCGGTATTCAAGTTTCTATATCCTAACTGATTTTCTGTCTACATATTTTATGGAGGGAGATATGATGAAATCTCTGACTTTAATTGTAGATTTTAATTGTAGGTTTGTCTATTCTTCTTGGAGTCCTATCAGCTTTTGTTTTGTGTATTTTGATCCTCTCTTGTTAGTTTCATAAATGTTTAGGATTGTTATGTCTTCTTAATGAATGACTTATTTATCATTATGTAATAACCCATTTTATCCCTGGTAATCATCTTTACTCAAAAATCCAGTTTTTCTGTAATTGATATAAAAACTACAGCTTTCTTTTGAGTAATGTTAGCATGGTATCTCTTTTTCCATCTATTGGGATACAATTTTCCATGGATCTCTTACATTTTTGCACTTTTGAAAAAAAGTTGTAACATTTACTTAACAAGCATTTATTGTATGCTGATATCTAGGAAAGGATAAAACACAAATATTTTCTGTCTTTTAAATGTGTATATCTCAATATATAGAAAGTTTATGTTACATATAAGCATATTAGTTTATATATATGAATAAATATATCACTGTATCACATACCTTCTATATAACTCTGAAAATTAGAAAATGAGTCAGTAGGAAATTCCACTTCTTTTTGTAAGAATTTAAATTGTCCCAGATCCTTGAAATGACCACATTATCAATTGAATATAAATTGAAATATTTTTAAGATTAGCAAATGAGTCTCCTTTGCATATGATGTAGGTGCTTTTTAAACTGTTGCTTTGGCTCTGGAGGGTAAGGGTGGTGAATGAGTCTAGGCACAAGCCCTTTAAGAGTGGATGTTCCGTTATTAGAGCCACATGGTTCTCCTGGAAGTAAGCCTTGTTTTTCAAGGCCAGACATTCTGTGGCTTGTTTCTCTGGTGCAGATCCCAAGAGTTGGGGAGCCTTTGTCCTCAGGGACTAGCTCTTCTGTTATGAGATCTCTCCTAATTGTGGGTCTGCTGGGATTTGGAGAGGTTTCTTGCAAGACTTGGTCTTTACCTCTCCTACCTGTCTCAATGTGGCCCTTTTCTCCTATGTTGCAGAAGTGCTGTTCACTTAGTTTCCAAAGTCCTTTGCAGAGGGAATTTTTCCATATGTAGCTGGAAATTTCTTGTGTTTGGGGGAGGAGGTGAGTTCAGGATCCTTCTATGTCTCAATATGGAGCCCTCTTCCATTTTTGTACTTCTTGTTTCAGATTTTGTTCTGGGCTATGTTTCTAAAAATGTTTTTATTTATTTTTGAGAGAGAGAGAGAGAGAGAGAGAGAGAGAGAGAGAGAACAAGCAGGGGAGGGTCAGAAAAAGAGGGAGACACAGAATCTGAAGCAGGATCCAGGCTCTGAGCTGTCAGCATAGAGCCCAATGTGGGGTTTGAACCCGTGAATTGCAAGATCGTGACCTGAGCAGAAGTCAGACGCTTAACCAACTGAGCCACCCAGGTGCCCTAGAACTATTTACTTGAATATTCATATAGCAAACCAAACAAGCCATTATTAAAAAATTAAATTATATCAAGTTAGTATTTTTAAATATTAAAACATTGTACTTTGGGCAACAAAACTTTATTTGGAGAGTGTTTTAAATCAATAGTTTTCATTTTTTAAAAGAAAAAAGTCATTTCTTGAAGTCAAACTATCAAAAAAACTCTACCTTGGAAAATTACATCTTTTGCAAGTAGTATGCAAACTGATGGCAATAGACTGTTGTGTGGCATGATGCAACTTTCTAGTCCATTTTACTTTTTAATTATTTTTTAAGTTTATTTATTTATTTTGAGAGAGAGTACAAGCAGGGGATGGGCAGAGAGAGAGAGAGAGAGAGAGAGAGAGAGAACCCCAAGCAGGCTCGGTGCTATCAGGATGGACCCTGAAGCAGGATTTGGTGTCTGGAGCTGTGAGGGCATGACTTGAGCAGAAATCAAGACTCAAAAGGCTTAAGGGACTAAGCCACCCAGATGCCTCTCTGGTACATTTTATTTTTACAATACGAAGCCGCTGCACAATTCCCTGGGAGCTTAAGTCTGGTAAGGGACTCTACCAAACCCCGGATTGTAAAGAACTTTAGACAACTGCAGACTTTAAGGGCCTGGGGCTCAGGTTTTGCTGGTGATGAAGCCCAAGTTCTCAAAGCACCAAAGAGGCCCCTGTTTTATTTCTTTAGGCCAAATGACTAAAAGAATCTCACTTGTGCAGCGTCCTGGAGGGAGGTACACAGCCCAGGGAACAAGAAACACAGAAAGCGCAGTCTGGACTGTATTACTTCGTAGGGCTCCACAGTTGCCGAAAATCCTCTAGCCTTCAGTTCCGGGAAAGACTCGGTTCAAGCTTTGGCTCCTAGAGCGGCGGCGGATCGCGCGCGGCGGGGGCGCGCGGCGCGGGTCTCTCGGGGCGGGGGCGCGCGGCGGGGGCGTCGGTGACGCGGCGTCAACCGCCCACCTCGCCGCTTAGCGCCGGGCCGGTCGTTGCAGCCGCCTCAGGGCGCAGAGGCCCGGCCTTTCCGCCCAAATGTCAGTTTGTAAAATAGCAAGGCTGGAGTCTGAAGGGTTTGCAGGCTTCCGCCTTGAAGGAAGTCTGGGAGGCTCGGCATTTCCAACTCTTTCACCTTAGAGCCCGCTTGGCCAAGGCAAAACCGCCCAGTAACCTGGCTTCCAGCGGCCTCAGCAGGTATTCTAGCCACTGGGAGGGGAGGCGCCTGCGGTCCTTCCCTCCGCGGAGTGTGAGGGTTTCTGTTGTGTTCTCTGGCAAAAGCGGCAGCTGTGCCTCTGTTGAAGCGAAATCTAAAACGGTAATCCTAGCTTCTCTGCCCTATGTCGCCCCCTCCCCCATTTCGTTGTGTACTGTATCATTAAAGCGTTTGAGATGAATCCTTGAAGGGAGACCAGAAAATTTGTGGTGATCTACTCCTCCTAGGATAGTTAGGATTAAATGAAGACAATACGTAAAATCCCTAAATATTTCTTGTAAATACAAGCGTTTAGTCCATGTAACCTTTATTTTTATAGGCGTGTGAACTTCATGGGTCCATTTATTAGGTTGTTTGGTTGCACCTGGTGCGCGGCCCGTCTTTTTCTCAATTGGTTTCCTGAAGTAGCGGGCGTCTCAGCCTTCCTGTCTGTCACCGCAGAAGTTTCCCTGGTCCTGCCTTAAGTGCACGGGAGCATTTATGCATTAAAACCTATATCCCCTTGTTTACTCAAGGATATCATTCCAGCAGTCTCCCTCCATACCAATCAATACATTTTGCTTTCTGCTGGGTCATTTCCATCAGCATATGTATTAATTTCCTAGGGTTGCCTAAACAAGTACCACAAACTGGGTGGCTTAAAACAACAAAAATTTATCCTCTGTTTCTGGACGCTGAAGTCTGAAGAGTGTGGCAGTGCTGGTTCCTCCTGGAGCCTCTCAGGGAGCATTTGTTCCGTGTTTCCTCCCAGCTTCTGGTGGCCGCTGCCAGTTGGTGTCCCTTAGACTCCTTGCGCTCATCTTTGCCTCTGTCTTCACGTGGTGGTCTCCCCATGCGCCTGGAGGTCTGAGTTTCTTCCAGGAAGCACACCTTTGGGTTGGGGCCCACTCCAATCCAGTTTGAATTCGTCTTGGTTCCATCTACAAAGATCTTATTAACAAATAAGGTCACATTCACAGGTTCTGGGGTTAGGACTTGAACATATTTTTTGGGGGGGAGAGGGCAGAATTCAACCTACAACAGCATACAAACGTTACTTTTCTCTTAAAAAATCTTCCTTTTGCCCATATTTCAGGCATTCACCTCCCGTCACTCTTAAAACTGTTGCTATCCTTTAGGTCACAAATGACCTACCTCCTTGTCGCTAAATCCGGTGGTTAATTCTTAGTCCTCATCTTACCCGCCCAGCATTTAACGCAGTTCATCATTTACTTGCAAGTTTTTTTTTTTTGTTTTGTTTTGTTTTCACTTTATTTTCAATACATCCTCTCCTGGTTTTACCTTCTGGCTCATTGATCAATCATTCTTAAGTCATTTTTGCTGGTCCTTTTCTCTCAGACCTGATGCTTTTGATGCATTGTCTTTGGCAATATAATTTCTTTGCAATTCTTTTGATGCTTTTCAATTTTGTAAATTAAATTTTAGTTTCTGTATCACTTATTACATTACCTTTATTTAAAATATTATGCCACTGGGGCGCCTGGGTGGCTCAGTCGGTTAAGCGTCCGACTTCAGCTCAGGTCACGATCTCGAGGTCCGTGAGTTGGAGCACCGCTTTGGGCTCTGGGCTGATGGCTCAGAGCCTGGAGCCTGCTTCCGATTCTGTGTCTCCCTCTCTCTCTGCCCCTCCCCCGTTCATGCTCTGTCTCTCTCTGTCTCAAAAATAAATAAACGTTAAAAAAAAATTAAAAAAATATTATGCCACTATTAATATTAGAAAAATATAAATGGATATATTTTCCAACGGGGGACTTTGGCTTATGTTCTACAATGTATATATTTATTATTGTCAACAGTTTCCAAAACCATTGCATTCTTCAAATGAATTTTGAGTGACATGACATCAAATAATCTTTCCCAATATTTATTTGACTATGATATAAAAATTATGTTTGATAACTGTTTTCAATTAACTATGTAGTGTTTCATTACAACAATAAAGCAGTTGTACAGTTTGAGAAATGAAAAATTTTCAGTGTTGTCAGAAGATATTTTTGCTCTATCATTCACTACCAAGTTAAAAAAAAAAGTCTTGATGAACTGTGCAAAATATTACAGATTTTTCATTTTTGAGTATTTTCTGTTTGTTTTTTCTCATACGTATTTGAGGCATTGTATTGCTGTTATATATATGTGTATATATATATATATATATATGTATATATATATATACACATAATGTGATATATATATTTTTTAATTTTTTTTTTGTAAGTAATCTAAACAGTAGATTCTTCTCCAGCTGTGTCATCTCTTGGTTAAAATCCTAATACATGTTCACATATAGAAATATTTGCATTTTGGAAATCCACAATTATATCAATAATTTTTATGTGCTTTCTGTGGTTTACCTTAGCGATTGTGTCCGAAATAATTGAGAAATAATTAGCTTGTAAAAATGTTATTGTAACTGATTTCATTTATAATGTATCATATAATATTTATTTTTTGGTTTTTATTTTACTTCCTAAAATAGTCTATTATTTGGTGTTGATATTTGTATTTTGCATAAATGTGCTAACAGGATGCCATTGACTTTTTCCATGCCAAATTAAAAAAAATATCTATTATTAGTCTATTAAAATTTATTAGATGACCCTCTCTATACTAGGTACTACTTCTTCAAAAATTTAATCATGTTTATATATTGTCAACAAATGCAGGCCTATATTTTCCCAATTTTCATAGGATTGCTAATTGTTTAAATTCTTTAAAATATATTAATTTTTAATACTTACTGATGATGTGTATTTTACTTTATTCATGTTCGAGAATATGTGATAAATGCTGCTAATCTTTGCATCCATTTTTATTCTTCAGCTAGACTGCGTCCAAAGAGCTTGCAATTTAGACAAAATATAGATTCCTTTAAGAAGAAATTTTATTTAAAACTTGAATTAAAAATTGAATTCTTCCTCTTTTTTAGGTTATATGCTCTTTCCTTCTGAAAACTTCCAAATTTTTCTTTTTGAGGCTTTTATATTTATTTCATTAATTATGTTTTGTTGTTTATCTGTTTCCTTTTTGGTATTTTGTGAACACTTTTGATCTGTGCTTTCCACTATCCTTAAGTCTGAGAAATTTATCTTTATTGTTTATTCAAATATTTCCTCCTGTCCATTTCATATTTTTTTTCCTCACTGGATCTTCTTTTATCTGGTTTTTGATATTTGTATAATTCTTCTACGTATCTCTTATTTTCTTTTTCATTTCTATCTCTTTATCGTTTTCTGCTGCTTTCTGGCAGAATATCTCACTCTGATCTTCCATTTGCCTAATTTATTCTTCAGCAGTATTATTCTGTGATCAGTTATGTTTATTACATTTTTCGTTTGTAGTATTTCTACTTGAGTCTTTAAAAAAATACTCATGTACCTGTTTTGTGTTGCTAATATTCTGTTTGTGTGTATTTGTATATTTTTGGTTTGTCTTTTTTAAACTTTTTTTTAAAAGCATGTATATAGGTATGTATATATGCATGTATGTATGTATTTATATAATTTCTACACCCAACATGGGGCCTGATCTTACAACCCCGAGATCAAGAGTCTTATGCTCTTGGGACTGAGCTAGCCAGGTGCCTCTGGACCTTTTCTTTTAGTTTTCTTTCTTTCTTTCTTTCTTTCTTTCTTTCTTTCTTTCTTTCTTTCTTTCTTCTTTCCTTTGCAAAGCTTGTATTTTTCAGGTGTCAAGTTATTTTTGCCTGTGAACTCATATGTCTTTGGGAGTGTCAGCTACTCTTGTCTAGTAATCTGTTATTATGAAATGATCAAAAAACAGGCCACAGTTTAGGTCCCTCCCATCAAATTTAGGGAAATTTTTTTGTGTGTATTTGTTTCCTAGGGCTGCCATAACAAAATACCACAAACTAGGTTGCTTAAAACAATAGTAATTTATTCTCTTACAGTTCCAGAGTCTAAGAGTCTGAAATCAAAGTGTTTGCAGTGCTATGCTCCTTCTAAAGTTTCGAAAGAAGAATTTCCCTTGCTTTTTCCTAGCAAGGATGCTGGGAAAATTTAACGTTCCTTGGCTTGTAGCTGATTTACTCCAGTCTCTGTCTCTATCATTACATGACCTTTTTCTGTATACATCTGTGTATCTTTGTCTTCATTTGGCTTTCTTATAATGATACCAGTCATTGGATTTAGGGCCCACTCTAATCTAGTATAACCTCATCTTAACTTGGTTACATCTACAAAAATGGTATTTTCAAATATGGTCATATTCACAGGTGCCAGGGGTTAGAACTTGAATATATTTTTTGGGGGGACCCAGCATGATTTTGGTGCTGCCTTGATATTACTCTGTTGTTACCCTGGGTCTAGGCTATTATTCCTATGCAAATAATGATAGATATAAAACTCCCCATCCTAAATACTCATACATAAATCAGTCTTCAGTCACCTTTAAGGATTTCTCACAGGCTTTTTTTCTTTTTCTTTTTTTAAAATTTTTTTGTTGTTATTGTTAGGAATGGTTTCCTCTCCATTTTGTGATTTCTGCAGTGCTGGTTTTGGTATTCACCATCTTCACGGCAATTGGTAATCCTGCCCTAATTTTTAATCTGAAATCTTAATGTTTTATTTACAGGGAGGAATACAATTTTTTTCACCTGTAATTTGGAAGTGAAGTAAAATAACAAAATGAAGTCCGCAAAACATCTGTCAGCCTCTAGTAATAAATTGGCAAATGTTCCAGATTTAACTTACAAAAAAGGAATATTTACTGCACCGTTGTCACTTAAAGCAAAGGAAAAACATAGTGCAAAATTAGTACATGATAAACTTGAACCAATGGTCTTAGGATCTCCACCAGCAGGGGAATCCATCGTAAGATATGCTTTGCCCATTGCATCGAGTAAGACAAAGGAGTTAATAGCAGAAGATGAATTGATCAGAAAAATTACCCAACATCTAAAGATGGTAAGACACTTGTTGGTCCCTGTGTTTAGGGTTTCCATGACCGTCCCTAGGCTTAGAGATTTGCTAGGAAGGTGCACTAGACTCAAAATATAGACCTACTGATGGCTAAGATCTAGTACAGTGAAAAGATACAAAGCAAAATCAGCAAAAGGAAAAGGCTTATGGAGTGAAGTCTGGAGGAAACTAGGTCCAAGATTCCTCTTCCTTTAAAGTCACACAGGATGTGCTTAATTACTCCAACAACAAATTATGACAGCACATGTGAAATGTCTTTTGGAGAAGCTCATTAGAGACTCAGTGCCCAGGGTTTTATTGGGGGTTGCTCATCTAGGTATTTTGCTTAGCATGTACCAAAATTCCACACTCCCTGAAGGAAAGCAGATGTTTAGCATAAACCACATTGTTTGTACAAACAGTTTAAGGACAATGAGCCACTGTTATCAGTGAATGATGGGAACACTCATGAAATCCAAGTTCTGAGGCAGCAGTCTAAGGCCAACCTTGAAAGCAGATCTTTCTAATGATAGTCCTTTCTGGCTCATTCCTGCTATGTTAACTCTTCTCAGCACTTTAGAAACTTTAGCTCTTAGTGTTGGGAAAAAAAAAAAATCTCCTTTTTTCTGAGTTTCTCTTTGCACAGTGATCCAGAATTGAATTGTGAATGTACCACATACCAAATGAGAACAATGAGGGAGGTAGCACAAATATAAAAAGAATATAGTTTTGTCAAATTTCCAAAATACAAGTTTGTTCAAAGTTTGAAGGGTTAGCTCAGAGAATTTCCTTAAAAAATTTATTGCTCTCTAGTTTACATTTCTATTTTGTCCGCTTCTTTTCGAAGAAGAAATTTGAGTCCCTCAGATTTTGAGGAAATACTTTGGTGATAAGTGGAGTTGATGCTTCAACTATTCATAGATTGCCTTTTACATGCCTATGAACACAGAAATGGGAGTCATAGGGACTTTCTTACAGAGTAGAGTTGAGGACTGTTTCTTATTCTTCAGGGTGATATAAGATGGGATGTGAGATGGAAAGTTTAAGTTTATGGCACTGGTAGAAAGAAGTCTTATTGCTAAGAAGGTCCTGACATGTTTGATTAAGTGTTTTTTTACACTTAATAAATTTACATATAATTTACATAAAATTATTAAAATAAAAATTTGCTTTGATTTACTCATAGGTTGTTTCTACTTTGGAGGAAGCCTATGGATTTAGCATTGTAGATGGAGAAAAATCAGTTGTGAAGCCTGAACATGAAGAATTAACTTTATCTGTAAGTGTATATAATCCTAATGTAGAAACATTTAACACTGAAAAGGGTTAAGATTTTCTTTTGGAATCCATTTATGGTCTCAGAATGAATTCCCATCCATGAAAATGACCTGGTTAAGGAACTTGAAAGTAGAGTATTGATTTTTCTATCCTCTGCTAACACTTATCTTAAAGTTTAATTAAGACCTATCTGTATTTTAAACGTATTTTTATTGCTAGTGCCTGTTCTGTTTAATTCTTAAACATTTGGTTACTTGTTGGTTTTAGATGTATATTCCTTATCATGTTAAGAAAGTGTCCTTCTATTTGTATTTTGCTAAATAAAAAAAACCCAAGAATTTATTGAATTCTAACAAATATCTGGTATATATAAATTATGTAACTCTTAAGGTGATTAAGTATGTGGTTCTCCTTTAACCTACTGATGAGATGAATTATTTTACATGTTTCATAATATTCAACTGTACTTTAATACACTTGTAGAGTATTATTTTTCTATTTTATAATTATTTTTGTTAGTTAGGGATTGAGTTTGGCTCCATGTAATAAAACACCTATGTTGAGTCTTTCAATTCATGAACATTGTATGACTCTCCATTTGTTTCAGTCTTGTTTGATTTCTTTCATCACCATTTTGTAATTTTCATCATACAGATCCTGTACATGGTTTGTTAGATTTTATGCATTAATATTTCATGTTTTTTGGAACACTTTTTAATGGCATTGTATTAAATTTTAGTTTCCACATTTTGTAAGTAGTAGATAGAAATAATGATTGATTTTTGTATGTTGATCTTGTATCTTAAACAACCTTGTTCAATGTATTTTTTCATTCTAGTTTTTCTATAGATTTTTTGGATTTTCTACATGGACAATTATGTCATCTTCATGTAGAGACAATTTTACTTCTTCCTATCCAGTCTGAATGCTTTTTATTTCCTTCTCTTGTGCTGGCTCTGGCTTCAAGTATTATATTTAATAATAGTGATGAGAGCAGATACCCTTGAGTCATTATGACTGCTAATTTCAGACAAGAGTGGAAGTTCAGTTCCCTGGTTGGTCTCAACATCATCACTCTGGTGGGGAAATTGGATGGCTAATTTTCACTGCCACATTATTTTTTAGTCCTATCGACACATGGATAGTGGGTGCAGCTTATTCTTGGTGTTTGGCTCAAGTAGGATTAGGCATTGTCAAAAAGATTTTGGTTATGCTAGAGACCCCCTTTTTACAGTCCTTTGGCTTTTCTTAGTTGTTGTGCTTTTTTTTTTTTTTTAAGTCTGTGCTTATTGGAAGTTCCATGAGTCAGGCTTTTCCAGTGTCCCATCCATTTTATATGTAGGTAAAAAGAAAACCTAAAGAATTCATGGATTCCTCAAGTTTTGAGATCTCTGCCTTTCTCTTTCTTCCTTTCAGAATTTGCCTGTGTTAGTTTGTTGTATTGTCTATGGATTTATTTTTTATTTTTTTTTATTTTTTATTTTTTTTTATTTTTTATTTTTTTGGGGACAGAGAGAGAGAGACAGAGCATGAACAGGGGAGGGGCAGAGAGAGAGGGAGACACAGAATCGGAAACAGGCTCCAGGCTCCGAGCCATCAGCCCAGAGCCTGACGCGGGGCTCGAACTCACGGACCGCGAGATCGTGACCTGGCTGAAGTCGGACGCTTAACCGACTGCGCCACCCAGGCGCCCCTGTCTATGGATTTTAACTGTAGGAGGGGTGATTAGAGGAATGGGCCTAGTCCATGATGACCAGAAGTGAAAGTCCAAAATTATTTTTTATGTATATTTATTCTATTTGCAGTCTATCAAGCTGAGTTTGTGAGTTGATGTTTTTCATCAAATTTGGAAATTTTCATTCATTATTTCTTTACATATTTTACTGCCTCTCTGATCCTTTTTTATGAGACTCTAATTACACATATATTAGAATGCTTGTTACTGTATAAGAAGTTACTCTCTGTTCATTCATTTCAGTTTTTTCTCTTTCTTTGATTCAGTTTGGGCAATATATGTTATTCTATCTTCAAACTCACTGATCCTTTCTGTGGTGTCTGATCTGCTGTTAAACTCTATCCAATGAAATTTTTATTTCAAATATCATAATTTTCACATTTAAGATTATCTTTTGGTTACTTTTTAGGGAGTTTTATATTTCTCCTGCTATTATCTATCTCTTTACCTGTCTACCAATATTTTTCTGCAAATTCTTTTATCAGTAACAGAGTTTTAAAAATCTTTGCTAATTTTCAGTATCTGGATCATCAGTGTATTTACTTCTATTTTTCCTTTTGATTATGGATTGTATTTTCCTGGTTATTCATATGTTTTATGATTTTTTTTAGTTGGATCCCAAGCATTATATTTAGAAAAATATTGGAAACTGTGGTACAATGTTTTATTTTCTAGAGAATCCTTACTGTTTCCTTTCTGACATTTAGCATGAAAAGCTAATCATTCGCATTCTTCTAAGAACTGATTTGAGCAGGAACTGATCCATATTTTAATTAAGTTGAGTTATTGTATGGTTTGTCTAACCCATAATCGTACATATTGCTGCTTCCCCTCAGGGGTTGATTTATTTGATCTTGCAAGTATTTTAGCAGGGAAGAGTTTGAACTCTGATTTTAAATAGTTTTGGTTCACATTTTGGTTCATTCCTGGTAGAACTTCAAATACAATTACCACAAGAACATGCAGGATGAGATTCCTCTGGTTTTTAGTTCCTCCTTTTTATAGTTGTGTAATTGCCAAACTATAAAACATTTTGTTATCCCCAAAAGCTTCCTTGTATCCCACTTACAGTCAGTCCTTTCCTCCCACCCTGGCTCTAGACAAACACGGATCTGTCACTATACTTTTACCTTCTCTAGAATGTCATATAAATGAAATCATATAATATATAGTCATTATATATATATATATATATATATATATATATATATATATATAGCCTTCCCTACTTCATCATGTATTTGAGACTCATCCATGTTGTTCTGTATATCAGTAGTTTCTTTGGTGTGAAGAGTATTCCATTGTATGACTATCCCACAGTTTGTAATCCATTCACCAGTTAATAAACATTTAGGTGGTTGGATGCAGTAACTATTTTGACTGTTATGAGTGAAGCTTCTGTGGACATTGTGTACAAGTCTTTGTGAGGATATATGTTTTTATTCATCGTGGATAGTTTCTTTGGAATAGGATTGGTGAGTTATAAATACATGTTTAACTTTATGAGCGATTGCTCATAAACTGTTTCCCAACATGGCGGAATCATTGTATGTTCCTACCAGCTCTCTATGAGAGTTCCGGTGGCTGCATATTCTTACCAGAATTGGTATTGTCAGTCTTTTTAATTCTGACCATTCCTAATGGGTACGTAGGCCTCCTTTTCTGCCATCTTTATGGCAAAATTGAGATGGGGAGGAGTTTGGTAAAAGAAAAATGTTTGGGTTCAGTGATTTGCCTTAGGAGCTTTTCTCATTCTAGTCTATCTGCCAGCTTAAATGACTGTCAAAGGCTCAGCTGGTTTTTCTTCATACTCTGAATTCTGTTTGTCAATGGTAGGCCTGCTTTTTCACGTGGCTGACTTGGCACACTTGGCACAACTAGGCCAAGTGCTCTTCTTTCTCCACCATGCTCCCTTTAGGTATGGATATGGCTTTGGTTCTTTGCTCATCTGCAAAGTGTTCTGCAGAATTCAGTTCATCACGTTTTCCTTATGTCCTCTCCTTTTCAATATCCTCAAGGAAAAACATAATAATTAGTAGGTGACTAACAGTCTGTATTATACTGGTATTCTACTTGTCTTACAGCACTGTTGTCATAATTTTTGATGATTTTAATATCCATGTAGAAGATCTTTCCAAATAATGTGGCCTCTTAGTTCACTGAATGATCATTCACTCTAATGATCTTATCTTCTATGTCAGCCACTAACCAACAAGATGATATCCTTTAGTCTTTGTCATAACCAATAACTGTTACTTTTCCATAATTTAAGTTTCAATCATCTTAATTTCTGGTCACTACCTCTTATCTTTCCCACTTAGTCTGTCTAATATTCTGACTCCAAAAGTCCTTTGATTCCATTGGGAACTATAATCCATTGGTCCTATTACATTTTACTGTCCCAAATACTTCTTCTATTCTTACTTACCTAGCTTAAATTCCATGTTCCCTTATTATTATTGCTCCCACACATAGGTACTTAACTCTCTTGCCCTGTCATGCTTTATTGATTTTATTTTGTTAAACTGCAACCCTCATCAAATCAATCCCTATATTTGTGGCTTCTAAATCTGAATAGAAGATGGTCCTCAAGCATGTGTATAGTCTCATATTTATGATTAGTAACTCTAGTTACTTCATTTTCCTGCTCTCCTGAATGACTAATTCAGTTTTCCCACTCTTCTATATGGGTATAGATCTTTACCATGACAAAAAAAATATATGAGCATATGAGTATGTTTTAAAATGTGACGTTGAATAAGCATATTCCTCATGGAGAACACTCTGAGAATCCTAACTGTATATAAGCATCTAGATTTGTTTATCATAGGTTGTCTCTGATTTACAAATCACCACTCTACTATAAAAGGTTCAGTCATTGTGACTTTTTTTTTTAAGTCATTGTAACATTTTAATCTGTCACTATTTTTTCCTCAAAGTCTTCATTTGCTTATTGAGGGTGAAAGACTATAGCTCTTGATAAGTATACTTATATTCAGAAGTTATAATTAGTGTTAATTTTCTAACACAAAGAGATATTTATAAGGTATATACAGAATTGCTACCTTTTTTTGGCTGCTCATAAATTTCAGGAGTCTAAATCTGGGATGCTTGATTTTCTACAACTATGTAGAGGAGAATGAGAAGAGATGCATAGTTGGGTATGTCATTCATGGGCCACTCCCCAGAATGTACTCTCTTCCACTTTCTGGGAGAATTTGCTAGTATAGCATTTGGAGCACAATTTCTTGTCTTATATGTTTGAAGGGACATAAATTATAGACAAAAACTATTTTTAAAAACAAATGTACTATAATATAGATGGGTATGCATATGGGTTCTGAAATTAAAAGTAACTTTGTTTTATTCTTTTCAAAAGGTTGGGGATGATCTGAATTCATTCTTGATATGTTGTTCACAATTTGCAGCTCAGTTAGAAGAAGCAGCTAAGGAAGAACGTCATGTATGTATTCTGCATAAATTATGGAATCCAAAATATCATTTATTGTTTTAATTTAAATTATTGGTACTGTTAATAAATTTTATACTAATACATTTTATATTTATTAAAAATTGCTATTAAAATAATTATAGTGATAAAATATTTTAAAGCTATGTTGGTTGTTTGAATTTGGATGTAATATCATGTAGCAATATTAGTCTAGATACAATGCCTTAATGAGTTACAAAAGGCATTAGAAAGTATTATTTTTTTTTATTCTTAACATAGGCATTTAGATCTGTGAATTTTCCTTTAAGTACAGCATTGATAGAGTCATTGGTATTTTTCATGTTTACAGATGAAAATATAGTATTAAGAGTATTTTTATTTTAGTGTTTTTAATAAGGTAAATTATATTACAAAGGCAATATGTCATAATTAATGAAAATTTTAAAAAACACATGCATGAAGAAAACAAAAATTTGTTGTGGCCTGTTTACATAAGGATTTTTATGCTGAGTTAGTTTTCTTCTATTCTTAGTTTATTGAGGTTTTTTTTTTTTTTTAACCATCAAGGAGTTGAATTTTATCAAAACCTTTTCTTGAATCTATTGAGATGATCATGTGGTTCTTGTCCTTCATTTGTTTATGTGGTGTATTACATTGTTTCATGTTATTACAAATAGTGAGCCAGGCTTATGTTCCAGACATAAATCCTACTTGGTTTTACCTTTTAATTTGCTTTTGAAATCTGTTTGCTAGTATTTTGTTTAAGATTTTTGCATCATTATTAATCAGGGATATTGGTCTGTAGTTTTCTTGTGTCTTTGTCTCGTTTTGATATCAGGATAATGCAGGCCTCATGGAATAGGTTTGGAGAATTCCTCCTTTTTGATTCTTTGGGAGAGTTTGAGAAGGGTTGGTGTTTTAAATGATAGAATGCCCCGGTGAAGCCATCTTGTTCTGGGTTTTTCTTTGTTGGGAGGTTTTTGATTACTGCTTCAGTTTCCTCACTAGTTATAGGTCTGTTCAGATTTTTTAATTTTTTCATGGTTTGGCCTCAGTAGGTTATATGTTTCTAGGAATTTATCCATTTCTTCTAGGTTATCCAATATTTCGGCATATAATTGTGTATAGTAGTCTTTTATGATCTTTTGTCTTTGAGCAAAGTGGACATCATTGTAATATATCCTCTTTCATTTCTAATTTTAATTATTTGAATATTCTCTTTTTTTCATAGTTAATCTAGCTAAAGCTTGTTACTTTTGTTAATCTTTTTTTTTATTTTTTAATTTTTTATTTTATTTTTTTTTAAATTTTTTTTAACGTTTATTTATTTTTGAGACAGAGAGAGAGAGAGCATGAACGGGGGAGGGTCAGAGAGAGAGAGGGAGACACAGAATCTGAAACAGGCTCCAGGCTCTGAGCTGTCAGCACAGAGCCCGACGCGGGGCTCGAACTCACAGACCGCGAGATCATGACCTGAGCTGAAGTTGGACGCCCAACCGACTGAGCCACCCAGCGCCCCTTTTTTTTATTTTTTAAGTTTATTTATTTTGAGAGAGAGGGAGAGAGACAGACAGACAATGTGAGCAGGGGAGAGGCAGAGAGAGAAACCCAAGCAGGCTCCACATTGTCAGGCAGAGCCTGATGTGCTTGAATTCACGAACTGTGAGATCATGACCTAAGCTGAAATCAAGAATCAGAGGCTTAACTGACTGAGCCACCCAGGCGTCCCCTTGTTAATCTTTTTAAAAACAACTCTTGGTATCATTTTTGTTTCCTATCTCTATTTCATTTATCTCTGCTCCAATATTTATTGTTTCCTTTCTTTTGCAAACTCTGGCTTTAAACAAATTTTTTTTTGTTCCTTTAGATAAAAGGTTATTGTTTGTGATCTTTTTATTTATTTAATTTATTTTTTGAATATTTATTTATTTTTGAGAGAGAGAAAGAGAGAGAGACAGAGAGAAGGGAATAGAGAATCCCAAGCAGTCTCAGCACTGTTAGTGCAAAGTCTGATGTAGGGCTTCACCTCAGGAACCATGAGATCATGACCTGAGCTGAAATCAAAAGTTGGATGCTTAACCAACTGAACAACCCAAGTGTCTCAGTTTGTGATCTTTTTAAATGTAAACACTTACCTCCATAAACTTTTAGTACTGATTTTTGCCAAATCTCATAGTTTTGGTATTTTGTGTTTTGTTTTCATTTATCTTCAGATATTTTCTAAATTCCATTATGATTTTTTCTTTGATCCATGGATTGTTCAAGAGCATGTTGTTTAATTTTCACATATTTGTGGATTTTTTTTTGTTTTCTTTCTACTATTGATTTCTAATTTTATACCATTGTGTTTAAAAAGATGCTTTGTGTGATTTTGATCTTAAAATTTGTTAAAACTTGTTTTGTGTCCTTAACATGTAGTCTGTCTTGGAGAATGTTCCATGAGTGCTTGAGAAGAACATGTATTTTGCTGTCGTTAGGTGGAGTGTTCTGTATATGTTTGTTATGTATATCTATTTTACAGTATTGTTTAGTCCTTCATTTCTTAAAAAATTTTTTTTATGTTTATTCATTTTTGAAAGACAGAGACAGAGCACAAGCAGGGGTGGGGCGGAGAGAGAGAGGGACACAGAATCTGAAGCAGGCTCCAGGCTCTGAGCTATCAGCACAGAGCCAGAAGCGGAGCTTGAACTCACGAACCACGAGATCATGACCTGAGCTGAAGTCAGATGCTCAACCGACTGAGCCACCCAGGCGCCTCTAGTCCTTCATTTCTTATTGATATTCTGTCTGACTGTTCTTGCCATAACTGAAAGTGGGGATATTGAAATGTCCTAATATTATTGTGTTGCTGTCTGTTTCTCCCTTTAGTTCTGTTAGTGTTTGCTTCACATATTTGGGTGCTTTAATATTAGGTGCATATATATTTATAATTGTTATATATTTCTAGTGAATTGGCCCTTTTATCATTATATATATCTTTCTTTTTTCTTTATTTTTTGACAGTTTTGTCTTAATCTCTATTTTGTCTAAGAATGGCCACCCTTGCTCTCTTTAAGTTCCTGTTTCTATGGAATATCTTCTTCTGGCCTTTTACTTTGAGCCTGTGTGAGTTCTAAGATTTAAAGACAGCCTCTTAGAGGCAGCATATAGTACTTGTAGGAGATGCTTACTATTGCCATTATGTTTATGCTTTCTGTTTGGTAGCTTTTGGTTCCTCTTTTTCTCTCTTGGTATCTTCTTTTGTGTTTTGTTGATTTTTTTGTAGTGATGTATTTTGATTCCCTTCTTGTTTCCCCTTGTTTATATTCTATAGTTATTTACTTTGTGGTTACCATTGCAATTATATAAAACTTATTAAAGTTACAACAATCTATTTTAAACGGATAACAACTTCAATTACATATAAAAACTCTACTATTTACATCCCTGCCTCTCCTACTTTATGTTATTCATGACATAAATTACCTCTTTTTACATTGTATGCCCATTAACTTAAGTTTATAATTAGTTTTCATCTTAAAAAATTCTGTACCAAATTTATAAGTGATTTATTTGCCTGCTTAAGAATACTACAGGATATTTGTTGATATGTTTATATTTTTAAGGGAATTTTATATTTTTGTATGGTTTTGTGTTGATGTTTATTGTTATTTCTCTTCAACTTTTAGGACTCCTTCAGGGTTTCTTATAAGGAAGGTCTAGTGGTAATGAATTCTTTTCAGCAGTTCTTTTTATCTGGGAAAGTCCTGATTTCTCCCTTATATTTGAAGAATAGTTTTGCAAGATATAGTATTTTTGTTTGGCAGTTTTCTTTCAGTGCTCCCTAATAGCCCATAATCTTAATGGTTAAAAATTTGCTGATGATCTGGTATAAACTTTCTTATATGTAATGTAGAACATTTTTCTTGCTGTTGACAAGATTCTATCTCTGTGACTTTTGACAGCTTAGTATGATGTATCTCAGTGTAGATTTCTTTTGATATTTTCCTAATTGGAGATCTTTAAGCTATTTGAATTTGTATGTCTATTTTCTTTTCAGATTTGGGGAATTTTTATCATTTCTTCAAATAAGTTCCATGCCTGTTTCTTTTTTCTTCCTTCTTCAGTTCCCATAATTCATATTTTGTACCATTCCATGGTATCCCATGTATCCTTTAGGCTCTCTTTATTTTCCTTCATTCTTTTCTTTTTTTTTCCCTTTTCTGTCTTGATTATTTTGAAGATCTTGTCTTCTAGTTTTCTGATTCTTTCTTCTAATTGGTCAAGTCAGCTGTTGCATTCCTGTAATGGATTTTTCAATTCAATTATTGTATTCTTTAGTTCCAGAATTTCTGTGTGGTTTTTCTTCATAGTTTTTATTTTTTTTCTTGATATTCTCATGTTTATGTATGGTTTTTCTCATTTCCTTTGGTTGTCTTGTGCTCTCTTTTAGCTCATTAAGTATCTTCATGATGACAGTTTTGAATTCTTCATAATTCATACATTTCTGTTTCTTTAAAGTTAGTTTCTGGAGGGGCACCTAGGTGGCTCAGTTGGTTGAGCATCTCACTTTGGCTTAGGTCATGATCTCATGGTCTGTGGGTTTGGGCCCCATGTAAGGCTCTGTGCTGACAGCTCAGAACCTGGTGCCTGCTTTGGATTCTCTGTCTCCCTCTCTCTTTGTCCCTCCCCCATTTGTGCTCTTTCTGTCTCTCAAAAATAAATAAACTTAAAAAAAAGATTAGTTTGTGGAGATTTAATTTGTTTTTTTGAATGTGCCATGGTTCCCTCTTTCTATGTCTTGTTACTTTTTGTTGTTAGAATTTTGGCATCTCTTCCAGACTTTGTGGTCTGATTTCCTATAGGGAAGACTTTCTCCATTCAGCCTGCCTAGATACTGGAGGCTTCTTAGGCCCTTTTTGGGTAGGCATTCCCTCTGGGTTTATGTGTGTAATCTTTGAGGCAGGTACTCCCAGTGGTGCGGTTATAAATTTCAGTAAGGAACTCCACCTACTGTCTATTTTTGGTACTGCAATCTCTGGTGCTTCATGTACTCTGGTGAATGGTTGATGGTCTTAGTTCTCAGAGATTCTGGCACCCTATTGCTGTCAATACTTGGATAGAGGCAAGAGGGAAACTGGCCATTTGGGCAACCTCCTGGCTCCCAAATCAGAGTGTTGAATATGTGTTCTACTCCTTTCCATCCCCAGAGGGAAGACAAGAGTTGGGGATTTCTTCCCAATTGTGCTACAGTGTCAGGATAGGGAGAGGCTCTGGCAAGTTAATGTTGAGAGTATAAGTTTTTTTTTTTTAAGTGGTGTTTGATGTTGATGTGGTTGGTCTTGTCCTTGCCTAAGGTACAGGAAACGTTAAAGTTTAACTGGTTTTTGGATTTCTCAGAGGCATTTGGTTTGTTTGATGTAAAATCCCTGTCTTTGTGGGGGAAGGAGGGTTTCAGGCTTCATATTCACTATCTTGCTGACAAAGTCTTATTTCTTTAATGAGGAATGATATTAAAAATGCCCAGTGATTCTGGAGTGTCTTTGCTTTTATGCCGTTTCAGCAGACAGAACTAGGAAATGTATACAGGTATGCACACATACCATATACATAGTTCATGTGCTCATATTTCTACATAAAAATAAAGTGCACATGTACACACACACACACACACACACACACATACATGAACAGACACATTTAGAAATCTCAAAATCTCAGAGACACCTTTAATTCTAGTCTCTCACCTCAGGGCTTGTTCTTGCCTTCCTCAATTTCATATGTATACTTCTTTCCATAGTGAGAATCCTAACTCTTAACATCAACACATTTATTCTTTTGCTGAACCCTATAATACTTACAAGATTGTTTAAGGATTTCTTGTTATATCACTATAAAAACAAATCTACTAAAGAGATTTCATGATTTCTTTTATACTATCCCCCTACCTCATCCCTTGGCAGTACTCTTTTCCAAGACTGCGTATAAGGTGTATGTTAAATTCTGTATTCATGAGTTACTTGGATTAGTTCTTTTTTCTTTTTCCTTTACTAGTTTTACCTATTTGAAGGCAAAAACTCTAACTCAAAAATATATGTATATACCCTCATATTCATTGCAGCATTATTTACAACAGCTAAGATATAGAAGCAACCCAATGTACATCAATAGATGAATAGATAAAGAAGATGTGGTATCTATATGCAATGGAAGATTACTCAGCCATAAAAAGAATGAGACCTTGCCATTTGTGACAACATGAATGGACTTTGAGTGTTTTATGCTAAGTGAAATAAGTTAGAGAAAGACAAATGCCATATGATTTCACTTATATGTGGAATCTAGAGAAGAAAACAAATCAACAAACAAAGAAAAAACAGAAACAGCCATAAATATGGAGAACAAACAGGTGGCTGCTAGAGATGATGGGAGTGGACAAAAAGGAGTAAAGGGGAGTGGGAGTTTCCGGCTTTAAGTTATGTAATGAATAAGTCAGAGGGATGAAAGTTAAAGCATAGGAAATGGTACTGTAATCATGTTGTATGGTGACAGATGATAGCTACACTTGTGGTGAACATAGCATTATATATAAAGTTGTCAAATCACTATGTTGTATGTCTGAAACTAATGTAACATGTGTCAATTATACTTCAATAAAAACAGAAATACTATGAGATGTTTTTTTGGAGAGATAAAAATAATCCAGAGGAAAGGTCTGAGTAACAAGTAGAGCAACCTACATGATAAATGTAGTAAATATTGAATAAGTGTATATATGTATATGCGTGTAATATAAATATATATTAATAACCAAATCTTATGGATTAGAAAATATGATAGAATAAAAATGCATGATAATTATCACGTACATCAGGAGAGAACTTAGACTTGGAATTAATTGCAATTGAAATATAATCTAAGGTCCTTGTTTGGGAGAATAGTAATGACTTTAATAAGTTAGGTATTCCTATTAAAATTTATTTTTAAAAAATATATGTTATGTGTTGAATTTTTATCCTAGTAGAGGAAAATTGAATGACAAAAAAAAAAATCCAAAAGATTCTAAAAAAAGAGAGGAAAAAATAATTAGAAAGTAGATAATGGAAATAAATCTAAATATGTCAGTAAATATACCAATTAAAGGAAAAATTTGGTTAAAAATGAATTCAAACTATATGTTTACTAGAAATATATTAAAGCATAAAAATACAGAAGGGTTGGGGCTCCTGGGTGGCTCAGTTGGTTAAGCGTCTGACTTCGGCTCAGGTCACGATCTTACAGTCTGTGAGTTCGAGCCCCGCGTTGGGCTCTGTGCTGACAGCTCAGAGCCTGGAGCCTGTTTCAGATTCTGTGTCTCCCTCTCTCTCTGCCCCTTCCTCACTCATGCTCTGTCTCTCTCTGTCTCAAGAATAAATAAAAACATTTAAAAAAAATTAAAAAAAATACAGAAGGGTTGAAAGTGAAGAATTAAAGAACAGAATACTTAGGGAAAGGTTTAACCAAGGATATGAGATATCTGTACACTAAGAACTATAAGATATTGATAAAAAAATTGAAGAAAGAAATAAATGGGGATATATTTGGTGTTCATGGATTGGAAGAATAATATTGTTAAAATGTCCATGCTACTCCAAACAGCCTGCAGATTCAGTGCAACCCATATTAAGATTCCAATGATATTTTCTCACAGAAATAGGAAAAAATCCTAAAATTTGTAAGAAGTGACAAAAGACCCCAAACAGTCAAAGCAATCTTGAGAATAAGAACAAAGCTGGAGGCATCAGTCTTCTATTTCGAACTATATTACAAAGCTATAGTTATCAAAATGACATGGCATTGGCATAAAAGCACGTGGATTGATGGGAAAGAATAGAGAGCCCAGAAATAAACCCATACATATATGGTCAATTAATATATGACACAGGAGCCAGGAATATACAGTGGAGAAAGGATAGTCTCTTCAATAAATGGTTTTGGGAAAACTGGACCCTTCTCTTACACCATGCACTTTTGTGCATCAACTCAATATGGATTAAAGACTTGAATATAAGACTTAAAACGATAAAGCTCCCAGGTGAAAACTTGGGCTAAGCTCCTTGAAGTCAGTCAGTCTTGGCAATGATTCTTTTGCATGTGGTATCAAAAACAAAGGTAACAAAGCAAAAGTAAACAAATAAGACTGTATCAAACTAAAAATCTTCTGCACAGTGAAGGAAACCATCAACAAAATGAAAAGACAACCTAAAGAATGGGTGAAAATGTTTGTAAAGCACATATCTGATAAGCTGTTAATATCCAAAGTATATATAGAACTTCTATATATATTGGGGGGAAACCCAAACAGTCCAATTAGAAAATGGGCAGGGGAACATTTTTTCCAAAGAAGACATTCAAATGGTCAATATGTACATGGAAAAGTGCTCAACATCACTAATCATTACGGTAATGCAAATCAAAACCACAGTGAGATATCACCTCATACTTGTTAGAATGACTATCATCAAAAAGACAAGCTAACAGGATTGGTGGTCAACATGGCAGAGAACTAGGAGGGCCTGAAGTTCCCTCGTCCCGCAACCACAGCAGTGTTGAGGCCAGAGGACTTGGAATTCCAAGAGTCTGGGCTGCAAAATGACAGAGACATCTCCAGGGGCCCATTGGACAACTTGGCAGTTCATAGGTGTGTGATTGTGAATGGGAAGAGACAAAAGGGTGGCATAGGCACAGAGGGGAGGGATCCCCTTCTGCGGAGAGACAAAAGGAAGAGAAAGAGAGGTTGTACAAGTGTAGGATTGTATTTGGACAAGAGAAAAACCATGGACCAGGGATTGGAAAAAATGGAGATAGTTCCAATTTCTAACTGTGGGACTTTCTCCAGACTGGGGCAAGCTGCCCTGTTCACACACCTGGGGGGGGGGGGGGCAGGGGAGCCAGCCCTGGGCTCAGTAACTAGCTCAGAGGTACAGTCTGCAGTTGGAGAGTATAATCCCCTCCCTTGAGTGCTGTGGGGAGGACAAGAGCCATTCCAAGGACAAGGACCCTGCTTGTGTCCGCCAGCCAGAGGCCCTTTATCAGCTAGGTGGAGTGGCTCTACCCTGGAACTGGAGCACACAGTACAGGATCCCTTAAGACATGGGGGTTCAAATCTCAGCTGATCACCTAGGAGGCACCAGAGACTGTGGATCAGGACAAACCACCTTGCTTGTGCCGGTGCAGCATTGTGAGAAGCCAGATGCCCTTTGTGGATGGGGTGGAGTGGCACTTTCCCTGAACCAGGGAGTGAGGAGTGGGATCCTTTAAGACATTGAGGTTTGAATCTCATCCGACGACCTGGGAGGTGCGGGAGACTGGAGTGAAAAAAACTGGCTTACTCGTGCCCCTGAAAGCACTGTGAAGATGGCCTAAACAAAGTGGCTTGGGACAACCCATCCAGGGAGGAGAGACTGGCATGTCACCATTTTTCTCCCTATCACCAATGATGTGGGGCTTCAGGGAAAGGACAAGGGGCCCACAGTGGAGGTATGATGTGCCTACACCAAACCACGCCCCTTGGTGCCTGGTAACTATGTATCTACCAGAGCAAGATTGATACTTACCAACCAGACAGCCCCTCCTCCAGACCAGCCCAGACACTGGTTCCAAGGCATCCAAGGCACCCAAGCAGTTTTGCATTTTCTGATTTAATTCTTGGTCAGTTCTTGATACACACACACACACACACACACACACACACACACACACACATATATATGCATATATATACACACACACATATATACATATAAAAATACACACATATATATGTATGTATATATGTATGTATATATATATTTATAAGTGTGTGTATGTATATATGTGTGTGTGTGTGTTTGTGTGTGTGTGTGTGTGTGTGTGTGTGTGTGTGTGTGTGTGTGTATTTTTTCCTGTTCTTTTTCTTTCTCTTATTTCTTCTCTAGTCTGGTTATTCTGGTTGTTGGTTTGTTTAGGCAGACATATTTATTCTCTTTTGTATCTCCTCCTTTATTTTCCTCTCTCTCTCTGGAGTAAGCCATATAGTTTCTCTGCCTGGTCAATTTTCTTTTCTTTTTCCCTGTCCCTGTCATTTCTCTCTTTGTAAGGGATAAGGCTTCTTCCACCACCAGCTCCTCCTTTTTTTAGTTTTTTTTTTTCCAGGATTACTTCAACGAACAAATCAAAGCACACCTGATGGAAGGTCCAAACCACCACTATGAGTAAGGAGATAAAGCAACCAGAGTCAAAACAACAGAGAGCACATAACACACTCCAAAAACATCTCCTGAAGGGTCAGGGCCTAGACAGCATATGACCCCTTTTTAATATAGTTGCTCACAGGTGCAGGACACAAAACAAGCTATTAAAACACATAAGGGAGAAAAAACTAGCCAAAATGATGAAACAGAAACATTATTCTCAAAAGAAATTCCAGGAAGAAATGACAGCTAAAGAATTGCTCAAAATAGATATAAACAATATATCTGATCAAGAATTTAGAATAATACTTATAAGATTAATCACTGGGCTTGAGAAAAGCATAGAAGACAGTAGAGAATCTATTGCTGCAGAGATCAAGGAACTAAAAAATAGTCATGACAAATTAAGAAATGTAAATGAGGTCCAAAACAAACTAGGTGCAGTGACAGGATAGAAGAGGTGAGGCAGAGGGGAGAATAAGTGAAATAGAAGATAAAATTATGGAAAATGATGAAGTTGAGAAAAAGAGAAAAAAATACTGGACCATGAGGGGAGAATTAGAGAACTAAGTGATTCAATGAAATGTAATAATATCCATATCATAGGAGTTCCAGAAGAAGAAGAAGAAGAGAGAGAGAAAGGGGCAGAAAGTTTACTTGAACAAATCATAGCTGAGAACTTCCCTAATCAGGGGAAGGAACAGACATCCAAATCCAGGAGGCACAGAGAACGCCCTTCAGATATAACAGGACTAGGTCTTCTCCATGGCATATCATAGTGAAACTGACAAAATACAAAGATAAAGAGAGAATTCTGAAAGCATGTAGGGACAAATGGGCCTTAACCTACAAGGGTAAATACATAAGGATAGTAGCAGACCTATCCACTGAAACTTTGCAGGCCAGAAGGGAGTAGCAGGAAATATTCAATGTGCTGAATAGGAAAAGTATGCAGTCAAGAATCCTTTATCCAGCAAGGCTGTCATTCAGAATAGAAGGAGAGATAATGGCTTTCCCAGACAGACAATAATTGAAGGAGTTTATCACCACTAAACCAGCCCTGCAAGAGTTCCTGGGGAGGACTCTGTGAGTGGAATGTTGTAAAGACTACAAAGGACCAGAGACATCACCACAAGCATGAAACCTAGAGATAACACAGTGGCACTAAACCCATATCTTTCAGTAATAACACTGAATGTAAATGGATTAAATGCTCTAATCAAAAGACATAGGGTATCTAGGGCACCTTGGTGGCTCAGTCAGTTAAGTGTTTACTTTGGTTCTGGTCATGATCTCATGGGTTCATGAGTTTGAGCCCCACGTTGGGCTCTGTTCTGACAGCTCAGAGCCTAGAGCCTGCTTCAGATTCTGTCTCCCACTCTCTCTGTCCCTCCCCTGTTCACACACCAACACTCTGTTTCTCAAGAATAAATAAAGATAAAAAAATTTAAAAAACAGGGTATCAGAATGGATAAAAATCCAAGATCCATCTACATGCTGTCTACAAGAGACTGATTTTAGACCTGAGGACACCTTCAGATTGAAAGCAAGGGGATGGAGAACAATCTATCATGCTACTGGAAGTCAAAAGAAAGGTGGAGTAGCCATATTTATATCAGACAAACTAGATTTTAAACTAAAGGTTGTAACCAGAGATGAAGAAGGGCCTTATATCATAATTATGGGGTCTATCCATCAAAAAGAGTTAACAATTATAAATGTTTATGCACCCAATTTGGAGGAACCCAAGTATATAAATCAATCACAAACAATCTTATTGATAAGAATATGGTAATTGCAGTTGACTTTAATACTCCACTTAAAGCAATAGACAGATCATTTAGGCAGAAAATCAATGAAGAAACAATGGCCCTGAATGATACACTGGACCAGATGGACTTGACAATATATTTAGGACTTTTCACCTAAAAGCAGCAGAATACACATTCTTCTCGAGTGCACATGGAACATTCTCCAAGATAGATCACATACTGGGTCACAAAACAAACCTCAGTAAATACAACAGAATTGAGATCATACCATGCATATTTTCAGATACAGTGCTATGAAATTTGAAAACCAGAAGAAAAGTTTGGAAAACCTCCAAATGCATGGAGGTTAAAGAACATCCTACTAAAGAATGAATGTGTCAAACAGGCAATTAAAGAAGAAATCAAAAAATATATAGAAGCAGATGAAAATGAAAATACAACACTCCAAACCCTTTGGGATGCAACAAAGGCAGTCCTAAGAGGAAAATACATTGCAATCCAGCCTATCTCAAGAAACAAGAAAAATCCCAAATACAAAATCTGACAGCACACCTAAAGGAACTAGAAGCAGAGCAGCAAAGAAACCCCAATGCCAGCAGAAGAAGATAAATAATAAAGATCAGAGCAGAAATACACAATATAGAATCTAAAAAAACAGTAGAACAGATTGATGAATCCAAGAGCTGTTTTTTTTGAAAAAATAAACAAAATTGATAACCCCCTAGCCAGCTTCTCAAAAAGAAAAGAGAGAGATCCCAAACAGATAAAATCATGAATGACAAAGGACAGATGACAACCAACAACACAGAAATACAAATAATTATCGGAATACTATGAAAAATTATATACCTATAAACTGGACAACCTGGAAGAAATGGACAAATTCCTAGACCCACACACACTACCGAAACTCAAACAGGAAGACAAAATTTGAACAGACCCTTAACCAGCAAAGAAATTGAATCAGTTATCAAAAATCTCCCAACAAATAAGAGCCCTGAGCCAGATGGCTTGCCGGAATTCTACCAGACATTTAAAGCAGAGTTAATACCTTTCCTTTTCAAGCTGTTCCAAAAAATAGAAATGGAAGGAAAGCTTCCAGACTCATTCTATGATTACCTTGATTCCCAAACCAGAGACTCCACTAAAAGGAGAATTACAGGCCAATATCCCTGATGAACATGGATGCAAAAATTCTCAACAAGATACTAGCAAATCGATTTCAACAGTATATTAAAAGAATTATTCACCACAATCAAATGGGATTCATTCCTGGGCTGCAGGGCTGGTTCAATATTTGCAAATCAATCAATGTGATACATCACATTAATAGAAGAAAGGATAAGAACCAAATGATCCTATCAATAGATGCAGAAAAAACATTTGACAAAATACAACATCCTTTCTTTATAAAAACCCTCAAAAAGTTGGGATAGAAGGAACATACCTTAACATCATAAAAGTCATGTATGAAAAGCCCACAGCTAACATCATCCTCAATGGGGAAAAACTGAGAGCTTTCTCCCAGAGATCAGGAACATGACAGGGATGTCCAGTCTCACCACTGTTGTTTAACATAGTGTTGGAAGTCCTAACCTCAGCAATCAGACAACAAATTGAAATAAAAGACATCCAAATTGGCAAAAAGAAGTCAAATTTTCCCTTTTGGCAGATGACATGATACTCTACATGGGGAACGCAAAAAACTCCATGAAAAATATGCTAGAACTCATACATGAATTCAGCAAAGTTGCAAGATATAAAATCAATGTACAGAAATAGGTTGTATTTTTATACACCAATAATGAAGCAACTGAAAGAGAAATCAAGAAATCGATCCCATTTACAATTTCACCAAGAACCATACAATACCTAGAAATAAACCTAATCAAAGAGGTAAAAGATCTGTATGCTGAAAACTGTAGAAAACCTATGAAAGAAATTGAAGAAGACACAAAGAAATGGAAAAACATTCCATGCTCATGGATTGGAAGAACAAATATTGCTAAAATGTCAATACTACCCAAAGCAATCTACATGTTCAATGCAATCCCTATCAAAATTGCACTAGCATTCTTCTCAAAGCTAGAACCAACAATCCTAAAATTTGTATGGAACCAGAAAAGACCCCAAAAAGCCAAAGTAATGTTGAAAAAGAAAAAGCGGGAGGCATCATAATCCCAGACTTTAGTCTGTACTACAAAGCTGTAAGCATCAAGACAGTATGGTATTAGCACAAAAACAGACACATAGACCAAAGGAATAGAATAGAGAATCCAGAAATGGACCCACAAATGTATGGCCAACTCATCTTTGACAAAGTAGGAAAGGGTATCCAATGGAAAAAAGACAGTTTCTCTAGCAAATGATGCTGGGAGAACTGGACAGCAACATGCAGAAGAATGAAACTAGACCACTTTCTTACACCATACACAAAAATAAACTAAAATGGATGAAAGACCTAAATGTGAGTCAGGAAACCATCCAAACCCTTGAGGAGAAAACAGGCAACAGCCTCTTTGACCTCAGCCACAGGAATTTCTTGCTTGACACGTCTCTAAAGGCAAGGGAAATAAAAGCAAAATGAGCTATTGGGACCTTATGAAGATAAAACCTTCTGCATTGTAAAGGAAACAACAAAACTAAAAGGCAACCAACGGAATGGGAGAAGATATTTGCAAATGACACATCGGATAAAGAGTTAGTATCTAAAATCTATAAAGAACTTACCAACTCAACACCTGAAAAACAAATAATCCAGTGAAGAAATGGGCAGAAGACATGAATAGACACTTTTCCAAAGAAGACATCCAGATGGCCAACAGACACATGAAAAGATGCTCAACATCATTCATCATCAGGAAAATACAAATCAAAATCACATTGAGATACAATCTCACACCGGTCAGAGTGGCTAAAATTAGCAACTCAGGAAACAACACATACTGTTGTGGATGTGGAGAAATGGGAACCCTCTTGCAATGTTGGTGGGAATACAAACTGGTGCAGCTGCTCTGGAAAATAGTGTGGAGGTTCCTCAAAAAAATTAAAAATAGAACTACCCTACAACCCAGCAATCCACTACTAGAATTTATCCAGAGGATACAGGAGTGCTGATGCATAGGGGCATGTGTACCCCAATGTTTAAAGCAGCATTTTCAACAATAGCCAAATTATGGAAACTGATGAATTGATAAAGAAGATGTGGTTTATATGTAAAATGAAATACTACTTTGCAATGAGAAATAATGAAATCCTGACACTTGCAGCAATGTGGATGGAACTGGAGGGTATTATGCTAAGTGAATTAAGCCAGTCAGACAAAGACAGATACCGTATATTTTCACTCATATGTAGAACTTGAGAAACTTAACAGAAGACCATGGGAAAAAGGGAAGGGGAAAAATAGTTTCAAACACAGAGGAAGGCAAACCATAAGAGACTCTTAAATACAGAGAACAAACCACATTGATGGAGGGGCAGGGGAGGGGAGAAAATGGGTGTTGGGCATTGAGGAGGGCACTTGTTGGGATGAGCACTGGGTGAATCCAATAATTTATTACGCCCTTTTGATGAATTGACCATTTGGTATTATGAAATAGTAGTTCATATGTCTGTGGTAATATTTCTCATCCTGTAGTCTGCTTTGTCTGATATTGATATAGCTACTCTAGTTTTCTTATGATTAGTGTTGTCATAGTATCTCTTCTACTTAACCTATTTATATCTTTCTATTTGAAATGTGTTTCATATAGACAAACCTTTTTTTTTTTATTTTCAGTCTGGTGATAACTGCCTTTAGTTGGAGTGTTTTGAATGTATGTATTTAGTATAATAATTAACAAGTTTGGGTATAAGATTGCCATTTTTTGGGGGATCTGTTCCCACATCTTGCCCTGACTTAATTTACTTGAATCATTTTTTAGTATATCATTTTGTCTCCACTACTGGTTTATTATCTATAATCTCATTTTATTAAACAAATTTTTAAATTAATATCTTAGAAATAAACAGTAGAAAGTTTGTCTTTTTTTTTTTTTTTTTTTTTTTTGCCAGGTAGTTTTGTGTAACGTGTAACATGAAAATTGCAATTACTTTAATGGAATAAAAAATGTGATTTCTTTTTATATACTTAAATCTCATATTCTAAAATGTTAAATTTCTTTTTATGACATTCTAATTTTAAATAGTCCTTAAATACCAAGAATATACAAATATATCTCCCAACTTAAAAGAATAAAAAGGTATGTCTAAATTATTATTAATTAGTTCAGATTCATTATACTTTAACAACCACAATGGAAAATAGTATGGAGGTTCCTCAAAAAGTTAGAAATACCATTTGATCCAATAATTCTACTACAGAATATTTATTCTGTGTTTATTCAATATTCTACTAAAGAAAATGAAAATACTAAGTTGAAAATATATCTTCAACCGTATGTTTATTGCAGCATTATTTACAATCACCAAGGTATCAAAGCAGTCCCAAGTGTCCATCAATAGATGAATTGGTAAAGATGATGTAGTATGTACACAGTGGAATATTACTTAGCCATAAAAAAGAGTGAGGTCTTGCCATTTTTGGCAATACAGATAGACCTAGAAGATACTGTGTTAAGTAAAATAAGTCAGACAGAGAAAGACAAATGTCATATGATTTCACTATATGTGGAATCTGAAAAACCAAATAAAGAAACAGCAGAATCGGATCTATAAATACAGAGAACAAACTGATTGCCAGAGGGGAGGAGGTAGAGGATGGGCAAGATGGGTGAAAGGGAGTAGGAGATATAGGCTTCTAATTATGGAATCAATAAAATCATGGGAATTAAAGGTACAACATAGGGAATATAATCAGTGGTATTGTAATAGTATTGCATGGTGATCGATGGTAGCTACATTTGTGTAGCATTACTTACAGAGTTGTTGAATCACTATGTATACCTGATACTAATATAACATTGTGTGTCAAATATACTCAAAAAAATTAAAAAGAAAGTAACTATGTAATTAAATATAAAATACAAAAAATAACACATTTTTGGTTTTTGAATCCTCTTTTTTCATATAATATAAAAGACAAAAAACATAAATCATTTATAAATCTATGTTAATGAGCACACAATGTGTAAAAGCCTACTTCATGACAATAAAAGGGGAGGGTGAAGCTGTATAGGAACAGAGATGTATAATTTTAAATTTAAGTTAGCACTAATTCACACTATAAAAGTTTATGATACTCATTGTAACCCTAAGGTAACTACTAATAAATAATTTTAAAATATACAAAAAAGGCAAATGAGAAAGGAACCAAAACAGTATATTACAAAAAAAAATTAAACTAAACAAAAGGAATTAATAGAGGAACTGAGTTTCTTAAAAAGTATGATATACAGAAAAATAGCAAACCGACAGAAATAAATCCTTCTGGGTAGGTAGTTACATTAAATATAGATTAAATTCTGCATTCAAAAATCAGATTGGCATTTCTATGTTTAACTTGTTTCAGGAGTCTCTATACTGTTTTCCACAATAGTTTCGCCAACTTACAATACCACCAACAGTGCACAAGAGTTTTCTTTTCTTCATATCCTTTCCAACATTCATTATTTCTTTCTCTTTTTTATACTAGTCATTCTGATAGCTGTGAAGTTATTGTTGTGGTTTTGATTTGCATTTCCCTGATAATTAGTGATATTGAGCATCTTTTCATGTGTCTATTGGCTATCTGTATGTCATCTTTGGAAAAATGTCTATTCAGTCTGCCCATTTTTTAAATTGGATTGTGTTTTTCTCCTCCTCCTCTTCCTCCTCTACTTCCTCCTCCTCCTCCTTTACTTCCTACTCCTTCTCCTTCTTTTTCTCCTCTTTCTCCTCCCCTCCTCCTCCCCCTTCCTCCTCCTCCTCTTCCTCCTCCCCTCCTCCTCCCCCTTCACAGCTTCTTCCTTCTTCTTTTTGGTTTTGAATTGTATAAATTCTTTGATATTTTGGATATTAACCCCTTATCAGATATATCATTTGCAAATGTATTCTCCCATTCAGTAGATTGTCTGTTTGTTTTTAGATGGTTCATTTGCTGTGAAAAAGCTTTTTATTTGGTTGTTATCTTAATAGTTTATTTTTGCTTTCATTTCCTTTTCCTTAGCAGACCTAGCTAGAAAAATGTTGCTATCATTGGTGTCAAAAAAATAAAAAAAAATTACTGTCTGCATTCTCTTCTAGGATTTTTATGGTTTCAGGTCTCACATTTAGGTCTTTAATTCATTTTAGCTTATTTGCATGTATTATGTAAAAAAATTGATCCAGTTTCATTCATCCATTCATTTGTTTTAATTTACATCCAAGTTAGTTAGCATATAGTACAATAGTGACTTCAGGAGTGGAATCCATTGATTCATCCCCTACATATAACACCCAGTGCTCATCCCAACAGGTGTCCTCCTTAATGCCCCTTGCCCATTTAGCCCATCCCCCTACACACAACCCATCCGGCAGCTCTCAGTTTGTTCTCTAAATTAAGAGCATCTTATGTTTTGTCCCCCTTCCTGCTTTTATATTATTTTTGCTTCCATTCCCTTATGTTCATCTGTTTTGTATCTTAAATTCCACATACGAGTGAAGTCATATGATATTTGTCTTTCTCTAATTTTGCTTAGCATAATACACTCTAGCTTCATCCACATTGTTGCAAATGGCAAGATTTCATTCTTTTTGATTGCCAATACTGCCATTGTGTGTGTGTGTGTCTAAATCTCTTTCATACATATATGTATGTATGTATACACACACACACATACACACCACACCTTCTTTATCCTTTATCCCTTCATCCGTCAATTGACATTTGGGCTCTTTCCATATACTTTGGCTATTGTCAATAGCACTTCTATAAACATTGGGGTCCATGTGCCCCTTTGAAACAACATACCTGTATCCTCTGGATAAATACCTAGTGGTGCAATTGCTGGGTTGTAGGGTAGTTCTATTTCTAGTTTTCTGAGGAACATCCATACTGTTCTCCAGAGTGACTGCACCAGTTTGAATCCCCACCAGCAGTGAAAAAGCGTTCCTCTTTCTCTGCAACCTTGCCAACATCTGTTGTTGCCTGAGTTGTAAATGTTAGCCATTCTGACAGGTATGAGGTAGTATCTCATTGTGGTTTTGATTTGTATTTCCCTGATAATGAGTGACATTGAGAATTTTTTCATATGTCTGTTGGGCATCTGGATGTCTTCTTTGGAAAAGTGTCTATTCATGTCTTTTAGCTTTTTCTTCACTGGATTATTTGTTTTCTGGCTGTTAAGTTTGATAAGTTCTTTATAGATTTTGGATACTAATCCTTTATCTGATAAGTCTTTGCAAATATCTTCTCCCATTTCATCAGTTACCTTTTAGTTTTTCTGATTGTTTCCTTCTCCATGCAGAAGATTTTTATTTTGATGAGGTCCCAATTGTTCATTTTTGCTTTTGTTTCCTTTGCCTCTAGAGACATGTTGAGTAAGAAGTTGCTGTGGCTGAAGTCAAAGAAGTTTTGCCTGCTTTATCCCTAGGATTTTGATGGCTTCCTGACTTATGTTTAGGTCTTTCATCCATTTTGAGTTTATTTTTGTGTATGGTGTAAGAAAGTAGTCTAGGTTCAATCTTCTGCATGTAGCTGTCCAGTTTTCCCAACACCATTTGCTGAAGAGACTGTCTTTATTCCATTGGATATTCTTTCCTGCCTTGTCACAAATTAGTTGGCCATACATTCGTGCGTATATTTCTGGGTTCTCTATTCTATTTCTTTGGTCTATGTGTCTGTTTTTGTGCCAATATCATCCTGTCTTGATTCTTACAGCTTTGTAGTACAGACTAAAGTCTGGGATTGTGATGCCTTCCACTTTGGTTTTCTTTTTCAACATTACTTTGGCTTTTTGGGGTCTTTTTTAGTTTCGTACAAATTTTAGCATTGTTCATTCTAGCTTTGAGAAGAATGCTGGTGCAATTTTGATAGGGATTGCATTGAACGTGTAGATTGCTTTGGGTAGTATTGACATTTTAGCAATATTTGAATGACAGCCTAACTGGATACAGAATTCTTGGCTGTATATTTTTCCAGTTCAGTTGAATATATCCTGCCACGCCTTTCTGGCCTGCCAAGTTTCTGTGGATGGGTCTGTTATGAACCTGGTCTATCTTCCCTTATAGGTTAAGTACTTTTTTTCCATTGCTGCTTTCATAAATCTTTCCTTTTCTATGTATTTTGTGAATTTGATTATGATATGCCTTGTTTATGGTCAGTTTCTGTTGAAGCACAGGAGTTCTCTGTGCTTCTTGGTTTTGATGTCTGTGTCTTTCCCTAGGTTAGTTAGAAATGGCTTCCACTGTGATTTGCTCACATAGATCTTGTACCCTTTTTTCTTTCTCTGTATCTTCTGGGACTCCTATGATTTTGATGTTATTCCTTTTTAATGAGTCACTGGGTTCTCTGATTCTTATGTCGTGCTGTTTTGCCTTAGTTTTCCTCTTTTTTTCTGTTTCATTATTCTCCATAATTTCACCTTCTATATTGGTGATTCATGGCTCTGCTTCATCCATCCTTGCTGCCATGACATCCATTCAAGATTGCATCTCAGTTTTACCATTTTTAATTTTGTCCTGACTAGATTTTAACCCTTTTTCTCTGCAGAAAGGGATTCTATGCTTTTTCAACCCCAGCTAGTATTCTTATTATTGTGATTCTCAATTCTAGTTCAGACATCTTCCTTATATCTGTGTTGATTAAGTCCCTGGCTGTCCTTTCTTCCTGTTCTTTCTTTTGGGATGAATTCCTTCATTTGGTCATTTTTGGAGGAAGAAAAAGAATTAATAACATAAAAAATTAAAATTAAAAAATTAAAAACAACATAAAAAGTTAAATAAAGGAAGCTAGATCCTAGTGTGTTTTCATCTGGTTATTGAAAGAAGCTTGATAGAATAGAGGAAAAAGGGAAAGAAAGAAAAGTAAGGAAATGTTTAAAAACTTTAGAAAAGTATATAATGGAATAAAATGAAATGAAGAAAGTAAAATAGAATAAAACATTTCCAAAAATAAAAAAATATAGTAAAAATTAAAAAAATTAAAAAGCAGAAAATAAAAATAAATTTTTTCTTTTTCTGTATCCAAGAATAAGAAAAGAAAAATAAATGAAACAACAAAAAAAAAAGAAAACAGAATAAAGAAGTAATGAATAGATGGAGCAGCAAACAGAATGAAATCCCAATAAAATTACATCCAGTTTCCCCTAGAAGTCTAACTATGAAGCACTTTATAGTTCGTACACTAAGCAGGCAGACAGACTTGTGCTCTAGGGCCTGAGCTTGGTTGGCACAGTTGGATGAGGCTTGGTGTAATGGCTCTGTTCTCCCACTATGTGGCTCTGCTTAGGTGACTGGGGTGGATTGGTGTGGCATGCATGCATGGGAGAGGTTTAATTGATGTCACCCAGCTTCCCAGTCTCTGGTGTCAGAACTCTGTGTTCTCAACAACCAGTCATCAAGTACCCCTCCTTTGTCTCCAGCTTCCATCCACTTCCTGTTTCTACACTGTACATATCCAAACTGTCAGCCTGCCAGGTGGCACCTTCCTCATGAATTATATCTCATATGGGGCTGTGTTTCCATACCCTTCACTTCTGAGAGCCCTGCAGCATCAACTCTGACCCTCTAGGGGACGCCCTTGCTGGGCAATGGCTGGCTGCCGGCTTGCCCCTGGGAACGTTTGTGTGGTCATGCTTTTGCAGTGGTTCAGAGATTGTGGATGGTGCCTACTTGCCCCAGAAAAAGTTCCTGTGATTGCATGGCAGCAGAGGTTCAGAGATTATGGCAAATGCAACACACAGCCAGTGCCAGGTTTCATCTGAAGCACCCTGGTGTCTTTGTTCCAATACCAGCAAACATGGCTGTTCTCTGGGGTCCGCTGGGACCTTTGCCTGTAGGGAGGCTCTGTGGCTTCTACCAAATTCCCTCCTGGCAGGGGAATCACTTCTCCCCATGTGGGCTGTAGACCCCTCGGACCTCACTGTCTGCTCCTGAGGATTCACCCTTCCCACCAGAGCTCCATCAGGTATTGAGCTGTGGAGTTTTTTCCAGACTCTGTGTTCCTCTGTTTATAGAGTGCTAATGGTATTGAAACCATCTCCTTTTTCCTTTCTCCCTTTCTTGTTCAGTCACTTGTGGGTATTTCCACTCTTTCTCTTTCTCTCTAGCTACTTTTGGGGGAGTGCTTTTCCTGCACTCTCCCCCCTTTTATGTTTCCTCTATCTGCAAAAACAGCTCCCTATCCTCTGTGGTTTCTCTCTCCCCCAGTTCACCTCTCTGCTGTGTACCTATTGAATTCTGTGGCTCAAGTTATGCAGATTGTTGTGTTAATCCTCAGATCAATTTTCTAGCTGTGCAAAATTCAGTTTCATTCTTTTGCATATAGCTCTCCAGTCTTCCTAGCACCATTTATTGAAGAGAGTGTCTTTCCCTATTGTATATTCTTGCCTTCTTTGTTGTGGATTATTTGACCATATAAGCAGGGTTTATTTGTGGATTTTCTATTTTGTTCCATTGATCTATGAGTCTATTTTTGTGCCAGTATCATACTGTTTTCATTACTACAGCTCTGTAGTGTATCTTTTTTGTTTTGTTTTGTTTTGTTTTTTTTAGAGAGAGAGAATGCAAGCAGTGAGAAGGGCACGGTGGGGGCGGGAGGGGGGAGAAAGAGAGAGAGAGAGAGAGAGAGAGAGAATCTCAAGCAGGTTCCATACTCAGCATGGATTCTGATGTGGGACTCGATCCCAAAACACTGAGATCATCACTGAGCAGAAATTAAGAGTTTGAGCAGAAATTAAGTTAGATGGTCAACCAACTGAGCTACCCAGCTGCCCCACTTTGTAGTGTATCATGAAATCTGGACTTCTGATACCTCCAGCTTTGTTTTTCTTTTTCAAGATTGCATTGGCTATTTGCAGTCTTTGTGGTTCTATATAAATTTTGGGATTATTTATTCTAGTTTTGTGAAAATGCTAGTATGTTAGTATTTTGATAGGGATTGTGTTGACTCTGCAGATTGCTTTGGGAAGTATGGACATTTTAAGAATATTAAATCTTTCAATCCATTAGCATGGAATATCTTTACATTTGTTTGTGTCATCTTCCATTTCTTTCATAAGTGTTTTATAGTTTTCAGAGTACATGTCTTTCACCACCTTTGTTAAATTTATTCCTAGGTATTTAGTTTTTGTTTTGGTATAATTGTAAGTTCTCTTAACTTCTCCTTCTGCTAATTTCTATAAGTTTATAGAAATGAAACAGATTTCTGAGTATTATTTTTATACACTACAATGTTACTGAATTAATTTCTTATTTCTAATAGTTCTAATAGTTTAGAGTTTTCTGTGTGTATTATTATGCCATATGGAAATAATGACAGTTTAACTTCTTCCTTACCAAAATGGATGCCTTGCATTTTTTTTTTTTTCTTGCCTGATTGCTATAGCTAACACTTCTTTCTATGTTGAACAATAGTGGTGAGAGTAGACATCCTATTTTGTTCCTGACCTTAAGGGAAAAGCTCCAAATTTTTCCTCATTGAGTATGATGTTAGCCATTTAAAAAATTTTAATATCCATTTATTTTGAGAGTGGGGAGGGGCAGAGAGGAGAGAGAGAATCCCAAACAGGCTCCATGCCTGATGCGGGGCTCAATCTCACAAACTGTGAGGTCATGACCTGAGCCAAAATCAAGAGTTGGTTGCTTAACTGACTGAGCCACTCAGGTTCCCCAGCCCTGTTTTTTTTTTTTCCTTTTCTTTTTCTTTTTTTTTTTTTTTTTTTAACTATATGGCTTTTGTTATGTTGATGTATGTTTCTTCTAAACCCACTTTATTGAGAGTTTATCATCAATGGCTGTTGATTTTTGTCAGATGCTTTTCCTGCACCTATTGGGATGATCATATGGATTTTAATCCTTCTCTTTTGTTGATATGAAGTTTCACATTGATTTGCAAATTTGAACCATTCTTGCACCCCCAGAATAAATTCCTCTTGATCACAGTGAATGATCCTTTTAATGTATTGTTGAATGTGGTTTGCCTGTATTTTGCTGAGGATTTTTCCATCTATGTTCATCAGAGATATTGACCTATAGTTTTTTTATTTGTGGTGTCCTTGTCTGATTTTGATATTAGAATAATGTTGGCCTTATAAAGTGAATTTGGGAACTTTCCTTTTTTTTTTTTTCTATTTTTTGAAATAGTATGAGAATTAGTACTATTCTTTAAGTGCTTGGCAGAATTCACCTATAAATGTGTCTAGTCCTAGACTTTTATTTTTTTGGCAATTTTTTGATTACTGATTCAATTTCATTACTAGTATACTAGTAATTGGCCTTCAGATTTTCTATCTTCCTGATTCAATTTCTAAGAATTTATTTATTTCTTTTAGGTTGTCCAATTTGCTGATGTATAATTTTTCATCGTTTTCTCTTATATTGCATTATATTTCTGTGGTGTAAGCTGTTTATTATCTTTTGTTTCTGATTTTATTTGAGTTTTTCTTTTTTTTTTTTTCCTTGATGAGTCTGGCTAAGGGCTTATCAATTTTGTTTATCTTTTTAACGAACCGGCTCTTGGTTTCATTCATTGATCTTTTCCTTTTTAAGAAGTCTTATGTTATTTATTTGTACTCTGATCTTATTATTTTCTTACTTTTAATCTCTTTGGGCTTTGTTTGTTCTTTTCCTAGTTCATTTTAATGTAAGGTTAGATTGCTTTTGAGCTTTTTCTTGTTTCTTGAGGTAGGCCTGTGTTGCTAACTATCTCCCTCTTAATACTGATTTTGCTGTGTCCCAAAGATTTTGGGCAATTGTGTTTTCATTTGTCTCCATATATTTCTACATTTTTCTTTGATTTCTTCATTGACTCATTGGTTGTTTAGTAGCCTGTTGTTTAGCCTTTACATGTTCGTGTTCTTTTCATTGTCTTATGATTGATTTCTAGTTTCATACCACTGTGGTTGAAAAAGATGCATGGTATGATTTCAGTATTTTAAAATTTATCCAGACTTGTTTTGTGTCATATGTTAATATGATGTCTTCTGGAGAATGTTCCATGTGCACTTGAGAAGAATATGTATTTTGTTATTTTGGATGGAATGTTCTTTATATATGTGTTATGTCCAACTAGTCTAATGTGTCATTCAGAGATTCTGTTTCCTTATTGATTTTCTACCTGAATGATCTATCCATTGATGTAAGTGAGATGTTAAAGTCTCCTCCTATTAATGTATTATAATCAGTTTCTCCCTTTATGTCTGTCAATATTTGCTTTACATATTTAGGTGCTCTAATATTGGGTGCATTGATATTTATAATTGTTATATTCTCTTGTTTGATTGTTCTCTTTATTTTATTATTATGTAATGCCCTTTTTGTATTTTATTAGTCTTTGTTTAAAACTATCTTATCTGATGTAAATATTACTTCTTGTTTTGCTTCCATTTGTATGGTTAATATTTTTCCATCACTTCACTTTTAGTCTGCATGTGTCTTTGGGTCTGAGTTGAGTCTTTTATAGGCAACATGTAGATGGTTCTTTTATTTTTTTTAATCCATTATGCCACCCTATGTCTTTGATTGAAGAATTAGGCCATTTATATTTAAAGTAATTATTGATAGGTATGTACTTATTGTCATTTAATTAATTAATTAATTATATTTATTTAATTTTTAAAATTTATTTAATTTTTTTGTAGTTCTTCTCTGCTTCATTCTTCTCTTTCTCTCTTTCTTTGTGATTTATGAGTTTCTCTAGTGTTACATTTGGCTTCTTTCTCTTTTTTTCTGTATCTTTTATAGATTTTGGGTTTGTGGTTAGCATGAAGTTCATATATAACATCTTAAGTACATAACAGTCTCTATTAAGTGGCCAGTCATTTAAGTCAAACACATTCTAAAAAACTTCTTTTTGTTCTTTTTTACTCCCTCCTTTGCAGTTTATGTATATGATGTCATATTTTAAATTTTTTATCCATAATTTTCTCACACTTAATTATGGCATTATCTTTTCTTAAGTTCTCCTTCATTTTTGAAGTATAATCTTGCCAGGTATGTAACACTTGGCATATAGTATTCTTTTCTTAATTGCATTTAAAATATGCCATCACGCTACCTTCTGATGTCCATAGTTTCTGAGAAGAAAACAGTTGTTAATCTTATTAAAGATCTCTTGTTCATTTTACTTCATATAAATCCCTACTTACAAGTCAAATTTGGGGAGATTTGTTCTTAGGGATTTCTGCTCTGGGAATTTATGATTCTCAGTATCACCTGTCTGTCTCTTCCATTTTTGATGCTGTGATTTGCTCTGTGACCTCAATTTTGTGATGGACATAAGATGAATTGTTGATTTTCAGTTCATTCAGCTTTTATTGTTAGGACAGAGTGATTGATATGACTCCTTGCAATCCAGATTGGAAATCAGAAATTTGAACTATTTATTTGAGGGGTGCCTTGGTGGATCAGTTGGTTTAGTGTCCAACTCACCTCAGGTCATGATTGCAGGGTCATGTCAAGCTCCTCTGCCCCTCTCTCCTGCTCGTTCTCTCTCTCTCTCCCTCTAAAATAAACAAAACAATAAAAATAAACTATCTTGAAGATCTGTATTCTTTAATATATTTCATCTCTCAAGTTTCTGTGCCTTTAGCTTGTGGTCAGGTAGTATATTTGACAAAGATTTTCTTATATGCCTTGAGCCACAAAAAATAAAAGGAGAAAAACATTTTTCCTGTTCCTTTAAGTTTAGATCTGTGTTGGGACCCTCCTTCAAAACTTAGCTAAGCTGTTTACAAATCTTGAGTTAGCCTTCATTTTTTGTTTGCGTTGAGCTAAAGATAAGCCAGAGGTGAAAGTTTAGTGTCACTCAGATATTTTGTGAGCATGAATCCTGGCCAGGGTAAGTATGTGGCTCACTAGATTCCTCTTGTATATGGGATCTTTTCAAAATCCTTATTTTCCAAAGTTACTGTTGCTATAGCTTTTTCTTCTAGGATTTTGACATGTATATTATTTGCCACAACTGCAGTCTTTTTCTACAGGGAGCAGTGGCTTGTTCATTTTCCTCTCAGTGTTTTTGAGTAATTCCCTCCACTCAGCTGTTTGTTTGTTTGTTTGTTTTTTGCCACGAGAGAGTTCTGAGCTAGATGAAACAAAGGCAAAAACTGCAAGTCCTTCAGAGAACCCTCAGAAAGGTCAAAACAGACAAACAAAGTTCCTTGGCAATAGATCTTTGTTTCCTCTAGAACCACATACCCAAATCAGAAATGGAGGTTGTCAACTTTATGACTACCATTGTACTAGGGGAGGGCAAGACTGTTGAAATGTCACAAAGTTCTCCTACAGTGTTTAAGTCACATTTTAATTTATTCAGCATTACTTGGTTCCTGTAAAGCCTTGACTATTTTTCAGAGTTCTGAAACTTGGTCATGACAGTTTTTGCTCATGTTTTCATGTTTCCATGTTGGATAGGCCCTTTGAGTTCCCTATTCTACCATTTTTGCTGTCATCACTCTCTAAATACCCAAAATAGGTCTTATTTGATGCAAATTTACAACTGATTCTGGATTTTATATAGAAGTTCAATGGATCAAGAATAGACAAATGAGGTCTGAGGAAAAAGAACAAAATGAGACAATTTGCCCTAGCAGATATCAAAACTTGTTATAAAGCTATATTTATTATAATTGTGTACTTTTGGTGCAAGACTAGATAGACCAATGGAATTGAATAAAAACTCAGAAATAGATCCTTTCATATATGGAATATGTTACTAATGACCTCTAGTACCGTACATAATCCCTCATTATCTGTGGATTTGTGGAGGATATGTTCTCAGATCCCCAGTGGGATGCCTACATGGATAGTACATACATACACACACACACACACACACACACACATACATACATCCACACATACATGCTGTGTGTTATGCTATACATGCATACCTATGATAAAGTTAAATTTATAAATTAGGAACAGTAAGAGAGTAACAACAACTATTAATAAATTAGGGCACATAACAATAACAATTATGTGAATGAGGTCTCTAAAAATATCTTATTATACTGTACTTAACCCTTTCTCTTATAAATGAGATAATAAAATATCTACTTAATGAGATGCAGTGAGGTGAATGATATAGGCATTATGACATACTGTAAGACTACTGTTGACTTTCTGATGATATGTCAGAAGCAGGGATATCTGCTTCTGGACAGTGGTTGACCAAAGGTAACTGAAACTGGAAAGTGAAACTGTAGGCAAGGAGAGGATTACTGTATAATAAATGGCTCTGGGATAACGAAAAGACAAAAGTTGATCCCTACTTTATAGTATATATAAAAAAACCATTTTGTGATGAATTAAAGACCTAAATGTAGAAGAAAAAAACAAAAATATTTAGAAACAATATTTAGAGACTGTCTTTATGACCTAGAGAAATGAATAATTACAAGATTAAATATGTCATAAAAAGAAAGTTGGATAAATCCAACTATATTAAAATTAAAACCTCTAGTGTATAAAGATTCATAAAAAGATGTACAAGAGAAGGTTCAAATAGGGGAAAGTGCTTAGATAACATATAAGTGACAAGGGATTATCCAGAATATATAAATAACATTTATTTATAATAAGTATAAGATAAATCAATAGAAAATGCTCAAGGGAAATAAAAAGGCATTTCACACAGAAGGAAATACAAATAGCCTATAAATATATCAAAATATATTCTACCCTTTTAGAAAATTTTAGCAACTAGGGCATGTTGTTTTGGTATGTTAATTTCATAGGAAAAAATAAAATGTTTGTTGGCTTTTAAAGTTTTATAAAACCCTTCCATTGAGTGTACATTTTTTTCTAGTGCTTTCCTATATTGCTCTACCTTTTCCCAAATAGTCCTCTTGTTAATACTTATATTAATTTTTCTCCCCTTCATTTATACTTCAGTTTGACTTCTGCCCCAATGTCCCTTGAACTAGTCCTGTAATGATAGTAATGACTGCTTCCCCCTAACTCCATGGTGTTAAATTCATTGTTCATGACTCTTGACAACTCCGCAAATATAACTCTGTTGAACATTTTGTTCTTGAAATGTTCTTTTCTTGGTTTCAGTGACACACTATGCCTATCTGAATGTTAGTTACAGCTTATTATTTCACTTAAAAAATATTATGCCATATTTTCATTAGGAAGCTTTTTATTACAGTGGCATTGAGAGCCAGCCCCATTAATAGTTTTTTGAGTAGGGTATTTACTCTGATGGCTAACAGACACATGAAAAGGTACTCACTATCAGTCATCATCAGAGAAATATGAATCAAAACTGTGAGATACACCTATCAGAATGGCTAAAATTTAATAACACAGGAAACAACAGACATTAGCAAAGATACAGAGAAAGGAAAACCCTCCTACACTGTTGGTGGAAATGCAAACTGATGTAGCCACTCTGGAAACAGTATAGAGGTCCCTCAAAAAGTTAAACATAGAACTACCCCAATATCTAGTGATTGAACTACTAGGTATTTACCCAAAGACTATGAAAATACTAATTCAATGGGATACATGCACCCTGATATTTATGTTATAGCAGCAATATATCAACACTAGCCAAATTATGGAAAGAGCCCAAGTGTCCATTAACTGATGAATGGGTAAAGAATTTGTGGTATACACACACAGACACACACACACACACACACACACACACACAAACACAAACACACACAATGGGATATTAGCCATCAAAAAAATGAAATCTTGCCATTGGCAATGACATGGATGGAGCTAGAGAGTATTATGCTAAATGAAATGTCAGAGAAAGGCGAATGCCATATGATTTCAGTCATGTGGAATTTCAGAAACAAAACAGATGAACATAGGGGGGAGAAAGAGGCAAACCATAAAACAGAGTCAATTATAATTTTTTTAAGTTTATTAATTTTAAGAGAAAGAGAGAAAGAGTGAGAGTGAGCATGAGCAGAGAGAGAGAGGGAGAATGAGAATCCCAGGCAGGATCTATGCTGCCAGTGCAGAGCCTGACGCTGGGCTCAGTCTCATGAGCTGTGTGATCATGACCTGAGCCAAAATCAAAGGTTGTTCTCTTTAACCAACTGAGCCAACCAGGCATCCCAGACTCCTAACTATTGAGAGCAAACTGAGGGTTGCTGGAGAGGAGGTGGGTGCGGTGATGATGGGTTAAATGGATGATGGGTATTAAGGAGGACACTTGTGATGAGCACTGGGTGTTACATGTAAGTGATGAATCACTAAATCTACTCCTGAAACTAATATTGCACTATATGTTAACTAACTGGAATTTAAATAAAAACTTGAAACAAACAAAAGAGTAAGGTATATACTGATTACCTTGCCTATAGTTTTTTCTTACATTTACTTTTCTAAGAATAAATTTTGTTGTTGTTTGTTAGGTTAGAATGTGTGGTGAAATCATTTGGGAGCCTTTGAATTTATGAAAACAGTTTCATTTTGGCTTCACACTTAAATGATAAATAAAATTAGAATAGAAGTTTAATATTTTTCCTGGGAACTTTATATACGTTCCTCTACATTTTCATAGAATTTTCGTTTTCTGTTTAGTGTTTGTGTAAAATTGATTTTCCTCACTTCTGGTCAGTTTTCATTCTCCACTTTTATCAGTAGTGTTCTAGGTTCAGCATTACTAGAACTGAAGATGTAGGTTTCCTCAGTAGTTGAGAAAGTCTTTGTTCTCTGGGCTTTTAGTGGTTTAAATAATTGTTGGACTCTGGCTATAATGAATGAGTGAATTGATATATGATGGTTTCCTATCATCTTCTGAGATAGGAAAGGAGGTTTTGAGAACCTTGGAATCTCTTGATAGTGGAAAGAATGAGTTTATTCCAAGGTAGTGTGCCTCAGTGAACATTAGTTTCTAAATCCTTATGCAACTAAAAATATTTCTCTTCAGACATGGATATTTATTTACTTTGGTATTTTTTGTTGAGGATCTCAGCCCTTTTTGCTTAGATTTTTGATTTCTTATTATTTAGCACAGTGATTCTCAAACTTTAGCATGCAATGGAATCAATTGGAGGGCCAGTTAAAACACAAATTGCTGGCCCTACTCCCAGAGTTTTTGATTCAGTTGGCTGGGATGAGGCCTAAGAATTTACATTACTAACAAATATGATTGTTTAGGTGATGCTGATGCTCTTGGTTTGGGGACTACACTTTTTGAACTATTGATTTAGTGTTAGTATGGCAAAAAAAATTTTTAGACTAGTCTGATTTTTCACTTAAGTAACTTTTTTCCTGCTCTAATGAATGTACTAATTTTTTTTTTAACAATGTAATTCAGAACTTTTATCTGGATGTGATAGAATGGGCCTTTGTGTGTGTGTTTCAAATGTAATCATTTGAACATTATATTTTCTAAGTGGTAAATATTGGTATTTAGGATTGTGTGATTCATTTTGGATATTCAGTTTCTGTCACAGTCTCCCAGACCAGTTGTATGCATTTCCTATTAAAAATATCAAGTAGTAATATAATATTTTGTATCTCAATTTTTAGGCCCTTCAACAGAGCAAGTTTTACTGAAGAGATAATGTTCTTATGATAATGCTTTTCATTATTATACTCTATGCTTTATGAAAAAAATCTCTTCCAAGAGAAATCTTAATTTTATTCCTTATTTATATTAACTAATATATGAAATAAAAAATGTACATTATTTTTGGGTATCATACTATATATCTATAATGGTGGACAGTTTTCTAGAACTGAGTTGTCTATGCATGATGTACTAAAAACTATATCTGTAATTATAAAAATGTTATCTTGGATTGTAGATTTACAGTTTTATTTTAATAATTTGTATATTTTTCTTATTGAAAATTATAGAGAATTAAATAGTTTATCATATCATAACATAGTGAATAATTTTATATTTAAATGTTTTAATTAAAACTTTATTTTCCAGATTTTGGAATCTCTTTTTAAGGTATGTTCAATATATTACAGTTTAAGCCTACTGAAATTATAATACAGAAATATACACTAATGAAGAAGAGGTTTCTAAGTTTTGAGGAAGTAAAAAGAACTCCCAAACTTGCAACTATATAAATTTTAAAATGTTATATTCCAGTTGTATGTTGCATTAGCCCAATTCTGAACCCTAGGATAAATGATGTTTAGTTCATGGCTAATATTTGATAGATGAAGTACACACACACACACACACCCACACACACACACACACACCTGTACCCACCCACATGTTTGAATAACTTGTCAATAAGTATTTCTTTCTTTCTTTCTTTCTTTCTTTCTTTTTTAAAGTGGTTTCAGCTACAGGTCAATCAGATGGAGGAGGTAAGTATAACATTTCTTAATTGTGAATTAAATTGATATTTTGTCTCATTTGAAAATCAATTTGAAATTAGTTAAGATTTTTTGAATAACTATTGTTTATAATCTTTTGACTTAGGTAGAGAAGGAACAAAAGGTTAGAATAAAATGTTTCTCCTTGATTACACACTACATTCCTGCATGTATCTGAGATGCTCTGAGTTTGACACATTCTTTCTCTTAAAAATAAATAATGGAAATTTAATTATCATTCTTTCCTAATTTATGTAAAAGAGTAAGTGACAAGGAAAAACTTATATCAGCTTAAACCTTTCTCCTGTATTTAAAAAACATGTATGATATTATAATATGCTTACTTATACAATTTTATATTGGTTTTATTTAAATTTAATGGTATTTTCATGATTTTTTTTATACTTTAGATTTTCAGATGTTTTATGACCATTTTGAAAACTATCGGTCTCTAACCTTAAGGGTTTTTAATTCCATTTTGGGAAAGACTTTATGCTGTTTTTTTTAAGTTTATTTATTTATTTTGAAAGAGAGAGGGAGCATGAGTGGAGGAGAGGAAGAGAGAGAGAGAGGAAGAGAGAGAATCCCAAGTAGGCTCCACACTGTCAGTGCAGAGCCAGACGTGGGGCTTGAACCCACGAACTGTCAGATCATGACTTGAGCTGAAGTTGGATGCTTAACCGACTGAGCCACTCAGTCAACCCCAGGAAACTCATTCTTGAACTAAAAATTTCTGACTTATCAATTATTGCTTTAAATACTATTCTGGCCATTCTTTGACTTCATCAAGACTACTGGTTCATTCATTCCTTTACCTTCCTGCAGTATTTTTTACTTATTTTTCTTTTTAGCTTAGACAGTAGATACTTAATCACAGTGAATTTCTTAACTTCCTAATATTGTTTACCTCTTTCTCTTTTCATTGCATTTGTCTAACAAAACTTAAACTTGAATAAATGCAAATATTTACTTTTTGGGCCTTTAGCTTAGTTGTAAAACAATGATGAAGAAAGTGACATGATTATTCAGACATAATTATTTTTTGAATATTGCCTGGCAATTCTATTGCATTTCTGAAATGAATTTCAATCCTTTTCAGCCATCATCTCAAACCTATATTCCCTCAGTCCCATTTTCATTTACACTCTCAATGAGTCACTTGAAATGCCTGATATATAAGCCACCGGTTAGAATTCCTAAATTACCAAACAGCTTATTTAAATCCATGCTCATTCACTCCTCCTTTCTTCTTATTAAACAAATATTGTTCCTCTTCTTACATAAGACTCATTCTTTTACTTGTTTTGGATCTTATCTTAAGAAATTGATTAATCATTCTCACATATTAAACTTTTCCTAACCAATTGTTTTCTTCCTTTCGGGTTTTAAATATACTCATGTCTCTCTAATTTGATGCCACATTCCCTCCAATTACTGGCCTATTTCTTTTTTGCCCTTCATAACCAATCTTTAAAAAAAATTTATGCAAATTTACTCATAAGGGAAATAGTTATTACATTACTGTTGGGTGACTCAGTTGGTTAAGCATCTGACTTCGTCTCAGGTCATGATCTCATGGTTCATGGGTTTGAGCCCCATGTTGGGCTCTGTGCTGACAGCTCAGAGCCTTGAGCCTGCTTTGGGTTCTGTGTCTCCCTCTCTCTGCCCCTTCCCTGCTCACGCTCTGTCTCTCTCTCTCTCTCTCTGTCAAGAATAAATAAACATTAAAAAAATTATTTTTTTTTAAATAAAGGCAAAATCAAAGATTTATAAAAGTGAGGAGAGGAAAAGCCTTGAAGATAGTTGAGGGACAATAAAACTGGTTGAGTCTTTTATAAAAAAAAATTATTAGCTGATAAATTGGCATCTAGTGAAGAGGTTAATCTGGATGTTCTCTCCTTGAAAGAGCCAACTAGGGCTATCAAAAATAATTGGAGTTTTTGTGGATTTTCTATAAAAACTTAACAGTTTAGCTGAGGGCCATACTTTGAAACTTCAGAGCTCATTTTTTGGCATCAATTTATTATATATACTCTTTTCTTCCAAAGCATTTCTCAGCCTACCCTGATTAGATTCTCTCTCCATAATAAAGAAAACATTCTGTTTGGTTCTATGAAACTTTTATATTGTCAAGTTCAATAGGAATTTTCTTCACCTTAGCTATACTTGACATTGTCAATCATTTCGTCATTTTTAAAACACTATTTCTTTGACTTTTGTGAATTACGCTTTCTTGGCTACTGTTTTACCTCTTTAGCTGTTTCCTTTTTAGAACCACCTTTATTTTATAACCAATAAATATTTGAGCGCCTTGAGATTTCATTCTATATCCTCCTTTTCTTTTCTTTACTTTAAACTTACCCCCTAGGCAACCACAACTGGTTTTTCAATTTAAGTGTTACGTTTATACTGGTAATTTAGAAATGTACACTTCTTGCTCAAAATCATCCTCTAAACTCCAGATGGGTATATAATTGCCTACTAGACTATTTCACCTCACACCCAATGAATCAAAACCAATAATTTTTTTACCCTTAAACTTACACTTCTTCCAGTGTTCCCTGTCTCAGTGAATGGTAGTAATATCTATCCAGTTGGGTAAAACAGAAACGTGGCGATTAACCTTGACAACTTGATTTCTTAATATTCAATACATTCCTGAGTCCTTTTGATTTTATGTCCTAAATAGCTTTCATATATGTTGATCTTTCTCTGTATCTACTATTTACACTTTAGTGCCAGTTACCATCATTTCCAGTATTTCTGAAATCCTGGTGTATGCATTCATATTCACAAGGAGGAACCTTTAGTATAGAACTAAACTTCTGATCTAGAATTCCAAATTTTTCAGTTTTTAAATCCATAATTAATTATTATGAATAATTACTAAATTTGATGTGTATTAGATACATTGCCAATGTGTTTGTATTATCTTATGACTTTTGATGAATGGTTTCTTAAATATGTTTGATGGATCATGTTTAAGTATTACCCAAGATACCTGTTCCAAATGCCCATTTCAGAACTCCATGTCAGAGTTCCTGAATTAAAGTTCTTTTTGTATGTGTATAGGTTAGCAATATGCCTTTTTAATAGGAATTCTTTAAAAAAAATTTTTATTCTTTATTTTTGAGAGAGAGACAGTGAGACAGAGTGCGAGTGGGGGAGGAACAGAGAGAGGGAGACACAGAATCCAAAGCGGGATCCAGGCTCTGAGCTGTCAGCACAGAGCCTGACGTGGGGCTCGAACTCATAAACCACAAGATCATGACTTGAGCCAAAGTTGGATGCTCAACTGACTGAGCAACCCAGGCGCCCCTTAATAGGATTTCTTAGAGGATTATTATGTATACTAACATTTGAGAATCTTGGAATAATCTTGTTTTTATTGCTGACACATTTCATTGATAGTACATGCTGGTGAGGCTAATGCCTGCAGTCATGTTACATCAACAGAGATACATGTTGAAGCCTTCAGAATGTGTGGTGAGCTGCACTAGAGAAATGTAGGATTAGCACATAGGCTATGTGGTTCTGCTGGAACCTGTGCCAAGTAGGTGTCTTTGATGAAATCTTGTAGCTGATAATCTCATTGTCTATTCCATATTCCTTTAGTTCTGTGATATCATCTCTTCTCCCAGAAAGGACTCATGTTTAAATTGAATTCTTAACAGGAAATGCAATGTATCAGTTAGGGTCTAATCAAAAGATAAAAACTACACTGTAATTTGAATAGGGAAAGTTCAACATAAAGAATTACTAATATAGGAGAATCCCTACCAAGAGGTAAAGGCAACTCTAAAGAATATAGGGATAGAAGATATAAGGAACAGCCTCTATTGATAGGATGGAAGCAAAGTACTTAAAGAAGGAACAAATCTTAATACCCCCATCCTTACCCTGTCCCTAACCCAGGGCTAAGGTCCAGAACTTGTGAAGAAGGAGCAGCTGTCATCACTGAGTTTTCTGGGGTGCCATAGTGGTGGAACCAGGACTTACTGGGAAGCTGGTCATAAGGGTGATACATTGGGAAGCCATCCTCTCTGGTACTGGGGAAAGCCATCTTCTGGAGAGGTGCTGTTCCTTTTGCTGTCTCCAAGGGTGGTATGCTGGAAAGATTCCTGAAGGGGTTTCTGCACTGGAAGATTTTGTAAGAAGTTCTAGGAGAAGCTGCCTGAGGGAATGAGCCATGCCAGGGACCTTGTGAGGAAGACACCTATGGGGTGGTGCTATTGTAACTTTTTGGAGGTGAGCTCTACTAGGTATACTATGCAGTGCCCTAGGATTAAGCAGAGAGAGATGACAGAACTAGGAACAAACCTGCTTCTTTTTGTAGTGTCTATAACCCTCCATTGATAAAGGTTAACATGCTACCTGTCAGAAATGTTCCACTATTGTAAGCACAGCAATGAAGAATGGATTTTTAATTAAAAAATTTTTTTACGTTTATTTATTATTGAGAGACAGAGACAGAGCATGAGCAGGGGAGGGGCAGAGAGAGGAAGAGACACAGAATCCTAAACAGGCTCTAGGCTCTGAGCTGTTAGCACAGAGCCTGACGTGGGCCTCAAACCCACAAACCGCAAGATCATGACTTGAGCTGAAGTCAGATGCTTAGCCAACTGAGCCACCCAGGTGCCCCAATTTTTAATTTTTTTTAAGTTTATTTATTTTGAGAAAGAGAGAGAGGGAGAGAATGAGAGAATGAACAGGGGAGGGGCAGAGAGAGAGGGAGATAGAGAATCCCAAGCAGGCTCCACACCATCAGTGCAGAACCCGATGTGGGGCTCAAACCCATGAACTGCAAGATCATGACCTGAGCTGAAATCAAGAGCTAGTTATTTAACCGACTGAGCCACCCAGGCATCCCTAATTTTTTTAATGTTTATTTGCTTTTGAGAGAGACAGAGTGTGAGTGGGGGAGGGGCAGAGAGAGAGGGAGACAGACTCCGAAGCAGGCTCCAGGCTCTAGGCTCTGAGCTGTCAGCACAGAGCTCAACGTGGGGCTCAAACCCATGAACTGTGAGATCATGACCTGAGATGAAGTTGGACGCTTAAACTGACTGAGCCACCCAGGTGCCCCAAGAATGGATTTTTATTTTATTTTATTTTTTATTATTTTTTAGTACAATATATTTTATTATATTGTTATGAAGCCCTTGTTTTACCAGCCTATTCAGTGGAGACAGCAAAACTGGACAGTCAAGCTTTTGAAGATATATAAGAATCCTCTTTTTAAAAAATGTTTATTTAAATTTTATGAATTCTTTATTTTTTTAATTTATTTTTTAAAAATTTATTTATATATTGTGTTCTTATCTTATTTGGCCATTCTTTATATATAATTTATTGTCAAGTTAGCTAACACACAGTGTATACAGTGTGCTCCTGACTTCAGGGGGAGATTCCTGTAATTCATCACTTACATACAACACCCAGTGCTCATCCCAACAAGTGCCTTCCTCAATGCTCATCACCCATTTTTCTCACCCACCTAACCCCCCCACCCCCATCAACCCTCAGTTTGTTTTCTGTATTTAAGAGTCTTACGGTTTTCCCCCCTCTCTGTAACTATTTTTTTTCTTTCCCTTCTCCCATGGTCTTCTATTAAGTTTCTCAGATTCCGCATATGAGTGAAAACATGGTATCCATCTTTCTCCTGACTTATTTCACTTAGCATAATACCCTCCAGTTCCATCCATGTTGTTGTGAATGGCAAGATTTCATTCTTCTTCATTGCTGAGTAGTAGTCCATTGTATATGTACACCACGTCTTCTTTTTCCATTCATCAGTTTATGGACATTTGGGCTCTTTCCATAATATGCTATTGTTGATAGTCCTGTGGTAAACGTTGGGGTACATGTGCCCCTATGAATCAGCACTCCTCTATCCTTTGGATAAATTCCCAGTAGTGCAATTGCTGGGTCATAGGGTAGTTCTATTTTTAATTTTTTGAGTAATCTTCACACTGTTTTCCAGTTTGCATTCCCACCAACAGTGCAAGAGGGTTCCCATTTCTCCACATTCTTGCCAACATGTGTTGTTTCCTGAGTTGTTAATTTTAGCCACTCTGACTGGTGTAGTTTTGATATATATTTCCCTGATTATTAGTGATGTTGGACATCTTTTCATGTGTCTGCTAGCCATCTGGAAGTCTTCTTCAGAAAGTGTCTATTCACGTCTTCTTCCCTGGAATAAGTTTCATCCTTCTTCACTGGATTATTTGTTTTTGGATGTTGAGTTTGGTAAATTCTTTAAAGATTTTGGATACTAACCCTTTATCTGATGTGTCATTTGCAAATATCTTCTCCCATTCCACTGGTTGCCTTTTAGTTTTGTTGATTCTTTCCTTTGCTGTGCAGAAGCTTTTTTTCTTTTTTATTGATGAGATACCAATAGTTCATTTTTGCTTTTATTTCCCTTGCCCTCAGAGACATGTCAAATAAGATGTTGCTGTGGCCGCGGTCAAAGAGGTTGTTGCCTGTTTTCTCCTGTAGGGGTTTTGATGATTTCCTGTCTCACGTTTAGGTCTTTCATCCATTTGAATTTATTTTTGTGTATTGTGGAAGAGAATATTCCAGTTTCATCCTTCTGCATGTTGCTGTCCAGTTCTCTCAGAATCTTGCTAAAGAGACTATCTTTTTTCCATTGGATACCCTTTCCTGCTTTGTCGAAGATTAGTTGGCCATACATTTTTGGGTCCAGTTCTGGGTTTTCTGTTGTATTCTATTGGTCTATGTGTCTGTTTTTGTGCCAATACCATACTGTCTTGATGACTACAGCTTTGTAGTACAGGCTAAGGTCTTAGATTGTGATGCCTCCCCCTATGTTTTTCTTTTTCAACATTACTTTGGCTTTTCAGGGTCTTTTCTGGTTGCATACAAATTTTAGGATTGTTCTAGCTCTGAAAAGAATGCTGGTGCTATTTTGATTGTGTATTGAATGTGTAAATTGCTCTGGGTAGTATGGACACTTTAACAATGTTTGTTCTTGCAATCCATGAGCAGGGAATATTTTTCCATTTCTTTGTGTCTTCAATTTCTTTCACAAGTGTTCCTTAATTTTCATAGTACAGATCCTTTACTTCTTTGGTTAGGTTTATTCCCAGGTATTTTATGGTTCCTGGTGCAATTGTAAATAGATCAGTTTCTTTATTTCTCTTTCCAATGCTTCATTATTGGCGTATAGAAATGAGACCGATTTCTGTACATTGATTTTATATCCTGCAAGTTTGCTGAATTCACGTACCAGTTCTAGCAGCTTTTTGGTGGAGTCTTTTGGGTTTTCCATGTAGAGTATCATGTCATCTGCAAAAAGTGAAAGGTTGACTTCTTCTTTGCCAATTTGGATGCCTTTTATTTCATTTTGTTGTCTGTTGTAGCTAGGACTTCCAACACTATGTTAAACAACATTGGTGAGGAGCGCCTGGGTGGCTCAGTTGGTTAAGCGTCTGACTTCAGCTCAGGTCATGACCTCATGGTTTGTGAGTTCAAGCCCTGTGTCAGGCTCTGTGCTGACAGCTCAGAGTCTGGAGCCTGCTTCAGATTCTGTGTCTCCTTCTCTCTCTGCCCCTCCCCAACTTGTGCTCTCTCTATGTCTCTCAAAAAATAAATAAATGTAAAAAAAAAAATTAAAAAAAACCCCAACATTGGTGAGAGTGGACATCCCTGTCATTTTCCTGACCTCAGGGAGAAAGCTCTCAATTTTTCCCCATTGAGGATGATATTAGCTGTGGGCTTTTCATATATGGCTTTTATGATGTTAAGGTATGTTCCTTCTATCCCAACCTTTTGGGGGTTTTTTGTAAAGAAAGGATGCTGTATTTTGTCAAATGTTTTTTCTGCATCTATTGACAGGATCATATCGTTCTTATCCTTTCTTCTATTAATGTGATGTATCACATTGATTGATTTGAAAATATTGAACCAGCCCTGTAGCCCAGGAATGAATCCCACTTGATCCTGGTGAATAATTCTTTTTAATATACTGTTGAATGCAATTTGCTAGTGTCTTGTTGAGAATTTTACATCCATTTTCATCAGAGATATTGGCCTGTAATTCTCCTTTTTTGTGGGGTCTCTGTCTAGTTTGGGAATCAAGGTAATGCTGGCTTCATAGAATGAGTCTGGAAGCTTTCCTTCTGTTTCAATTTTTTGGAACAGCTTGAAAAGGATAGGTATTAACTCTGCTTTAAATGTCTGGTAGAATTCCCCTGGAAAGCCATCTGGCTCAGGACTCTTATTTATTGGGAGATTTTTGATAACCGATTCAATTTCTTTGCTGGTTATGGGTCTGTTCAGATTTTCTTTCTTCCTGTTTGAGTTTTGGCAGTGTGCGGATGTCTAGGACTTTGTCCATTTTCCGGATTGTCCAGTTTGTTGGCATATAATTTTTCATAGTAAGAATGAATTTTTAGATGAGAGTTAATAAATTGTAACTGTGGCTGATTGCTACATCACTTTTTAGATCCATTTATGATGGTTTTAGATTCCATTTATGATTTGGCAATGTATCTTATATACCAAATTATGTCCTCTCTTTGGGATCATGCCTTTGTCCATAGAGTTTCCATACATCTCTTCCGGTTGTCCTGTATCCCCCAGTTTCAGACTTCCAGAACATTGCCCAGTGTTTACTTCTTGCTGTTATATCCTAATTCCATTTCAAGTAGCCATTACTAAAATGTCTCTTTTAAATTCCCATTGCTAGAATTTCTCTTTGCTAGGTTTTAGGACTATGCCTTGACTACTACTACTTTTTTTTTTTTCTTTTTAGCTTCCCCTCACATCATAAGGGTCAGAGGTATATATGTGGGTGGATCTCTGCTATTCTGAATTTTTTTTTTTTACCTCCATTGCTACTCTGATTGCTTATGTCTCCACATGTTAGCTGTTTGATATTTCTTTCATTTTTTTTATTTTTTATTTTTGTTTGTTTTGTTTTTTTGGATGGGGGGGCATTCATCTTGATGAACTTTCTTTAAATAGACTTATTGTCTAGAATACCAGTTATGGTCTATCATCTTATTCTATGGATCCTACTGATTCTCCTGATTGCTCATTATTCTGTAGCTTGGTCTGTTCAAAAAGTCTTGAGACATCCAAATGGGTCTTAGTTTTCCACATACAGATGGAAGAATGCCAGTTTCATAGACTTATATATTAACTTCTGGGAGTTAGTAGTAGAAAGTATTGGTTTTGAGAGCAAATTACTGTATTTCCATATTTATCACGGGTAAGAGTATTCTTAAAAAGGATTTTGGGAAATCAATTACTTTAGAATTCTCTTGTAAATATTTTGAATTACCGTTAATTATTCTGCTACAATTGTTATTGAACTTGCTTAAAATTCTCATATATTAAGGATTTGAGTTTTGACATGTAAAAGTCAACACTTAGCTATAATTCTGTTGCTAGATAATTAATCTTAAATTATATTTATAAAATATTATTATTTCATTGTAGTTATAGATAAAATATAAAAATTATTTAACTTGTAAATAAAATGATGAAATTTCTTTGAGATATAGTTGCAAAATGGTATTTCCTAAGTAACTGGCTAATTTTATGTTTTAGATAAGTAAAGATCAAAATTTTTTAGAAACAGAGTTTCCAGCACCTGAAAAAACAGTCACTTTAAGCCTTGCACAAGTAGTAAAGCAGGTGCAAAAACTAGAAGAACTGAAAAATCGTCTTAAACAAGAGTCTTTATACTCCTTGAAAGCCTTGTTGTCTAAACCCAAGTAAGTAAAATATAAGAGTTAATAGAATTCAAAACAATAAGAGTGGGTATAAAGTAGTAACAAATGTAATGGTTCAGATATTGTGCTGTATGTAATTTCTAAATCATATCAAATAGTCTACTCAGCTTGCTCCTATTTGAAATTTTTGACAGTTTGAAGTGGCACCGGCAAATCAGTAGTCACTAGTCACATCTAGCTACTAAAATTGAAATTCAGTTCAATTTAATTAAAAAGTCAATTCTGCAGTCATACTACCCATATATTTCAAATGCTTAGTAGCCACATGTGGCTGTTGCTAGAAAGTTCTGTTGGAATGGCTGGCTTAAATATCTGGCTTTTAAAATATTCTCTCAGTTTGATTATGCAGCTTCTATAGTAAATAGGAAACTAAGATAAAGTTATTTATGAACAGCATCATTAAAAAATTCATAGGGACAGGGATATGTTCTAAAGAAAAATTCTCTACTTTCTAGTTGTGGAAAGCCTTTTTTTTTGACAGATGGGAGAAAGATTCAAATGATTGATTACAATGATACTCCTATTATCTGACTTTTGATATTTGAGGTTTATCTGTCTTGAATTTAATAGATGACTAAATTATTATCATGGAATACCTTTTAGGACTTTTTTTTCCCACCTCACATAGTTACTTTTTGTGTGTGTGGTGAAAACACTTTAAGATTCACTCTTAGCAAATATGAAGTATACATTAATATTGTTAACTGTAAACAGCATGCTATACATTAGATGTCTGACATATTCAACTTTTGTTATTTTGTTATTTTATTTTGTATTTTAATTCCAGTATAGTTAACATACATCATTATATTAGTTTCAGGTGTACAAAATAGTGATTTAGCAGTTCCATGCTGGTGCTTATCATGACAGATGCACTCCTTAATCCCCATCACCTATTTTACCCATCCCTCCTCTCACTTCCCCTCTTCCAACCATCAGTTTGTTCTCTGTAATTAAAAGTCTGCTTTTTAATTTGTCTTTCTAGCTTTCCCCCCTTTTTCCCATTTCTTTGTTTCTTTTTTTTAAAGTTTATTTTGAGAGAGAGTGTGAGTGGGGTAGGGGCAGAGAAGGAGAGAGGATCCCAAGGGGCTCCATGATGTCAGTGGGGAGCCTGATGTGGGGCTCAGTCTTACCAACTGGGAGATCATGAACTGAGCTGAAATCAAAAGTCAGACTCTTAACTGACTGAGTCACCCAGGGGCCCCTGTTTTGTTTCTTAAATTCTACATATGAGTGAAATCAGAGGGCACTGGGGTTGCTCTTGGCAAAAAGGCAGGGCAAACAGCCTGTAGACATACAGCGTGGAAACAGTTATCTGAAGAGCACTACTTTCTGAGATATGTACTCTAATATCCCAATTTTAATAGATGAAGAAACTAAAAGTCAGAGGCATTAAATAACTTACCCAAGGTCATATAATTAGTAAGTGGGAAAGACAAGTTTTGAGCCAAGCAGCTTGTCTCTAGAACTTGTGCTCTTAACAATTTCACCATTAAAAGAAATATCCTATTTTTATTCAATTTACTTTTGCTATTTTTATTAAGGTTGTTGTTGATATACATAATTATATTCATGGAATACATAGAATTTTTAGAATTACATAATGTGACTTTTATACTTATTTGCTTGGTACTAATTAATTTACCTTACTGTCTGTGAATAAAAGTTAAAAAATATGTTAAATTTTATTTTACAAACTGTATAATATCTAGAGCATATATTCTATTTATTAAGTGTAATTTAAACTCTTATTCTTTGATAATAAATACATGTTGTATTTATTGAAATTTAAACAGGCATAGTGAAAATTTACCAGGAGCATTGCAAAGTTATGAAACCATACAGCAGATAATTGAAGGTGATAATATTTTATACATGTTTAGCATTATAAGTTTTTCTATATTACATTAACATTTGAGACTTAGTTTAAAAATTTATATCCATAAAATTATATAATAGTAAATTTAAAGATATATTCAATAGTGAGTTTGATATTTTCAATAAAAGTTATTATGTTTCAGATTCTGGGAGTTGTACAAAACGAATAAACCTTGGTTGTTACCACCATAAAATACACAATGTAGTAAGGACACAAGCACATTATGTATCATTTTAATATAGTGTAATACATGAGAATGCATGATAAAGGTTATGTGTAATTTTCAGTGAATCCACAGAGAGCCAGTTTGTTCAACCTGAGGGAGTTGGAAAGATTTTATGCAACTGTAAAGGACAAAGGATCCTTTACATAATAGGATCTAGTCAAATGAAGAAGGGAGATATCTGGTTTTTTACGAAGAAGACCTAGTATGAGCAAAGAGCATGAATAGGGAATTGCAAGTGGAATGGTATTAGAATTTGAAGCTAGAAGGTAGGGATAAGATAAGAGAGAGCCTAGTCAGAGGGATTGGATGCTGTGCTAGGGAACTTTTTTTTTTCCTCGTATATGCTAGGGAATCACTGAAGACTTTTTGTAAGAAAGTGACATTGTTGGATTTAATTGTAGACAGATTATTCCGGCCACATTGTAGAAGCTATATTTGGGGACTAGGTATAGGGAAGGAAAGTTATTGCTGTGTTTTAGATGTGTGATAAGTTCTTATATGAGAGCATAAATAAACAAGAATAGGGGTAGATTTGAGAAAATTTACTGGTAAAATTGGGAAAACTTGGTGATTAGATATGAAAGGAAGGGAGATTAAATCATGGTAACATTAATTAAAAGAATGTAAGAGGAACAAGTGTTGAGAAAATGATGAGTTTATAATACTCAATTGTTATATACATTCATTCAGGTATTACCATTTGATGCCTGATTGGGAGGCTTTCCACTGTTGGGAGCTCTATTGTTTTTTTTAGAGTTTTCTTTAAACTCAATATGTATAATTGATATATTAAACATATGACAAATTTACTGTTATTTCAGAATTCATAAAAACCCACCCAACTAAAGAATTTATAGATGTTTCTGCAACTGATCCACGTAAGTTTCCACTCATTTAAACATTATTGTGTTAACAACTTCTGTCAAGTGCATTAATTTCTATAGTTTTCTATAATTTGAAGTTATTATTAAAGTAATAACATAGAGTCCCTGGAGTTTGGAGCCATACAGTTGAACTGACTATCAAGCAAGTATTGAAATTCCTAATTAAGGCTACATGCTACAAAAAATAGACTCATTTTTGAGGACAGAGGATTTAAAAACAATTTTTTTTAATGTTTATTTATTTTTGAGAGAAAGAGCATTAGCAGGGGAAGGGCAGAGAGAGGGAGACACAGAATCCAAAGCAGGCTCCAGGCTCTGAGCTGTCAACACAGAGTCAGACACAGGGCTCAAACTCATGAACCTTGAGATCATGACCTGAACCGAAGTCAAGCACTTAACCAACTGAGCCACCCAGGCACCCCAAGGGATGGAGGAGTTTTGGTTGTGATTAGAGTATGCTGCTGAAATGTTTCAGGCGTGCCAAGCCTTTGAGATGCAACAGCAATAAACTTAAAAGGTCATTTGTAGATTTTGTTTCTGTGAATTATAGATCATCTCATATGCACTAATTCTTTGATAACAGCTGAGTACCAATTGCTTCATGAATATAAAGAGCTGCTAGAACTGCTCTGTTGAACTTCTGACTACTTTTCAACAGAAAAGAGAAATTACCTTGCTTATGTCAAGATACTAGAAAGAATTTTGAAACAATGATGTAATATATGCTGTAGAGTACAATTTATATTATAAGTTAGAAAATAAAACTTGCGTAGAAAAGGTTGACAGGAATCCTGTTCTCTTTCCACTTCGGCTTTAAACCCTAGTGTTGCCATATTTAAACCAAAGGCTTTAATTCAACAGTGATTAATTCTACAGCTTGATTCTACAGTGCTCCCAAATTCTGTAGAGACCTTTGATCCAAAAGTCCTGACTGACTACATGAGTAGAAAGCTATCTAGAGCTTTGGAGTGGGTAGTGAAAGTTTCTTTTTACATCCAGGAAAACTCTCTGCACATCTCTAGGGCTGTCTTTCTGAATCTGTGCAGCTGTCTCTAATACTGTGTCCTGTGAATTCTAGCTGCTTTGGGCTTCCAAAAATCTAAACTTTGTCTCTGAACCCCAGGAGAGCAGTAGACTCTGGGTCCCCCTTCCTTATGCTGTGGCCTGGAAACTTCAGGAAGTAAGATGGGGTTATCAAAGGGCTCTGTTCCTTTCTTTTCCTTCTGCTTGTTTTCCAATGTCTGAATATTGCTGTTTTACATATTTTCCCCCAAGAATAATTCTAGTCCCTGATGCTCCTTCATGGACAAAAACAGAAGTCTCTATGCCCACATATAGGCTGATTGGAACACATTCTCTAACCACAAAACCAAAAGAATTAAATATAATAGAAGTGTTACTGATTACTTAAAAATGTTCTCCTTTTGTCTGTCTCTGTCTCTTCATTCATTTATTTAATTGAGGTATAATTGACATACATTACATTAGCTTCAAGTGTGTGATATTTGTATAATTTGCAAGATGATCATCACAATAAATCTAGTTAGATTACAAGAATTTTTTGTTCTTGTGATGAGAACTTTCAAGATCTACTCTCTTAGCAACTTTCAAATATGCAATACAGTATTACTAACTATAGACACCATCTGTACATTACATCCCATAACTTACTTATTTCATAACTGGAAGTTTGTACCTTTTGACCTCTTTCACCCAGTTTTCCCACCCCACCTCCACCCCCCATTCAACATACATATATACATGTTCAACACACATACATGTTCTGTGTATCTATGAGCTATCTTTTTCCATGACAGCTGCCTCAGTCCCTGGGCTCCTTTAGTATAAATATGCTTTATCTCAGTATTATTCAGTTTTACTTGTATATGCTCTCTTTTTCTGCTAAGTGTACCCTTTCATATTCTCTGGCCAAACTTTATTCTCTTCCCATTCTCTAAATTTGATATCATAGCCTAATCAACAAGGCAAAAGTTATCTTTGTATTCCACTCTGTGTTTATACTATTTAACTTTGATATTGCTTCATTTCATAATTAATGAAATTTATTTCTTTATAGCAGTTTTAGGTTTATGGAAAACTTGAGCAGAAAGTACAGAGTTCCCATATACCCATTCTCTGCTGCCTACTCTCTGCACAGTTTTATTAACATTTTTCATTAGTGTGCTACATTTGTTAAAATTGATGAACCAATACAATACAATACAATACAATACAACACAACACAATATTAATACAATATTATTATTTTTTTTAAATTTTTTTTTAACATTTTTATTTATTTTTGAGACAGGGAGAGACAGAGCATGAACAGGGGAGGGTCAGAGAGAGGGAGACACAGAATCCGAAACAGGCTCCAGGCTCTGAGCCGTCAGCACAGAGCCTGACGCAGGGCTCGAACTCACGGACCATGAGATCATGACCTGAGCCGAAGTCGGCCGCCTAACTGACTGAGCCACTCAGGCGCCCCTAATACAATATTATTAATTAAATTCCAAGCTTACATTGGGTTCACTCTTTGTGCTATAGAGTTCTATAGGTTTTGACAAATGTATAATGTCATGTATTCACCATTACAATATCATACAGACAGGTTTCACTGCCTTGCATCACATGTTCTACCTATTTATTTCTCCCTCCATCTACCTGAGTCCTTGGCAATCATTAATCTTTTTGATGTCTCTGTAGTATTGCCCTTCCAAGTATGTCATATATTTGGACTCATACAATCTTTCTTTTATTTAGCAGTATGCATTTAAATTTCCTTCTTAATGATTTTTGTGGTTTTATAGTTGATTTATTTTTATTAATGAATAATAATCCATTATATGGATGTACCATAGTTTGTTTAATCCATTCATCTACTGAAGGACAACTTGGTTGCTTCTAAGTTTTTGCAATTAAAGAAAAGCTGCTAAAAGATTATTTTGTGTGTGTGTGTATACATGTTTTTCAGCTCATTGGGGTGAATACCAAGGAGTGCAATTGCTGGATCATATAGTAAATGTATGTTTAGTTTTTTAAGAAACTGGTAAACCATCTTGCAAAGGGACTGTATCATTTTGTATCCCCACCAGCAATGAGAATAAGAATTCCTATTGCCCTATATCTTTGTCAACATTTGGTGTTATCAGAATTTTGGATTTTAGCCATTCTAAAAGTTTTTAGTGGTGTCTCATTGCTCTAATTTGTAATATCTGATGTTGAGATTTTTTTCATACTTTTTTTTGCCATCTTTGGTGAGGCATTTGTTCAGATCTTTTACTAATTTTAAACATTTATTTATTAAAGTTTATTTATTTATTTTGAGAGATACAGAGACAGTGTGACTAGTGGAGGGGCAGAGAGAGAGGGAGAGAGAGAGAATCCCAAGCAGGCTCCACACTATCAGTGCAGAGCCCAAAGCAGGGCTCAAACTCATGAAACTGCAAGATCATGATCAGAGCTCAAGTTGGACACTGAACTGACTGAGCCACCCAGGCACCCCTAAAATTAATTTATTTAAATTCAAGTTAATTTCACTCTTATGTGGGTCCTGAGAAACTTAACAGAAGACCATGGGGGAGGGGAAGGGAAAAAAAAGTTAGGGAGGGAGCCAAACCATAAGAGACTCTTAAAAACAGAATAAACTGAGGGTTGATGGGGGGTGGGAGGGAGGGGAAAGTGGGTGATGGGCATTGAGGAGGGCACCTGCTGGGATGAGCACTGGGTGTTATATGGAAACCAATTTGATAATAAATTTCATATTAAAAAAAATAAATTCAAGTTAACATACAGTGTAGTGTTGGTTTCAGGAGTAGAACCCAGTGTTTCATCACTTACGTATAACACCCAGTGCTCATACCAACAAGTGCCCTCCTTTATACCCATTACTTGTTTAGCCTGTTCCCCACCCATCTCCTCTCCAAAAACCCTCAGTTTGTTCTCTGTATTTAAGAGTCTCCTATGGTTTGCCTCCCTCTGTTTTTATCTTGTTTTTCCTTCCCTTTCCCTGTGTTCATCTGTTGTGTTAAATTCCAAATATGAAATCATAAAAATTGTCTTTCTCTGCCTGACTTATTTCACTTAGCATAATATACTCTAGTTCTGTCCTCACACCAGTCAGAGTGGCTAAAATAAAAAATGCAAGAAACAGGTGTTGGCAAGGATGTGGAGAAAGGAGAACACTCTTGCACTGTTGGTGGGAATGCAAACTGGTGCAGCTGCTCTGGAAAACAGAGTAGAGGTTACTAAAAAAATTAAAAATAGAACTAACTACCTTATGACCCAGCAATTGCACTACTAGGAATTTATCCAAAGGATATAGGAGTGCTGATTCATAGGGGCACATGCACCCCAATGTTTATAGCAGCTCTGTCAACAATAGCCAAAGTATGGAAAGAGCCCAAATGTTTATCAACTGATGAATGGATTAAGAAGATGTGGTATATATACACAATGGAATACTACTCAGTGATGAAAAAGAATGAAATCTTGCCATTTTCAACAATGTCGATGGAACTGGTGGGTATTATGCTAAGGGAAATAAGTCAGAGAAAGATGGATACCATATGATTTCACTTATATGTGGAATTTAAGAAACTTAACAGATGAATATATTTGTATGGAACCACAAAAGAGCTTGAATAGCTAATCTTGAAAAAGAAAAGCAAAGCTGGAGGCGTCACAATTCTAGGCTTCAAGTTATATTAGAAAGCTATAGTGATCAAGGCAGTATGGTACTGGCACAAAACTAGGTCAGTGGAACAGAATAGAAAACCCAGAAATGAGTCCACAACTATATGGTCAACTGATCTTCAACAAAGCAAGAAAGAATATCCAATGGAAAAAAAAATTCTCTTCAACAAGTGGTGTTGGGAAAACTGGACAGCAACACACAAAGAATGAAACTGGACCACTTTCTCACAACATAAACAAAACCAAATTCAAAATTGAACGTTTGGTTTTTTAACTCAATATTTACATTACATGAAAATAGTTTATATTTCCATTTTTAGGTCTTGGTTTTTTGCAATGTTTTATAGTTTTTAGAGAAAAGTTCTTGTAGTGTTTCATTAAATTTATCTGTAGGAGCTTCATTTTTTTGGATACTAGTGAAAATGAAATTAGAAAAATATTTTTCCAAGTTGGAAGACTTATTATATATCTGTAATAGTTAAGATAGGGAAAGAAAGACAAGTAAGCCAACTGAATAGCATTGAAGCCCCAAATCAGACATAATGCATTTAGGTATGTGATATGTAACAAAGGTGGCATTACAGATAAGTTGAGAAAACATGGGGTTTTCAATAAGTGGTATTATGATAATTGATATGTATATGGGGAAAATAAAGTTGGAGCACTCCCTCATAGCATATTCGAAAATTAACTCCATGTCATTAAACACCTACATATGAAAGGCAAAAGTTTACATATTTTCTTGGATTATTTACAAGAATATCCTCATTACTGTGTGGTAAGAGAATGGCTTTTAATACTAGACATAAAAGTACCAGTCATAAGGGATAAATTTGATAAAATTGACTATGTTAAAATTAAAAATTTCTGTTTGTCAAGAGATACCATCAGGAAAATTTGAAATAAATCGTAGTGGAAAAAGAGATTTTGATTACCTGAAACTGTTAAATGATTAGCATACAGAAGACATAAGGAATTGTTATAAATCCAGAAAAAATGACAATTATCTTTTGGATAAGTAGGAATTTAACCAAATAATAAATCCAGATATCTAAGACCGAATAATCAAGGAATTGCAAACTAACCACCATGGGAAACTGTTTCATACCTCTCAAATTGTCAAAAATTAAAAAGTGTAACAATGTCATGTGTTAACAAGGGTATATACCAACAGGAACTCTTCATACGCATAACTTTGAAAAGTAGCTTTTTTTTTTTTTTTTAACATTTATTTATTTTTGAGACAGAGAGAGACAGAGCATGAACGGGGGAGGGTCAGAGAGAGAGGGAGACACAGAATCCGAAACAGGGTCCAGGCTCTGAGCCGTCAGCACAGAGCCCGACGCGGTGCTCGAACTCACATACCGCGAGATCGTGACCTGAGCAAAGTCGGACGCTTAACCGACTGAGCCACCCAGGCGCCCCAAAGTAGCTTTTCTTTAATTAAGTTGCAGATGTGCATACCCTTAGACTCTTTTTTCATAGCCTTATTGATATATAATTGCATATAACATTGTATAAGTTTAAGGTAATCAAAATGATTTGATACACATATATTGCAAAATGCTTACTGCAATATGGGTAGTTTATTTATCCTGTATCTCTTATAATTACCATTTTGTTGTTGGTGTTGTTTTGGTGAGAACATTAAAACTCTACTCTCATTGCAGCTTTCAAGTATACAATACAGTATTAACTCCTGTCAGCATGTTGTATATTTGATTCTCAGAACTTATTCATATTATAACTGAAAGTGTGTACCCTTTGACCAACATCTCCCCATTTCCCCCATGCCACAGCTCCTGGAAACCACCATTCTATTCTGTTTCTTTTTCAATATTTTATATTCCACATGTAAGAGAGATCATATAGTATTTGTTTTTCTCTTTCTGAATTATTTCAGTTAGCATAATGTCCTCAGGGTCCATCTGTGTTGTCACAAAGGGCATAATTTCCCTTTTTATGGCTGAATAATCTTCCATTGAATGTATATGTGTATGTACACACACAAACACACACCCCTCACATTTTCTTCATTCATTCATCTGTCTATGGACTTCTAGATTGTTTCCATGTGTTGGCTATTGTAAATAATGCTGCAGTGGGTGTGGGAGAGCAGATATCTCTTTGAGACAGTGATTTCATTTTATTTGGATATATACCTAGAAGTAGGATGGCTAGATCATACAGTAGTTCTATTTTTAATTTTTTGAGGGACCTCCATACTGTCTTCCATTGTGGCTATGCCAGTTCACATTCCCACCAACAGTACACAGTGTTCTTTTTCTGCACACCTCACCAACAACTGTTACCTCTTGTCTTTTAGATAATAGACATTCTGACAGGTGTGAGATGATATCTTACTGTTGTTTTGATTTACATTTCCCTGATGATTTACATTACATTAATGTTGTTGAGCACATTTTCAAGTACCTGTTACCATTTGTATGTCTTTGGAAAAATGTCCATCCAGGTATTCTGTCCATTTTTTATTGGATTAAAAAAACATATTTTGGATATTAACTTCTTACCAGATATATGGTTTGCAAACATTTTTCCCTTTCTATAGCATGCCTTTTCATTTTGTTGATGTTTTCCTTTGCTGTGCAGGAACTTTTTAGTTTGATGTAGTCCCACTTTTTCTTGTTTATTTCACGATATTTTTCAACTCCAAAATTTCTATTTTTTAAATGACTTATATGTTTGTTGACTGTCTCATTTTTCTCTTGTATTATTTTATCTATATCATGAAATTGCTTATATGTGTTCTCTTGTAGCTCTATGAGCATCTTCAGAAAAATTATTTTGAGTTCTTTGTTGGTCAAGTCCTATATCTTTATTTATTTGGGGCCAATTACTGGGGATTTACTATATTCCTTTGGTGGAGTCATGTTTTCCTGATTCTTTGTGGTTCCTGTATTCTTGTATAGTTGTCTACACATTTGAATAAGCAGTTAGCTGTTTTAGACTTCATGGACTGAGTTCAGTAAGGAAAGATCTTCAACTGCAGGTGGGGGGATGCTGAAGAGTGTCATGACCCATGTCTAATGGTGTGGGGCAAATGAGGGGGCATGTGGCAGAACCAGGTCTCAAGTATTGCGATTTGCCAGCTCAAGCCATTTCAGCCCACAGCATCAACAATTTCATGGTCTTTGGCAAATATTACAGGGGTCTGCAGAGACTTCAGAGGCTCTTGAGGTCCTTAGCATTGTTTCTAGGGTCAACTGCAAGGAACCAGAGCAATCAGTGATTTGGCCAGAGCTGGTGGTATACACAGTCTTGGCCAAGGGCCTCAGCAGGTGTGTGTGTAGTGGCAGTGGCCAGTTGTAAAAACATAGGTAGCAGTGGGGGCCAGGGAAGACATCCAGGGCTAAGCCAGTTGTGGGCACACAGATAGCTTGGGGAACCTGACTGTCTGTGTGCACTACTATGGCTTCTAGGTTTTTTATAGCCATACAGCAGTGGAGGCTGGTAATAGGCTAGGGGTCTGTGGATAAATAGTTGGAGGGTTTAGCTACAGGTGAATGCAGTGGTGCAGGACAGTGACAGAAGACAGAGCCTCCTCTACAGAGGCCTGCAAACAGCTGCGAAGATTTGGCTATTGGCAGTGCTCTTCTATGACCGCATAGTCTCCCTCTGGGCATGTGCATGGCAGTAGAGGCTGGTGATGGGTTGAGTTGGAAGCATGCAGATGTACGAATGGAGGGGCTAGCCCTGAATGAGCGTATGGTGATGGATGTTGGCCACGGGGATCTAGGCTGGTATTTTGCACTCCCATAGCCACACAGTCTTAGGTTTGCTGCTTGTGTGGTTCTTGGGCTCCAGTGGTGGTGGTAGTAGGTGTGTGTGGTGGGGACTGGGGGGAGACATTAGCCATTGCAAATACCCGTGGGACAAAATCCAGTGAAATTTGCGGGGTGTTCTCAGTGGCTGTGCTGGCCATTGGTTTCTTCAGTCATGAAAGCTGCTGTGGTCATCTGTGGAGCAGGTCACGGAACTACAGTCACTCACATCTGTGTGCTTATATTGGTAGGACCTGCTCTTTTTCCCTGTTCCTAGCTGTATTTATATGTCCCAGCTTTATCTGTCTCTGGGTGGGGTGAAACCTAAGCAGATCCTTTATGGAGTGGAGGAAATGCTAACCCAACTCTCTTTTTACATGCCAGGGGAATTCTTTCTATCTGGGAAATCCCAGTTTGGTGCTAAGTAATGATGGCTTGGGGGATAGGATGATGTAGGCAAAAAGAAGCTTTTATTCCTCTCATTTTAAAGCAGTTAATTTTTCTCAAGTTTTTTTGTTTCAGTGTGTGGCTAAAGTTTTTTAAGTGGACTCTGGAACTCTCCCTGAGTTGTTTTCATTCGTGGAAAACTTTTTAATGGTTGATCTTTGTGGAAGCATGGAAGCTGGGTCTCCTACTCTGCCATTTGATACATGTGAAAGAATTTTCATACCAAGTTTTTTTTTTTTGTAACAGCCCCCAAATTGAAGATCCTAAATATTTGTAGAGTAGGGTGGATAAACAAATTGTGGTTTATTTGTGGAGTGGAAAATCTTACCATAATGAAAAATTTTAAAATAGCTACTCAGAATACCATTAACTTTTGAAATGTGATATTGATTGAAAGAAGCAAGTCATAAACACAGGGAGTGCTTTCATTTGTTATAAATTAAAATCTGGGAAAATATGTTGGTTAAGGATATTAAAAAATATAGAAAAGATATAAAGATGAGAAAAAAAAAAAACAGGATAGTAAGTTGAAAGAAAGGGTTGTGAATAGGGAGGGACACATAAAGAGCTTCTAGGATATTGGCAACCCCAGGTATCCAGTTGTTGATCTTGAGTGGTGGTTTGGTGGATGCTTGCTTTGTAATTATTCATTAAAATGTAAATATATTTTTATGTATGATTCAGTAAGCATGATTATAAAATATAAAATAATACTAAGGGGATTAATTTCTTTTTTTTTAAATATGAAATTTATTGTCAAATTGATTTCCATACAACACCCAGTGCTCATCCCAACAGGTGCCCTCCTCAATACCCATCACCCACCCTCCCCTCCCTCCCACCCCCCATCAACCCTCAGTTTGTTCTCAGTTTTTAACAGTCTCTTATGTTTTGGTTCCCTCCCTCTCTAACCTCTCTTTTTTTTTTCCTTCCCCTCCCCCATGGTCTTCTGTTAAGTTTCTCAGGATCCACATAGGAGTGAAAACATATGGTATCTGTCTTTCTCTGTATGACTTATTTCACTTAGCATAACAGTCTCCAGTTCCATCCACGTTGCTACAAAAGGCCATATTTCATTCTTCTCATGGCCAAGCAGTACTCCATTGTGTATATAAACCACAATTTCTTTATCCATTCATCAGTTGATGGACATTTAGGTTCTTTCCATACTTTGTCTATTGCCAATAGTGCTGCTATAAACATTGGGGTGCATATGCCCCTTAAATCAGAATTTTTGTATCCTTTGGATAAATACATAGTAGTGCAATTGCTAGGTCATAGGGTAGATCTATTTTTAACTTTTTGAGGAAGCTCTATACTGTTTTCCACGGTGGCTGCACCAGTTTGCTTTCCCACCAGCACTATAGCATTCTATTTTATGGTTATGTATTAATTTATAATTCTCCCATAGATGTTCATATAGGTAATTCCTATATTTCTGTTTCTATAGGGAGTAACTCCTGTTAGCATATTTGTATAAACATAAACATGGAAACAACATGCATTTTTAGGACTGGCTAAATGAATTATGGTCCATTCATAGCAATGGCTTTTAAATAGAAAAACTTTTTTAAAAATAAATATTTTTAAAAACGTTAAAAAATAGAATAGCATTTAAAAAGAATAGCTTTACATAAACTCTTAGAGACATTTTCCTTGAGATTTAAGGGGATACAAGATAAAAGCATTTTAATTTATATTTTATCCCATTTTTATAATCCATCTATGTACATGAATCCTAGATGCTATCTCTTAGAACTCGTCCAAAGAGGAAAAAAACTATCCATTGATAAGTTATATGCATTAAATATTAACAATTTTTATCAATTCATTAATAAGATACAACAGCTTTTATAAAAGAGATAAAAGGGGTCCCCCTTCCTCCACAATATGCAGCTAAATCTCCTGTTACCATTTTAACTACCTCAAGCTTACCTCACAGGCCACCTTGTTAACCAGGGTACTCTTCTCAGGAAGAGGATCTTCACTGGAACATGTCAGTAAGACTTAGAAATGGAGGTGACTGGCTGGCTCAGTCAGTAGAGCATGCAACTCCTGATCTTGGGGTTGTGAGTCTAAGCCCCACTTTGGGTGTAGAGATTATTATTATTAAAAATAAAAAAAATCTAAAAAATAAAAGAAATGGGTTTCCTGATTTTTTTTTTTTTTTTGGTTTTCAAATTATTCATAATAAGAACTTGAAGAATAACAATTGGTTGATTACTCAAGCTATTCCACCTGGTAATGGAAACATACTATTAGCATCCGTAGATTCTATGATACTGGGTAGAAATTCCTGGGTAGAAATTAGTAGAGTCACAGATGGGGGCCTGTCTTAGTTTGGACTGCTCTAACAAAATACCACAGATTGAGTGGCATAAACAACAGAAATTTATTTCTCACGATTCTGAAGGCTGAGAAGTCTGAGATCAGTGTTCCAGTATGGTTGAGTTCTGGTGAAAGCCTTCTTCCTGGTTTGCAGATGGCTCTTTTCTTGCTGTATCCTCAAATGATGGAAAAGTAGAGAAAGTAAGCAGACTCTGTTTTCTCTTATATCTCATATGCCTACTGATTTAATTACCTCTCAGAGGCCCCACCTCCAAGTCTCATCATATTGGAGATTAGAGTTTGAACAGATGAATATTGTCCCATAGCAGGGCCTATTCTCCCTCTTGTGAAGTGTGATGGAAATAACAGTTTGTGTTCTTTATAATCCTTTACCATATCCAGGGCATAATTTTACATCACACCCTATGCTATTAGCAAATTAACCTTAAAAAGTCATATGGTAGGGGCACCTGGGTGGCTCAGTCGGTTGAGCATCCAACTCTTGATTTTGGCTCAGGTCATGATCTCACAGTTCATGGGTTTCAGTCCCGTGTCGAGCTCTGTGCTGACAGTGTGGAGCCTGCTTGGGATTCTCTCTCCCTTTCTCTCTGCTCTTCCCCTGCTTGCACGCTGTCTCTCTCAAATAAATAAAGTTAAAAAAGGTGAAATGGTATAATATTTTATGGAAACATTTTATGTTATTCTCCCTTGCCTATAAAAAATTCTAAATTTGATTCTTCAAAAGTTAACTTCTTTCAGTATACCCTTTGAATATTTAAGGAGCATTGATCCTCCTAAAGCAGTTTCTGATTTACTTGTTTTCTTTGTATATTTGACTTAGTTGGTTCCCATGATATTTGTTGCACATTTCTACTTTTCCTATCTTTACTTCTGATGTTTGCTTGTCTTCCTACTAATTAAGGTCTGTCCCTTCCTTAAGACTCAGCTGATTTCTGTCCTTCTCCTTTCTCTTCTCAGCTCCTAAACATTTATTATATTTCTCTATACCACTATTTTGGTGTGTGGAATAGAAATAAATATAACTGATACTTAGGACTGTGGAATGCTTCCATATTATTTAACATTATCCGTGTATATTTATTTTATGTTTGGTTTATCTAGCAGCAAACTTAATGAAGGGACTGTCCTCTCTCATATGCTTTTTGTCACAAGATTGAAGAATCTTGTGTTATTACCCTGAGAGTTCATTGATTATATGGATTCTCATTATGCTGGTTTCTTTTTAAGTAGCGTTTTAGTTAAACTTTTGAGTTATTTGATTCAGGTGGAAAACTTAACAGGCTTGTTAGGGTCTTCCCATAGACCTTATTGATTTAGCAGCATCATCCAAAGCAGTTTTTTCTTGGAATCTTAGAGTCCTCTTCTATGCAATGTTATAAGGAGTTCACACACACATTGACCTCAATCCAATTTTGTCACTTAATAGATGCATAGTTTTGATCATAGCTTTAACCTCTCTGAGGCTCAATTTATTTATTTGAAAATGGTAAGAATATCTTCTTTTTTGGTTATTTTGAAGATTAAAAGAATGTAAAGTAGCAAAGTGACATATTGGGTATTTAATAAAATGGAAACTATTTTTATCGTAAGCATTTTGTTCTTTGGATACACATGTGACTTTGCTGTGTCTTCATGTTTGTCTAGTTCTCACACATATAGCAGTGAGTTATATCAGCGTAGAGGTATAAATTCGGCCATTTGTAATACGTTTGCATGTTTTCCCTTTTTTTCACAATAGAAACTGCTTGTTCACTGACTAACCGATTGAATGTCATGTTGAAAATGTTTGAAAAACAGTCACATATGTTGGAGAGGTAAGCTTTTAAAATAACTCCTTTTCCTAATTATGAAAATGAGTATACATTTATTTTAAAAAATTGGAAACAAGATTATTAAAAAAGTTTGGTGTTCTTATATAAATTTTTATGATATGTATAATTTAAAAATTTTTAATTATAATCATGTAGAATTTCAAATTGTATAGCCACAATAGAAAACAGTATGTCAGTTTCTAAAAAAAAAAATTAAAGTACAATTACCCTATGATCCAGTAATTTCATTTCTAGATATATGCCCTGCAAAATTGAAATCAGGGTCTCAAAGATATTTATACACCCATGTTTACTGTAGCATTATTTACAATAGCAAGGGGTGGAAGCAACCCAAGTGTCCAACAGGTAAATAGATAAATAAAATGTGATATATACATACAATGGGATATTTTTTAGTCTTAAAAAGAAAGAAATTCTGACATATGGTACAACATGAATGAACCTTGAGGACATTATACTTAGTAAAATAACCCAGTCACAAGAAGGCAAAGTTACATGATTTCACGTATATGAGGAACCAGAAATAGTCACTGTGGATTACCTATAGTTCTTTCAGGTGGCTAAGATTATATTAGTTACAAAATTGGTATGTTGAAAAAGCATGTCTTGTAGAATGAAATCACAAAGAAATTTTTATTTGGACACTTTGGGTTCATTTATATTTGCTAATTGGGGCTCATTTTCCTCCTGCTCCTGGACAAAAACTGAGGTAGGACCACGACTTTTTTGATCACTTTTAACTAATAATTGATTTAAATTTAATTTAGAAACACTGTACAAATTGGGAAATTAAAATTCTATGTCAAATATTACATATTTTAATATTTTAATTTTATTTTTTAATATTTTAATTTTTAATTTTTAATTTTTAATTTTTTAATTTTTATTTTTTAATTTTAATTTTTTTTAATTTTTATTTTTAATATTTTAATTTTTATTCAAAGTTAAGACTTTTCTCCCTTTCCCCTTACTCAGTATCCCAGCTGGTGCCTCCTGGGGGTTATGATTAGCTTTTCTTTTTCATTACCTCCTTTCTGACTAACTAATTACAGTTTCTGTTCTCCATGTATTTGGGAAGGGAGGAAATAAAGGTAATGTATATAGGAAAAGTCTTACTTGACTGTCACTGCCTTCTTTTGCCATAATTACAGATAATACATACCAAATTTTCTAAGCATTCTTCTTATAGTGCCTCTCACTAGGCTTGAGATCAGGGCAAGCATATTCTCCTCTCAAGGGTTTGGATATGGCTCAAGACACCCAATAGCTACCTGCAGAGAAATACCCTTTCTAAATCTTCTTTCCTAACCCTTTTATATTGTCTATATCAGTGAAAGGTTTTAGTGCACTTTCTTGGCTGCCAACTTTTTTTAAGTGCAAATGGTCATCTGCCTCACCTATTACTATTACTGGGAGCTTAGGATCTCTGTAAATGCTTCCTTTAACAACTTGTTACAGTCACATCCTTGAAAATTCTGTTAAATATAGGGTGTGGCAAAAGTCTTAGCATAGTTTTAAACTTTAATAACTTCAGAACTATAATGATACAATTGTTCAAAAAACATTTTGAAATTTGATTATATATGTTTCTTTCACACTTATTTAAAAATTCTGAATAATAATTAAACTTTTTTTTCAGTTAAAGTTTTTTGTTTAGGTCAGCATTTTCCATATTCAAAGGGACTGCAACAAATTAATTTATTGTTCAAAGTTCACAAAACTAAGTATATTAAAGAAATGGAAATAATTAAACTTTCAAAGGTTTAATTTTTTTGTAAGTCTGTAGCATTTATATTTCTGAGGTCATTAAAGCTAAAACTATACTAAAACTTTTAGAACATTCTCTGTTGAACTTCTACCATGTGACTGAGTGCTTGGGACAAAATCCCAACTCAGATTAGTCCGAGCAAAAGACTTACTGAACCTCACAACAGCACTATGGCTCAATCTCAGAAACAGTTATAAACCAGAACTTGAACACTTTGAAGATACTGTTTTTTCCTCTTTACATGAGCTTCATTTTCTTCTAGTGCAGATCTCTTCTTTCTTTCTATTTTCTTTTTTGTTTATTTTTTGCCTATAGGTGGGAATCCATGATTGCTGGCAATTCCTAAGGTTTAGTCTTTCAGTCACTCTGAAAGATAGTATTTGGATTTTCCAAATCTAAAAGTCCTAGGTGAGAAAATCATTGGTGCAACTTGGAGACAGGTTCCTATTTCTGAACTGACCAATCAACTGTAGTTAAAGACTTATGGTCCTATGAGCTCTCTCAGAAATTATATTGATTCAGAGGGGTATATTGATTCTGGTAGTTCCCAGAAAACGGAGGCGGGGGCTACTGAGATGCTCAGTGATGAGCATGTTAATATAGGATAACATAGGAAAAAGGAGTGTATTTCATTATTGTGTGTGAATTATACACTAGCATGACAGGGCAATTATCCTGGTTTTTTGGGAAGCTAATAGACTTATTCTTCAGGGTCTGGTCACTTCACTATCTAGGTGTTGCTCTGTGGATATTGGGAAGTGGAAAAGCAAGCATAGACCCAGTGGACCTTGAAAAGTTCTTTCTTCAATTATGGGAAAAATTGGGATTCCAATTAGAGATTGGATAATAGGACGGTTTGTGAAGGCATAATACCTCTTTGGTGAACAGAGTGCTGAGAGCTGGTGTCCAGTGTTGCGGATGTCAACATTGGTGAGAACATTGCCCATCGCCAGGATCATGTGTGGTCCTGAAGGCAAATAGGCCCATTAAGAAATCCATCATGAGGTTTTCTTTCTAATGAGACATAGGGGTCAGAAGTAAGGGTAGTAGACTGTCTTGCTTTTCAAGCTGTAGCCCTGTACATGTATCACAGGTAGTTGTAGTTATATCAAAGGAGAAGGAGTCATAGTGTCCAGGCAGGGCACTGGCAAGGTAAAAGTATCCATTTGGCCAAAACATAATGACAGCTTTTTTCTTCACACCTTCAAAAAACTGAATCTAATGTTGAGTACAGCCTTAAATGTAAGAAAACAAAACCATACATACAGGTAAGGCATTTTACTCTATCAAAATTAAAAACATCTTATTCAAAGGAATCAAAGTTAAAAGATAAGCAGTGAACTGTGAGAAAATATTTGTGCATGTACAATAGAGTGGAGTGATAATAGGAATATATAACTCTTAAAAAAGGCAAAAAACCCTAAAAAATAGGCAAAGCAGGGGCACCTGGGGTGGCTCAGTCGGTTAAGCCTTGGACTCTGGTTTCTGCTCATGGTTTCATGGGTTAGAGCCCCACATTGGACTCTGTGTTGATGGTGTGGAACTTGCTTGGGATTTTCTCTCTCTCCCTGTGTCTCTGCCCCTCCCCCACTCATGGTGTCTCTCTCTTTCTCTCAAAATAAATAAACTTAAAAAAAAATAGGCAAAGCTTATAGATAATTTAAGGAAGAAACAAAAAAAAGTGGCCAATAAATGTTTTAGGGGATACTCAGTCTGACTTGTGATTAATGAAATACAAAGCAAAACAGCAGTGATGTATTTTTTTTGCCATTGGTTTAACAACAAGTAAACATTTTCCTATAACAAATCTTGATGGAGATGTAGTACAATGAATACTTTTAAAAAATCAGTACAATAGGAATTGCCCATTTTCCAGGACAATTTAGCAAAATTTACTAAAAAATAGAGTTTTAAATCTATCTTAGATAAAGGAATATGTTCAAGGAGACATATGTAAAAAGGAACTTATCATATGCTTGTGACAATAGCAAAAAAATAGAATTCCAATTTTTGTTAGTAGGAGTATGGCCCAATAATCTATGATAAAAGGATTATATGAGAATACTATAAACAACTGTATGACAACAAATTAAATAACTTACATGATATGGGCAAATTTCTAGAAGGATACAAACTAAATTGATTCAAGAAGAACTTGAAAATCTGAATGGAACTTTAAGAATCGAAAAGAATTAATTAGTACTTAATTTAGTTTCCACCAAGAAATGCTCAAGCCAAAGGGCTTCAGTGGTGAATACTAGCAAATATTTAAAGAAGAATTAATACCATCCCTTCACAAGCTTTTCCAAAAAGTAGAAGAGGAGTTAACACTTAACTTATTTTGTGAGACAAGAATGTTATTATATTCTAATTACTAGAGTATTATTGTAACATCAAAATCAGACAATACTATCACAAGAAAAGAAAACTGTAGACCAATATGTTGTGAATATGAATGCCAAAATTCTCAGCAAAACACTAGCAAATTGAATCCAGTATTATATAAAATGGATTACACACCACAAGCAAGTAGAATTTATCCCAGGAATGTAAAGTTGTTTTTTTTTTTTTTTTTTTTTTTTGTAAAGTTGGTTTTAAATGCAAATATCAATTAATGTAATACCCAATACTGATTGAATGAAGGAGAAAAAAGATCACATGATCAGCTTACTAGACAAAGTAAAAGCATTTGACAAAATCCAAGCATTTCATGGTAGGAATACTTCACAAACTAGGAACAGAAGAGTGCTTCCTTAATCTGATCTAGGCTAACTACTACCAAAACCCATAGCTAACACTATACTTAATGGTGAAGGACTTAATAAATTCTAAGATCAGGAACAAGACAGGACATCTCACCACATCTATTCATCATTGTAGTACAAGTTCTATCCAGGGCAATTAGAGAAGACAAGGAGTGAAAGGTGTTCATATTGGGAAGGAAGAAGTAAAACTACTTCTTTTTGTAGACGTCATGATCTTGTGTATAGAAAATCTTAAGGGATCTGCTAAAAACGATTTGAAGAAACAAATGAATTCATCTTTTGCATTACACCAGATTCATAAATAAAAATCAATTGTATTTCTATATACTAACTGTTATGGGTTGAATTGCTCCCCCCGCCAAAATTATGTTGAAGCTCTAACTCCCAGCACCTCATATTGAATTAATTAATTAACTAATTAATTAATTTTTTAAGTTTATTTGGTTTTGAGAGAGAGACAGAGAGAGTTAGCAGGGGAGGGCCAGAGAGAGGGAGAGAGAGAATCCCAAGCAGGCTCCACACTATCAGCACAGAACCTGATGTGGAGCTGAAACTCACCAACTGTGAGATCATGACCTGAGCTGAAACCAAGAGTAGGACGCTCAACTGACTGAGCCACCAGGGTGCCCCTGAACTTATTTTTAAATAGGGTCATTGTAGACATAATTAGTTAAGATGAGGTCATACTGGGGTAGGATGGGCCCTTAATCCAATATGACTGGTATCCTTGTAATAATTGGAGAAGACAGTATAGAAAGAGGGAAGAAGTTACGGAGGCAGAGATTGGATTTGTGCTACTACAATCCGGAGAATACCAGGCACTACTAGGAGCTGAAAGAGGCAAACAAGGATTCTCCTCTAGAGGTTCTAGAAGGAGCATGGCCCTAACAACTGAATTTTAGATTTGTAGTCTCCAGAACTGTGAGAGCATAAAATATTTGTAGTTTTAAGTTACCCAGATTGTGATACTTTGTTACAGCAGCCCCAGGAATCTAATACACTAATGATGAACATTCCAAAAGTGAAATTAAAAAAAAAAATCCATTTAAAATACCACCAAAGACAACAAGAATGAATTTAACAAAAGAAGTGTAAGACTTGTGCACTGAAAACTACAAAACATCATTGAAAGAACTTAAAGAAGACCTAGTTAAATGGATAGACATTCCATTTTCATGGACTGTTAGACTTAATAATCTTAAAATGGCAGTGTTCCCCAAACTGATCTAGAGATTCAATGCAATCTCTTTCAAAATGCCAGATTTCTTATTGCATGAACTGACAAGCTGATCCTAAAATTCATGTGGAAATACAAGGAATCCAGAAGAGCCAAAGAAATCTTAAGAAGAACAAAGTTGAAGGATTCACATTTAACTAATTTCAAAACTTCATACAGGGCTGTAGTAATCAAGACAATGTGGTATTGGCATAAAGTTATACCTACATACATCAATGGAATAAACTTGAATGTCCAGAAATAAACCCTTACATTTATGGTCAATTAATTTTTTCATAGTCTTTTAAAAATATTTTAATTTTAATTTTTTATTCAAGTATAATAAAAATACAGTGTTATATTTCAGGTGTACAATATGATGATTCAGTAATTCTATACATTACTCGGGGTACTCTTAATCCCCTTTATTTCAGCCATTTACCCACCCACCTCCTCTCTGGTAACCACCAGTTTATATTTAGGGGTTTGTTTCTTGGTTTGTTTCTTTCTCTTTTTTTCCCTTTATTTATTTTGTTTCTTAAATTCCACATGAGTAAAATCATATGGTATCTGTCTTTGACTTTCACTTAACACTGTACCTTCTAGATCCATGTTGTTGCAAATGGCAGGATTTCATTCTTTATATGGCTGAATAATCCACTGTATGTGTGTATATGTACATATACAAATGTCTTCTTTATCAAATTATCTATTGATGGAGACTTTGCTACTTCCATAGTTTGGCTATTGTAAATAATGCTGGAATAAATATAGGGGTGCATCTACTATTCAAATTAGTATTTGTGTATTCTTTGGTTAAATACCCAGTAGTGTAATTACTGGATTGTAAGATAGCTCTATTTTTAATTTTTTGAGGAATCTCCATACTGTTTTCCACAGTGGCTACATCAGCTTGCATTCCACCAAAAGTACACAAGGGTTTGGTTTTTTTTTTTCTCTACATCCTCATCAGCACTTGTTATTTCTTGTGTTTTTGATTTTAGCCATTCTAACAGATGTGAGGTGATATCTAATCGTGGTTTTGATTTCCATTTCCCTGATGATTAGTGATGTTGAACATCTTTTCATGTGTCAGTTTTCTATGCTTATGTCTTTGGAAAAATGTCATTCATGTACTTTGCCCATTTTAAAATCAGATTATATATTTTTTGGTGTTGACTTGTATAAGTTCTTTATATATTTTGAATATTAATCCTTTATTAGATATATCATTTGTGGAAAGGATAGTCTTTTTAATAATTGGTACTTGGGCAACTGGATATCTATATGCAAAAGAGCCTTTTAGAAGAAACACAGGAATAAATCTTTGTGACGTTGAGTAATGTAATGGTTTTTTAAATAGGACACCAAAAGTACAACCAACAAAAGAGAAGAAAATAGATAAGTTGACTTTCATAAAACTAAAAACCTTTGTACTGCAAATGATACATTAAGCATATGAAAAGACAACACCTAGAATGTGAAAACTATTCGCAAATCATATATTTGATAAGGAACTTGTATCCAGAGTATATAAATAATTCTTATACCTGCATAATAAGAAGATAAATAACACAATTTAAAAATGGACAAATAATCTGAAAAGACATTTTCTGAAGCAAGATATACTAATGGCCGATAAACACATGAAGTGATGCTGAACATCATTAGCCTTTAGGGAATTTCAAATAAAAATTACAATGATATACCACTTCACATCGATTAGGATGGCTGTAATAAAAAAAGATGACAATAACAATTGTTGGCAAGGATTTAGAGAAATTGGGACCCTTATACGTTGCTGGTGGGAATTGAAGTGGTGTGTCTGCTATGGAAACCAGTTTGTCAGTTCCTTAAAATGTTAAATACAATGTCAATATATGACCCAGCAATTCTGTTCCTAGGTTTATACCTGAGAGATGGAAAACCTATGTACAAGCAAAAACTTGTACATGGATGTTCATAGTAGCATTATTCATAATAGCCCCAAAGTGGAAATAATCTAAATGCCTATATGGATTATGGATAAATCAAATGTGTACAATGGAATAATATTTGGCAGTACCAAGGAACATAGTACTGATATATGCTACAACATGGATGAATCTTGAAAACAGTACACTAAGTGTAATAAACCAGTTCCAAAAGACCACATATAATTTTATTTGTATGAAATATCCAGAATAGGCAAATCTATAGATATAGGAAATAGATTAGTGCCTGCCAGGTTTGGGGACAGTGTTGGGAAGAATAGGGAGTGACTGCTAATTGGTACAGGGTTTCTTTTTGAGGTAATCAAAATGTTCCAAAATTAAATAGTGGTAATAGTTGCTCAACTTGGTGAATATATGAAAAGCCATTGAGTTGTATACTTTAAATGAGTGAATTGTATGGTATGTTAATTATATCTTAAAGCTTTATACAATTTGGATTATAATAAGTAACTCATTTGTCCAAAATAAAAATCTATAGTTTACCCATACCTTGGAATAGTTTTTGGCAAACTTCAGCCCATGAGTCAAATCTAGCCAAGTCCTTTCATTTTCCTATCATTTATGCCTGGTTTTGCAGAGTTGGGCAGTGGTGACAGTTCATCTGGCCTGTAAAGTCTAAAATATTTACTATCTGGCTCTTTATAGAAAAAGTTTGCTAAATCCTGCTATGGAATAAGAAGTGGTACTTAAAAGGAGTGAGATACATCTATGTTTACCAATATAAATAGATCTCAGACATTGTGTGAAGTGAAAATAATAAGTTTAGGACAATATATACATTGCTGTAATTTACATGAAAAAGAAAACAAGGCAGTCACCCAACCCACTAACAAGAATTATAGAATCAAATAGATATATGTAGTATTATATAAATGTATTGAACAGGTTCTGAAAAGATACACAGAAATCTAATAATATCTCTAGAGAGAGCACTGGATTTTTGGAATAATGGTCAAAGTGTATTCTAACATTATTTATATTATTTTTAATTTTTTCAAAGAAAATATATAAGTATGTTACATAAATAAAAATATGAATGTAAAATGATAATACATTACAGATATTTTTGGTTTGTTTTTCAGAGCTATGAATGATCAAAGTTTGTTAGAGGATGTAAGTATAGCACTCTCAGTTTGAAATTGCACTCTGCCTGTGAAAATATTAGAGTCTAGAAATTGTCAGGATGCATAATCTTCAATAAAGGTTTAGTGCTTCCTCAGTTTATTCAAGAAATTTCTATGTATATGTGAGCTGGAAAGCTTTGTCTTTTTTTATTTTACTAGACCTTATTGTCACTCAAAAACACTTCACTTCTAAAATATTGAACTATAATACCCCATGTTCTTCTACATTTCCATTTATTGTTACTTCTAGCTCCTTTGCCTCTTTCAGCCCCAATTGTAGTTCATTATGCAGATTAATATCAATGGTTCATTATTTCATGAGTTCATGGAGACTTTCTTACTTTAATAATTAAGTGCCCAAATAGCTTCTCTGTGATGAAACATATGATTTTCTTTTTAAAAAAATATTTATTTATTTTTGAGAGGGAGGGGGAGAGAGAGAGAGAGAGTCATTGTCATTTGGAGAGAGAGAGACAGAGAATCCAAAGCAGGCTCTGCATTGTCAGCACAGAGTCTAACATGGGGCTCGAACTCAGGAACAGTAAGATCATGACCTGAGCTGAAGTCTGGCACTCAACCTACTGAGCCACCCAGGTGCCCCTGTATGATTTTCATTATTACTAAAATTATATTCTTTGTTTTTAGAAATACAAAGAAATGCAAAGTAATTTCCAAGTGTTACTAGAGGAGAAATTGGTGCTGGAAAATGAACTACAAAAGTTGAAGACTACAGAGGTTAGTTCAATTTTAGTGTCTGAAAATGGAAGAATACCTAAAAAGCCTTATTTTTGTAGGACAGACATCAAAGATATATTTAAATGTTTATAACACACTTTTGATATTAATTATAGATAATAGCTATGCTGTGAAAGTAAAATAACGCTATTTTCTAAATTACCATATTAGCTATTAAAACCAGATACTATGAAAAACAGACATAAAATTTAAACATTCCACAAGACATTTCTAGGCCAAATATTTATTTATTAAAATATCAACAAATTAGATTTTTCAAATATATTTTATTTTTTAAAGGTTTTTAAAAATTCTAGTTATTTAACATAAAGTATATTAGTTAAGCTGTACAATTTAGTGATTTAACCCTTACATGCAACACCTGGTGCTGATCACAAGTGCGCTCAGTCCTCATCACCTATTTAACTTGTCCTGTACGCACCTCCTGTTTGGTAACCATCAATTTGTTCTTTATAGTTAAGAGTCTGTTTCTTAGTTTTCCTCTCTCTGTTTTAACCCATGATCCTTTGTTTTGTTTCTTAAGTTCCACATATGAGTGAAATCCTATGGTATTTTTCTTTCTCTGACTGACTTATTTTGCTTAGCATAATACTGAATGGCAAGAATTCATTCTTTTTTAATGGCTGAGTAATATTGCACTGTATATATCTATATCTATATATCTATATCTATATCATCTATATCTATATCTATATCTATCTATATCTATATCATCTATATATCTATCTAGATATGGATATAGATATAGATATACATATAGATATGCTATATATAGATATGGGGTGTGTGTGTGTATATATATATATGTATATATATGTGTATGCATATGTATATGTATATATATGTATATGTATATATATGTATATATATATATATATATATATATGCACACACACACACACACACCCCATATCTTCCTTATTCATTCATCAGTCAGTGGACATTTGGGCTCTTTCCATAATTTGGCTCTTGGTTGATGATAGAGGTGCTTGTATCCCTTTGAATTCCTATTTTTGTATTCTCTGGATAAATATCTAGTAGTGTAAATAGTGGATCACAGGGTAGTTTTATTTTTAACTTTTGAGGAACCTCCATGCTGTTTTCCAGAGTGGTTGCACCAGTTTCCATTCCCACCCAACAATGCAAGAGGGTTCCCCTTTCTCTGCATCCTCACCAACACCTGTTGTTTCTTATGTTGTTAATTTTAGCCATTCTGACAGATATGAGGTGGTACCTCATTGTAATTTTGATTTGTATTTCCCTGATGATAAGGGATGTTGAGCATCTTTTCATGTGTCTGTTGGCCATCTGGATGTCTTCTTTGGAAAATGTCTATGTCTTCTGCCCATTTTTTAACTGGATTATTTATTTTGGCTATTGAGTTTTATAAAAGTTCTTTATACATTTTGGCTACTAAGCCTTTATCAGGTATGTCATTTGCAAATATTTTGTTCCATTCTGTAAATTGCCTTTTAGTTTTGTTGATTGTCTCCATCACTGTGTAGAAGCTTTTTATCTTGATGAAGGCCCAGTAGTTTATTTTTGTTTTTGTTTCTGTTGTCTCAGGTGATGTGTGTACTAAGACCTTGCTACGGGTGAGGTCAAGGAGGTTCCTGCTTGTGTCTCCTCCAAGACTTTGTTTCCTTTCTCATATTTAGATCTTTCATCCATTTTGAATTTTTGTGTATAGTGTAAGAAAGTGATCCAGTTTCATTCTTCTGCATGTCACTGTCCAGTTTTCCCAACACCATTAGTTTTCTCCTCTAGGATTTTGATGGTTTCCTGTCTCACATTTAGGTCTTTCATCCATTTTCAATTTATTTTTGTGTATGGTGTAAGAAAGTGGTCCATTCTTCCAGCACCATTTGCTGAGGAGACTATCTTTTTTCCCATTGATTATTCTTTTCTGCTTTGTCAAAGATTAGTTGACCATACAGTTGTGGGTCCATTGTGGGTTTTCTATTCTGTTCCATTGATCTATGTGTCTGTTTTTGTGCCAGTACCATAATGTCTTGATGATTACAGCTTTGTAGTACAGCTTTAAGTCTGGAATTGTGATGCCTCCCACTTTGCTTTTTCTTTCTTTCTTTTCTTTTTTTTCTCTTTGCAACATTACTTTGGATGGTTGGGGTCTTTAGCGGTTCCATACAAATTTTTGAATTGTTTGTTTTAGCACTGTGAAAAATGTTGTTGGTACTTTGATAGGGATTGCATTAAATGTGTAGATTGCTTTGGATAGTATGGACATTTTAACAATGTTTGTTCTTCCAATGCATGAGCATGGAATATTTTTTCATTTCTTTGTGTCTTCAGTTTCTTTCACAAGTGTTCCTTAATTTTCAGAGTACAGATCTTTTGCTTCTTTGCTTAGGTTTATTAATGGGTATCTTATGGGTTTTGGTGCAATTGTAAATGGAATCAATTTCTCAATTTCTGTTTCTGTTGCTTCATTACCGGTGTACAGAAATGCAACCGATTTCTGTACATTGATTTTGTATCCTGCAACTTTGCTGAATTCATGTATTAGTTCTAGCAGTTTTTTGGTGGAGTCTTTCATGTTTTCTGCATAGAGTATCATGTCATCTGCTAAGAGTGGAAGTTTGACTTCTTCCTAGCCAATTCGGATGCCTTTTCTTCTTTATGAAAATGAGGCGAGGACATCCAGTACTATGTTGAACAGTGTTGAGAGTGGACATCCCTGTCATGTTCCTGAACTTAGGGGGAAATCTCTCAGTTTTTCCCCATTGAGATGATATTAGTGGTGGGTCTTTCATGTATGGCCTTTATGATGTTGAAGTGTGTTCCTTCTATCCCTACTTTCTTGAGGGCTTTTATCAAGAATAGATTCTTTATTTTGTCAAATGCTTTTTCTGCATCTATTGAGAAGATTATATGGTTCTTATCCTTTCTCTTATTAATGTGATGTATCATGTTGATTGATTTACAAATATTGAACCAACCCTGCAGCCCTGGAATAAATCCCACTTGATCATGGTGAATGATGCTTTGTATGTGCTGTTGTATTTGATTTACTAGTATCTTTTTGAGAATTTTTGCATCTGTGTTCAGCAGGGATATTGGCCTGTAATTCTCCTTTTCAGTGGGGTCTTTGCATGGTTTTGGAATGAAGGTAGTGCCTGCCTAATATAATGAGTTTGGAAGTTTGCCTTTCGTTTCTATTTTTTGGAACAGTTTGAGAAAAATAGGTATTAACTCTTTAACTGTTTGATAGAATTCCCCTGGGAAGCCATCTGGCCCTGGACTCTTGTTCGTTGGGAGATTTTTGATTACTAATTCAATTTCTTTGCTGGTTATGGGTCTTTTCAAATTTTATATTTCTTCCTGTTTCAGTTTTGGTAGTTTATATGTTTCTAGGAATTTTATCCATTTTCTTCCAGATTGCCTAATTTGTTGGCATATAATTTTTCATAATCTCTTTTAATTGTTTGTACTTCTGTGGTGTTTGGTCATGATGTCTCTTTCTTTTGAGGTTTTATTTATTTGGGTCCTTTCTCCCCCCCCCCCCTCGATTTTTAATAAGTCTGCCTAGGGATTTATTGATTTTGTTAATTCTTTCAAAGAACTAGCTCCTAGTTTTGTTGATCTGTTCTAATGTTTTTTTTTAAATTCCTATTTCATTTATTTCTGCTCTAATCTTTATTATTTACCTTTTTCTGTTTGTTTTAGGTTTTATTTGCTGCTCTTTTTCCAGCTCCTTTAGGTGTAAGGTTAGATTGTGTATTTGAGACTTTTCTTGCTTTTTGGGTAAGGGCTGTATTGCTATATTCTCCCCTGTTATGACCACCTTTGCTGCATCCCAGAGGTTTTGGACTGTTGTATTTTCATTTTCATTGCTTCCATGCATTTTTTAATTTCTTCTTTAATGTTTTATTTTTTTTGAGAGAGAGAGAGATAGGGAGGTAGTGAACGAGCTGGAGTAGGGGAGGGGCAGAGAGAGATGGGGCAGAATATTTGAAGTGGGCTGTGTGCTGACAGCAGAGAGCCTGATGTAGGGCTCAAACTCATGAACCATAAGATCATGACCTGAGCTGAAGTTGGGTGCTTAACTGACTGAGCCTTCTGGCACCCCTATTTCTTCTTTAATTTCCTGGTTATCCCATTCATTCTTTAGTAGAATGTTCTTCAACCTCCATGTGTTTGTGGTCTTTCCAAAATTTTTCCTGTGGTTGATATCAAGTTTCATAGCATTGTGCAGTCTGAAGATACCCATGGTAGGATCTCAATATTTTGTACTGGTTGAGGGCTGATATGTGACCCAGTATGTGATCAATTCTGGAGAATGTTCTGTGTACACTTTAAAAGAATTTGTATTCTTCTGCTTTAGGATGAAATACTCTGAATATATCTTTTAAGTCTATCTTGTCCAGTATGCCATTCAAAGCCATTGTTTCCTTGTTGGTATTCTGCTTACATGATCTGTCTATTGTTGTAAGTGTGTTGTTAAAGTCCCCTACTATTCTTGTATTATTATCAATGAGTTTCTTTAAGTGTTTTTTTACTAATATATTTGGCTGATTTCAAGTTGGGAGCATAAATATTTAAAATTGGTATATCTTTTTGTTGGGTAGACTCCTTTATTATAATGTAGTGCCCTTCTTCATCTCTTATTACAGTCTTTGGTTTAAAATTGAGTTTGATATAAGTATGGCTACTCCACCTGTCTTTTGAAATCCATTAGCAAGAAAAATGGTTCTCTGTACCCTCACTTTCAATCTGGAAATGTCTTTGGTTCTAAAATGAGTCTCTTGTAAGCAGCATATTGATAGGTATTATTTTTGTATCCATTCTTATACCTTATGTCTTTGATTGGAGCATTTAGTCCATTTGCATTCAGTCATTATTGGTAGGTATGAATTTAGTGCCATTGTATTACCTGTAAAGTCAGTGTTCCTATAGATTGTCTCTGTTCCTTTCTAGTCTTTGTTGCTTTTGGTCTCTCTTTCCTACTCAAAGAGTCCCTTTTAACATTTCATGTAGAGCTGGTTTAGCGTTCACAAAACTCCTTTAGTTTTTGCTTGTCTTGGAAAATCTTTATCTCTCCTTTTATTCTGAATGACAGCCTTGCTGTATAAAGTATAAATGTTTCAGATTTTTATGCTATTTTAATTGCTATCTTTTAAAAATATTTTCAAACTGTCATTAGAGAAGTGTAATAAATTTTGTTTACTTAATTTTGTATCCAAAGTATATGTGACTAATAATAGCCTAAATTTTCTTGCTTTCCAATTGTAATACTATTTCTTTTTCTTGCCTGGCTAAACTGGCAAAGACCTCTAGAATGATATTGAATAGACATGATGAGAGTAGGTATTTTTCATTTGTTCCTGATTTTAAAAGGAAATATTCTTGTTTCTATGGTCATTCTGCCTGCTCTTTCTTTCTCTTTCAATATTGTTTATCAGGTTAAAATATTTTTCTTCTTTTCATAATTTGCTAAATATTTTTTTCATGCTCCATAAAATTCTTTCAGCCTCTGCCTACTTCCCAATTCTGAAACCACTTCTACATTTTTAGTTATATGTTACAATAGCACCACACTTCCAGGTAACAAAATCTTTATTACTTTTTAACTTGCTGCTCAATTGCTTGCTTTATAGTAAAGGGTTTACAGTCTTGTTTTAAAACTTTACTTAAGAACCTTTAAGACTGTACTTAAGAACCTTAAGATAATGTGCTTTGTCCTTTTCCAGCCTGAGTACCACTATTTTCATACATTTTACTACCTATGGTATAAGCTGCACAACACATTGTTATTAGTTTAGCTGTAAATTATTACCTTTTAAAGAGATTTAAATAATAAGGAAAACAGTCTTTATATTTATTTACCCATTTAATTATCATTTATGTTGGTCTTTAATTTGTATATTTCCTTATTTCTGTCTAGTGTCATTTTTCTTGTGCTTAAAGGATTCTTCATAATTTTTGTTATTGTTGTTCAGGTCTGCAGCTGATTCATTCTTTCAACTTTTTGATTTCTGAAAAACTTTTTTCTTTTGTATTCAGTTTTAAAACATATTTTCTCTGGACAAAGAATTCTAGGTTGGCTGGTTCTTTTTTTCTAGTACTTTAAAGAGTTTCTTTTTTATCTTCTGGCTTGCATTGTTTCTGAAAAGTCTGCTGTCCACTTTATTTTATATATAATCTGCTTTCCTCCTCTGCTTTTAAGATTTTATCCTCATCATTGCTTATAATTTTATTATCATATGTCTTAGAACTAGTTTTCCTTATATTTTTTGTGGGTTTGTGAGCATAAAGTTTTGTCAAATTTGAAAGTAAAATTTGTCCATTGTTTCTTCAAATATTTATTTTCTTTGCTCACTTCTTCTCTCCATTATGTACTGAAATTACAAGTATCTTTGTCCACTTGAAGTTTTCTCACAAGTAACTGATGATCTGTTCATTACTTTTAGTCTTTTTTCCTTTCATTTTTAAAGTATTTTTGATGGCCAATGTATATTAGATTTTTCTGTATAAGAAATATATCCCCAAACTCATATTTAAACTAGAAAGTTACCTGGAGACCTTAAGAATTCCATTGCAATTCATTATTATACAGGTTTTTTCATATTTTATGAGGATTATTACACTTTGTGTTTAACTTGTGAGAACTTTACCACTATAGTGAAGTTGTATCTTTTGGGAGTTGTTGTATAAAACAGGAAATAAACACCTAATGCCGTAATAGGTCTCTATTATTAAGCTCATCTACAAATTTCAGTAATCTAATTGTTAATTTTTTTCTCAACTTTCTTGTATAAAATAATCTATTACTACATAGTCATTCAATAATACTTTAAAATATGTGGTTAGTTCTGCTGTAATATTTGTTTTGAAATGCAAATTTGTTCTAACACAAACAATTTGAACATAATATGAATTTTACATGTGTTTATGCACAAATTCATCTGCTAAGAGTACTAGGTAAAAGGAGAAAGCAGACTCTGCACACTGTATTCGTTCACCATGTTTGTAGTGTACCACACCAGTCCACATCTGTCATTACAACTTTTTATGTGATTTCAGATCATCCTTCTTCCCAAACTACACGATAACAATTTGCAACCTATTCGATGATCACTTCCACAAACACACCTCATGTCTTTCTCAAAATAAAGAACTATATTTCTCATACTATGTGTTTCTCAAATCATCTAACTTTGTAAAATGGAACTGTTTTTATTAGGTTTCTATTTTTAAAAAATGTATCATTGACAATGTTTGTTGCATGCTGGGCACCTTACCTCATTTCTCTCATATATCCTGCAGTTTTTAGTGCGTGAGTTTTCATAGATGATTTTCAGGAAGATATGTATGTATTAGAGAAGACCTGGCTGTAATTTGTCAGGGGAATTTACTTCTTTTGATATGTATTAACTTATATACAACTTACATTCAGTAGAGTACCATAACAAGCGTTCTGATTGTATCCTTAATTTTGTTGTGCTTCTTTTTAGATAATTTTTCTTGAAACATAGTATAGTGATTCTCAAAGTAAAATGGAAATCTTAGTAATGCATATTATCTTTTATTTCCCTCTAATTATTGTCTCATTAACTGTTTGTTTCTGGCTTATATAAAATTACACAGAAAGCAAAGTCTACATATGATCGAACAAAGAAAACTATAAAAATGGAGAAGAAAAAAGACAAAAGAAAATCTGAGGATACAGAAGAGTAAGATATAAAGCTACATGTTTATATTTTTTCCTTGTTAATTTACATTTTCATTTTATACAAACAATTTGAGGTCATATAAACATAACTTTTAACAGGTTTCTAAAAAATGTAACACTATGTAATACCATAGTTTTATAAGCAGACCAGGATATGACGGAGGAAGAGGGCTGGGAAAGGAAGAACAAAGAACTAAAGGTAGGTTAGGAGAATGAACCAGATAGTCAGGAATAAGTAAACAGAGTTAAATCTGTAAATCATTTTAGGGACAGAGGATTTACATTATTTCCTTGATGTTTAGCTAGTGATTTGTGATTTGTATATTAACTCCTCAGTCTGGGCTATTCTTTTTTTTTTTCTTGATTATACTTATTTTGTGAAAGGAATGATCTATTTTTTATGCATGTGGATTATTGTAAAGTGGCCTTTTTAAGTGAATATCTCTTTAGTAATATAATTTTTTTTTTGCATTTTGAATTTGCTTTAGTCAAACCCTAATATGGGGTGCCTGGGTGGCTCAGTTGGTTAAGTGTCCTACTTCCGCTCAGGTCATGATCTCACGGTTCATGAGTTTGAGCCCTGCATCGAATTCTGTGTTGACAACTGAGAACCTGGAGCCTGCTTCATATTTGGTGTCTCCCTCTCTCTCTGTCCCTCCCTCATTCATGCTCTGTCTCTCTTTCTCTCTCAAAAATAAATAAACATTTAAAAACCCCTAATATAAATACATAATTTTAAAAAGGAACTGTGAATTCAATCTTTATAGAGTTTTATAAATTCTGAAAAGAAATTCATTGGATAAGTAGCCTTGACCTTTGTCTCAGAGAGGAAAAGATGACTACTTTCTTTCTTTTTTTTTCTTTTGCTCATTTGTTTTGTTTCTTTAATTCCACATATGAGTAAAATCATATGGTATTTGTCTTTCTCTGAATGGCTTAGTTCACCTAGCATAATACTAAGCTCCACCCACATTGTTGCAAATGGCAAGATTTCATTCCTTTTTTTTTAATTTATTCAACATAGATTTATTGAGAGCTTGTTTTGTGGAAGCACTGCTGTAGGTGCTGGGATATATTAGTTACCAAAATATCAGTTTTTTCATCTTCTTAAACAATAGAACATTGCCATGATTTTAATGACTAACTTCTGGATAAAGGAGGACCCATATCAAAAAGGAAAAATCCCCTCTTGATGCTCTGAGGTCCGGTTTAAATTCCCAAAAGGCAGGGTGCCTGGGTGGCTCAGTCAGTTAGGCAATGAACTTCAGCTCAAGTCATGGTCTCAAACTACTTTGTGAATTTGAGCCCCGCTGTCAGCACAGAGCCTGCTTTGGATCCTTTGTCTCCCTCTCTCTCTCATCCCCTCCCCTGCTCACACTCTTTCTCTCTCTCAAAAGTAAATAAACATTAAAAAAAATAATTTCCCAAAGGCAATTGTCAGGTTGCAGTTATGGTCCAGGCTAGCCAGCCCCTAAAGCTAACTTCTCGTGGAAAATCAACATGTTGAGTCTATTTAGAAAAAGTTGTGGGAACAAAGATATAGCATTTACAATCCTCTGACTCATGAATACAAAATTATAACCTCTTTGTTTCTATTTGTAACCTCCAAAAAATCTAATCTAGCTAATGCCATAGAATTAGACATTACAAGATTTGAAATGGATATGTTTCAAGATTTTCCTGGTCGTTTCTAATTTAAATCCTATCAATTTAAGATTTCCCCAGCCCTACCTCCATCCTTCCTTGATTGCATCTAAATGTACAGGTACTTGTCTGATATCATGGCATTGAAAACAGGTGTCATGTTATAGATTGAGCTCTCTCCCTGCTGTATTCCTCTGAGATGTTTGATCCTCTAGTTTTCTGGTTATCTCCTGGTGCCACTATCAGTTTTTTTTTTAACTTAATACTTAATATTATTTTTTTAAACTTTACATCCAAATTAGTTAGCATATAGTGCAATAATGATTTCAGGAGTAGATTCTTTAATGCCCCTTACCTTAATGCCCAACGCTCCTCCCACACCCCCTCTAGTATCCTTCTGTTTGTTCTGCATATTTATAAGTCTCTTATGCTTTGCCCCCTCCCTGTTTTTATATTATTTTGGTTTCCCTTCCCTTATGTTCATCTGTTTTGTCTCTTAAAGTCCTCATATGAGTGAAGTCGTATGATTTTTGTCCTTCTCTGGCTAACTTCACTTAGCATAATATCCTCCAGTTCCATCCACATAGTTGCAAATGGCAAGATTTCATTCTTTTTGGTTGCCGAGTAATACTCCATTTTATATATATACATACACACACACACACACACACACACACACACACACACACCACATCTTCTTTATCCATTCATCCATCGATGGACATATGGGCTCTTTCCATACTTTGGCTATTGTTGATAGTGATGCTATAATCATTGGGGTACATGTGTCCCTTCTATAACAGCATACCGGTATCCCCTGGATAAATACCTAGTAGTGCAATTGCTGGGTTGTAGGGTAGTTCTATTTTCAATTTTTTGAGGAACCTCCATATTATTTTCTAGAGTGGCTGCACCAGCTTGTATTCCCAAAGATTTCATTCTTTTTAATGGCTGGGTATTATTCCAGTGTGTGTGCATGTGTGTATGTGGTGGTGGTGGGGTATCACATCATCTTTATCCACTCATAAGTTGATGGACACTTGGGCTGTTTCTATAATTTAGCTATTGTAGATAATGCATGTATCCCTTTGGATTGGTATTTTTGTACTCTCGTTGTAAATACCTAGTAATGCCATCGCTGGATCATAGGGTAGTTCTATTTTTAACTTTTTGAGGGACCATTATACTGTTTTCCAGAATGGCTGTACCAGTTTGCATTCTCATCAACAGTGCAAGAGGGCTCCCCTTTCTCCACATCCTTGCCAACATGTGTTGTTTCTTGTGTTGTTGGCAAAGCAAGAAACAGACTCTTAACTATCGAGAACAAACTGGTGGTTACCAGAGGGGAGGTGGGTGGGGGGATGGGTTAAATAAGTGATGGGGATTAAGGAGTACACTTGTGATGAGCACTGGGTGTTATATGGAAGTATTGAATCACTGTATTGTACATCTGAAACTAATATAACTCTGTATGTTAACTAACTGGACTTTATGTATTAAGAAAAAATTTAATGTTAATTTATATGTGAGAGAGAGACACAGAATGTAAGCAGGGGAGGGAGAGGGAGAGAGGGAAACATAGAACCCAAAGCAAGCTCCAGGGTCTGAGCTGTCAGGAGAGTCCCATGCGGGGCTCGGACCCACTAACCGCGAGATCCTGTTGACCTGAAGTCAGCTGCTTAACCGACTGAGCCACCCAAGTGCCCCAACTAACTGGACTTTAAATAAAACTTAAGAAAAGATGACCAGAGGGGGAAAAAATGACCAGTGTACTTTGACAATCCTTGCCTCATCTCCCTTGCATATTTTAATCATAACAATGAGAAGTTAGCTTGAGAAATGTTATTCAATTATTTATCACTTATATGGATTTTATGTCTCTTAAAAATATGATTGTTTTGAGAAATTTTCTTTCTTTAAAAATGGTTTAAGTACTAATAAGAAAGCAAAGTAGTCATGCAATTTAAAATATTATGATAAATTTAAAAACCTTTTTTAATAACAGGAAGAAGTTTCTAGTAAAAGAGCTTAAAGTAAAAGAAGATTTGCTTCAAGTTCAGGTAACACACATACTCTATGCATCTAAATTTAATTAATAGTCACTCTGATAATTATGTATGTAGATAACATTAGTATGTATGTGAACATGGGGATATATGTGTGTGTGTGTACATTTGTGTGTATTTTTGTATTAACATTCTTTCTAAGATATTTCTTGTTGGTTGACTTTCTCAGTAAGTTTTTTTTCAGAAAATAAAATGGTAAATCCAGGCATGTTTACTGTCAAGGTTATGAAAATTACCATGGTTTATTCAATTATAGACAATATCATGGAGGAAAGAAGGTCATCTTGAAAGTCATAACAGTGATTTACTAGTTCTGTGACAATGGAAGTTCATTTAACCTACTTGAGCTTTATATTTTTGATTACTAAAATGGGTAAAACGGTATCTATTTATCTTAAAAAGGTATATGAGGTGTAAGAATCAAATAAGAAAAAGCTCTTCAGTAATTGTGACTTATAGAGTCCACTCTTTTTTATGTGATCGAATGAAAGGTAAGTAACCTTTATTTCATCTTGGCTTTGGAATACTTTTTTTTTTTTTTTGCTACAAGTTCACTTTTTTTTTTTATTTTTTATAATGACTTGTCAGAGGATCACACCACTCATTTTAGTGAGTGGCTGGAGTTGTGTCCCACAAGTGTATGTGAATAGTTCAAGAATCAAGTAACATAAATTTGGGAAGAAAATGAGAGGGCCACTTGAGATGTTGAATATAAAGTGTTCAACTTTATGGTATTTGTTTTCTATTCCTGCATAACAAGTTACCATAAATTTTTCAGTTATTAAAATAACTTGTATTATCTCACAGTTTGAATGGGTTAGGAGGCTGAGCAGGCTTAGCTGTGTCTTATGTTCAAGGTCTCACTAAACTGCAATCAAGGTAATGGCTAGGGTCTATTCTATTCTGTAAGTTGAGTTACTCTTCCAAGCTCAACTGGATGTGGCAAACTTCATTTCCTTCCTAGGACTGAGGCACTCAGCCATGAGACCTTTCCATAGGCAGTTTACATCACAGCAGCTTGCTTTTTCCTCAAGGCCGGTTTCTCTATTTTGCTGACCGTCTTATATAATGTAACATGATCATGAGAATGATATCTTGTCATGTTAGCTATATAATGCAGTCTAATAAAAGGAGTGGTATCTCATCACTTTGCTATATTCTATTGGCTAGAATCAACTCACAGGTCCCACCCATAGTCAAAAGGAGTGGATTATTTAGAGCATAACCACAAGGATGGAGATCATGCTGGCCATATTAGAATTCTGCCTACCATACTTAACATTTTATTTTATACAGAACAGTATATTTAACAGTATATTTATTTGTGTATTTAAAATTATTATAATCCCATTATATAGTTAATATTTGAAGTTTTTAAGTTAGTGTTTTAGTTCATTTGGGTTGTGTTTTATTCCATTTGGACTGCTTTAACAAAATATCAGGGAATGGGTAGTTTATAAAAAACAGAAATTTGTTTCTCAGTTCTTGGGTCTGGAAGTTCAAGATCAGGGTATCAACGTGGTGGGGTGAGGGCTCTCTTCTGGGTTGCAGACTTCATGTTCTTTCTCATATGACAGGAAAGGCAAAGGCATTCTCTCAGTCCTCCTTTGTATGGACATTAATCTCATTCATGAGGGCCCCCATCCTAATACCAGCACATTGGGCATTAGGATTTCAACATGTGAATTTGTAGGTCGGGAGAGGAGGGAAGCGGGACACAAAAATTCAGACCATACTAGGCTTCTATAACAAAGAATGGGTGACTTAAATAACAAACATTTATTTCACACAGTTCTGGAGGCTGGGAAGTCTAAGATCAAAGCACCAGCAGACTTGTTGTCTGGTGAGAGCCCAATTCCTGGTTCATAGAAGGCCATTTTCTTGCTGTGTCTTCACATGGCAGAAAGGGCAAGGGAGGTGTCTGGAGCCTCTTTTATAAGGCCACTAAACCATTCATGAGGGTATTACCTTCATGCCCTAATCACTTCCCAAAGGCCCTACTTCCAAATGCCATCACATTGGAGATTAGGTTAGAACACATGAATTTTGCGGGGGGACACAAACATTTAGTCTGTAGCAGCTAATGTCATTTAAAATTATTCTTTTCTGAATTTAAGGTCAAAATTTTCTATGTAAGTGTATTTTTTTTTTTTTCTGGATAAGGTCTATAGATTTAATGAGAATTTTAAAGGAATTTATCTTCTTCCTCCAAAATGCCTTTCTGTACTATCACTGATCTAGGCCATTTTACAGAGATCAATAGAAGCTAAAAAGTGACTAACTTGGAGTTAGAGAATAAATTAGTAGTGAAATCTGAACTGCAAATATGGCTCTCTGAACCCTACTTGGCATTTGCAGTTAGTGAAAATACATTTGGTTTTGCTTCCTCAGGCAGCATGGATAATAGAATCAGTTGGTATTATTATCCATCTGTTCAAGTAATTATAATGCTTTTAAAGTGTTTTACAAGTCATATAAAACTTTTAGTTTTTTCAACGTTTTTTATTTATTTTTGGGACAGAGAGAGACAGAGCATGAATGGGGGAGGGGCAGAGAGAGAGGGAGACACAGAATCGGAAACAGGCTCCAGGCTCCGAGCCATCAGCCCAGAGCCTGACGCGGGGCTCGAACTCACGGACCGTGAGATCGTGACCTGGCTGAAGTCGGATGCTTAACCGACTGCGCCACCCAGGCGCCCCTAAAACTTTTAGTTTTTAAGTGAGCTAGCTTTTTGTTGTTTGTTGTGTACCTTTTAGAGGATCATTATTCCAATAATTATTCTAACGTATTTCAAGGACGTAGATAAAATAATCCATTTGGACCCAAGGTTGCCCTTACTTTGTACAAATTATGCCTTAAACAAGGGGGTGGGTTAAGGTACAAGTGGGTGTTGAAATCTAACCCATGGTTTGCCAAGTGTATACCCTTGAATAGTTGCATTTGCCTGAACAAAGGGTCCTTTTTCATCAAAGACATTATATAGACTAGCAGTCAGTAGCCAGAGTTGTACTTAAAAAAAATCATGTTTAGATAAAGTGATAAAAATATTTTGTTATTCTATTAACGTGATTTTCATTTTATTTGTTAGAAAAATAGATTGTATTTACTCTAGGCAACTATCTACTAAGTGGGCAATTGGCAGGTTAATCATATGGATGAGGACAAACATATTTTTTAGAAAATAGAAATATTTTACATATTTGAATGTTTTGTGAGTCAAATCACATACAGCATATTTTGTTATGCTTAGCAGTAATTATTATTACAGTAGTCCTCCCTTATCCAGAGGGATACATTCCAAGACTGTCAGGGGATGCCTGAAACCATGGATGATACCAAATCCTGTATATCCTATATTTTCTCTTGTACATGCATACATATCTATGATAAAGCTTAATTTATAACTTAGGTGAAGTAAGAGATTAACAACAATTACTAATAATAAAAGAAAACAATTACAACAATTACTGCAGTAAAAGTTATATGAATGTGATTTCTCTCAAAATCTTATTGTACTGTACTCATCCTTTTTGTGATGAGATGATAAAATGCACACATGATGAAATAAAGTGAGGTGAAATTACATAGGCATTGTGACGTAGTAGGCTACTATTGATCTTGTGACTATAGTCAAGAGTATGGCTGACCATAGGTAACTGAGACTGCAGAAAGCAAAACTGTGGATAATGGGAGACTGCTATATTCAATTTTTAGAAAAGGAAACTCTGAGATATTAAATAACTTGACCAGATTTGCAGAGTTCTAAGATGCACTCTGGTTGGACTGGATAGCCCAGTGATCCTGTCAGTGGGGCTAAAAAGTGTAAATTCAAGTGTGATCTCCCATTTACTGTTTCTTTTCAAGGATCATCAACTCTTAAAATTTATAGAAACTTCACTTAGTTTTTTCTATGTATAGTGTCATGAATTCTTTCTGTTAAAATTACATACTTTTAAGTATTAAGGATATTAAGTCCTTAATACAAATATAAACAGTAATTATAATTACATTCCATCTGTACTTGAAAAAATTTCTTGCACATATCATAATATAATGTAATGTAGGAGGGACAGACTTGACAAAAAATATTGATTTTTTTTAAATCTAAGGCTTCTAATTTTTTGTTAAAAAATTGAGATATAATTGACATATAACATTAATTTCAAAGCTGAAATTTTTAACACATAGTTGAGACATAATGTCCCTATTCCAACATAATGTACTATAAAATGGGATTATGATATAGTAATTGAGAATATGGGGTTAGAAAACAGGAAGGATCTCTATAGAATGTGTAGAGACAAAGGCTTGAGGGAACAAAGACTATTCAGAGAAATTCCAGTTCTTGAGTATGATAGGATTTTTGGATTGAGGAGAAGAATAGTAGGATGCCTGATAGAGGCCATTTATGGATGGCATAATAATTTGTATTTTGAATAAGAAATGGGGACTTATTGAAGAATATTAAGACTGATCCATTTGGTATTTTTAATGTTTTTTTTAATAATTTTTTTAACGTTTATTTACTATTGAGATACAGAGAGACACAGAGCATGAGCAGGGGAGGGGTAGAGAGAAGCAGAGACACAAAATCCGAAGCAGGCTCCAGGTTCTGAGCTGTCAGCACAGGGCCAGACGCGGGGCTTGAACTCACAAACTGCAAGATCATGACCTGAGCCGAAGTCGGTCGCCTAACCAACTGAGCCACCCAGGCGCCCCCCCATTTGGTATTTTTAATTAAGATTACTCTTCCAGTTTTATGAAAGATGAATTTTGGGATAGAGATTGGATTTTGCAGTCAGGAAGAATAATTAGAGAGTTTTGGGAGTAATTTAACTCAGTGATAAACTAGCTAATTATGCTATATGAATTTATTAAGATGGAGTTGTAAATGATATTGTAATGTAAATTTCAGTGTTGCCAAATGGAAAGATTTAAATTTATAAAAATATTGATCCTTTCAAATTAATATAACAAAGGTAATAATGCATTTCTAATCAGAATTTAAAAAGGACCTTTTTTTTTTTTAATAAGGGAGACATAATTGGAAGATTATATAGAACTTAACTACAAAATCACCTAGGAGCCTTTTTAAACAAAAATGGTACTTCTTTGACCACTTTTTCAATTCCTTTTTAGATTATTGGTGTGTGTATTTGGGTAGTTTATATTTTAATATAGATTCATCCATTTTTAATGGTTTTGAAATTGCTTATAATTTTACATTATGCTTAGTGTTCTTTTTATTGTTTTTTTGCATCTCTATTTCTACATCTTTTCCCATTTATTTTTCATTTATAAAAGTATCTCTTTTTGTTTCTTTTCCTTTCAATCAGATTTGCTAGGAGATTGTATATTTTAAGTGCTTTCAACTAACTGATTTTATGTTCTATTTAACTGTTTTACTATTTTATTTCTTGTTGCTGTTAATGTTTTCTATTTAACTATTTTAATCTTCATCTTTGTTAATTTATTTGATCTTTTTTCTTTATTTTTAATTCATTTTCAAATCTGCATTAGTTGTTATATGTAATTTATTTTTGTACTCATTTTATGACAATAAACACTATTCAAACTATACATTTTTCACTGAATATTGAATTCTATAGGTGTTCTAAGTTTCCTTTGTTTCAAAAAGTGTAGTTTACTTTTTTATTGTTGGTTTACCTTTTTATAAAATTAACAGCAGACAATAAGACGTACAAATTCTCTACTTTCTGGATGTTTTAAAGGTTTTCTTTGTGGTCAAATGCATATTTTTGCTTCATTTTTCTATTATTCTATAGCAAGCTACACCAACATTTAGAGGCTTAATAGATCAATAATTATTTCTAATTGATTTTGGGGTTGGCTGGGCCCAGTGGGATGATTCCTATGCTTCATGTTTTATCAGCTGTGTTACTCATGTGGCTTCATTCAGCTGTGGACTGTTCAAGATGGCTTCCTCAGAAGTCTGGTGGTTGGTGCAATGACTAAGGGCTGAATTTTTCTCTCTCATGTCATTACTCATCATTTAGTAGTAAAACCCAAGCATCCTTACATGACAGCTGGAATCTAATAGGTCAAAAGTAGTAGCTGCAAGTCCTCTTATGACCTGGGCTCAGAAACCTGAGAACATAATTCCCATTACATTTTATTGGTTAGGGGCCAGCCAAGACTTAAAGGGAGGGAAATCTTATCATCTGTACCAGGTCTAGATGTGGGTTCTTGGCACAGCTGTTCTTGATCTGGAAATCTGTTATCTAAAAAGTTGAGTTATCTGTACCCCACTCCTCCCAACACATACTTAACACATACTACTGAGAAAAGGATAGGATAATTGCAATAGAAACTATTATTCAAATAGAGGGGAAACAGAAAGCACATAGTTGAGAAATCTGCTATGAAATCCAAGCAGACACACGTCACCAGTTCTCCTGACTTTCAGGGTAGGGTATGTACTTTGATTGAAGTCTAGTTTTGCTCCCCGGGAATGATTCCCTAATCCAAAAATAAAGTAGTCCTTATTTTGGAGTGTGGCATGTAGATTTTCCTCTCTGAATCATCATTCCTTTTCCATAAGAAATGGCTCATGTTTGTAACTGAATAGCTCACTCAGCATGCTTCCTTCTCATAGCTTATTGGGGACCTAGAGATCTCTTTTAATTTTGAAATGTCTGTCATTTTAAGTGTAATATGATGATGTTTCTCTTAAAACTTTGTTTTCTTTGTATGTTACTGTGATTCCTTCTTTTACCCCAAAGCTACATCCATAATAAACGTCTTACTTAAAGTATGCCAGCCTTCTGCAGGACAATACCTTTAATTATTAAGCACTTTTGTCTTACTAGGATCCACAAAGAATATTTAAGTCTTTCTGAGGTCTTAACAGGGAGCCTTATAGTCACACCCTTGATTTGACTTTGATTCTGAAACTACATTTTACTGTCAGTACTATGGCTTTGATCTTTGCCCTAGTGATTTCTTACTTTGAGAATTTCTTTTGTGGGCAGTCCCAGATTCTCTATATGTTTTCTGATTTCTGCTTTAAAATTGAACAGTTCTTTCTTTAGTTTATTTCTCTTGCAATAAATTTATTGCATATCAGTAGTATAAGCCAAATAGTGTTTTAAGTATTCTGGCTGGAAATTTCCTTAGCCAGATCCACAAGTTTATTGGGTATGGTTTTAACCCTGCAAGTTATTCTAAGCCTGAAGTTTGTTTATTGTTCTATAACTATATAACAGAGCCTCCCCCCTATTTTTCAGCTTCCAATATCAGTTTTCCAGATTGGCAAGAGCAAAACCCATAAGGCTTGTTAGAGACTGGAATTGAAAGCTTTTGTAGTTTTTCCATCACATTCTGTAAGGAATTCTTAAGGCTAGCCAATATTCACAAGGCATAGAGTAGGAGAAATTGTTGGTAGCCAATTATGGAAATAAACACAGTATCAAATTTTTGTAAATGTTCTAATGACATAAAATAATGCATATTTTCTATTACAAAGTATGCTTGTGAACTTTTCTTAAATGACAAAAGTACTCCAAAACTTGGTGATTTAAAACAATAGTTATTCAGGGAGGAGTAAAGATGGTGGGGAAGTAGGGGGACCAGGATTTCCCTCATCCCTCAAACACAGCTGTATGGAGGACAGATCACTTGGAACATCCAGGAAATCAATCTGTAGCGTGGCAGAAGGATCTCCACAGGTGGAGGGAGACAGTTTGGCAGGATCGAGGTATGAGGTACGTGCATATGAATTGGAGGAGATAAAATGGCATAGGCATGGAGGGGAAGGAACCTCTTCTGTGGAGAGACAAAAGGGAGAGAAAATGAGAGGGCTTTACTATCTTGTTAGCACAAGAGGAAAACCTCTCTGGACCATGGACTCAGGAATGAGAAAAATGGAGAGTGCCAGTTTCTATTTTGCAAACAGCCTTAGGAGCTAAAACTTGAAGGTACGAAAGTGTGTGACTTTCTCTGGACCAGAGCTGGCTGTGTGGGCGCACCTGAGAGGGAAGGAGCCAGCTCCAGGGTGCTGTAGCGATCTCAGGGGCACACTGGGAGAGAACAGTCCCCTTTCTCAAGTACTGTGGGAAGAGAATTTATTGCTTCCCCAAGGATGAAAGGCCCTTTATCAGCAGGGCTGAGGGGCACATGGTCCCATGTGGTGCAGGGCCCTTTAAGACATCAGAATTCCAGCCAAGCACCTAGAGGGCATGGGAGACTGTGGAGCAGGGCAAGCCAACTGCCCATGCTATTCTGTGAGGGCTGCCTGAACAGTGTGGTATGAGATACCTGGTCTGGGGAGGAGAAATTGGGTGTTGCCATTTTTCTACCGAATACCACCACAGTGGAGCTTCAGGGAGCAGCACAGCAGTCCCCAGTAAAGGAAGGACCCACTAACACCAAGCCCCCCTCCTCTGTGACTGGCAACTGCTTATCAACTGGAGGAAGACTGAGCCAACAGAGCCAGCCTCTCCTCCAGACTTATACACCCACTGGTCTCAGGCACCAACAAACAACTGGCTTTTGTTTCTATCTTCTATTTGTTTGTTCTTCCCTTTTCTTTTTATTTCTACCCTCTTCTTTTTTTCTTTTGGAATCAGGCTCATAGTTTCTGATTTTTTTTTTTTATCAATTCTTATAACTTCTTTTTATTTTACTTTCTCTCTGGATTAAGTCTTATAGTTCTTTTGACCCTCTGCTTTTTTTTTCTTTTTCCCTTTCATTTTTCTCTTTATATGGGATAAGGCTTCCCCACCTTTTCCTTTTTTTCCATGGTTACTTGAGTGAACAAATCAAAGCACACCTGGTTGAAAGTCCAAACACTCCATCACTACAAGCAAGGATGAGCTTTACAGAGGATTGACTAGTGGAATAGAGCAGTCAAAGCACAACAGAGTGCATGCACCACACTCCAAAAATACTTCCTGAAGTGCCAGTCCTGGACAGTGTATGACCCCTTTTTAATATAGTAGTACTTGCAGGTGCAGGACACATAACAAGCTACTAAAACATACAAAAGACAGAAACCAGCCAAAATGATGAAAGAACTCTCCTCAAAAGAAAATTCAGGGAGAAATGATAGCCAGATAATTTCTCACAACAGATATAAACAATATATCTGAACAAGAACTTAGAATCACAGTCATAAGAGTAATAGCTTGAAAAAGCATAGAAAACAACAGAGAATCTATTGTTGCTGAGGTCAAAAACCTAAGAAATAGTCACAATGAATTAAGAAATGTTGTAAATGAGATGCAAAATAAACTAGATACAGTGAGAGTGAGGATGGAAGAAGCAGAGGGAAGAATAGGTGAAATAGATGATAAAATTATGGAAAATGATGAAGCTAAAAAAAAGGGGGGGTGAAATTTAATTACTAGACCACAAAGGGAGAATTAGCTAAATCATTCCATGAAATGAAACAATATCCATTTCATAGAAGTTCCAGAAGAAGAAGAAGAAGAGAGAAAGGGGCAGAAGGTTTATTTGAACAAATTATAGCTGAGAACTTCCCTAATCTGGGGGAGGAAACAGGCACCCAGGGCCAAGAGGCACAGAGAACTCCCTTAAAAATCAACAAAAACAGGTCAACACCATGACATATCATGGTGAAACTGGCAAAATACAAAAATAAAGAGAGAATGCTGAAAGCAGCTAGGGACAAATGGGCCTTAACCTACAAGGGTAGACACATAAGGGTAGTAGCAGACCTATCCACTGAAACTTGGCAGGTCAAAAGGGAGTGGCAGGAAATATTCAATGTGCTTAATAGGAAAAATAAGCAGCCAAGAATCCTTTATCCAGCAAGCCTGTCATTCAGAATAGAAGGGAGAGAGAAAGCTTTCCCAAAGAAAAACTAAAGGAGTTCATGACCACTAAACTAGTCCTGCAGGAGATCTGAAGGGGGATTCTGTGAGTGGAAAGTAGCAGACTACAAAGGACCAGAGCTATCACAAAACCTACAGATAACACAATGGCACTAAATCCATATCTTTCAGTAATCACTCTGAATGTAAATGGACTAAATGTCCCAATCAAAAGACATAGGGTATCAGAATGGATTGAAAAAAATAAGATCTATCTATATGCTGCCTACAAGAAACTCATTTTAGACCTGAGGACACCTGCAGATTGAAAGTGAGGGGATGGAGAACCATCATGCTACTGGAATTCAAAACGAAGCTGGAATAGCCATACTTCTATCAGACAAATTAGATTTTAAAACAAAGGCTGTAACAAGAGATGAAGAAGGGCATTATATCATAATTAAGGGGTCTATCCATCAAGAAGAGCTAACAATTGTGGAAATTGTTCCCAAATGTGGAAATCCCCAAATATATAAATCAATTAATCACAAACATATATAAATGTATAGATAATACTGGGATTGTAGGGGTTTTAATACTCCACTTACAACAATGGACAGATCATATAGGCAGAAATCAATGCAATCCCAATCAAAATCACACCAACATTCTTCACGGACCTGGAACAAGTAATCTTAAATTGTATATGGAACCACAAAAAACCCTGAATATCCAAAGTAATGTTGAAAAAGAAAATCAATCCTGGATAAATCACAATCCCAACTTTTACTTGTATTACAAAGCTGTAACCATCAAGACAGTATGCTACTGGCACAAAAACAGACACATAGATCAATGGAAGAGAACACAGAACCCAGGAATGGACCCACAGACATATGGCCAACTAATCTTTGACACATCAGGAAACAGTATCCAATGGAAAAAAGACAGTCTCTTCAGCAAACAGTGCTGGGAGAAATGGACCACTTTCTTACACCATACACAAAAATGATTTCAAAATGGATGAAAGACCTAAATGTGAGACAGGAAACCATCAAAATCCTGAAGGAGAAAATAGGCAGCAATCTCTTTGACCTTGGCCAAGCAGCATCTTATTTGACATGTCTCTGAAAACAAGGGAAATAAAAGCAAAAATGAACTATTGGGACCCCACCAAGATAAAAAGGTTCTTCAGAGCAAAGGAAACAATCAACAAAACTAAAAGGCAACTGATGGAATGGGAGACGATATTTGCAAATGACATATTGAATAAAGTTTTAGTATCAAAAATCTATAAAGAATTTACCCAACTCAACACTTAAAAAACAAATAATCTGAAGAAATGGGCAGAAGACATGAATAGACACTTTTCCAAAGAAGACATCCAGATGGCTAACAGACATGTGAAAAGATGCTCAGCATCACTCATCTTCAGGGAAATACAAATCAAAACCACAATGAGATACCACCTCATAATAGAGTGGCTAAACTTAACAACTCAGGGAACAACAGATGTTGGTGAGGATGTGGAGAAAGAGGATCTCTTTTGCACTGCTGGTGGGGATGCAAACTAGTGCAGCCACTCTGGAAAACAATGTGGAGGTTCCTTAAAAAAAATTAGAATTACCCTGTGACCCATCAATTACACTACTAGGAATTTATCCAAGGGATACAGGAATGATGATTCATAGGGGCACATATACCCCAATGTTTATCACAGTGCTAAATCAACAATAACCAAATTATGGAAAGAGCCTAAATGTCCATCCACTGATGAATGGGTTAAGAAGATGTGGTACATATATTTTTTAATTATTTTATTTTAAATAATTCAGAGAATGGGTATAAGTGAGCAAGGGACAGAGAGAGAGAGAGAGAGAGAGAGAGAATCCAGGAGGGGCAGAAGGAACGAGAGAAAGAGAGGCAGGAATCACTGGAAGCGGGGCTTAAGCTCACCCTATGCAGTGCTCAAGCTCACCCGATGTGGGACTCAAACTCATGAACGGTGAGATCATGACCTGAGCCAAAGTCATATGCTTAATGACTGAGCCACCCAGATGCCCATTTACCTTATGACCCAGGAATAGCACTACTAGGAATTTATCCAATTCATAGTAGCACATGTACCCCGATGTTTAAAAGCACTATCAACAATAGCCAAATTGTGGAAAGAGCCCAAATTGTACATCAACTGATGAATGGATAAAGAAGATATGTAATACACACACACACACACACACACACACACACACACTGGAATACTACTCAGTGATGAAAAAGAATGCAATCTTACCATTTGCACCAACATGGATGGAACTGGAGGGTACTATGGTAAGTGAAATAAGTCCATCAGAGAAACACATATATAACATGATTTCATGCAAATGTGGAATTTGAGAAACTCAACAGATGAACATAGGGGAAGGGAAGGAAAAATAAGATAAAAACAGCAAGGGGAGCAAACCATAAGAGACTCTAAACAGAGAACAAACTGAGGGTGATGGGGGTGGAGAAAACGGGTGATGGGCATTGAGGGGGACACTTGTTGAGATGAACACTGGATTCTACTGGTGAAGCCAAGACTACACTGTATGTTAACTAACTCTAGAATAAAAGAAATACAGTAGATAGTCATTTCTCAGAGTGACTGGTTAAGTGTTCTTTGGGAAGGTTTGGCTTGGGTTGGATGGTTTTAGCTTTATCCACATGTATACAGTCCCAGGTGGGACATCTGTGACAGATGGGACCTCTTCCTAGTCTCATATCCTCTAAAAGGCTAGCCCTGGGTGGTTTACAGAAGGATTTACAATAGTAAGAGCACAACAAAGCTGGAAAGACTTCTTTTGGCCAATATCTAAAAAACCTCAGATACTGTCTTTTGCATTGTATCCTATTGGCCAATGCAAGTCACAGGCCAGCCCACTTTTAAGGAGTTGAAAAAATAGACTCCATCTTTTGAGGGGAGCTACTACAATTTATGGCCATTGTATTCTACCATATGGAGTACATGTTTTCTTTCCCTTTCTCTTCCCACCCTTTCTCTCTTTATAAAATTCAATGGTATCTAGATTTATCTGTATCTTTATTAGTAAATATATTAGGCTGCTATATAAAGAGACCCCATACAATTCAATATCTTAAACATGATAGAATATTATTTTTTTCTCATGGAAGGTTTGGGTAAAGAGTGTCAGGTAGGTATAGTAGTTGCATGTTGTTTGGGACCCAGTCTTCTTCTTGCCTTTATTTCTCATTGAAGTATAGAAATTTCACCAGATCTTAAATTTTTTTATTTAATCAAGGAAGTTTTATTGTCATACTTATTTCATTATTATTTATATTTTTTTTATCTTACCCTTATGAGACTAATATTTAAATATTATGATTCCTAGATCTAATCTTTAGGTTTTCTATATTTTTGGTCTTGGCTTCTATTCGTATGTTTGTGTGTGTAGGTGTGTGCTATGAAATATTTATTTTGTTTACTTTCCATAGTTTTAAATCAATTTTCAAAAGTAGCCTTTCTCCTTTTTATTTCTTCTTGACTTTTTAAAATTGTTATTAATTTTAATTCTAATATAGTTATCACACAGTGTTATATTAGTTTTAGGTGTACAATAATAGTGACTGAACAATTCTATACATAACTTAATGCCTATCATGGTAAGTGTACTCTTTAAACCCCATCACCTATTTTACACATCACCTCACCCGACTCCACCTATAGTTCTCTGTAGTTGAGTCTGTTTCTTGATTTGCCTCTCTTGCTCTTTCTTTTCACATTTATTCATTTGGTTTTTTTTCTTACACTCTACGCATAAGTGAAATCATACGGTATTTGTCATTCTCTGACTGACTTACTACGCTTAGCATTATACTCTCTAGAACCGTCCATGTTGTTACAAATGGCAAGATTCTGTTCTTTTTTATGGCTGAATAATATACCATCATATATATATCCACATCTTCTAAATCCATTCACCTATTGATGGACATTTGAGCTGCTTCAATAATGTGGCTATTGTAAATGATGCTGAAATACACATAGAGGTGCATGTATCTCTTTGAATTAGTGTTTTTGTAGTTTTTGGTAAATACCCAGTAGTGGGATTATTGGATCATAAGATAGTTCTAATTTTAACTTTTTGAAGAACCTCCGTGCTTTTTTCCACAAGGGCTGCACCAGTTTGCATTCCCACCAAAAGTACACCAGGGTTTCTTTTTCTCCCCATCCTTGACAGCACCTGTTGTTTCTTGTGTTATTGATTTTAGTCATTCTGACAGGTGTGAGATGATACCTCAATGTAGCTTTAATTTGCATTTCCCTCATGATGAGTGGTGTTGAGCATCTTTTCATGTATCTGGTGGCCATCTGGATGTCTTCTTTGGAGAAATATCTGTTCATATCTTTTGTCCATTTTTAAATTGGATTATTTGGTTTTTGGGTGTTGAGTTGTATCAGGTCTTTATTCATGTTGGATACAATGCTTTATCAGATATGTTATTTGCAAATGTCTTCTCCCATTCCATAGGTTGCATTTTACTTTTGTTGATTGTTTCCTTCACTGTGAAGTGGATTTTTATTTTGATGAAGTCCCAATAGTTTATTTTTGCTTTTGTTTCCCTTGCCTTGGGAGACATATCTAGAAACACATTGCTATTGTCAATGTCAGAGAAATTAAACCCTGTGCTCTCTTCTGGGATTTTTATGGTCTTGTCTCATACTTGGGTGTTTAATCCATTGTGAGTTTATTTTTGTGTATGCTATGAGAAAGTGGTCCAATTTCATTCTTTTTTATGTTGCTGTCTAGTTTTCCCACCCTATTTTTTGGAGAAAATGTCTCTTTCTTTGCATATTGTTTCCTCCTTTGTCAAGGTTTAATTGACCATTATAATTGTGTTTCTGTGTCTTCTATTCTGTTCCATTGATCTATTTGTCTGTTTTTGTGTCAGTACCATACTGTGTTGATTGCTGTGGCTTTGTAATGGAACATGAAGTCTGGAATTGTGATACCTCCAGCTTTGCCTTTTCAATTTCAATATTTCTTTGGCTATTTTAGGTATTTTGTGGTTCCATACAAATTTTAGGATTGTTATAGTTTTGTGAAAAATACTGTTAGTATTTTGATAGGGATTGCATTAAATGTGTAGATTGCTTTATGTACTATAGACATTAAACAATATTTGTTCCTCCAAACCTTGAGTGTGCTATGTCTTCCCATTTCTTTGTGTCATTGTCAATTTCTTTCATAAATGTTTTATACTTTTCAGAGTACAGGTCTTTTACCTCTTTGGTTAAGTTTATTCCTAGGTATCTTTTGATTTTGATGCAATTATAAATGGGATTATTTTCTGAAATTCTCTTTCTGCTACTGCACCATTAGTGTATAGAAATTAAACAGATTTTATGGGGCGCCTGGGTGGCTCAGTCGGTTGGGCGTCCGACTTCGGCTCAGGTCACGATCTCGCAGTCTGTGAGTTCGAGCCCCGCGTCGGGCTCTGGGCTGATGGCTCAGAGCCTGGAGCCTGCTTCCGATTCTGTGTCTCCCTCTCTCTCTGCCCCTCCCCCGTTCATGCTCTGTCTCTCTCTGTCTCAAAAATAAATAAAACGTTAAAAAAAAAAAAAAAGAAATTAAACAGATTTTTGTATATTTAGTATTCCATGACTTTACTAAATCAATCAGTTCTGGTAGTTTTTTTGTGGAGTCTTTCAGATTTTTTATGTATAGCATCATGTCATCTGCAAATAGTGAAAGTTTTACTTCTGCCTTACAAATTTGGATGCCTTTTATTTCTTTTTGTTGTCTGATTGCTGTGGCTAGGACTTCCAGTATTATATTAAATAAAAGTGATGTGAGTGGACATCCTGGTGTTGTTTCTGACTTTAGGGGAAAAGCTCTCAGTTATTCACCATTGAGTATGATGTTTGCTGTGGTTTTTCATATAAGGCCTTTATTAACTTGAGGTATGTTCCTGCTAAACTACTTGGTTTAGAGTTTTTATCATGAATGGATGTTACACTTTATCAAATGCTTTTTTTGCATTTATTGAAATGATCATATGGTTTTTATCCTTTCTCTTATTGATGTTATATAGCATGTGAATATTGAACCAACCTTGCATCACAGTAATAAATCCCACTTGATTGTGGTGAATGATGCTTTTAATGTATTGTTGGATTTGGTTTGCTAGTGTTTTGTTCAGGATTTTTGCATTTGTGTTCATCAGAGATACTAGGATGATAGTTCTCTTTTTTGTGGTAATGCTGGCCTTATAGAATGAATTTGGAAGTTTTTCTTTGTCTTTTATTTGTTGAGAAAAATACGTATTAACTCTTCTTTAGATGTTTTGTAGAATTCACCTGTGAAGCCCTCTGGTCCTGGACTTTTCTTTGTTGGGATTTTTTTGATTACTGATTCAATTTCTTTGCTGGTAATCAGTCTGTTCAAATTTTCTCTTTCTTCTCGATTCAGTTTTGGTAGGTTATATGTTTCTAGGAATTTATCCATTTCTTCCAGGTTGTCCAATTTGTTGGAATATAATTTTTCATAATATTACCTTATATTTTTTGTATTACTGTGGTGCTGATTGTTGTTTCTTCTCTTTCACTTGTGATTTAGAGTTTTATTAGAGTACCACCTCTTTTTTTATGAGTCTGTCTACAGGTTTACCAATTTTGTCCCTCTCTTCAAAGAGCCAGCTCCTGGTTTCATTGATTTGTTCTCTTATTTTTTAGATTCTATATCATTTATTTCTGCTCTAATCTTTATTGTTTTCTTCCTTCTGCTGTTTTGGGGTTTTGTTTGTTCTTCTTTTTTAACTCCTTTAGGTGTAAGGTTAAGTTGTTTGAGATTTTTCTTCCTTTTTGAGGTAGGTATATTTTGCTATAAACTTTTCTGTTAAAACTTTGCTGGATCCCGAAATTTTGTACCTTTATATTTTCATTTCATTTGTCTCCATGTAATTTTTAATTTTTTCTTTGATTTCATGGCTGACCCATTAATTGTTTAATAGCATGTTATTTAACCTCCATATATTAGTGGTCTTTCCATATTTTTCTTGTGGTTGATTTCTAGTTTCATAGCATTGTGGTCAGAAAAGTTGCATGGTATGACCATGATATCTTGGAATTTCTTGAATTTGTTTGTGGCCTAATATGTGATCAACTATGGAGAATGTTCCATGTTTACTTGAAAAGAATGTGTATTCTACTGTTATATGATGGAGTGTTCTGGATATATCTGTCAGGTCCATCTGGTCCAACATGTCATTCAAAGCCAGTTTTTCCCTTGTGGATTTTATGTTTGGATGATCTGTTCATAAATGTAAGTGGGATGTTAAAGCCCTCTTCTATTATTATATTACTACTGATTAGTTCCTTTATTTTTGTTATTAACTTTTGCATATTTCAGTGCTTCCATGTTAAGTGCATAAATATTTACAACATTGTACAATATATACAAAATTGTTGTATCTTCTGTTGGATTGTCCACTTTTATTATTTATGTAGTATTATTCTTTATCTCTTGTTAAACTCTTTTTTAAAGTCTATTTTGTCTGACATAAATATTGCTACTTAAGCTTTCTTTTGACATCCATTTGCATGATGTTTCTCCATTCCTTCACTTTCAATCTACAGGTGTCTTTAGGTCTGAAATTAGTGTCTTGTAGGAAGCATATGAATGAATCTTGGTTTTTTAGTTCTCTCTGTCTCTGTGTCATTTGATTCAAGCATTTAGTCCATTTACGCTCAACCATTTTGTTACATGTTTTGTGGTTGTTTCTACAGGTTTTCTGATTCTTTTATCCCTTGCTGTTTTTAATCATTTGCTGTCTTTCTTTAGTGATGTACTTGGATTCCATTCTTTTTATTCCTTGCATATTTATGACTCATTTTTGGTTTGTGATTACCATTACGTTTGTGTATAACATCTTCTGCATGTAACAGTCTGTATTATGTTGATGGTCACTTAAATTGGAACCCATTCTTTACTCTTCCACCCCCATTTAAGGTGTGTAATGTCATATTTTAAATTATTTTGTGAATCCCTTGAACAAATATATCCCTTGAACAGATATATACTTATTTTTACTTCTTTTGTGTTTTTCACTATTCATATTCTTACTTACAGTCTTTCCTTTCCACTCTAAGAGTCCCCTTTAATATTTCTTAGAGCTGTTCTAGTGGGCATGAACTCCTTTAGTTTTTATTTGTCTGAGAAACTCACTAACTCTCCTTCTATTCTGAATCATAGCCTTACTGAATAGGGTATTATTGGCTGTGGATTTCTTCCTTTTAGCACTTTTAATATATCACGCTACTCCTTTCTGTCCTGTGAAGGTCCTGCTGAAAAACCTGCTGATAGCCTTCCAGGGTTTCCCTTGCATGTAACTGTCTTCTTTTTTCTTGCTGCTTTAAAATTTTTTTTCTTTGTCACAACAGTTTGATTAGCATGTGTCTTGGTGTGGACCTCCTTGGGTTGATTTTGTTGAGGCATCTCTGTCCCTTCTGGATCTAGATATCTGTTTCCTTCCCCAGATTAGGGAAGTTTTCAGCTATTATTTCTTCAAACAAATTTTCTGCCCCCTTTTGTCTCTCTTTCTTCTAGGATCCCTATACTGTAAATATTATGCTTGATGAAGTCATTGAGTTTCCTAAATCTATTCTCATTTTGTTTATTTTTTTCTCCCACTTGCTTAAGTTGATTACTTTCCATTACTCTGTCTTCTAGGCCATTAATTTGTTCCTCTGCTTCCTCTAGCCTGCTATTTATTCCATCATGTCTATTTTTAATTTTAATTAGTGTGTTCTTGGGTCTCTGCCTGGTTCTTTTTTTATCTCTTTGTTAAGGGTCTTACTGATGTCTTCCACTCTTCTTCTCAAGTCCAGTGGGTATCCTTATAATCATTATTTTTAATTCTCTATCAGGCATAAGGCATAATAGGTACATCTTTTTTACTTAGGTCTCTTGCTATAATTTTGACCTGTTCTTTCATTTGGGACATATTCTTCTGTCTCCTCATTTTGCCTACCTCTGTGTGTCTGTTTCTGTGTTTTAGGAAACTCAGCTACAACTCTTCTTCTTGAAAGTAGTGGGTGGGACACTGTTTTAACAAGGCTGTCTCTGTCACCTTCCACAAGGGGTTTGCAGCCCGTTCTGAGACTGTGACAGCCAAGGCTGCTCAGGAGCTACCATCTTAATGAGGTGCGTTCATCCTCTGTACGAGGTTGGGAGATGCAATTGACAAGGTTTTCACCAGTTTTATGGGGAGGGGACCTGTAGTTTTAGGACTGAGGTAGACTCAGCTGGAGGGGGCAAAGCATGGTATAGGGAGGTTAGGTAGTGAATGCCAGTGCCTGGCTGGTTCCTGCAGGTGGCTGTGTGACTATACTGTGGGAGAGGGAGGGAAATATCACCTGCCAGCTCGTTTTTTTCCTGGAGAAGTCCATCAGTGAACTCTGAGATTACTAACTCTCCCTCCTACATGCCCCAGGTATTTTTGCAACTGCTGCTTCTAAGCTGTATATCTTCCCAGATGTTTCACTGTCTCTTTAAGACTGGGGACTCAGCTTCCTAATGCATGCCCTCCAGACTCTGCCAGAGTGGAACTACTGATTTTGAAAGTTCTAGGGTTTAAGTCCTGATGGTTGTAAGAACTCATGAAATCCAGCCCCCCTGATTTTCATATTTTTTTAAAAAAATTATTTATTGATTTTGAGAGAGATAGCACCAGCTGGAGAGGGGCAGAGAGAGAGGGGAACAGAGGATCTGAAGTGGGCTCTGTGCTGACAGCAAAGAACCGTATGCAGGGCTTGAACTCATGCACTGTGAGATCATGACCTGAGCTGAAGTCCAACACTCAAACCACTGAGCCATCTGGGTGCCCCAGGCTCCTCTGATTTTCAAGGCCAAATGCTACGGGAATTCAACTTCCCCATTCAGGCTCTCTGTGTTGACAGTCTGTTTCTCACCACTCTATGCACCCACAGATCCTTCCCTCCCATGGGTGGTCTGCTGTCCATTTAGGTCCTTACAGCATCTCTGCCCTTTCTACCCTCTTTGATGTACTAGCCTTTTGTCTACATTTAGTTGTGGATTTTTGCTTCTAGTCTTTGGGTCTTTGTCTGGGTTATTTGCACTGGTGTGTTATCTAGTTGTATCTGTGGGATGAGGTGAGTTTAGGGTCCTCCTACTCTGTCATCTTCCCAGGAAGCCCAACAGAGTCTTTCCTCTTGACATTTTAAGTTAAAAACATGTTTAAAAAAATAATTGCATCCATCAGAGCTCTCTGAGTTCTAATTTTTTTTTGTAGTTATTTTCTGTCTGTCCCTTTAGAGCTGCCTTAATGGAGATGCCTCCTTGGATTGTTCAGCTTGGTCTCCCTCTCTGAAGTTGCTTAATCCCATTAGATGGCTTATTATATTTCTATGCCTGTTTATGAATGTGAGTTTTTTCAACACATAAATCATATGTAGAGAGCTCTTGAGCAGTAGCTAGAAGAGTTGTTTTTGTCTTCATTATTACCTGTTTCTATTTTTATAGATACTGTGTCCTCTCAGATTTCAATGAGAATAAAAATGTAGATTTAAAACATTTTTTAGTTTCTAAAAATAATTTTTTCAGAAGAGAAACATTTGTTCTCTATTTTAAAGATGGTTTTCTGTTTTCATTTGGAGATCATATTTTTCTGATGAGAGACAGTCATTCAAATAATCATTTCTCTGTGTGTAATTTGGCATTGTCTTTGTCTACTTTTAAGATTTTTCTCATTTTACTTGGTTTTCAGCATTTCACTCTGATGAAAATTTGGGAAAATTTCAGGTATTATTTCATTACTTTTTATATCACTCTCTCTTTTCCTTATGGGAATAAAATTACATGTTAGATTTTTGATAGTATCCCTTATGTTCCTCAGTCCCTCTTCATTTTAAAAATCTTTGTTCTCTTTGTCTTTAGATAGGTATTTTCTACTGATGTATCTTCAAATGGCCTGACTTTTCCCACTGTCTTATCCTATTTGCTCCTACCTAGGCTCATCAATTACATTTTTTAAAAATTCAGGTGCTGTATTTTTTTCTACTATAATTTACATTGGGTATTTTTATAGTTTGTATTAATCTACCAAGATTTTTATTATTTCATTCATTATGAACATATTTTCTCTTACTTTGGGTTTTGTAATAATAGTTGATTTAAAATTCTTCTACACTAACTTTAAAGTAGAATCTGTCTTAGGATCACTCTCTGTAGATTATTTTTATCTTTTGAGTAAGTCTCATTTTGCTGTTTCTTCAAATGTCAAGTAATTATAAATTATTGAATATTGAGAATATCATCTTTAAGCTCTGGATTCTACTATATTCTTCTAGTACGGTTAGTCCTACTTTTGTCTTGTTTTGTTTTAATATATAAATAATGTTTTTGGATGCAAAATGAAAATTCTGTGTTTAGGAGGAGCTCAAATTGCATTCAGTTCTTTTAGCTTTTGATAGGCTTCTTAGAGTCTTCCCTATGCATATGTGGTTTGGGCTTGAGTGAGATTTGGGCAGGGTTTATACAGAGTTTCGGGCTCCTTATCTCAATCAAGCTCTCTTCTTTGTATGACTTGCCCTAAGTTTTGCAGTGATTTCCTTCCTCTGGTTTATAAGGTCTAAAAAATTGCTTTCTATCAGCTATTAGGTGCCCTGTCTGGCTCATGTAGCGCTTGACTTCAGATTACAAGCCAGGAAATAAGAATTTTACCTAGGACTCTTTTCTTCTTCCAAGTGTTACTTTCTCTCAATAATCTACTTATTTTTGGTTTCTCTTCAGTGTTGATGTTTGTTTTTGTTTTGAGTTTGTAGTTTTTATGTGTGGCAGGGTCTGTTCACTAGCAACTTTCTCTGCTGTACCAGAAGCAGAACAGGGGATCTTAGATATGGTTCCTCAAACTGTCTCCCATCTCATGGAGAATTCTTGATACATTTCATGTGTAACAGAGTCCATTCATTCACACAAACTCAGAACTGTGTTTATTTTCTGTTAAGAGTAGAGTTGCTTTTTTTCATAAAATTTGAAATGTTTATATTTAAATATATCAGGTCTAGAGAAGCAGAGATATGAAATATTTAGCTTATTGTAGTTATAATTTACCAGATTCAAGGTCATTTTTCCTATACAAAATCAATAGGAAGCTACAGCTGCAGAAATTATCCACCATTATGCCACAGAAACATGTGAATAAATGTGTATGTTCAAATCATCATCTTGGCTATCTGTGGATTATAGACAGATGATAATTGTAACAATTTATAGAAACAGAGCTACTAAAATGAATATATTTTTCCTTTATATTATATCACAGAAAGTAGCATTTGCTCTGGAAGTTGAGAACAAAGTCCTTCAGGAAAAATTGAAACAGGCTTTACAGGTAAATGATAAAGGTTCTTTTAAAATTGTTAACAAATGAAGGAAATATCTGTAAACAACTTCTAAATGAATGATTTTGACCTTGAAAATGAATAGGTTTATGTGTTGTACTTTTTTGCCAGATTTAAAGTATATTCATTTTATGTACTAGGATATATTAATAAAATTTAATACTCATTCTTATTAAAAATGGTAAACTAGATAGAAAGAAAAGTAAACTTGCTTAATCAAATAAATCTATTTCAAGCTGAGACACTGTTATATGTGAAATCCTGCAGGTATTCCAACTAAACTCAATTAAACTAGGATGCTGGTTTTTTACCACTCACTGAAATTTGTGTTAAATGATCAAAGAAAGGAAAAAGCTACAAACATTTTCATAAGTGGATAGACAAAAGTATGATTATTTGTATATTAATTTTCCTTTGGAAAAATGCAAGATAATACACAAATTTATTAATGATATAATTCAAAAAGCTGGCTGAGGACAAAATAGATATAAAAAAGCAATAGAAGAAGGCTGGGAAAATGGTGGAATACGAGGACTGTAAGCATATTTCACTCCAGATACAGCTAGATAACACTTATATCAGCATAAATAATCCAGAAAACAATGTGAAGCCTGGCAGAACAAACTCCATGAGTAAAGGTAGAACAGAGGCCACATCGAAGAGGGTAAGAGTGAGGACATGTCCCAAGAAGGGAGGGATACAATGGATGAAGAGAAGGAAGAGAAACAGATTGTCACACTGGGGAGCCCACATGGGAAAGATGAATTTCTATAACATTTGGTTTTGAAAACAAGAGGCTCCAAATTTCATGAGTTCTTACAAGTAGCAGGACTTATGGCCTAGAAATTTAAAAATTAGCGGGTTGGCTCTGGGAGAACCCAGAGGGCATTAGGAAGCTGAGTCCTGCCCTGAAAGAGACAGCACAACAAATAACCTGTAGAAAGAAGCACAGTTTGAAAAATGCCTGGAGTATATGGGAAGGAGAGTTATTTACCCTCCAGCATAAACACAGAGCCACCTGCTGGAACCAGTATGGTGCCAACATTCACTATCTAACTTGCTTACACCAAGCCTCAACCCCTCACCCTTCACCAGACTCAACCTTCATCATCACATTTACCTCAGTCCTGGTGCCGTGGGTCCCTTTCCCCAGAAGACCCATGCAACCATCACCAACACCTTGTCTCTTGGCCTGCTCGTTTTGTGGGGCATTGGTCCTGGCAGTGGTGGCAGGTCTGTGGAAGCCCAAGATGTAACCTTGTTAAAATTGTGCACCCCACCCATACAGCACTGGTCCTGGCAATGCTGGAAGGTCTTACTTCACAAGCAGACTGCTGTGCATCTTGTAAAATGTGCTCCTCCATGGCCAGGGACCAAACACTGCCAACAGCAAGCAAAGAGAACCTCTGCAGATAACTGGAGTGAAGGAAAAAGTGGCTAGGACACAACAGGAGGGTATATACAATGCACAGAAGACACCCCTGAGCACCAGTTTCTTGGGACAGGGGACACTACATTGGGGCACTACAGGATCTCTTCTTCATAAGGCCACTTTTCAGAGCAGGAGATGTAGCTGACTTTCCTAAAATACAGAAGCAGACACACAGAGTTAGGTGAAATGAGGAGACAGAGGAATATATCCCAAATGAAAGAATAGGACAAAAATCATAGCAGGAGACCTAAGTGAGACAGATATAAGTGTTATGCCTGATAGAGAACTTAAAGTAATGATTATAATGATACTCATTCGACTTGAGAAAAGAGTAGAAGACATGAGTGAGACTCTTAAAAAAGAGATAAAAAAGAACCAAGCAGAGACCCAAGAACATGCTAATTGAAATTAAAAATACACAAGGCGGGGTGCCTGAGTGGCTCAGTCAGTTAAGTGGCTGACTTTGGCCCAGGTCATGATCTCACGGTTTGTGGATTTGAGCCTCATGTTGGGCTCTGTGCTGATAGCTCAGAGCCTGGAGCCTGCTTTGGATTCTGTGTCTCCCCTTCTCTCTGTCCTTCCCTTGCTCCCTCCCTCCTTCTCTCTCTCTCTCTCAAAAATAAACATTACAAAAAAAAAAAAGAAAAAAAAAACTCATGACGGACAAAACAGCAGACTAGAGGAAGCAGAGGAACAAATTAATGACCTGGAAGAGTCATGGAGTAATGGAAAGCAATCAAGCTGAGCAAGTTAAGAGAAAAAGAAATTATGCAAAATGAGAATAGAGTTAAGGAATTCAGTGACTTGATCAAGCATAATATTTTCAGTATGGGATCCAAGAAGAAGGAGAGACAAAAGGGGGCAGAAAATTTATTTGAAAAAATAATAGCTGAAAACTTCCCTAATCTGAGGAAGGAAATAGATATCTAGATTCTCCTGGATCTGGATTGAACACATGGTAATCAAAATGGCAAAAAGTAGTGATACAGAAAAATTTTTTTAAAGCAGCAAGAGAGGAGACAGGGAGATCGTGGCAGAATAGGAGGACCCTAGACTCACTTTGTCTCAAAAATGTAGCTAGATAACTATGGAATCACTCTTAAATGCCCCAGAAATTGACCTGAAGACTGACAGAACAAACTCCACAACTAAAGATAGAAGCTACATCAAAGATAATAGAAAGTGCAAAGATGTGGTTTAGGGGAGAAACAGATCCTGACTGTAGTAGAAGGGAAGTAGCTGTGGTAATGAAGAAGGGTGAGGGAGAGAAGGATATGCAAGGAAATGCACAGAAGAATGTCTCCCCAAAGCCCAGTGGCTTGGAAAACAAGAGGGGCTGGATTTAATGAATTCTTACAATGAGCAGAGCTTAAAGCCTAGAGTTTTAAAAGTTAGCAGGCTTAGCTGGGATAGAGCCCAGAGGGCAGTGTACTGTTCCTGGAGAGAAGGCAGACAAACAAATTGGAGACATACAGTGTGGAACCAGTGATCTAAAGAGCACCTGGGGTACACAGTGGGGAGATTATTGCTCTTCTTAGAGCAATAATGAGAGGAAGCATTCATAGAGACACCTCTCTGTGGGGCAAAGGAGCTGGCCATCATTTCTCTGACCTACCCCTTAGCATAAACACAGAGCTACCTGTGGGAAGTAGTGCAGTGTGGACACTAGAAATCTAAATTTGCTTACCTTAAGCCCCATTCCCCTGTATTCCAGTGCAACTGCCCTTCCCAGTCACACTTACCTCAGTCCCATTACAGTTGGCCCCTCTCCCAGAAGACCAGCACAAATTCCTGCCCACATCACGTCTCTCAACCAAAGAGGTTTCTCAGTTCCAGTGAGGTGGAGACAGTTCTCATTTCACAAGGAAACCAGAGCACACTTAATTAAAACTCACCACATTCAGGTCAAGGATCAAACACTGCTTGTAGCAAGGAAGGAGAGCCTCTGTAGATGACTTGCCTGAAGGATAGAGCAGCCAGAACAGAACAGCAGAGTGCGTGCAGCACACACCAGAGACCCTCCCTGGACAGTACATGACCTCTTCTTCATAAGGCCAATACCTTCAGAAGCTGGAGACATAAGTGGCTTTTCTAGTACACAGAAGAAGGTAGAGACTTAGACCAAATGCAAAGATGGAGGAATTTATCCCAAACAAAAGAAGATAAGTCCATGGTTAGAGATCTAAGTGAAACAGATATAAGTAACATGCCTGATGGAGAATTTAAAGCAACAATGATAAGGATACTCACTGGGCTTGAGAAAAGAATGGAAGACATCAATCAGTGAGATCCTTACCACAGAAATAAGACAGTTGAAATATCAATCAGAGGTGAAAAGTACAATAAGTGAGATTAGAAAGATACTTGATGCAATGAAAAGCAGGCTGAAAGAAGCAGAAGAATGAATTTATGACCTAGAAGACAAAATAATAGAAAGCTATGAAGCTGAACAAAAGAGTGAAAGAATTATACAAAGTGATAATAGACTTAGGGAACTTACTGACTCCATCAAAGGTAATAATATTCATATTATAGGAGTCCCAGAAGAAGAGAGAGGAAGGGGGGCATTGCTAAATCTTCCCTAATCTAGGGAAGGAAACAGACATCCAGATCCAGGAGGCATAGGGAACTCCCATCAGAATCAACAAAAGCAGGCTTACCCCAAGACATATTGTAATTAAATTTGCAAAATATAGTGATAAAGAAAAATATCTTAAAAGCAGTGAGAAAAAAGAAGTCATTAACCAACAAAGGAAAACCAAGTAGGCTAATAGATTTTTCAACAGAAACTTGACAGACCAGAAGGGAGTGGCATGATATATTCAAAGTGCTGAAGGGTAAAATATGCAGCCAAGAATACTCTATCTAGCAAGGCTATAATTCAGAATAGAAGGAGAAATAGAGTTTTCCAGGCAAGTAAAAACTAAAGGAGTGTGTGACCACTAAACCAGCTCTGCAGGAAGTATTAAAGGGGAGTTGTTGAGTGGAAAGGAGGGACCACAAGTGATAGTATAAAGACAGAAAACATAAAAAGAGTAAAAATGAATATTTCTATAAGAAATCAGTCAAGTAATTCACAGAAAAAGAATCTAAAATATAACACATATACCTGAAATGTGGGGAGGAAAGGAGAAAAGAATGGGTTCAAAATTAAACAACCATCAACTTAATATAGACTATTTGCAGGAGAGGTTATATACAAACCTAAAGGTTACCACATATCAAAAAACACTAATAAACATGCAAAGAATAAAGAAAAGAAATCCAAATATATCACTAAAGAAAATCAGGAAACCATGAAAGAAAGACAAGAAAGAATCAGAGAAAAGTCTTCAGAAACAACTACAAAATGAGTAATAAAATTGCATAAATACATAGCCATCAATAATTACTTTGAATGTAAATGGACTAATTTGAATGTAAATGGATTAAGCACTCCAATCAAAGATATAGGATGTTAGAATGGGTATAAAAACAAGATGCATCTATATGCTGCCTATCAGAGACCCATTTAGACCTAAAGACACCTGCAGTTTGAAAATAAGTGGATGGAGAAATATTTATCATGCAAATGTATGTCAAAAAAAAAAAAAAAAAAGCCAGAGGAGCAATACTTATATCAGACAAAATAGACCTTAAAACAAAGACTGTATTAAGAGACAAAGAAAGACACTATATAATAATAAAGAGGGAAATCCAACAAGAAGATACAACAATTTTAAGTATTTATGCACCTGACATGGGAGTACCTAAATACATAAAATAATTAATAACAAACATAAAGGAACTAGTTGATAGTAATACAATAATAGTAGGGAACTTTAACGCCCTACTTACATCAATGAATAGATCATATAAACAGAAAATCAACAAGGAAACAAGTTTTATATGAAAAACCCACACTTTATATCCTAAATAGGGAAAAACTGAGAGCTTTTCCTCTATGGTCAGGACAAGACAAGGATGTCCACTCTCACCACTTTTATTCAACTTAGTAGTGGAAGTCCTAGCCACAGCAATCAGAGAACAAAAAGAAATAAAAAGCATCCAAAATTTCAAGGAAAAAGTAAAACTTTCACTGTTTGCAGATGACATGATATTGAAAACCTGAAAGATTCTACCAAAAAAAAAAAACCCTGCTAGAACTGATAAATGAATTCAATAAAGTCACAGTATACAAAATTGATGTACAAAAATCTGTTGCATTTCTATACACCAATAATGAAGCAGCAGAAAAAACTATTAAGAAAATAATCCCATTTAGAATTGTGCCAAAAATAATAAAATACCTAGGAATAAACCTAACCGAAGAAGGGAAACACTTATACAGTGAAAAGTATAAAACATTGATGAAAGAAATTGATGATGACACAAAGACATGGAAAGACATTCTGTGCTCATGTATTGGAAGAACAAATATTTTTAAAATTTCTGTACTACCCAAAGCAATCTACAGATTTAATGCAATCTCTATCAAAATACTGATAGCATTTTCACAGGGACAGCAAACATATTTGTAGGGAACGATAATAGACCCTGAATAGCCAAAGAAATCTTGAAGAGAAAAACAAAACTGGATTATCACAGTTCCCGACTTTAAGTTATATTTTAGAGTTGTAGTAATCAAAAGAGTATGGTATTGGCACAAAAATAGACACCTAGATCAGTGGCACAGAATACAAAACCCAGAAGTAAACCCACAATTATATTGTCAATTAAACTTTGGAAAAGGAGGAAAGAATATGCAATGGGGAAAAGTTTCTTCAACAAATAGTGCTGAGAAAACTGGACAGCTGCGTGCAAAAAAATGAAACTGAACTATTTTCTCATAGCATACACAAAAGTAAATTAAAAATGGATTAAAGATTTAAATGTGAGACCTGACATCATAAAAATCCTAGAAGAGAGTGCAAAGGCAATAATTTCTCTGACATCTGCCATGGCAACATGTTTCTAGATAGGTCTCCTGTGGCAAGGGAAACAAAAGCAAAAATAGTCTATTGGGACTACATCAGAATAAAAAGCTTTTACACATTGAAGAAACAACCAACAAAACTAAGAGGCTGCCTATGCATGGGAGAAGATATTTGCAAATGACATATCTGATAAAGGGTTAGTATGAAAGATATATAAAGAACTGACACAACTTAGCACTCAAAAAACACATTATCCAATTAAAAAATGGGCAGAATATATGAACAGACATTTCTCAAAAGAAGACTTCTAGATTGCTAACAGATGCATGAAAACATACTCAACATACTCATCATCAGGGAAGTGCAAATCAAAACCACAGTGAGATATTACCTCATCCCTGTCAGATTGGTTAAAATCAAATCCTCAAGACACATCAAGTGTCAGTGAAGATGTGTAGAAAAAGGAACCCTGGGACACTGTAGCTGGGAATACAAACTGGTGCAGCCGCTGTGGAAGACACTATGGTGGTTCTTCAAAATATTAAAAATAGAACTACTTTATGATCTAGTACACTGGGTATTTTACCCAAAGAATACAAAACACTAAATTAAAAGAAAAACAATTCAAAGGGATATATGCACCTCTATGTTTACTGCAGCATTATTTATAATAGCCAAACTATGAAAGCACCTCAAGTGTCTATTGATAGATTAATGGATAAAGATGTTAAATATAACACACATACGTGTGTATATATAATGCAATATTACTCAACCATAAAAAAGAATGAAATCTTGTCATTTGCAACAGCATGGATAGAGCTAGAGTATGATGCTAAGTAAAATAAGAGAAAGACAGTTACCATATGATTTCACTTATACGTGGAATTTAAGAGACAAAACAAAGAAAAAAAAAAGAGGGAGACAAACCAAAAAACAGGCTCTTAAGTATAGAGAACAAATGGATGTTTACCAGAAGGAGGTAGGTGGAAGGATGGGTGAAATAGTTGGAGGGGATCAAGAGTACACTAATCTGGATGAGCACTGAGTTATATGTGGAACTGCTGAATCACCATTTTATATGCCTGAAACTATTATAATACTGTACATTAACTACACTGGAATTAAAATCTAAAGAAAGCAAAAGAAAAAAAATTTTTATTTTTATCCAAAACAACCATTTAGAAACTATGATAGAGATAATTCTATTTATAATATTACAGTAGCATATTTAACAAAAAATACAGAGTTTTATATGAAGAAAAATATACTTTACTGAGAGATATAGATGAACAGTGAAGAAATAGAAATTTATATTTGGTTTCGAAGGTTCAATATTATAAATATTTCAATGTTCCATTTTTTCCAAAGTGATATATATATTTAAAGCAATTTATTTCTAGGTATAAGTGGAATTATTTTTGAGCTTAACAGAATTATTATAGGATATATTGAGAAATGAAACGTGATTATACAAAAGAATAATAAGAATTTAGTTATTCAAAAATCAATATGTAATGTAACACTATAATAACTAAGTCAATGTGGTACTGGATTTGGTACTGAATGAAAAATCCAGAAACAGATTCAAATGAATGTAATAATTTATTATTTTATAGTTTTAGTTATTTAAAGTTTTTCTAAGTTAGAGAGAGAGGCAGAGGGGCAGAGGGAGAGAGAGAGACAGACAGAATCCCAAGCAGGCTACATGCTTAGTGGGGAGTCAGTCCAATGCAGGGCTGGATCCCATGACCCCAGGATCATGACCCTAGTTTAAGTCAAGTCACAGACTCAACTGACTGAGCCACCAGGTGCCCTTGAAAAAATTTTTTTATAGCTCTGACTTGAGACTCAGAGGGGAAGATGGTGGTGTAGGAAGACGCTGGTCTCACCTCGTCCTGCTCATTGCTTAGATTCCACCCACATCTGCCTAAATAACCCAGAAAACTGCCAGAAGACTAGCAGGACGGACTCTGCAGAGCCAAGCATAGACAAGAGGGACATGGAAGAGGGAAGGAAGGGTGGAGAGGTGGTGTGTGCTACACAGACTGGTGGGAGGGAGCCGGAGTGGTGGAGGGGCAGCCCACCTGGAAAGGCAGAGCCCCCAAAGTCTGGCTTGCAAAGGCAGAGGGGCCTGACTCTGTGAGTTCTGACAGCCAGCGGGACTTAACATCTGGAATATTAAAAGTCAACAGCTCTGCTCTCAGAGAGCGGAGATGGCAAGAGGACACCAGGTAGGTATCCCAGAAGACAGAGCTCAGCTTGGCGGGGAAGCAAAGGTGCTGGAAAGTGCCATTTCCCTCTCCCATTCCCCAGCTGAATTTCCAAAGGGAACCAGTTCCCATCACCGAACTTGCTGGCACCACGCAAATGCCCAACACTGTGCTTCTGGGGATCCATCCCTCCAACATTCTGCCTCCCTCCCGGTGCTGGAGGGCCCCTCCCACAGGGGACCACAGACCACAAAGCGAGCTAAGCCTGCCCTTCCTGCCCCTGTGCACCTTATAGATCCACCTTGGTTAATCCACCAGATCCCATCAAAGCATCACCACAAGCCTGGCAGTGTACAAGTAGCCCAGACAGGGGCCACAGCACTCCACAGTGAGTCCTGTTCCTGGGAGAAAGGAAGATAAGGTACACACCAGTCTGACTGTGGCCCCAGCAGTGGGCTAGGGGCAGACATGGGGTCTGACTGCAGCCCTGCCCACCAACACGAGTTACTCCGGACAGCACAGGGGAAGTGCCCTGCAGTTTGGAGCCACCCCAGGGACTACACAAAATGATGAAACGAAAGAACTCTCCTCAAAAGAAACTCCAGGAAGTAGTGACAGCTAACGAATCGATCAAAAACAATTTAAGCAATATAATGGAACAAGAATTTAGAACAATATTCATAAAATTCATCGCTGGGTTTGAAAAAAGCATAGAGGTCAGCAGAGAATCTATTGTTACAGAGATCAAGGGACTAAGAAATAGTCATGAGGACCTAAAAAAGGCTATAAATGAGGTGCAAAATAAAATGGAGGTGGCCATAGCACGGATTGAAGAGGCAGAGGAGAGAATAGGTGAATTAGAAGATAAAATTATGGAAAAAGAGGAAGCTGAGAAAGAAATAAATCCAAGAGTATGAGGGGAGAATTAGAGAATTAAGTGATGCAATCAAACAGGAAAATATCCATGTCATAGGAATTCCAGAAGAAGAAGAAGAGAGAGAGAAAGGGGCTGAAGGTGTACTTGAATAAATCATAGCTGAGAACTTCCTTGATCTGGGGAAGGAAAAAGGCATTGAAATCCGGGAGGCACAGAGAACTCCCTTCAGACATAACTTGAATCGGTCTTCTGCATGACATATCATAGTGAAACTGGCAAAACACAAGAATAAAGAGAAAATTCTGAAAGAAGCTAGGGATAAACAGGCTCTAACTTACAAAGGTAGACACCTAAGAGTAGTGGCAGACCGATCTACTAAAACTTGACAGGTCAGAAAGGAATGGCAGATTATCTTCAATGTGATGAACAGAAAAAATATGCAGCTGAGAATCCTTTATCCAGGAAGTCTGTAATTCAGAATAGAAGGAGAGATAAAGGTTTTCAAACAAACAAAAACTGAAGGAATTCATCACCACTAAACCAGCCCTACAAGAGATCCTAAGGGGGACTCTGAGTGGAATGTTGCAAGGACCACAAAGTACCAGAGACATCACTACAAGCATGAAACCTACAGATAACACAGAAACCCTAAAACCATATCGTTCAATAATACCACTGAATGTAAATGGACTAAATGCTCCAATCAAAAGACATAGGGTATCAGAATGGATAAAAAACAAGACTCATCTATTTGCTATCTACAAGAGACTCATTTCAGACCTGAGGACACCTTCAGATTGAAAGTGAGGGGATGGAGAACTATCTATCATGCTACTGGAAGTCAAAAGAAAACTGGAGTAGCTATACTTATATCAGACAAACTAGACTTTAAATTAAAGGTTGTAACAAGAGATGAAGAAAGGTATTATATAATAATTACGGGGACTATCCATTAGGAAGAGCTAACAATTATCAATGTCTATGCACCGAATACAGGAGCCCCCAAATATATAAAACAATCACAAACATAAGCAACCTTATTGATAAGAATGTGGTAATTGCAGGGGACTTTAATACCACACTTACAACAATGGATAAATCATCTGGACACAGGATCACTAAAGAAACATGGGTCCTGAATGATACACTGGATCAGATGGACTTGACAGATATATTTAGAACTCTGCATCCCAAAGCAACAGAATATACTTTCTTCTTGAATGCACATGGAACATTCTCCAAGATAGATCACATACTGGGTCAAAAAACAGCCCTTGATAAGTATACAAGAATTGAGATCATACCATGCACACTTCAGACCACAATGCTATGAAGCTTGAAATCAACCACAGGAAAAAGTCTGGAAAACCTCCAAAAGCATGGAGGTTAAATAACACCCTACTAAAGAATGAATGGGTCAACCAGGCAATTAGAGAAGAAATTAAAAAATATATGGAAACAAATGAAAATGAAAATACAACAATCCAAATGCTTTGGGATGCAGCGAAGGCAGTCCTGAGAGGAAAATACATTGCAATCCAGGCCTATCTCAAGAAACAAGAAATATCCCAAATACAAAATCTAACAGAACACCTAAAGGAAATAGAAGCATAACAGCACAGACACCCCAAACCCAGAAGAAGAAGAGAAATAATAAAGATCAGGGCAGAAATAAATAATATAGAATCTAAAAAAACAGTAGAGCAGATCAATGAAACCAAGAGTTGGTTTTTTGAAAAAATAAACAAAGTTGAAGTCTAGCCAGACTTCTCAAAAAGAAAAGAGAGAGGACCCAAATAGATAAAATCACAAATGAAAATGGAATTATTACAACCAATCCCTCAGAAATACAAGCAATTATCAGGGAATACTATGAAAAATTATATGCCAACAACCTGGACAACCTGGAAGAAATGTAGAAATTCCTATGCACCCATACACTTCCAAAACTCAAAAGGGAAGAAATAGAAAACTTGAACAGACCCATAACCAGTGAAGAAATTGAATCAGTCATCAAAAATCTCCCAAAAAATAGGAGTCCAGGACCAGATGGCTTCCCTGGGGAATTCTACCACATTTAAAGCAGAGATAACACCTATCCTTCCCAAGCTGTTCCAAAAAATATAAAGGGAAGGAAAACTTCCAGACTCACTGTATGAAGCCAGTATTACTTTGATTCTTAAACCAGACAGAGACCCGGCAAAAAAAAGAGAACTACAGGCCAATATCTCTGATGAATATGGACGCAAAAATTCTCAACAAGATACTAGCAAATCGTATTCAACAGCATATAAAAAGAATTATTCACCATGATCAAGTAGGATTTATTCCTGAGCTGCAGGGCTGGTTCAACATTTGCAAATCAATCAATGTGATACATCACATTGAAAAGAAAAGAAAAGAAAAGAAAAGAAAAGAAAAGAAAAGAGAAGAGAAGAGAAGAGAAGAGAAGAGAAGAGAAGAGAAGAGAAGAGAAGAGAAGAGAAGAGAAGAGAAAAGAAAAGAAAAAGAAAAGAAAAGAAAAGAAAAAACCCATATGATCCTGTCAATCGATGCAGAAAAACCATTTGACAAAATTCAGGATTCTTTGTTAATAAAAAACCCTTGAGAAAGTCGGGATAGAAGGAACATACTTAAACATTATAAAAGCTATTTATGAAAATCCCACAGCTAATATCATCCTCAGTGGGGAAAAACTGAGAGCTTTCCCCCTGAGATCAGGAACACTACAGGGATATCCACTCTCACCACTGTTGTTTAATATAGTGTTGGAAGTCCTAGCATCAGCAATCAGACAACAAAAGGAAATCAAAGGCATTAAAATTGGCAAATATGAAGTTAAGCTTTCACTTTTTGCAGATGACATGATATTATACATGGAAAACCTGACAGTCTGCTAGAACTGATACATGAATTCAGCAAAGTTGCAGGATACAAAATCAATGTACAGAAATCAGTCGCATTCTTATACATTAATAATGAAGCAACAGAAAGACAAATAAACCGATCCCATTCATAATTGCACCAAGAATCGTAAAGTACCTAGGAATAAACCTAACCAAAGATGTAAAAGATCTGCATGCTGAAAACTATAGAAAGCTTATGAAGGAAATTGAAGAAGATACAAAGAAATGGAAAAACATTCTGTGCTCATGGGTTGGAAGAATAAATATTGTTAAAATATCAATACTACCCAAAGCAATCTACACATTCAATGCAATCCCAATCAAAATTGCACCAGCATTCTTCTTGAAGCTAGAACAGGCAATCCTAAAATTTGTATGGAACCACAAAAGACCTCGAATAGCCAACATAATATTGAAGAAGACCAAAGCGGGAAACATCACAATCCCAGACTTTAGCCTCTAGTACAAAGCTGTAAGCATCAAGACAGCATGGTATTGGCACAAAAACAGACACATAGACCAATGGAATAGAATAGAGACTCCAGAATTGGACCCACAAAATTATGGCCAACTAATCTTTGACAAAGCAGGAAAGAATATCCAATGGAAAAAAGACAGTCTTTAACAAATGTTGCTGGGAGAACTGGACAGCAACATGCAGAAGAATGAAATTAGACCACTTTCTTACACCATTCACAAAAACAAACTCAAAATGGATAAAGGACCTGAGTGTGAGACAGGAAACCATCAATACCCTAGAGGAGAAAGCTGGAAAGAAAACATCTCTGACCTCAGCTGCAGCAATTCCTTACTTGACACATCCCCAAAGGCAAGGGAATTAAAAGCAAAAATGAACTATTGGGACCTCATGAAGATAAAAAGCTTCTGCACTGCAAAGGAAACAATCAACAAAACTAATAGGCAACCAACGGAATGGGAAAAGATATTTGCAAATGACATATCAGATAAAGGGCTAGTATCCAAAATCTATAAAGAACTCACCAAACTCCACACCTGAAAAACAAATAATCCAGTAAAGAAATGGGCAGAAGACATGAATAGACACTTCTCTAAAGAAGACATCCAGATGGCCAACAGGCACATAAAAAGATGTTCAACGTCACTCCTCATCAGGGAAATAGAAATCAAAACCACACTGAGATACCACCTCCCACCAGTCAGAGTGACTAAAGTGAACAAATCAGGAGACTATAGATGCTGGAGAGGATGTGGAGAAACGGGAACCCTCTTGCACTGTTAGTGGGAATGCAAACTGGTGCAGCTGCTCTGGAAAACAGTGTGGAGGTTCCTCCCAAAATTAAAAATAGACCTACCCTATGACCAGCAATAGCACTGCTAGGAATTTACCCAAGGGATACAGGACTGCTGATGTGTAGCAGCACTGATTGTATACCCCAATGTTTTTAGCAGCACTTTCAACAATAGCCAAATTATGGAAAGAGCCTAATGTTCATCAACTGATGAATGGATAAAGAAATTGTGGTTTGTATACACAATGGAGTACTACGTGGCAATGAGAAAGAATGAAATCTGGCCTTTTGTAGCAACGTGGATGGAACTGGAGAGTGTTATGCTAAGTGAAATAAGTCATACAGAGAAAGACAGATACCATATGTTTTCACTCTTATGTGGATCCTGAGAAACTTAACAGAAGACCATGGGGGAGGGGAAGGAAAAAAAATGTTAGGGAGAGAGCCAAAGCATAAGAGACTCTTAAAAACTGAGAACAAACTGAGGGTTGATGGGAGGTGGAAGTGGCGGAGGGTCGGTGATGGGCATTGAGGAGGGCACCTGTTGGGATGAGCACTGGGTGTTTATGGAAATCAATTTGACAATAAATTTCATATTAAAAAAATAAATAAAAAGAAAATTTTTCATACAAAGGTAAAATAGTCACAAAAAGTAAACCACTATGAAAAAATAATTCTCATGTATTCATGAGATACACCAAAATAAATTGTAGGTTGATTTAAGAATCAAAATTAATAAATGATGTATGAAGATCTTAGAAGAAATACTGGGTAGCAGTTATATGGTCTTGGCTAGAGCAAAGTTTTCTAAGCATTATGTTACTAACAAAGGAATATGTTAGTGTATTTGGCTACTATAAATTTAAAACTTTTATATGGTAAAAAATCATGAGATATAAAGAGAATTGCAATTCTTTAGAAAATGTTTTATATGAATATTTTTTACAAATATATGAAAATTATGAGTAGCCCTTCCCCTACATAGACAAAGGACACGATTAGGCAGGTGGTAATTTAGAAACACAAAAGGGTAGTAAATGCCTATGGATATATTCAACTTCACTAGTTATCAAATAAATGAAAATTAAAATAATAGTGGGTAGAATTTTTTTTTATCTACCATTTCGGTAAAAATCTTAGGAACAGAAATGTCTAGTATTTGTGGATGTATGTTGAATTGAGTAATCTTTTATGTTACTCTATTATTATGAATTAATACTTTTCTGTAAGAAAATACACAGCAAAAGTTTGAGGATGACATAGGCCTTTCATTGAATCATTGCACTTATAAAAATTTATCATAAAGAAGAAAAGAGTGTAAAGTGGTTTTGTTCAAGTAAGTATAATATAAAAAATTTTGAGAGCAAAAATTTACCACTGTCCACTCATAAAAAATATTGCTAAATAAAAATATACTATTAAACGTACTTTCATTAGCTATTCTAATTTAGATGTTTATTTATTGTCATTGAAACATATCTATAACATTATTTAATAGAAAACATATTGTATATGTATAGTAGAACCCAGTATAGATAAAAATTTTAAAAATACATATATGTATTAGTTATATTTAGAAACAATGAAAAAAGATATATCAAATGTTAACAGTGAGTTTTCTGTTTATGGTGAGATTATTTGTGAACTTTATTTTTGTTGATCTAAGTAACTAAAAAATTATTAAAAGTGGCATTTTTAAAGAAAAATTATATTCTAGAAAAAATTATTTTCCACATTTTCTTTTATTTGATATTATAGATATTAATTATCCTGGTTACAGTCTATCACATTTTATAATATATACCTTTTATTCTTTATTATGCCTCTATAATAATTAGAGCTTTAAAAAAATAATAGGTATTTAAAAAAAATAATAGTCTTCAAAGTGGAAGATGTTTTCACAGTTTTTAATTTTAATTATGGATTAAACTGTGTATTATAGCCATGGTTTAATTTAGCTTCCTCCAACTTAGCACAAATAAAGTTGAAAAATAATGTGGACGTGAATATAGTGAGATTATTGAAAGTTGTAATATTGTCAGAAAAATGTCACAAATAAATGCTTGATAAGTGGTTACTTTTTTACAAACAGGAAGCTGAAAGCGCTAAGCATCAACTTGACCGTTTCCTAAATCAAGAGAAAGAATTACTTAATAGTGAAGAGAAGACCAAGACAACAATGGAAATGGGTATTAGCAAAATAAAAGTTGAAGATTCAAAACATATACCATTGGAAAAAGAGACAAGGGAAGCATTAGTTACAGCTTCAGGTAGACAAAAGACAAATGCAAAAATCCAAGAACATTCACAGGTAAGGAATTTCCCAAAATAGAGGAAACAGTACAAGAAAGAAAAATGGTAATATGTGCTGTAAGAAGTTTGTCTTTTATATTTTTGTTTACTCCATTTGTATATGTTTTTTTAAAAAAATCCTGTGCCCTGTTTTTTTTGTTTGTTTGTTTTGGCTTGGACTTTTTGCCTTTTACATTTGGTTATTACAATTCATTATCTCGAATACAAATTTATAAATTAGATATGTATTAGTTTTGAATGATCATTTAATAAACACCTGTGATTTGAGAGCCAGAAAAAAATAGGAGTTCATAGACTAAAGAGAATTTGCTATAAGTTAATAAAATTAAATATAAATGCAAAACTATGGGGAAAAGCTCTCTTCACATTTATCTTTTTACTGAAGTACAGTTGACACACAATGTATTAGTTTCATGTATACAACATAATGATTTGTTAAGTAGATGTGTTATGCTTTGCTCACTGCAAGTACAGCTATTATCTGTGGAGAAAAAACTCTTGAAGAAGAATTTATTTTTGTTTCTGCTGTGTAGTGGATTCATAGTAGATCAATAGATTTATCAATATAATAGATTCAGAATAGATTCATGCCTTAGAAGAGTAAAACAGTCTACACAGAAGCAACTTTATTGGTAAATAATGGGAAGAGTTCAAGAAAAGAAGGCAAAGTTGTAGAGAAGACAATTTTGCTTGTCCTTGTTGTGGCAGTATAGCTATTATTGTCAGGTCTCATTTCTTTAATAGTATTTCATATTCTTTAGTGTTCTTCCTTGTTGTTTTCAAAATGAGAGTTTATGTGTATGTGTGCCAGAATCTCCCAGCTTATCACTCTGTGCCACTAGTGACAGAAACTTAAAATCTAAAAGGAGTGAAAGAAAAATATTTAGAATTCCTACCACTGAACATTAGATTACATACATAAAAGGCCTGTCATATTTACATCTTAATGACATATGTCAGAAGTAGTTCCTCTTTGTTTTCATACCTATTTCTAAAGCTGCTTATTGTAGTAGTAGTCTTTTTTAAAGCAGAGGTTAAGGTAAGACCTATTATCATTTCTATGTATCAGGATATAAACATATTTTTCTTAAAAAAAAAATTTTTTTTTGTTTATTTATTTTTGAGACAGAGAGAGACAGCATGAATGGGGGAGGGGCAGAGAGAGAGGGAGACACAGAATCTGAAATAGGCTCCAGGCTCTGAGCTGTTAGCACAGAGCCTGATGCAGGGCTTGAACTCAAGGACCGTGAGATCGTGACCTGAGCTGAAGTCAGATGCTTAACCGACTGAGCCACCCAGGCGCCCCAAAACATATTTTTCTATAAAACTCTTAGTTAATGGAGGATGATAATACTGTATAAGAATGTTAGCATAAAATGGGATAATGTTTATGAAATGCTTTTGTATATCATGAAGGACTATGTGAATGTTAGCCTTTATTATCATTTATTTCTGTCTAGTTATCTACATAAGCCATATGAAAACCCACGGTGGTATATTACTTAGTATATAGGCCAACTCTTGTCACATATAGGCAATGACTCACGTACAATAGAAACTTATTTTCTCATGTAAATACTTCTGGGAAGTTCAGGTGTGTTTGTGTTAGGGAGTCCTGCTCTATAGGTTGATTCAGGTATCCTGGTATATGGAGGTTTTGACATCTTACATTGGCTTGCTGGGCCATATTGGGCATAGACATCCAGCTACTAGAAAAGAAGATGAAAGACCAGACATGAGTCATTTTCACCGACCAGGCCGGAAGGGGGTACACATCATTTTCTCTCATAATTAATTTACCACACTTAATTGCAGGAGGGACTTAGAAATGTAGACTAGTAATGTGCCTTAAGAAAAGAAAATTAGTTTGTTGAACACCAGAAGTCTTTGCCACAGGTGGGTAAGGATAAAGCTAGCTAATCTCTGTATGAAAGAAACTGAGTTAGGTAAAATTCAGGCCTGGGATAAAATCTAGTATCCCCATTATGCTACAGGAAAACATGTTCTCTTCCCAAGAGGTAATCTATTAATAAAATCACACTCTTGAGGTTCTAGATTCCTACATTTTTGATCAAACACCTCAATAAGCATATTTTGGGCATGGATTCTCTTTTTTGTTTCTTTTTTTTTGTCTTAGACTTCATTTTTTTTCAATATATGAAATTTATTGTCAAATTGGTTTCCATACAACACCCAGTGCTCATCCCAAAAGGTGCCCTCCTCAATACCCATCACCCACCCTCTCTTCCCTCCCACCCTCCATCAACCCTCAGATTGTTCTCAGTTTTTAAGAGTCTCTTATGCTTTGGCTCTCTCACACTCTAAGCTCTTTTTTTTTTTCTCCTTCCCCTCCTCCATGGATTTCTGCTAAGTTTCTCAGGATCCACATAAGCGTGAAAACATATGTTATCTGTCTTTCTCTGTATGGCTTATTTCACTTAGCATCACACTCTCCAGTTCCATCCAGATTTGAGCATGGATTCTCAATATACTTTTACAAGTTATATACTTTTTGAAAGTTTATTTGTTTATTTTGGTGGGGGGGGGGGGGAGTAGGACAGAGAAAGAGAGGAAGAGAGAGCAGGCTCTGTACTGTCATCACAGAGCCCAGTGCAGGGCTCCATCTCAGGAATGAACTGTGAGATCATGACTTGAGCCAAAACTAAGAGTTGGTTGCTTAACCAACTGAGCCATCCTGGTACCCCTACAAATTTTTTAAATTATAAAAAAGCACTATCATATTAGTATACTATGTGTTAGTATCACCATGTTAGTATACTATTGGCATTTGAAGTATAAATATTTCAAAAGAATATTAAAAAGATTGAACAATTATGTGATGGATATATTTAATTATGTAATGGATATGTTTAAATAGTTTTTATTTACTATAAATATAAAGCCCTCTTTGCTTTCATTTAGAAATATAATTTTTGTAGTAGTTCATCTTCTAAAATATTTCTTCCAATGCCAACTATGGTAATTTCTTAGCTTTTTTGACACCTTAATCTTACAAATTGTCATATTTCAAAACCTGCTTTGAATGATATTTTTCTGAATAATTTAATGTAAACATTTGATGTGCATATTTAGTGTATTTAAATTTAGTATTTTTATTACAGATCTCAATTTTCACAAATGGAAGCCCAGCTGACAAAAGGTAAAACATTTAAAAATATTTTTTAATCTTTGTCAGTTTATGTGCCTAAATGGCAAAATAGCCATTCTAAATTCAGTATCATAAAACTCATTGATTTATATCTTTGCTTACAATATTGTACTCTTTGAAACTAATGTCTAAACTGTAGATGTTGTCAAAGATTGACAATTTTGGATACTGTGAAAATACAAATTTTTAAGTGAAAAATGTACACTAAGGACCAGATCTGATGTACAAAGCCATTTTCCCTCGTGCCCCCTGCCCCAACAACAATTAAATTTTCATATAGAAACTGAACATGACCCTTTTTAAAAAAATGATTTTTTGTGTAAGAACATTTTTTTTTATCTTGGGAAAAACACTTATGAGTGGGATTACTTACCTCATTCAGAATCATGACCTCTGTACATGAAACAACTCACTTAAAAATTTTTTTTGCATTTCATTTTTGCTTAATCATTCATTTTTGCATGCACATAAATAATTGAGTTGGTTGATGTATCCAATTAATCTTACAGTTTTCACTAGTGAGTGAGTCTGTTTGATTAATGTTATGATTCACAGACCTATTCACAAACCAGTCAAGAAACAGAAATCCTGAACCACATAGATTAGTGAAACAGCAAATTCTGTCAATAAGTTAGGTAGCTATTCAATGAGAATAAACTATGTCAATATTTCTTTTCAGTCATTGACTTGAATTATTAATTTTGACCTTGGCTGCCATACAGAAAAGAAGAAAGTATTATCTAGTAGTGTGCATTTCTCTGCTTCATTACTATTTTTAATGTTTCTAGATTACAGACCCAGATGAATTAGCAAGAATTAGGTAATAAATTTAATGATTAATGGCCAGAAGTTTTGAAAAGGTCCAGTTTAATGTCTGAAGCGACTAAATTTTAAAAGTATTTTTTTGATATATCAGGAGAAGATTAGACATTTATTTGTTGCTTTATAAACTTATGGGTAGAGTTCTTGTCATTTATTACTTCACATTATGATTATATATGGTCAGTATTATGACTATGTGATAAGATATAAGAAAAATTATTAATAATTGTCTTCAACTTTAATTGGAACTTAACCAGCTTATGAACTGTAGGAATAGAAACAAATAAAGCATGATACTCTTATATTCATGTTAAGATTATGGTAGAGTATGGCATACTACTGTAGTTTTTCTGTGGACACATGGTGAAGTATAGGATTTGAAAATGTTGGAAAGCTAATAATTTGTCACCCTGAAGAACATGAAGTGATAACTTTTCATATAAGTTTTTTTTTTAATATTGAATGCTTAGTTGCTGTTGCTGAATTTGATAGACTATACATTTGGTGAATCTCAGAATGTAGAAATATTGGCTTAAATGAAATTATTTTAAATAGAATTTCTACTTTCTATGAAGGCATAGTAAAGGCAGTCTCAGATACTGTGTATGAGCTTTTGGAAAAATCTTGAAGAAGGGTTATGATAGTGTTACTTTGAGTTACTACTCTGGCCAACCCAGACTTATTGGCCAATAAGTCACAATTAAGAGTAATATGAAGTGGAAGAATGAAAGAAGGGTTGTATGGGGAATAGTGGACTGAGGATGGTAGGGAATATAGGACATTAAGAACAGAAAAAGGTCATAGAATGAATATCAAAAAATTCCTCTTAAATGGCTTTTTCCCTTATTAATGTTAATTCATACAGTATTCCCTAACTTCAGGAGGAAGATTATTTCCATTAAATTTAGTTCAAACAGGGAAATGTGGACTGAGTGTCCATGCTGTGCAAAGCACTGAGCTAGGTATTATGTATATATATAATACAAAGATGACAACTGTATCATCTTTGCCCTCAATGCATTAATATTCTAGTAAGACAGACAAGACATGTACATAAATAAGTACATTATAATGCAGAAGATGCCTTCAATAAAAAGTTACCAAGAGATGCACCAAAAAGAAGGAAAAGTTGTTTCTGGCTGTATTGAGAGTAACAGCATTTAGTTTAAGAAAGATAGCTGGGTTATATTTTGACAGGGAAATATGAAGAAAAGGTGTTATGCGTGGACTGAACAGTTGAAGCAAAGACAAGGGTGTTTAGAATCTATATAGTGTGCCAGGGAGAGACCAGTAATTTTTTTTTAAGTTTAAACTGAGTAGAAAATGGGAGATAGGACATGAAATAGGTTGCTTTAGCTTGATAGGTTTTATAGCATTTCCCTTAACAGCTGTAGGTTGAATATTGCTAAATATAATAAAAATTCAAACTGTTAAGCCCATGACATAATATTATTCATCAAACTTCATTTTGGGTTACTTCTTAGATCCTAATAGAATTTCTGAAATTCTTTGGAAAAGTCTCCCAAACCTTCAGAGAGTGGATGGGAGTGAAGCAAGGAGATCCCACCTGAACAGACATATGGTATTGATTACAATAAAGTACATTTTTTTTTTTTGTGCTTTACAGCATTGAGCACTTTATTTTGGTTTAGGGAATGAGTTAATGGCAAATATTTAATCAACACAATAGATGTTAGTAATTATGTTTCATATCATATGTGGTGTTAGCTTTTCTTAAATGTTTTATGGCGTTGAAATTTACACTTTTTGGATATGAAAATGTTAACTATTTCTTGGTGTTTTATTTTTAAGAGTTACACATCCAACTTTTTTCTAAATGTTTTTTTACAACTTTCTTCCCCAATACTAATTAAATTTATTAAACACGAAAACATAAATACAAAAGAGAAAGGGTATTAATATGTGTCCATTTTTTCCTTCATAGATTAGATGAGTAGCTATTAAATTTACTCATTCATTTATTCACTAAACTTAATCATTCAACAAATATTTTTGTCACCTTCGTATGTCAGGTACTCTTTTGAACATTGGATTTTACTGATAAATAACACAAATAAGCTCTCTTCTCTTGTGATGTTTACATTATAGTGGGAAAGAGAGGCAATAAACAAGTGGAAATACATAAACAAGATAACTTTAAAGAATAATAAATGAAGATAATAAAACTCCCTTTCTGATAGAGTCACAGGGGAGGATAATTTAGATTGGGTGATCAAGGAAGGTATTATGTATCAAGAAAAGAGATTATCTAATTAAGAAATAAATATTTTGCCCCTTTCCAATTTTTACCAGAATAAACTAAAAATAGAGACTTACCTTTTTAAAAACTCTAAAGGAGACTTTATAATTTCCTCAGTTAATGGTTGTGCAAGAAACATATTACTAGTGGCCCCAATTGTAGGTGTAAGGTAGATTTTATAGAGGAAATCTTACAAATGAAGAAATAGTGAGGGGTACAATATCTCCTAAACTATCATTATTCCCTGGAAAAGCACATTGAATTCTCCATAGGAAGTGCTCCTGAGAGGGATTTCCTCCTCACATAACACTACAAAACTATAGAGGAGTTGGGAGGGGATAGAGAACATCTAGTCAATCATGTTACAGTGCTTAGGGCTGCTTAGGGCAATGGTCTTGTTAGAAAAAGGTAACTCCTGGAGGAGTAAGCATTTGTATATTAACATAACTGGTATCAGTGAGAGTTGTTTTTCCATTCAACAGTCCTGGTGAGCCAGTTCTGCCAAACAACCAAAAGGGAGAATGGAGAGAGCCGCCAGGGCCATCCCCTAACAGAGATTTGTCTTTCCTCTGTCCGCTTCTTGGTCTTGGGGTCTTACTAATACGTCTTTTCATTAGGTCTGGCTGACACCGGTTTCTTATAACGATTTCCACAGTATTGCTTGGGAGAAAGATGCCAGTAAGGTCCACGGTGGGTTAGGTTTGGGTGCAAAACCAGCATGGATGCATAAACACATACATGCACTCATGTGTACACACATACACACACACACACAAACACACAGAGTCATTATAAGCTTTACTTCCTGAATGGTCAAAAATGGCCCTTTTGGAATATCTATATAATATCTGCAGTAAGAGAGAAATTTATTCATTATCTCCCTTGATATCCCCTCTCCAACCATTTCCCAAGGTCAGGTATGTTCACACCTGACAAATTGAGATCTGTTATTCCTTCCTAGAGATGAGGTTGTCATTGTTATGCAATGATAAATTCAGCAGGGACCCCAAAGTTACTATTTTCCCTCAGAAGTCACCTGCAGGGTTAAAAGAGGATGCTTGCAGAAGAATATGATGCAAACACAATGTCCATCTTTTAAATGAACAGTGTGCTTTGTCCATTCCACTGAGATCATAGCAGGGAGTGAAAAAAAGAAGGGGAATATATTATTTATCTTGAAACAACATTTTCTTTCACTCTTTATTTCCAAAGTGCAGTGGAGTTCAACCATTGCAGAGAGGCCCTTACAGGGTATGGCAGCCTATAACTTGTAAACAACAAGGGGAAGCTGGATTGACAAGTGCTACAGAGGTTGTTTTTAAAGAAAGTGACTTAGATGGCAAATAGAATGGAGTTGATGGGCAACAGTGGCTTTTCTGTCTTCTAGATAAATTCCCTATTAAACATCTTATTCCTTCATGGCAGTATAGATTTGAAGATGGCCCCAAGTCCATAGTAGACATGATGGTCATACATTCTTGATTGGCTTTTTCATTTCAGATATTTTCCTTTAGATTTAGTTCCTTCTCATGGGCAATGTACACATAAAAAATAAGGATTGGGTTTGTTACTTAAGTTGTTCTACCTATTTCCTTGTGTAGGGAACGTCTCAGGGAAAATGTAGGGAAAGTATGTGTATTTAATAGTTTTGTCCTGGGTGGCCTAATGACCTGACCCATGCAACTAGACCATTAGCAATGAAAGTATAATTCAATCTAAGAGTGTACTCTGTGGCTATGAACAATGCCTGAAATTCACCTAGTTTTGAAGAATGTACAATTTCATGGGATTTTTAACAACTTACCATTATTGTGGTGGACAAATGCAGCACTTCATTAGATTTTAAGATCTTTGAGAGAGGCTGTTGGATCAGTGAATCGTTTTCTTGTCTGGTGGCAAATCTTGTAAGCAGAGGTCTAAGTCAGTGATTTGGTTAAAACAGCAGGGGAGTATCTCTGTGTCTAGTGAATGTGTGGACATATTTTGTTAATTTGGCCAAGGTCTTAAAGACTAGGATTGGCCCTTGATTGAATGTGCTAAGTCAGTTGCCTTTTTAATAGAATTTTCCCAGACTTGTACCACCTTATGAGATTTTAGAGAAGATCCATCATGGAATAGGAATGTTTGGTTGAAAAGTGAGAAAATGTGCCACATTAAGGCCCAGTAATAGGCCAAAGGCATGTGATATTTAGCAGTGGGAAGAAGTAATTGAGTTCAGAGATCCAGGAGCTGACAAATAATTTGAAGTATTGTTGCCAAAAGCTCCAGTCAGTAAAAGTTAGCTTACATCATGTATCTGTAATCCCATGAGTCTGAAGAATATGGCAGATATAAAGTTAAAACTTGTTTTTGTGATGCCTGAAACTCTTCCATAACTTCTTAATGTGGGAGCTTCCATTTAAAATTAGTTACTGTGATACAGATACTTTGAAGAGTTACTACGTGTAGAATGTGATGTGATCAGTACCTAAAGAAGAAAGTCCTTTGTGGCTGGGGGCTGCAGGGCCAATAAATTTGTCTTCTTGGTACTGTCCAAATAATGATCCCCTCCCCAAAATTCATTTGAATGACAGGACCTGGATTGTGTTTTCATTTAGAATTATCTTTAATCAGATATGCCTAGAAAACAAGCAGTACTTCTTTAGTGTTGGGCCACTGTCCTCTATGTAATAGAATGTCTTGAAATTGCTACCAGTTAGCATTGTGCTAGTTTTATTCCATCTATTAAAAATGTATGTCAGGAATTCAAATATTCCCAAGAAGGAATAGTAAAGGTATGTTGCATGTTTTGCTACAACATGTATCTGTAGTGGTGGCAATGTATTCAGTAGCTGGTGTAATGACAAAGACTTGAGTAGGGGGTACAGTTGTTTTTTTCATTGTTGAAGCTTCAATAGTCAACTATGGTGCCCAGTGTTTTTTTAACCAGACATATTGGCATTCCATAGCATCCCTGCATGCGTCAAATTTTGTTTTGAGAGTAATTTATGCTTACTTTTTTTATATGGAATATTATTGAATGGTAGGTTTGCACAGTTCATCCCAAGTTCAGGTACTTGACCAATAGGGTAGTTGTCCAAACAGCATGGCTGTGTATCTATTCTTGGTTTAGTATTTCAGAACTTCCATGTCAGTTATATAATCTAAGAGAAGCAGCAAAATTGTTTGTAATATAGAGTACAAAAATAGTAGCCCTGTGTGTCAGGGGTTCCTAAGACCATTCCCATCAGGGGCAGAACTCATAGGACTCAATCTAGAGTCATTATCATGGCTATAATTTGTTATAGCAAAAGGTTGCAAAGCAAAATCAGTAAAGGAAAAAGTTTCATGAGAGAAAATTTGGAATAAACCAGGTGCAAACTTCCAAGAGGCCTCTTCCAGCAGAGTCACACAGGATGCTCCTAATTCTTTTAGCAATGAATTATGGCAATACATATGAAATGTCAAGCTCATTAGAGACTCGGTGCCCAGGGTTTTTATTGAGACTAATCATGTAGCACCCTCCACCTGCCAGTTACTAAAATTCCAGGCTATCAGAGGGAAAGCAGGTACTCTCATGAATCACAGTATTTGTACAAACAGGTCTGACACAGTGAGCCACTCTTATCAGTTCTTGGAATTGTAGGAACCCTCACCAAATCCAAGTTCCTAAACGCTGGCCAAGACTCAACCTTGAAATCAGGTAATTCTAAGTAGTCTTAATCCTGCTGGGCTCACTCTTTTTTTTGTGCAGTACACCCCTGTAGCCAACACATTTTTACAGTAAAATTGTTATCAGTGAGTTCCCATCCTCTAGGATGAGACTAACCTGTATTATTAGTCTCAGTTATAACCTTTAGGAGTCCTGGCCTCTGTTAGTAAAACAAATCCCATCTTAGAATGCCAAGTGGCATTTTCTATATTGATCTTTTCTTCACCTTACCTATAGCACTAATTCAGGAACTGTCCAACTCTGGCCAGTAAGTTGAAGCTGACAGAAAGAAAGAAGGCTTTCTAGGACTGAGACTTTATCATGACAGTCAGGGCACACATAAAAGAAATATAAAATCCCAGACACATGGTACCTCTGGAAACAAAGACTTGATAATTGTTAGAGCACCCCAAATGCACTTACATTAGTTTAGGCAGTAGAGGTGAACAGGGCCCCCAGGTGGCCTCCCACCTTAGGATTGATTTAGTTGAGTCCTTCTGTTTTAAAAGGACTGCTCAAAAGCAGTCAGTTCCAAACACTCTTTCTTGTGAATGACACCAGTTAATCTACCTAGAAGGTGTACATGACACTTGAAGCTGTTCTGCATGGGAAGTGCAGAATTTGGGCCACCCCCTGCTATCTCATAATCAGCACTGTCAAGTGTGATCTTAGGTCTCAGCAGTCAGTTTGAATTCAGAGTGCTCTCAGCACTGTGGAAAGGTAGCACAGGGCACTTTCCTTCAGAAAGAGGGGAAAACTTCTGAAATAGTTCTGAAAAACAAAGGTTATTAGTACCCTCCCCCTTTCTAGTGCCTCCTAAGGTGCTGGGGTTTTGTTTTTTGTCAGGTGTTACAAAAATCAGTGTTTTCATTTAGTAATCAAAACTTTACATTTTTTCCCAAATCATGTTCTACTTCCATCCATATTTTTTGATAAGGAGAGTTGTATTCAAGAAGGACAAAAGCATTTTTTCAGAAAAGCATTTTTGTGTGTGCTAACCAGAAAGATACAACATGTTTGGAAATTAGGGCAAATTCTGAATTTTCAAAAATTTCAAAATGGATTTGCCATAACCTCCCATCTCTGATGTTCTGATCACTTATCCAGTGAGCAGCCTAGAAAAAACAATCAATCCCTCGGTGTTAACAACTGTTTTAATAGTCAAACCAACTTACTAAGATGTGTATACCACAGGTGAGGAGACAGGTGAGAGAAGTGGAGTAAGAGTATCAGTCCATTGTTGCAAATTGACTCTTGACTAATCTAGCAAGTCAAACACAATAATCAACATTGATAGAGGGAGGTGACAGTTTGATCTATTAAGAGCATGCAGTGGCCACAGTCCTTTGAGATGTACCTCTCCCAACTTGCAACTTTCAGCAGGGAAAGTGAGGGAGGCAGTTAGTCTCTGTACACAGAGTAGATAAGCAGCTGAATTTAAGATGGTTTCATCAGAGAACAAGATCTTTTCTGTGGATATTTGTATGTGATCCAGATGGTCCAGTCTACACACATGATGTTTTGAGAGTTTAGGAACTCAAAAGACAGGTGTCCTAAATCTGTAAGTGTCCCAGAGTCTGATTAAGCCCATGTCTGCTTTTCATTCTTTAGAACAACCCATGCTGAGGCTGGAACAGCCTATAGCAGACAGTATCAGGTTTCAGGTCCAGGCAATCAGGATCTTCAAATTAGCTTTTTTTCTTTAATTAATTTTTATTTTTATTAGTAGCAAAGCTGAGATGCTATAGAGACAGAGAGCCCTATTACAAGTCCAAATGGCAATCAAGGCATTACCAAACCTTCCTTGTCAGTCTTACAACCCAAACTGACTCACTCAAAAATATGCACATCAGGTCAGAAAATTATCATGCTTTAAGAGTCAAATGTCTGATTTTACAAGACCCTGTTGGCAACCAGAAGCTTCCATTTAAAACTCCAAAAGTGTATTTTCATTTAGGGATTGCCTCTCTTGCCCCTGTTGCCTTTCCTTTTCCAGAGCTTTCAATTGGCAAAAATCATGAATTATGGAATATTAACCTATTTTCAATATCTAAAGAATTTAAATTCCAAGCTACCCTTGGCAACAGAATTTCATTAGTACATTTTCTTTGCAGATTTCCCTCATCAGGATGATTCTTCTAGCATTTATGAAATTAAAAAATATAGCATTTCACATCAATTTTTATCATATACCAATGCAGTAGTTACAAAATACAAAGCCATTAAAATATTCTCCTTTTGGGGGGCATCTGGGTGGCTCATTCGGTTAAGCATCTGACTCTTGATTTCAGCTCAGGTCATGATCTCACATGATCTCAGGTCATGAGTCCGAGTCCCCCCCCCCCCCCCCCCCAATCAGGCTCTGCCCTGACAGCACGAAGTCTGCTTGGGATTCTCTGTCCCCCTCTATCTCTCTCTCTGCCCCTCCCCCACTCTCTCTCTCTCTCTCTCAAAAATAAATACATAAACATTTAAAAATATTGTCCTTTTTACTCATTTCAAATGTATACTAGCAATACATTTAGCATTTACAGGGCTAACATTAGAGATCTAAGCTGGAATGCAAGGGGAAGGGCGCAATGCTACAGCACTAACAGGGTTGGGTTGAAGAAAAGACTAGAGACCCCCCCCCCCCACCCCAACCCTATCCCCCACCTCCACTTTTTTCCCCTTTGGTCTTTTTAAAGCTTTGCTTCAGCACTAGGAGCTGATTTAAACTTTTTCTCTTCCATCTGAAGGAAAAAGTGACTACAAACTGGTTTTTACAGCCCTTGGCATATCCAAAGCCCACCTTTGAGTATGTTTAGGCCCTTTATCCTCCCACTTGGTGGAGAGAACAAACACCAAAGACTTCACCCAGGCTACATCTTTTCCCTTAATTTCACCAGAAAAGTAGCCAGGGGGTCCAGCAAGCCAATTCTCCTGGAGTTGGATGTATTATTTTCAAATTCTACAGGTAAACTTTTACCTCTCAGCTGCTACTTCATACCATAGATGACTTCATAGCCACCTAAAATTAATCATATTCCATCCCAACCTTTCATAATTTCTTTTCCCAAACAATGCTTTCTTCGTATTTTAGTGCATCTGCAGGCCATTCTAGTGAATACCACTCCTAATACCAACTGTGTTGGGGGTCTACAAGACCATCCCTAGGTACAGTGATTTACTAGGGGGACTTACATGGCTCAGCAGATAGTCATTATCATGATATTATAGCAAAAGGATACAAAGAAAAATCATCAAAGGCAAAAAGTATATGGGGCTTTTAAATGCAGACAACAAACTGAGGATGGAAGGGAATGGGGTTGGGAAGGGGAGTGGGGAAAGTGGGTGATGGGCATTGAGGAGGGTACTTGTTGGGATGAGCACTGGATGTTTTATGTAAGTGATGAATCACGAAGCCAAGAGCACACTGTATACACTGTATGTTAGCTAACGACAATAAATTATCTATATATATTTTAATATATTATTTATATATAACATAAATATATTTATATATAAAATATAATATTTGAATATTATATTTAAATATATATAAATATGTATGTATAAAAGGTATATGGGGCAAAGTTTGGAAGATACCAGGTATAAGCATCCAAAAGTCCTCTCTTAGTGGAGTCACATAGGACATGCTTGATTACTCCAGCAACAAATTGTGACACATGAAATGTTGTCTACCAGGTAAGCTCATTAGAGACTCAGTACCCAGGTTTTTTTTACTGGTAGCTTGCCATATAGATACCCTGTGCCTACAATATACTAGAAATACATACTCCCAGAAGGAAAGCAGGTGTTCAGGATAAAGCACACTGTTTTGTACAGTTTTGGCACAGTGAGCCACTCTTATCAGTACTGGGAATAGTGGGAACCCCGGCAGCTTCCTAGATGCCAGCCATGAGCCAATCTTATAAATAGGCCTATTTAAGGATAAAAGTCTCAGCCCTGCTATGTTAATTCCTTTCTACACAACATGTAAGATTCAGTACATAGCCAGTTTAGGAATGCTTGAGTCTCACTCTCTGGAGAGCCAGAAAGGTCAGGGCACCATCTCAGTTTGTCCTATATGTGTTAACTGTTCATTCCAAATTTTGTATCAGCCCGATAGTTTTTCTCCCTTCAGTTTCAAGAGAGGCCAACAACAAAGTAGCTTATCCATCCAATTTTTCTAAGTCCCTTTCAGGCTTTAGTATTGGCCTGTTAACTTTCAGTATTGGCTTTGCTGACCTAGCCTCTTTGATTTTACCTTAGTAAATAAGGTGCTGTAGCCACCTACTTCTAAGTTTATTGCTCCAGATTTTTCTTTTATAGCAAATTGGCTCCAGGATTTCTAAGAAATCTTCCCCCATTTCTGGGCTTCAGTGGTCTATGGACTATGTGGCTGTCCTACCTACTTCAAGGTTATGGTGTCCCATATCTCTGTGGCTATGCGGGCTCTAGCCATTATAGTTTGGCAAAGTAATTTTCTTCTCTGAGGCTTTAGTGACTATATATAATATGGCCACTGAGATATTGGCCATTCTAACTCAACAGTTTGATGTAAAGCTTCCAGTGAGTTTATTTCCCACCTCAGTGGTGGCCAATCAAACTATTTCTGTTTTCAAAAGCTATAATATCCAGATAATTCATATACAACTTAGTACACAATGTATGTTTTTACAATATAATAGTATTTATCAGAAAAAAAAAACTTTACAAGCAGAGTAGAAGCAGAATACATGCAATATTCCAAACTCATTTTTCACAAGGAATGTTTGGGCTAGAGATAAATTGACAGATAAGAGTACTCTAGGGAAAGGATCCTATTCACATTCTAGCTTATATATTTATAGAGAAGTTGGGAGGGGTGCAGAGAAAAATAGATGATTCTATAACTATGAAACTCCCTGAGGAAGGGAAAGTAGACATGTCAATAAAAGAGCATCTGGAGGGAGTTCACCGTCCAACATTATAGGTATCAGTGAAAGATTTTGAGAATCTCTGCCAAGTTACCAACTAGGGAAAGGGAAATATCTACCAGGGCCATGCAAAAGAAAATATGTTTATCATCCTTATTAGCCAACCATTTGTTTTTTCTAGTGTTAGAATAGTTTCCCTTTTTTGTTTCATATAATTTCCTTATTTTATAGTTTAAGTCCTATTTTTAATTATTTCAGTATTAACAATAGTTGTTATTTGTAGCTAGTCAACATTTTCAGTGTAAGGTATATTTACGCATTTACAAACTATTTCTAAATAGTCCACCAGCCTTATTTTCTCCAGGTGAAATAATTCTAGTATCTTAACATTTAATTTTTCCAGGTTTTTAGTTATTTGTTTTTACTGAATCTTTTCTAATTTTTGAGTTCCTTTCTAGTTCCTTCTAGCTGAAACTAATTACAATGAAGAATTTGACCAATGCTAATTATAATTTTTTATAAAAATTTGATAATTTTTGAATGTTAATTTTACATTTGCTATATTGAAATTTTCCTATAAAGTTAATTTTTAGAATCATTTAAGATTGTACTATATACTTTGAATCCTAGATCTTTTGTTTTCCTTGTATATAGGAATGCATTCCACATCTTCTGTTATTGCAGATAAAAATATCAAATGCATCCTCCTCTATATTTCCATTGATAATTAAAAGTTCAGTGTATATATCAATACTTACAAGAGAATTTTTTTTCCTAAGGAAGGAGGGAAATGCCTTGGGGATTGTGTTGACAGTTTAGAAAATGGATGGAGTTAATAAGGAAAGCTGAAAAAAAGAAGGACTTGGAACAGAAACAGACAAAATATCTTACTTGGGCAGTAATTCAATGGAAATCTTTAATTTTGCCTGGATGACAATGTGTTAAAAGGGTGTCTATGATGATATGCATAACAGATTATGATTTTATACATCTATTTGCTTGGTGAGAAAAGGATGCAATGCTCAGATCTTCAGAATTAACAGATGCTTTAGCAAGCAAGAGGAGATTTATTCTTTTTTTTAAATGTTTATTTATTTTGATAGAGAGAAAGAGAGAGGGAAAGCAGGGAAGGGGCAAAGAGAGAGAGACAGAATCTGAAGCAGGCTCCCTGCTGTCAGTGCAGAGCCGGATGTGGGGCTCAATCTCACGAATCGTGAGATCGTGACCTAAGCCAAAATCAAGAGTCAAACGTTCAACTGACTGAGCCACCCAGGTGCCCCAAGAGATTTATTCTTTATATTACTTCAGTAATATTGAAGACTGTAATGCAGAATACTGTCAACCTGCTTACATCATATCTGTTGAAATACGTGCTCATACATATACTATTATATTGTAGTGTTTTATCATGGAGTGATAATAACTAGAAAGAATCTTAATTAAAAGTGGACAACAAATTATGCAAATTTAGCAAGACATAACATATATTTTTTTGATAGTTTACCAAAGAACAGGGATAGGGCAAATCATTATTATATTCTATGTGAATATAGGCTGCCTTCCATAGACTATCCTCTTCCTCCTTTCTTCTCCTCTTCTTTTCCCCTCCTCCTCCTCCTCCTCTTCTTCCCTTTCCTCTTCTTTTCTTTTATAATCCAAACAAACATCAGGGCTTGAAGGTATGCCTGTCTCCACTTCTTAGAGCTATCTGTTTGGCTGATGTGAGCTTGAACACAGTACTGCTTACATGCCTTTATAGTATTTTTCATTCTTGTTTCCCCTCAGCAGAATTATTATGGTGTTATTCAATAGTTCTTTATGATTTTGGGAGCCAGTATAAGTGGGGAATGCTTGTATGTGGAAGTATGGTTATAAATAAACTTTGTATTATATTCTTTGTATTGTATTTAAGGCCTTGTTCTTGAGATTGCCACACTTTGTGTCTATTGTTATAATAGGATCATTTATCTGTGTAGAATCAAGTGACTAATGATATCCCCTAATAAACATTTCAAAATCTTTAAAAATATTTTGCTTTCTGCTTATAGCTGTGTGGTAATATTAGTGACAGGAGTGGTGATTTGTGTATAGCTTCAGTATGTTTGTAAAACATCAATTTATATCATGTACTTGAACAATTGTTATGCTTCAGTGGCCTAATGACAACAGTCCTATAGGACATATCTTCAAAAATAGTTTCCAGAAGAGTGTTAGACTATTTTCTAACCAGTCATTTAAAATGAAATACCTAATAAAAGTATTAAATCATGTTTGAGTTTGAGATATCACCCTTAATTTAGGACAGGCAACCACCTATTCTCTTTACTTCAATATTGGAATTCATTTTATAACACACTCACAAAAAAAAAAAAATGAAAAAAAAATAACAAAAATCTGTTTGTCAGATTATATTTCTTTAAAAAACTTTTTTTAATGTTTATTTATTTCTGAGACAGAGAGAGACAGCATGAGTGGGCGAGGGTCAGAGAGAGAGAGGGAGACACAGAATCTGAAGCAGGCTCCAGGCTCTGAGCTGTCATCATAGAGCCCAGTGCGGAGCTCGAACTTACGGACCATGAGATCATGACCTGAGCCGAAGTCAGCTGCTTAACTGACTGAGCCGCACAGGCACCCCTATTATATTTCTTTTTAATCATTAATTATCTTACCGTTTTGGTCTCAGAATTGTCCTCCATACCTGTCTTTTTTATAATCCAAACTCTGGTGTTTGAAATTCATCCTAAGTGAAAGATTAAGATGGGCAGCAATAGTTAACATTGTAAAGTTTTACATCTGTGTGACTAAAATTTAAATTATTTTTAGACATTGCAATGCATCTTAGGCAAATCATATTAACTGGAGTAATAGCTGTATAAAATGAAAAGCCATCAAACTCTGTTGTATTTGGTAGGGATAGAAAAGCTATGTTAAATTCTATAGAACACAGGTAGTTTGACCATTGAAATTATCATCTAACCTGGAAAGCTAGGGCAGGCATAAAGTGAGACTGTACAGGCAAACGATGGCATATGGTTACCCTAGTTCTGGAATCTTAATAAGCTGATCCTGCCAAATGGTGAAGAATAAATGATTATTACCTGGAAGAAAACTAACTCAGAGCTTGGAAATGGACTCTTGTGGAAGACAGTGATCTTTTAATATTAAAACTGCTATAGAGAAATTTTTATTTTTATTTTCATTCTGAAATGAAATTGTGGAAAAACAACTTTGAAATAAATGTACTTAAGGGCATCCTCCAAAATGTCTTGTGCTCAACTTTGACCAAATATTTTTTGTTCTGTGGCCTGTTATGACCTCGAATAGCTCTTATGTTAAGTATTTTAAGTGTAACTTCTATTTTAAATCCCAGAAAATATATTACCTTCAACTAGCTATCTAGCAGCAACTTCATATTTGCATTACTATTAATTAATTATTAGGATTGCTTATTTAATATTCATATAGATTATGAAAATGATTCTTCAATTACAAATAAAAAATGTTCTTCACATTATCTAATACCAGATGTTTTGTAATTCTAAAGCTCAGAGAAGAAAAGAGCTAGCTCTGCTATTTCAGATCTTTCACAGATCCTAAATTCTCAAGATGGGTCAGACTTTGTAAGGAGTTCAAATGAAGTTTCAGCTGATAAAGACCTATCCCATATGCCTCCATTAAAGACCCATGATAAATCATTAACAAGATTACTATCAAAGAGATAGAAGATTTACTGTCTGTCAGTACATCACTTCAAGGGAAGGAAACAGTGACAGAATCATTCATTTAACCCCCTGTGACTAAAAGGAAGCCGATGGGTAGTGACATATCAAAGGTAAGATGATTTGAAAGGTACAATGATTTGAAAGCTGTTTACTTTGAATTGCTAGACTCCTTTAATATTTTAAGTAAATGTTAATTAAAACTCATTAATATGTTCTTATTTAAAGGGAATAAAAAGTATGCATTTTTAACCCAATCTGTTTTATATTTAGGATGTTTAATATTTGAGAATCATAGTAATATTTTAACAAAAAATTCTAAGGTGTGTCGATAAAGAAGTTGTGGCTTAGAGTTAAAATGATAAAAGATATACAATTCCTAACTGAGACAGGGAAATTTTCATTTCAGGTTCATCTAGAAAAAATATTTTTATACAATAAGGTAATTGTGAAAGCATAGTTATTTTGAAATGATTTTATATACCTTAAACAAGCCCTAGAACATTATTAGACTTGCTTTTGTTAAAACAGTATTTGATTAGGAAAATCTTAGAGCAAAAATCCTGAGTAGAAATGATAAAAAGGGTTATTTATATATATTCAATATGAATTTATTTACAGTATATTTTTATCATAGAAATTATTAGAGTGGCCTTAAAAATAATTTCATAAGCCAGTTGAGTTAGTCTAGAGATTGAATCAGACTAAAATATAAATCTAAACTAGAATCATGATCATAATTAACATGATTTATTTGGAATTATTTATGAGGAGAATCACAATATAGTTTGGGTTCCCTCCACACACATGTTCTCAAATGCTTTCAGATCCATTAATGTTCTCATGTTTTTTATGTTTATATTCAGGATATAAAAGTAAAACATTGCTGCAATAACATTGTAGATATGAGTAAAAATTGTTGCTCTGGAAAATGGTAATCAGAGTTCCAAGATATATAATTTGAAATCACTTATTATAACTTTTATTATTAAGGTTGCTGTTGTAGAAGAGAAATTATAAAGTAAGACTGAAAAACAAACTTACCAAGAAATGAGAATTTCAAGGTAAAAAGATTTTCTGTTTTGTGAGTTTTTTATTGTGTTTCCCATGATATAATTACAAATAAATTGGAGGGACATTTTTAAATATAGAACATTATTAAATATAGAAATAACTCCTTGGAGAGTCATCACATAATACATAAATAAATTGACCAATCTGTAAAAATTAATTCGGTGAGTTAACATTATATTACTCAAAGAGTTTATTTCAACTAAGATCTATGTAAAAGAGAAGTGATAGCTTTGCCTCAGCCAAATAACAGTATTTGGCATTATGAATTTTTAACATAAAATATCAGGTCAAAAATTCATCAAGGGTTAGCAGAGAAAAAGATGATTTGTGGTATAAATAATAATATTTTAGCCAGATTCTTTAGGTGTTTTATATAATATATTTTATATATTTTAAAACAATGATAAATTTGTTATTCCTAACCAACATATATAACTTTAATAATTGACCCATATCTTACTGGATTAGCTTGAACTTTCAAAACAAAATTAAATGGTTGTGATGTGGCAGGCAGGAGAGTTACTCTTCTATTGTGCTTTGAGATGAGAGTATCTCTACTGTTTCACTTATGTTACCAGGTTATCTGAGATAAATATTCTCATGATCATGATGTTTTCTTTTTTCAATAATAAAATAATAAAATTTTATTACAAATTTTAACCAGCAGTTGGCCTGAGTTTAATCAATCTGCTAATTTTTTTTATTGTGTTAAAATATACATAACATAAAATTTGCCATTTTAATTATCTTTAAGTGTACAATTCAGTGGCATTAATGACATTCGTGATGTTGTGCAACCATTGCTACATCGATTTCCACAACTTTTCATCACCACAAAAAGAAACTCACTAAGCAATAACTCCCATTCCTGCCTCTGTTGAGCCCCAGGTAGCCTCTAATTTACTTTCTATCTGTATGAACATGCCTATTATATTTCATATAAGTGGAATCATACAATATTTGTCCTTTTGTGTCTGGCCTATTTCACTTAGCATAATGTTTTCAAACTTCATATTGTAGCATGTATCAGAACTTTATTCCTTTTTTATGGCTGAATAATATTTCATTGCATGGATATATCACCTTTTGTTTATCCATGTACCTGCTGATAAACATTTGGGTTGCTTCCATCTTTTGGCTATTGTGAATAATGCTTCAATGAACGTGGTGTACAGTAGCTGTTTAAGTCTCTGTTTTCAATTATTTTTGGTAGGAGTGTAATATCTGGATCATATGATAATTCTAATTTTAGCTTTTTGAGAAACTGTGTATTGATTCTGCATCCTGTAGCTTTTACTAAACTCATTGCTCATATTCCACAGGTTTTAGTCTTGGGGATTTTCAATAGACAGTTGACCCTTGAATAATGCAGAGGTGGGGTGCTAATCCCCTGTGCAGTCAAAAATATGTGTATAACTTTTATCTTTCCCCAAACTTAACTATTAATAGCCTACTGTTGACCAGAACCTTACCAATAATACGTAACAATTAACACATATTTTATATGTTATATGTATTAGGTACTGTATTCTTACAATAAAGTGAGCTAGAGAAAAAATGTTAAGAAAATCATAAAAGATAAACTACATTTACAGTACTGTACTTCATTTCTCAAAAAGAATCTGCATATAAGTGGACCCATGCAGTTCAAACCCATGTTGTTCAAGAATCAACTGTGCAAAATCTTATCATCTGCATATAACAAAATTTTTAATTCTTTTTTTCCTATTTAGATACCTGTTATTTCTTTGTCTTGCCTGATTGTTCCAGTTAGAACTTCTAGTACTGTATTGAATAGGAGTGGTGACAATGGGTACACTTGTCTTGTGCCTGATCTTAGAGGAAAAGCTTTACATTTTTCTTCACTGAGTATAATATTAGCTATGTGTTTGTCATATATGGCCTTTCTTCTGTTGACTTACATACCTTATACACCTAAGCTGTTGAGGGTTTTTATCATGAAGGTTATATTTTGCCAAATGAATTGTGATATATCACAATTATTGATTTATGTATGATGAAATATCCCTGTATCCCGAGGTTAAATTGCACTTGGTTATAGTGTATGATCCTGTAGTTTTCTTTTCTTGTACTGTCCATATCTGGCATTTGGAATCAGGTAATACTAGACTCATGCAATGAGTTTGGAAGTGTTCCTTCCTCCTCAAATTTTGGGAAGAGTGTGAGAATGATTGGCGTTAGTTTTTCTTTGAATGTTTTGTAGAATTCACCAGTTAAACAATCCTGTTGTGGAGTTTTCTATGCTGAGAGGGTTTTGATTACATGGTAATATCCTTACTTGTTATTGGTCTTTCAGACTTTCTGTATCTTCCTGCTTCAGTCCTGGTAGGTTGTATAATTCTAGGAACTTATTCATTTTGTCCTGATTATCTAATTTCTTGGCTTATATTTGTTCATAGTAGTCTCTTAGGATCCTATGAATTTCTGTCCTGTCTGTTGTAATTTCTCCTCTTTCATTCTGGTTTTATTTATCATTCTTTTTTTTTTCTTAGTCTTGCTAAACCTTTATCAATTTTGTTTATCTTTTGGAAAAAAACCTACTCTTGTTGATCTTTTCTATCATTTTTCTGGGCTCCATTTAATCTCTTTTCATTCTTGCCTTTATTATTTCCTTACTTCAGCTATGTTTGGGCTTAATTTGTTCTTCTTTTCTAGTTCTTTGAGGTGTGAAATTAGATCATTTATTTGCTATCTTTCTAATTTATTAAACCATTGGCCCTTGAACAACACAGGTTTGAACTACATGGGTCCACTTATATGCAGATTTTTCTTTCAAGAAATACAATACAGTGCCATAAGTGCATTTTACTTATGATTTTAAAAAAGGTTTTATTTAAATTCCAATTAGTTAACATGCAGTGTAGTATTAGTTTCTGGTGATATATATAGTGATTCAACACTTCCATATAGCATCCAGTGCTCATCACAGCAAGTGCTCTCCTTAATCCCTATTTCACTCACCTGCCCACCCCCCACTTTCTGGTTACTATCAGTTTGTTCTTTATAGTTAAAAATCTGTTTCATGGTTTTCTTCTTGCTCTTTTTCCCCTTGCTTGTTTATTTTCTTTCTTAAATTCCACATGCGAATGAAATCATGATATTTGTCTTTTTCTGACTGACTTATGTTGCTTAGCATAATACTGTCTTGGGGCACCTGGGTGACTCAGTTGGTTAAGTGTCTGACTTCAGGTCAGGTCATGATTTCATGGCTTGTGAGTTTGAGCCCCATGTCAGGCCCTGTGCTGACATTTCAGAGCCTGGAGCCTCCTTCAGATTCTGTGTCTCTCTCTCTCTCTCTCTGCCCCTCTCCTGCTTGCAGTCTGTTTCTCTCTCTCTCCTCCTCATCTCCCTCTCTCTCTCAAATATAAATATTTTTTTTTAAAAATACTAGCTCCATCCATGTCATCACAAATAGCAAGATCTCATTCTTTTTTATGGCTAAGTAATATTCCATTGTATGTATGCTTCATTTTCTTTATCTACTCATCAGTTGATGGACGCTTGGGCTGTTTCCATAGTTTGGCTATTGTAGAAAATGCTGCTATCTGTTAAATCCATTGTTTCCTTTTGATTTTATGTTTATATCATCTGTCCATTGAAGTAAGTGGAGGCTTAAAATCCCCTACTATTATTGTATTATTATTGATTTGTTCTTTTATGTTTGTTATTGTTTTATATATTTTAGTCCCTCCATGTTGGAAACATAAGTATTTACAATTGTTATGTCTTCTTGTCAGATTGTCCCCTTTATGGTTACATAGTGTTCTTCATTGTCTCTTGTTACAGACTTTGTTTTAAATCCTATTTGGTCTGGTACAAATATTGCAACTCCAGCTTTCTTTTGACATCCCTTTGCATGATAGATTTTTTACCCATCCCTTCACTTTCAATCTGCAAGTATCTTTAGGTCTAAAATGAGTCTCTTGTAGGCAGTGTATAGATGGGTCTTGTTTTCATTTTTATTTTTTATTTATTTTTTATCCATTCTGTCACTGGGGATCTTTTGATTGGGACATTAGTCCATTTACATTCAACCTCATTATTGATAGATTTGTATTTATTGCCATTTTGTTGCTTATTTTGTGGTTGTTTATATAGTTTTTCTCTGATCCTTTCTTCTCTTTCTCTCTTTCATGGTTTGATGGTTTACTTTAGTGATATACTTAGATTCCTTTCTCTTTATTCTTTGCATATCTATTAGTGTTTTCTTTTAATTTAAAATATGCAGTATATTAAAGAATCCTGGTTGACCAATTCGTTCTTTAGTAGATGTCCTTTAACCTCCATGCTTTTGGAGGTTTTCCAGACTTTTCCTGTGGTTGATTTCAAGTTTCATAGCATTGTGGTCTAAAAGTGTGCATGGATGATCTCAATTCTTTTATATTTATTGAGGGCTGTTTTGCTACCCAGTATGTGATCTATCTTGAAGAATGTTCCATGTGCACTCAAGAAGAAAGTACATTCTGCTGCTTTGGGGTGCAGAGTTCTAAATATATCTGTCAAGTCCATCTGGTCCAGTGTATTGTTCAGGGCCATTGTTTCTTTACTGATTCTCTGTCTAGATCATCTATCCATTGTTGTAAGTGGAGTATTAAAGTCCCCTACAGTGACCACATTCTTATCAATAAGGTTGCTTATGTTTGCGATTAATTGTTTTTTATATTTGGGGGCTTTCATATTTGGTCCATAGAATTGATAATTGTTAGCTCTTCCTGATGAATAGACCCTGTAATTATTATATAATACCCTTATTCATCTCTTGCTACAGCCTTTAATTTAAAGTCCAGTTTGTCTGATATAAGTATGGCTAGTCCAAGCTCTCTTTTGACTTCTAGTACCATGATAGATAGTTCTCCATTGCCTCACTGTCAATCTGTAGGTATCCTCAGGTCTGAAATGAGTCTCTTCTAGACAGCAAATAGACAGATCTTGTTTTTTTTTTTTTATCCATTCTGATACCTTATGTCTTTTGATTGGAGCATTTAGTCCATTTTCATTCAGTGTTATTGAAAGATATGGGTTTAGCATCATTGTGTTATCTGTAGGTTTCATGCCTGTAGTGATGTCTCTGGTACTTTGTGGTCCTTGCAACATTACACTCAGAGTCCCCGTTAGGATCTCTTGTAGGGCTGGTTTAGTGTTGATGAATTCATTCAGTTTTTTTTGAAAAGCCTTTATGTCTCCTTCTATTTTGAATGACAGGCTTGCTGGATAAAGGATTCTTGGCTGCATATTTTTTTTTCTGTTCATCACATTGAAGATTTCCTGCCATTCCTTTCTGACCTGCCAAGTTTCAGTAGATAGGTCTGCTACAACCCTTATGCTTCTACCTTTGTATGTTAAGTCTGGTTTATCCCTAGCTGCTTTCAGAATTCTGTCTCTATCCTTGTTTTTTTGATGTTTATTTATTTTTGAGAGAGAGAGAGCATGAGTAGGGGAGGAGCAGAGAGAGAGGGAGACACAGAATCTGAAGCAGGATCCAGGCTCTGAGCTCTCAGCACAGAGCTCGATGTAGGGCTTGAACTCACAAACTGCGAGATTGACCTGAGCTGAAGTCGAACACTTAGCCAACTGAGCCACCCAGGCACCCCTCTTTATCCTTGTATTTTGCCAGTTTCACTATGATATGTCGTGCAGAAGATTGATTCAAGTTACGTCTGAAGAGAGTTCTCTGTGCCTCTTGGATTTCAATGTCTGTTTCCTTCCCCATATTGGGGAAGTTCTCAGCTATGGTTTGTTCAAGTACACCTTCAGCCACTCTTTGTCTTCTTCTGGAATTCCTATGATATGGTTATTGTTTCGTTTGATTGCATCACTTAGTTCTCTAATTCTCCCCTCTTGATCCTGGATTTTTTTTACTCTCTGTTTCTCTTAGCTTCCTCTTTTTCATAATTTTATCTTCTAATTCAACTATTCTCCCTCCGCCTCTTCAATCCGCAATGTGGCCACCTCCATTTTATTTTGCACCTCATTTATAGCATTTTTTAATTCATCATGACTATTTGTTGGTTCCTTAATCTCTACAGTAATAGATTCTCTGCTGTTTTCTATGCATTTTTCAAGCCCAGAGATTAATCTTATGTCTAGTATTCTAAATTCTTGTTCAGTTATATTGCTTATATCTGTTTTGATCAGTTATTTAGCTGTCACTTCTTCCTGCAATTTCTTTTGAGGAGAATTCTTCCATTTCATCATTTTGGCTAGTTTTCTGTCCCTTATGATTTTTAAAAGCTTGTTCTGTACTCTGCATCTGCGAGCAATGCTATAAAGGGGGAAGGGGGGGTCATACACTGTCCAGGGCCTGGCCCTTCAGGAAGTGATTTTTAGAGAGTGTTACTTGCTCTCTGTTGTTGTGACTTTGGTTATTTTATTTCTTGTAGTGATGTTTTGGACCCTCCATGAGGTGTGCTTGGTTTGTTCCTTGAAGTAGCCCTGGAAAGAAAAACAAACAGACAAAAAGGAAACAAAGACATGCAAACACACAGAGAAATAAAAACAGACAACACACACACACACACACATGCACACGCACATGCACACGCACACGCACACACAATCCAAAAGCAAAAAACCAGAAACACCAGCTACAAGTAAAGAACAAGGTGGAGGCAGTACTGATAGAAAAACACTGTTACTATGCTTGATGTAGTCACTGAGTTTCCTCAGTCTATTTTTACTTTGCATCATTGTTTTTTCTCTCATTTGTTCAGCTTGATTACTTTCCATTACTTTGTCTCCTATTTCATTCATTCCTTCTTCTGCTTCTTCCAGTCTGCTTTTTACTCCATCAAGTGTATTCTGAATTTCATTTATTGTATTCTGCATCCCTGATTGGTTCTTTTTCATCTCTGTGTTAGGGGTCTCACTGATATCCTCCACTCTTTTCTCAAGTTCAGTGATTATAAGATCATTATTTTAAATTCTCTATAAGGCATGTGACTTATATCTGTTTTGCATAGGTCTCTTGCTGTGGTTTTGTCCTGTTCTTTCATTTGTGATCTATTCCTCTCTCTCCTCATTTTGCCTCTCTGTGTCTGTTTCTGTGTCTTAGGAAAGTCAGCTATGTCTTGTTATTGAAAGTAGTGAATAGAACATATATTTTTAACTAGATGGTGCAGGTTCCCTTCCACAGGGACATGCAGCCATGTTAGAGACTGGGCCAGCAGGGGCCACTCCACAACATGGGCATGGGTGGGAGAGCAGTGCCGTAAGGTGGGCACCCCAGTCCTCCAAAGGGTATATAAGCTGCTGTGGAGACTGGGGCTAACTAGGGCTGCTCTGCAAAGAGTGCACAAATGAGTTACAGTGCTACAAGCTGTGTTCCTGTGTCCTTCTCTATAGGGGATGTGCACAGCTGCAGTGGAGACTGGTCTAGTGAGGGTAGCTCCACTAAGCATGCAGGAGGGGGTGTGTGCAGTTTTAAAAGGGTGTGTGCATCCTCTGTGGGAGGTCAGGAAATGGAGTGTTGGCACGATTTGTGTAGGTCTTCTGGGAGAGGGTATCTGCAGCCCCAGGATTGAGGCAGGCCTGGCTGGAGGGGGTGGGGCTTGGTGTAAACTAGTTAGGTACTGAATGCCCATTGTGCTGGTTTCCACAGGTGGCTATGTGTTTATGCTGGGGGTGGGAGATGGGGGAACTGACACCTGCCAGCTCCTTTGTTCCTGGATAGTCCCTCAGGAAATTTTGAGATCAGTAACTAATTCTCCTGTAAGCTCATGCACCTTCCAAACTACTGATGCCAAGCTGTATCTCCATGGGCTATTTGCTGTACTATCTATTTAAAGATGGGAACTCAGCTTCCTGTTGCATTCCAGGCTCTCCCAGAGCTCAGCCTGATGATTTTTAAAATTCCAGGCTTTTAAGTCTCACTAGTTGTAGTAGTTCATGACATTCAGCCCCTCTGATTTTCAAAGTCAAATGTTATGTGGATTCCTCTTCCCCTTGTAGTCTCTTCAGTGGGATAGTTTCTTTCTCACCCCTTTCCACACCCACAGTTCCCTCACTCCAGCAGTCAGACACCCTGGGTTTAGATTCCCACCTTGTCCTCACCCTTCCTACCCATTTGGTGTGGCTTCTTCTGAACATTTAGCTGTGGAGTTTGGCCAGTCTTTGGGTAGTTTTCTGGGTAGTTTGTACTGATGTGAGTGCTACTTAGTTGTATCCATGGGATAAAGTAAGTTTGGGGTCCTCCTTTTCTGCCACTTCCCTGGAAGTTTAATCTCTTATATAAATCTTAATATGGGTATTTATTGCTATCCACATTCCTTTTAGAACTACTTTAGAATTTGATTTGTTGTGTTTATATTTTCATTTGTTTAAAGATGTTATTCTTCCCTTTTGGTTTCTTCTTTGGTGCATGGTTTTTGAGAAGTCTGTGATTGAATTTCCTCTTATACATGAATTTTCCAATTTTCCTTCTTTTATTGATTTCTAGTATCACACCATTGTTGTTGGAAAAGATACATGGTGTGATTTCAATTTCCTTAAATCTGCTAAGACTATTTGTATGACATATCATATGATCCACCTTGCAGAATGTTCTGTGTGTGCTTGAGAAGAATGTGTATTTTTCTGCTTTTGGATGAAATGTTTTATATATGTCTATTAGATCCATTTGTTTCAAAATACAATTGAATTTCAACATTTCTTAAATGATTTTCTATCTGGATGATTTCTCCATTGTTGAAAGTATTGTAGTCCCCTATCATTATGTTGTCAATTTCTTCCCTTAGTACTATTTGCTTAATATACTAAATGCTCTGATTTTGTGTGTGTATATATTTATGATTGTTTTATATTCTTGATGAATTGTCCCCTGAATCTTTATATAATGGCCTCTTTGTCTCTTGTTACCATTATGGCATAAAGTCTATTTTTTTTTCTGTTGTGAGTATAGCTACCCATGCTTTCTTATAGTTTCCACCTGATGGAATATTTTTTCCATCTTTTCCCTTAGAGCCTATGTATGTTTTTAAAGATGAAGTGATTCTCTTCTAGGCAGCAGTGTTGGGTCTTGCTTTATTATTTCTCCAGCAACTCCTTGCCTTTTGATTGGATAATTTAATTTATTAACACTTAGAGTAATTGTTCATAAGTAAGGACTTAGTAATTTCATCATAATTTTTTCTGGTTGTTTTGTCTTTCCTTTGTTCTTCTTTTCTTTGATTTCCTTTGTGAATTTGTTATATCTGTAGAGGCTTGCTTTGATTCCCTTCTCTTCAGTTTTTGTGAATATACCATTGGTTTTTGTATTAGAACACCAGGAAGCTTACATAAAATATCTTATAGGTATAACAGTCTATTTTAGGCTGATAACAACTTTAATTGGATACAAAGACTACCCTTTTACCTCCTTTTATATTTTTAATGTCACAATTTATTCTTTTTGTATTGTGTACTCTTTAGCAGCTTATAGTAGCTATAGTTATTTTTCTTTTATCTTTTAACCTTTTTACTATAATTAAATATTACATTACATATTACAGTATTAGAGTATTCTGAATTTGATAATATATATATATATATATATATTTACATTAGTCACTTATATTTATTTTTTAAGTTTTTATATGAATTCCAGTTAACATACAGTGTAATTTTAATTGCAGGTGTACAACATAGTCATTCAACTGTGTTCCATATGTTCATATGTTTTCATGTTACTGATTAAAATGTTTTTATCAGCTTGAGGAACTCGTTTCAGCATTTCCTGAAAGGCAAGTCTAGAGGTAATGAATTCTCTCAGCTATTTTTTGTCTGGGAAAGTATTTATCTTTCATTTCTGAAGGATATTTACCAAATAGAGTATTCTTGGTTTGCTTTTTTCTTTTTCTTTTAGCACTTTGAATTTATTTCACTCTCTCCTGGCCTGTTTCCAAGAGAAATTTAACTGATAGCCTCATGGGAGTACCCTTGTAGGTCACAATCTTCTTTTCTCTTGCTGCTTTTAATATTCTTCTTTGATTTTTGACACTTTTATTATAATTTTTGTCAGAGAGAATCTCTGTAAGTTATTTTGTTTGTTGTCCTGTGATTTTCATGAACTTGGATGTCCACATTTCCACTCAGATTAGGGAGGTCCTCCACCATTGTTTCTTTAAATAAACTTTCTGCTTCCTATGCCGTTTTTAATCCTCTGGATCCACAGTTTGCCTATTGGTTCTTTTGATGGAGTCTTCCAGATCATTAGATTTTTTTCACTCCATTTCATTCTTTTTGTTGTTGTTGTTGCTCTCTGACTGGTTAATTTCAAAGTTCCTGTCTTTTAATACATGGATTTTTTTTGTTTGTGTGTTTGGTCTATTCTGATCTTGATGCTCTCTATAGCATGTCTCATTTCATTCATTGAATTTTTCAGCTTCAGAATTTTTTAAAATTTCTATCTCTTGTTAAATTTGTCATTTGAATATTGTTTCATGATTTTGTTAATTGTCTTTTTGTGTCTTCTTTTAAGTCATTGAATTTCCTTAAAACAACTATTTTGATTTCTTTATCAGATAGATTATAGATCTTGAAGTCTTTAGGTTCAGTTAAGGGATGATTATTGTGATACTTCGGTACTGTCTTGTTTCCTTGAATTTTCATGTCCCTTGGAGTTTTGCATTGCTGTACTTGCATAAGAAGTAGCTGCCCCTTCATCCAATTTTACTAACTACTTTCAGGGGACAAATAAGTTTTGTCAGCGCTACTAGAGATTTGAGGCTTTCTCAGACCTTGAATGGGTACACTTGCTTCATGCTTCTTGCTCCCTCTTGTCGCATAATTCTTAAGCTTGCATGTCTTCACTCCTACAGCACAGCAGGCCAACAACTTTCTCTTGTTTTTTCAATGGTGGCTCCACCACCAATTTTGTGTTTTCTTTCTGACCTACAGACCCTAGTCTGCTTTTTGCCATTGTATCCTATACAACCACTAAAGCTTGCTTTCATGGCTGCCTTTGGGTTCATACATAGGGAATCCAGCTATAGAGTGGGAGAAGGTATTGGTGAGGTACACAGGTCACCAGCAGTGCTCATGGTCCACAGTTGAGGCTTTCCAGAAGCTCATGTGTGGATTATCAGGTGGAATTTATGATGCACCAGTGGGGATTGAATCTCTTTTATGTGCTCTGAGAATTCTTTCTGCCACTCTTGTGATCTCTTCCTTCTCTTCATGAAGCTCCTTCTTCAGTACTGTGGATGCTGTGAGAGAGAACTTATTCTCTTTGGCAGTGTCCCACACACCTGAGATACCCAAGTGTTTCACCCTCACCCTCTGGTAACTACATTATCTTTTCTTCTATTCCATTCTCTGTTTCTATGAGTTTGACTTTTTTTTTAAATTTTTGAGACAGAGACAGACAGAGCATGGGCAGGGATGGGCAGAGAGAGAGGGAGACACAGAATCTGATAGAGGCTCTAGGCTCTGAGTGGTCAGGACAGAGCCCAACGTGGGGCTTGAACTCGTCAACTACGAGATCATTACTTGAATCGAAGTCAGACGCTCAACCAACTGAGCCACCCAGGCACCCCTATGAGTTTGACTTTTTTTAAACAGTATTTATCTGTCTGGCTTATTTCACTTATGACTCCAAATAATCCAAGTTGTCACAAGTGACAAGATATCCTTCTTTCCAATGACTGAATACATCTGCTTTATCCACTGATAGACACTTGAGATTGTTTCCGTATCTTGGCTATTGTGACTATGCTGGAGTGAATATGGGTGTGAAAATGTCTTTTTGAGATACTAATTTCTATTCCTTTGGATATATGCCCAGAAGTAGGAATGCTAGGCCACATGGTAGTTCTATTTTTAATTTTTTGAGGAACTTGCATACTATTCTCCATAATGGATATAACAGTTTATATTCCTACCAGTGGTGTAAAAGTGTTCTGTTTTTCCACATTTTTGCCAACACTTATATCTTATCCTTTTGATTAATATGCATTCTCAAGGTGATATTTCATTGTGATTTGATTTGTATTTCTCTGATGATGTTGAGTACCTTTTCTTGTACCTGTTTGTTATTTGTATGTCTTTTTTTGGAAAAATGTTTATTTCTGTTATTTTACCTTTTAAAAATTATATTATTTATTATTTTGTTGTTGAATTGCATGGCTTTTTTTATATTTGGATATTAATATCTTCTGTGATAAGTGGTGTGTGGAAATACTTTCACCCATGCTGTTGCCTTTTCATTTTGTGGACTTTCTTAACTGTGCAGAAGCTTTTTGTTTGGGGCAGTCCCACTTGTTTATTTTTTATAATTTTGACTTTTGGTGTAAAATCAAAAACAAAATATAAGTAAATCCAATGTCAGGTAGACATTGGATTTTCTCCTGAGTTTTGCAGTTTGAGTTATTGATATCCAAACCTTTAATCTATTTTGAATTCAATGTTTATGGTGTAATATAGTGGCCTGGCTTCATGCTTAAATTTGTGGTTATTTAATATTTAATAAGCATCACTTATTGAAGACTGTCCTTTGTATGTCCATTGTATATTCTTGGCTACTTTGTTAAAAATTAATTGATAATATTGCATGGGTTTATTTCTTGGCTCTCTGTTCTGTTCCATTCATCAGTGTGTCACTTCAATACCAATATAATACTGTTTGGACTAGTGTAGTCTGTAGTTTGAATTCAAGAAGTGTGATGTCTCCGGCTCTATTCTTTTTTCTCAAGATTTCTATGGCTAGTCTAGCTCTTTTGTGGTTCCATACAAATACTAGGATTGTTATTTCTATTTCTGTGAAAAACACCATTGGGATTTTGATAGGGATGCATTGACTGAGGATCACTTTGGGCACAATAGACATTTTAAAAATATTGATTTTTCTCAATAAACAATCATTGAATATTTTAATAATGTTTTGTGTTCTTCAATTTCTTTCATCAAAGTTTAGTAGTTTCAGTGTACAGATTTTACCCTCCTTTGTTAAATTTATTCTTAAGTATTTTATTCTTTTTGATGCTACTGGAAATGGCAGTGCTATTTATACTTCTTCAGATAGTTCATTTTATTGCATAGAAATGCTGGGATTTTTGTATATTGAGTTTGTATCCTCAAATTTTACTGAATTTTTATATTCTAACAGTTTGTTGTTGGAGTCTTTAGGATTTTCTTTTTTTATTTAAATTTTTTTTAACATTTATTCAGTTTTGAGAGACAGAGGGAGACAGAGCATGAGCAGGAGAGGCAGAGAGAGAGGGAGACACAGAATCTGAAGCAGGATCCACGCTCTAAACTGTCAGCACAGTGCCTAACATGGAGCTCGAATTCACCACTGGTGAGATCATGACCTGAGCTGAAGTTGGCTGCTTAACCGACCGAGCCACCCAGGTTTCCCTAGGATTTTCTGTACATGAGATCATATCATCTTCAAACAGTAACAATTTTTCTTCTTTTTCAATGTATATGCCTCTTATTTATTTTTTCTTGCCTAATTGCTATGGCAATAATTTCCAATACTAAGCTGAATAAAAGTAGAAAATATGTGCATCCTTTTCTTGTTCTTGATCTTAGAGGAAAATCTTTCCACTCTCTTTGGCAAATACGCTGTTAGCATTGGACTTGTCATTTATAGTTTTTATTATGTTGGTATATATTCCCTGTATGGTCATTTTGTTGGCAAGTTTTTACCATGAAAGGACATTGAATTTGGCAGATGTTTTTATGCATCTACTGATAGGATCATATGGTTTTTATCCTTCATTTTGTTAATGTATATCACATTTATTGATTTGCATATGTTGAACATCCTAGGACTAAATCCCCCTTGGTGATGGTGTATGACCTTTTAATGTAATGTTGACTTTGGTGAATATATTTTGAATATTTCCACACCTAGGTTCATCAGAGATGTTGGCATGTAATGTTCTTTTCTTGTAGTGTCCTTTTCTGGTTTTTGTATCAGAGTAATGTTGGCATTGGAAAAATGAGTTTGGACGTATTCCTTTCTCTTCATTTTTTGAAAAGAGTTTGAAAAGGATTACTATAAATTCTTTTTAAAATATTTGGTAGAACTTGCCAGTGAAGCCATATAGTATTGGACTTTTCTTTTTTTGGCAGTTTTTTGATTACTAATTCATCTCCTTACTAGTAATTCATCTCATCATATTTTCTATTTCTTCATGATTCATTCTTGGGAAGTTGTATGTTTATAGGAATTTATCCATTTCTTCTGGGTTACCCAATTTATTGGTGTATAATTGTTCATAGAAGTCTGTTACTATCTTTTTTATAATTTGTGTTTTGTAATGTGTTCCCTGTTATTTGTTTTACTTGCATGGCTAGTAATGCATGGCTGAATGGTAAAATGCATGGCTGAATGGTAAAAACTAACAAACAAAACCCCAGTATATGCTTCCTATGAGAGACTTGTTTCAGCTTTCAGAAAACAGATGGCTTGAAAGAGAAGCAATGGAAAAAGATATTCCATAGAAATGTGAACCAAACAGAGAAGTGGCTATATTTACATTAAACAAAATAGGCCTAAGCCAAAGAATGTGACAAGAGACAAAGGAGGTCATTATATAATAAAAAGGGGTCATTTCATCAAGATGATATAACATTTTCAAATATTTATGCACCTAACATAAGAGCAACTAAATATATAAACCAAATACCAACTGATCAGAAAGTAGAAATAGAGACACACTACAAATAAGGAACTACCTAGAATGAATCATAAAAAAAAATCTGAATGAATCAACAATGAGTAAGACTGAAGTAATCATAAATCCTGAAACTAAGAAAAATGTAGGAACAGAGGGCTTCACTATTACACATTTAAAGAAAAATTAACCAAATCCACTTTAAAATCATTTTAAAAATTGAAAAGTAGTTAACACTTCCAAGTTCATTTTAGGAGGCCAGCATTACCTGGACATCAGAGATAGACAAAAGCACTGCAAGCAAAGAAATATACAGACCTGAATCCCTGATAGATATAGATGTAAAGTTTCTCAAGAAAATATTAGCGAACCACATTCAACAGCACAGTAAAAGGATCATTCATTATGATCTAGTGGGTTTTTCTGCCTAAGATGCAAAGATTAATCAACAATGGATACACCACATTAATAGAATGAAAAAAATCATGTGATCATCTCAGTAGATTAAAAAAAATCATTTGGCAAAATGCAACATTCTTTCATGATAAAAAGCACTCAAGGAGTTGAGTATAGAAGGAATGTTCCTCAGTGTAATAAAAGCTATATATGACAAGCTCACAGCTAATGTCATACCCAATGGTGAAAAGTTAAAAGCCTTTCTTCTAAGATCAAGAATAAGATGTAGATGCCCGCTGTCACCATTTCTATTGAACATAGTGATGGAAGTTATAACCATACCAATTTGTAAGAAAAAGAAATCAAAGGCATCCGTTTTGGAAAGCAAGAAGTAAAATTATCTGTTTGCAAATTATATGATCTTACATATAGAATATCCCTAAAGACTCCACCAAGAAACTGTTAGAACTCATAAATGACTTTGGTAATGTTATAGAATACAAAATCAATATATAGAAGAGTGGTATTTTTATACAGCAACAATGAAATGAGTTATCTGAAAGAGAAATTAAGAAAGAAATGTCATTTATCATAGCATTAAAAATACTTAGGAATAACATTGACAAGGAGATCAAAGACCTATACACTAAAAACTGTAAGACAGTGGTGAAAGAGAATGAGCAAGACACAAACATGTTGCACGATATCACATGTTCTTGTACCTGAAGAATTAATATTATGAAAATATTCATACTACCCAAAATGATCTACAGATTCAAATCAATTGCAATTAATATTCCAATGACATTTTCTATATAAATAGAAAAAAATTTTTCTAAAATTTATATATTATCACCAAAGACCCCCCCCAAGACCAAAGCAACCCTGAAAAAGAATAAAGCTGAGAGCATCACACTACCATATTTCAAGCTTTATTATAAATCTATATTAATAAAACCAGCATGGTACTGGTATGAAAGCAGGCACATAGATCAGTTGAATACAATAGAAAGCCCAGACATACACCCATGTGAAAATGTCCAACTAATTTTTGACAAGGGTGCCAAGAACTCACAATGGGGGAAAGTATAGTCTCTTTAATAAATGATGTTGGTACAACTGAATATCCATATTGCAAATGCATGAAACTAGACCCTATCTTACATTATTCACAAAAAATAACTTGAAATGGATCGAAGACTTAAACATAAGACCTTACCATAGAACTTATAGAACTTAAGGGAAAAGAACCTTGATATTGGCCTTTGTAATGATTTCTTGGATGAGATATCAAAAGAACAGGCAACAAAAATCTAAAATAAACAAGCAGGACTACATTAAAAGTTTGGTGCACAGTAAAATAATCAATTGAAAAGACAGCTTACAGAATGGGGGAAGATATTCACAAACCATACATCTGATAAAGGGCCAATATTCAAAATTATGAAGAACTCATATAACTCAATAGTAAAAAAAAAAAAACATAAATTAAAAATGGGCAATGAATTTGAATAGGTATTTCTCAAAGAGATGTACAAATATCCAATAGGGGTATGAAAAGGTACTTAACATCACTAATCATCAGGGAAATGCAAATGAAAAACCATGATGAGACGTCACCTCATACCTGTTAAGATGGTTATGATAAAAAAAAAAAAAGAGATAGGGGCGCCTGGGTGGCACAGTCAGTTGGGCATCCAACCTCGGCTTAGGTCATGATCTCACAGTTTGTGAGTTTGAGCCCCACATCAGGCTCTGTGCTGACAGCTAGAGCCTGGAGCCTGCTTCAGATTCTGTCTCCCTCTCTCTCTCTTTCTCTGCCCCTCCCCTGCTCACCCACTGGTGTGCTCTCTCTTTCTCAGAAATAAATAAACATTAAAAAAATTAAAAAAAAATAGAAAAGAGATCACAAATGTTGGCAAGGAGGTGAAGACAAGGGAACCCTTATATACCACTGGTGGGAATATCAAACAGTACAGCCATTATGGAAAACAGTATGGAAGCTCCTCAAAAAATTAAAAATTAAATTTTTATGATATGATCCAGCAATCCCCCTCCTGGTTATATATCTGAAGAAATTAAATCAGTACTTTACACCCAAGAAGTTGTACATTCATGTCCATTGCAGCATTAATCAGAATATCCAAGATATGGAAACAACATAAATATTCTTCCATGTATGAGTGGATAAAGAGAATGTGATAAAGATATATACAATGAAATATCATTCTTCCATAAAAAAGAAATCCTTCCATTTATGACTACATAGATGAATCTGGAGATCATTGTGCTAAGTGAAGTAAACCAGAAAGAGAAAAAACACTGTATAATATCACTTTTATGTGGAATATAAAAAACAAATACAAAAATCTCAACTTCACAGAAACAGAATTGTGGTTAACATGGGCTTGGGGAAGAGAGAAATAAGTTGATATAGGTCAAAAGGCCCAATATTTCAGTTAGAAGAAGAATATGTTCTGAGGATCTGATGTACAAAATGGGGACTATAGTCAGTAATATGGCATTATAAACTTGAAGTTGTTAAGAGTAGATCTTAAGCATTCTCATCAAAACCAACAAAAAGCAAAAACCCAGAATTGCCATTAGTATGTATATGATATGATCGAAATATTAATTATCTTGATCTTGGTAATCATTCTTCAATATATATGTATATCGAATGATCACATTGTACATGTTAAGTACATACAATTAAATTGTTTAAAAATGGTTGAGAAAAAAGAAGTCTTATATCGTACATACCAGGAAGAGAATTTTCCATGTATGATTTAGACTGAGAGGCCTACAGCCACTGTTATTACTACTTTTAGCAGTGCAAATTAAATAAGATATTGTGTAACTTTCAAAACTTTAAACATGGTTTGCAGAATTTTGGTGTCCTAATATTTGAAGTAATAACAAATCACAGAAAAACTTGAGCTGTGTTGAAGCATGACAATGGGAGTTTTGTGAATTACTGAATCTGATCCCATCTACATCCTATTGTGGACTGTTGCTATGATTAGGAGCCATACTTAATAAGTACATACCTATCAATAATTGCTATAAATGTAAATTAACTGAATTTCTCAAATAAAAGACATAGGGTTAATGAATAGGGGAAAAAAGAGACACATTTGTATACTGCCTACAAGAGACTCTTCTCAGAAGTAAAAACACACACATACAAAAAATGAAGAGATGGAAAAACAAAGAAAGATGCTGTAACTGTACCTATAACAGACAAAAAAGATTTTAAAACAAAGGCTGTAATAAAAGACAAAGAGAGGACATACATAATAATAAAAGGGCCAATCCAGCAAGAAGGCATAACATTTATAAATATATATGCATTTAATACAGAAACATCAAAATATATAGAGCAAATATAAATAGACCTAAAGGGACAAATTGACAGCAATATAATAATAGTAGGGAACACCCCACTATGTCAATGAATAGATTATCCAGACAGAAAATCAATAAGGATCAAGATAAGGATGTCCATTCTCCCTACTTTTATTCAACATAGTATTGGAAGACTTAGCCATAGCAATTAAGCAAGAAAAATAAATAAAAATCATCCCAATTAGGAAGAAGTAACTGTCACTATTTGTAGGTGACATACTGCATATAGAAAATCCTAAAGACTCCACCAAAAAACTATTAGAACTAACAAATGAATTCATTAAAGTTGCAAGATACAAAATTAATATACAGAAATCTGTTGTGTTTCTCTGTACTTATAATGAAATATCAGGAAGACTAATCAAGAAATGATATTATAGGGGTGCCTGGGTGGCTCAGTCTGTTAAGTGTCCAACTTTGGCTCAGGTCTTGAGCTCGTGGTTCATAAGTTCAAGCCCCACGTCAGATTCTGGTGCTGAAAGCTTAGAGCCTGGAGCCTTCTTCAAATTCTGTGTCTCCCTCTCTCTCTGCCCCTCCCTTGCTCAAGCTCTGTTTTTTTCTCTCTCAGAATTAAAAATAAACATTAAAAAAATGAAAAAAGAAAACAATATTATGTACAATTGCATCAGAAAAAATAACATACCTAGGAATAAATTTAACCAATAGATAAAATATTTCTACACTGAAATCTGTAAGAAGTTGAGGAAAGAAATTGAAGAAACAAATAACTGGGTAGATATTCTGTGCTCATGAATTGTAAGAATCAATATTGTTAAAATGTCCATACTGCCCAAAGAATTCTACAGATTCAGTTCAATACCTATCAAAATTCAACGTCATTTTCCACAGAACTAGAACAAATAATTCTAAATTTTTCAAGGAAACAAAAATGACCCTTAATGGCCAAAACAATCTTGAGCAAGAACAAAGGCAGAGACATTATGCTTTCTAATTTTAAACTATACTACAAAGTCTTTCCTTGAGCTGAGACATCCATCTTTCTGACATAGGTGCTCCTAGTTTTCTGGCCTTCTGACTCAGACTGAGATTTATACCACTGGCCTTCTAATTCTCAAGCCTTCAGACTCAAACTGAATTACACCCCTGTATTTCTTGGTTTCCTAGTTTGCAGATGGCAGACCATGGGACTTCTCAGCCTCCATAATTACAAAGATGGCAGAGTAGGAGGACCCTGACCTCACCTTGTACCACATTTACAATTACATATCATCCACATCCAAGTTAGTAAAACCAGGGAGTGATCCAAAGGCTATCAGAACAAACTTCACAACTAAATATAGGGAAGAAACTGCATCTGAAAGGTTAGGAAATTCAGAAAAGCAGGGAGAGGTTGCCTGCAGGAGAGAGGGAGCTGCACATGCAGAGAGGGCAGGGAAATGGGCCCTGACGCCAGGGAGCACACATGGGGAAGTCTATTCTTCCAGCCCCAGAGGGGCTGAACTTTTGTTGTAAAACAAGTGGACTTGGAGTTTGAAGCTTTAAAAGCTGACTCAGCATTGGGAGATGGGAGGGAAAGTGACAGCTGTGTCAGTGTCTTTGAAGAGACAAGCAGCCTGCACACAGAGAGGTTACATAAAAACAGCACTTTACACAACATCAGGGGGCAAACAGGAGACAGATCTGTTCATACAGATTTTGGAGTGTGTTGGGGGACTTCACTGAAAATGAGGGTGCTGTCAGGCACCATTTTTCTTCCCACCCCTCAGCATAAACACAGAGCCACCTGTAGTATTTGGGACTGCACAGATACTTTTTGCCTTCACCCAGGACTCAGGGCAAATCTTGTTAAATCTGTGTGTGCACCCAGACCACTTCCAGGTGCATAGCTGCTGCAATGTGACTGGCCCAGCTGCTACATCAGATGCAGCATGTTCCCAGCCATCATCATATGCTGGCCCAAGCCACTTCAAGCCATTATTACACACCACAACCAGCCATGCATTCCTGGCAACCCTGGCACACATCCCCCAACCACCACAGCACTTTGGGGGATCTGGCATAGGACTAGTGGCCCAACACAAAATTTGCTAACACTTCTGCCCTGCTCTTAAGTTCCTTGGTGGGCATGTTCCTCAGAGCTGGCTTGCCTGCATTCCCACTAAGAACATAGAGAGCAAGCACAGCCACAACAGGCAGAGGATCAGTGCAGAGGACTGCATCAAAAACAACAGTGACTCAGACAGAACGACAGGGAAAAAGCCACACACATAGGACTGTCTCCTGAAGTGTCAGTTTCTGGTGAACTGGGGACATTGCACTGGAGGGCATTCCAGGACCTCCTATTCATAAAGTCATTACTTTCAAGAGAAGAAGTCACAGCTGACTTATCACACATAAACAGACCCAGAGATGTAGACAAAATGAAGAGACAGGGAAATTTATCCCAAGTTAAAGAACAGGACAAAGCCACAGTTAGAGTTCTAAGTGAAACAAATATAAGTAACATGGCTAATAGAGAATATAAAACAATGATCACAATGATACTCCCTAGACTTGAGAAAAGAATGGAAGACATGAGTGAGACCCTTAACACAGAGATAAGAAATAACATAGTAGAGATAAAGGACTCAATACATGAAATGAGGAACACACTTGATGGAATGAACAAGATGAGAGAAGAAGAAGAGAAATGAATTAGTGACCAAGAAGATAGAGTAATGGAAAGTATTCAACTTGAATAGAAGAGAGAAAAGACAATTACACAAATGAGAATAAACTTAGGAAACTCAGTGAGTCCCTAAAACATAATAACATTTGCAATATAGGAGTCCTAGAAGAAGAGAGAAAAGGGAGCAGAAAATTTATTTGAAGAAATACTAGCTAAAAACTTCCCTAATCTGGGGAAGGAAACAGATATCCAGATCCAAGAGGCACAAAGGACTCATAAACAAAAGCATACATACACCATAACATATTATAATTACGTTTGCAAAATACAGAGATAAAGAAAAAATCTTAAAAGCAACAAGACAGAATAAGTCAGTAACTTACAAGGGAAAACACATAAGGATAGCAGGAGATTTTTCAATAGAATCTTGGCAAGTCAGAAGGGAGACAGAAGGCATGATATATTCAAGAAGCCACATGGAAAATATCTGCAGCCACAACTACTATTCCCAGCAAGGCTATCACTCAGAATAGAAGGAAAGACAAAGAGTTTCTCAGACAAGCAAAAGCTAAAGGAGCTCATGACCACTAAACCAGCCCTGCAAGAAATATTAAAGGGGACTCTGGAAAGAAGAGATCAAAAGGGACAATATAAAGTTGGGAAACAAAAAAGCAGTAAAAATGAATATTTCTATAAAAATGTCAAAGAACTCACACCAAAAAGGGTATAAAATATAATAATACATACCTAAAATGTGGGGAGGAGAGGAGAAAATAATGAGTTCAAACTTAAACAGCCATCAACTTAATATAGACTGTTATATGCAAAAAAGTTTATATACAAACCTAATGGTAACCATATATAAAACAACTAAACATGCAAAGAATAAAAAGAAATCCAAATATATCCCTAAAGAAAATCAGCAAAACATGAATGTGAGAAAGACAAGAAAGCATCAGGGAAAATCTTCAGAAAAAAAATCACAAACAGGTAATAAAATGACAATAAATACATATCTATCAATAATTACTCTGAATGTAAACAGACTAAATGCTCCAATAAAAAGAGATAGGGTGTCATAATGGATAAAAAAAGAGACTCATTTATATGCTACCTAAAGAGACCAATATTAGACCTAAAGACACCTGCAGATTGAAAGTGAGGGGATGGGGAAACATCTACCATGCAAATGAATGTTAAAAGAAAGCTAGAGTAGGAATACTTATATTGGACAAACTAGACTTTATTTTTTTTATGAAAAAATTTAAATGTTTATTTATTTTTGAAAGAGAGAGAGAGAGAGAGAGAGAGACTGAGCATGAGCAGGGGTAGGGCAAAGAGAGAGTGAGACAGAATCTAAAGCAGTCTCCAGGCTCTCAGCTGCCAGCCCAGAGCCTGATGCAAGGCTTGAACCCACCAACCATGAGATTGTGACATGAAGTGAAGTTGGACAAACTACACTTTAAAACAAAGACTGTAACAAGAGAGAAGACAGATACTAGATTATCATAAAAGGGACAATCCAACAACCCAAGTACACAAACAGCTAATAACAAACATAAAGGAACATATTGATAATAACACAATAATACTAGGGGACTTTAACACCCCAGTTACATCAATGGACAGATCATCTAAACAGAAAATAAAAGAGGAATCATTGTCTTTGTAAATTTTTTATTAATTTTTTTTACATTTATTTATTTTTGAGAAACAGAGTGAGACAAAGCATGAGCTGGAGAGGGGCAGAGAGAGAAGGAGGCACAGAATCTGAAGCAGGCTCCAGGTTCTAAGCAAGCGGTCAGCACAGAGCCTGATGCAGGGCACGAACCCATGAACTGTGAGGTCATGACCTGAGCTGAAGTCAGATCCTCAACAGACTGAGCCACCCAGGCGCCCCGAAACATTGGCTTTGAATGACACACTTGAACAGATGGATTTAACAGATGTATTCAGAACATTCCACCCTAAAACATCAGAATTATTTTCAATTGCACATGGAATATTCTCCATAATAGTTCACATATTAGCCCACAAAACAAATCTCAATAAATTCAAGAAAATCAAAATACTACCATGTGTATGTTGAGTATAAGGCTATGAAAATAGAAGTCAACTGTAAGAAAAAATCTGGAAAGACCACAAATATGTGGAGACTAAATAATATGCTACTGAGCCATAAATGGGTGAACCATCAAATAAACAAGGAATAAAAATTGCATGGAATCAAGTGAAAATGAAAAAAAAAACCAGTCTAAATAAAACATTTGGGATACAGCAAAAGTGGTTCTAGGAAGGATGTATATCACAATACAGGCCTATATCAGGAAGAAAGAAAAATCTTAACCTAATATTACACCTAAAGGAGCTAGAAAAAGAACAACGAATGGAGCCTAAAGCCGGTAGAAAGAAGGAAATAAAGATTTGAGCAGAAATAAATGAAATAGAACTAAAAACAAACAAACAAACAAACACCGTAGAACAGATCAATGAAACCAGCAGCTGGTTCTTTGAATAAATCAACAATATTGATAAAACTCTAGAGAAACTTAACAAGATAAAAGAGAAAGGATTCAGTAAGTAAAATCACAAATGACAGAAAAATACATAATAATCAACACCACAGAAATACAAATGATCATAAGCAAATATATAAAAAAAAACTATATGTCAAAAAATTGGACAACCTAGAAGAAATGGATAAATTCCTAGAAACATAAACTATCAAAACTGAAACACACACACACAAAATAGAAAACTTGAACAGATCAATAACCAGCCAAGAAATTGAATCAATAATAAAAAACTCACAACAAACAGAAGTCCAGAAACAGCTGTCTTCATAGGCAAATTCTACCAAATATTTAAAGAAGAGTTAATACCTATTCTCAAACTATTCCAAAATATAGAAGAGGAAGTAAAACTTCCAAATTCGTTTTATGAGGACAACATTACTCTGATACCTAAACCAGATAACGACACCATTGAAAAAGAGAGCTACAGGCAAATATCCCTGATGAACACAGATGCAAAAATTCTCAACAAAATACTAGCAAACAGAATTCAAAAATACATTTAAAAATCAGCGTGATCAAGTGGGTTATATTCTTGGGTTACAAGTGTGGTTCAATATTTGTGAATCAATCAGCATGATGCATTGATGTCAATAAGAGAGAAGATAAGAACAATGTGATCATTTCATTAGATGCAGAAAAAGTATTTGACAAAGTACAGTAGGCATTCATGATAAAAACCCTCAAAAAGGGAGGTTTAGAGGGAACATACTTAAAAATAATAAAGACTATATATGAAAAACACACAGCTAGCATTATACCCAATGGGGAAAAACTGAGATCTTTTCCCCTAAGGTTAAGAACAAGACAAGGATGTCCACTCTAAACACTTTATTCAACACAGGACTGGAAGTCCTAGCCACAGCAATCAGACAACAAAAAGAAATGAAAGGCATCTAGATCAATAAGGAGGAAGTAAAACTTTCACTGTTTGCAGATGGCATGACACTATATAGAGAAAACTTGCAAGACTCCACCAATAAAATTGCTAGAACTGAGACACGGATTAAGTAAAGCCACAGGATACAAAACTCACTGAATTTTTATACACCAATAATTAAACAGCAGAAAGAGAAATTAAGAAAGCAATCCTATTTATAATTGCATCAAAATATAATAAGATAATTAGGAATAAACCTAACCGAAGAGGTGAAAGATGTGTATTCTGAATATTATAAAACACTGGTGAAAGAAACTGAAGTTGACACCAAGAAATGGAAAGACATTTCATGCTCGTGGATTGGAAGAACGAATATTGTTAAAAAGTCTATACTGCCCCAAACATATGCATTTAATGCAATATCTGTCCAAATACCTATAGCATTTTTTTCACAGAACTAAAACAAACAATCCTAAAATTTGTATGGAACCACAAAAGACCCCAAATAGCCAAAGCAATCTTGAAAAAGAAAAGGAAAGCTAGAGGCATAGCAATTCTAGACTTCAAATTAAATTACAAAGCTGTAGTGATCAAAACAATGTGGTATTGGGACAAAAACAGACACATAGATCAATGGAACAGTATAGAAAACCCAGAAGTGAACCCACACCTGTATGGTCATTTAATCTTTGACAAAGCAAGAAAGAATATCCAATGGAAAAAAAAGTCTTTTCAAAAAATTGTATTGTGAAAACTGGACAGTAAAATGCAAAGATTTAAACTGGACCACTTTTGTACGGCATACACAAAAATAAATTAAAAATGGATTAAAGACCTAAATGTGAGACATAAAACCATCAAAATCCTAGAGGAGAACATAGGCAGTAATCTGTTTGACATTGGCTATAGTAACTTCTTATTAGACACATCTCCTGAGGCAAGGGAAACAAAAGCAAAAATAAACTATTGGTACTATATCAAAATAAAAAGTCTATGCACAGTGAGGGAATCAATTAACAAAACTAAAAGACAAAACCTATAGCATGGGATAAGGTATTTGCAAATGGCACATTTGATAAAGGATTAGTATCTAAAATATATAAAGAACTTACACAATTCAACACCCAAGAAACAAATAATCCAATTAAAAAATGGGCAAAAGACATGAACATACATTTATCCAAAGAAGACATCCAGATGGGTAACAGACACATGAAAAGATGCTAATCATCACTTATCAGGGAAATGCAAATCAAAAGTATAAGATACCACATCACCCCTGCCAGAATGACTAAAATGAACAAAAGAAACAACAGGTGTTGGTGAGGATGTGGAGAAAAAGGACAATTGTGCACTGTTGGTGGGAATACAAACTGGTGCAGCCACTCTGGAAAACAAAAGTTAAAAATAGAAAATGTAGAAAGTTGGAGCACTTGGGTGGCTCAGTTAGTTGAGTGTCCAACTCTTGATTTCAGGTCAGGTCATGATGTCACGGTTTGTGAGTTTGAACCTCAGGCTCTAGGCTGACAGTGTGGAGCCTGCTTGGGATTCTTTCTCTCTCCTTCTCTCTATGGCCCTCCCCTGCTCAGGTGCACTCCATTTCTTTCTCTCGGTCTCTCTCTGTCTCTCTCAAAATAAATAAATAAAAGTTCAAAACAAAGAAAGTTAAAAGTAGAACTGACTTCAAAAGTTAAAAATATAGTAATCTACAACCCAGCAATTGCAGTATTGAGTATTTAACCAAAGAATACAAGAACATTAATTCAAAGGGGGTACATGCACCCCTTTATTTATAGCAGCATTATTTACAGTAGCCCAGATAGGAATCAGCCAACATATCCATCAATTGATGAATGGATAAGTGGTGTGTGTGTGTGTGTGTGTGTGTGTGTGTGTGTGTATCTATATCTATATGTCTGTCTAATCTCAGAGGGGAGGTGGGAGGGGGGATGAGTTAAATAGGTGATGAGGATTAAGGGGTGCACTTGTCATGTGAGCACACGTTGAAGTATGGAAGTGTTGAATCACTATATTGTACACCTGAAGCTAATATAACCCTATAGGTTATGTAACTAGAATTAAAATAGAAACTTAAACCTATACCACAAATCTTAAGTAATCAAAAAAGTGCAGTATTTGCACAAAAATAGGCACATAGATTAATGGGACAGAATAGAAAGCCCAGAAATAAATCCATGTATATAAGTGATTAATGGATTTTCAATAAAAGAAACAAGAATATGTAGTGAGAAAAGGACAATTTCTTCAATTATCTAATTGGCCTATTAATTAGGCCAATTAATAATCATAAAACGGACTCTAAGTGTTCAAGGAAAGGAAGAGTAGCACATTTCTCACTTTAAATCAAAAATCAGGGGGTTCCGGAAGATGGCGGCATAGGAGGACGCGGGGCTCACAGCGCGTCCTGCCGATCACTTAGATTCCACCTACACCTGCCTAAAGAACCCAGAAAACCGCCAGAGGATTAGCAGAAGGGAGTCTCCGGAGTCAAGCGCAGACTAGAGGCCCACGGAAGAGGGTAGGAAGGGCGGCGAGGCGGTGCGCGCTCCACGGACTGGCGGGAGGGAGCCGGGGCGGAGGGGCGGCTCGCCGGCCAAGCAGAGCCCCCGAGTCTGGCTGGCAAAAGCGGAGGGGCCGGACGGACTGTGTTCCGACAGCAAGCGCGACTTAGCGTCTGGGAGGTCATAAGTTAACAGCTCTGCTCGGAAAGCGGGAAGGCTGGAGGACAAAGGGAGGGAGAGCTGCTGAGCCCCCTGACGGCAGAGCTCAGCTTGGCGGGGAACAAAGGCGCCAGCGCCATCTCCCCCGCCCATCCCCCAGCCAAAATCCCAAAGGGAACCAGTTCCTGCCAGGGAACTTGCTCGCTCCGCGCAAACACCCAACTCTGCTTCAGCGGAGCCAAACCTCCGGCAGCGGATCTGACTCCCTCCCGCTGCCACGGGGCTCCTCCTGAAGTGGATCACCTAAGGAGAAGCGAGCTAAGCCTGCCCCTCCAGCCCCCGTGCACCTTGCCTACCCACCCCAGCTAATACGCCAGATCCCCAGCAACACAAGCCTGGCAGTGTGCAAGTAGCCCAGACGGGACACGCCACCCCACAGTGAATCCCGCCCCTAGGAGAGGGGAAGAGAAGGCACACACCAGTCTGACTGTGGCCCCAGCAGTGGGGTGGGGGCAGACATCGGGTCGGACTGCGGCCCCGCCCACTAACTCCAGTTATACACCACAGCACAGGGGAAGTGCACTGCAGGTCCTCACCACGCCAGGGACTCTCCAAAATGACCAAACGGAAGAATTCCCCTCAGAAGAATCTCCAGGAAATAACAACAGCTAATGAACTGATCAAAAAGGATTTAAATAATATAACAGAAAGTGAATTTAGAATAATAGTCATAAAATTAATCGCTGGGCTTGAAAACAGTATACAGGACAGCAGAGAATCTCTTGCCACAAAGATCGAGGGACTAAGGAACAGTCACGAGGAGTTGAAAAACGCTTTAAACAAATTGCAAAACAAAATGGAATCCACGATGGCTCGGCTTGAAGAGGCAGAGGAGAGAATAGGTGAACTAGAAGATAAAGTTATGGAGAAAGAGGAAGCTGAAAGAAAGAGAGATAAAAAAATCCAGGAGTATGAGGGGAAAATTAGAGAACTAAGTGATACACTAAAAAAAATAATATACGCATAATTGGTATCCCAGAGGAGGAAGAGAGAGGGAAGGGTGCTGAAGGGGTACTTGAACAAATTATAGCTGAGAACTTCCCTGAACTGGGGAAGGAAAAAGGCATTGAAATCCAAGAGGCACAGAGAACTCCCTTCAGACGTAACTTGAATCGATCTTCTGCACGACATATCATAGTGAAACTGGCAAAATACAAGGATAAAGAGAAAATTCTGAAAGCAGCAAGGGATAAACGTGCCCTCACATATAAAGGGAGACCTATAAGACTCGTGACTGATCTCTCTTTTGAAACTTGGCAGGCCAGAAAGGCTTGGCACGATATCTACAGTGTGCTAAACAGAAAAAATATGCAGCCGAGAATCCTTTATCCAGCAAGTCTGTCATTTAGAATAGAAGGAGAGATAAAGGTCTTCCCAAACAAACAAAAACTGAAGGAATTTGTCACCACGAAACCAGCCCTACAAGAGATCCTAAGGGGGATCCTGTGAGACAAAGTACCAGAGACATCACTACAAGCATAAAACATACAGACATCACAATGACTCTAAACCCATATCTTTCTATAATAACACTGAATGTAAATGGATTAAATGCGCCAACTAAAAGACATAGGGTATCAGAATGGATAAAAAAACAAGACCCATCTATTTGCTGTCTACAAGAGACACATTTTAGATCTGAGGACACCTTTAGATTGAGAGTGAGGGGATGGAGAACTATTTATCATGCTCCTGGAAGCCAAAAGAAAGCTGGAGTAGCCATACTTATATCAGACAAACTAGACTTTAAATTAAAGGCTGTAACAAGAGATGAAGAAGGGCATTATATAATAATCACAGGGTCTATCCACCAGGAAGAGCTAACTATTATAAATGTCTATGCGCCAAATACCCGAGCCCCCAGATATATAAAACAATTACTCATAAACATAAGCAACCTTATTGATAAGAATGTGGTCATTGCAGGGGACTTTAACACCCCACTTACAGAAATGGATAGATCATCTAGACACACAGTCAATAAAGAAACAAGGGCCCTGAATGATACATTGGATCAGATGGACTTGACAGATATATTTAGAACTCTGCGTCCCAAAGCAACAGAATATACTTTCTTCTCGAGTGCACATGGAACATTCTCCAAGATAGATCATATACTGGGTCACAAAACAGCCCTTCATAAGTTTACAAGAATTGAAATTATACCATGCATACTTTCAGACCACAATGCTATGAAGCTTGAAATCAACCACAGGAAAAAGTCTGGAAAACCTCCAAAAGCATGGAGGTTAAAGAACACCCTACTAACGAATGAGTGGGTCAACCAGGCAATTAGAGAAGAAATTAAAACATATATGGAAACAAACGAAAATGAAAATACAACAATCCAAACGCTTTGGGATGCAGCGAAGGCAGTCCTGAGAGGAAAATACATTGCAATCCAGGCCTATCTCAAGAAACAAGAAAAATCCCAAATACAAAATCTAACAGCACACCTAAAGGAAATAGAAGCAGAACAGCAAAGGCAGCCTAAACCCAGCAGAAGAAGAGAAATAATAAAGATCAGAGCAGAAATAAACAATATAGAATCTAAAAAAACTGTAGAGCAGATCAACGAAACCAAGAGTTGGTTTTTTGAAAAAATAAACAAAATTGACAAACCTCTAGCCAGGCTTCTCAAAAAGAAAAGGGAGATGACCCAAATAGATAAAATCATGAATGAAAATGGAATGATTACAACCAATCCCTCAGAGATACAAACAATTATCAGGGAATACTATGAAAAATTATATGCCAGCAAATTGGACAACCTGGAAGAAATGGACAAATTCCTAAACACCCACACTCTTCCAAAACTCAATCAGGAGGAAATAGAAAGCTTGAACAGACCCATAACCAGCGAAGAAATTGAATCGGTTATCAAAAATCTCCCAACAAATAAGAGTCCAGGACCAGATGGCTTCCCAGGGGAGTTCTACCAGACATTTAAAGCAGAGATAATACCTATCCTTCTCAAGCTATTCCAAGAAATAGAAAGGGAAGGAAAACTTCCAGACTCATTCTATGAAGCCAGTATTACTTTGATTCCTAAACCAGACAGAGACCCAGTAAAAAAAGAGAACTACAGGCCAATATCCCTGATGAATATGGATGCAAAAATTCTTAATAAGATACTAGCTAATCGAATTCAACAGCATATAAAAAGAATTATTCACCATGATCAAGTGGGATTCATTCCTGGGATGCAGGGCTGGTTCAACATTCGCAAATCGATCAACGTGATACATCACATTAACAAAAAAAAAGAGAAGAACCATATGATCCTGTCAATCGATGCAGAAAAGGCCTTTGACAAAATCCAGCACCCTTTCTTAATAAAAACCCTTGAGAAAGTCGGGATAGAAGGAACATACTTAAAGATCATAAAGGCCATTTATGAAAAGCCCACAGCTAACATCATCCTCAACGGGGAAAAACTGAGAGCTTTTTCCCTGAGATCAGGAACACGACAGGGATGCCCACTGTCACCGCTGCTGTTTAACATAGTGCTGGAAGTTCTAGCCTCAGCAATCAGACAACAAAAGGAAATCAAAGGCATCAAAATTGGCAAAGATGAAGTCAAGCTTTCGCTTTTTGCAGATGACATGATATTATACATGGAAAATCCGGTAGACTCCACCAAAAGTCTGCTAGAACTGATACATGAATTCAGCAAAGTTGCAGGATACAAAATCAATGTGCAGAAATCAGTTGCATTCTTATACACTAACAATGAAGCAACAGAAAGACAAATGAAGAAACTGATCCCATTCACAATTGCACCAAGAAGCATAAAATACCTAGGAATAAATCTAACCAAAGATGTAAAAGATCTGTATGCTGAAAACTATAGAAAGCTTATGCAGGTAATTGAAGAAGATATAAAGAAATGGAAAGACATTCCCTGCTCATGGATTGGAAGAATAAATATTGTCAAAATGTCAATACTACCCAAAGCTATCTACACATTCAATGCAATCCCAATCAAAATTGCACCAGCATTCTTCTCGAAACTAGAACAAGCAATCCTAAAATTCATATGGAACCACAAAAGGCCCCGAATAGCCAAAGTAATTTTGAAGAAGAAGACCAAAGCAGGAGGCATCACAATCCCAGACTTTAGCCTCTACTACAAAGCTGTCATCATCAAGACAGCATGGTATTGGCATAAAAACAGATACATAGACCAATGGAATAGAATAGAAACCCCAGAACTAGACCCACAAACGTATGGCCAACTCATCTTTGACAAAGCAGGAAAGAACATCCAATGGAAAAAAGACAGTCTCTTTAACAAATGGTGCTGGGAGAACTGGACAGCAACATGCAGAAGGTTGAAACTAGACCACTTTCTCACACCATTCACAAAAATAAACTCAAAATGGATAAAGGACCTGAATGTGAGACAGGAAACCATCAAAACCTTAGAGGAGAAAGCAGGAAAAGACCTCTCTGACCTCAGCCGTAGCAATCTCTTACTCGGCACATCCCCAAAGGCAAGGGAATTAAAAGCAAAAGTGAATTACTGGGACCTTATGAAGATAAAAAGCTTCTGCACAGCAAAGGAAACAACCAACAAAACTAAAAGGCAACCAACGGAATGGGAAAAGATATTTGCAAATGACACATCGGACAAAGGGCTAGTATCCAAAATCTATAAAGAGCTCATCAAACTCCACACCCGAAAAACAAATAACCCAGTGAAGAAATGGGCAGAAAACATGAATAGACACTTCTCTAAAGAAGACATCCGGATGGCCAACAGGCACATGAAAAGATGTTCAACGTCGCTCCTTATCAGGGAAATACAAATCAAAACCACACTCAGATACCACCTCACGCCAGTCAGAGTGGCCAAAATGAAGAAATCAGGACACTATAGATGCTGGAGAGGATGTGGAGAAACAGGAACCCTCTTGCACTGTTGGTGGGAATGCAAATTGGTGCAGCCACTCTGGAAAGCAGTGTGGAGGTTCCTCAGAAAATTAAAAATAGACCTACCCTATGACCCAGCAATAGCACTGCTAGGAATTTATCCAAGGGATACAGGAGTACTGATGCATAGGGGCACCTGTACCCCAATGTTTATAGCGGCACTCTCAACAATAGCCAAATTATGGAAAGAGCCTAAATGTCCATCAACTGATGAATGGATAAAGAAACTGTGGTTTATATACACAATGGAATACTACGTGGCAATGAGAAAAAATGAAATATGGCCTTTTGTAGCAACATGGATGGAACTGGAGAGTGTGATGCTAAGTGAAATAAGCCATACAGAGAAAGACAGATACCATATGGTTTCACTCTTATGTGGATCCTGAGAAACATAACAGAAACCCATGGGGGAGGGGAAGGAAAAAAAAAAAAAAAAAGAGGTTAGAGTGGGAGAGAGCCAAAGCATTAGAGACTGTTAAAAACTGAGAACAAACTGAGGGTTGATGGGGGGTGGGAGGGAGGGCAGGGTGGGTGATGGGTATTGAGGAGGGCACCTTTTGGGATGAGCACTGGGTGTTGTATGGAAACCAATTTGACAGTAAATTTCATATATTAAAAAATAAAAAATAAAAAAAATAAAAAAAAATAAATAAATCAAAAATCAAAAGTTTAAATCAAAAGTTGTGTTGGGAAAACTGGACCACTATCTTATACCGTATACCAAAATTAACTAAAAATGGGTTTGAGACTTGAATGTAAAACATAAAACCATAAACTCTTAGAATAAAACATGGGTGATAAACTCCTTGATAAAAGTCTAAGTGACGTTTCTTTGAATCTGACTGCAAAGGCATTGGAAGCAAATGCAAAAATAAATGGGACTACATCAAACTAGGAAGTTTCTGCACAGTGAAGGAAGCTGACAACAACAAGTGACTGAATGGCATAAGATATTTGCAAATCATATATGTAATAAGGGACTAATATCTAAAAGTATATGAAGATACTTAAAATTCAATACGAATAACAAAGCTAAGGAATCTGACTAAAAAATGAACAGAGTATCTGAATAGACATTTTATTTTAAGGAAGACCCATATGGCCAACAGGTACATGAAAAGATGTTCTATATCACTAATCATCAGGAAAATGTAAATCACTACCATAACGAGATATCACCTTACACCTGTTGAAATGGCTCTTATCAAAAAGAAAAGAAATAAGTTTTGGTGAGGATGTGAAGAAAGGGAACTCTCATGCACTGTTGGTGGGAATGTAAATTGGAGAAGCCACTATTGAAAACAGCATGGAGTTTTCTCAAAAAATTAAAAATAGAGCTACTATATGATCCATTAATTCCACTATAGGCATACTTCATTTTATTGTGCTTTACTGTGCCTCACAAATACTTTATGTTCTACAAATTGTAGTTTTGTGACAACCCTGTGTCAAGCAAATCTATCAGCACCATTTTTCCGACAGCATTTGTTCACTTCCTGTCTCTGTGTCACATAGTGTTAATTCCCACAATATATCAAACTTTTTCATTATTCATATGTTTGTTATGAGGATCTGTGATTAGTGATCTTAGATTTTAGCATTCTAATTGTTTGGAGTGACACAAACTGCGGTCATATAGATAGTGAACTTAATGTTTTTTTGTGTTCTGAATTCCCCACCAACCAGCAATTCCCCCATCTCTCTCCCTCTCTTTGGACCTCCCTATGGCCTGAGACATAACAGTGCTGAAATTAGGCCAATTAATAATCATAAAACGGACTCTAAGTGTTCAAGGAAAGGAAGAGTAGCACATTTCTCACTTTAAATCAAAAGCTGGAAATGATTAAGCTTACTGAGGAAAGTATGATCAAAGCTGACATAGATAAAAACTTAGGCCTCTTTAGCCAAACAGCCAGGTTCTGAATACAAATATAAAGTTCTTGAAGGAAATTAAAAGTACTACTTCAGTGTATAGCCATGCTAAAAAAGTGAAACAGCCTTATTGCTGTTAGTGGTCTGAATAGAAGATCAAACCAGCTACGCTATTCACTTAAACCAAAGCATAATCCAGAGCAAAGTCCTAAGACTCTTCAATTCTCTGAAAGCTGAGAGAGGTAAGGAAGCTGCAGAAGAAAATTCTGAAGGCAGCAGAAGTTGACTTATGAAGTTTAAGGAAAAGAAACCATCTCCATAACATAAAAGCACAGGGTGAAGCAGCAAGTGCTAAGAGAGGAACTGTAGCGATTTATCCAGATCTAGCTAAGATAATTAATTAGGGTGGCTACACTAAATGACAGATTTTCAATTAGACAAAACAGCCTTTTATTGGAAGATGTCACTTAGGACTTTTGTAGCTAGAGGAGAAGTCAGTGCTGGGGTTTGAAGCTTCAAACAACAAGCTGATTTTCTTGCTAGGGGTGAATGCAGGTGGTGACTTTAAGTTGAATCCAATGCTTATTTACCATTCTGAAAATCCTCTGCCTGCACTTTATGCTGTAAATGGAACAACAAAGTCTGTATGACAGCACATATTTTTACAATATGATTTACTGTATATTTTAAAGCCCACTGTTGCAACCTAGTGCCAGGAAAAAAAAGTTCCTTTCAAAATATAAAACCAAATAAAATATTATGCTCATTGACAATGCACCTCATCACCCAAAAACTCTGGTGGAGATTTACAAAGATTAATGTTTTCACACCTGCTAACACATCCATTTTTCAGCCTGTAGATCAAGGAGTAATTTCCACCTTTAAGAATTATTACATAAGAAGTACATTTTGTAAGGCTAACACTGACATAGATTGTGATTCTTCTATGGATCTGGGCAAAGTAAATTGAGTCTCTTATGGAAAGGACTCACCATTCTAGATGTCAGTAAGAACATTTGTGATTCATGGTAATAAGTCAAAATAACAACATAAACAGAAGTTTGGAAGAGGTTGAGTTCAATTCTCAGGTGTAGGTCTTAAAAGTTGGAGTGCCAGTTGTGTAGTTAAAACCCTTTGGAGTGCCTGAATGGTTCAGTCGGTTAAGTGTTTGATTTTTGATTTTGGTTCAGGTCATGATCTCATGGTTCATGATTATCAAGACCCTTCCTTGTTGGGCTTTATGCTAACAGAATGGAGCCTGCTTGGAATTCTCTTTCTCCCTCTCTCTCTGCCCCTCCCCTGCATGATCATGCTCGCTCTCTCTCAAAATAAACATTAAAAAAATACCCTAAAAAACTTTGATCTTCAGGGAGAAGCTTGGGTTTTGAACTCCCTCCAGATTGTGAGTCACCATGCTCAGGGTGGGGTTTACAACCAGATTGTGTATCAGCCTTTCTACCCACTTTGATGTGCATATTTTCCTCATCACCTGATGTGTGTGAGTTGCTCAGCTAGCTTTTGGCTTTTTTTTCCAGAGGAAATTGTTATATATATATAGCTGTAGAAAGGAAGAAAGGAGTACATGACACTCTTACATTGACATCTCGAGCTGGAACCGTCTATTATTTGATTGCTGCTATTTCTGTCTTCAGTTCTGTCAGTGTTTGCCTTGTTTTATTTTATTTTATTAATTTATTTTATTTTTTTTTAGTTTAGAGAGAGAGAGAGAGCACAATCAGGAGAGAGGGACAGAGGGAGAGAGAGCAAGAAACTCAAGCAGGCTCTATGCTCAACATGCAGCCCAATGTGAGGCTTGATCCCACAACCCTGGGATTATGACCTGAGCTTAAATCAAGAGCCAGGCACCCATATCACTGTTTGCTTGAATATATACATGCTCTGACGTTGGCTGCATATAAATTATTGTTGAATCATCATGGTGAATTGACCCTTTTATTTTTGTCCTTCGTTATCTCTTGTGGTGGTTTTTGAATTAAAGTGTGCTTTGTCTGATATAAGTGTAGCCACCCTGATCTCTTTTGGTTCCCATCTGCATGAAATACATTTTTTTCATCTTTTAAAATTCAGTATATGTATGGGCTTAAATCTAAGCCTCTTATAGGCCGAATATAGTGGAATTATTTTTTTGTCCATTCATTCTATGTATTTTGATTAAGGTGTTTGATCCAGTTACATTATTTTATTTTATTTTATTTTATTTTATTTTATTTTATTTTATTTTATTTTATTTTATTTTATTTTATTATCTTTTATTTTATTATTTTATTTTAAATCCAGGGTAGTTAACATATAGTGTAATAATGATTTCAGGAGTAGAATTTAGTGATTCATCACTTATGTATAACACCCAGTACTCATCCCAATGATTGCTTTCCTTAATGCCCATCACCCATTTAGCCCATCCCCCACCCACCCAACATCCCACCAGCAACCCTCTTCTATGTACCTAAGAGTCTCTTATGGTTTGTTTCCCTCTCTATTTTTATCTTATTTTTCCTTCTCTTCCCCTATGTTCATCTGTTTTGTTTCTTGAATTCCACATATGAGTGAAGTCATATGATATTTGTCCTTCTCTGATTGACTTATTTCACTTAGCATAATACACTCTAGTTCCATCCACATTGTTGCAAATGGCAAGATTTCATTCCTTTTGACTTCCAAGTAATATTCCATTGTATTTATATACCACATCTTCTTTATCCATTCATCAGTCAATGGACATTTGGGCTCTTTCCATACCCTGGCTATTGCCAACAGTGGTGCTATAAACATTGGGGTGCATGTGCCCCTTCGAGATTCATCTTTTCTAAATTGCCAATACTTAGTGAAGTGCCTGACATTGAGAAACCAAACAGAATATAAATGAAGTACAGTTATGATTCACTAGGAATCTTCCATCCCATCAGGCATAGCTCAAGAGTTGTGTTACAAGAACACCTCCATACTCTTTTCCAGAGTGACTGTACCAGTTTGTTTTCCCATCAAGCATAAGAGAGTTCCTGTTTCTCCTCATTCTCACCAACACCTATAGTTCCCTACATGTTAAGTTAAGCCATTCTGACAGGTGTGAGGTGGTATCTCATCATAGTTTGATTTGAATTTTCCTGATGATGAGCGATGTTGAGCATCTGTTCATGTGTCTGTTAGGTGTCTATATGTCTCTTTTGGGAAAATGTCTATTCATGTTTTCTTCCCATTTTTTAACTGGATTATTTGTTTTTTGGGTTTTGAGCTTTATAAGTTCTTTTAGATTTTGGATACCAACTCTGTATCTGATATGTCTTTTGAAAATAACTTCTCCCATTCCATAGGCTGCCTTTTAATTTTGTTAATTGTTTCCTTCACTGTCCTGAAGCTTCATGAAATCCCAATAGTCCGTGTTTGCCTTTGTTTCCCTTGCCTCCAGAGACACGTCTGCTAAGAAGATGCTTTGACAGAAATCAAAGAGGTTGCTGCCTTTTCTCTCTAAGATTTTAATTGTTTCCTGTCTCATATTTAGGTCTTTCACCCATTTGGAATTTACTTTTGTGTACTGTATAAGAAAATGGTCCAGTTTCCTTCTTTTGAATGTTGCTGTCCAATTTTCCCAACACTATTCATTGAAGAGACTGTCTTTTTTTCCACTGGATATTCTTTCCTGCTTTGTCAAAGATCAATTGAACATATAGTTGTGGGTCCATTTCTGGGTTTTCTGTTCTCTCCCATTGATCTATGTATCTGTTTTTGTGCCAGTACCATACTGTCTTGATGACTACAGCTGTGTAATATAGCTTAAGGTCTGGAATTGTGATGTCTCCAGCTGTGCTTTTCTTTCTCGGGATTGATTTAGCTGTTTGGATTCCGTTGTGGTTCCATACAAATTTTAGGATTGTTTGTTCTAGCTCTGTGAAAAATGTTGTTGGTATTTTAATAGGGATTGCATTAAATGTGTATACTGCTTTGGGTAGTATAGACATTTTAACAATGTTTGTTCTGATCCATGGCCATGGAATGTTTTTCCATTTCTTTGTGTCCTCCTCAATTTCTTTCTTTGGTGTTCTATAGTTTTCAGAGTACAGAGTTTTGATTAGATCTATCCCTATGTATCTTATTGTATTTGGTGCAATTGCAAATGGGATTGATTCCTTAATTCCTTTTTGGCTGCTTCGTTATTTTGGTGTATAGAAATGCAACAGATATCTGTACATTGATATTATATCTTGAGACTTTGCTGAATTCATGTATTGTAGCAATTCTTTGGTGGAGCCTTTTGGGTTTCCTATGTAGAGTATCACGCATCTGCAAATAGTGAGTGTTTGACTTCTTCCTTGCTAGTTTGGATACCTTTTATTTTATTATTATTTATTTATTTGTTTGTTTATATTTTTATTTTTATTTTTTGGTGTCTGATTACTAAGGCTAAGGCTTCCAGTATTATGTTAAATAGTAATGGTTACAGTGGACATCCCTGTCTTATTCCTGACCATAGAGTAAAGCTCTCAGAATTTCTCCATTGGGGATATTAGCTGTGGATCTTTTGTATATGGCCTTTAAGATGTTGAGGTCTGTTCCATCTATCCCTACTTTGTTAAAGGTTTTGTTTTTTTATCAAAAATAGATGCCCTATGTCATCAAATGATTTTTCTGCATCTATTGAGAGGACCTTATGGGTCTTATCCTTTCTTTTATTAAGTGGTGTATCACACTGATTGATCTGTGAATACTGAACCAACCCTACAGCCCAGGAATAATTCCCTCTTGATCATGGTTAATAATTCTTTTAATGTCTGTTAGATTCAATTTTCTAGTACCATGGTGAGAATTTTTGCATCCATATTCTTCAGGGATATTGGCTTGTAATTCCCCTTTTTAGTGGGGTCTTTGTCTGGTTTTGGAATCAAGGTAATGCTGGCCTTATATTTGGAAGTTTTCCTTCCATTTCTATTTTTTGGAGCAATTTAAGAATAGGTAAAACTATTCTTAAAAGTCAGGTAGAATTCCCCTGGGAAGCCATCTCTCCCTGGGCTTTATTTGTTGGGAGGGTTTTGATTACTAACTCAATTTCTTTGCTAGCTATGGATCTGTTCAGATTTTCTATTTCTTCCTGTTTCAGGTTTGGTGGTTTGTATGTTTCTAGGAATTTTTCCATTTCTTCCAGATTGCCCAGTTTGTTGGCATATATTTTTTCATATATTTTCTTATGATTGTTTGTATTTCTGTGATGTTGGCTATGATCTCTTCTCTTTCCTTCATGAATTTATTCATTTCTTTTTTTTTTTTTTGATAAGTCTTGTTAGGAAGTTATCAGTTTTATTGTTTCATAGAACCAGCTCTTAGTTTCATTGATTTGTTCTACTGGCTTTTTGTTCCTATATCATTTATTTCTGCTCTGGTCTTTATTATTTCCCTTATCTTGCTGTCTTTAGGCTTTATTTGCTGTTCCTTTTATAGCTCCTTTAGGTTTAAGTGTATGAGAATTTTCTTGCTTATTGAGATAAGCCAATATTGCAAAATACTTCCCTCTTAGGATGACCTTTACTTAATCCCAAAAGTTTTGACTGTTGTGTTTTCATTTTCATTTTCTTCCATGTATATTTTTCTTCTTTAATTTCCTTATTTAGTAGTAGTAGTAGTAGTAGTAGTAGTAGTAGTAGTAGTAGTATGTTCTTTAACCCTCATTTATTTTTGGTGTTTTCAAATTTTTTCTTGTGGTTGATTTAAAGTTTCTTAGCATTGTGGTCTGAAAATATGCATGGTATAATCCATATTTTGTTGTACTTGTTGAGGGCTTATTTGTGACCCAGTATTAGATCTGTTTTGGAGAATGTTCTTTGTGCACTTGAAATGTGTTCTGCTACTTTAGGATAAAATGTTCTGAATTATCTGTTAAGTCCATTCAAAGCCATTCAAAGTCATTATTTCCTTGTTGATTTTCTGCTATGACCTATCCATTGCTATAAGTGGGGTGTTCCAAGTCCCCTACTATTATTGTATTAATGAGCTCCTTCATATTTTTTGTTAATTGATTTATGTATATAGGGTCTTCTAAGCTGGGGGCATAAATATTTATAATTGTTAGATCTTCTTGATGGATAGATCCCTTAATAATGATGTGATGCCCTTCTTCATCTCTTATTACCATCTTTAGTTTAAAATCTAGTTTGTCTGATTTAGGTATGGTTATTCGGGCTCTCTTGTTGTCCATTTTTATGAAGGATGGTTCTCCATATCTTCACTTTCAATATGCAGGTGTCTTTAGGTTAAAATGAGTCTCTTGTAGGCAGCATACAGATAGGTCTTGTTTTTTTTTGTTGTTGTTGTTTTTTTTATCCATTAGGATACTCTATGTCTTTTGATTAAATCATTTAGCCCATTTACATTCAGAGTTGTTATTGGTAGATATAAATTTAGTGCCATTGTGTTACCTGTAAAGTTGGTGTTTCAGGTGACGTTTCTCTGTTCCTTTATAGTCTTTGTTGCTTTTGGCCTTTTTTCCCACTCAAAGAGTCCCTTTTAATATTTCTTCAGGGCTGGTTTGGTAGTAACAAACTCCTTTAGTTTTTGTTTGTCTGGGAAACTCTTTATTTCTCCTTTTATTCTGAATGACAGCCCTGGTGGATAAAGAATTCTTGGCTACTTATTTTTCCCATTCAGCATGTTAAATATATCAATGCCATTCCCTTCTGGCCTGCCAAGTTTCTGTGGACAGATCTGCTACAAGCCTGATCTGTCTTCCCAAGTATATTAAGGAGTTTTTTTCCCTTGCTGCTTTCAGGAATCTTATCTTATCTATTTATTTTTTTGTGAAATTGACCATGATATGTCCTACTACGGCAAGCTTTTGTTGAATTTAATGGGAGTTCTCTGTCCTTCTTGGATTTCAGTGTCTGTTTCCTTCCCCCAATTAGGGAAGTTTTCAGCTATAATTTGCTGAAATAAACCTTCTACCCCCTTTTCTCACTCTTCATCTTCTGGTATTCCTATGATATGAATGTTATTACTCTTTATGGAGTCACTGATTTCCCTTAATTATATATTCGTGATCAAACACCTTTCTTTCCCTCTTTTCAGCTTCATTATTTTCCATAATTTTATCTTTTATATCACTGATTCACTCTGCTGCTTTGTTCATTCTTGTTGTCATGGCATCCATTCAAGTTTGCATTTCAGTTATAGACTTTTTAATTTAGCCTAACTAGTTTTTAGTTCTTTAATCTCTGCATCAAGGGAGTCTCTAGTGTTTTCTATTCTTTTCTTAAGCCCAGCTAATATCCTTATAATTGTTTCAAATTCTGGTTCAGACATTTTACTTATATCTGTATTGATTAAATCCCTATCTTTTACTTCCTCCTGTTCTTTCTTTTAGGGTGAATTCCTCCATCTTGTCATTTTGTCTAGATCACTGTTTTGTGTGTGTGTGTTTGTTTGTGTGTGTGTGTGGGGTGATTGTTAGTAAATCCTGTTATATTCCTGTTCCTGAGAGTAATGGCTACATTATGAAGAGGTCCAAAAGAAGGAAGAAAGGAAGGAAGGAAGGAAGGAAGGAAGGAAGGAAGGAAGAAAAAGAAAGAAAGAAAGAAAGAAAGAAAGAAAGAAAGAAAGAAAGAAAAAAAGAAGAAAGAAAGAAAGAAAGAAAGAATTTCCAATTTACTCAGGAGCTAAAGCTCTGCAGCACTCTATGGTCATTAGATTTGGTGCATGTAACAGGTTTGTCCTGGTCTTGTGGCAGAGAGGTGTGCTGTACTGATTCTTACATTCTAAGTAATTATTGATAGTTATGTATTTATTGCCATTTTATTACATGTTTTATAAATGTTTGTCTCTAATAAATGTCTCTAATCCTTTCTTGTCTTTGTCACTTTTGGTCTCTCCTTTCCACACAAAATGTCCCCTTTGATATTTCTTGAAGGGCTGGTTTTGGGTCATTGAACTTCTTTAGTTTTTCTTTGTCTGGGAAACTTTATCTCTCCTTTTATTCTGAATGATAGCCTTGCTGGATAAAGTATTCTTGGTTGCAGATTTTTCCCTCTCAGCATGTTGAATATATCATGCCACTCCCTTCTGGCTTGCCATGTTACTCTTGAGGGATCTGCAGCTAGCCTAATGGGTCTTCCCTTGTAAGTAAGGACTTCTTTTGTCCTTTTGCTGATTTTAAGATTTTTTTCTTTATTGCTATATTTTGTAAATTTAATTATAATATGTCCTGGTATTGGCCTGCCTTTTTCAATTTTGATGGTACTTCTCTATGCCTCCTGGATCTGGATGTCTGTTTCCTTCCCCTTATTGCTATATTTTGTAAATTTAATTATAATATGTCCTGGTATTGGCCTGCCTTTTTCAATTTTGATGGTACTTCTCTATGCCTCCTGGATCTGGATGTCTGTTTCCTTCCCCAGATTAGGGAAGTTTTCAACTATTATTTCCTCAAATAAATTTTCTGCCCCCTTTTCTCTTCTTTTGGGACTCCTGTAATGAATGTTACTATGTTTGATGGAGTCACTGAGTTCCCTATGTCTATTCTTGGATTCCATAATTCTTTTTACTCTCTTTTGTTCAGCTTCATTATTTTCCAGTATTTTATCTTCTAATGTTACTAATTTGTTCCTGTACTTATTCCAACCTGCTATTCATTGCCTCAAGCCCGTTTCCAATCTCATTCATTGCTTTCTTCAACTTGATTGTTTCTTTTTTAACTCTTTTATCTCCGTGGTAAGGGTCTAACTGATGTCTTCTATTTATTTTCTTAAGTCCAGTGAACATCCTTATGATTGTTGGTTTAAATTCTCCATCTGGCTTGTTATTTTTTATGTTTTGCTTAGATTCTGGCCATGGTCTTATTCTTTCATCTGGGATAAATTCCTCTGTATTTCTATTGTGTCTAAGTATCTGCCTTCCTCTGTGTGTTAGAAAAGTCAGTCATGTCTCCTATTCCTAAAAGTAATGGCCTTATGAAGAAGAAGTAATATAGTGTCCAGGGCCTGGCACTTCAAGAGTGTCTCTGGTGTGTGCTGCATGCTCTCTGCCCATCAGAGAGGCAAGATTTGGTTGCCCTATCCTTTAGTCCAGTCATCTGCAGAGGCTCTTCTTGCCTGCTATGGGCTGCTTTTGGTCTCTGGCCTGAATGTGGTGTTTTAACTAAGTGTGCTCTGGTGTGCTTGTGAAATGGGGTTGACACCACTTCCATGAGAACTCAGATCCTGCAGAACTCTCTGGTTGGGAGATGTGATATGGGCAGAGTTTTGTGCTAGTTTTGTGGTGGAGGAGCCCACTGCATTGGGATTGAAGCAGGTTTGACTGAGAGTGGCAGTCTTGCTAGAGTGAAGGGAGGTGGGACTTTGTGTAAGCATATTAGGCAATGAATACTTGCACTGTGCTGCTCCCTACAGGTGGTTCTCTGTTTATACTGAATGGTGGGGAAGGACATGGCACCAATCTCCTTCTTTGCTCTCAGAGAGGCATATCTGTGAATGCTGCCTCTCAGGATGCACTCTGAGAAGAGGGAATAATCTCCCCTGTATGCCCTAGACACACAGATTACTGTTTTCAGGATATCTGCCCCCAAGTTGTTTGCCTGCCTTCTCACCGGGAACTGGGCAGTGTCCTCTGGGCTCTATCCAGCCAAGCCTGCTGACCTTTAAATTGTTAGGCTTTAAGCCCCTCTGGTTGCAAGAACTCATGAAATTTTACCCCTCTCATTTTCCAGGGCAGTGGCTTCAGGTAAATGTTCTTGTGCATTCCCCTGTGTGCTCCTGTCTCTCTCCTCTCTCTGTCACCCTTCTCCACAACCATGGCTCCCTCCCCTCCACAGCACTGTTGATCCATTTCTCTCCTAAACCATGTCTCTACACTTCCTACTTTCTTCTATGTGACCTCTTCTCTCCATTTAGTTGTGGTGTTTGTACATTTTCAGGTTGATTTCTGGGGTATTTAGAAGTAGTTGATATTTATCCAGTTGGGTTTGTGGGTTTGAGATGAGTTTAGGATCCTTTTGTTGCCATCTTTCTTCTCTTCTCCAATTACCTTTATGCGTTTGTGGTGTGTGTGTGTGTGTGTGTGTGTGTGTGTGTGTGTGTGTGTGTGTATTTGGAAAAATATCTGTTCAGCTCCTTTGCCTATTTGTTAACATGGATTATTTGTCTTTTTTTAATGAGCAGGGGTCTTCATTTTGATGTAGAACTACTTAGTATAGTATAATACTATACTATGGTATAGTATTGTTTGAAATCAGGAAATGTAATGCTTATAAATTTTTTCTTTTTTCTCAAGATTGCTTTGGCTATGTGGGGGCATTCTGGGGTTCCAATAAAATTCTAGGGCAGTTTTTCTTTTTTCTGTGAAAAATGCTGCTGGAATTTTGATTAGGTTTACATTGAATCTGTAGATTTCTTTGTTTGATAATGAACATTTTCATCATATTAAGTCTTCCAATCCAAGAACTAAGGATAGCTTTCCACTTATTTTTGTCTTCTTAAATTTATTTCATTATTTTTTTTCTAGATTCCACAAATGGGTCAGATCATATGGGATTTGTCTTTCTGAGTCTGACTAGTTTACAATCAGACAAATCCACAAGCTACCATAAAGAACATACTGTAAAGAAGTGTAACACTAAAGTAATTTCTAACTCACAAACCACGGATCATGACCTGATCCAAAGTCAGACACTTAACTGACTGAGCCATCCAGGTGCCCCTGTCTTGAAGTGTGTTTTAATGTCAGTTTATTTGATCTGATAATAAATAGCCACATTTTAAACCTCAGAAGTACAGGAATATCTGGGATCTTATGCTCCTTTTAACTTCTCATAGCAAACTAGCCAGTACTTTGCTAAACTCTTTTAATTTTTGAATCTTTAATTTGTTTTAAATATTTATTTACTTTTGAAAGAGAGAGAGAGAGTTGAGTGGGAGAGGGGCAGAGAGACAGAGACACAGAATCTGAAGCAGGCTCCAGGCTCTGAGCTGTCAGCACAGAGCCCAATGCGGGGCTCAAACCCACGAACCGTGAGTTCATGACCTGAGTCAAAGTTGGACACTCAACTGACTGAGCCACCCAGGCACCCTGAATCTTTTAATTTTTAATTGTGGCAAAACATGTAGCACGTAATTGACCATTTAACCACGTGTGCAGTTACTAACATATGTGGACAGTTGGTTTTTAAGTATGTACAACTTGCTGTGTAACAGATTTCTAGAACTTTCTTATCTTTCAAAACTGAAATTCTAAATCCATTAAACAATAATTCCCCATTGCTCCTCTCCACAGCTGATAGTAACCACCATTTAATTTTTGTTTCTGTGAATTTGACTATATTAGATATCTCATATGAGTGGAATCATACAGAGTTTATCTTTCTGTGACTATATTATTTCACTTAGTATAATGTCCTCAAGGTTCATCAGTGTTGTAGTGATATTATTTCCTTTATTTTTAATTCAGAGTAATATTTCATTGTATGTATATGCCACATATCATTTATCCATCCATTGATGGACATTTGGTTTCCTTCCAACCTTTGTGAATCATGCTGCAATGAATATGGGTTTGCAAATATCTCTGTGAGACCCTGCTTTCAGTTCTTTTGGATCTATACACAGAAGTAGGATTGCTGTATATATGGGAGTTCTTTTTTTAATATTTTGAACAATGTCCATACTGTTTTCTAGCAGTTTTACAATTCCACTATTTTACATTTCCCACAACAGTGTGCTAGGGTTCCAATTTTTCCACATCCTCATCAGCACTTATTTTTTATTATGTTTTTGAATAGTAATCATTCTAATGGGTATGGTGTGATATCTCATTGTGATATTGATTTGAATTTCTCTAATGATTACTGATGTTGAGCATCTTTCCATTTACTTGTTGTTCACCTCTCTATAATTTTTAGAGAAAGGCAAATAGTTAAATGATAACAGTTATGGAAGAGTTATTAAATAATATTAACAGTTATTAAATAATAGCAGTTATGGAAGTATCTCCTATTTTTTCCTGACTTTAATGAGAATGATTCTACTGCTTTATATTAAGTGTAATATTTACTTTAGGAAGACTTTTTCAAGTTTCTTTTTTATTCCTTATCCACTAAGATTGAAAAAATCAAATTCTCTTTTAGGATTCAGATTCTTATCTGATTTTTCTCTTTAATTACTTACTAATATAGTGAACTAATATGGAGCTATTTATGCATCAGTACTAAATTTTAATTGAACATGATGCATCTTTAAATACTACTTAATTTTATTGTATTTATTTTAGATTTTTGCACTTATATTAATGTAATATCATTAGTGCTGTTCTCCAAATATTTATGTCTCTCCACCTTCTGAATGTTTGGAATTGAACTTCACTGACTTTTTATTGTGGCTAAAAACCACACATGAGATGCATCCTGTTAACAAATTCTTAAGTGTTTTTGCTTGTAGCAAAACGTTGTACAATAGATCTCGAGAACATTTTTATGTTGTAAACTTGAAATTTTATATCTAATGAACAGAGACTTACCTTTTTCCTCAACCTCAGTCATGGCAACCACCAATCTACTTTCTGCTTCTATGACCTTGACTACTTTAGATATGTCATATAAGTGGAATCATGGAGTATTTGTCCTTCTGTGACTGACTTATTTAACTTTGCCTGATGCCCTCAAGATTCATCCACACTGTTGCAAATGATAGGATGTCTTACTTTTGAAAGACAAAATAACATTCAATTTTGTGTGTGTGTATTGTATTTTCTTTATCCATTCACTGTTGATGGGCATTAATGTTGCTTTTACATCTTGGTTATTGTTAATAATGCTGCAGTGACAATGGACTGTAAATATCTTTTTCATATCCTGAGTTGAATTCTGTTGGATAAATAACCAGGAGTGGGATTGCCAGATTTTGTGGTAGTTTTATTTTTAATTTTTTGAGGAACATTCCTATTGTTTTCCATAATGGCCTTACCATTTTTCATTCTCACTGACAGTGAACAATGTTCCATTTTTTTCCTCCACATTTTCACCAACACTTGTCATTCTTTTTTAATAATAACCAACCTAAAAAGTGTAAGGTGACATCTCATTGTGGTTTGATTTGTATTTCCTTCCCTGATGTATTTCCCTGATTTCAGGAGTAGATTCCTTAATTCCCCTTACCCATTTAGCCCATCTTCCCTCCAACAACCCCTCCAATAGCCCTAAGTTTGTTCTCCATATTTATGAGTCTCTTCTGTTTTGTCCCCCTCCCTGGTTTTATATATTTTTGTTTCCCTTCCCTTATGTTCATCTGTTTTGTCTCTTAAAGTCCTCATATGAGTGAAGTCATATGATTTTTGTCTTTCTCAAGTAGTTGCAAATGGCAAGATTTCATTCTTTTTGATAGCTGTGTAATACTCCATTGTATACATATACCACATCTTCTTTATCCATTTATCCATCGATGGACATTTGGGCTCTTTCCATACTTTGGCTATTGTTGATAGTGCTGCGATAAACCTGGGGGCACATGTGTCCCTTAGAAACAGCACACCTGTATCCCATGGATAAATGCCTAGTAGTGCAATTGCTGGGTCATAGGGTAGTTCTATTTTTAGTTTTTTGAGGAACCTCCATACTAGTTTCCAGAGTGGCTGCACCAGCTTGCATTCCCACCAATAAGGCAAAAGAGATCCTCTTTCTCCACATCTCGCCAATATCTGTTGTTGTCTGAGTTGTTAATGTTAGCCATTCTGACAGGTGTGAGGTGGTATCTCATTGTGGTTTTGATTTGTATTTTCCTGATGATGAGTGATGTAGAGCCTTTTTTCATGTGTTGGTTGGCATCTGGATATCTTCTTTGGAGAAGTGTTTATTCATGTCTTTTGCCTATTTCTTCACTGATTACTTGTTTTTGGGGTGTTGAGTTTGGTAAGTTCTTTATAGATTTTGGATACTAACCCTTTATCTGATATGTCATTTGCAAATATCTTCTCCCATTCTGTTGGTTGCCTTTTAGTTTTGTTGCTTGTTTCCTTCACCGTGCAGAAGCTTTTTATTTTTATGAGGTCCCAGTAGTTCATTTTTGCTTTTGTTTCCCTTGCCTCCAGAGATGTGTTGAGTAAGAAGTTGCTGTGGCCAAGATCAAAGAGGTTTTTGCCTGCTTTCTCCTCAAGAATTTTGATGGCTTCCTGTCTTACATTGAGGTCTTTCATCCATTTTGAGTTTATTTTTGTGTGTGGTGTAAGAAAGTGGTCCAGGTTCATTTTTCCGCATGTCGCTACCCAGTTTTCCCAGCACCACTTGCTGAAGAGACTGTCTTTATTCCATTGGATATTCTTTCCTGCTTTGTCAATGATTAGTTGGCCATACGTTTGTGGGTCCGTTTCTGGGTTCTCTATTCTGTTCCATTGATCTGCTCTTGTGACAGCTACCATATTGTCTTGATGATTACAACTTTGTAGTATAGCTTTAAGTCTGGGATTGTGATGCCTCCTACTTTGGCTTTCTTTTTCAAGATTTCTTTGGCTATCAGGGTCTTTTCTGGTTCCATACAAATTTTAGGATTGTTCTAGCTCTGTGAAGAATGCTGGTGTTACTTTGATAGGGATTGAATTGAATATGTAGATTGCTTTGGGTAGTATCGGCACTTTAACAATATTTGTTTTTCCTACCCAGGAGCATGGAATCTTTTTCCATTTTTTTGTGTCTTCTTCAATTTCTTTCATAAGCTTTCTATAGTTTTCAGTGTATAGATTTTTCACCTCTTTGGTTAGATTTATTCCTAGGTATTTTATGTTTTTTTGTGCAACTGTAAATGGGATCTATTCCTTGATTTCTCTTTCTGTTGCTTCATTGTTGGTGTATAGAAATGCAGCAGATTTCTGTGTGTTGATTTTATATCCTGTGACCTTGCTGAATTCATGAATCAGTTCTAGCAGTTTTTTGATGGAATGTTTTGGGTTTTCCATATAGAGTATCATGTCATCTGTGAAGAGTGAAAGTTTGACCTCCTCCTGGCCAATTTGGATGTCATTTATTTCTTTGTGTTGTCTGACTGCAGAGGCTAAGACTTCCAATACTATATTGAATAACAGTGGTGAGAGTGGACATCCCTGTCTTGTTCCTGACCTTAGGGGGAAAGCTCTCATGTTTTCCCCATTGAGGATGATATTAGCATGGGGTTGTTCATATATGGCTTTTATGATCTCGAGGTATGATCCTTCTCTCCCTACTTTCTTGAGGGTTTTTATCAAGAAAGGATGCTGTATTTTGTGAAATGCTTTCTCTGCATCTATTGAGAGAATCATATGGTTCTTGTCCTTTCTTTTATTGATGTGATGAATCTCGTTAATTGTTTTGTGGATATTGAACCAGCCCTGCATCCCAGTTATAAATCCCACTTGGTCGTGGTGAATAATTTTTTTTAATGTATTGTTGGATCCAGTTGGCTAATATCTTGTTGAGGATTTTTGCATTCATGTTCATCAGGGAAATTGGCCTATAGTTCTCATTTTTAGTGGGGTCTCTGTCTGGTTTTGGAATCAAGGTAATGCTGGCTTCATAGAAAGAGTTTGGAAGTTTTCCTTCCATATCTATTTTTTGGAACAGCTTTAAGAGAATAGGTGTTAAGTCTTCCTTAAATGTTTGGTAGAATTCCCCTGGAAAGCCATCTGGCCCTGGACTCTTGTTTTTTGGGAAATTTTTAATTTCTAATTCGATTTCTTTACTGCTTATGGGTTTGTTCAAATTTTCTATTTCTTCCTGTTTCAGTTTTGGTAGTCTATATGTTTCTAGGAATTTGTCCATTTCTTCCAGATTGCCCATTTTATTGGCATATAATTGCTCATAATATTATTATTGTTTTTATTTCTGTTGTGTTGGTTATGATCTCTCCTCTTTCATTCTTGATTTTATTTATTTGGGTCCTTTCCTTTTTCTTCTTGATCAAACTGGCTAGTGGTTTATCAATTTTGTTAATTCTTTCAAAGAACAAGCTTCTGGTTTCACTGATCTGTTCTACTGGTTTTTTTTTTTTTTGTTTCGATAGTATTAATTTCTGCTCTGATCTTTATTATTTCCTGTCTTCTGCTGGTTTTGGGTTTTATTTGCTGTTATTTTTCATTCTCCTTAAGGTGTAAGGTTAGGTTGTGTATCTGAGATCTTTCTTCCTTCTTTAGGAAGGCCTGGATTGTTATATACTTTCCTCTTATGACCACCTTTGCTGCATCCCAGAGGTTTTGGGTTGTGGTGTTATCATTTTTATTGACTTCCATATACTTTTTAATTTCCTCTTTAACTGATTGGTTAGCCCATTTATTCTTTAGTAGGATGTTCTTTAGTCTCCAAGTATTTGTTACCTTTCTAAATTTTTCTTGTGGTTGATTTTGAGTTTCATAGCGTTGTGGTCTGAAAATATGCACAGTATGATCTCAATCTTTTTGTACTTACTTAAGGCTGATTTGTGTCCCAGTATATGGTCTATTCTGGAGAACATTCCGTGTGCATTGGAGAAGAATGTATATTTGCTGCTTTAGGATGAAATGTTCTGAATATATCTGTTACATCCATCTGGTCCAGTGTGTCATTCAAAGCCATTGTTTCCTTGTTGAGTTTTTTATTAGATGATCTGTCCATTGCTGTGAGTGGGGTGTTGAAGTCTCCTACTACTATGGTATTACTATTGATGAGTTTCTTTATGTTTGTGTTTAATGGATTTATATATTTGGGTGCTATTACATTAGGCACATAAATGTTTACAATTGTTAGGTCTTCTTGGTCCATAGACACCTTGATTATGATATAATGCCCTCTGCATCCCTTGATACAGTCTTTATTTTAAAGTCTAGATTGTCTGATATAAGTATGGCTACTCTGGCTTTCTTTTGTTGACCATTAGCATGATAGATGGTTCTCCATCCCCTTATTTTCAATCTGAAGGTGTCTTTAGGTCTAAAGTGGGTCTCTTGTAAACAGCATATAGATGGATCTTGTTTTCTTATCCATTCTGTTACCCTATGCCTTGATTGGAGAACTGAGTCCATTGACGTTTAGAGTGAGTACTGAAAGATATGAATTTATTGCCATCATGATGCTTGTAGAGTTGGAGATTCTGGTGGTGTTCTCTGGTCCTTTCTAATCTTTGTTTCTTTTGGTATTTATTCATATATATATATATATATACATATATATATATATATATATACGTATATATATATATATATATATACGTATATATATATATATAAATTTCTTGCAGGGTCATTTCTTGCAGTGGTCACAAAGTCCTTTAATTTTTGTTTGTCTGGGAAACTTTTTTTCTCTCCTTCTATTTTGAATGACAGCCTTGCTGGATAAAGAATTCTTGGCTGCATATTTTTCTGATTCAGCACACTGAATATATCCCACCACTCCTTTCTGGCCTGCCAAGTTTCTGTGGATAGGTCTGCTACAAACCTGATCTGTCTCCCCTTGTATGTTAGGGACTTTTTTCCCCTTGCTGCTTTCATGATTCTCTCCTCGCCTGAGTATTTTGTGAATTTGACTATGATATGCCTGTTGATGGTCAGTTTTTGTTGAATCTAATGGGCGTCCTCTGTGCTTCCTGGATTTTGATGTCTGTGTCTTTCCCCAGGTTAGGAAAGTTTTCCTCTATGATTTGCTCACATAACCCTTCTACCCCTATTTTTCTGTCTTCCTCTTCTTGGACCCCTATTATCCTGATGTTGTTCCTTTTAATGAGTCACTGATTTCTCTAATTCTTAAATCATGCTCTTTTGCCTTAATCTCCCTCTTTTTTTCTGCTATATTTATTCTCTATAAGTTTGTCCTTTATATCACTAATTCTATGTTCTGCCTCATCCATCCTTGCCACCACTGCATCCATCCATGATTGCACTCAGTTATAGCATTTTCAATTTCATTCTGGATATTTTGTACTTATTTTATCTCTGCATAAAGGGATTATAATCTATTTTCGACTCCAGTTAGTATTCTTATTATTGTGATTCTAAATTCTGGTTCAGACATCTTGCTTGTATCTGTGTTGGTTAAATCCCTGGCTGTTGTTTCTTCGTGCTCTTTCTTTTGTGGTGAATTCCTTCATTTTGTCATTTTGAAGGGAGAAAAGGAGTTTAATGAAGTAGTAAAATTGAAATAAAAAAATTAAGATTAAGAAATATTGGAATTAAAAATTAAAACCACATACACAAAAATCGAATAGATGATGCTAGATCCTAGATGTGTTTTGGTCTGGGTGTTGAAAGTGGTGACAGATTAGAGAAAAAAAAGGGCGGGGAAGGAGATCGTTTGAGAATTTGAAAAAATGAATACACTGAAGTAGAGTAAAATGAGATGATGGGGGTAAAATAGAATTTGAAAAAATGTACACAAAAGTAAAGAATATAGTAGAAAAAAATTAAAGAAAAATATTTTAATAAAAATTAAAAATAAATATGAATTTTTTCATTTTCTGTAAGAAAAATAAAAAATGAAAAAGAAATAGATAAAAAAAGAAAAAATCGTTTGAAAATTTGAAAAAGTGAATACACTGTAGTAGACTAAAATAAAATGATGGAAGTAAAATAGAATTTGAAAAAACTTACACAAAAGTAAAAAGTATAGTAATAAAAATTAAAGATATTTTTAATAAAAGTTGAAAATAAAAATGATTTTTTTCCTCTTTCTGTATTCAAGAAAAAGAAAAGAATTGTAAAAGAGAAAAAGGAAAAAGAAAAAAAAAGAAAGTTGAATAGAAAATTGAATAGATGAACCTGCTAACAGATTGAAGTAGGACTGAAATTGCTTGGTTTTCCCCTCAAAGTCAGTCTATGTAGCTCTTTATAGTCCATGAATTAAGTCAGCTGTGAGACTTATGTTCTTGAAGAGCAAAGCTGGCCCAGTTGGGTGAGGCTCAGTGTAAGAGCTCTGCTCTCCACTAGGTGGTGCTGCTAGCCTACTGGGGTGGATGTTGTGGGGCCTCATAGGTGCATATGCACATGCGCGGGAGCAGTGAAAATGACGCCATCTAGCTACCCAGTCTATTTTCCTAGATCAGCAGTCATTCACCCATCCTCTTTCTTCAGCTCTCGTCCACTCCCCACTTTTTCACTCTCCGTGACCAGGCCCCAGGCAGCACCTCTCTCCCAAGCCTTGTATCAGATGTAGCTGTTTTCCCCAGCCCTCTACTTCTAAAGGACTGCAGCTTTGACCCGTTCTGACCCTCTGCAGGAGGGTCTCACCGAGCAATGACCAAATGAGCAATGGCCAAATGTCGGCTGCACCCAGGTATGCCCACTGGACCCTGCTGCTGCCAGTGCCCTGAGACTGCAGCTGGGTGCCAGCCCATCCCAGAGAATGTTCGTGAGACAGTGTAGCAGCAGCATCTCAGGGATTATGGAAAATCACAACACACATCTGGCACCAGGCTTCACCCATAGCGACCTTGCCCCAGCACCAGTGAATGTGGCCACCTTCCAGGGTCTGCTGGGACCAGCTGGCTTCAACAGTCTGTACCAAATGTCCTTCCAGCAGTGAAACTGCTTTTCCCCATGTGCCCCGAGAACCTCCCAGACCCCACTCTGTTCCTGGGGATTCTCCCTTCCCACCAGAGCACCACCAGGTATCCAGCTGCGGAATTGCAGCCTTTGCACTCCCCTTGTTTATAGTCTTAATGGAATTTAAACCCTCTCCTTTTTCCTTTCTCCCTTTTTAGTTTAGTCCGTGTGGCTGTTTCTTTTTTAAAATTTTTTTTTTTACATTTATTTATTTTTGAGACAGAGCATGAACGGGGGAGGGTCAGAGAGAGGGAGACACAGAATCTGAAACAAGCTCCAGGCTCTGAGCTGTCAGCACAGAGCCCCACGCAGGGCTCGAACTCACGGACCGCGAGATCATGACCTGAGCCGAAGTCGGCCGCCCAACCGACTGAGCCACCCAGGCGCCCCTCCCTGTGGCTGTTTCTAATTTTCCACTTTCTCTCCAGCTGCTTTTGGGGAGGGATGATTTTCCTGTATTCTCCGCCCTTTCTCAGTCTCCATCCTCTCTCCACCTACCTTTTGGGGCTTCTTGCTCCCCAAGTTCAGCCCTCCGTGCCATGTACCTGCTGAATTCTGTGGTTCAGGTTGTGCAGATTGTTGTATTAATCCTCCAATCAGTTTTCTAGGTGTGTAGGATGATTCAGTGTTGGTCTGGTTGTATTTTATGGATGGGAGACACACAGAAAGCTTCCATGCTGTTCCGCCATCTTGGCTCCTCTAAAAATATATTGTAGATATTAACTAATTATCAGATGTGTGGTTTACAAATATTTTCTCCAATTCTTTAGGTTGCCCTTTCATTCTGTTGTTTTCATTGCTGTGCAATAGTTTTTTTTTTTCCATGCAATTTTATTTGTCTATTTTTGCTCTGTTGCTTGTGCTTTTGGCATCCTATCCATTAAATCATTGCCCAGATCAATGTCAAGAAACTTTTTCTTTGTTTCCTCTAGTATTTTTATGATTTGTGGTCTTGCATTTAAATATTTAATCCTTTTCAAATGATTTTTGTATATAGTGTCAAATAGGACCCAATTTCATTCTTCTGCATGTAGGTATCCATTTCCAACAGCATTTAGTGAAGAAACTGATCTTTTCCCCATTGTGTGTTCCTGGTACCCTTGTCAAAGATCAGTTTGCCATACATGTGTAGATTATTTTTGGGCTCTCTGTTCTATTTCTTTTGCCTATATATCTGTTTTTATGCCAGTACCATAATGTTTTAATACTTTAGTTTCAAAATAATATATTTTGAAATCACGAGGAAGGTGTCTCTAGCTTTGTTCTTCATGTTCAAAATTGCTTTGGTTATTTGGGTCTTTCGTGGTTTCATGTGAATCTTAGGATCATTTTTCTACTTCTGTAAAGGGTGCCATTTGGTTTTGGGAAGAATTTCCTTTGAGACTGTAAATCATTTTGGGTAGTATGGATATTTTTATAATAGTAATTCTTCCACGAACATCAAATGTCTTTCCATTTATCTTTGTCTTTGAAATTTTTCTTTGTCAATATCTTGTAGTTTTCAGTGATTTTATTTTTTTTGTTGTTTTGTGAGTTGGAATATTTTTTAAATTTCCTTTTCAGGGTTGTGTATAGAAATGTCATTGATTTTTGACGCTGATTTTATATCCTGCAAATTACTGAGTTCTTTATTTCTAACAGTTTTCTTTGTTGAATCTGTAGGGTTTTCTACATATATGATTATGTCATCTGCCAACATTACTTTCTGTTCAGTTTGGATGCTTTTGATTTCTTTTATCTGTCTAATTATCTAAGGGCTATGTGGCAGTACTGAGTCTAAGGGGACTTGTAGTGGTGCTGGTCTGAATTTTGCACAGTGGTATGGGTTCTGATGGGATTTACAGCATTGGCTCTGGCTATTGGGGAGCGCGGCAGCTTGTGCTTTATGTAATTCTGTCAGCTGGGGTCTTCATCAGCACAGGGTGTGAGGGGGTCGATGGTGTTGGCAAGTGTTGTTGGGGTCCTATGTGGTGAATGCTGCTAGGGTTGTTCTTGCCTTTTTCCCAGTTGTGGGGGACAGGCAAAATAATAGCTGAGGGTATTCCTCTGGACTCTGAGCTATGTCAGCCTGGGGATAGGGTGATGAAAGTAAAATGCTTTCTATACTTTTCTATGTGGCCATCTTTGTTTTTTGTCATCCACTGGGCTGCTGCAACTTCTTAATTGCCCTCCAGAGTTCTCCCAGTGCTAATTTTTGTCACAGATAGCTGTTAAATTATTGTTTTTGTGGGGCACAAGGACTAGGACCTCCTGTTCCACTATCTCACTGATATCACTTCCCCATTTTTCAGCCTTAAATGTTCTTTTCTTCTCAATTGTACATAGTTAGATTTGTATTCTCAGTATAGCTTTTAGTTAAATGTAAGAATTGGAAGTACTGTTATACAATAAGCTATGTGGGGTATAAAGTAATTTTGCTAATTTTCTTATTGTAAGTTTATTTAGCACATAAATACCAAGGTTTGAGTGGGGAAGAATAATGAAATTTGTATCCAGATTAGCTTTACACTTATTGAGAATAACACTATTATATTCTTTGAATGTTGAAGAGAAATGTTTTAAAATAGCAATATAAAATGTACTGACTTACCTCATTGTTTACAAATGAAACATAAACATTGAAAAATAATCTGGTGTTGTTATGTTCATTTAAAAGAATTTGAAATATCAGTACATAAAGCAAAATTATCTTTTAAATCCAACATTATATTATTAAATTTCAATCTGCACTTTGGTATACATTTGAATCAAAGTCTATTATAATATACACCTTTAAAATTTTGTTCATAAGTTGTGCTTCTTCCTATATAATTAATATAAAACAAATAGAGTACTTTTAATAAGATGAATGTAATTTTTGTCACTGCACATGTAATGAATATTATTACAGCTTGTATTTAAATCTCAAATGTGTGATATTGAATGTTGATCCAGAATGACTTTAAATTTAAATAAACTTTTATAATTTATATATTATTGTGGCAGTATAAAAATATAATCCCAAATTCTTTGACACTTCTAATCAAGAGGGTGGTCTATGTACCTTCCTGTTGGACTGGCTGGCTTGTCAATGCTTCCATGAGTAGAATAAGTTGTAAGTGATGCTCTATGGCTTTTGCCTGGCTCTTTTGGAATGCTCAATCTCAAGAAGCCCAAACCATCAACTGTCCCAGCTAAGCCAGACATGTGAGTGATGAAACCTCTAGTTCACATGGAAGTAAAATCATATGGTTTTTGTCCTTCTCAGTTTGGCTTATTTGATGTAACATAATACCTTCTAGGTCCACCCAGGTTGTTGCAACCTATAAATAGAGAACAAAGTGATGGTTACCAGAGAGGAGAAGGGTAGGAGGATGGGCAAAATGAGTGAAGAAGAGTGGGAGATACAGGCTTCCAGGTATGGAATGAATAAGCCATGGAAATAAAATGCATGGAATAGGAAATATAGCCAATGATACTGTAATAGCATTGTTTGGTGACAGATAATAGCTATACCTGTGGACAGCATAACCTAATATATAGAGAAGTTGAATTACTACATTGTACACCAGAAACTAATGTAACATTTTATGTAAACTATACTTAAATAATAAAATAATCAATTCATCATAAATGTAAGGTTTATTTCTGAACTCTATATTTTATTTATCTGTATTCCTGTGCTTATTATCAATATTACATTATCTTTATGATTGTACTAAGTTTTTAAAGCAGAAAATGGGAGTTCTCTAACTTTTTTTCTTCTTAAGACTTTTTTAAGGATATTATAGGTTCCTTACATTTCCATATGGATTTTAGTACTACCTTATCAATTTATATAAAATAGGCATCTGAGGTTTTTATAGGGATTAAAATGAATCTGTAGATCATTTGTAGTATATTGTGATTTTAACAATATTAAGTCTAAAACTCCACTACCAGGGGATGGCTTTCCAATTTGTTGTACCTTGTTTAATTACTTTCAGTGATGTTTTATACTTCCAGTGTACAAGTCTTAGTTTTAGATATTAGTTTACATTTTAATTTTAATTCCAGTTCTGTTAACGTACAGTGTTATATTAGTTTTCAAGTATACAATATAGTGACTCAACAATTCCATACATCACCCAGTGCTCATCACAACAGGTGCACTCCTTAATCCCCATCACCTATTTAACCCATCCCTCCACCCTCTCCCTTCCGATAACCATCAGTTTTCTATAATTAAGAGTCTGTTTCTTGGTTTCTCTCTCTGTTTTTCTCCCTTTTCACATACAGTTGATGACTAAAGATATGTACACACACACACACACACACACACACACACACACACACACACACTGGAATATTATTCAGCCATAAAAAGAATGAAATCTTGCCATTTGCAATGACATGGAAGGAGCTAAAGAGTATAATGTTAAGCAAAATAAGTTAGCCAGAGAAAGACCAATACCATATGACTTCATCCATATGTGGAATGTAAGAAACAAAGCAAATGAGTGTGCAAGTCTTAACTTATTTTGTTAAATTCATTCTTGAATATTTTATTTTTATACCATTATAAATGGAATTATTTTCTTAATTTCATTTTATCATTGTTCATTGCTAGTGTATTAGAATACAATTGAATTTTGTGTATTGATATTTTATGTACACATGCAAGAAGAGATAGTTTTATTTATTTATTTCTAATATTGATTTTTATTTTTTTTTTTCTTGCCCAAATTGCCCTAGCCAGAAACCCCATCACATATTGTCTTTTATTCTAATAATATGGCTCAGTACATTGAGTGACTCATTTTTGCTTATGAAACCAACCAAGCATTTCAGGGATCATTGAATTTCTTTTCTTTTCCCCCTCTATTTTTTTTTATTTCTGCTCTAGTCTCTATTATTTGCTTTCTTCTACTTGCTTTGCATTTAGTTTGTTCATTAATTATGGTCTCTCTTTTTCAAAGTAGTTGTTGAAAACTATAAATTTTCCTCTAAGCATCATTTTAACTGCATCCAATAAATTTTAGCATGGTATGTCTTTGTTTTTTCTTTATCTCAGAGTATTCTCTAGTTTTTCTTGTGATTTCTCCTTTGGATCATTGGTCATTTAGGAGTGTGTTTAAAATTAACTCATTTGTGAATTTCTTTGATCTCCTTCTGTTATTGATTTCTAATGTCCATTCCATAGGAGTTAGAGGATGTACTTTGTATGATGCCAATCCTATTAAGTTTATTGAGGCTTGATTTATGGTATAGCATATTGTTTATCTTGGATAACGTTCTAAATGCATTTGAGAAGAACATGAATTCAGCATATTGTTTATCTTGGATAACGTTCTAAATGCATTTGAGAAGAACATGAATTCAGCTTTTGTTGAGTATGCTATAGATATCTGCAAGCTTTTACAGAGGTCTAGTTAGTTCACAGTGTTGTTCAATTACTGTATTTCTTTTTTGATCTAGTGCTTAGTGCTTTATTATTCAAATTGGGGTATTGAAGTGTTTATTGTTATTGAAATATTTATCTGTAACTGTCTGTCTATGGTTGGGCATGAAATATAACGCACAGAATTTTGGCCTGAAACTGGACTCCTGAATATATATACATACACCTAGGCATATATTCATACACATATATACTTTTACATCCACACATGCATATACACATAAATAGACTTCTTTGGAAACCATAAGTCCTCATGGACGTCTTTAATTACAATCCATTCCCTCAAGTTTTATTCTTTACTTCCTTTGTTTTGTATGTGTAATTTTTTCTTTTACAGTTTGAACTTGATTGAATTATATCAACACTTATATTCATTTGATATATCCTTAATGCTTTACATTTGTTTGAGAAGCTGCTTAGCACATAGAGCTAGAAACAAGTATACTAAAAGATTTCATGATTTTATTTGCATCTTATTCTCTTCACTAAGACTGAGGATATATGCACGGTTGTATTCTTAGGTTACTTAGATTAATTCTTTATTTTTTACTTCAGAAATTTCATTTGTTTATTTTTAGTTTTATTTTATTTTCCTTATCATGTTCATTTAATTTTGGGGGGTAATATATACTTCTTAAAGTATAAATAGCAAAAAGCATACTTACAGAAGTTTCATTTCTCCTGTATCTCTTCCCTTTGCATGCCCAGGCCACCATCCACTCCCTTGAAGGTAACTGAATATATAGTTTACTGAATAACCTTTCTTGTTTTTCATTTTGTAAAAGTGTTTCTTTATTTCTCTCTACCTTTTTTTTTTTTTGTAATTTCCCCTCTGTTCTCACTCAATAGGGAGCATACTGAAGATCCTTTTTCTCATGCCGCTTCCCCACCCCCCCCACCCCCCCTTAACATTATGTCCTGGAAATAATGAAACAGCTTAAAACACAGCTTCATTAAAGCTGTTCTTACAATTTTTATTTCAGATCTAGCATTTTGATAATTTACTTACAACTTTATAAAAATGAGAGAAAATGCTACTGTTCATTTGTTTTAAACTTGAAATTTAGATATTTTACAATCGTTTTTCCATTTAGTAGACTAAATGCATTTCTTTATGTAGCTCATGATAAAGACCAGATGAAAATATTATGCTTGGGAATGGTGCAGTGTCAAACACCCCCATACAAGTGTTGAAACAAAGAACTTCTAGACTTAATAGACACAATGGAAAGTATAATTACAGATATCTTTAAATTATTTTAAGTTAAACACTTAAAAAGATCATTTTTATTTGCTTTAAGGCTAGTATTTGTTACAGCATATACTTTACAGATATTTTACACTTTGATATGTGTGAATACCCTAAGATAACTAGGCAACTGTAGTAAAAGCTTTGATACCTTTTGCTTGGTATTTGTGCTGGTCAATGATTACTATGTAACAAGACTGTTATTTAAATAAATAAAGTTTATTGCTATAGTTTTGCATTCCTCTTCCCTTTCCACAAATGAGAAGAAATTTTGCTGATTAGTTGGCATATCCAGAATTTTTATAATAGATCTGTTTGTTAATTTTTTTTAACATTTCTTATAACTCAGCAAAACGATATATTATCTATTGCAAATCAATTGCCTGAAGACATGGCTTTAATTTTAAAAAGACTATCTCAAGAGTCATAAACCTACCAGAAATGAAAGCTCTGATAGTAATTAATTTAAAACATTGTAATTATTTTCAAATAAATTCAAAAGGTTTTTTCCCCCCATAGTTCATGAATATATCTACAATTATTTTACTCATATTCTCAGGTCTTTATTAGTAATTTCTATTTATTCCATAATTACTGAGTCACATGTGTTAAATTTCCCTTTACGATTATGGATTTCTCTATTTCTTATGTTGTATCAGGTTTTGCTTCATAAATTATAACATTTTATTCATATATATATAAATTTAAAAGTTATAATACCCCTAGAGGACAGACTCCTTTGTTTTAATGAAGGGACTGATTTTATAATTTTTATGGTTTCGGTTTTCCTGTTTGCCTTAAAAGCTACCATGTCTGCTATTAATGTAGTTCCCATCATCTTCTGGTTGGTATATGCATGATAGATTATTTTTCTATTTTTTTTGCTTTAACTTTCCTGTATCTTTATTTTTCTTTACCTCTTGTGTGAAACTTACTGTTGTATATTTTTCAAATTCATTCTGATATCTATGTATTTTCATTAGCACTCATAATCACACTCGATCCAATTTTGATATTTTGAGATTAAATTATTTCATTTTCTTTGTGCTTCCTATTTTCCTGCATGGTAAGTTTCTTTTTTTTTTAAGATTTATGTATTTTTGGGAGAACACAATTGGGGGGGCAGAAAGAGGGGGACAGATGATCCAAAGTAGGCTCTGCACTGATGGGCTGACAGCAGAGAGCCTGTTGTGGGGCTTGAACTCATGAACCACAGGATCATGACCTGAGCTGAAGTCAGATGCTCAACAAACTGAGCTACCCAGGTACCCATGCCTGATAAGTTTCTTTTACTCTGTTTTGCTCTATATTTTTATAATATTATTGTATTTTTCCTTAGATATATCTGATATCCAGTATTTTAACTTTATTCTAAAGTATGTATTTTCCAAGAAAACTAGAAAATATTTTAAATTATTAATATTAATATTAAATGAAAATCATTAAAGTTATTGATATCTGAGTATCTGAAAAGTGACAGGACTGATTCTGCTTGCATAGTGAAAGATCTAGTCAGATAGGTTTATACTTCAATAGTGTCTTTCAATAGTTTATTACACAGAGTGTGATTTGCTTATACCATTATCTCATTTGTTGCAAATGAGACAAAATATTGTTGGGTAATTAACATATATTACAAATCTAGTCCTCACATCAGAGATCTGTTTTTTTTTAACGTTTATTTATTTCTGAGACAGGGAGAGACAGAGCATGAACAGGGGAGGGTCAAAGAAAGAGGGAGACACAGAATCTGAAACAGGCTCCAGGCTCTGAGCTGTCAGCACAGAGCCCAAGGCAGTGCTCGAACTCACGGACCGCGAGATCATGACCTGAGCCGAAGTCGGCCGCTTAACCGACTGAGCCACCCAGGCGCCCCCACAGATCTGGTTTTCTATTTAGTGTATTTAAAAATCTTTCTTCTTATTTTTTAATGTTTATTTATTTTTGAGAGAGAGATACAGAGGGAAGGAGGATGGGTGGGAGGGGCAGAGAAAGAGGGAGACACAGAATCTGAAGTAGGCTCCAGGCTCTGAGCTTTCAGCACAGAGCCTGACATGGGGCTCTAACTCACCAACCTCCTGGTTCAGCTCATGACCTGAGCTGAAGTTGGATGTTTAACCAACTGAACCACACAGGCGCCCCCAAAATTTTTTCTTTTTGTAGCCAGAGGATTGATGAAATATCAGTTAATATTTCGCTTAACACTTAGAGCTGCTAGAAAGGCTCAGTAGTAAATATAATTATTAATATTATAAAATTATTTTTAATTAATTTAATTAGTTTTTAATTAAGTGGAATTTTGTTCATCACTGTATATCAATACAACCTTACATACACTCCACAAGTGCATATACATGTGTATCAAGTGCACATTCCCCTTCCTGGAGTACTTTTGGAAAAGGATACATTGCCTGCCCAGGGACAAAAGACCCTTTAGGCACTAGTGAGAGGTATTTCATCAGCAGGGGATAGAAGTGCACCTAGAGGGAATATAACATTGTTGCTACTTTTAGCAGTGCTGCACAATAGATTCTGTGCACTGTGTAGGCATGGGACTGTTTTACTGGGACAAAGGACTTCAGACACAGTGTGGAAAGGCTCTACTCTAGAGGAGGGGGTCAAGTTAGCACCGTGTCATGTCCTTTAAGACTTTATGTTTTGAATCTAAGTGGAGAGTTGTGGCACAGGGCTAGCTGACTGCCCTCACTACTCTGTGAGGGCTGCTTGAACAGCAGGGGATGTGAGATCCCCTGTCTGGGGATGAGAGATTGGGGTTGTGACATTTTTCCCCCAACACCAATATGGTGGGACTTCAGAGAACAGCACAGCAGCCCCCAGTGGAGGCAGGGCCCACTTACACCAAACCTGTCCCCCTGTGCCTGGCTATTACTTATTTACTGGGGCAAGACTGACTCTGAGCTAATGCCATGGATCTCTCCTCCAGAGGACCAGCAGTGGCAGGACCTTGCATGCACTAACGTACTGAAAATCAAATGCTTCAAAATGACACCTGCATTTCTGGTGGAAATAGGTCCAGGCTTATGGACAAACAAATGAAAGCACACCTAGTTAAAAGTCCAAACACTCCCGATTGCAAGCAAGGAACTTTTCTGCACCAGAAACACTTTCTGAAGTGCCAGATCCTGGGTGGTGTATAACCCCTTTTTAATATAGCATTATTCCCAGTGCAGAGAAACTGACAAGCTTTTAAAACACACAAAAGACAGAAACTTAGCCAAAATGACAAGACAGAAGATTTCTCCCCAAAAGAAGGATCAAGTAGAAAGCATAGGCAGGGACTTGCTCAAAACAGATAAAAGCAATATATCTGAACAGAATTTAGAGCAACAGTCATAACACTAATAACTGGTCCTGTAAAAAGCATATAAGACACCAGAGAAACTCTGCTGCAGAGATCAAAGACCTAAAACCTAGTCAGGCTGAAATAAAAATTGTTATAACTGAGATGAAAAACTGGCTGGATACAGTCACAACAAAGATTGAGGAAGCAGAGGAGAGAATAGGTGATACAGAATATAAAATTACACAAAAATAATGAAGCTGAAAAGAAGAGGGAAAGTAAACTACTAGATTACAAGGGGAAACTTAAGGAACTTGGTGATTCCATAAAGTGAAACAATACCCATATCATAGGAATCCCAGAAGAGTGGTAAAAAAAAACACAACTTACCAACTTACAGAAGGTTTATTTGAACAAATTATAGCTGAGAATTTAGCTAATCTGGGGAAAGAAACAGGCATTCAAGTCCAAGAAGCACAGAGATTACCCTCAAAATCAACAAAACAGGTAAAAATCATGACCTATCATAGTGAAACTTGAAAAATACAAAGGTAAAAAGAGAATTCTGAAAGCAGCTCGGGGACAAATGTCCTTAATCTACAAGGGTGGACACATAAGGTTAGCAGCAATGTCCACTGAAACTTGTCAGGCCAGAAGAGAGTGGCAGGAAATATTCAATGTGCTGAATGGAAAGAATACGCAGCCAAGAATTCTTTATCCAGCAAGGCATTCAGAATAGAAGAAGAGATAAATAGTTTTCCAGACAAACAAAAACACACAAAAAGGGGTTCGTGATAACTAAACCAGCCCTGAAATGTTAAGAGGTACTCTCTGAGTAGAGAAAAACTAGGAAGACGAAAGCAACAAAGAGTACAAAGGACCAGAGAACATCACCAGAATCACCAACTCTACAAGTAACACAATGGCACTAAATTCATATCTTCAGTAATCACTCTGAATGTAAATGGACTAAATGCTCCAATCGAAAGGCACAGCGTGTCAGAATGGATAACAAACAAGATTCTGCTTGTCTATATGCTACATACAAGACTCATTTTAGACCTAAAGACACCAAAAAATTGCAAGTGAGGGGATGGAGAACCATCTATCATGTTAATGGATGTGAAAAGAAAATCAGAGTAGCCATATTATATCAGGCAAACTGATTTTAAAACAAAGACCGTAACAAGAGATGAAGAAAGGCATTATATCATAATTAAGGGACCTATCCTTTAAGAAGATCTAACAGTTGTAAATATTTATGTCCCCAACTTGGAGCACCTAAACATATAAATCAATTAAAACAAACATCAAGAAACTCATTGATAATAATAAAATAACAGTAAGGGACTTTAATGCCCCATTTACAACAATGGACAGATCATGTAAACAGAAAATCAACAGGGAAACAATGGCTTTGAATGACACACTAGACTACATGGACTTAACAGATATATTCAGAACATTTCACCTTAACAGTGGAACACATTTTCCTCGAGAGTGCAAGGAACATTCTCCAGAATAGACACATACTTGGTCACAAATCAGTCCTCAACACTTACAAGAAGATTGAGATCATAGCATGTATATTTTCATATCACAATGCTCTGAAACTTGAAGTCAACCACAAGAAAAAATTTGGAAAGGCAAAAAATTTATGAAGATTAAAGAACATCCTACTAAAGAATGAATGAGTTAACCAGAAAATTAAAGAAGAAATAAAAAAGATACGTAGAAACAAATGAAAATGAAAACATGACAGTCCAAACCCTTTGGAATGAAGCAAATGCAGTCCTGAGAAGGAAGTATATTGCAGTTCAGGCCTATCTCAAGAAGCAAGATAGGTCCCAAATATGCAATCTAACCTTATACCTAAATAAGCTAGAAAAGGAACAGAAAATAAGTTCTAAAGTAGACAGAAGAAAGGAAATGAAAAATACCAGAGCAGAAATAAATGATATAGAAACAAAGCAGTAGAACAGATCACCAAAACTAAGAGCTGGTTCTTTGAAAGTATTAACAAATTGATAAACCCCTAGCCAGACTTATCGGAAAAGGGAAAGTACCCAAATAGATAAAATCATAAGTGAAAGAGAAGTCAAAACCAACACTACAGAAATACAAACAATTGTAAGAAAATACTGTGAGAATTTATAAGCGAACAAATTGGGCAATCTGGAAGAAATGGTCAAATTCCTGGAAACATACAAATGACAAACACTGGAACATGAATAAATAGAAAATTTGAACAGATGCAAACCAGCAAAGAAATTGAATCAGTAATCAAAAATCTCCCAGCAAACAAGAGTACTGGGACAGATGGCTTCCCAGGGGAATTCTACCAGACATTTAAAGAAGAGTTAATATCTATTTTTGTCAAACTGTTCCAAAAAATAGAAATGAAAGGAAAGCTTCCAAACTCATCCTATAAAGCCAGCATTACTATGAATCCAAAACCAGGCAAAGGCCCACTAAAGAGGAGAATTACAGGCTAATATGCCTGATGAATCTGGATGCAAATATTCTCAACAAGATACTAGCAAATCAAATTAAATAGCACATTAAAGGAATTCTTCACCTGGGGTACAGGGCTGGTACAATATTTGCAAATCAATCATTATGATACAGCACATTAATAAAAGAAAGGATTAGAACCCTATGATCCTTTCAATAGATGCAGAAAAAGCATTGGACAAAATACAAAACCTTTTCTTGATAAAATCCCTCAAAAAGTAGGGATAGAAGAAATATATGAAACATCAACATCATAGAGGCCATATATGAAAGACCCACAGCTAATATCATCCTTAGTGAGGAAAAACTGAGAGCTTTCCCCATAAGGTCAGGAACACGACAGGGATGTCCACTCTCACCACTATTGATCAGCTTACTACTGGAAGTCCTAGCCTCAACAACCAGAAAACAAAAAGAAATAAAATGCATATAAATTGGTAGGAAGAAGTCTGCAAAGGGTCTTTCACTCTATGCAGAAGACATGATACTCTATGTGGAAAACCCAAAAATCTCCACCAAAAAAACCTAGAACTGATACACGAATTCACCAAAATTGCAGGATACAAAATCAATGTACAGAAATCAGTTGCATTTCTATACACCAATAATGAAACAACAGAAAGAGAAATCAAGGAATTGATCCCATTTACAATTTCACCAAAAACCATAAGACACCTAGGATTAAACTTAATCAAAGAGGTAAAAGATCAGTATGCTGAAAATTTTACAAAGGTTATGAAAGAAATTGAAGAACATATAAAGAAATAGAAAAACATTCCATACTCATGGATTGGAAGAGCCAATATAGTTAAAATGTCTATACTACCCAAACCAATTGACACATTCAATGCAATCCCTTATAAAAATAACACCAGTATTTTTCACAGAGCTAGAACAAACAATTTTAAAATTTGTATGAAAACAAAAAAGAGCCTGAATAGCCAAAGTAATGTTCAAAAAAGAAAACCAGGGGGCATCTGGATGGCTCAATCAGTCGAGTATCTGACTTCAGTTCAGGTCCTGATCTCACAGTTTGACACTATGTGAGGCTCTGTGCTGATGGCTTGGAACCTGGAATCTTTTTCAGATTTTGTGTCTCACTCTTTCTCTGCCCTTTCCCCACTTGTGCTCTCTCGTTCTCTCTCTCTCTGAGAAATAAATAAACATTAAAAAAAAGAAAGAAAAAAAATCTGGAGGCATCACAATTCCAGGCTTCAAACTGTATTACAAAGCTGTAGTTATCAAGAAAGTATGGTACTGGCACAAAAACAGACACATAGATCAATGGAACAGAATAGAAAACTCAGAAATGGACCCACAAATGTATGGCCAACTAATCATTGACAAAGCAGGAGAGAGTATCCAATGGAAAAAAAAGTCTCTTCAGCAAATGGCATTGGGAAAACTGGAAAGCAGCATGCAGGAGAATGAACCTGGACCACTTTCTTACACTATCCACAAAAATAAATTCAAAATGGATGAAAGACCTAAAGGTAAAACAGGAAACCATCAATATTCTAGAGGAGAAGACAGGCAGCAGTCTCTTTGACCTCAGCCACAGCAACTTCTTACTAGACATGTCTCTGGAGGCAAGGGAAACAAAAGCAAAAATGAACTATTGGGGACTCATCAAGATAAAAAGCTTCTCCTCAATGAAGGAAACAATCAACAAAACTAGAAGGCAACAGATGGAAGGGGAGAAGATATTTCCAAATGACATATCAGATAAAGGATTAGTATCCAAAATCTGTAAGACCTTATCAAACTCAATAACCACAAACTAAATAATCCAGTGAAGAAATGGGCAGGAGACATGAATAGACTCTTTTCCAAAGAAGACATCCAGATACATGAAAAGGTGCTTAACATCACTCATCATCAGGGAAATAGAAATCAAAACCACAATGAGATATCACATCTCACCCATCAGAATGGCTAAAATTAATAACTCAGGAAACAACAGATGTTGACGAGGCTGCAGAGAAAGAGGAACACTCTTGCACTGGTGGTGGGATTGCAAACTGGAGCAGCTGCTCTGGAAAACAGTATGGAGATTCTGCAAAAAATTAAAAATAGAGCCTACCTTACATCCCAGCAATTGCACTACTAAGTGTTTATCCAGAGGATACCAAAATGCTGATTCAGTGGGGCACATGCACCCCGTTTTTAATGACAGTGATATCAACAATACCCAAATTATGGAAAGAACCCAAATGTCCATTGACTGATGACTGGATGAAGAATATGTGGTATACATCTATAATGGAATATTACTCAGCCATAAAAAAGAATGAAATCTTGCCATTTTCAACCACATGGATAGAACTAGAGTTTATAATGCTAAGCAAAGTAAGTCAATCAGAGAAAGACAAATCCTATATGATTTCACTCGTGTTGAATTAAAAAAGCACGATAGATGAACATAAGAGAAGGGAAGGAAAAATAAGGTAAAAACAGAGATGCAGGCAAACCATAAGTGACTCTTAAATACAGAGATGAAACTGGGGTGCTGAACAGGAGTTGTATGGGGGGATAGGCTAAATGGGTGATGGGCATTAAGGAGGGTGGGAGGGCACTTGTTGGGATGAACACTGGGTGTTATATGTAAGTTATGAATCACTAAATTCTATACCTGAAACTAATAGAACACTATATGTTAACTAACTTGAGTTTAAATAAATAAATAAAAATAAATAAATAAATAAATAAATAAATAAATAAATAAGATATTAAGCCCAGGTTAAAAAAAATAAAACTTATAGTTCTGAAAGTGTTGATGGTGATGATTTATTTGACCAGTATTCTCATTAATTTTAAAAAGTAGATTTTTGGCTTTCTTCAATGTGTCATTGAATTTAGTTTTTTTTTTTTTTTTTGAGTGTTGCTTTGGATGACCTGAATATTATCATCATTTTAAAATTTCTAGTTACCTTTTAAATATTTTCCTGTGTATGTTTTTAAATCTCCAGTCATTTTGCTTAAGCAATGAGTCATTTCTCTTAAGCAATATGTAGTTTGATTTTACTTTTGAAACCAATATGAAATTTCCCCCCATGTTTGTATTTAAATTTCAGCTAGTTAACATACAGTGCAATATGAGTTTCAGGTGTAGAATTTAGTGATTCATCACTTACATATAGCACCCAGTTTTCATCACAAGTGCCCTTCTTAAATATTTTTGTTCATTTGTCTATGAACAGGGAATTTAAGCTATTTGTTTATTAAAATAAATAGGGTTGATATATATTATTTCTGCTTTCTGTTCAAGAATTCCTTGTAGTTATATGGATAATGCTTACTTGTTTTGATTTTTCCTTCCTTCCAGAGATTATAAAAATACATTTTTTTAAAGTTTCTTTATTTGAGAAAGAGAGAGGGAGAGAGCCAGAGAGAGAGAGAGGGAGAGAATCCCAAGCAGGCTCCATGCTGTTGGTGCAGAGCCTGACATGGGGCTTGATCCCACTTACCTTGAGATCATGACCTGAGCCGAAATCAAGAGTCACTTAATCCACTGAGCCACCCAGGCACCCCCAAAGATACAAATTTTTAAATAAAAATATTTATGTTTAATTTTAATGGTAATATTTGTTCACGTAATAGAGTCAAACAATACAAAAATGTATAAGAAAAATGAGACTTTCTTCTCTTTACTTTCCCCCCACTCATATCAAAGTGATACCCATGTTGATAATTGAATGTGTATCCTATCATAAAGTGTTTTATTTGCATACAAACTCCATTCAATCACAGAGCTTTTTTCCCCAATCAAAAAATGGGACTCTTTTTTCTTCTGCTTAACAAAATATTGTGCCCTTCATTTCATTACAACATATAGATCATGGTTTTCAATGGACATTTATTTATCAACTTCATTTTTTTAAGTATAGATAGGTTTTACTTCTTCCTTACTACAAACAATGATTAATATATGTTCCTTGTGAATATTTAATTGTTTTTTGGTCTTAGTGGTATTGCAGGATTTTGTAAGATTGTTAGGTCTTAATGTATATACATTAAAAAGTGATAGAAATCGCCAAGTTGTCCTCTGAAAGGTTTTATCAATTTATTTTACCCTCAAATGTGTATTTTTTAAAGTTTATTTATTTATTTTGAGAGAGAGGGAGAGATAATCCCAAGCAGGCTCCACACTATCAGCACACATCCCAATGCAGGGCTAGATCTCAGGGATCATGAAATCATGACCTGAGCCAAAGTCAAGAGTGGGACACTTAACTGACTGAGCTACCCAGGTGACCCTCCCCTCTAGTATGTATTAATTTTCCCTTTTCTATCACTGTTCTCCACACTGAAATAATATAAACCTTTAATATTTCTGTCAAATTTGAGCCAAATTTAATTTTGTTGCTTTACTTATCCTTGAAAAACATGAATGAGTTCTATATATTTAAGAAATATTGGGTACAACTTTGTGTCAGGTACTGAGTGTGGACTTAACACTGTACAGTTACTGATTATATATACATATTTTTGTGGGTCATATTTGTTCATGTCCTTGAACATTTATGTATACTTTTATTTTTTTTTAATTATTTGTTGTAGATATTGACCTTTGTGCTTTCTGTATATGTTATAAATAATTTTTCCCAGTTTATTATTTAAATTTTTATTTTTATGGTGTCTTTGAAGAATGTGTATTAATTTTTCTTTTTGTCTCCTTGGTTTCATGATAGACTTAGAAATACTATCTCAAACTCAAGATTTTATATATATAAACATATGTATACAAATTATAATTATCCTAAAATTTGTTGTTGCCTTAAGAGCTTTTTTCTTTATAGAATTTGTTTTTTTTTTAAACTTTATTTACATTCCTGTGTGTGTGTGTGTGTGTGTGTGTGTGTGTGTGTGTGTGTTGTATCAGTTATTGTTAGTTTTGGTTACATTTAACAGGAAATATTCTTGTAATACTGGCTTTAACAATTTGGAAATTTCTTTCCCACATAAACAATTCTAAAACTATGTAGTCAAAGGTTTGGTGGTTTCACAGTAAATAAGGATTCAAGCTATATTTTGTTACTTTTTCTACCTTATCATCTGCCTCATATCTGCATTCTAGCAAGGTAGATAAAAGTGTCTTAAAAAGAATACTGTGGGGTTTTTTTTAGTGAGAGTTCTTGAATTTCCTACATACACTTCCAACTACATTTCATTTTCTAAATTAAAAATTAGTCATGTGGATATTTTTGGGTAAAGGAGGCTGAGAAATATGTTAGTTTAGCTGGCTGTCATATACTCAAGCTAAAAATCAGGACTTTGTTACTAAAGGAGAGAGTAGTAATGGATTATGCATGTATTCTCATATAGTGTAAGATGAAGATTTATTATTAACTTCTTCTGTATAGTTAGCCGACTATTTTAATACCTTTTATTGAATACTTTCTTAACTGACACAAAAGGAAACTGATTTAATAGATCTGTAGATTTATTTCATGATTCACTATTCAGTTACATTGACCTACTTGTATATTCTTGTCCTGGTTCAAAAAGGACAAATTTGAGACTTCTGGTAAATTTGGTGTCAGTAGAATACCTTGATCTTAATTTTACCTAGGTTTCTATTTTTTCTTGACCGTTGTGCATTTACTCTTTTGAATAAACTTAAATTAGCTTAAGTGCCACCAAACAATGTATTGCGATTTTAACTACTTTTATTGATTTATCATTCTAGTTTATATTTAAAAAATCTTTGCCTTGACTTTTGTAATTTTAGTTCTAATTGCTTGTTTTTAAAACACTATTGTGATTTGAAGGTAATATTTTCTATCATATTTTCTAAATGGATATTACAGATCTGAAGAATAATTGACATTTGACTACTTGTCTGATCCTGCTACTGTACTGAACTCTATCAATTCTAATATTTGATTATCTTCAAAAATTTAGATGGAAAATCTTATCAATTGTAAATAATTATCATTAGTGTCCTTATATTATTTCCTCATTTTTTTTGGTCATTTTGCATCAGTTAAGATCTCTTGGATAATGTTAAATAAATAGTTAGTGGGGAGGAACTATTATTTGTTTTCAACTTTAATGGGAATACTTATAATGTTTCATATTGATTTTAATATTTGCCCAATGCAAATTTCCTTTTATTCATTACTCATTAAGAATGGAAAAATATTTTCTTTGCAGATCAACTGAGATTTTCATAAGACTTTTATAATCAATTAATATATTGTTCTAAATATCAAGTCATCCCTGAAACTCAAATAAACAATTTAACTTTACACCTAAAGGAGCTATAAAAGAAACAAACAAAACCCAAAACAAGTAGAAGAAAGAAATGTGAATATCAGAGCAAAAATAGGTGACATAGAGACTAAAACAATTAGAAAAATATCAATAAAACTAAGAGCTGGCTCTTTGAAAAGATTAAAAAAGTTGATAAACCCTTAGCCAGACTCATTAAGAAAAAAAAAAGAGAAAAGGCCCAAGTAAATAAAATCAAACTGAGACAGGAAATTAACAACTGGTATCGCAGAAATATAAAGAATTGCAAGAGATTATTATGAAAACTTACATGCCAACAAATTTTACAGCATAGGAGAAATGGATAAATTCCTAGAAATATACAGTCTTCCAAAACTGAATCAGGAAAAAATAGAAAATCTGAACAGACTGATTACAAGTAATGAAATTGAATTCATAATAAAAAAAATTCCAAAAAATTAAAGTCCAAGACCAGATAGATAGATGGACAGGTGAATTCTACAAATATTTAAAGGAGAGTTAATACATATTCTCAAACTATTCCAGAAAATAAAAGAGGAAAGAAAGCTTTCAAATATATTCTACAACACTAGCGTTATAATGATACCAAAACCTAAGACCATAAAAAAAACTATAGGCCAATATCTCTCATGAACACAGATGCAAAAATTGTCAGCAAAATATTAGCAAACCACATACAATAACACATTAAAAAGCTCATTCACCACAACCAAATGGGATTTATTCTGGGATACAAAGATGGTTCAGTATTTGCAAACCAAATGAAAGATAAAAATTATATGATCATCTCAGATGCATAAAAAAATGGACAGAATTTAACCTGCTTTCATGATAAAAGCTCTGAACAAAGGGAGTTTAGAGGGAACACTGGTAAGCATAACAAAGGCCATATATGAAAAAAAGCTAATATCATAATGGTGAGAAGCAGAGCTTTTCCGCTAAGATCAGGAATAAGACAAGGATGTCCACTCCAGCTTTTATGCAGCATGGTACTGGAAATAGCCACAGCAATCAGATAAGGAAAGGAAATGCAAAACATCCCTATTGGTAAAGAAGAATTTAAACTCTCACTATTTGCATATGACATAGTATACATAGAAAACTCTAAAGCCTCCACCAAAATCTACTAGAACTGATTTATGAATTCAGTAAAGTTGCAAGATACAAAATTAATACTTAGAAACTGACAGCATTTCTACACACCAATAACAAAGTAGTAGAATGAGAAATTAAGAAAACACAACTTACAATTGCACCAAAAATAATAAAATATCTAAAAGTAAACTTAACCAAAGAGGTGAAAGACCTGTACTCAAACACCCAAGACAAAAACAAAAAAACAAAAAAAACCAAAAAACAAACAAACAAAAACCCACATTGGTGAAAGATATTGAAGAGGACATGAACAAACAGATATTTCATGTTTATGGGTTGGAAAATTTAATATCATTAAAATGCCATATAGGCCAAAATGGGGAGACAGGAAGATGGTGGTGGAGTAGGAGGACCCGAGGCTTACCTTGTTCCATTACTACAACTAGATGACTATCAACTCATCCTAAAAACCCAAGAAATTGTCCTGAAGATTGACAGAATAAACACCACAACTAAAGAGAAAGAAGGGGCCACATTAAAGAAAGTAGAAAATGTGAAGATATGGTTTAGAGGAGAAACAGATCCTGGCTGCTGTGAAGGGGAGGGATCCATGGTTGCAGAAAAGGGTGAGAGGGAGAGCACACTGGAGAATGCACGAGGAGAATATTTCCCCATAGCCATTGGCTTGGATAATGAGAGGGGCTGAATTTTGTTGAATTCTTGAAACCAGTAGGGCTTAAAGCCTGGAGTTGTTAAGGTCAGCAGGTTTAGCAGAAATAGAGCCTGGAGGGCACTGTGCTGCTCCTGGAGAGAAGGTAAGGCAAACAACTGCAGGGCATACAGCTTGGAAACCCTGGTCTAAGAGTGCCTGGGGAACATAGAGAGATGATTGTTTTCTCAGAGCATGTTTCTAAAAGGCAGGTCACAGAGACATCTCTCTGGCAACAAAGGACCTGGCCTGCACCACTTCCCTCCCCCACCCCTCTGCATAAATACAGAGGCACCTGTGGGAAGCAGTACAGTAAAGGCACTGGCTGCCTAACTTGCTTACACCAAGCCTCTCCCCTGCACTCTGGTGGAGCTCCTCAGTCATGCTTACCTCAGTCTCAGTGTGGCAGGCCTCTCCTCCACAAGACCAGCACAAACACCTGCCCACACCATATCTCCTGACCAGAGAATTTTGCAGGGCTTCAGTGCCAGTGGAGGTAGTGACGGGTCTCATTTCACAAGAAGACCAGAATACATCTAGTTGAAACTCACCACATTCAGGCCAGGGACCAAAAACTGCCCATTAGCAAGCAAGGAGAACCTCTGAAGAAGGCTTGCCTGAAGGATAGAGCAGTCAGAACAGAACAGCAGACTGCATGCAGCACATGCCAGAGGGCAGTGTGGAGCTCTACTCCCCAGTACTGGGGTGCACAGAGTGGGAGTTTGAATCTCAGCCAAGCGCCAGGGCATGGGAGTTGGTGGAGCGGGACAAACTGCCTCGTTTGCACCCATGGCACAGGGAGGATAGCTCGAACAGAGTGGTTTGGGATACCTGGTCTGAGGAGAAGGGACTGGGGTGTCACCATTTTTTTCCCCATCACCAACAAGGTGGGGCTTCAGCGAAGGGATAGCAAGGGCCCACAGTAGAGGCAGGACCCGCCTGCACCAAACCATACCCCTCCCCACCTGGTAATGGCTTATCTACTGGAGCGGGATTGATGATGATGAACCAGCCAGCCCCTCCTCCAGACCAGTGCTGTTGCATTGACTGGTTTAATTCTTGGACAATTCTTATTATATAGATCTAGTCTTCCTTCCTTTCCTCCTTATCTCTTCCCTCCTCTAGTCAGGTTACTCTGGTTGTTGTTTTGTTTAAGCAGACATATTTAATCCATTCTCTTGATACATGTTCCATACCTCCTTCTTTATTCTCCTTTCTCTCTCTCTCTCTGGATTAAGCCATATAGTTTCTCTGGTCAATTTTTATCCTTTTTTTCCTCCTGCCCCCCTCCCCACACCCCCCCCCATCCCCCGTCATCTCTCTTTGTATGGGATAAGGCCGCTTTCATCAACACTGCCTCCACCCTGTTGTTTACTTGTAGCTGCTGTTTCTGGTTGTGTGTGTGTGTGTGTGTGTGTGTTTATTTTCTGCTTGATTTTGTTTGTTTGTTTTCCTTTCCAGGGCTACTTCAATGAACAAATCAAAAGACACCTGGTGGAGGGTCCGAAACATCACTACCAGTAAGGAGATAAAAAAAAAATCACAGTCACAACAACAGAGAGCAAGTAACTCTCTAAAAAGCACCTCCTGAAGGGCCAGGCCCTGGACAATGTATGACCCTTCTTTAATACAGTAGTGCTCACAGGTGCAGGACACATAACAAGCTTTTAAAACACATAAGGGACAGAAAACTAGCAAAAATGATGATACAGAAGATCCTCCTCAAAAGAAATTCCTGGAAGAAATGACAGCTAAAGAATTGCTCCAAACAGATATAAAAAATATAACTGAATGATAATTTAGAATAATACTTAAGATTAATCACTGGGCTTAAAAAAAGCATAGAAGATAGCAGAGAATCTATTGCTGCAGAGATCAAGGAATTAAAAATAATCAGGATGAATTTAAAAATGCTGTAAATGAGGTGCAAAATAAACTAGAGGTGGTGACAGCCAGAATTGAAGAGGTAGAGGGGAGAATAGGTGAAATAGAATATAAAAGTATGGAAAAAGATGAAGCTGAGAAAAAGATAAAAAAATTCTGGACCATGAGGGGAGAATTAGAGAACTAAGTGTCTCAATGAATCAGAACAATATCCGTATCACAGGAGTTCCAGAAGAAGAAGAAGAAGAGAGAAAGGGGTCGAAGGTGTGCTTGAACAAATCATAGCTGAGAACCTCCCCAATCTGGGGAAGGAAACAAACAGACATTGAAATCTAGGAGGCACAGAGAACTCCCTTCAGACTGAAATCAATCTTCTGCATGACATATCATAGTGAAACTGGCAAAATACAAGGATAAAGAGAGAATTCTGAAAACAGCCAGGAATAAATGGGACTAAACCTACAAGGGTAGACACATAAGTTTAGCAGCACCCTATCTACTGACACTTGGCAGGCCAGAAAGGAGTGGCAGAAAAATTTCAATGTGCTGAATAGGAAAAATAAAAAGCCAAGAATCCTTTATTCAACAAGCCTCTCATTCAGAATAGAAGGAGAGATAAAGGCTTTCCCAGAAAAACAAACAAACAAACAAAAAACTGAAGGAATTCATCACCACTAAACAAGCCCTACAAGAGATTCAAAGGGGGACTCTGTGAGTATTGTGAAGACCACAAAGGACCAGAGACATCAGTACAAGCATGAAACCTACAGATAACACAGAGACTCTAAATCCATATCTTTCAATAATAACACTGAATGTAAACAGACTAAGTGCTCCAATCAAAAGACATAGGGGATCAGGATGGATAAAAAGACCAGACCCATCTATTTGCTGTCTACAAGAGACCCATTTTAGATCTGAGGACACTTTCAGATTGAAAGTGAGGGGAAGGAGAAACATCTATCATGCTATTGAGAGTCAAAACAAAGCTGGAGAGGCCATACTTATATCAGACAAACTAGATTTTAAACTAAAGACTATAACAAGAGATTAAGAAGAGCATTATATAATAATTACGGGGTCTATCCAACAAGAAGAGCTAACAATTATAAAGGTTTATGCACTGAATTTAGAAGCACCCAAATATATAAAACAATCACAAACGTAAGCAACCTTATTGGTAAGCATGTGATAATTGCAGGGGACTTTAATACTCCACTTATAACAATCATCTAGACAGAAAATCAATAAATAAACAATGGCCCTGAATGATACACTGGACCAGATGGACTTGACGGGTATATTTAGAACTTTTCATGCAAAAGCAGCAGAATATATATTCTTCTTGAGTGCACATGGAACATTCTCCTAGATAGATCACATACTGGTTCACAAATAGCCCTCAGTGAATACAAAAGATTTGAGATCATACCATGCACACTTTCACACCTCAATGCTATGAAACTTAAAATCAACAAGTAAAAGTTTGGAAAACCTCCAAATGCATGGAGTTTAAAAAACATCTACTAAATAATGATTTGGTCAGCAGGCAATTAAAGGGAAAATTAAAAAATATATGGAAATAAATGAAGATGAAAACACAACAATCCAACTTTTTGGGATGCAGCAAAGGCAGTCCTAAGAGGAAAATACATTGCAATCCAGGCCTATCTCAAGAAACAAGAAAAATTCCATATACAAAATCTAACAGCACACCTAAAGGAAATAGAAGCAGAACAACAAACACACCCCAAACCCAGCAGAAGTAAAGAAAGAATAAAGATCAGAGCAGAAATAAACAATACAGGATCCAAAAAAACCCACAGTAGAACAGATCAATGAAACTAAGAGTTGGTTTTTTGAAAAATTAAAATTGATAACCCCCTAGCATAACTTCTCAAAAAGAAAAGAGAGAGGACCCAAATAGATAAAATAATGAATGAAAGTGGATTTATCACAACAAATCCCTCAGAAATACAAGCAATTATCAGAGAATATTATGAAAAATTATACGCCAACAAACAGGACAACCTGGGAGAAATGGACAAATTCCTAAACAACCACACACTACCAAAACTCAAACAGGAAGAAATAGAAAATTTGAACACACCCATAATTAGTGAAGAAATTGAATCAGTTATCAAAAATCTCCCTACAAACAAGAGTCATAGACTAGATGGCATCCCTGGGGAATTCTACCAGACATTTAAAGCAGAGTTAATACCTATTCTTCTCAAGCTGTTCCAAAAAATAGAAATGGAAGGAAAGTTTCTGGACTCATTCTATGAAGGCAGCATTACCTTGATTACTAAACCAACCCCACAAAAAAGGAGAACTACAGGCCAATATCTCTGATAAACATAGATGAAAAAATTCTCAACAAGATACTAGCAAATCAAATTCAACAGCATATAAAAAGAATTATTCACCATGATCAAGTGGGATTCATTACTGGGCTGCAGGTCTGGTTCAGTATTCACAAATGAATCAATGTGATACATCACATTAATAAAGGATGAGAACCATATGACCCTGTCAATAGATGCAGAAAAAGCATTTGACAAAATACAACATCGTTTCTTAATAAAAACCCTCAAGAAAGTTGGGACAGAAGGAACATACTTGAACATCATAAAGCCATATATCAAAATCCCAAAGCTAATATTATCCTCAGTGGGGAAAACTGAGAGCTTTCCCCCTGAGATAGGGACATGACAGAGATGTTCACTCTCACCACTGTTGTTTAACATGTGTTGGAATTCCTACTCTCAGCAATAAGACAAGAAAATAAAATCAAAGGCAGCAAAATTGGCAACTTTCACTTTTCACAGACGACATGATACTCTACGTGGAAAACCTGAACAACTCCACCAAAAGACTCCTAGAACTGATACATGAATTCAGCAGAGTCACAGGGTACAAAATCAATATACAGAAATAGGTTGCATTTTTATACACCAATAATGAAGCAACAGAAAGAGAAATAAAGAATCTTATCCCATTTACAATTGCACCAAGAACCGTAAAATACCTAGAAATAAACCTAACCAAAGATGTAAAAGACATGTCTGCTGAAAACTATAGAAAGTTTATGAAGGAAATTGAAGAAGACACAAAGAAATGGAAAAACATTTCATAGTCATAGATTGGAAGAATAAATATTGTTAAAATTTCAATATCACCCAAAGCAATCTACACAGTCCATGCAAAACCAATCAAAATTGCACTAGCATTCTTCTCAAAGCTAGAACAAACAATCCTAAAATTTGTATGGAACCACAAACGACCCCAAATATCCAAAGTAATATTGAAGAAGAAAACTAAAGTGGGAGGCAACACAATCCTAGACTTCAGCCTCTATAATAAAACTGTAATCATCAAGACAGAATGGTATTGGCACAAAAACAGACACATAGATCAATGGAATAGAATAGAGAATGTAGAATTGGACCCACAAATGTATGACCAGCTAATCTTTGACAAAGCAGGAAAGAGGATCCAATGGAAAAAAGACAGTCTCTTTAGCAAATGGTGCTGGGAGAACTGGACAGCAACATGCAGAAGAATGAACCTAGACCACTTTCTTACAGCATACACAAAAATAAACTCAAAATAGATTAAAGACCTAAATGTTAGATAGGAAACCATCAAAACCCAAGAGGAGAAATCAGGCAACACCCTCTTTGACCTCAGCCACAGCAATTTCTTGCTTGACATGTCTCCAAAGGCAAAGGAATTAAAAGCACAAGTGAGCTATTGGTACCTCATTAAGATAAAAGGCTTCTGCAAGGCAAAAGAAACAATCAACAAAACTGAAAGGCAACCAACGGAATGGGACAAGGTATTTGCAAATGACATATGTCAGATAAAGGGTTAGTGTCCAAAATCTATTAAGAACTTACTAAAATCAACACTCAAAAAACAAATAATCCAGTGAAGAAATGGGCAGAAGACATGAATAGACACTTTTCCAAAGAAGACATCCAGATGCCAACAGACATATGAAAAGATGCTCGATGTCACTCACAATCAGGGAAATAAAAATCAAAGCCACACTGAGATATCACCTCCCACCAGTCAGAGTGGCTAAAATGAACAACTCAGGAAACTACAGATGCTGACAAGGATGTGGAGAAACTGGTGATGGGAATGCAAACTGATGCAGCCACGATGTTCCTAAAAAAATTAAAAATAGAACTACCCTAACACCCAGTAATAGCACTGCTAGGAATTTATCCAAAGGATACAGAAGTGCTGATGCATAGGGGCACGTGTACCCCAATGTTTATAGCAGTGCTTTCAACAATAGCCAAATTATGCAAAGAGCATAAATGTCCATCAACACATGAATGGATAAAGAAGATGTGGTTTATATATTCAATGGAATACCACTTGGCAATGAGAAAGAATGAAATCCTGTCATTTGCAGCAAAGTGGATAGAACTGGAAGGTATTATGCTGAGTGAAATAAGTCAGTCAGAGAAGGAAAACATACATGTTTTCACTCATATGTGGATTTTGAGAAACTGAACAGAAGACCATGGGGAAAAGGAAGGGGAAAAATAGATATAAACAGAGATGGAGGGAGGCCAACCACAAGAGACTCTTAAATACAGAGAACAAACTAAAGGTGGATGGGGGTGGGAGAGAAGGAAACTGGGTGATGGGGATTGAGGAGGGCAATTGTTGGGATGAGCACTGGGTGTTGCATGTAAGCCAATTCGACAATAAATTATATTCATAAAAAACAATATCGGAAAGAGGCTTGATGCAATGAACTGGAGGCTGGAAGAAGCAGAGTAATAAATTAGTTACAACAGAAGATAAAATATTAGAAAATAAGGAAGCTGAACAAAAGGGAGAAAGAATTATGGAACCAAGAAATGACATAGACAACTCAGTAACTCCACTGAACCTAATAACATTTCTTTATAGGAGTACTGGAAGAAGAAGAAGAGAGAAAAGGGGATAGAAAATTTATTTGAGAAAAGAGCAGCTGAAAACTTCCCTTATCTGGGGAAGGAGACAAACATCCTGATCCAGGAGGCCCAGAGAACTCTGATCAAAATCAACAAAAACACACCAACACCAAGACATATTGTAATTACATTTGCAAAATGCAGAGATAAAGACAACAGAAGTCAGTAACTTACAATGAAAACCCTTAAGAACAGCAGTAGATAGTTTTTCAACAGAAACTTGACAAGCTAGAAGGGAGTGGTATGATATATTCAAAGTGCTGACTGAGAAAAATCTGCAGAAAGAATACTCTATCTAGCAAGGCTATCATTAAAAATAGAAGGAGAGGTAAAGAATTTCCTAGACAAACAAAAGTTAAAGCAATCAATCACCACTTAACAAGCTGTACAGGAAATGTAAAAAGGGACTCTTTGAGTGGAAAGGAAAGACCATAAATAGGAATAAGAAAAGTAGAATTACAAAAGCATTAAAATTAAGTATATGTATAAATATTAGTGAAAGGATTCTGGAAATAAAGTAATGTAAGTTATGACACCCTAAACCTAATATATGGGGGAGGGGATAAAGAATGGGTTCAAACTTAATTGTTATCATCAACTTAATATAGACTGTCTTGTTCTTTCATTTGGGATAAATTTATCTGTTTCCTCATTTTGTCTGCCTCTCTGTGCCTGTTTATGTGTTAAGATAGTCAACTGTATCTCCCGCTTTTGAAAGTAATGACTTTATGACGAAGTGGCCCTGGAGTGCCTGGCAGTGCAATGCCTCCCCTTCATCAGAACCTGGCACTTAGGATAGTATCCTATGTGTGTTGCTTATGCCCTGCTGTTGTGTCTGAGTCACTTTTCCTTTTAGTGCAATTGTCTCTCTGACTCTCTGTCTGTTTTGGGCTGTGCTTTCTTTCTGTGATGTTAGGGGAACCCCAAGCAGGCCAGCTCTGAGGGGATGTGCCTGCCAGGGAACTTGGAATGGAGTGGTGGTATTAGCAAAATCTGTGCTGGGTCACTAGTCCTTTGCCGGATCTCCTAAAGTTTTCCTGCATTTGGGGGCTGTGTACTGGGGCTGCCAGGGGCTTGAGGATGGGTATGATGTGCAACAATGGCTGGATGTGCCTGGGTCTGTCATGTATCAGTAGCTGGGGCACAGGGCTGGGCATGGTGTGGTGGCTGGGCCTGGCCTGGCAGCTGGGCATGGCACACAGCAGCAGCTGTGACCTGGCAGTTAGACGCGGTGCATGATGCTAGTGGTGCAGCTAGGTGAGGCACATAATGGTAGCTATAGGCAAAGGGCTATGTGTAGTGTACATGCAAGGTACTCTGCAGGACTAGCAGGCTTTGGAGTGGGCTAGTTCTCAGGAGAACTCATGGGCATAGCACACCACTAGTAGATTCAGTAGCAGGTGTCTGTGCAGCCCCGCTTCTCTAAGATGGCTGTGTTTTCATACTGGGGGTTGGGTACTGGGGGAGGAAAACGGTGCCTTCTAACTCCCTCATTTTTGGAGAAGTCCCCCAACATACTCTGAAATCAGTATGAGGAGACCTATCTCTCACTTGCTCCCCACCATGCACCCGCATTGTGTAAACTGCTGTTTTTATGTTGCCTCTCCATGAAGATTTCTGTCTCTTTCAGTGTTGTGACTGAGCCATCGCTCACCCTCCCCAATTGCCCAATGCTGATACAGCCAGCTTTGAAAGCTCTAGGCTTGATGTATGACTGGTTTTTCACAGAATTCAGCCCCTCTGGTTTAAAAAAAATTTTTTAATGTTTATTTAGTTGAGAGAGAGAGAGAGAGACAGAGACAGAGACAGAGACAGTGTGTGAGTCAGGGACGGGCAGACAGAGAGGGAGACCCAGCCAAAGCAGGCTCCAGGCTCTGAACTGTTAGCACAGAGCCCAATGAAGGTCTTGAACTCGCCAACTGTGAGATAATGACCTGAGCTGAATGGATGCTTAACTGACTGAGCCACACAGGTGTCCCAGCCGCTCTGGTTTTTATTTTTTATTTTTTTTAATGTTTGTTTATTTATTTATTTATTTATTTATTTATTTATTTATTTATTTATTTATTTTTATTTTAATGTTTATATATATTTATTTTTTTCAATATATGAAATTTATTGTCAAATTGGTTTCCAAACAACACCCAGTGCTCATCCCAAAAGGTGCCCTCCTCAATACCCATCACCCACCCTCCCCGCCCTCCCACCCCCCATCAGCCCTCAGTTTGTTCTCAGTTTTTAAGAGTCTCTCATGCCTTCGCTCTCTCCCACTCTAACCTCTTTTTTTATCCTTCCCCTCCCTCATGGGTTTCTGTTAAGTTTCTCAGGATCCACATAAGAGTGAAACCATATGGTATCTGTCTTTTTCTGTATGGCTTATTTCACTTAGCATCACACTCTCCAGTCCCATCCACATTGCTACAAAGGGCCATATTTCATTCTTTCTCATTGCCAGGTAGTACTCCATTGTGTATATAAACCACAATTTCTTTATCCATTCATCAGTTGATGGACATTTAGGCTCTTTCCATAATTTGGCTATTGTTGAGAGTGCTGCTATAAACATTGGGGTACAAGTGCCCCTATGCATCAGTACTCCTGTATCCCTTGAGTAAATTCCTAGCAGTGCTATTACTGGGTCATAGGGTAGGTCTATTTTTAATTTTCTGAGGAACCTCCACACTGTTTTCCAGAGTGGCTGCACCAATTTGCATTCCCACCAACAGTGCAAGAGGGTTCCCGTTTCTCCACATCCTCTCCAGCATCTAGTCTCCCGATTTGTTCATTTTGGCCACTCTGACTGGCGTGAGGTGATATCTGAGTGTGGTTTTGATTTGTATTTCCCTGATGAGGAGTGACGTTGAGCATCTTTTCATGTGCCTGTTGGCCATCCGGATGTCTTCTTTAGAGAAGTGTCTCTTCATGTTTTCTGCCCATTTCTTCACTGGGTTATTTGTTTTTTGGGTGTGGAGTTTGGTGAGCTTTCTATAGACTTTGGATACTAGCCCTTTGTCCGATATGTCATTTCCAAATATCTTTTCCCATTCCGTTGGTTGCCTTTTAGTTTTGTTGGTTGTTTCCTTTGCTGTGCAGAAGCTTTTTATCTTCATAAGGTCCCAGTAGTTCATTTTTGCTTTTAATTCCCTTGCCTTTGGTGATGTGTCAAGTAAGAAATTGCTACAGATGAGGTCAGAGAGGTCTTTTCCTGCTTTCTCCTCTGGGGTTTTGATAGTTTCCTGTCTCACATTCAGGTCCTTTATCCATTTTGAGTTTATTTTTGTGAATGGTGTGAGAAAGTGGTCTGGTTTCAATCTTCTGCATGTTGCTGTCCAGTTCTCCCAGCACCATTTGTTAAAGAGACTGCCTTTTTCCCATTGGATGTTCTTTCCTGCTTTGTCAAAGATTAGTTGGCCATACGTTTGTGGGTCTAGTTCTGGGGTTTCTATTCTATTCCATTGGTCTATGTGTCTGTTTTTGTGCCAATACCATGCTGTCTTGATGATTACAGCTTTGTAGTAGAGGCTAAAGTCTGGGATTGTGATGCCTCCTGCTTTGGTCATCTTCTTCAAAATTACTTTGGCTATTCGGAGCCTTTTGTGGTTCCATATGAATTTTAGGAGTGCTTCTTCTAGTTTTGAGAAGAATGCTGGTGCAATTTTGATTGGGATTGCATTGAATGTGTAGATAGCTTTGGGTAGTATTGACATTTTGACAATATTTATTCTTCCAACCCATGAACACGGAATGTTTTTCCATTTCTTTATATCTTCTTCAGTGTCCTTCATAAGCTTTCTATCGTTTTCAGCATACAGATCTTTTACATCTTTGGTTAGATTTATTCCTAGGTATTTTATGTTTCTTGGTGCAATTGTGAATGGGATCAGTTTCTTTATTTGTCTTTCTGTTGCTTCATTGTTAGTGTATAAGAATGCAACTGATTTCTGTACATTGATTTTGTATCCTGCAACTTTGCTAAATTCATGTATCAGTTCTAGCAGACTTTTGGTGGAGTCTATCGGATTTTCCATGTATAATATCATGTCATCTGCAAAAAGTGAAAGCTTAACTTCATCTTTGCCAATTTTGATGCCTTTGATATCCTTTTGTTGTCTGATTGCTGATGCTAGAACTTCCAACACTATGTTAAACAACAGCGGTGAGAGTGGGCATCCCTGTCGTGCTCCTGATCTCAGGGAAAAAGTCTCAGTTTTTCCCCATTGAGGATGATGTTAGCTGTGGGCTTTCCATAAATGGCTTTTATGATGTTTAAGTATGTTCCTTCTATCCCGACTTTCTGAAGGGTTTTTAATTAAGAAAGTTGCTGAATTTTGTCAAATGCCTTTTCTGCATTGATTGACAGGATCATATGGTTCTTATCTTTTCTTTTATTAATGTGATGTATCACGTTGATGGATTTGCGAATGCTGAACCAGCCCTGGATCCCGGGAATGAATCCCACTTGATCATGGTGAATAATTCTTTTTATAGGCTGTTGAATTCGATTTGCTAGTATCTTATTGAGAATTTTTGCATCCATATTCATCAGGGATATTGGCCTGTAGTTCTCTTTGTTTACTGGGTCTCTGTCTGGTTTAGGAATCAAAGTAATACTGGCTTCATAGAATGAGTCTGGAAGTTTTCCTTCCCTTTCTATTTCTTGGAATAGCTTGAGAAGGATAGGTATTATCTCTGCTTTAAACGTCTGGTAGAACTCCCCTGGGAAGCCATCTGGTCCTGGACTCTTATTTGTTGGGATATTTTTGATGACTGATTCAATTTCTTCGTTGGTTATGGGTCTGTTCAAGCTTTCTATTTCCTCCTGATTGAGTTTTGGAAGCACGTGGGTGTTTAGGAATTTGTCCATTTCTTCCAGGTTGTCCAATTTGCTGGCATATAATTTTTCATAGTATTCCCTGATAATTGCTTGTATCTCTGAGAGATTGGTTGTAATAATTCCATTTTCATTCATGATTTTATCTATTTGGGTCATCTCCCTTTTCTTTTTGAGAAGCCTGGCTAGAGGTTTATCTATTTTGTTTATTTTTTCAAAAAACCAACTCTTGGTTTCATTGATCTGCTCTACGGTTTTTTAGATTCTATATTGTTTATTTCTGCTCTGATCTTTATTATTTCTCTTCCTCTTCTGGGTTTAGGCTGTCTGTGCTGTTATGCTTCTATTTCCTTTAGGTGTGCTGTTAGATTTTGTACTTGGGATTTTTCTTGTTTCTTGAGATAGGCCTGGATTGCAATGTATTTTCCTCTCAGGACTGCCTTCGCTGCATCCCAAAGCATTTGGATTGTTGTATTTTCATTTTCATTTGTTTCCATATATTTTTTAATTTCTCCTCTAATTGCCTGGTTGACCCACTCATTCTTTAGTAGGGTGTTCTTTAACCTCCATGCTTTTGGAGGTTTTCCAGACTTTTTCCTGTGGTTGATTTCAAGCTTCATAGCATTGTGGTCTGAAAGTATGCATGGTATGATTTCAATTCTTGTATATTTATGAAGGGCTGTTTTGTGGCCCAGTATGTGATCTATCTTGGAGAATGTTCCATGTGCACTTGAGAAGAAAGTATATTCTGTTGCTTTGGGATACAGAGTTCTAAATATATCTGTCAAGTCCATCTGATCCAATGTATCATCAGGGCCCTTGTTTCTTTATTGACCGTGTGTCTAGATGATCTATCCATTTCTGTAAGGGGAGTGTTAAAGTCCCCTGCAATTACCACATTCTTATCAATAAGGTTTTGTGAGTAATTGTTTTATATATTTGGGGGCTCCGGTATTCGGCACATAGACATTTATAATTGTTAGCTCTTCCTGATGGATAGATCCTGTAATTATTATATAATGCCTTTCTTCATCTCTTGTTACAATGTTTAATTTAAAGTCTAGCTTGTCTGATATAAGTATGGCTACTCCAACTTTCTTTTGACTTCCAGTGGCATGATAAATAGTTCTCCATCCCCTCACTCTCAATCTGAAGGTGTCCTCAGATTTAAAATGAGTCTCTTGTAGACAGCAAATAGATGGGTCTTGTTTTTTTATCCATTCTGATACCCTATGTCTTTTGGTTGGCACATTTAGTCCATTTACATTCAGTGTTATTATAGAAAGATATGGGTTTAGAGTCATTGTGATGTCTGTAGGTTTCATGCTTGTAGCGATGTCTCTGGTACTTTGTCTCACAGGATCCCCCTTAGGATCTCTTGTAGGGCTGGTTTAGTGGTGACGAATTCCTTCAGTTTTTGTTTGTTTGGGAAGACCTTTATCTCTCCTTCTATTCTAAATGACAGACTTGCTGGATAAAGGATTCTTGGCTGCATATTTTTTCTGTTCATCACATTGAAGATCTCCTGCCATTCCTTTCTGGCCTGCCAAGTTTCAGTAGAGAGATCGGTCATGAGTCTTATAGGTCTCCCTTTATATGTTAGAGCACGTTAATCTCTAGCTGCTTTCAGAATTTTCTCTTTATCCTGGTATTTTGCCAGTTTCACTATGATATGTCGTGCAGAAGATCAATTCAAGTTACGTCTGAAGGGAGTTCTCTGTGCCTCTTGGATTTCAATGCCTTTTTCCTTCCCCAGATCCGGGAAGTTCTCAGCTATTATTTCTTCAAGTACACCTTCAGCACCTTTCCCTCTCTCTTCCTCCTCTGGAATACCAGTTATGTGTAGATTATTTCTCTTTAGTGCATCACTTAGTTCTCTAATTTTCCCCTCATACTCCTGGATTTTTTTATCTCTCTTTTTCTCAGCTTCCTCTTTTTCCATAATTTTATCTTCTAGTTCACCTATTCTCTCCTTTGCCTCTTCAATCCGAGCCGTGGTTTTCTCCATTTTATTTTGCAGCTCATTAATAGCATTTTTTAGCTCCTCCTGGCTGTTCCTTAGTCCCTTGATCTCTGTAGCAATAGATTCTCTGCTGTCCTTTATACGGTTTTCAAACCCAGCGATTAATTTTATGACTATTATTCTAAATTCACTTTCTGTTATATTGTTTAAATCATTTTTTTATCAGTTCGTTAGCTGTCGTTATTTCCTGGACTTTTTTTTGAGGGGAATTCTTCTGTTTTGTCATTTTGGATAGTCCCTGGAGTGGTGCGGAACTTCGGGGCACTTCCCCTGTGTTGTCTTGAATAACTTGCGTTGGTGGGTGGGGCCGCAGTCAGACCTGATGTCTGTCCCCAGCCCACAGCTGTGGCCACAGTCAGACTGGTGTGTGCCTTCTCTTTCCCTCTCCTAGGGGTGGGATTTACTGTGGGATGGCGAGGCCCGTCTGGGCTACTTGCACAGTGCCAAGCTTGTGGTGCTGGGGATCTGGTGTATTAGCTGGGGTGGATCAGCAAGGTGCATAGGGGTGGGACGGGCAGGCTCAGCTCACTTTTCTTTGGGAGTTCCTCTTCAGGAGGGGCCCTGCGGCACTGGGAGGGAGTCAGACCCGCTGAAGGGATGGATCCGCAGAAGCACAGCATTTGGTGTTTGCGCGGTGCAAGCAAGTTCCCTGGCAGGAACTGGTTCCCTTTGGGATTTTGGCTGGGGGTTGGGCGAGGGAGATGGCAATGAGGAGCGCCTTTGTTCCCCGCCAAGCTGCACTCTGTCGTCTGGGGCTCAACAACTCTCCCTCCTGTTGTCCTCCAGCCGTCCTGCTCTCTGAGCAGAGCTGTTAGCTTGTAACCTTCCAGATGTTAAGTCCTGCTTGCTGTCCGAACACACTCTGTCTGGCCCCTCTGCTTTTGCAAGCCAGACTTGGGGGTCTGCTTGCCCAGCAGGCCGCCCCTCCACCCCGTCTCCCTCCTGTCAGTCCGTGTAGCACACTGCCTCTCCGCCCCTCTTACCCTCTTCTGTAGACCTCTCGTCTATGCTTGGCTCTGGAGAATCCATTCTGCTAATCTCTGGCGGTTTTCTGGGTTATTTAAGCAGGTGTGGGTGGAATCTAAGTGATCCGCAGGACTCGGTGAGCTCAGCGTCCTCCTACGCCGCCATCTTCCCACTCTCCGCCCCTCTGGTTTTTAAAGTCAAACTTTAAGGGCATTAGTCTTCCCCATGTGAGCTCCCTGGTGCAAGGGCCTGATTTATCTTCAGCGACTCTTATTATCCATATGTTTGTCTGTTTTTAATATCTGTTACTTTTTCTCACATTCATTTTATCTTTCTTCATTATTTAAAAAATGACTTTAAAAAGGTTTCAATTTGTAAATAATTTTAAATTTAAAAAGAGGTTAAAAAACAGTACAAAGAACACCTATATATTCTTCATGTAGAATCATCTATTGTTAACATTTTTCTTGTTTGCTTTTTTGTCTTTATCTTTTGCTCTCTTTTATAAGGCATATTTTGGACTATTTCTGAACTATTTAAGAGTAAGTTGGGTATGTCATAGCCCTTTAAACATATATTTCCTACGTTTAAGCATGTTGTCTGTGTAGTGACAATACAGTTGATACTTTCAGTAAACTTAAGATCAGTATACTAGTTTTCTCCTAATCTACCATTCACAATCCAATATTTGTCATTTAACCCAATATTATTCTTTATAACATTTTTCCCTTTCATGCAGAATCCAGTTTATTATTAGGTATTTCATGTAGTTGTTATGTTTCTATCCTTCTTTAAACTAGGATATTTCCTTAGGTCTTCTTTGTCTTTTATGACATTATATTCTTTGAAGAATAATGTATCTTTAAAGAAAGTTTCCTCAGTTTGGATATTTCTGATGTTCTTAGGGTATCACATCCAGAACTACACTGTGTACATCTATCATTAATTTGTGATTTTAATAGTGATCAACTGTTTTCCTCCATCTTACTATTTTCTCCTTAGCAGATAATAAGTAATCTGTAGGAAGATACATTCAGATCATGCAAATATCCTATTCTCTATCATAATTTCCTAGATTTAGGATGTATTCATAATACATTGCTGAACTAGTCTCTAGTTTGAAGGTTCCAAAATGATTATTTCCCAACTCTAATACCATATCCATGTTTATCCAATTGGTACCTGACATTCTTGAAAGTAAGGGCTTATCCTCACTCATATTTTTTCCCCTTTTTAAAAATTATTGGAATGAGATCATGGATTCCCATTCTTCCAATGGTTTCATAGCTTATACTATTCTTTTTTAGCTCTAAAATTGTTATGGCATTGGCTAGTGGGATTTTATTCAAGTTAAGTACTATAAACTTATTACACTAGACATTGAGAAATTCCTTGATATTTAGTATGACAAGATGTACCATGCCCATCTCAAACATTTCCTGCACATAGGTAGAATCAGCCATTTTTCCTAGTAGACTTGTTTTTTGTTTTTTTTGTTTTTTTTTTTTTTGGAAATGTTACTAGAAACCAACATTTGAAAACTAATGGTGTCCATTGGTGCTGGGGTGTATGTATGTGTGTGTGTGTGTGTGTGTGTGTGTGTGTGTGTGTCTGTGTTTGTGCATATCTGTATTTCTATCTATACATTTATGGTATGTAATTATATATGTGTATGAATATGTATACATATGTATGAACATGTATATGTAGGTATATGTGTGTATAAGTATAGCATCAATGTATTTACTCATTTGCTCAATTTTAGAAGACCCTAAAATTGTTTTAGAATTGTGTAGCTGATACCAGTAGAAAAACAAACCAAACCAAAGATTTTATGATTTTATTTCTCTTACCCAAGACTGAGGATATATTACTATATCGTGAGTACCTAAATTAGTCCCTTTTTCCCCTTCTTGAGTTGGCTCATTAAAAAAAATTTTTTTTAAGTTTATTTATTTTGAGAGAGAGAGAGAGAAAGGGGAGGGGCAGAGACAGTGGGACAGAGGAAGAATCCCAAGCAGGCTCCACACCATCAGTGCACAGCATTGGGCTCCAATCCATGAACTGCAAGATCATGACCTGAGCAGAAGTTGGATGCTTAACCAACTGAACCATGCAGGCACGCCAAGTTGACTAATTTCTTTTTTAGTTTTTTTTTTAACGTTTATTTTTGAGACAGAGAGAGCATGAACGGAGGAGGATTAGAGAGAGAGGGAGACACAGAATCTGAAACAGGCTCCATGTTCTGAGATGTCAGCACAGAGCCCGACGCTGGGCTCAAAATCAGTGAGATCATGACCTGAACCAAAGTCGGACGTTTAACCAACTGAGCCATCCAGGCACCCCAAAGTTGACTAATTTCTTAAGTTGCCTTCATTTTTAGTACCCTATTCTTATTTTTGTTAGTACAATTTGTTTTAGGAATATATAGAAATATTAGCCTACTTCCAAAAATGAAAATATTTAAGAGGGAGAGATTTTTTTCCTGAAGCCACACCCTTGCATCCCCCAATTTATCCCTTCTGTTTTAAGTAAGTTGTTTTCTGGTTTATCATTCTTGTGTTTCATTTTGTAAAGGTAAATGTCTCTATATTTTTCCCCTTATTTCCTCTTCTTTCTCACATGGATAGGTAAAAAACTAGATATCTACTTTTTTTTACTTTATTTTTCACTTAACATTCTCTCCAAGAAATTCTCCTGTCAAATTCTGGAGAAATTTTCTATTCATTATACAGTTGTATGTACAGCTGTTTGTATCATATTATATATCATTGTTTATGTCATACCATAGTTTATAGTATATTTCTTCAGTTATTCAAACAGTAATCTATGCTTGAACACTTAGGTGGTTTTGAATATTATGCAGTTACAAGTGAAGCTATAAGTAACCTGTGCATATGTGTTTTATTGTTTGGTATCTCTTTATCTTAGGCTAAGTTTATATTAGCTTAAGAAAACTGGAACTGATGTTTAATTTCTATAAATGTTTATGAAATAATAAGAGTATAAAAATACTCATCAAAACTTTTCTCACCATTTTCATATCATATCTTGCATTATGGTATTTTTGGCTTTATCAAAATGAGGGAAAATTCTGCTGTACACTTGTATAAATTTGAAGTTTAGGTACTTCATAATGGATCTGATGGTTTTTTTTTTCTATTTAATGGCCTAAATGCATTTCTTTTGTAGGTTATGATGAATTACCAAATGAAGAGCTTGTGCTTGAGCATCAAGATTTAGTGTCAAAAACCCAAATGCAAGTAGAGAAACAAAAAACTCCTGGAAGAAAAGATTCGCTAGTAAGTATTAAAAAAAACCCTGCATATTAATTTAAATTAAACTCATCAGAGGGTTTTTTTCTGTTGCTTCATGAAAATATAGGTCAGCATGTGTTTTGTAGAAATGTTACATGTTGATATAAAGTGTGAATTCCCTGCAGTGCCTGGCTCAGTCAGTTAAGCATCTGACTCTTGATTTCAGCTCAGTTTTGTGGGATTGAGCCCCATGTCAGGCTCCATGCTGTCAGTGCAGAGCCTGCTTGGAATTTTCTCTCTCCCTCTTTCTCTGCCCCTCCCCTGCTCATATACTTGCACATGTTCTCTCTCTCTCAAAATGAATGAATGAATGAATGAATGAATGAATTAAAAAGTGTGAATACCCTAAGATAATTAGAGATCAAAAACAAGATTATTGATTGGAATTTCTGATTAAGACTATTCCACAGCAATGCGTCATGTACTCAGTACCCACCAAGGGCAATAGTAGGCCAATAATTGCATCACAAAGGGTATGTACCTTTCAGCCAAACCTGGGAGATTACCAGTCCAAAAGGTCAATGGGTTCTTCAGACCTGTGTCAGTGTCTTTTTTGCGATAGGTTTCAGTGGGTGTACAGATATATTATTGAGATCAGTAACTCAGAAACCAAATGGGGATCAGAGAAGTTCAAGGAAAAGCAGCTTGAGTGGCCTATTGGAGGTACTCTATAACATCTTGTTGGCTGGGTCTCCATCAAAGGTAACAGCCCTTCTGCTAGCCCCATAAATATGTGCTATGAAACCTCTTTGGGTAGAAAGTATCAGTAGTCAAAGTAGTCCCACCAATATTCAAACTCTTGTTATAATTTGGGGAAGAGAAGGCCAAAAGATTCACAAACATCTTCTTTGGAATAAGATGTCTTATCTCATACAGATCCTTCCCTGGAATTTCACTTGGATACTAGGTCCTTGTACCTTTTTTATATTAATGACCCAGCCATATTGCCCCATATGGATCAGCACGATATGCAGTCCTTGATGGATAGTGTCCTTGTTTGCGCCCACCAGAAGGATGTCATCAATATGGTGAACGGCTAGTATTCCCTCTGCAAATGGGACTTTTTCCAGATCCTGCCCTATACATTGGTGACAGACAGATGGGGACTTTAGGGAGACTTGTGGAAGGACATTAGTGGCATATTTCAACCAATTTTACAAGGGTAAATTGATCCTGGTCATTAGCATGAAGAGGGATGTTATAAAGGGAGTTCAAGATGTTGGTTGCTGTATACCAAGTTCCTTCATCTTCAGTAATAGCTTCTATGACAGTGCCAGTGTCAGCACCACAATGTCAGTGGTACAAATGCTTTGTAGAGCCTTAATCAGTCTCTAGGCACCCAAAAGTTTTGTGCACAGGCTAGATGAGGCAATTTAATTGAGAAACAGTCTACAAAATTTGTTTGCCTCCTTAAACTCAGTAACAAGAGCAGTTATTTTTTTTTATACCCAGGCAGTCAGTATTGTTTTTCGTAGATATTAAAATTTTTTTAATGTTTATTTATTTTGAGAGAGAGAGAGAGAGAGAGAGAGAGAGAGAGAGCATGAGTGGGAGAGGGGAAGAGAGAGAGGGAGACACAGAATCCAAAGCAGGCTCCAGGCTCTGAGCTGTCAGCGCAGAGCCTGACGCGGGGCTTGAACCCACAAACCATGAGATCATGACCTGAGCCAAAGTCAGATGCTTAATCAAGCAAGCCACCTAGGCGCCCTGTTTTTGGTAGATATTGGCACTAGGTTCTGGTAGTTCTGTGGCTCAGGATCTTCTGTAAGCTCCATTAAAATGCCCTAACTGCAGAAAATTCTGTCAGTACTTGGGAGTGAATATGAGTGGTGGATCACATAGATAATGTATCTATGTATACCAATAATATATTCATTAGTAGAGGCAATAATAATGGAATCCACCATAGTCTGGTTTTTAGTGTTGGGTGGCTCCAAACCAGGGAGCTTTATCTATTTCTTTCTCATGTTGATACCAGGGTTTGTGGGGATCATGGTTACCAGTACAACAATATTCAAAAGACCCAAGAAATGGAATTGTCATTCTGCCCCACCTGTCTATTGAACTTTGTCCTTGGAATAGGTCTTTATATCTCTATTGGGAATATAGACGTTTTGATATAACTCCTAGTTTTATTTATTTTTGAAAGCTGAGATCAGGGTGAATGTATATGGGGTTCTCTGATTCATTTCAAGATTCACTGTAGTGATAGTAGAGGAAATAACACTTGTATTCATAGTGGCATTATGTAGACACTAGTGAGTTTACATGTTATGTCCTTCATGGCCCATAATCTTACCATGAGTACCTTGGTAGAGAGACAATCAATCTATTCCTTTGAGACTCCACTGTGTGGTAATCAGACCCAATGATCTTAAGCAAGGACATTGCCTATATCATCCAGTAGAGGGTGCATTATTACCATTTTTACATCACTCTTTGTCTTGGCAACAGCCAAATTTTGCATTTTCAAAATGTGTCAATTAAGATCTGAGTGTCACAACTGATTGACACACATTATGAGTAGGTTTGTGCTCCACGACCAATAGTATTGAAGGAAGCGAATCTAGAAACACGAAACTAGTCAACAATCTGATCATATATTCTTCTCACTCTTTTATGTACCTAAGAGGCTACCTGGCTTTCTGGAAGACAGTTATCCATGTTTTTCATTATGGAAACTCATTACTTGTGGACCCAAACAAGTAATGAGTCTATTACTACTACCCAGATGATGATGGAGATGATTTCAGTTTTTTGCATCATTTTATATTTCTTTCCATTTTTTTCCTTATCCCTAGACAATGTGGCTACTGTCAGCACACTCTGAAATAGGTGGTCTGTAGGGAGTAATGCACCTCACAGGATGCCTTTATCACTTATTATATTTAATAAGATTGCCTCCTTCATTATGCAGGCAAACTACTTAAGTCTGTAAGATCTCATCAGATCACTGAACAAAGTTATTCCAAAGACCTTTACATTCTTTTTCAGTAAAGGTGTGAGTCTTAAAAACTTGCTGTGATTTGTGCTATCAGTGTTAGGACAGAGTTCACAATAGCCATAGAGTACAACTCAGCTTGCAGGGTCTGATGACTTTTGGTCTTATAATTATTAGCTACGGAATTGCTTTTCTAGCTTTTTTAAAGTCTCTCTGTTAGATCTCTAATTTAACTCACCAGGGTAACTTAGCCAGAATTTTGGAGGCTAAAGTGAAAGACAAATGTTCCCCTCAAACTGAAAGTATTATTTAGCAATCCATTAGAACTTTCTGAGAGTGTTCTGTGGCATCTACCAGCACTTTCTGAAACTCATTGGTACGCCTGGCAACGTGCTTGATTGGATCCTTAGACGTTTCAATTATCTATTTGCAAGGTCCAAGAGTGACCCATGTCTTTCTTAACACTCCCAAAAGTGCTTTGCCAATTTTGCTTTTTCAGAAAAGCATTATGTTTCATTGACCACTTTGCTCAGTTGTGCGAATTTGTGAGAGAGAGCTGCCAGTTGTCAGGTTGGTCAATTAAGATAACAATCCACTTACTGTGATAGTATAAGCAAGAGTTTAAACAGAAAAGAGCTGAAACTCTACCAACCTTTCATTTTTCCCACAGAACAGTACTGGGTAAGGGTCAGGTATCTCATCATAGACAGGAGTGGAGAAAGGAAACATTTCTCTGCATCCCCTGATGCAGAAAAGTCCCTGATGTTTTAAGGACCATGGGCCCAGGGAAAGTTAGAAGGATCAGAGTTTGGAGTAAGTAAGTATGTTATACTGAGTCAGAGAAATGTGTCCCCCAGGTCTACCTGCTAAGGTAGTCTGGGTATAGACACATGAACAGTACAGTGTCTCAGCTAAGGATTACTCCTCTATAAGGAGGCTCTGAATGGAGGTGCCTGGGTGAGAATGAAGATCTCTCATGTGTAAGATCATGGTCAGCCAGAAGTGGAGGTAAGTGTTAGCTTTAGTCATTGACTGCAACTACCTCTAGTGCCTTCAGTGCACTTGCTGTGCATCCAATGAGTGCGAGGTAGGAAATTTTACCCCATAATGACTTCCAGGTAAAGTCTTTGTAATTGCCTATGATAAAGGCTGAAAGATCACATATAGGATTTTGACTTGGAATTGGAACACTGGTATATACACACACACGTGTGTGTATTCATAAACAAAGAGACCTACACACACACACAAATGACCACATATGCATATACATATACATACATAGACATATTTAGAAATCACGAGTTCTTACAGACATTTTCAATTCCAGTTACTTCATTCAGGACTTATTATTGCCTTCCTCCATTTCATATATGTAGTCACAGTGTGAATTCTAACTTTGAGCAACATGAACACATTTATACTTTTGCTTTGTTCTATAATACTTCTAAAATTGATTCACAGCTGCTTACCTGATAGCACTAGAAAGAGGCGAAACTACTAAAAATTTTGTGGATGTTTACACACCCCACTCTCTTGCCTAAGACTGAAGGTGTATGTCAAATACTGGTGATTGATTACTTGGGTACGTCCTTGTTTTTTCCATCATTAGGTTCATTAAGTTTGCTTTCAATTTTAGTCTTCCTTCTCATATTTAAAAGTTATTTTTTGGAATGTGTAAAAATGAACTTTCAAAAGTGATAAATATGCAAAAAGAGATATATAAAGTATCTTTCTTTTCCTTACATTACTCAGTCCTCATCCTTCTCTTATAGGTATCCAATTAAATTGTTTTCTAGTTTGTTCTTTAATATTTCATTAAAAAAAAAAAACCTGTCTTCCCCTTCTCTTTATTTCTATGTTACCTTCTTTCTTTTACAAAAGGTAGAATGCTAGGTATTCTCTATTTCACAGTTTTTTTCCACCTAACATTAGCTTCTAGAAATCCTCCCAATTCATTTTGTAGAGATCTTTTGCATTCCTTTTATAGCAGTCAGTTAGGCATCTGACTCTTGATTTTGGCTTATGTCATGATCTCACAGTTCATGAGATCAAGCCCTGCTTTGGACTTCACAGTGACAGCATGGAGCCTGCTTGGAATTCTCTCTCCCTCTCTCTCTGCTCCTCCCCTGCATGCTCTCTCTCTCTCTCTCTCTCTCTCTCAAAATGAATAAAATAAATTTTAGAAAACAAACCTATAAAAGAGAATACTATGAGAAATTATATGCCAACAAACTAGGCAATCTGGGAGAAATGAGCAAATTCCTAGAAACTCACAAACAACCAAAACTGAAACAGGAAGACATAGAAAATTTGAACAGGCTCATAGCCAGCAAAGAAATTGAATCAGTAATCAAAAATATCCCAATAAACAAGATTCCTGGGCCAGATGGCTTCCCAGGGGAATTCTACCAGACATTTAAAGCAGAGTTAATACATATTCTTCTCAAATTGTTCCAAAAATAGAAACAGAAGGAAAGCTTCCAGATTCATTCTATTTAGGCCAGCATTACCTTGATCCCAAAACCAGATAAAGATCCCACTAAAAAGGAAAATTACAGGCCAATATCCCTGATGAGCATGGATGCAAAAATTCTCAACAAGATACTAGCAAATCAAATACAACATTATATTAAAAGAATTATTTACCATGATCAAGTGGGATTTATTCCTGGGCTATAGGACTGGTTCAATATACCCAAAGCAATCCATGTGATACACCTCATTAGTAAAAGAAAAGATAAGAACCATATGATTCTGTCAATAGATGCAGATAAAGCATTTGACAAAAAGCAGCATCCATTCTTGATAAAAAACTCTCAACAAAGTAGGGATAGATGGAAGATACCTCAACAACATAAAGGTCATATGCAAAAGACCCACAGCTAATATCATCCTCATTGTGAAAAATGTGAGAGCCTTTCCCTTATGGTCAGGAACAAGACAAGGATGCCCACTCTTACCATTACTATTTAACATAGTACTCAGCCTCAGCAATCAGACAACAAAAAGAAATAAAAGGTATACAAATCAGCAAGGAAGAAGTCAAACTTTTCACTGTTTTCAGATGACCAAACACTGTATGTAGAAAACCCAAAAGACTCCACCAAAAAATTGCTAGAACTAATACACGAATTCAGGAGAGTCACAGGATATAAAATTAACATGCAGAATGCATTTAATATATACCAGTAGTGAAGCAGCATAACAAGGAATAAATCACATTTACAATTGCACCAAAAACAATGAGATACTTAGGAATAAACCTAACTAAAGAGGTAAAAGATCTGAAAACTATAGAAGACTTATGAAAGAAAGTGAAGAGGAAAAACATTCCATGGTCATGGACTGAATGAACAAATACTGTTAAAATGTCTATACTACCCAAAGCAATTAGCACATTTAACACAGTTGCTATCAAATGCCACTAGCATTCTTCACAGAGCTAGAGCAATTCTAAAATTTGTATGGAACCACAAAAGACCCCAAATAGTCAAAACAATCCTGCTAGAAATAAAACTGGAGGCATTATGATTCCAGACTTCAGGCTATATTACAAAACTGTAGTCATCAAGATAGTATAGTATTGGCAAAAATAGACACATAGATCAATGAAACAGAATATAAAACCCAGAAATGGACCCACAACTATATGGCCAACTAACCTTTAACAAAGGAGGAAAGAATATCCAATGGAAAAAAGACAGTCTCATTCAGCAAATGGGGCTGGGAAAATTGGACTGCAACATGCAGAAGGATAAAACTGGACTACTTTCTTCACTGTACACAAAAATAAATTCAAAATGGATTAAAGACCTAAATGTGAGACAGGAAACCATTAAAATCCTACCGAAGAACACAGACAGCAACCTCTGACTTTGGCCAAAGCAACTTTTTACTAGACATGTCACCGAAGGCAAGTTGAACTACCTATAATTAATTGAGATTCCAGAAACCGCAAATCTCATGCATAGGTCATTTGGTGAAACTTTGTCTTCCTGAAGCACACAATGAGGGCAGGTATTTTTTTCCCTCAGGAATTTGTTTTTGAGCGACAAAAGCATCAGGGGCTGGTAGGTGAGTTAGGCACACAGCCTTCAACATATCCCACTAAAGTAGCCTTAACTGAAACAGTTCCTTTCAAGGAAAGCAGAGGTTCACATAGACAATGCATTTGTACATTGCATTTATACAATGCATTTATACATATAATGTAGTGGGCACCATAATAGTGGAGGTCTGTGGTGGTCCACTGGTCCTACCCATAGTCAAATTAGGATAGGAGTCCTGGTGACAGTGGCTTCATACTCTAAGCCAGAAAGGATTATCTATTTTCCCTTCATTCTGGTGTCATAGGTTGTGTATATCAGAAACACCTTTGTGCCAGTATCCAAAAGGTCACCCCCAGTGCAGTTCTTCTCCATGTCCCCATTGAACTCTGACTTTGGTATAGGGCCTTCTTTCCCTGGTGAGGACATAGAGCCTTTGGCCTGATACATAGTTTTGTTTATGTTTAAAAACTGAAAGTTCTGGTTTAAGGTTTGCAGGATTTTTCATTCATATCAAGATTTACTGGGGAAGGCAAAGGAAATAGCACTTAATATTAATCATAGAGCTATCACCCTAAAGACTTTAGGGGCTTCATTTTGCACCCTCAAAGGCATGCTATGGTCCTGAGCTCCTTGGTAGACATCCCATCTACTTCTCAACTAAGAAAACATTGTTAAGTAGCAGAATCCAAAGATCACTCCAGGAAGACCATTGTTTGGGGTGTCTAGGAGTATGTATATGATTACCCTTTTTATGTCACTCTCTCCGATGGTCTATATCTAGTATTTTGTCAGTAGTTTTTTACATGCCCCCAGATTTGTTAGTTATGATCCAAATTGTGTATAGACAAATTGACCTGAACTTATAGGGAGGTTTAATTGAGCTTGATAATCAGCAACAGTTGCATGAATGAACCTAGAAGTCTGAGTCTAGTTAATAATCTTATCATGGACTTTTCTCATTCTCTCTTTGTAGAACCAAGGTGACACGAATATGGTTTGTGGGACTGCTAAAGCACTCTGCAAGAGTGGTCCAAACATATTTTAGTCACAGGGAGCTCATTACAGGTGGGTCAAATCTTTTGGAACCTAAATAGTACCCACTTGAGTGTAGAGAGGGTCTTTGGTGTTTGCCTCTCATTTATTCCCTTTCTTCTACTTCCTTGGGCAAAGTGGCCCCCTTCAGGGTATTCTGAAGGTGGGATTTTATAGTTAGTTACTCCAAAAGGTACCACTTTCCCTTACTTCCTTTAATAAGATTTACCTCCTTCATTGTGAAGGCAAGCTACTCAGCCTCTAAAGTCTCTTCAGACACCTGGGAAAAGCAGTACTGAAAGGTTCTGTATTCTTTTTCATTAAAAAACTAGTCTCTATAACTAGCTGCATCATGGGTATTCGTTGGTGCCAGGGACTTGCTTAGAGCATCTACAACTCTGCTCACAGACTGTCTGATGACTTTTAATCTCATCAGTGGATAATCATAAGTTATAGCCCCAAAATTGCTTCCCTAGCTTTCTCAGAGCCACCTCTGTTGAATCTCTAATTTGACTACTACATGGCATCTTGGCCATGTAGACAGGGGCTAAAGAGAAGGACAGTTGGTACCCCGCAGAACTGAAATGCTTACAGAAAGTATTTGCTACTACTTTCCAAGACCAAACTGCATTGCAGACCAAACTGCATTGGACCCACTGGCATGGCTGATGAAGTGTACCTCCAGACTTCCAAAGTCTTGCAAACCAGAAGTCTGTGGACTTCTCTATTATCTTCCAAAAGTGGCTCCATGGAATCTTCTGGATTTTTGTTTTTCCAGAATAACATTGCACTTAATTGACTATCCTGTTTTCTGTGCCAACTTGTCATAGATAGAGTTCCCAGATGTCTGTGTAGTTACATAAGACAATAAGCCAAATTCAATGTAACAATTAAGGCTTTATTCACTTACTGTGATTAGATTAAAAGATTAAATAGGAAAGGGAACTGGCTCCCTAGTGTTCATTTCTTTCCATAGAATGGCACCAAGAAAGGGACAGTTGTATCAGTGTAGAAAGGGAGATCATTTCACTTTTGAAGGGGTTCCAAACATAAAGGTCCTGTTGTTCTCTGGATCTTGGGACCAGGGAAAGGAGGTAGAAAGTCTAAGAGGGAAAAACCAAATACTGAGTTAGAATGGATAAATAATATCTTCAAGGTCCCCTAATAGGTCAGTTTTGGCAGAGGGACTTGAAAAGTGTCTCCACTAAAGCCATTCACCTCTCATAAGTAGCCCTCTGAATGCAGGTGTCTAGGATAGGAATGCAGAAATATGTAAGAACATGGATAGCCCAGAAGGACATGAATCCTTGACAATAACTCCTTTCAGAGACTGCAATGCACTGGCTATCAGATGTAGAGAAGGCAGCTTTCTCTTATGAGGCATATCATTATATATTTATATAATGTGTATATAAATATAAATAAATATGTATATATATGTATATATAGTGTGTGTATATATGTATATGTATATATACATGCACAGATATATTTAGAAATATGTGTTAGTTAACTAAAATTTTCCTCCAGTCCTTTATTGTGATTTGAAGAGGAATTTGAGGTCTTCCACAGGTTCGCAGGAATAAGAATGCACATTAGTTTGCTCATTAATTTACTGTTGATTGGGTTTTGGGGTGATGGGGGGGGTTTGGAGCTGATGGCCAAGAAAGAATTCTTGAAGACATCTTTCTTGCAAAAAGGTGATTTTATTAAAGCACAGGACAGGACCCGTGGGCAGAAAGAGCTGCACTGGGGTTGTGACAGGTAACTGATTATGTACACTCAGGTTGGGAGGGGGTTAGGGATAGAGTAAGTCTCTAAGGTACTTTGGAAGCAAGATTTCCAGGACCTTGAGGAGCTAGCTGTGTAAGACAAGTGACATTTGTTATCATTTAGGAAAACCTCAGTCATGAGACCCTTCAGATGTATATCATGGGGCCATAAGCTTGGAGTATGATTGCCAGCATATATCTTGGGGTGTTGAGATAAAGGAAGTTTTGAAGGAATTTTTGTATGCTAAAGTAGACTCAAAGGACCCTGGGAGGTCTGGATAATGTTAAGCCAAGATACCCTTTTGCCCCTGGCAAAGTGTCATTATCGAGGCAGCTGAGCTCCTAGAGGGAGGTCACTTTGCCTGTTTCAAGGACTTGTTAATGGGCTGTAGGCAGTAAGAGAATTTAATTTTTCATTTGCCTTAGTTTTCCATGTCAATGTAGCAAGCACTTAAACTCCTTTCCTTTGTTTGTGGGTAGCGAGGAATGTCCAAGGAATATCACACATATCCCATGTGGGCAGGAGTGTGTGTGTGTGTGTGTGTGTGTGTGTGCGCACGCACTATTAGCTGATATGTACTTTGCCCTCAGCTTGCCCCATGCTCCCTCACCACTGTAAAGGAGGTATAGGTTTTATTCTAGATATATGAGCCCATTAAGAGTGCCCCTTTAACTTTACTTCAGTGGGAGTACATAATATGACCCAGTAGGGGCCCTTCCACCTTTGAATTAAATCCCCTGATATATATTAGACTTCCAATCCTTTAAATAAACCAGGTCTACTGGGTTTATATGGGGTAGGTTTCTAGTAGCTGCTAGATCAGGTTTAGGGAGGATATGATTTGTACATTTAGAGATTTATGAATGAACCCAGCCTCAAGTGAATAATTTAATAAAGCACTGTAGTCTTTTTCTATTGATAGGTCTTCAATGAGAAAAGGATTTTTATATACAATTGTTGGAGGAATTGATCCCATTTTCCAATTGTTTAAATAGTCACTGCCCATGAGATTCTGTTATTTTCCCCCACAGAATAACAAGCAAGAAGATTGTCCATACCTATGCTATTTTGACAATGTTTTCTGAAGTTTACCTCAAGTTGTCTAGTTTAAGCAAACAACAAATATCTAAAGACAATCAGAACCAGAATTTAACATCCATAAAATTGTGTCATTGAAACATAGTTTTTCCAATTACCCTCATTTCCAGATAGTCAAATCAAGACTAATTCACTTTAAAAAATTTTTTTAATGTTTATTTATTTTTGAGAGAGAAAGACAGACGGACAGATAGAGTGTGAGTGGGGGAGGGGCAGAGAGAGAGGGAGACACAGAATCCAAAACAGTCTCCAGACTCTGAGCTGTCAGCACAGAGGCCGACATGGGGCTCAAACTCACAAACTGTGAGATCATGACCTGAGCTGAAGTCAGATGCTTAACCAACTGAGCCACCCAGGTGCCCCTAGACTAATTCATTTTTGTTGTGCCTGGGTGGCTCAGTCAGTTAAAGGTTTGACTTCAGCTCAGGTCATGATCTCACAGTTTGTGAGTTCGAGCCCCATGTTGGGCTCTGTGCTAACAGCTCAGAGCCTGAAGCCTGTTCAGATTCTGTGTCTCCCTCTCTCTGCCCCTCCCCAGCTTGCACTCTGTCTCTCTGTCTTTCTCAAAAATAAACATTAAAAAAATTAAAAAAAAAGACCAATTTGTTTGTAAAACAAATCCAGTTTTAACATAATTGGCTTAATCACATAAGCATAGCAAAAATAGTGATTGGTCATATAGATCTTTAAAATTTGCTTTGCTGGAACTTTTTCTAAGGAATCTAGATTGAACTTTTAGTAGCCTCTCCAGGCCAGAAGCTAAGCCAAGTATTTGCCATCAGATATGCTTGCAATACCTGTTGATTTGGACAAATTCCTCTTCACAATGTCCCCCGAATATCTTGATCTTCCTGCACCTGCCAGAAAGTGACATTCTTTCACCTGGTAAGGCTGCTGGGAACTCTGTAAGTAAGGTATCAGGCCAATATTTCCAAGGGACTTTATTGGCTACATGCTTCATAAAGTCAACCTTAGTTCCTGAAAGCTGTATGGTCACATCTGATTCTATGCATATCTCTCAAATATGACATTCCAGTCAAAGCCTTGGCAAAATAACCAATGTTTCCAGTAGTGTCCTGGTACAAGAAGAAGATTCTTATTGAACTTATGCAAATAAGTATGATTGCCATGGAAGAAAGAACCCTCACTGAGCTTGTGAATTTCAGAGGGTTCGGGTACAGAAAAAAGTTAAACACTTTAGTTTTTTTATAAGTGAAAACTTTATCACATTTTTGTATATTACAGACCTCTTAAGAGGAAGTTCCTTAATCTATAAAAGCAAATATTAGAGAGCCAGCAATTTTTCCAATAAGAGTCACAAAAACTGACACAAAGACTCAAAAATGGACACAGTTAAGGGTCTGATAAGAGATTACAGTATAGCTGGCAAGGAAATCCAGTTATTTCTGTGGCACATAACACTTCAATAGTTAGGATATCAAGTGATGGCCTTATAGCAGAAAATATTGAAACTTTAAGAATTGCATATAATCTCTAGAATAAAGCATTTACCCAAATGTAACCTAAGACTTACTATTTGTTTAATGGTGCTTCCAGAGTAACTTAACATACCAAACAAACAAGCCTAATTAATCAAAAGGACTTCATTTACAATTTAAATCTTGGGGAAGTTTGTTTAAAAACCTCAGAAAGTTATAAAGTACAAAGCATGTTTACCATTTAATTAAGATAGACATGTCTTTGGAGTTATCAGCACCAAATATGAAACTTATTCTATCTAGGTTTGCTGAAGGTCAAATAAGCTCATGTTATCTGTTACAATTTGTTAGCAAAAAGATGGCTTAAAATGATGCTTAATTCTGTCTGTAAGTTTTCAGGAGTAATTAAGATAGCTTTCAAAGTCTTTGGTAACCAGAAACTAAAGTTTTGCTTGCGTGATAAATGGGATTGATTTTTTTGGACATCTAGCACTTTTCCAAATGAGATAAAATGCTAAAGCATTAATTACTGAATTTGGGTTTGTGATTTTTTAATTTTTATTTCAGAGAGACTAAGAATATTTGGGTCTGATAGTATAGAGTCTATTTTAAAATCCAGTTTGTCCAATATAAGTATTGCTACTCTGGCTTTCTTTTGACATCCATTTGCATGACAAATGTTTCTCTTCCCCTCACTTTCAATCTGTAGCTGTCTTTAGGTTTCAAATGAGTCTCTTGTAGGCAGCATATAGATGGGTCTTGTTTTTATTAATCCATTCTGACACCCTATGTTTTTTGATTGGAATGATTAGTCCATTTACATTTAATGTAATTATTGATAAATATGTATTTATTACCATTTTGTTACTTGATTTGTGGTTATTTCTGAAGAATTTCTCTGATCCTTTCTTGTTTTTCTCTCTTTCATGTTTTGCTGATTTTCTTTAATGATATATTTGGATTTCTTTCTCCTTATTCTTATATATTTATTAGAGGTTTTCCATATGGTTACTAGTAGGTTTGTATATAACCTCCTACAAATAGCAGTCTATATTAATTTGGTGGTCATTTATGTTTAAACCCCTTCTTTTCTCCTCTGCTCTGTACATTTTGGAAATATTTTATATCCTTTTTTGGTGAGTTCTTTCAGATTGTTTATAGAAATATTCATTTTACTTGCTTTTGTGTTTCCTATGTTTATACTATCACTTTGGTCTCTCCTTTCTACTCAAAGAATCCCCTTTAATATTTCTTGGAGGGCTTGTTTAGTGGTCATGAACTCCTTTACTTTTTGTTTGTCTGGGGAATTCTTTATCTATGTATTCTGAATGATACCCTTGCTGGATAGAGTATTCTTGCCTGCAGATTTTTTCCATTCATCACATTGAATATATCATGCCACTCCCTTCTGGCTTGCCAATTTCTGTTGAAAAATCTCCTGCTAGCCTTATGAGTTTTTTTTTCTTGTAAGTTAATGACTTCTTTTGTCTTGATGCTTTTAAGATTTTTTTCTTTATCACTATATTTTGCAAATTTAATTACAGTATGTCTTGGTGTTGCCCTGCTTTTGTTGATTTGATTGGAGTTCTCTCTGCCTCCTGGATCTGTGCCTCCTGTGCTTCCTTCCTCAGATTAGGGAAGTTTTCAACTATTATTTCTTCAAATAAATATACTTACCCCTTTTCTCTCCATTTTCTTCTGGGACTCTTATAATATAAATGTTATTATGTTTGATGGGATCATTGGGTTCTCTAAGTCTATTCTTGTATTACACAATTCTTCTTTCTCTCTTTTGTTCAGCTTCATTGCTTATCGTTGCTTTGTTTTCCAGGTCATTAATTCATTCCTCTGCTTCTCCCAGCCTGCTGTTCATTGCAACAAGCATGTTCCCAATCTCATTTATTGCATTCTTCATCTCTGATTGATTCTTTTTTTTTAAGTCTTTCATCTCTGTGATAAGGGACTCACTGATGTCTTCCAGTCTCTTCTCAAGCATCAGTGAATATCATTAAGATCATTGTTTTAGATTTTATTAATTTCTTATTTTTATTTTTTTAAATGTAAATTATTGTCAAATTGGCTAACATACAGTGTGTAAAGTGTGCTCTTGGTTTTTGGGGTAGATTCCCATGGTTCATCACTTATATACAACACCCAGTGCTCATCCCAGCAAGTGCCCTCCTCAATGCCCATCACTCATTTTCCCCTCTCCCCCACCCTCCTATCCACCCTCAGTTTTTTCTCTGTATTTAAGAGACTCTTATGATTTGCCTCCCTCACTCTCTGTTTGTAACTATTTTGTTCCCCTTCCTTCCCCCCATGGTCTTCTGTTAAGTTTCTCAAGATCCACATATGACTGAAAACATATGATATCTGTCCTTTTTTTTTTTTTAATTTTTTAACGTTTATTTATTTTTGAGACAGAGAGAGACAGAGTATGAACAGGGGAGGGGCAGAGAGAGAGGGAGACATAGAATCTGAAACAGGCTCCAGGCTCTGAGCTGTCAGCACAGAGCCCGACGCGGGGCTTGAACTCATGGACCGTGAGACGCCCAACCGACTGAGCCACCCAGGCGCCCCGATATCTGTCCTTTTCTGACTGACTTATTTCACTCAGCATAATACCTTCCAGTTCCATCCATATTGCTTCAAATGGCATGATTTCATTCTTTCTAATTGCCAAGTAGTATTCCATTGTATATATAAACCACATCTTCTTTATCCATTCATAAATTGACGGACATTTAGGCTCTTTCCATAATTTGGCTATTGTTGAAAGTGCTGCTATAAACATTGGAGTACATGTGCCCCTATGAATCAGAACTCCTGTATCCTTTGGATAAATTCCTAGCAGTGTTATTTCTGAGTCATAGGGTAGTTCTATTTTTAATTTTTTGAGGAAACTCCACAGTTTTCCAGAGCAGCTGCACCAGTTTGCATTCCCACCAATAGTACAAAAGGGTTTCATTTCTCCACATCCTCACCAGCACCTGTAGTTTCCTGAGTTGTTAATTTTGGCCATTCTGACCGGTGTTAGGTAGTATCTCCATGTGGATTTGATTTTTATTTCCCTGATGATGAGTGATGTTGAGCAATGTATCATCTGTTGGTTGGCCATCTGGATGTCTTCTTTGGAAAAGTGTCTATTCCTGTCTTCTGCCCAATTCTTCACTGGATTTTTGTTTTTCGGGTGTTGAGTTTGGTAAGTTCTCTATAGATTTTGGATACTAAGCCTTCATACAATATGTCCTTTGCTAATATCTTTTCCCATTCCATCAGTTGCCTTTTAGTATTGTTGATTCTTTCCTTTGAGATGCAGAAAATTTTATCTTTTTTTCCCTTTCCTTTTAATTTTTGAATTTACATCCAAATTAGTTAGCATATAGTGCAACACTGATTTCAGGAGTAGATTCCTTAATGTCCCTTACCCATTTAACCCATCCCCCCTCCCACAACCCCTCCCGTAACCCTCAGTTTGTTCTCCATATTTATGAGTCTCTTCTGTTTTGTCCCCATCCCTGTTTTTGTATTATTTTTGTTTCCTTTCCCTTATGTTCATCTGTTTTGTCTCTTAAAGTCCTCATATGAATGAAGTCATATGATTTTTGTCTTTCTCTGACTTACTAATTTCACTTAGCATAATACCCTCCAGTTCCATCCATGTAGTTGCAAATGGCAAGATTTCATTCTTTTGGTTGCCAAGTAATGCTCCATTGTGTGTGTGTGTGTGTGTGTGTGTGTGTGTGTATATATAGATTCCTATATATATATATATATATTCCTGTATATATATATATATATATATATATATATATATATACACACACACACACACACACACACACACACACACACACACAACCATTTGACAGGTATAAGGTGGTATCTCATTGTGGTTTTGATTTGCATTTCCCTGATTTTCCTGATGTGGAGCATTTTTTCATGTGTCAGTTGGCATCTGGATGTCTTCTTTGGAGAAGTGTCTATTCATGTCTTTTGCCCGTTTCTTCACTGGATTATTTGTTTTTTGGGTATTGAGTTTGAGAAGTTCTTTATAGATTTTGGATACTAACCCTTTATGTGATATGTCATTTGCAAATATCTTCCCCCATTATGTCAGTTGCCTTTTAGTTTTGTTGATTGTTTCCTTCGTTATACAGAAGCTTTTTATTTTTATGATGTCCCAGTAGTTCATTTTTGCTTTTGTTTCCCTTGCCTCCAGAGATGTGTTGAGTAAGAAGTTGCTGTGGCCAAGATCAAAGAGGTTTTTGCCGGCTTTCTCCTCAAGGATTTTGATGGCTTCCTGTCTTACATTGAGGTCTTTCATCCATTTTGAGTTTATTTTTGTGTATGGTGTAAGAAAGTGGTCCAGGTTCATTCTTCTGCATGACGCTATCCAGTTTTCCCATCACCACTTGCTGAAGAGGCTGTCTTTAATCCATTCGATATTCTTTCCTGCTTTATCAAAGATTAGTTGGCCATATGTCTGTGGGTCCATTTCTGGGTTCTCTATTCTGTTCCACTGATCTGAGTTTCTGCTCTTGTGGCAGTACCATACTGTCTTGATGATTACAGCTTTGTAGTATATCTTGAAGTCTGGGATTGTGATGCCTCCTGCTTTGGTTTTCTTTATCAAGATGCTTTGGCTATTCAGGGTCTTTTCTGGTTCCATACAAATTTTAGGATTGTTTGTTCTAGCTCTGTGAAGAATGCTGGTGTTACTTTGATAGGGATTGCATCGAATATGTAGGTCGCTTTGGTTAGTATCGGCATTTTAACAATATTTGTTCTTCCTATCCAGGAGCATGGAATCTTTTTCCATTTCTTTGTGTCTTCTTCAATTTCTTTCATAAGCTTTCTATAGTTTTTTGGTTACATTTATTCCTAGGTATTTTATGGTTTTCTGTGCCACTGTGAATGGAATCGATTCCTTGATTTCCCATTCTGTCACTTCATTGTTGGTGTATAGGAATGCAACCAATTTCTGTGAGTTTATTTTATATCCTGCAACTTTGTTGAATTCATGAATCAATTCTATCAGTTTTTTTGTGGAATGTTTTGGGTTTTCCATATAGAGTATTATGTCATCTGTGAAGAGTGAAAGTTTGACCTCCTCCTGGCCAATTTGGATGTCATTTATTTCTTTGTGTTGTCTGACTGCAGAGGCTAAGACTTCCAATACTATATTGAATAACAGTGGTGAGAGTGGACATCCCTGTCTTGTTCCTGACCTTAGGGGGAAAGCTCTCATGTTTTCCCCATTGAGGATGATATTAGCATGGGGTTGTTCATATATGGCTTTTATGATCTCGAGGTATGATCCTTCTCTCCCTACTTTCTTGAGGGTTTTTATCAAGAAAGGATGCTGTATTTTGTGAAATGCTTTCTCTGCATCTATTGAGAGAATCATATGGTTCTTGTCCTTTCTTTTATTGATGTGATGAATCTCGTTAATTGTTTTGTGGATATTGAACCAGCCCTGCATCCCAGTTATAAATCCCACTTGGTCGTGGTGAATAATTTTTTTTAATGTATTGTTGGATCCAGTTGGCTAATATCTTGTTGAGGATTTTTGCATTCATGTTCATCAGGGAAATTGGCCTATAGTTCTCCTTTTTAGGGGGGTCTCTGTCTGGTTTTGGAATCAAGGTAATGCTGGCTTCATAGAAAGAGTTTGGAAGTTTTCCTTCCATATCTATTTTTTGGAACAGCTTTAAGAGAATAGGTGTTAAGTCTTCCTTAAATGTTTGGTAGAATTCCCCTGGAAAGCCATCTGGCCCTGGACTCTTGTTTTTTGGGAAATTTTTAATTTCTAATTCGATTTCTTTACTGGTTATGGGTCTGTTCAAATTTTCTATTTCTTCCTGTTTCAGTTTTGGTACTGTATATGTTTCTGGGAATTTGTCCATTTCTTCCAGATTGCCCATTTTATTGGCATATAATTGCTGATACTATTCTCTTATTATTGTTTTTATTTCTGCTGTGTTGGTTGTGATTTCTCCTCTTTCATTCTTGATTTTATTTATTTGGGTCCTTTCCTTTTTCTTTTTGATCAAACTGGCTAGTGGTTTATCAATTTTGTTAATTCTTTCAAAGAACCAGCTCCTGGTTTCATTGATCTGTTCTACTGTGTTTTTTGTTGTTGTTGTTGTTATTGTTGTTTTGGTTTCAATAGCATTAATTTCTGCTCTAATCTTTGTTATTTACTGTCTTCTTCTGGTTTTGGGTTTTATTTGCTGTTATTTTTCCAGCTCTTTAATGTGTAAGGTTAGGTTGTGTATCTGAGACCTTCCTTCTTTAGGAAGTCCTAGATTGTTATATACTTTCTTCTTACTACAACTTTGCTGCATCCCAGAGGTTTTGGGTTGTGGTGTTATCATTTTCATTGGCTTCCACGTACTTTTTAATTTCATCTTTAACTTCTTGGTTAGCCCATTCATTCTTTAGTAGGATGTTCTTTAGTCTCCAAGAATTTGTTAACTTTCCAAATTTTTTCTTCTGGTTGATTTTGACTTTCGTTGGGTTGTGGTCTGAAAATAGGCATGGTATGATCTTGATCTTTTTGTACTTGTTGAGGGTTGATTTGTGTCCCAGTATGTGGGTTATTCTGGAGAACATTCCATGTGCACTGGAGAAGAATGTATATTCTGCTGCTTTAGGATGAAATGTTCTGAATATATCTGTTAGGTCCATCTGGTCCAATGTGTCATTGAAAGCCATTGTCTCCTTGTTGATTTTCTGATTAGATGATCTGTCCATTGTTTTACATGGGGTGTTGAAGTTCCCTACTATTATAGTATTAATATCAATTAGTTTCTTTTTGTTTGTGATTAATTGATTGATATATTTGGTTATTCCACATTTAGAGCATAAATGTTTATAATTGTTAGGTCTTCTTGATGGATAGACCCTGTAATTATGATATAATGTCCTTCTTCATCTCTTGATACAGTCTTTATTTTAAATTTTTTTTTTTTCAACGTTTTTTTTTTTATTTATTTTTGGGACAGAGAGAGACAGAGCATGAACGGGGGAGGGGCAGAGAGAGAGGGAGACACAGAATCGGAAACAGGCTCCAGGCTCCGAGCCATCAGCCCAGAGCCCGACGCGGGGCTCGAACTCACGGACCGCGAGATCGTGACCTGGCTGAAGTCGGACGCTTAACCGACTGCGCCACCCAGGCGCCCCTACGGTCTTTATTTTAAAGTCTAAATTATCTGAGATAAGTATGGATACTCTGGCTTTCTTTTGTTGAACATTAGCATGATAGATGGTTCTCTACCCCATTACTTACAATCTGAAGGTGTCTTTAGGTCTAAAGTGGGTCTCTTGTAAACAGCATATAGATGGATCTTGTTTTCTTATCCATTCTGTTACCCTATGTATTTTTATTGGAGCGTTTAGTCCATTGACATTTAGAGTGAGAAATTAAAGATATGAATTTATTGCCATTATGATGCTTGTAGAGTTGGAGCTTCTGGTGGTATTCTCTAGTCCTTTCTAGTCTTTGTTGCTTTTGGTGTTTGTTTGTTTGTTTGTTTGTTTGTTTGTTTTCATGTTTTCTCCCCTCAGAGAGTCCCCATTAAAATTTCTTGCAGGGCTGGTTTAGTGGTCACAAACTCCTTTAATTTTTGTTTGTCTGGGAAAATTTAATCTCTCCCTCTATTTTGAATGACAGCTTTGCTGGATATGGAATTCTTGGCTGCATGGTTTTCTGATTCAACGCATTGAATATATCCTGCCACTCTTTTCTGGCCTGCCAAGTTTCTGTGCATAAATCTGATGCAAACTGGATGTATCTTCCCTTGTAGTTTAATGACTTTTTCCCCTTGCTGCTTTCATGATTCTTTCCTTGCCTGAGTATTTTGTGAATTTGACTATGATATGCCTTGTTGATAGTTGGATTTTGTCGAACCTAACAGGAGTCCTCTGTGCTTCCTGGAATTTGATGTCTATGTCTTTCCCCAGGTTAGAAATGTTTTCCACTATGATTTGTCCACACAACCCTTCTATCCTTTTCTCTCTCTCTTTATCTACTGGGACCCCTATGATTCTGATGTTGTTCCTTTTTAATGAGTCACTGATTTCTCTAATTCTTAAATCGTGCTCTTTTGCCTTAGCCTCCCTCTTTTTTCTGCTTCATTGTTCTCCATAAGTTTTTCCTCTGTATCACTCTGCCTCATCCATCCTTGCCACTGTGGCATCCTTTCGAGATTGCAGCTCAGTTATGGCATTTTTATTTCATCCTTACTAGCTTTTACTTCTTTTATCTCTGCCGAAAGGGATTCTAATCTATTTTCAACTCCAGCTAGTATTCTTATTGTCGTGATTCTAAATTCTGTTTCAGACATCTTGTTTGTATCTGTGTTGGGTAATTCCCTGGCTGTTGTTTCTTCCTGCTCTTTCTTTTGGGGTGAATTCCTTTGTTTCATCATTTTGAAGGGAGAAAAGGAATTAAGGAGGTAAAAAATTAAAAAAATTAAAATTAAAAAAATTTTAAATTAAAAAATTAAAAACCACACACACACACACAAAAATCAAAAAGATGATGCTAGATTCTAGGTGTGTTTTTGTCTGGGTGTTGAAAGGGGCTTGATTATAGAAAAAAGGGGAAAGAAAAGAAAAAGAAATCATTTGAAAATTTGAAGAAATGAATAAACTGAAATAGAATAAAATGAAATGATGGAAGTTAAATAGAATTTGAATAAATTTACAAAAAGTAAAATTATAGTAGAAAAAATGAAAAATATTTTTAACAAAAATTGAAAATAAAAATATTTTTTTCTCTTTCTGTATTCAAGAAAAAAGAAATAAAAAAGAGAAAAAAGAAAACAAATTGAATAAATGGACCAGTGAACAGACTGAAATACGTTTGAAATTACTTTGTTTTCCCCTAGAAGTCAAACTATGAAGTGCTTTATAGTCCATAAACTAAGCATTTGCAGAGACGTGTTCCTGAAGACTGAGGTTGGCCCAGTTGGGCTGGGCTTAATATAATGGTTCCATTCTGCACTAGATGGCACTGCTTAGCTTACTGGTATGAATTGTGGCGCTTATAGGTGTGTATACACATGTGCGGGAGGGTTGAAAATGGAATCACTCAGCTACCCAGTCTCTAGTATTGGAACTCTGTTTTCCCCAATCTGCAACTGTGCACCTGTCCTTTGTCTTTGGCTTCTACTCCCCTCTTTGACACTGTCTGTGACCAAACCCGGCAGCAACTCCTGCTGAGTTTTATCTCAGATGTGGCTGTTTTCCCCAAAACCTTATATCTGAGGGACTGTGACTTTGATTCCTTTTGCCCCTCTGTGGGAGGGTCTCAAGGAGCAATGGCCAGGTGCTGGCCAAACCCAGGAATGTTTGCCAGACCATACTGCTGCTGATGCCTAGAGACTGTGGCTGGGTGCCAGCCCACACCAGAAAAAGTTCACAGGATCATGTAGCAGCAGTGTTTCAGGCATTATGGTAAATCACAACACATATCTGGCACAAGGCTTCACCCCCAAAGACCTTGTTCAGCATCAGTGAATGTGGTTGTTCTCCTGGGTCCACTTGGGCCTTTGCCTTTGAGGAAGCCACATAGACTCTACCAGATGTCCTCCCAGCAGGGGAACTGCCTCTCCTCATGTGGCTTGAAGACCCCCAGATTTCACTCTGCTCCTGGGGATTTGCCCTTCTCACCAGAGCACTGCCAGATATCAAGCTGCAGATTTCAGATTCTGTGTGCCCCCACCCTGTTTATAGAGTCTTAGTAGAATTGAAACCCTCTTATTTCTCCTTTCTCCCTTTTTAGTTCAGTCCCTGTGGCTGTTACCACTTTTCCACTTTCTCTCTAGCTGTTTTTGGAGGAGGGAGGAGCATTTCCTGTATTCTCCCCCACCCCATCTCCCTTCTCTCTCCTCACACAAAAACAGCTCCCTGCCCTCCGTGGCTTTTCTCTCCCCCAGTTCACCTCTCTGTACCATGTACCTGCTGAGTTCTGTGGTTCAGATTGTGCATATATGTTGCGTTAATCCTCGAATCAGTTTTCTAGGTGTGCAGAATGGTTTAGCAGTGATCTGGCTGTATTTCATGGATGCGAGACACAAAAAAACCCTTCATGCTATTCGCCATCTTGGCTTCTCCTCTCAGAAGCTTTTTATCTTGATGAGGTCCCAATAGTTCATTTTTGCTTTTAATTGCCTTGCCTTTGGAGATGTGTCAACCAAGAAATTGCTGTGGCTGAGGTCAAAGATGTTTTTGCCTGCTTTCTCCTCTTGGGTTTTGATGGTTTCCTGTCTTACATTTAGGTCTTTCATCCATTGTGAATTTATTTTTGTGTATGGTGTAAGAAAGTGGTCTAGGTTCATTCTTCTACATGTTGCTGTCCAGTTCTCCCAGCACAATTTGCTTAAGAGACTGTCTTTTTTTCCATTGAATGCTATTTCCTGCTTTGTCAAAGACTGACAAAGATTGGCCATACATTTGTGGGTCCTATTCTGGGTTCTCTATTCTATTCCATTGATCTATGTGTATACTTTTGTGTCAACACCATACTGTCTTGATTATTACAGCTTTGTAGTAGATGATGAAGTCTGGGATCGTGATCCCTCCCGCTTTGGTTTTCTTCAATATTACTTTGGCTATTTGGGGTATTTTGTGGTTCCATACAAATTTTAGGATTGTTTGTTCTACCTTTAAGAAGAATGCCAGTGCAATTTTGATTGAGATTGCATGGAATGTGTAGATTGCTTTGGGTAGTATTGACATTTTAACAATACTTATTCTTCCAATCCATGAGCATGGAATGTTTTTTTCATTTATTTGTGTTTTCTTCAGTTTCCTTCATAAGTTTTCTATAGTTTTTCAGCATACAGAGCCTTTACTTCTTTGGTTAGGTTTATTCCCAGGTATTTTATGGTTCCTGGTGCAATTGTAAATGGATCAGTTTCTTTATTTCTCTTTCTAATGCTTCATTACTGGTGTGTAGAAATGCAACCTATTTCTGTACATTGATTTTGTACCCTGTGACTTTGCTGAATTCATGTATCAGTTCTAGGAGTCTTTTGGTGGAGTCTTTTTGATTTTCCATGTAGACTATCATGTCATCTGTGAAAAGTGAAAAGTTTACTTCTTATTTTCCAATTTTGCTGCCTTTGATTTCATTTTGTTGTCTTATTGCTGAAGTTAGGACTTCCAACACTATGTTAAACAACAGTGGTGAGAGTGAACATCCCTGTTGTGTTCCTGATCTCAGGGGGAAAGTTCTCAGTTTTTCCCATTGAGGATGATATTAGCTGTGGGCTTTTCATATATGGCTTTTATGATGTTAAGGTATGTTCCTTCTATCCCAACTTTCTTGAGGGTTTTTATTAAGAAAGGATGCTGTATTTTGTCAAATGCTTTGCTGCATCTATTGACAGATCATATAGTTTTTGTCCTTTCTTCTATTAATTTGATGTATGAATTGATTGAATTGCAAATATTGAACCAGCCCTACAGCCCAGTAATGAATCCCATTTGATCATGGTGAATAATTCTTTTAATATACTGTCGAATTCGATTTGCTAGTATCCTGTAGAGAATTTTTGCATCCATGTTCATCAGAGATATTGGCCTATAATTCTCCTTTTTTTGTGGTGTCTCTGGTTTGGGAATCAAGGTATGCTGGCTTCATAGAATGAGTCCAGAAACTTTTCTTCCGTTTCTATTTTTGGAATAGCTTGAGAAGGATAGGTATTAACTCTGCTTTAAATGTCTGGTAGAATTTCCCAGGGATGCCATCTAGTCCACGACTCTTGTTTGTAGGGAAATTTTTGATAACAGATTCAATTTCTTCACTGATTATGGGTGTGTTCAAATTTTCTATTTCTTCCTGTTTGAGTTTTGGTAGTGTGTGGGTGTCTAAGAATTTGTCCATTTCTTCCAGATTGTCCTGTTTGTTGGCATATAATTTTTCATAGTATTCTCTGGTAATTCCTTGTATTTCTGAGGGATTGATTGTGATAAATCCATTTTCATGATTTTATCTGTTTGGGTCCTCTCTCTTTTTGAGAAGTTGGGGTAGGAGTTTATCAATTTTGTTTAATTTTTCAAAAAAACAACTCTTAGTTTCATTGATCTTTTCTTTTTCTTGGATTCGATATTGTTTATTTCTCCTCTGATCATTATTTCTCTTCTTCTGCTGGGTTTGGGGTTTCTTTGTTATTCTACTTCTAATTCCTTTAGGTGTGCTGTTAGATTTTGTATTTGGGATTTTCTTGTTTCTTGAGACAGGCCTGGATTGAAGTGTATTTTCCTCTTAGGACTGCTTTGCTGCATCCCAAAAGGTTGGATTGTTGTGTTTCATTTTCATTTGTTTTCATATATTTTTGACTTTTCTCTTTAATTGCCTAGTTGACCAGCTCGTTATTTACTAAGATGTTCTTTAACCTCCATGCATTTAGAGGTTTTCCAAACTTTTTCCTGTGGTTGATTTTAAGTTTCTTAGCATTGAGATCTGAAAGTGTGCATGGTGTGATCTCAATTCTTTTGTATTTATTGAGGACTATTTTGTGAACCAGTATGTGATCTGTCTTGGAGAATGTTCTGTGTGCACTTGAGAAGAATGTATATTCTGCTGCTTTTGGATGAAAAGTTCTAGTATATCTGTCAAGTCCATCTGGTCCAATGTATCATTCATGGCCATTGTTTCTGTATTGATTTTCTGTGTAGATGATCTGTACATTGTAGTAAGTGGAGTATTAATGTTCCCTGCAATTACCACATTCTTATCAATAAGGTTGCTTATGTTTGTGATTAATTGTTTTATATATTTGGGGGCTCCAATATTCAGCACATAGACATTTATAATTGTTAGCTCTTCCTGATGGGTAGACCCTGTAATTATTATATAATGCCCTTCCTCATCTCTTGTTACAGCCTTTAATTTAAAGTCTAGTTTGTTTGATATAAGTATGGCTAGTCCAAGCTTTCTTTTGACTTCCAGTAGCATGATAGATAGTTCTCCATCCCCTCACTTTCAATCTGAAGGTGTCCTCAGGACTGAAATGAGTCGCTTGTAGACAGCAAATAGGTCTTGTTTGTTATCCATTCTGATACCTTATGTCTTTTGATGGAGGATTTAGTCCATTTTCATTCAGTGTTATTATTGAAAGATATGTGTTTAGCATCATTGTGTTATCTGTAGGTTTCATGCTTATAGTGATGTCTCTGCTACTTCGTGGTCCTTGCAACATTCCACTCACAGAGTCCCCCTTAGGATCTCTTGTAGGACTGGTTTAGTGGTAATGAATTCATTCAGTTTTTTTTATTGTTTTTTTTTGTTGTTGTTGTTTTGGGGAAAGCCTTTATCTCTCCTTTTATTCTGAATGACAGGCTTGCTGGATAAAGGATTCTTGGCTGCATGTTTTTCTTATTCAGCACATTGAAAATTTTTGTCACTCCTTTCTGGGCTGCCAAGTTTCAGTATATGGGTCTGCTGCTACCCTTATGTGTCTACCCTTGTAGGTTAAGTCCTGTTTATCCCTAGCTGCTTTCAGAATTCTCTCTTTACCCTTGTATTTTGCCAGTTTCACTATGATATGTAGTGCAGAGTATCAATTTAAATTATGTCTGAAGGGAGTTCTCTGTGCCTCCTGGATTTCAATGTCTGTTTCAGATGTGATTTGTGCAAGTACACCTTCAGCCCTTTTCTCTTCTTCTTCAGGAACTCCTATGATATGGATATTGTTCCGTTTCATTGAGTCACTTAGCTCTCTAATTCGCCCCTCGAGGTTCAGTGTTTTTTCTCTCTCTTTTTCTTACCTTCATCTTTTTCCATTCACTTAATTTCCCCTCTGCCTCCCCAATCCTTACTGTCACTGTCTCTAGTTTATTTTACACCTCATTTACAGCATTTTTTAATTCATCATGTCTATTATTTAGTTCCTTGATCTCTGCAGCAATAGATTCTCTGCTGTCTTCTATACTGTTTTCAAGCCCAACGATTAATCTTATGACTATTATTCTAAATTCTCCTTCAGTTATATTGTTTACATGTGTTTTGATCAATTCTTTATCTCTCATTTCTTTCTGGAATTTCTTTTGAGGAGAATTCTTCTGTGTCATCATTTTGGCTAGTTTTCTGTCCCTTATTTGTTTTAAAATCTTGTTATGTGCCCTGCACCTATGAGCACTAGTATATTAAAGAGAGGTCATACACTGTCCAGGGCCTAGCCCTTCAGGAGGTGGTTTTTGGAGAGTGTTACTTGCTCTCTATTGTTGTGACTTTGATTACTTTATCTCCCTACCATGTTTTGGACCCTCCCCCAGGTATGCTTTGATTTTTTCTTTGAAAGCCCTGGAAAGGAAAACAAACAACAAAAAACAAACAGAAAACAAAAACAAGCAAATGCACAAATAAACAAAAAAACAAAACGAAAAAACCCCAGAAACACCAGCTACAAGTAAACAACAGGGTGGAGGAAGTGCTGCTGGAAGAGGCCTTATCCTATACAAAGAGAGAAATGACAGGGACTGGGGAAAAGAAAAGAAAATAAAATTAACCAGACAGAGAAACTATAGGGCTTAATCCAGAGAGAGAGAAAGGAAAATAAGGAAGGAGGTGTAGAACATGTATCAAGAGAATAGATTACATATGCCTGCTTAAACAAACAACCAGTGTAACCAGTCTAGAGGAAAGAAGAGATAAGAACAAGAAATGGAAGGTTGAATACATATATATAATAAGAATTGTCTGAGGATTAAATAAGGCAGTGCAACAGCGCTGGTCTGGACTAGGGGATATCTGGTTTGTCAGTGTCAATCTCGCTCTTGTAGATAAGCAGTCATCAGGCATGGGGCAGAGTGATTTGGTGTAGGCAGGTCCTGCCTCTCCTGTGGGCCCCCTATCCATTTCCTGAAGCCCAGCCTTGTTGGTGATGGGGAGAAAAATGGTGATGCTCCAGTCTCTTCTCCGTGGACCAGGTGTCCCAAACCACTCTGTACAAGCCATCTTCACTGTGCAACAGTCACAAACGAGGTGGTTTGTCCCACTCCATGACTCCCATGCCTCCCTGGAACTTGGCTGGGATTTAATCCCCGATGTCTTAAAGATTCCTGCTCCATTTGTCCTAGTTCCAGGGAAGAGCTATTCTGCTGGCTCACAGTGGCCTGCATGCAATTGTCCCTTTCCACCATCTCCTGCACCTCCCTGGTGCTCGGCTCTGACTTAAACCCTGATGTCTTTAAGGTTCTTACTCCATCTGCCCATGTTTTGGGGGAAGTGCTGCTCCTTTGAGTGGATATATGCCTTCTTCCCAGAACACTCCAGGGAGGGGATTGCTTTCTCCCACTGCAGACTGAATCTCTGAACTAGTTACAGAGCCTGGGGCTGGCTCCCCTTCTCCCCACGTGCGCGAACAGGACAGCCAGCCCCAGTCCAAAGAGAGCCTTGCAGTTAGAGATTGGATCTTTCTCTGTCCCAGTCCATGTTTTTCTCTTGTCCAGATACCATCCTACATTTCCCCAGCCTCTCTTTCTCTTCCCTTTGTCTCTCCACAGAAGGGGATCCCTCCCCTTTGTTCATTTTATCCCTCCCAGTTTGCAATCATGAACCTATGGCCCGTCAGATTGCCCTGGTGGGTCCCTAGAAGCATCTCTATCACTTTGCCACCCAGACTCTTGGAGTTCATAGTCCTTTGGCCTCAACTCTGCTTTGAGAGAGGAGGGAACTTTGGATCCTCCTACTTCTCTGCCATGTTGACCCCTCCTCCTCCTATTTTTTATTTTTAAAGTGATCTCTACCCTCCACATGGGATTCAAACTCATGATCTTGAGATCAGATTCACATACTTTACTGCCTGAGCCAACCAAGTGTCCCCTTTATGATAATTGCTCTAAAATCTGCATTAAGCATGTTATTATATCTGTTTTACTTAGATCTCTGGATGTGGCCTTATCTTGTTCTTTCATTTAGTATAAATTCCCATGTCTTCTCATTTTCTCTAATTTTTTATCTAAATTTATGCCTGTTCTCTGTGTTGGAAAAGCCAGTTATATCTTCTGCTCCTGAAAATACTGGCCTTATGAAGAAGAGGTCATGTAGTGCCCAGGGCCTCACACTTCAGGGAGTGCCTACAGTGTATGTTGTGTGTTCTCTGGTGTTGTGTTTTGGCTGCTCTATCCTTCAGGGAAGTTATCTGCAGAGGTTCTCCTTGCCTGCTGTGGGCAGTGTTTGGCACCTGGCCTGAAAGTGGTGAGTTTTAACCAGGCATGCTCTTGTCTGTTTGTGAAATGAGACCTGTCATTACCTCCACTGGAACTGAGGCCCTGTGAAACTCTGCAGTTGGGAGAAATGGAATGGGCAGGGGTTTGTGCTGGTCTTGTTGGGGAGGGGCCCACCATGCTGGGACTGAGGTAAGCATGACTGAGTGGGCAATTACAATGAAGTGTGGGGGGATGGTGGTTATTGTAAGGAAGTTAGGCAGACTTTGTCTGCATTGCACTGCTTCCTGCAAGTGGTTCTGTGTTTATCCAGAGCGGTGGGGAGGGAAATGGCACAGGGTAGCTCCTTTGTTCCTAGAGTGGTATCTCTGTGAATTCTGCCTCTCAGGGACATGCTTTGAGAAGAGCAAATAATCTCCCTACTGGGTACTCCCAGGCACTCTTCAAATCTCTATATCCATGCTGTATGCCTTCTGGTTTTTTGCCTGCCTTCTCTCTAAGAGCAGCACAGTGCTCTCCAGGGTCTATCCCAGGCAAACCCACTGACCTTTAATACTCCAGACTTTAAACCTCCCTGATTGCAAGAACTCATGAAATTCAGCCTCTTGTTTTCCAACCCAATGGCTATGGGGACAGGTTCTCTTTGTGCATTTCCCTGTGTGCTTCTCTCTCTCTCTTTTAACCCTTCTCTGTAAGCATGGCTATCTCTCTTCTGCAGCAGCCCCTAGGAACCATTTTGCCCTTAGATCACATCTCTGCACTTCCTACCTTCTTTCATGTGGCTTCTTCTCCCCCTTTAGTTTTGGAGTTTGTTCTGTTAGTCTTAGGCCAATTTATGTGGCATTAAGGATGATTTCATAATTTCCTAGTTGTATTTATGGGATGAGGTGAGCCTAGGGTCCTCCTACTCTGCTACAATTTTCCTGTCTCTATTCTATTTGTCTATGTATCTTTATGCCACGAGCAAACTATTTTGATTACTTTTGCTTTGTAATAAGTTTTAAAATTAGGAAATGTTAGACCTCTAAGTTTGTTATTATTTCTTTGAGATTCTGTATAAATTTTAGGATGAATTTTTAAATTTCTATCTCTACAAAAAATGCACATAAAATTTTTTTAGGGATTACACTGTATCTATAGATTGCCTTAGGCAGTACGAATGTTTTAACAATATTAATTTATCTAATCCATAAACATAAGATGTCTTCCATTTATTTGTGTTGTCTTTAATTTTTTTAGTAGTGTTTTATAGTTTTCAGTGTACATATATTTTGCCTCCTTGGTTAAATTTATTCCTACTTATTTTATTATTGTTGATAGACTTATTTTTCTTTTTAGTTTACTTTTCATATTTTACATTGATAGAGTATAGAAATGTACAGTTTTTGTACTGTGATTTTGTATCCTGAACTTTTGCTGAATTCATTCATTAATTCTAATACATTTTATATGACCCTTTAGGGTTTTCTATGTATAAAGATCCTGTTATCTGTGAACAGAAATAATTTTACTTCTTTCTGTATAAATTTTATTTATTTATTTATTTATTTATTTACTCACTCACTCACTCACTCACTCACCTGCTATGGTTAGGAATTCTAGTACTGTTGAATAGAAATAGTGAATGTTCATCTTTCCTTTTTTCTTATCTCAGAGGAAAAATGTTTGGTCTTTTACTTTAATAATGAGAGGATGTTGAATTTTTTCACATGCTGTTTCTGCTTCAGTTGAGATGGTCGTGTGTGTGTGCGTGTGTTTGTGTGTTTTAATGCTGTTAATATTAGCACATGACATTAATTGATTTTCATATATTGATTCATCCTTGCATTTCAGGAAAAAAGTCCCACTTAGCTCTGAGTTTAATCCTTTCAACAAGCTCTTTAATTCTGTTTGCTAGTATATTGTTAAGGATTTTTTATGTATGTTTATCAGGGATACTGGCCTGTAAGTTTCTTTTCATGTAGTGTGTTTGACTTTGGTATAAGATAGTGCTAGCCTAATAACATGAGTTTGGAAGTGTTGTCTTTCATTCAGTTATTTGGATCAGTTTGAGGAGGATATGTGTTAAATTATCTTTAAATACGTGGTAGAATTCTCCAGTGGAGCTATCTGATCCTGGTCTTTAATTTGTTGGGAGGTTTTGATTACTGATTTAATCTGTTTACTACTTATTACTACTTATTTTGGATTTTCTGTTTATTCATGATTCAGATGGTATGTTGTGTAGTTCTTGGCATGGAATTGTTTGTAATGTTCTCTTATAATCCTTTTTATTCTTGTGGTATCAGTTGTAATATACCTTCTTTCATTTTTTATATAATTATTTGAATCTTGTTCCTTTTCATCCTAGCTAATCTAGCTATGTGTTTCAATTTTTTTTTTATTTTTTCAACGAACCAATTCTTGGTTTCATTGATTTTCTTTATTGTTTTCCTCTTCTCCATTTCATTATCTCTGCTCTAATATTTATTATTTCCTTTATTCTGATAGCTCTGGATTTTTTTCTTCTTTTGCTAGTTCATCGAGGTGTGAAGCTAGATTGTTTTTTTGGGGGGGATGTTTCTTCCTTTTTTTAAGTTTATTTATTTATTTTGAGAGACAGAGAGAGCTAGCAGGGGAGAGGCAGAGAGAGAGGTAGAGAGAGAATCCCAGGCACTGACAAGTAAGGAGCCTGATGCGGGGCTGGATGCAAGGCTGGATGTGGGGCTGGATGTGGGGCTCAAACTCACCACCTGTGATAGATCATGACCTGAGGTGACACCAAGAGTTGGACGCTTAACCAACTGAACTACCCAGGCTCCCCTCTTACTTTTTAATGTAAGTGTTCACAGTTATAAATTTGCCTTTGAAACTACTTCCACTACATTGCATACATCTTGGATGTTAGGTTTTCATTTTCCATATCTCAAGATATTTTCTAATTTTCCTTATGATTTCTGGTTTGACCCCTTGGTTTTTTAAGAATGTATTTTAAATTTTCAATATATGTGTGGATTTCTCAGTGTTTCTGCTACTGTTGAATTTTAGTTTCTTTTCATTGTGATCAGAAAAGTTACTTTGCATGATTTCAGTCTTTCAAATTTTGTTAAGACTTGCCTGTGGCCAACATGTGGTCTATCCTGGAGAATGTTCCCTGTACACTTGAGAAAAATGTGTATTATGCTATTGTTGGAGATTTCTACATATATCTGTAATGTCCAACTTGTCTGTAGTGTTTTTCAAGTACTCTGATTTCCTTATTGTTCTTTCCATTATTTGAAAGTGGGGTATTGAAGTGTACTACAATTTTTGTTTTATTTCCTATTTTTTATTCATTCTGATTAATGTTCGCTTCATATATTTAGAAGTTTCATGTATTGTGCATAGATATTTATTATTGTTATTATTCTTGAAGAATTAACTTTTTATTATCAGATGTCTTAATTTGTCTTTTGTAATAGTTTTTTTTTTAATGTTTATTTTTGAGAGAGAGAGAGACAGACAGAGAATGAGTGGCGGAGGGGCAGAGAGAGAGGGAGACACAGAATCTGAAGCAGGCTCCAGGCTCTGAGTTGTTAGCACAGAGCCTGACTCAGGGTTTGAACCCATGAACTGTGAGATCATGACCTGATCCTGAGTTGGATGCCCAACCGACTGAGCCACCCAGGCACCTCTCTTTTGTAATAGTTTTTGACTAAAAATCTCATTTGCCTGTTAATAGTATAGCCACCTCTGCTCTCTTTTGGTTACCATTTACATGGAATATCTGTTTCCATCCTTTCACTTTCACTCTTAGATCTACAGCCTCTTATGGACACCATATATGTGAGTCTTGGTTTGTTTTAGTTTGTTTTTATACATACATCTACTCTGTATCTTTTGATTTGGAAGTTTAACCCATTTACTTTGGTAGGTTGTGTTTTTCTAAAAATTCATGCATTTATTTTAGGCTATTCAGTTAGATGGTATACAATTGGATAGGGAAAGACACTATTGCCATTTTGTTAACTGTTTTCTGTATCATGCATATTTTTGCTTCTCTTTTCCTATCTTACTGTCTCCCTTTGTATTTGATTAATTTTTTTTATAATGACAGGCTTTGCTTTCTTTCTAATTAACTTTTGTGTACTGTATGAGTCTGTTCAGGCTGCCATAACTAAATACCATAGACAGGGTCACTTAAAAAAGTAACTTATTTCTTACAGTTCTGGAGGAGGAAGTCCAAGATCAAGGTGCTGGTAAGATAGATTTCATTCACCTCTTCTCTTGGCTCAGGAGTGTTCACCATTTTCTGTGTACTCATATAATCTTTTCTTTGTGCACACATGGAAAGAGTGAGAGGGCACAAGCATGCATATGTGCACATTCTCTGGTGTCTCTTCTTATTAAGATGTTAATGCTGTTAGATGAAGACTTTACCTTTGAGTTATCACTAACCTTAATTACTTTCCTAAGCCTTATCTCCAAAGCATCACATTGGGGTTAGGGCTGCAACACTGAGTTTGGGAGGATATGAACATTCATTACATAACATGTATATTCTACAAATGTTTTATTTGTGGTTACCATGGATTACATTGAACGTCTTAAAGTTAAAGCAATTTATTTTAATCACATACATACTTCAGTCATACAACTGTTCTCCTTTAATGTTCCTCCCCTGACTTTATTTATTGATATCATAAATTACATCTTTAAATATTGTGTGCCCATTAGCATAGGTTTATAGTTATTTTTATGCTTTTCTCTAAATTTTATATAAGAATTAAAAGTTAAGTTATGCATCAAAATTTAAATAACATAGGTGTCTACATTTGTCCATACATTTATCTTAACCACAAAAATATATTATTATATAGCTTTGTGGTGCCATTTAATGTCCTCTCATTTCAACTTGAAATACTTCCCTTTAACATTTCTGTTTGGGTAGGTCTAGTGCTAGGAACTTCCTCAGCTTTTGCTATCTGGGTAAGTCTTAATTTTCCCTTCATTTTTGAAGGACAGTTTTGCCAAATATAGTATGCTTGGTTGACAGTATTTTCTTTTGGCACTTTTAATATGTTATCCCAATGTCTTCTGGCCTACAAGGTTCTTGCTGAGAAATCTACTGGTGTAAAGTTATAGAGGCTTCCTTGTATGTAGCAAATTGTTTTTCTTTTGCTGCTTTTAAGATTCTCTCTTTGTGTTTGTCTTTTTTTTAATATGAAATTTATGTCAAATTGGTTTCCATACAACACCCAGTGCTCATCCCAACAGGTGCCCTCCTCAGTACCCATCCCCCATCCCCCATCAACGCTCAGTTTGTTCTCAGTTTTTAAGAGTCTCTTATGTTTTGGCTCCCTCCTTCTCTAACCTTTTTTTTCCTTTCCCTCCCCCATGGTATTCTGTTAAGTTTCTCAGGATCCACATAAGAGTGAAAACATATGGTATCTGTCTTTCTCTGTATGACCTATTTCACTTAGCATAACACTCTCCAGTTCCATCCACGTTGCTACATATTTCATTCTTTCTCATTGCCATGTAGTATTCCATTGTGTATATAAGCTACAATTTCTTTATCCATTCATCAGTTGATGGACATTTAGGCTCTTTCCATAATTTGGCCATTGTTGAAAGTGCTGCTATAAACATTGGGGTACAAGTGCCCCTATGCATCAGCACTCCTGTATCCCTTGGGTAAATTCCTAACAGTGCTATTGCTGGGTCATAGGGTAGATCTATTTTTAATTTTTTGAGGAACCTCCATACTGTTTTCCAGAGTGGCTGCACCAGTTTGCATTCCCACCAACAGTGCAAGATGATTCCCATTTCTCCACATCCTTGGCAGCATCTATAGTCTCCTGATTTGTTCATTTTAGTCACTCTGGCGTGAGGTTGTATCTGAGTGTGGTTTTGATTTGTATTTCCCTGATAATGCATCACGTTGAGCATCTTTTCATGTGTTTGTCTTTTAACAGTTTGTAATGTGTTTCAGTGTTGGTCTTTTGGGTTTTTCCTAGTTAGAGTTCATTCAGCTGGTTGAATTTGTACATCCATTTCTTTTCTCAAATTTGGGATTTTTTTGGTCATAATTTCTTCAAATAAAGTCTCTGCTCCTTATTCCCTCTCTTCCACTCTGGGATTTCTATATTGTGTATCTTGGTCAACTTGATAGTGTCTGGTAAATCCTTTATGGTTTCTTCACCTTTTTTTTCTCCTTACTCCAGAAATTTCAAGTGACTTGTCTTCCAGGTTTCTATTCTTTTTCTTCCTGAGAAAATTTGTTATTGAACACCTTTAGTGAATTTTTCAATTCAGTTATTGTATTGCTCAGCTCCAGAATTTTTAAAAACAGTTTCTATACCTTTGTTGATATTTTTTCCAAGTTTTTTGTTTAAATTCCAGTTAGTTAACATTAAATGTAATACTAGTTTTATGTGTAGAATTTAGTGATTCAACATTTACATATAACACCTGGTGCTCATCACAACAAATATACTTCTTAATCCCCATCATCTATTTAATACATCTTCCCCCTACTCACCTCCCCTCTGATAACCCTCTGGTTTGTTCTCTATGGTTAAGACTCTGTTTCTTGATTTTCCTCTCTTTTATTCCCTATGTGTATTTTTTCTGTTTCTTAAATTTTACATATGAGTGAAATCATATGGTATTTGTCTTTCTTTGACTGACTTATTTCACTTAGCATAATATTCTCTAGCCTCCATCCATGTCATTGAAATGGAAAGATTTCATTCTTTTTTATGGTTGAATAATATTCCATTATATATATGCATATATATGTATATATATTCCATTATAATTCCATTATAATATATGTGTATTCCATATATATGTTGTATATATATTATATAATATATATATATATATATATATATATATATATATATATATATATATGACGGAATACTATATATATACATAACACATAATCTTTATCCATTCATCAGTCGATGGACATTTGGGCTTTTTCTGTAATTTGGCTGTTGTTGATAATGCTGCTATTTAAATTTTATTCAGGCATCATATTCCTTATTTCATTAAGACATGTTTTTATTGTTTGTTTGTTGTGGTATGTCTTGTCATTTTTTGTTGAGATTTATGATTTTGAAAGCACAGCATCTCTCTCAGTATTTACAAACTGGCTTCATGCAGGAAAATACTTTGACAAATCAGCCTTGCAGAGAGGTTCTGAGACTTCTCAAACCTTTTCTGGGGAATGTGTATTCTCTGGGCTTGTGTATGCTCTTTTATTCATGGCTGCTTTTAACTCTCATAATTTCCCTAAGAGGGTCTCCCCTATTTCTTCTCAGGAGTTTTTGGTTTTGGTTCCTGTAGTATTTTTCTGCCTGTAATCTCTTGCTCTTCTGTCATGTGCAGAATTACATACATCCTATACCTCTAATGTGCCATGGTACTCACCTTTGTTTTCAGCAGCTTCCAACCTGGTATTTATCTATGCAGCTGTTTCCATCAGTATTTCAAGTCAGGCAAGATCGAAACCAGTAACTCAGGTGCTCCCAGATTTTCCACAAAGTTAAATACAAGTTCCACCTTTTTCTTTTCATCCCAAGAGAGAAGCTGGAAATTGGGAGCCTTCCCTGTGATTGTGGCATGCTGCACCAGGGAAAGGGTGCATCTAAAGTGGGCAAAATGCCATAATCCTTTTTATTCTTTTTGGTGCAGTTTTTCTTGGTAAGTAATTCACTTGGGCAAAGCAGCTTCAAACTGGTTTTTAGAGTTCTTTAAAAGGTGTTTTGGTTTGTACACTGTTGCTAACTCAGTGTTTTGGGGGGGGGGGGAATGAAGGCCTGGACCTTACTAGTCCCCATCTTGCTGATGTCTTGTCCTATGATTAAATTTTAACTTAAGCATAAAATGCCTAACAGAGATTAACATAAAGTGCATTTGATGCCAAAGATTATTAATGAAATTATGAGATAGTTTTAATACATATATATTAAAATTCTCCTATTTTCATATCAGATCTGACATTATGGCAATTTATTTATAACTTTATAGAAATGAGGATAAATTCTGCTTTATACTTGTTATAAACTTGAAAGTTAGGGGTTTCACAACAGATCTGTTTCTATATTTATTCAACTAAATGTGTCTCTTTATGTAGCTCAGGTTGAAGTACCAGATGGAAATCTTATGCTTGATGAAAACCAAGATTCAATATCAAAAACACAAATGCAAGTAAAGAAACAGAGAACATCCAAAGGGGAAAGAAACATTAGTAAGTACAATTAAAGATAACTTTAAATTATTTTAATTAAACTCAGTAGAAGATTTTTTCCCTTTGGTTCATGAGTATATGTTTCAGATCATATTTTATGGGACATTTGTAGTTCCTTTGACCTTAATTGTAAATACCCTCAGATAATTAGAGAACAAAAGTCAAATTTTTCATAACTTTCATTGGTATTTCTGGTTGTAATATTATTTCACAATCATAAGTTCTACACTCAGACACCAAGGCCAATTATGGGCCAGTAATTTTCTTGCAAAGGATGCAAGCCTTTCAGCAGGATGTGGTAGATGTTTCTGACCTGTGGCAGAAGGCTTCTACCACAACTCTAATTGGTAAACAGAGATGTTACTGAGAACTGTGAGTCATATAGCAAATGATCAGAGGAGCCTAGAGGAAAAGCACCCTACGAGTCCTGTTGGAGGGCTTCAAATGCATTCTCTTGGCTGTGGCCCCACGAAAAGGAGGGACCTTTGAGGTAACCTAATAGATGAATGTCATCAAAAACCCCACATGGGGAATATGAGAGTGCAAGTAGCCAAATATTTCTGCCAGTAGTTATGCCTCATTTTCATTCGTTGAAGCAGAATGGGCAGTCTTGTTCTCTGGGTTGAGACATTGTGCTGCTTACAGATTATGCCCAGGAATTTCTATTAGGTACTTGGTAACTGTGCCTTGTTTGTTTTAATGGTCCAGCTATGTTGCCACATGTAGGTCTATAGGATGTCTGGTCCTTGTTAAGTTGTGCCCTTGTCTGGGCCCACTTGGATGTATTAATAGAATGGAAGCTTAGTGCTCTCTCTGAGTTTAGAACATTTCTAGGTCACAACTGTTTATTGACACAGATAGTTGGAAGATTTATGGAGCCTTGTGAAAGAATATTAATGGTGGGTTGCAATCCAATCCACATATGACAAATTTATCTTGATCATCTATGTGTACAAAGTTTCTGGATAGGGTATCTGTACTGTCTATTACAGAATACCAAATTCCTTCACTATGGATATTAACTTCCATGACAGTCATAATATTGTATACAACTAGTGCCTCAGTACTACATCACCGAGCTATGAATAATCACTGGAGTCTCTATGCACACAAGGACATATACCTAAGGTATATTGAGTTATTTAATGGAGAAGCAGTCACAAGAAGAATTTTTGCTTCATTAAGCTCATCAATAAGGGCAGTTATTTATTTTATTTTCCCTGGTGGATGTTTTTGAGAAACAAGGTACTAGATGTTAATAGTTGGGTAGTTTCACAGTCTTCCACCTGTCTTGATAAAGTGGCAAATTATACCAAGGGTTAGGGTGAAATCAACTAGACATTCATGTAGGTAATACTTCTATACTGACAATACATTTAGTAGCGGGGGTAGAGTTTTGAGGTGGCCTGAGTGGGCACATCATTGTGGAATTTTGAGTAAGTTTCCCATTAGTGGTGGTTTTGGACCCCAAACCAATGAACATTATTGGTTTCCCCCTCATCTTGGTGTCAAACGTTGTGGAGATCATTGTCTTCTATGCACCAGTATCTCAAAGGCCCAGAAATGAAAGTTTCCTGCACATCTCCACTGAATTATGATGAGAGCAGAAGTCTTCTCATTCCCTCCCCGCCTCCCCCGCTGTGGGTACATGAGGCCTGGAACAACCCATTGTCTTATTTATTTTTGAAAGCCATAATATCTTGGTAATAGTTGGTGGAGCACTCTGATTCTTGGAAAGGATCACTGGGAAAAACAGAAACATAGCACCTGTATTAATCAAAGGATCCATTAACATAAGTAGTGGGTCTGTTGAGCCACTGTTATCCCACTACCTGGCCATAATGTTCTAGGAGAAGAGCCCATTAGTCTACTTATTGAGTCTAAGCCTGTTTTTGGATAAACACATTCTTTGATCTCTTTAAAACCTTTGCCTAGATGGTCCAGGAGTGTTTACTAGATTACCATTTTTATATCACTCTCTCTTATGGTCAATCATTGCAGTTTTGGCAGTATCCACTATTACTTGTCCAGAAATTTTCCAGTTAAGATCCAGATAATATCATAGACTAATTGCCCTGACCTTGAAACTGTGTTTAATTGAGCTTAATGTCCTGCAATAGTGGCATTAATGAACCCAGAATTTTGAGTCTGGTAAAAAGTAATATCATCTACTATCCTCATACCTTTATTGTATATCCTAAGTACAATGGGCGGTTCATGAAATCACTATAGCCTCTTCAATTATAGTTAAAACATGTTTTATAAGGGCAAGAATGAGTCATCTGTCAAATCCAAAACATTACCCAGCTGAGGAAGGAGAGAGTCTTGAATGTCTGTGTTTTTTCATACCCCTTTCTTCCATCTCCTTGTGCAATGTATCCATTGTCAAAACTCTCTGAGAAAGGTTTTTTTTGTATTTGGAAACCAACAATATTACTTGACTACTTTATTTTTTTTCAAAATTTTATTTAAATTCTAGTTAGTTAATATATAGTGTAATATTGGTTTCAGGAGTAGAATTTAGTGATTCATCATTTACAATAACATCCAGTGCTCATCATAACAAGTGCCCTCCTTAATACCCATCACCCATTTAGCCCATCCTCCACCCACCTCCCTCTACAACCCTCATTTTGTTCTCTATAGTTAAAAGTCTCTTATGGTTTGCTTCCCTTTCACTTTTTTTCCAGTCCCATATGTTCATCTGTTTTCTTTCTTAAATTCCACATATGAACGCAAACTGGTGTAGACAACCTGGAAAATAATATGGAAATTTCTCAAAAAGTTAAAAATAAAACTACCCTATAACCCAGCAATTGCACTACTAAGTATTACCCAAAGGATACAAAAATAGATTCGAAGGGGCACATGCACCCCGATGATTGTAGCAGTATTATCAACAATAGCCAAACTATAGAAAAAGCTCAAATGTCCATAGACTAATGAATGGGCAAAGAAGATGGTGTGTGTGTGTGTGTGTGTGTGTGTGTGTGTGTGTGTGTGTGTGTGCGTGTGTGCGTGTGTGTGTGTGTGTACACACACATACACAAATGTATACGCATATATATACATATATATGTATATATGTATATACACACATACAATGGAATATTACTCAACCATCAAAAAGAATGAAATCTTGCCATTTTGCTAAGCAAAATAAGTCAGAGAAAAATGAGTACCACATGATTACTTCTTTAAAAATATTACTTCTTTAAACATGAAGATGACTTATCCAAGTCTTAAAAGTTTCTTCAGGTCACCGGACAAAGTGGTTCTCAGGACTCTACATTCTTTTGTTAAAGCATGAATCTCAGTAAATCACTGCATCATAAACTGCCCATCAGTTCCCACTACAGTAGAACTAATAATAGTCATTGGGTACAACTCAGCATGCAGGGTCTTCAATTTTTGGTTCCATAGCTGGTAAAACTATAAGTAATAGCTAAGGTCTTGCTTCTCCAGCTTTATCAAAATTCCTCTATTGGATGTTTAATTTTACCTACCCACTGGGTATCTTAGCCAAAAAAAAGGAAATAAATAGAAGAACCATTGTTCCCTCTCAGAAATTAAAAGTAAATAATAAAATAGCACTCTCTTAAAGCATGCTCCAGAGTCCACTAGCACATCCTGAGACACCCTGGCCTGAACTGTCATGTGCCCTATGGGACCCTCTGACTCTTGCACATGACCCAGTAGTATCACTTTATGGAGCCCTGAGGATTCACTAATGTTCCTTCTAGAAGGGAATTGTGCTTAATTGACCACGTTGCTGGCTGCACTAATTTGTAAGGAGAGAGCTACCTGTTTTTAAGTTGGTTAGTTAAGATAGCCAAATTGAAAGTGAAATTAAGCATTTATTCTGTTACTGTAATTTATTAGAAAGAGTCTAAACAAGAAAAGTTTCCAGTTACATCAGCTTTCCGTTTTCCTCCATAGAACAGCATTGGAGAGTCAGAATATCAGTGCTGGCAGGGGTAGGTTGTGAGAAGATCATCTTACAACCAAAGAAGTTTCAAACAAAAGGCTCTTCCTGTTGTATAGACTTGGAGGCTGAAGTGAGTTAGTGGTGGGAGGGCAAGGAATAAAAGAAGTGAAAGCTATCAAAACTAATAAAAATGTCTACAATGAAATGATAATGAAAAACCAAACTATGTAGAAGCGTATGAACAGTACAGTATCTTAGCTGAATCCTCCATGCATAAAAATGCCTCAAAATTGAGGCACATGGATTAGTAATGCAGATATTTCCAGTTTTATGGGCCTTAGTCTTTGACTGCAACCACTGCCAATGTCTACACTTCACTGGCTGTGAATCAAGTCTAGCGTGGAATCTGAAGATTCCCCCCATGACAACTGCCAGATAAGGCCTTTGCAATTGTCTAAGGTTGGGCCTAAAAATCACACATGGGAATTTGGCTGTTAAAAATGCTTCAGTGTAAACACATATGCATATCAACATACATGTACATATATTATACATATGCATAGCCATACTCACCTATGCTTACGTACATATACATGTGAACATATACATGAATATGCATATTGATAGAAATATTTAGAAATCATTATTTCTCATAGAAATATTCAGTTCCAATCTATCCCTTCAAGACCTGTTCTTTCCTTTCTCTATTTCACGTGTGTATGTCCTGCCTTCTGAAGTGTGAATCAATCTACACAACATCAATATATTTAATCATTTGATCTATATTTTAGTGCTTCTTAAATTGTTTCAGAATGCAGAGCACTAGAGAAAACACTAGAAAAATAAACCTACTAAACAAGATTTGTGATTTGTTTACACTTTACCCCTCCACTGTTTTGTGCAGGAGTAAGTGTATATTTCAAACACTTTATTGATTTACTTGCATTATTGTTTTCTTACTTATGCCAGTAGGTTTATTTCCTTATATTTAGTTTCAGTTTTAATTCCCATTCTTATCTTTTATGATTTAGGGTTCTTTTTATTGAGATATAATTGACGTGATATTATATTACTTTTAAGAGTACAACATAATGATTCAATGTATATGTACAGTTGATTCTTGAACATCATAAGGGTCTATGTTCATGCAGGTCCACTAATATGAAGATTTTTTTCAAATATAGTACTATAAATGTACCTTATTATTTCCTTAATAACATTTTTCTTTGTCATACTTTATAAGAGTACAGTAGAAAGTACGTATAACATACAAGGTATCTGTTAATCAACTGTATTAGCTATCAGCAAGGCTTCTGGTAAACAGTAGGGTGTTAGTAGTTCAGGTTTAGGGGAGTCAAAAATTATACATTGATTTTTGACTGTATGGGGGGGTCAGAGCCCCTAACCCCCACATTGTTGAAGGGTTAGCTGTATATTGTGAAATGATCACCACAGTATGCAGAATTAACATCTATCACCATACATAGATACAATTTATTTCTTATGCTGAGAACTTTTAAGGTCTACTCTCTTAGCAACTTTCTGGTATATAATATAGTATCATTAACTATAATCACCATGTGGTACATTATATCCCCAGGACTCATTTATTTTATAACTGGACATGTGCACCTTTTGACCATTTTCACCCATTTGCCCTTGTTTCGGTTCTGGCAACCACCAGTCTGTTTTGTGTGGTGGTGGTGGTGCTCTTCTTCTTCTTCTTCTTCTTCTTTTCTTCTTCTTCTTCTTCTTCTTCTTCTTCTTCTTCTTCTTCTTCTCCTTCTCCTTCTCCTTCTCCTTCTTCTCCTCCTCCTCCTCCTCCTTCTCCTCCTCCTCCTTCTTCTTATTCTCCTTCTTCTCCTTTTTCTTCTTCTTCCCCCTCCTCCTCCTTTTCTTTTTTTAGCTCTACCTATAAGTTAAATCATATAGTATTTGTCTTTTTCTCTGACTTACTTCACTTAGCATAACCCCTCATTGCATGCAGTTTGTCACAAAAGGCAGGATTTTCTTCTTTTTATGTGTGGATAATATTCCTATATATGTGTAAGTCAGTTTTAAAATCCATTCATCTATTGATGGCCACTTAGATTGTTTCCATGTCTTAACTATTGTAATTAATGCTACAGTGAACAAGGGAATTCAGATATCTTTTTGAGTTACTATTTTGTTTCCTTTGGAAAAATACCTAGAAGTGGAATTGTTGGAACATATGCTAGTTCTATTTTTGATTTTTTGAAGAACCTCCACACAGTTTTCTATAGTAGTTGTACCAATTTACATTTCTATGAACAGTACACAAGGAGAGGAGTTAAGATGGTGGAGAAGTTGGGGATGGGATTTCTCTCATCCCTCAAACACAGCTGTATTGAGGTCACATCACTCGGAAACACCCAGGAAATCAATCTGCAGGGTGACAGAAGGATCTCCACAGGTGGAGGGAGATAGCTTGGTGGGATCGAGGTGCATGTATGTGAATCGGGGGAGAAAATGGAATAGGCACAGAGGGGAGGAAACTCATTCTGTGGAGAGACAAAGGGAAAGGTAGAGAGGTTGTGGAATTGCTGTTTTGAGTTAGTGTAAGGAAAACCTCTCTCGACCATCAACTAGAGAACAAGAAATCAGAGAGTACTAGTTTCTATTTTGCAAACAGCCTCAGGAGCTGAAGATCAGAGTTGTCAAAAGTGTATGACTCTCCAGACTGAAGCCACTGCGTGTGCTTGTGCCTGATGGGAGGATGCCAGCCTTGGGAGACAGCAGCCATCTCAGGAGTGCACCGGGAGAGAACAGTGCCCTTCCTCTAGTACTGTGGGAAGAGGGTTTATTGCCTCCCCAAGGAGAAAAGACAATGCAGGCGCCAGCCAAAGGCCTTTTATTGGCGGGACTAAGGGGCACTACACCACCAGAACAGGATCTACATAGTGCAGGGCCCTTTAAGACGTCAGGTTTAGAATCCCAACTGAGGACATAGCAGGCACAGGAGACTGTTGGAGCAGGGTAAGCCCACTGCCTGTGCTACTCTGTAAGGGCTGCCTGAACAGTGTGGTTTGAGACATCTGGTCTGAGGCAGAGAGATTGGGGTGTTGCTATTTTTCTCTCCAACAGGAACACAGTGAGACTTCAGGGAGCAGCACAAGTGGGCCCCAGTGGAGGCAGGACCAACTTACACCAAATCCCCCTCCTCTGTGCCTGGCAACTGTTTATCTACTGGAGGAAGACTGCACCAGCCAGCACAGCCACAGGACCCAGTTACCAACAGATAATTGGTTTTTGTTTTTGTCTGTTAGTCTGTCTTCTTTTCCTTTCCTTTCCTTTCCTTTCCTTTCCTTTCCTTTCCTTTCCTTTCCTCCCTTCCCTTTCTTTCCCTTTCCTTTTCATTTTCCTTCCACCCTCTTCTTCTTTTTTCTGTTGGAATCAGGCTTACAGTTTCTGATTTGGTTTTGATCAATTTTTATCATAATATATTTTTTTCTGTTTTTTTTTTAATCAGGCATTTTTACTTTATTCTTTTTATACCTTTTCTGTATCTCCTTTATTTTCCTTTCTCTCTCTCTGGATTAAGCCTGATTTGTTTGTTTGTTTGTTTTACTGTCTGCTTGGTCTCTTTTTTCCCACTTTCATTTTTCTCTTTGTATGTGATCAAGCTTCCCCCCCTCCTTTACTTCAAAACACACTTGGTGGAAGGTACAAACACTCCACCACTACAAGCAAAGAGGAGCTTTGCAGAGGACTGACAAGTGGGAGAGAGCAGCCATAAAGTAACAACAGAGTGCATGCAACACACTCCAAAAACACTTCCTGAAGTGCCAGGCCATGGACAGTGTATGGCCCTTTCTTAATACAGTAGTACTTGCAGGCACAGGATTCATAACAAGCTATTAAAATATATAAAAGACAGAAACCTATCCAAAATGGCAAAAAGGAAGAATTCTCTTCAAAAGAAAATCCAGGAAGAAATGACAGCCAGAGAAGTGCTCATAACAGGTATAAACAATATATCTAAGAACTTAGAATAACAGTCATAAGACTAATAGCTGGGCTTGAAAAAGGCATAGAAGATAGCAGAGAATCTATTGCTGAAGATATCAAAGACCTAAGAAATAGCCACAATGAATTAAGAAATACTGTAAATGAGATACAAAATAAACTAGATACAGTGACAGGATGGAAGAAGCAGAGGAAAGAATAGATGAACTAGATGATAAAATTATGGAAAATGATGAAGCTGAAAAAAAAGAAGGAAAGGAAATTACTAGATTATGAAGGGAGAATTAGAGAGCTAAGTGATTCCATGAAATGAAATAGTATCTGTATCATAGGAGTTCCAGAAGAAGAGACAGTGAAAGGGGCAGAAGGTTTATTTGAACAAATTATAGCTGAGAACTTCCTAATCTGGGGAAGGAAACAGGCGTTCAAGTCCAAGAGGTACAGAAAACTCCCTTTAAAATCGGCAAAAACAGGTCAACACCATGACATATAGTGAAACTGGCAAAATACAAAGATAAAGAGAGAATTCTGAAAGTAGCTAGGGATAAATAGGCCTTAACTTGCAAGGATAGACACATAAGGGTAATAGCAGACCTTTCCACTGAAACTTGGCAGGCCAGAAGGGAGTGGCAGGAAATATTCAATGTGCTAAATAAGAGAAATATGCATCCAAGAATCCTTCATCCAGCAAGGTGGTCATTCAGAATAGGAGAAATAATGGCTCTCCCAGATAAACAAAAGCTAAAGAAGTTCATGGCCACTAAACCAGCCCTGCAGGAGATTCTAAGGGGGATTCTGTGAGTGGAAAGTAGCAAAGACTACAAAGGACCAGAGACATCTCCACAAACACAAAGCCCACAGATAACAGTGGCACTAAATCTGTATCTTTCAATAATCATTCTGAATGTAAATGTACTAAATGCCCAATAAAAGACATGGGGTATCAGAATGAATAAAAAATACAAGATCCATCTATATGCTGCCTACAGGAGATTCATTTCAGACCTGAGGACACCTGCAGATTCAAAGTGAGGGGATGGAAAACCATCTGTCATGCTAACAGATATCAAAAGAAAGATGGAGTAGCCATACTTCTATCAGACAAACTAGATTTTATTTTATTTATTTTTAAATGTTTATTTTTGAGAGAGAGACAGATATAGAGAGCAAGTTGGGGAGGGGCAGAGAGACGGAGACACAGAATCCGAAGCAGGCTCTAGGCTCCGAGCTGTCAGCATAGAGCCTGACGCGGGGCTCAAACTCACAAGCTATGAGATCATGACCTGAGCTGAAGTCAGACACTTAACCAACTGAGCCACCCAGGTGCCCCCAGACAAACTAGATTTTAAAACAAAGAGTCTAACAAGAGATGAAAAAGGGCATTCTATCATAATTAAGGGGTCTATTCATCAAGAAGAGCCAACAATTGTAAAAATTTATGCCCCAATGTAAGACACCAAAATATATAAATCAATCACAAACATAACTAAATGTATAGATAATAATATCATGATTATAGGGGACTTTAATATTCCACTTACAACAATGGACAGATCATCTAGGCAGAGAGTAAGGGAACAATGGCTCTGAATGACACATTGGGCCAGATGGACTTAATAGATATATTCAGAAATTTTCATTCTAAAGCAACAGAATACACATTCTTCTTTAGTGCACATGGAACATTCTCCAAAATAGATCACATATTGGGTCACAAAACAGCCCTCAGGAAGTGTAAAAAGATTGAGATCATACCATGCATATTTTCAGATCACAACACTGAACAACACTATGAAACTTGAAATCAGCCACAAGAAAAAAATTGGAAAGTCCCCAAATACATGGAGGTTAAAGAACTTCCTACTTAAGAATGAATGGGTCTACCGGGAAATTAAAGAAGAAATTTAAAAATATATGGAAGCAAATGAAAATGAAAACACGATAGTGCAAACCCTTTGGGATGTAGCAAAGGCAGTCCTAAGAGAAAAATACATTGCAATTCAGGTCTATCTCAAGAAGCAAGAAAGGTACTAAATACACAACCTAAGCTTACACCTAAAAGAGCTAGAAAGACAGCTGCAAATAAAGCCCAAACAAACCCAGCAGAATAGAAATAATAAAGATTAGAACAGAAATAAATGATATAGTAGAATATACTAGAACAGATATAGAACAGATCAATGCATATAAGATCTGATTTTTGAAAGAATAAACAAAATTGATAAACCCTCAGCCAGATTTCTCAAAAAGAAAAGACAGAGGACCCAAATAGATAAAATCATGATAGAAAGAGGAGAGATTACAGCCAACCACAGAAATACAATTATTAGAGAATACTATGAAAAATTATATGCAAACAAACTAGAAAATCTGGAAGAAATGGGCAAATTTCTAAACATTCACACACTACCAAAACTCAAACAGGAAGAAAGGAAAAGTTTGAACAGACCCATACCCAGCAAAGAAATTAAATCAGTTATCAAAAATCTCCCAACACATAAGAGTCCTGGGCCAGATGACTTCCCAGGGGAATTCTACAAGACATTTAAAGCAGAGTTAATACCTATTCTCAAATTGTTGCAAAAAAAAAAAAAAAAATAGAAACAGAAGTAAAGCTTCCAGTCTCATTCTTTTTTTTTAATTTTTAAAATATTTATTCTTGAGAGAGACAGAGACAGAGTGCAAGCAGGGGAGGGGCAGAGAGAGAGGGAGACACAGAATCTGAAGCAGGCTCCAGGCTCTAAGCTGTTAGTACAGAGCCCGACACAGGGCTCAAACTCACGGACCATGAGATCATGACCTGAGCCAAAGTTGGATGCTTAACTGACTGAGCCACCCAGGCGCCCCATCATTCTATGAAGCCAGCATTACCTTGATTCCAAAAACAAAGACCCCACTAAAAAGAATTACAGGCTAAGGTCCCTGAGGAACACGGATGCAAAAATTCTCCACAAGATACTAGCAAATCGAATTCAACAGTATATTAAAAGAAGTATTCACCATGATCAAGTGGGATTAATTTCTGGGCTGTAGGGTTGGTTCAATATTCACAAATCAATCAACATGATACATCACTTTGATAGAAGAAAGGATAAGAACCATATGATGCTGTCAATAGATGCAGCAAAAGAATTTGACAAAATACAGCATCTTTTCTTAATAAAAACCCTCAGAAAGTTGGGATAGAAGGAACATACCTTATCCTAAAAGCCATATATGAAAGGCCCACAGCTAACATCATCCCAAATGGGAAAAAACTGAGAGCTTTCCCCCTGAGATCAGGAACACGACAGGGATATCTACTCTCACCATTATTGTTTAACATTATTTCAAGTCCTAGCATCAGCAATCAGACAACAAAACGAAATAAAGGGCATTCAAAATAGCAAAGAAAGAGTCAAACTTTGACTCTTAGCATGATATTCTACATGGAAAACCTGAAACACTCCACCAAAAACTTCTAGAGCTGTTACAAGAATTCAGCAAAGTTGCAGGATATTAAATCAATGTACAGAAATTAGTCGCATTTCTATACACCAAAAATGAAACAACAGAAAGACATATCTTGAAATTGATCCCATTTACAATTGCATCAAACACCATAAAATACCTAGGAATTAACCTAACTAAACTGGTAAAAGATCTGTATGCTGAAAACTATAGAAAGCATATGAAAGAAATTGAAGAAGACACAAAGAAATGGAAAAACATTTAAGGCTCATGGATTGGAAGAACAAATTTTGTTAAAATGTCCATACTACCCAAAGGAATCTACACATTTAATGAAATCCCAATCAAAATAGCAGCAGCATTCTTCACAGAGCTAGAACAAACAATCAGAAAATTTGTATGGAATCACAAAAAAAAACCTAATTCACCACAGTAATGTTGACAAAGAAAACCAAAGCTGGAGGCATCACAATCCTGGACTTTAGCCTGTATTACAAAGCTGTACTCATCAAGGCAGTATGGTACTGGCACAAAAACAGACAAATAGACTAATAGAGTAGAATAGAGAACCCATAAATGGACCCACAAATATATGGCCAACTAATCTTTGACAAAGCAGGAAAGAGTATCCAATGGAAAGATATAGTCTCTTCAGCAAATGGTGTTGGGAGAAATGGACAGCAACATGTGGAAGAATGAACCTAGACCACTTTCTTACACCATACATAAAAATAAATTCAAAATGGATGAAAGACCTAAATGTGAGACAGGAATCCACCAAAGTACTACAGGAGAAAACAGGCAACAACCTCTCTGACCTTGGCTGCAGCAACTTCTTACTAGACATGTCTCAGAAGGCAAGGAAAATAAAAGCAAAAATGAACTATTGGGACATCATTAAGGTAAAAATATTCTGCAAAGCAAAGGAAACAATCAACAAAACTAAAAGGCCCCTGGTGGAATGGGAGAAAATATTTGTAAGTGACATATGAGATAAAGGGTTAGTATCAAACATCTATAAAGAATTTACCAAACTCAACACCCCCAAAAACAGATAATCCAGTGAAGAAATGGGCAAAAACAATGAATAAACACTTTTCCAAAGAAGACATTTAGATGGCAAACAGACACATGAAAAGATGCTCAACATCACTCATCATCAAGGAAATAGAGATCAAAACCACACTGAGATACCACCTCACACCTGTCAAAATGGCTAAAATTAACAGCTCGGGCAACAACAGATGTTGGTGAGGATGTGGAGAAAGGGGAATACTCTTGCACTGTTGGTGGGAATGCAAACTGGTACAGCCACTCCAGAAAACAGTATGGAGTATCAAAACATTAAAAATAGAATTACCCTGTGACCCATCAATTTCACTATTAGGATTTGCACTACTAGGAATTGTACTACTAGGAATTTATCCAAAGGATACAGGAGTGCTGATTTGAAGGGGTACATGCACCCCAGTGTTTATAGCAGCACTATCAACAATAGCCAAAGTATGAAAAGAGCCCAAATGCCCATCAACTGATGAATGGATTAAGAGTTGGCATACATATTCAATGGAATACTACTCATCTTGAAAAAGAATGACATCTTGCCATTTACACCAATGTGGATGAACTGGAGGGTATTGTGCTAAGCGAAATAAGTCAGTCAGAGAAAGACATATATCATATGATTTTACTCATATGTGGAATTTGAGAAAGTTAACAGATGATCATAGGGGTAGGAAGGGTAGGAAAAATAAGATAAAAACAGAAAGGGAGGCAAACCATAAAAGACTCTTAAATACAGAGAACAAACTTAGGGTTGATAGGGGTCCAAGGTGGGGAAAATGGGTATGGGCATTAAGGAGGGCACTTGTTCAGATGTGCACTGGGTGTCATATGTAAGTGATGAATCACTGGAACCTACGCCTGAAGCCAAGACTACACTGTATGTTAGCTAACTTGAGAACAAAAAGACAAACAAACAAAAAAGCAAAAAACAAACAACAAAACAGTATGCAAGGGTTCCCTTTTCTCCAAATCCTTACCAACACTTATTTCATGTCTTTTTTATAATAGCCATTCTAAAACATGTGAAGTGATATCTCTTTGTAGTTTTGATTTGCATTTACCTGATGATTACCTTTTTATGTACCCGTTGGCCATCTGTATTACTTCTATTGGAAAAAAATATCTATTCAAATCTTCTGCCCATTTCTTAATTGGGTTGTTTGATTCTTTGCTATTAAGTTGTATGAGTTCTTTATATTTTTGAAATTAACCCTTCATATGATATATGACTTACAAATATTTTTCCCGATTCTATACATTGCCTTTTCATTTTGTTGATGGTTTCCTTTGCTAAGCACAAGTTTTTTTTTTTATTTTTTTTATTTTTTTTTAACGTTTATTTATTTTTGAGAGAGAGAGACAGAGCATGAACGGGGGAGGGTCAGAGAGAGAGGGAGACACAGAATCTGAAACAGGCTCAAGGCTCTGCGCGGTCAGCACAGAGCCCCACGCGGGGCTCGAACTCACGGACAGCGAGATCATGACCTGAGCCGAAGTCGGCCGCCCAACCAACTGAGCCACCCAGGCGCCCCAAGCACAAGTTTTTGAGCTTGATTTAGTCCCACTTGTTTATTTTTCCTTTGGTTACCTTTACTTTTTGTGTCAAATTCAAAAATCATCACCAAAAATTGTGTCAAGGAGCTTTCCACCTATGATTACTTCTAGTAGTTTTATGGTTTCAGGTCTTACACTCAAGTCTTTAACACACTTTGACTTTATTTTTGTGTATGGTGAAAGACAGTGGCACAGTTTCATTCTTTTGCATATGACTGTCCAGTTTTCCCAGCACCATTTTTTGAATAGACTACATCAAATATTTTTGGTTCCTTCATCATACATTAATTTACCATGTTTGCATCGGTTTATTTCTGGGAACTCTATTCTGATCCATTGATTTATGTGTCTGTCCTTATAGCAATAGTGTTTTGATTACTATAACTTTGTATATAGTTTGAATCAGGAAGTGTGGTGCTTCTACCTTTGTTCTTTCTCAAGATTGCTTTGGATATTTGAGGTTTTGTGGTTCCATATAAATCTTAGGATTGTTCTGTTTCTGTGAAAATACCATTGGAAGTTTGATAAGGATTGCATTCAATCTCTACATTGCTTTTGGTAGTATAGACATTTTAGCAATATTAATTCATATAATCCATGAGCATGGACTATAATTCCATTTATTTATGTGTTCTATTTCTTTAATAAATGTCTTATAATTTTCAGTGTACTGGTATTTCACCCCCTTGGTTACATTTCTTCCTAGGAACTTTATTCTTTTGGGTGCTATTGTAAAAGACATTGTTTTCCTAATTTTACTTCTTTCTGCTACTCTATTGTTAATATGTGTAAATGCATATGTATATGACCTTCGTATATTGTTTTTATATCTTGCTACTTTATTGAATTTATTAGTTTTAACTATTTTTTGGTGGAGGCTTCAGGCTTTTCCATATATAATATCACATTATCTACAAATAGAAACAGTGTTATTTCTTTCTTTCCAGTTTTGGATGCTTTGTATATTTTTTCTTATTTAATTGTTTTGGCTAAGACTTCCAATACCACATTATATAAAAGTGGTGAGAGTGGATGTCCTTGTCTTGTTCCTGATCTTAGAGAAAAAGCTTTCAGCTTTTTATCCTTGAGTATGATGTTAGCTGTGAGCTTTTCTTATATATGGCCTTTGTTGTGTTGAGGTGAATTCTTTTTATACTTAATTTATTGAGAATCTGTTATGAAAAGTTGAAATTTTGTCAAATGCTTTTTCTGCATGTTTAGATTATCATGTGATTTTTCTTATACTTTTCTCTTTAATGTGGCATATCATAGTGAATTATTTGCATATGTTGAACTATCCCTACCTCCCTAAAATAAATGCCATTTGGTCATGATGCACGATCTTTTTAATGTGCCATTGAATTCTGTTTTCTATAGATTTTTGCATCTATGTTCACCAGGGATATTGGCCTATTGTTTTGTGGGTTTTTTTGTGGGATCTTTGGCTTTGGTATCAGGGTAATGCTGGCCTCATAAAAAGAGATTTCAGAATTTGCTATGAGTGAATGATTGTGTTTATAAGTTGAACTCCGAATCACCAATGTGATGGCATTAGAAGTGAGGGCTTTGAGAATTGCTTGGGTCATGAGGGTAACACCCTCATGAATGGGATTAGTGTTCTTATAAAAGAGACCCACAGAGATCCTTCATCCCTTCTGTCATGTAAGGAATAGTGAGAAGGTGTAAGCTGAGTCAGGAATGGGTTCTCACCAGAACATAACCCTGCTGCATCTTTGATCTTAGACTCCCAGCTTCCTTAACTATGAGAAATAAATTTGTCTTGTTTACAAGCTACACAGTCCATGGTATTTTGTTATATCAGCCCAGATGGATTTAAATAGAAATGTTCCCTTTACACACACACACACACACACACACACACACACACACACACCCCTTGCCTCTCTCACTATGTGTGTGTGTTTAAGAAGGGTTGGTATTAATTTTTCTGCACATTTTTGGTAAAATTCACCTATGAAGTCATCTGATCCTAGAATTTTCTTTGTTGAGTGCCTTTTGATAACTCTCAATACGTTTATTTGTTACTTACCCATTTAAGCTTTCTATTTCTTCTTGATTCAGCCTTAGTATTTTGTATGTTGCTAGGAATTCACCCACTTCTTCTAGGGTGGCCCAATTTGTTGATGTTTAATCGTTCATAATATTCCATTATAATTTTTAAAAAATTTCTGTGACATCAGAAGTAATAGTCCTCATTTGTGATTTTATTTGAGTCCTCTCTTTTTTCTTAGCCTAGTTATTGGCTGTCAATTTTGTTTATCTTTTCAAAAATCCAACTCTTAGTTTAGTGATTTTTTTTATTGTTTTTCTATTTTTATTTATTTATGCCCTAACTTTTATTATTCCTTTCCTTCTACTAACTTTGATCATAATTTGTTTTTCTCTTTCCAGTTCTTTCAAGTATAAAGCTAAGTGTTTTTATTTGAGAGCTTGATCTTTTAGCTGCCTTCAAATAATCAAGCTATGCTTATTCCTTCAGTGTTCTAGGTGAGGAGAGATAGAAGTGGGCCTCAGGGATCATCATGAAAGGATTTTGAAGCCTGAAACTCACTTCTCTCTTTTCCTCATGGGAGAAATTGTGAATGAAGGCATCTCTTTCAGTGCAGAGCTGTGATGGCTTGGTAGAGGAGTGATACAGATAAAGTGAAGTCATTTTTCTTGCCCTTTTTAAAATTATTTTTTTAACTTTATTTATTTTGAGAGAGACAGAGTATGAACATAGATGGGGCAGAGAGAGAGAGAGGGAGAGGGAAGGAGGGAGAATCTGAAGTTGGCTCTGCACTGTCAGCACAGATCCCAATGTTGTGGTCAAACTCATGAAACTGTGTGATCATGACCTGAGCCAAAATCAAGAGTTGAATGCTCAGCCAACTGAGCCACCCAGGTGCTCCTCTTACCCTTTTTAATATGGCTGTTTTAGGATGCTATGCTTCACTGGTGTGGTGGAACCTCTCAACCAAACTCTGGAGCTCTCATAAATGTATTTTATCCATAGATGGTTGTTAAATCAGTGTTAAGTGGAATTCAGGGCAGAGACTTCTTAGTCTGCCATCTTGCTGATGTCACCCTCTAAATCATTTTAAATTAAACTCATCAAAAGATGTTTTCTTTTATTCATGAATCAGTATTTGAGCTTATATTTTATAGCAATTTTACATTTTAACCTAAATCGTGAGTACTCCAAAATAGCTACAGAATAAAAGACAAATTATTAATAACTTTTGTTTTTTTTTTCTCTAGTCTTAAGACTATTTCATATCCATGGGTTATACACTCAGTATTTGCCAAACCATATAACAGGCCAAAAATAGTCTCTTAAAAGTATTGCACCTTTCATAGGAGAAGGGAAGTTAAGATAAGATAAAAACAGAGAGGGAGGCAAACCGTAAGACTCTTAAGTACATGGGGAGCCTGGGTGGCTCAGTTGGTTGAGCGGCCGACTTCAGCTCAGGTCATGATCTCGCAATCCATGAGTTTGAGCCCCGCATCGGGCTTTGTGCTGACAGCTCAGAGCCTGGAGCCTGTTTCAGATTCTGTGTCTCCCTCTCTCTGATCCTCCCCCGTTCATGCTCTGTCTCTCTCTGTCTCAAAAATAAATAAACGTTAAAAAAATTAAAAAAAAAGACTCTTAAGTACATAGAACAAACTGAGGGTTGATGGGAGTGGGGAAAATGAGTGATGGGCATTAAGGAGGGCACTTGTTGGGATGAGCATGGGGTATTACACATAAGTGATAAATCACTGGATTCTACTCCTGAAGTCAAGACTACACATATGTTAACTAACTTGAGAATTAAAAAAAAAAGGAATTGTACCTTTCAGCTGACTCCAGAAGATTATGGTACCAAAGGCCAATGAGCACCTCTGGCTTCTAGCAGTATCCTTCTGCCATAGGCTCTAAACACTGAACTGAGAGGTTACTGAGAACTATAACCCAAACACAAATGTGAGTCAAAAACTCACTCTGGGTACAGAGTGGGTGGTGTGTTGGAGGGCCTCTGAGTCATTCTATGATTATGTCCTACTCAAGGATAGAGACCTTTGTGGTATCCTGATATATGAATTCCATCAAGATGATCACATGATGATCATGATGCCAAAGCACTAGTAGCTGAAAAGTCCTACCAATTGTTGGGCCTCCTTTGTATTTATTGGGGCTTAGAGATACTAAAAGCTTAGCAATTATCTCTTATAGAATGAAACACACTGCCCCTTCCCAGTTTAATCCCAGAGATTTTACTTGGTTACCAGGTCCTTGTGCTTTTTTTTTTTTTTTTGTATTAATGGCCCAGTCTTGTTACCACATGTGAATCCATGTGCCTTCTGTCTTTGTTGGATAGTACCCTTGTTTAGATTCAAAGGAGGGTATCAGTATTTGTATAGGGTATCAGTGTATAGTGGAAAGCTAGTGTTTTATGTGGGAGTGGGACTTTTTCCAGGTCATGGCCTGTGGAAAGACATTACATGTGTATTGCAACTCACTACATATATGGCAAACTGATCTTGAGCATCCATGTGGATAAAAATGTTGAAAGGGACATTTGAAATATCAATTACTTTATATATATTTCCCTCTGCTTAGGCAATGACCTGCATGACAGTAATGATATTGAATAACATCATTGCACAGGGCTCCATGATTGCATTGCATCTCTAATAGTCAGTTGAATCTCCAGACACAAGGGGCTTAATCCACAGGCTAGATAGGACTACTGAATGGAGAGATAGTCTCATGGAAAACTTGTGCTTCATTAAGCTCAGAATAAGGAAGCTGTCTCTTTTTCTCCTCCAAATAGTTGCTTTGGTAGTTAAAGGTGCTAGGCAGTAGTAATCTGTTAGGTTCAGAGTTTTCTACATGAGGTCTCTGAAATGGTCACAATTGCAGGATTTCCTGTCATAGCTTAGGGATAAGGGAGAGGGGCTGGGCATGCACAGGTATATAAACATATATATCAACAACACATTCAGTAGTGGAGTCCATAACAATAGGGTTTGGGGTGGTGGTGGCTGAAGGGATATACCTATAGTTGGTTGCTTCAAATCCAACACCAGAGAGTATTATCTGTTACTCCTTCATCTTGGTCCAAAAGGCCCAAGAAATACAATTCTTCCTCACCTCCCCAATGAACTGTGACTTTGCCAAATGCCTCCATGTTACCAATGGGGTCATAGGGACCTTGGCCTAACACATAGTCTTGTTTATTTTTTAAAGTTGAGAGATCTGAGTAAAAGTAGGAGGTTGTTCTCTGATTCATCTTAAGATTCACTGGGAGGCCTGGAGGGACTATGTGGACTTTAGTGGGGCTCTGTGTTATGCCCCAGTGACCATTATCTGGTCACAAGTATCTGATGGAGAGCTTTTTAATCTCTTCCTGGAGACCCATTGTTGAGTAACAAGACCCATAGATGTCTTTGGGAAAGACTTTAACCAGGTGGTCCGGGAGTAAGTACTCACTTATCATTTGTACATCATTCTGGGCTGCTAGTGAAAAGTTGGTATCTTGCTAGTAGTTGCCTTTTCTTTGCTTGGAAGTTTTTAAGTTAAGATCTGGATTGTTCCATGAACCAGCTGACATCACCTTGTAAGGAGGTTTAATTGAGCTAGGTAACCAGTGAGAGTTGCAAGAATGAAATTAGATCGGAGTCCGGTAAACAATCTCATCATTTACCATGCTCGCTCCTAATTGTTGAACCAAGGAACTATCAGGTGGCTTGCAGAGCACCTTGTAGGTGGTTGTAAAAGTGGTCCAAATTTTTTTTTTTTTTTGGTAGAGAACTCACCTTATTTGGACCAAACCAGTTCAAGACCAAATAGTAGCTAACTAAGGAAGGAGAGCGTCTCAGGTATTAATGTTGTTTCTTCCACTTGACCCCTTCTTCATCTTTCTTAGGCAAAGTGGCCACTGAAAGACTTCCTGAATGAGGGAGTCTGTAGTGACACACTTCACAAAGTGCCACTGTCCCTAACTACATTTAATAAGATTACTTCCTTTATGCTGGAGGCAAACTATTCATGGTTTCTTTGGGTCCCTAGGCAAAGTAATCCTGAGGGTCCTACATTCTTTTTCATTAAACATGAGAAAAATTCACTGCATTATAAGTTGTCATCAGCACCAGAGACATGCTTAGATCTAGTAGTCATTGTGTGCAATCTACATGAAGGGTCTACACAACTTTTGATGACAATCTACTTTATTTTCTGGTTTGTCTTTCCTGTGTTTCTTTTTCTAAAGGTAAGTATATATTTTCTTTTTATTTCCCATTCTTTTTTTTCCTAAAAGCATACTTGATAGCTTCCATTTGCACTTTTTCCCAAAAAAACTTACCTCTTAGCAATCCCTTAAAGTTGGGATATAGTAATTTTTAAAATTACTTTAGAGCCACATGTGTAACTCTTTGTACCACATTATACATCATAGTTGATATTACTTTGTTATTTAACCAATCTCATATGCTTATATATTTGGGTGCTTTTGAGTATCTTATAATTACGAATATGGTGTAATGAATAATATTGTATGCGTGCATTTATATTGTTTGGACTATGACTATATATATTAACCTAAACTATAAAGAATCCAAAGCAAGTAGGAACTAATATAAAATATATTTTTATGACAAGAAATGTTTATGAAATAATGAGACTACTTCAACACACACATATTAAAATTCTTCTCATCATAAAATCCTAGGTCTAGCATTATGGTAATAAAAATGAGAGAAAATAATGCTATATACTTGTTATAAGTGTGATCTCTAGAGATTTCAAATAGAACTGTTTTTCTGTTTAATGAACTAAATGTATCTCTTTATGTAGATAATGATGATGTACCAGATAAAAACCTTATGCTTAAGCATCAAGACTCAAAGTCAGAAACAGAAATGCAAGTAAAGAAACAAAAAACTTCCCAAGGTGAAGCATTCATTAGTAAGTAGAATAATTATAGATAAATCTAAATTATTTTAAGTTATATTCATCAAATCTCTTTACTTTGGTTCATGAATATGTATTTGAACATATATTTTATAGAGATTTTTACACTTTGATTTAAAGTATGATTACCCTAAGATAGTTAAAGAACAAAAACAAAAGTATTGATAACTTCTGGTTGGAATTGCTTGTATTGAGACTATTTCACAGTCATGAGTCATATGTCAGTATCCACTGAAGCTCAATAATAGACCACTAATTATTTCTTAAAGGGTGTATATTTTTCACCTAGCTACTGCTAGAGATTATGGATTCAAAGGTCCAACAGATGCCTCTTATCTGTGGCAGTGTTTTTCTTCCTAAAGTTCCAACTGACAAAGAGAGACATTGTTGAGGTCTGTAACTCGAAAAGCAAAATGGATCAGAGGAGCCTAGGGGAAGGGTTGCCTCAGTATGAGGGCTTCCAGGTCATTCTTCTGGTTGTGGATCCATTAAAAGTAAATGACCTTTCTTATAATCCCAGTGATAGGGGGCATTGAGCATGCAAGTAAGTGAATAGTTCCATCAATTATCAGGTATCCTTTATAATTGTTGTAGCATAGAGGGCCAAAGCCAGTTTCCTCTAATGGGATGAGACACCATATCTCTTGTACATAATGCCTAGGAATTTCATTTGGGTACTAGGTTCTTGAACTTTGTAATAATGGCCCATCAAGTTACCACCTGTGCATCAGCAAGGTGTCTAGCCCTTGGTTTTGGTTAGTTCCTTGTCTGGAACCAATATAATGATATTATCAATAACATAGAAAGCTATTCCTCCCTCTGGTAGTAGGATATTTTCCAGGTTATGATCTATGCATTGGTGACAGATCAAAAATTTAGATAGATTTGTGGAGGGATATGAGTGATGAGTTGTACCCATTCTACACAAGAATGAACTGATACTAATAATTCCCAGCCAGAGGGATACTGAAAAGGGTTGCAATATCAATTGTTGCATAACAAGTTCCCACACTGTGGACAATAGTTTCTACGTCAGTCAGTGTCAGATACTGCTAGTACCAAGGGCTGTCCTTTGTATTGAATGACCAAAATCAGTTGAGTATGAACTCAAGGCCAGATGCACAAGCCAATTTATTTATTGAATGGGGACATAGTTTCCAGGAGATTTTGCTGTCTTAAGATCAGCAAAGAGGGAAATTATTTATCTTATTTCCCAGGAAGATTTTTGGGAGACAAAGGTGCTAGGTGCTGGCAATTAGGTAGGTTAACTGTTTTCTTATGCTCCCCTAAAATGGCTCTAACTGCAACAATTTCCATCAGGGCTTGGAAGAATGTGAGTGCAGTTTCTTATAGACAATATATCTCTAACACATGTCTCTAATACATTTATTTTCTGGGGCCATAACAATGGAATTTTTTGTTGACCCAAGAGGACCTTGTCTGTTCTGGATAATAGTTCCATTGGTGTTGGCCTCAGACCCCAAACCAGACAGCATTATTTGTGTTCCTGTCATCCTGTCATCCTGATGTCAAGAGTTGTGATTACAGCCACTTATGTACCACTATTCAAAAGACATTAAAAAATGCATTTGTCCACCATTTCCCAGTTAACTTCTTCCTTAGCAGAGGTCCTCATGTGTCCACTGGGTATATTGGGATGTGGCCTATCCCCTTGTATTTTTCATTTTTGAAAGGCAAAAGTTCAGAGTAAAAATTGGCTGGGCTTTCTGACTCCTGTCAAGATTCACTGGGAGGACATTTGGGCTCTTTACATAATTTGGCTATTGTTGATAATGCTGCTATATACACTGAAGTGTATGTATCCCTTCAAATCAGTATTTTTTATTTCTTTGGGTAAATACCTAGTAGTAGTTAGTTCTATTTTTAACTTTTTGGGGAACCTCCATACTGTTTTTCAGAGTGGCTACACCAGTTTGCATTCCCACTAGCAGTGTAAGAGAGTTCCTTTTTATCTGCATACTTACCAACATCTTTGTCTCCTGTGTTGTTAATTGTAGCCATTCTGATGGGGTGAGGTAATATCTCATTGTAGTTTTGATTTATATTTCCCTGATGATGAATGATGTTGAGAATATTTTCATGTGTTAGCCATCTAGATGTCTATTTTTGGAAAATGTCTATTCATGTTTTCTGGCCATTTTTTAACTGGATTTTCATTTTTGGGTGTTGTCATTTATAATTTATTTATATATTTTGGATACCAACCCTTTATCGGATATGTCACTTTTAAATATCTTCTCTAATTCTGTAGATTTCCTTTTAGCTTTGTTTATTGTTTCCTTCACTGTGCAGAGACGTTTTATTTTGATGTTCATTTTTGCTTTTGTTTCCTTGCCTCAGGAGATGTATCTAGTAGAAAGCTTCTATGACCAATGTCAAAGAGGTTCCTACCTGTGTTCTCCTCTGAGATTTTGATGGTTTCATGTCTCACATTTAGATCTTTAATATATTTTGAATTTTTTTTATGTGTGTTGTAAGAAAATGGTTCAGTTTCATTCTTTTGCATGTTGCTCTCCAGTTTTCCCAATACCATTTGTTGAAGAGACTATTTTTCTGATCGGATATTGTTTCCTGCTTAGTTGAAGATTAATTGACCTTATAGTTGTGGGTTCATTTCTGAGTTTTCTATTCTGTTCCATTGATCTATGTGTTTGTTTTTGCACCAGTGAATATACTGTCTTGATCACTACAGCTTGACTAGTGAATGAATAAAAATGTAACACACACACACACACACACACACACACAGACACACACACACACACACACACTGAAATATTACTCAACCATAAAAAAGAATGAAATCTTGCTATTTGCAATGTCGTGAATGGAGCTAGAGAGTATTGTACTAAGTGAGATAAGTTATTCAGAGAAAGACAAATACCATATGATTTCACTCATATGTGGAATTTAAGAAACAGATAAACATGTAAAAAAAAAGGAGGAGCAAACAATAAATCAGACTCTTAATTATAGAGAACAAACTTAGGGTTGCTGGAGGGGAGGTGGGCTGGGAGATGGGTTAAATGGGTGATTAAGGGCATTTGTGATGAGCACTTGGTATTGTATGTAAGTAAGTGATAATCACTAAATCCTATACATGAAACTGATATTAACTGTATGTTAACTAACTGGAATTTAAACAAAAGTTTGGAAGAGGAAAAAAACATTGTAAGGAGTAGAGTGATAACACTTGTTTTTGTCAGAGTAACTGTCACCATGTATACCATAGTGGTACAGACCCTTGAGTGCTCCTGAATACTACCTGTCCATGAGTACCTTGGTAAAGAGTCCTTCAGTCTCTTCATTTGAGAACCCACTGATGGGCAACTGAACTTATATATCTCGTCTAGAAAACCTTTGCTTATCTTGTCCAGGTTTAGCTGACCAATTACCATTTGATATCACTTTTTCTGCTGGTCAATAGTTGCTACCTTGACAGAACTATTCCATGCCCACTTCTGTGGGCAACATGGCTGTTGCCCAGTCTCTCCAAGGAGTTTTGTATTTACAAGCCCCACAGATGCTAGTCTCCCTCAATAAGTTTAAAAAGATTATCTCCTGTATTATTGAGGGGAACTACCCAGTCTCTAAGGTCTCTTCAGGTCACTGGATCAAGTGACCCTCAAGACCCTACATTCTTTTTCCCTTTAAGAACATATCTCAATAAATTAATGAGTCGTAGGCTAACTATTACAAGGAGGGGTTCTTAAAATTAACAGCATTGAATGCAACTCAGCATGCTAGATCTCTGATAACTTTAGGTCCTATCACCAGAGGACCAAAGGCAGTAGCCAAGGTATTGCTTCCCTAGCTTAGAGTTCATCTGTTGAATATCTAATTTGACCACTCACTGTGTGTTTTGGCCAGTGAATTGAGAGGTAAATAGAAGGACCATTGTTCATGCTCAGAATTTAATAGTAAAGTATATGTAAATAATACAATAGTACTCTCCTGGAGAGCCCCCGTCAGTGTCCACTAGCACTTCTGGAGATACATTGTCTTGTCTGATGCTGTGCCCTGTAGGACCTTATGACTTTTGTGAATGATCCAGTTGTATCCCTCAAAAGAGTCTTGTAGACTCACTAGCACCTCCCAAAGTTCTCCTTCCAGAATTTTACTTTATTGTTGACTATGCCAATTTGTCAGAGAAAAAGCTGCCAATTTTGACTTCATCAATTTAGATAGCAAACCCAACTGAAAGTAACAGTTAAGCTTTTATTCACTTACTACAATAGTATAAACAAGAGTCTAAATAGGAAAACGTCTTTCATTTACTCCACAGAACCAAACCAGCAAAGGGTCAGATGTATTAGTACAGATGGGAGTGAAGTTTGGGGGAAGATAATCTCATAGCTGAAGAAGCCCCAAACAAAAGGTTCTGGTCTGTTTTTTAATCCAGGAGCCTTGCAAATATTGATGTAGGATGACTAGGAGTACAGAAGTCCTAAATACTGAGTTGAAATCAGAAAGGTATCTTTAAATATCCCTAGTAAAGTGGACTATTGAGAAGTGCCTAAAAAGTACAGTGTATTAGCTGACTCCTCCCTTTTTCACAAGAAGGCCTCTAATGGAGGCACCTGGCATGGAAACAGAATGCATAAGAGCATGTCATGGATGGGTCTTAGTCTTTGACTGCAACTACCTCAAGTGTCTGGCATTCACAGGCTGTGCATTAAACTTGGTGTGGGTGGTAAATTCCACTCCCCTTCCCCTCTGTGAGTGCTGCCAGGTAGAAACTTTGTAATTGTCTATGATTGGGCCTAAAATGTCAAATGTAGGATTTTGGCCTGGAGTTGGATTCCTATATATACATATGTATATATACACATACACATATTTCTACACACATACACATATGTGCACATATACATGCATATACACATGCAGAGACATATTTAGATAGCAAGCCAAATTGAAAGTAACAACTAATTTCTAAATTAATTTAGAAATCATGAGTTCTCATGGACATCTTAAATTTCAGTCCATCCCCTCAGTACTTGTTCTTCCCTTCCTTTTTTTCATATGCAGATGTTCTTTCTTTTATAGTGTGAACCTGACTCTGAACAACCATATTAATTTGCTCATCCCTACAACGTTTCTGAAATTATTTCAGAATTGCTTAGTATATGCCACTAGAAAAATAAACCTATTGAAAGATTCTGTTATATGTTTGTAGTCTGCCCCCTACTCTCTTGTTGAAGAATGAGGGTTTATGTTAAATAACATATTGCTGAATTACTTAGATTAGTACTTTTTCTTTCTAAGGTTTCTTTCCATTTTAGTTGTCTTATACTTGACCTTATTTCAATTTTTGGAATATGCATAATGTGATCGTACTTCTAAATTAGAAAATAAGTAAAAAGGTATACTTAGAGATTACCATTCCTTCCTCATTATTCCCCTCACATCTTATAGTTGATCATTTGTATTTTTTCTTACATGTTTTCTGTGTTTTCTGTTTTAAAGGTAAGTATCTATTTTGCTCTCTCTTTTTTTATTTTCCTTCTTTTAAAATCATTATCCCCAGAAATGGGGATAATTATCCCCATTTCTGGTTTCTTTTTTCCACGTTTCTTTTTTCCACGTAATATTATCTCCAGGAAATTCTTATAAGTCAGCTTATAAAGATCTTTATCACATTACTTATGAGATTTTATACCATGCCATAGTTCATAGAATTATATCTTATTCAGTCATCCATACTTGAACATTTATGTAATTTTGAATATTTTTCAATGAAAAATAATGTAGAGATAATGTACATATATTTTTAATTTAATTTTATTAATATTTATTAACATAAAGTATAAGTAACACAAGAAAATTAGAGGCTAATATAAATATTTAATGCAAAATATGTTCTTGAATTAAGGAGATAGCTCCAACAATTACCCATTAAAACCCTTATCACCTTATTCATGTCAGAATTCACATTGTAGTGATGTATTTATAATTGTTTATGTGAAAGAAAATGCTGCTATAGACTATTCCTAAGTTTGAAATTTAGGAATTTCACAATAGTTCTGTTTTGTTAAATGGTTATTTAAAAGCCTCTCTTTATGTAGCTCATGACAACATAACAGATGAAAATCCTGTGCTTGAGCCTCAAGAGTCAATGTCAAAAACCCAACTTCAAGTAAACAAACAAAAAATTGCTAAAGAGGAAAGAGTCACTAGTAAGTATAATAATCATACATAAATATTTTAAATTAATCATATCAGAAGATTGTTTTACTTTGGTTCATGAATATGTATATGAGCATATATTTTGTAGAAAATTTATAGTTTGATTTTTAATCTGAATATCCTAATTGGAGAAGAAAGTCAAAGTATTCATAACTTTTGTTGGTTTCTGCTTGTAAGACAATTTCACATCCATAAGTCATGTGCTCAGTATCCACTAAGATCCAAAGACCGACCAGTAGTATCTCAAGGGGTATACATTTTAGGAAGATTTTGGGTTCAGTAACCCACCAGTCACCTCTGACTTGTGGCATTGTCCTTCTGTCATAGAACTCAAATTGGTAGATAAGGTGTTGAGATCTGTAACTCAAAAAGCAAATGTGGATCAAAGGAACAAACTAGAAGGGTTGTCTGAGAGGCCTGTTGGAGGATCCGTAAGGCATCCGTTTGGCTGGGACCCACTCAAAGGTAGAGGCCTTTTTGGTAAAATTATAGATGGGTATCATTGAGATGTCTGCATAGGTAATGTGAAAGTTCCAGAAGCCAAATAATCCCACTAATTACTGGGTCTCCTTTGTATTTTTTGAGTAGAGAGAGAAAAAAAAGCTTTACCCCTTAGAACTTGGAGTGAGACAATGTAATCCTTTCCATTTTGCCCCCATATTTTGCATGAGTATCAGGTTCTTGTGCCTTGTTTATATTAATGGTATAGCTGTGTTGCTGCATGTGGGTTATTACAGTATTCAGTCCTTGTTGGGTAGTACTCTTATCGGGGTCCAGTGGAGAATGTCATAAATATAGTGGAAGGTTAGTACTTGATGGGGGGCAGGGCTTTTTTTCCAGGTTATGGGCTTATGGAAGGACATCAGGGTATATTATAACCCATTACACATAAGGTAAACTTGTGATCCTAATTACCGGTGTTGAACAGGGATGCTAGAAAGGGCATTTATGATACCAGTTGCTGCATACCTGTTTCACTCACCTTGGCCAGTAAACTTCTATGAAGGTCACAATTCCAAGTGACACTAGCATCCATTTCTGTACTATGGTGTTGAGTGATGTTAATAAATTGAGTCTCTAGCTACCCAAGGCCTTACACACAGACTGAAAGGGTTTATGAATAGAGAAAAAAATGTCATGGACAACTTTGTTTTATTAAGCTCAGCAATGAAGGTAATTCTTTTTTGTTTCCCTAGGTAGTGTTCTTGGATGGCAAAGGTGCTAGGCACTGGTAGCTTGGTAGGCTTATAGTTTTCCATATACCAAATTAAATTGGCCCTAAACTACATCAGTTGCCAGTAGGGCTTGGGGAGGAAAGGAGTGAGATGTACATAGAAAATACATCTATACAAATAATGCATTCAGTAATGAAAGCCATAACAGTGGAGATTTTTAGTGGCCTGTAAGGACACACCCATAGTTGAGTTTGGATAAAGGTCCCATTTAGTATGCTCAGCCCCAAAACAATTGGACCTTATCTCTTTTCCCCTCATCCTAGTGTCAGTAATTATAGGGATCACATTCATATATGCACCAGTATCCAAGAGGCCTAGAAATGCAATTCTCACCCATCTTCCCATTGAACCATGACCTTGGCATACACCCTCATCCCCAGATGGAGATATAGGAATCTTGACCTAATTCTCATTGTTGTTTATACTGAAAGCTCAAAGTTTGGGTAAAAGTAGGTCATGGGGGAGGAGAGGTCTCTGGTTATCCCAAGATAAACTAAGAAGTGCAGAAAGAAGAGCACTTGTGTTAGTCTTAGATGTCATCATTTGGCTTCTAGTGGGGCTGTGTGTTGGGTGACCTATGGATCACTATCTGGCCATGAATCTTTGTTGGAGAGTCCATTAATGTCATACCTGAGGCCCCATTGTTGAGTAACCAGACTCAGAACTTTCCCTGGGGAAACACTTAATCAGATTGTTTAGAAGTGGGTTCCTGCTTAACATTTTTATGTTACTCCATTCACTAGTCAAACATCGTTATTTCACATTAGCTGGTTTTTCCTTGCCCTGAAATCTGTCAGTTAAGAAGATTCAGGTTGTCTTGTGAACCAATTGACATCACCTTATAAGGAGGTTTAATTGAGCTAGAAACCAGTAAAGGTGGTACAAATGACCCTGGAAATCTGAGTCTAGTTAACAATCTCCTAATCTGTTTACTGTGCTTGCCCCCCATTGTTCAACAAAAGGAACATCAGAGTGGCTCATTGTGGCTCATTTTTCAGGTGGCTATAAAAGTGATCCAAACAGCCTTTCTGGTCTAAGGACACTCAATATTGGTGGGCCAGACTTGAGAAAGGAGCTGAGGACCAAGTGTGTCTAGGGTTTACATTATTGCCTTCCCCGCTTCCTTTTTTTCCTTGGTCAAGTGGCCACTGTCAGGGCACTCTGAATGAGTGAGTCTGCTGTGATGCATCCCCTCACTAAATTTCATGAGTTACCTTCTTAACGATGGAGGCAAACTATCTCATACTCTATGCTCTCCTCAGCTCACTAGCAAAGCAATGTTGAAGGTTTTGTATACTTGTTCATTAAAAATGAGTCTCAAATATATACTACATCATAGACTGTTCCTCAGTGCGAGGGACATGCCTAGCACTATCAAAAGTTATTTAGTAAAATTCAACAAACATCGTCCACAGTGACTTTGGAAAAAACTAAAAAACTACTTTTTTTCCCCCTGATTTATCTTTCATGTTTAATTTTGTGAAGGTAAATATCTATTTTTAAATTTCCTTTCTGTTATTTCCTAAAAGATAATGTACTAGATACACTTTCTACCAGTTTTTTTATTCCACTTAACATTATATCCTGGACATTCCTCCATCAGTTTGATGGGATCTTTTCTTCATTTCTTTTAGAGTTGCATGTACAGTTGTTTGGATCATACTATGTACCATAATTGATATTACTATAGTTTCTAGTATATACCTTAGTTTATTGAACCAGTCTCCTGTGTTTGCATATTTATGTGGTTTTGAATATTTTGCAATTACAAATATGCTGTAATGAATAATCTTGTGCATATATATTTTCATTCCTTCATCAATAATTATGTTTTAATTTAAAGTATTAACAGAAATAAAAACTCAATTGAGACATATTTGAGAACTATGAATGTTAATGGAATAATGAGACAGTTTTAATACATTCATTAAAAACTCTTCCCACCATTTTCATATTGGACCTATAATTATGATAATTTACTTATAACTTTTTAAAAATGAGAGAAAACTTTGCTGTGCATTTGTCAACATTTTGAAAGCCTGGAATCTCACAATATTTTTGTTTTTCCATTTACTGAACTAAATGCCTCTCTTTATGTAGCTCATGATAAAGTACCTGGAAATCATGATCCTAAAGACTCAATGTCAAAAACTCAACTGCAAGTAAAAAAACAAAGAGCTTCCAAAGGGGAAAGATTCTATGGTAAGTATGGTAATTATAGATAGCTTTAAATGAAATTCATTGGAAGATCATTTTTCTTTGGCTTATGAATATTTGTTTCAGTATATTTTTTATAGAAATCAAAGCTTGACTAAAGTTAAGTACCCTAAGATAACTATAGAACAAAGGGAGAAGTATTGATATTCTTTGTTGGTATTTCCTGTCCTATGGTTATTTCTTGGTGAAGGGCAACCACTCAGTGTCTGTAAAGGCCCTGTAACTGGCCAATAATATCTCTTAAAGAATGTGTACCTTTCATCTGTCTCCTGGAGATACGGGTTTGAAAGACCAAAGAGGTACTTCTGACCTATGGCAGTGGCCTCCTGCCTTACCTTCTTTCAGGGAGAAGAGATTTTCCTGAGTTCTGTAAGTCAATGAGCCAATAGAGATTAGAGGGGCCAAATGGAAGGGCAGCCTTGTGACCTGTTGGAGGGACTCTGGGGCATATTCTTGGTCATGTCCCTACTGAAAGGAACTGGCCCTTCTACTTATCCCACAGATAGGCCATCACAGACCCTAAATGGGGAATATGAGAGTGTAAGTAACTGACTTGTCCCATCAATTGCTGGGCTTTCATTTGTTAAAGTAGAGAGGGACAAAGTTGGGCACTCTTCTCTGAAATGAGATGTCATGCCCCTTACAGAGCATGTTGAGGAATTCTATTAGGGTACCAGGTAACTGTAACTTGCCTGTAATACTAACCTCACTGAGTTGCCATTTGTGGATCTGCAGGACAATCAGTATTTGTTTAGTTGTGTCCGTGTTGGTAGATGTCATCAATAGAGTGGAAGTCTATTGATTTCTCTGAGAGTGGGACTTTTTCATGTCACCATTTGTGTGTTGATGGCAGATATTCAGAGAATTTTGACAGCCTTTTGGAAGTATAGTAGTGGCATATGACAACCCAATCCCCAAAGGCTACTGATTATGATCTTCCACAATAAAGGGATGCTAAAAAGGGCATTCATAATAGCAATTGCTGCATCCCAAGTTCCCTCAAATTTGGACATAGACTGTAGCACTGTCACAATGTAAATACCATAGTTGTAAGGTCTGTACTACAACATTAAGCTGCATAAATCAGTTGAGTCTCTATACACCCAAAGTTGTGAGCACAGATTGACTGAATTATTAGATAGTTAAATAGTCTTATGGAGAATTTTCATTTCATTCAGCTCAGCAATTAGGGAAGCTATATATTTTTTTTTCATCCTCAGGCAGGTGTTTTGGGAGACAAAGGCACTAGAAACTGGTAATTGGATAGGTTCAGTCTTCCACATGCCAACTAAAATGGACTTAACTGCAACAATTTCCATCAGGGCTGAGGAATTGGTACAAAGCGGGACTTCACATTGACAATTCATCTATAAATAATATGTATACTAATTGGGCCATTACAATGGAAGTTTGCAGTGATCTAAAGGGAAATATCCATAGTTGGATCTGGGTAAGGGTCCCATTGACAATGACCTCAAACCCAATGGTATTGTTACCCAGATCCCTTACCCTTACCCAGTGAACATTGTGTGTTTTCCCTACATCTTGGTATCAGGACTTGTGAAGATCATAGTCAAAAACATCAGAATCCAAAGGCCCAAGAAACACCATTCTTTCCTACTTCCCCATTAAATTCTGACCATAGCATAGGTCTTCCACTGATGGTGAAGGGACCTGGTCTAATGCATAGTCTTGTTCATTTCTGAAAACAAAGGGTTCTTGATAAAGGTTGATAGGCTCTCAGATTCATATCAAGATTCAGTGGAAAGAGCTGAGCAGTAGAACTTGTATTAGTCATAGGGGCCATCAGCATATGGACCCTAATTCACCTGCCTTTTGGGTACCCCATTGCCTAGTATCGGGCCATTAGTGCCTTGGTACAGAGTCCATCAACTTACTTTCCTGACATTCCCATTATTGGATATCCACTCATAGATCTCTTTGAGAAGGCCTTGACCTGGATTGTCCAGAAGTGGGTGACTGATTACCATTTTTATATTGTTTTCACTATTGGTCAATCATTGCTACCTTAGCAGTACCTGCTATTTTTATGTAATGATTTGTCACTTAATATTCAGATTATATGGTACCCAATGACCTGATCTTATGAAGAAATTTAATAGAGCTTGCTATTTTGTGATGGTGGCATGAATTAATTAAGAAATCTGGGTCTATTTAAAAATCTTACTATGTTATTATACATGGAAAACCCGGTAGACTCCACCAAAAGTCTGCTAGAACTGATACATGAATTCAGCAAAGTCACAGGATACAAAATTAATGTACAGAAATCAGTTGCATTCTTATACACTAATAATGTAGCAACAGAAAGACAATGAAACTGATCCCATTCACAATTACATCAAGAATTATAAAATACCTAGGAATAAACCCAACCAAAGATGTAAAAGATCTGTATGCTGAAAACTGTAGAAAGCTTATGAAGGAAATTGAAGAAGATACAAAGAAATGGAAAAACATTTCATGCTCATGGATTGGAAGAATAAATATTGTTAAAATGTCAATACTACCTAAAGCAATCTACATGTTCAATGCAATCCCAATCGAAATTGTGCCAACATTCTTCTCGAAGCTAGAGCCAGCAATCCTAAAATTTGTATGGAACCACAAAAGACCCCAAATAGCAGGGACCAAAGCGGGACACATCACAATCGCAGACTTTAGCCTCTACTACAAAGCTGGGATCATCAAGACAGCATGGTATTGGCACAAAAACAGACACATGGACCAATGGAATAATAGAGGCTACAGAATTGGACCCACAAAAGTAGGGCTAACTAATCTTTGACAAAGCAGGAAAGAATATCCAATGGAAAAAAGACAGTCTTTAACAAATGTTGCTGGGAGAACTGGACAGCAACATGCAGAAGAGTGAACCTAGAATGACCACTTTCTTACACCATTCACAAAAATAAACTCAAAATGGATAAAGGACCTGAATGTGAAACAGAAAACCATCAAATCCCTAAAGAAAAAAGGGGAAAAAATCTCTCTGACCTCAGCTGCAGCAATTCCTTACTTGACACATCCCCAAGGCAAGGGAATTAAAAGCAAAAATGAACTATTGGTACCTCATGAAGGTAAAAAGATTCTGCACTGCAAAGGAAACGATCAACAAAACCAAAAGGCAACCGACGGAATGGGAAAAGATATTTGCAAATGACATATCAGACAAAGGGCTAGTATCCAAAATCTATAAAGAACTCACCAAACTCCACACCTGAAAAACAACGCAGTGAAGAAATGGGCAGAAAACATGAATAGACACTTCTCTAAAGAAGACATCCAGATGGCCAACAGGCAAATGAAAAGATGCTCAACGTTACTCCTCATCAGGGAAATACAAATCAAAACCACACTGAGATATCACCTCACGCCAGTCAGAGCGGCTAAAATGAACAAATCAGGAAACTATAGATGCTGGAGAGGATGTGGAGAAAAGGGAACCCTCTTGCACTGTTGGTGGGAATGCAAACTGGTATGGCCACTCTGGAAAACAGTGTGGAGGTTCCCCCCCAAATTAAAAATAGATCTACCCTATGACCCAGCAACAGCACTGCTAGGAATTTACCCAAGGGATAAAGGAGTGCTGATGCATAGGGGCACTTGTACCCCAATGTTTATAGCAGCACTTTCAACAATGGCCAAATTATGGAAAGAGCCTAAGTGTCCATCAACTTATGAATGGATAAAGAAATTGTGGTTTATATATACAATGGAATACTACGTGGCAATGAGAAAGAATGAAATATGGCCTTTTGTAGCAACATAGATGAAACTGGAGAGTGTTATGCTAAGTGAAATAAGTCATAGAGAGAAAGACAGATACCATATGTTTTCACTCTTAGGTGGATCTTGAGAAACTTAACAGAAGACCATGGGGGAGGGGAAGGAAAAAAAAAGAGAGAGAGAGGGAGCCAAACCACAAGAGACTTAAAAACTGAGAATAAACTGAGGGTTGATGGGGGGGTGGGAGAGAGGGGAAAGTGGGTGATGGTCATTGAGGAGGGCACCTTTTGGGATGAGCACTGGGTGTTGTATGGAAACCAATTTAACAATAAATTTCATAATAATAAAATATATATATATATATATATATATATATATATATATATATATATATATAAAATAGTACAGCTTAAAAAAATAAAAATTAAAAAAATTAAAAAAATAAAAATATTATCATGTACCGTCTTCACTTCATCAGGACCACTAGTGTGGCTTAAAGGGACACTGTCACTTCTGTAATGGTGATCCAAACATTGTTTTGGTGGCAGGGAGCTCATCACAGGTGGGCCATCCTTTCAGAACCAAAACAGTAAGTAGTCTCGGATGTTTTCTCTTTTCATCCTCCATTTAGTGTCACCTCTTCAGTCAATACGGTTACTGTCAAGGCTTTCTGAAGATGGTATTCTGTAGTGAGATGCCCAAAAATGTGCCCTTTTCCTTCACTCAGTTTAACAAGATTATTTCCTTTACTATGGAGGCAAAGAAAGCAGGTCTCTAAGATCTTTTTTGTTACTGGAGAAAGTGATACCATGGCGCTTATTCTTTTTCATTAAAGTACAAGTCTTAATTATTCACTATGTGGTATGCTGTTCCAGGAGCATGCTTAGAGCTAACAATAGTTATTGGGTGCAACTTAGAATGCAGGGTCTCCAGTGACTTTAGGTCCCATCATTGGTGAACCATAAGCAGTAGCCACAAATTGCTTCCATAGTTCTCTAAAAGGTTTCCTGGTGAATCTCTAATTTGATCCAGCAGGTGTCTTGGACAATGAATCAAGGTCTAAAAATAAAGAACTTTGTTCCCCCTCAGAACTGTAAAGCTTATGTGAAAACCAAAATCACATTCTCCTAGAGCACCCCACATGGTTTGCTAGGACTGTCCAAAACATACTGACCTGACTGCTAAAATGCCCCAGGCAGCTCTCAGACTCTTCTAATGACCTCATAGAACCCCACTACCCCACCCCAGAACGTCCCACAGATTCACTAGCATCTTCCAAAGTGTGCCTTCCGTAAAGGCATTGGACTTCATTGACCTTGCCTGCACTACAGTTTGAGAGATATGCCAGTTTTTGAGTTGGCCCATTAAAATAAAAAGCAAAATGAAAGTAACAATTAGAAGTAACAAATAAAAAGGCTTTATTCACTTAATGCAATAGTATCAAGAAGAGTCTAAACAGGAAAGGGCCCCAGCTACACCAGTGTTCCGTTTCCTTTCTTGGAGCAGCAGTGGATGAATATTAGATGCATCAGTCCAAACTGGTATGAGATATAGGGGAGGATCATCGCACAGCTGAAGGATCCCCAAACAAAAGTCTCTTGCTATTTTATGGATCCTGTGTTCTTGGGAGGTAGTGGTAGCAGGGGTAGGAGTAGAAAAGTCCTGACTAAAGTGGAACTGAGAAAAATTTCTTCAAGTGCCCCTCAGTGAGGTGGTGTACACAGAGGGAGTGCGTAAACAATACTTAAGTCAAGCCCCTCTTCCCCAGAACCATAAGGAAGCCTCCAATTAGAAGCCACTAGAGTAAGAATGCACTATGTATTGACAAGAGCATGGGAGAAGAAGGGGTTGAGACCATGACTAGTTGTGTATCAAGTCTTTTGTGGATTGAGAAGCTTCTCTTTCCCATGCCTTTATAACTATCTATGTTTGTGTCTGAAACATCACACATAAGATCTGGCCTAGAGTTAGATTCCTTGGGTGTATTCACATATACTTATATGTACATGTATATATTCATACTCATATGCCTATATACATATACATGTGCAGGTAAACCTGCATAAACATATTTAGAATTCATGATGAATCTTGGAAACCTTCAATTCTAATCTACTATCCCCTCAGGGCTTTGTCTTGCCTTCCTCCATTTCATGTGTGTGTCCTTTCTTCTGCTGTGTAAATCTTGACTCTGAATAACATAACACATTTACTCATTTGCTTCTTATTATGCTCATAGATTTTTTTTGGAATTGCTTAGCACATAAATCTAGAAAATCAAGCCTACTGAAAATATTTTATCATGTGTTTATAGTCTCTCTTCCATGCTCTTGTTTATGAGCGAGGGTCCGTGTCAAATACTATATTGATGAGTTATTTACATTAATGCTTTTAAATTATCAATGTTCATTTCTTTAAGTTTGCTTTCAGTTGTAGTTCCTATTTTGTGATTTAATTTTATTTTTGAAGTAAATGGAACCCAAACCTGCTTCCAAAAGTAAAAAATATATATACTCTGGTTTCTCTTCAGATCGTATAAATCTTTTCGCCTTTTACAAAAGTAAAAAAAAAAAAAAATATGTCAAGAGATTACTTACAGAACAACCATTTCATCCCTAGTTTTCTCCCTTTATTTTTTTCAAATTTATTTATTTAAATACAAGTTATTTAACAAACAGTGTAGTATTGGTTTCAGGAGTAGAACCCAGTGATTCCTCACTTCCATATAATACCCAGTACTCATTCCAACAAGTACCTTCCTTAATGCCCATCACCCATTTAGCCCATCATCCCACCCACCTCCCCTCTAGCAACCCTCAATTTGTTCTCTGTATTTAAGAGTCTTTTATTTTTTCTTCCCTTCCTCTATGTTCATCTGTTGTGTTTCTAAAATTCCACATGAGTGTTAACATTTGATATTTGTCTTTCTCTGACTAATTTTGCTTAGTGTAATACACTGTAGTTCCATCCACGTTTTTGCAAATGGAAAAATTTCATTCTTTTTGATTACCAGGTAACATTCCATTATACACACCCCCCCCCACACACACACAAATTGATGGGCATTTAGGTTCTTTCCATAATTTGGCTATTGTTGATAGCATTACTGTAAACATTGGGGTGCATCTGTCCCTTCGAATTAGCATTTTGTATCCTTTGAATAAATTCCTAGTAGTGCAATTACTGGGTCATAGGATAGTTCTCTTTTTAATTTTTTGAGGAACCTTTATACTGTTTTCTGGAATGGCTGCACCAGTTTTCATTCCCACCAACAGTGCAAGAGGGTTCCCCTTTCTCCGTATCCTCACCAACATCTGTTGTTTCCTGAGTTGTTAATTTTAGCCATTCTGACAGGTGTGAGGTGATATCTCAGTGTGGTTTTGATTTGTATTTCCCTGATGTTGAGGGATGCTGAATATCTTTTCATGTGTCCATTAGCTATCTCGATGTCTTTTTTGGAAAATTGTCTATTCATGTCTTTTGCACATTTCTTAACTGGGTTATTTGCTTTTTGTGTGTTCAATTTGATAAGTTCTTTACAGACTAGACTTTGGATACTAAATCTTTATCCAATATGTCATTTTCAATATCTTGTCACATTCTGTTGGTTGCCTTTTAGTTTTGTTGGTTGTTTCCTTTACTGCGCACAAGATTTTTATCTTGATGAGGTCCCAATAGTTCATTTTTGCTTTTGTTTTCCTTGCCTCCAGAGACATATCTGGTAAGAAGTTGCTGTGGCCGAGGTCAAAGAGGTTACTACCTGTTTTCTCCTGTAAGATTTTGATGTTTTCCTATATCACATTTAGGTCTTTCATCCATTTTGAATCCATTTTGAATTATTTCTGTTATGGTGTAAGAAATTGTTCCAGTTTCATTCTTTTTGCATGTCGCTGTCCAGTTTTCCCAGTAACATTTGCTGAAGAGACTCTTTTTCCATTGGATAGTTTTCCTGCTTTGGAAAGATTAGTTGGCCATACATCTGTGGGTCCAGTTGTGGGTTTTATATCCTGTTCCACTGATCTATGTGTCTGTTTTTGTGTCAGTGCCATACTGTATTGATGATACAACTTTGTGACACAAATTGAAGTCAGGAATTTTGATGCCTCCAGCTTTAGTTTTCTTTTTCGACATTACTTTGGCTATTCAGGGTCTTTTATAGTTTCATACAAATTTTAGAATTGTTTATTCTAGCTCTGTGAAGAATGCTGTCATTACTTTGATAGGAATTACATTGAATGTGTATATTGATTTGCATAGAATAAAAATTTTAACAATGTTTGTTTTTCCAATCCATAAACATGGAATGTTTTTCCATTTTTTTTGTGTGTCTTCTTCAATTTCTTTCATAAGTTTTTATAGTTTTCAGCGTACATATCTTTTACATCTTGGTTAGGTTTATTCCTAGGTATCTTACAGTTTTTGGTGCAATTGTAAATGGGATTGATTCCTTGATTTCTCTTTCTGCTGCTTCATTATCAGTATATAGAAATGTAATCAATTTCTGTACATTGATTTTATATCCTTTGACTTTGCTGAATTCATGTATCAGTTCTAGCAGTTTCTTGGTGGAGTCTTTGTGGTTTTCCATGTAGAGTATCATGGCATCTGACAGGAATGAAAGTCTGACTTCTTGTTTGCCAATGTATGCCTTTCATTTCTTTTTGTTGTCTGATTGCTGAGTCTAGGACTTCAAACAGTATGTTGAACAACAGTGGTGAGAGTGGACATCCCTCTCATGTTCCTGACCTCAGGGGGAAAGCTCTCAGTTTTTCCCCATTGAGGATGATATTTGCTGTGGGTCTTTGGAATACAGCTTTATGATGTTGAGGTATGTTCCCTCTATCCCTACTTTCTTGAGGGTTTTTATACAGAAAGGATGCTGTATTTTGTCAAGTGCTTTTTCTGCATCTATTGAGTGGCTCATATATTTCTTATCCTTTCTTAAAAAAATTTTTTTTAATGTTTACTTATTTTTGAGAGAGACAGAGACAGAACGTGGGTGAGTTAGGGACAGAGAGAGAGGGAGACACAGAAACTGAAGCAGACTCCAGGCTCTGAGCTGTCAACGCAGCCTGACGCAGGGCTCAAACTCACAAGCTGTGAGATCATGACCTGAGCTGAAGTTGGATGCTCAACCGACTGAGCCACCCAGGCGCTCCTATCCTTTCTTCTATTAATGTGGTTTATCATGTTGATTGATTTGTGAATATTGAACTAGTTCAACAGCACAGTTTTCATATAAAATCTAGCATTATGCAATTTAATTATAACTTTCTAAAAATGAGAAATAATGCTGATGCACACTTGTTATAAATTTAAAACCTAGGGATTTCACATTGTATCTTTTTTTTCATTTAGTTGACAAAATGATTCTTTATGTAGTTCAGGATGAAGTACCAGATGAAAATAATTTACCTGAGCATCAAGACTCAATGTCAGAATCAGAAATTGAAGTGCAGAAACAAAGAAGCCACAAAGGAGAAAGACCTAGTACTAAGTATAATATTACAAATAATTTTATTTTAAATTAAACTCATTAGATGGGGCACCAGGATGGCTCAGTGATTAAGCAGCTGATTCTTGATTTTCAGCTTGGGTCATGATCCCAGGGTCATGGAATCAAGCCCTGCACTGGGCTCTGTACTGACCATGGAGCCTGCTTGAAATTTTTCTCTCAGTCTCCCTCTGACCCTCTCCTGTTTGTGCATTTGCGCTCTCTCTCTCTCTCTCTCTCTCTCTCTCTCTCTCTCCCTCCCTCTCCCTCTTCCTCTCTCCCAATAAAAATAAATAACCTCATTATAACATCTTTTTATTTTGGCTCATGAATTTATACTTGAACATATATTTTATAGAAATGTTACACTTTGACTAAAATATGAATACCCTAAGATAACTAGAGAAAAAAAGTGAAAATATTGATACCCTTTGGTTGGAATTTATGGTCTTATGATCATTATATAGCCACAAGACTAGCACTCATAATTTACCAAGGCCCCAAAACAGGTGAATAATTATTTCTTCAAAGTAATGTGCCTTTCAGCCAACTCCAGGTAATTATGGATACAAAAGCCCAATGGATGCCTCTGACCTGTAGCAGTGGCCTTCTGCCATAGGGTCCAATTGGCATACAGATATTTCTGAGATCTATAATTCAAATATGAAATAGAGATCAAAAGAGCATTGGGGGTGGGGAGCCAGGAGGTCTGTTGGAGGGCCTTTAGGGCATCCTATTGTTGTATTCTCACTAAAAATAAGTAACATTTCTGGTAATCTCAGATGGTATCATCAAGGATTTCACACAGGGAAAATGAGAATGTAATAGTCAAGAGTCCCACTAGTTGCTGGGCCTCTTTTTATTTATTGGAGTTGAGTGAGCCAAAACTTAATCTTTTCCTCAGGAATGAGAGATCATGTCCTTTAGAAATCATGTCTGGGATTTTACTAGGGTGCCAGGTAAATGTACCTTTTCTGTACTAATAGTCTAGCCAAGAGCTACGAGTGGGTCAAGCGGGCATCTAGTACTTCTTGGGTGGCATCCTTATCTGGGGCCATTCAACTAAAAACTAGTCCTCCCTCTTAGCGCACCTGGGTGGCTCAGTCGGTTCAGCTTCCAATTTTGGCTCACGTCATGATCTCACGGTTTGTGAGTTTGAGCCCTGCGTCAGGGTCTGTGCTTGGAGCCTGGAGCCTGCTTTGGATTTTGTGTCTTCTTCTCTCTCTTGCGCTTGTGCTCTATTTCTCACAAATAAATAAATATATTAAAAAAAAAAAAAAACACTAGTCCTCCCTCTGGAGCAGGACATTTAGAAGTCATGACCTATTCATGGGTTACAGAAATTGGAGCAATTTGGTAGTCATGTGAAGGACATTAATGGTATATTGCAACTCATTCCACATAAGTTGCATGAAGCAGGATACAGCAGAGGCCATTGGATATGTCATTAGTTGCATATCAAGTTCCTTCATTTTGGAAAAGACTGTATGACAGTTACAATTTCAGGTACCCCCAGTACCCAGGGCTGTACTATAGTACTTACCTGCAAAAATTAATCAAGTCACTATGCACCCAAAGCCATGTGAAAGGGCAACTTAGTTATTAAAATTGGAAATAGTCTTATGGGGGAAATTTTGCTTCATTAGGCTCAGGAATGAGAGTATTTCTTTTTCTTCCCAGGAGTTTATTTTTGGAGACACAGGTACTAGGTGATATTTAGTTTGGAGGTTTGCAGTCTTCTACATGCCCCACTCAAATGGCCCTAAATATAGCCCTAAATATAGCATGTGAATGGGGTTGCACATAGAAAATACTTTTGGTGTGTTATAAATTTAGTAGTGGGTGCTATAAAAATTCAGTTTTATGGTGGACTGAAGGGATACATTCATAGTAGTGTTTGACCAAGTGTCACCTTGGTGATAGCCTCAGATGAGAAATCAGAGAATATTATCTATTTCCCCTAGTTTCTGGTTTCAGAGGTTATGGAGTTCATGGTCATCTACATACCAGTATCCTAATGGCCCTAGACATGAATTTTCTCCCCAACTCCCCTTTTGAATTCTGACCTTGGCATACATCCTCAGATCACCACTGGTGACATAAGAATATTCACCCAACACTTCCCTAATTTTTGTTTTTTTGAAAGCTAAGAGGTCTGAGTAAAAGTGGCACATAGTTCTTTGATTCTTCTCAATATCACTTGGAGAAGCAAAGGGAAGAACACTTGTATTAGTCAAGGGTCATCATAATTTGGACTTTAGTGGTGAGGTGCATTGGGACCCATGGCCTACTACCTGGTCTAGAAATCTTTGGTGGAGAGTCCATCAGTGTTTTCCTTGAGACCCCATTATTGAGTAACTAGACCTAGGGATTTCTTTAGAAAAACCCCTTACCAGATGGTTCAGGAGTGGGTACCCAATTTCCATTTTTAGGTCTCTCTGTTCACTGGCTCAACAGTAAAATCTTGTTTGTAGCTACTTTTTCCATTTTTGAAAACTTGTCAGTTAAGATCTGGATTGTGCCATGAACCAAATGATATAGGCTTCTAAGGAAGTTTAATTGAAATAAGTAACTAGTGAAGATGGCCTGGACCAAACTAGAAATTGCAGTCTAGTTGAAAATCATATCATTACTGTCCTCACTCCATCTGCTACCCTAGATACCACTAGGGGGCCTCACAAAGCCATTTGAGCCTCTGTAAGAAATGATCCAAATATGTTTTTCAGTGGCAGGGAACTCATAATGGTATGTCAGAATAGTACCCAGCTAAGGAAAGAGAATGGTGTCAGATGTTCATGTCTTTAATCCCCTTTTCCTCTGTCTCTTTGGGCAATATGGGCACTATTGTTAAGGTTCTCTGAAGAAGGGGTTCTACAATATCAAGCCCTACAGTGTGCCCCTCTCCCTCATGAAGTTTAACAAGATTTACCTTCTTCTTCATGAATGCAAACCACCCAAATCTCCAGTTCTCTTCACGTTGCTGGGCGAAGCAATCCTTGTACTCTACATTCTTTTTCATGAATATATGAGTCTCTGTAACTCACTGCATCTTAGGTTGTCCATTATATCTAGGGGTATTCTAGAGCTAACAGTAATCCCTGAATGTAACTCAGTATGCAGTGTCTCCAATATTTTTTTACCCATGTGTAGCCACAAAACTGCTTCTTTAGTTTTCTTAGAGCCTATCTGCTGTGTCTCTCATTTGAATCATTGGGCATCTTGGTAGCTGAATCAGAGGCTAAAGAAAAAAAACAGTTGTTCTCCTACAGAACTGAAAAGCTTATGTGAACAATACAGTAGCACTCTAGAGAGCCCCATGGTATCTTCTCATACTTTCTGGGACACATTTGCCTGACTGTCATAGTGTTCTATGGCTCTCTTGCAAATAATCTAGTAGTACCCTTCCCCTTATCATATCCTTCAGACTCATAGCACCTCCTAAAGTGTTCCTTCCAGGAAGGTATTTTGCTTCACTGACCACACATTCATTGTGGCAATTTGCTACACAGAGATGCAGTTTTTGAATTGACCTATTAAGATAACAAGATTACAGTAACAATGAACCTTTATTCACTTACTACCATATGCCATGGCTATAGTCTAGACAAGGGAGAGCACCAGTTCCACTAACGTTCTGTTTTACCCCATGGAAGAGCACCAGAGAAGGGTAAAATACATTAGTGTATACTGAGGTGGGGAATGGTGTCACAGCTGAAGAAACCCCAACCTAATTTCTCCTACCATTTTATGGGCTCCTGGGCTGGGGTAGCTGATATCTGAACAATATCAACACATTTACTCATTTGTTCAATCTTGCAATGCTTTTCAAATGGTCTCAGAATAGCTTAGCATATACCAATGGAAAAATAAACCAGCCAAAAATATTTCATGATTTGTTCGTGGTCGACTTTCCCCTCCCTATCCCAAATCTCATGTACAAGAGTAAGTGTTTATGTTAAATATTGTATTGATGAATTGGTGCTTTTATTTTTCCTTCAGCAGTTTAATCTGACTTAATTTGCTTTCAGTTTCCATTTCACCTTCTTACCCTTATTGATTTAATTTCATTTTGAAATATGTAGAACATTAAACCTACTTCAGAAGTTAAAAATATACAAAAGGTATGCTCAAACAAATGCCAGTTCCCCTGCCATTTTGTAGGTAACCATTACATTGTTTTCAGATATATTTACTATGTTTCCTTCTTCCATACCCAAGGTAGCATATAAGTTTTCCCCTTTTCAGTTTTTTTAATATAACATTATTCCTAGAAATCCACTTGAGTGGAATCAGTTTATAGAGATCTGTTTCATTCATATTAATGCTGTATGTACACTTTTTGTACCACATTATTTACCATAATTGATACGTTAGAGTGTAGTGTATACCTTAGTTTAACCAATCTGCTTGTAAATTTGTGTGGTTGTGAATATTTGCAAATTGCAAGTGTTCTGTAGTGAATAACCATGTACATACACAGTTTCTTTTAGTTATATGAGTATGTATTAACTTAAAGTATAAATAAGCCAAGAAAACTAGAAACTATATATAGTATAACATTATATTTAAAACATTATAATGGAGATGTTAGTGATACAGCTTCAACACATACCCAATAAAAGTATTCTCACAATTTTCGTGTCACATCTGTCTTATGGTAATTTGCTTATAATGTTATTAAAACGACCTGTATTTGTTACAAATTTTAAATCTAGAGATTTCACAGTAGATCTGTTTTTTCTATTGAGGCTAAATTAATCTCTTTATGTAGCTCATGATGATGTACCAGACAAAAGTCTTATGCTTAAGCATCAAGATTCAGTGTCAAAGCTTCAAATGCAAGTACAGAAACAACTGTTTAAATAATTATAGATTATAATAATTATAAAAAGTATGATAATTATAGATAACTTTAAATTTTTAAATAATGTTTGTTTATTTTTGAGAGAGTACAAGCAGGGGAGGGTCAGAGAGAGGAGACAGTATCTGAAGCAGGCTCTTCGCTGACAGCAGCGAGCCCAGTGTGGGACCTGAACCCATGAACTGCGAGATCATGACTTGAGCCAAAGTCAGATATTCCATGGACTGTGCCACCCAGATGCCCCTATAACTTTAAATTTTTTAAAATTAACCTCATCAGATCTTTTTTTTTCCTTTACTTCATGAATATATATTTGAGCATATAATCTATAGAAAATTTACACTTTGGCCTAAAATCTGAATATCATAAAATAAAAACCATTTAACATTTGTTTGGAATGTCTAGTTATAAGATGATTTCATGTCATGGCTCTTGAGCTCAGTGCCCACTAACGCCCAATAATTAGTTAATAGTCTCTCAAACCGTGTTTACTTTCAATAAACTACAGGATATTGGGCCCAAAAGCTGAACGGGCACCTCTGACATATTTCAATTGGCAAACAGAGGCTGCTGAGACCTGTAACTCAAAAAGCAAAATGAATTAGAAGGAGTAAGGAGAAGGATTGTCTGTGTGGTCAGTTGAAGAAATTTCAGGGCATGTTGTCATGTTCCACTCAGGGTAGAAGTCTTTTTGGTAATCTAATTGGTGGGTGTCACCATCAAGATAGCCATGTAGGGAATGTGTGACCACCATTAGCTGAAGAGTGCCACCAATCACTGGGTATCTTTTGTATTTATTGGAGCTAAGAGCCTGAACACTACTAAAACTTGGAATTTTCTTCCTCTGGAGTAAGACACACTGTCCCTTCCCAGTTTATTCTCAGAAATTTTACATGGGTCATAGGTCCTCCTGCCTTGTCTGTATTAATGACCCATGCATGTTGTTCTATGTGGTCAACATGATATGCAGTCCTTGTTGGATTATGCCCTTGCCTGGGCCAACTAGGAAGATGTCATCAGTATAGTGGAAGAGTAATACTCCATCTAAGAATAGGACTTTTTCCAGCTCATGGTCTTGTGGAATGGCCTTAAAGGTGAATTGCAACCCATTGCACATAAGACAAACTGATCTGTATGGACAGGGATGCTAAAAAGGACATTTGTAATATAAAATACCTCATGCTTATTTCCTTCAGCTTGGGCATTAGCCTCTATGACAGTTATAATGTCAGGTAGTGCCATTGCCAAAGGCTGTACTACACAGTTGAGCCACCAATAATTGATTATGTCCAGGCACCCAAGGCCTTTATCAAAAGCCAGATGGTGAACCTCGGCTTCCTTATGCACAACAATAAGAGCAATTATTTCCTTTTATCCCTAAGACCATTGATATGGTTTTTAAGAGACAAAAGCACTAGATGCTGGTAGTCTGGTAAGTTTATAGTCTTCTATATGCCCCATTAAAATGATGCTAACTGCAGCAATTCCCTTCAGGGTTTAGTGTGAATGCATTCAGGGGTGCACATAAACAATACATCTATAACAAAAATCCATTCAGGAGTGGGCACCATCACAATGGTGATATGTGGTAGCCCCAAAGGATCCATGCCCATAGTCAAGTCTGGGTGAGGGTATTGGTGGTGGTGGCTTCAGACAGAAAACCGGTGAGTATTATCAATTTCCCCTTCATTTTTATGCCAGGGATTCTGGGGGTTACAGTCACCTACCTGTATACCACTATCCAAAAGCCCCAAGAAATGTAATTCTCCCCAGTCTACTTTGAAATTTGACTTTGGCATACAGCCTCCATTTCTCACTGTGGACATAAGGACATTGTCATTTTATAGTCTTTTTTTTAAGCCAAAAAGTTTGGGTAAAAATTTATAGGGCTCTTTGATTCATTTTATAATTCACCGGGAGAAGGACACTTGTATTAGCAGAGGTACCATCACTGGGCAGTCTCTAGGGAGACTGCTGTTTGTCTTCTATTAGAACACTACTTGACCAAGAGTTTCTAAGTGGAGAGTCCATTTATCTTTTCTTTTCACTCCCATTGTTTAGTAACAAGACCCAGAGATCTCTGAGAAAGTTCTTACCCAAATCTTCTAGGAGTATATGCCTGATTATTTTTTTCTATGTCACTCTATCTGATGGTCGCTCCTTGTTATTTTGTTAGTAGTTGCTTTTTCCCTGTCCAAAAATTTGTCATTTATGATCTGGGTTATGTCACTCACTAATTGACCTGACCTTATGAGGAGGTTTAATTCACCTTGATAACCAGCAGGAATGGCATTAATGAACCTAGAATCTTGCTAACAATTTTATCATCCACTAATCTTACTCTCTCATTGTAGAACTAAGGGACCGCCAGTAGTTTGCAGAGCTGCTAGTGCCTCTGCAGTCGTGGTACAAACATGTATTTTAGTCATAGGGAACCCATCATGAGTGGACCAAAGCTGTCAGAGCCCAAACAGCTCCAGCTGAGGAAGAAAAACAACTTGGGTCAGTCTCTATCAAGTTTTCTGTGGTAAGACTATTCTGAAGGAGGGTACTATAGTGGTGAACCCCACAAAGTGCCACTGTCCCTTCCTAAGTTAAAGAAGATTACCTTCTTGGGGCACCTGGGTAGCTCAGTCAGTTAAGCATGTGACTCTTGATTTGGTTCGGGTCATGATCTCTTGGTTTGTGAATTTGAGCCCTGAGTCAGGCTTAGCGCTGACAGCACAGAACCTGCTTGGAATTCTTTGTCTCCCTCTTTTGATCTGCCCCTCCCTTGATTGTGTGTGTGTGGTCTCTCTCTCTCTCTCTCTCTCTCTCTCTCTCTCAAAATAATTAAAAATAAATTAAAACTTTTAAAGTGTGTAACAATTTTTCATCTTATCATTGGAGGACAGTAACATTAGCCAAGGAATTGATTCCCTAGATTTCGCAGAGCCCCTCTGTTGAATCTCTAATTTGGCCCATCAGGCATTTTGGCCATGGAGTTTGGAGCTGAAGTAAAGTACCACTGTTACCTCTCAAACATAAAAATTGTGTATAATCAATCTACTAGTGCTCTCCAAGAGTGGCCCATAGCATTCCGTGATTCGTTGATATGGCTGGCAAAGTGCATTGTTGGACCCTCAGATTCTAGAAAATAATCAGCTGGTACTCTCCAAGAAATCTCATAGACTTCTCTAACATCTCAAAACGTCCTGGAGTATCTTCATGCTTTTTACTTTTCCAGAAAGACTGTGCTTAATTGAGCCACCTTGCTTGTCACCATTTGTCACCAAGAGAGAGCTGCCAGATGTGAAGGAAGTAACTTAAGACAACAAGCCAAGTTGAAAGTAAAAATTAAGGCTTTATTCACTTATTATAAAATATAAGCAGAAATCTAAACATAAAAGGGCACTGGCTCTACTAGTGTGTCAGCCAATATTTCATTTCCCCATGAAATGATATCAGGCAAGGGTTGGATATATTAGCTTAGCTGGGAAGGGGATATATCACTATATGTACAGTTATTTGCACCACATTACATTCCCTATATACCATATATATTATATATTTATGTGCAAACATATATGCACACCATAATGTATCATAATTGGTACTATATGAATTTTCCAGTTTAATGAGAAATAACTGACATACATCATTGTATAAGTTTAAGGTATATAGCATAATAGTTTGATTTACATATACTATTGTTTATGGTATATATATCAATTTATTCAACAAATCTGTTTGAACACTTAGATGGTTTTGAATATTTTGCAATTACAAATAAGGCCATATTGACTAATCTTGTGCATATGCATTTTCATTGGTTGGTGTCTGAATGTTTTAACCTAAAGTATAAATAACCTAAGAAAATTAGAGTCTAATATAAGCATACTTGGTGTCCGGAATATTTATAAAATAAAGAAACATCTTCAATACACATCCATTAAAAATGTTCTTAGAATTTTCCTATTAGATCTAGTATTATGATAATTTATTTATTAATTTATAAAAATGGGAGACAATGTTACTGTTCTCTTGTTATAAATTTGAAATCTAGAGATTTTACAGTAGATCTGTTTTCTTATTAATTTCTCTCTTTTTGTAGCTCTTAATGAAGTGTTAGATGAAAATCTTAAGCTTAAACATCAAGACTCAGTGTCAAAAACCCAAGTACAATTTAAAAAACAAAAAAAATCCACGGAGGAAAGAATCAGTAGTAAGTATAATAATTACAGGTAACTCTATATTGTTTAAAAAATTTTTTTTAATGTTTATTTATTTTTGAGAGAGACAGAGAGACACAGAGTGCAACCAGGGGAGGAGCAAAGAGAGGAGAAGACATAGAATCTGAGGCAGGCTCTAGGCTCTGAGCTGTCAGCACAGAGCCTGATGCAGAGCCTGATGTGGGGCTCAAACTCACAAACTCCGAGATCATGACCTGAGCTGAGATCATGACCTAAGCCGAAGTCATATGCTTAACCAACTGAGCCTCCCAGGCACCCCTATATTGGTTAAATTAAATGCATGAGAACTTTCTTTGGTTTGTTAATATGTATTTGAGCATGTATTTTATAGAAACTTTAAACTTTGCCTAAAGTGTGAATACCCTAATATAACTAGAGAACAAAAGGAAATACATTAATGTGTTTTGGTTTGAATTTCTTATCAGAAGATTATTACATAACCAAAGTCATGTTCTCAGTTTTCACCAAAACCAATAATTGTCACATAAAGGATATGCACTTTTTTGGCAGCTTGTAGACCCAAAGTCCAAGGGGGTGCCTGTGACCTGTTGTGACTTCTTCCATAGGCTCTAGCAGGCAAAATTAGGTGTTGCTGAGATCTGTAACTGAAACAGCAAATGGAAATCAGAGGGGCCCAGAAAATGGGAAGCTAAGATAGTCAGTTGAAGGATCTCCAAGGGGATCCTGTCCAGTAGAGTCCCAGCCAAAGGTCTTTATGGTAACCTGACAGATGGGTGCTCTTATCCCTGTGAGAGTGTAGCAGTATCTGAATAGTCTAACAAATGATCAGATTATTTTTTATTTGGAGGGAACAGTGGACCCAAAGCACGACAATTGGCTTCTCTGGGATGCCCAGACATTTTTCTTTGGTTTTAGGTCCTTGTACTTTGTTGATAATAATGGCCTACTGAGATGATTTGATCCATATATTGGAAATCTAGCACTCCCTCCAGGAGTGGGACTTTTTCCAGGGACTTTTTCAAGCATCGGTTACAGATAATTAGGGAATTTAGGGAGTGTTGTGGAAGGACATTTGTGGTATAATGCAATCCATTCTATATACAACAAATTAATCCTGACCATCTGCATGGAGAGGGAATGCTGAAAAGGGCATTTGTGATGTTAATTGTAGTATAGTAAGTTCCTTCACTTTGGGCAATAGCCTCTATAACTGTCACAACTGGTGCCAAAGGCAGCACTGGCACATTGCATAGCCCTAATCAATTTAAAGCCTAGACTTCAGAGGTTTTGCACATAGGCCAAGTGGAACCATTGGATAGAGAAATGATTTGCATATTTTGTTGGCTTTTTAAGTTTAACAGTGAGGGCAGTTATCCCTTTTTTAGGCTTCTCTAGGCTTTTGGCATTGTGTTTGGAAGACAGTGGTCCTAGGTGCCAGTGGTTTGGTAGGTGATGATCTTACATATACTCCACTAAAATAACCTACCTTCAGAAAATCTGATCAGAGGTTAGGGGAAATGCAAGCACTGGTTGGTATAGAAAGTACCAATGATGTATTAGGCAGTAAAAGCCATAATAATGGGGGTGGCCCAAAGGAATTCAATCATACTTGGGTCTAGAAAAGAGGCCTGGTGTTGGCCTCAGACCACTCAGAATTATGTTTCCTCCTCATCCTTGTGTCAGAGATTGTGGAGTCACAGTAATTTGTTCACCAGTATCCAAAAGGCCCAAGAAATGTAATTTTTTACCACCTCTACTTTGTATTCTGACCTTAGCATAGGTCCTCAGGTCCCCACTAGAAACATAATGGCCTTGAGTACGTCTAACTTCTGGTCATGTTCATTTCTGAAAGCTTAGAGGTCTTGGTAAAAGTAAGAAGGGTTTGTATTGATGGACCCCACAAAGTGTCACTCTCACTCAGTTTTAAAAGATTACCCCCTTCATCAAGGAAGTAAACTACACAAGTCTCAAGGTTCACTGGGATATTTGGAAGGAATAGCACTTGTATTAGTCATAGTAGCCATTACTATATGGGAACCTCATGACTCACAACCTAGCCATGAGTTGTTGGTAGAGAGCCCACCAATTTGTTCCTTTGAGAGACCCCATTGTTTGGCAACTAGATTCAAAGATGACTTTGTAAGGCCATTGCCTGGATTTTTCATCAGAGTTGCTATTTTCATGACCTTCTCTCCATTGGTCAACGTTTTTTCTCTAGGCAATAGACACTTTTACCATGTCCTGAAACGTGTCAGTTAAGCTATGGATTGTGTTGTAGATGTATTGACATGATCTTATGAGGAGGTTTGATTGAGACTGATAATCAACATGACCAACACAAGTGAATCTAGAAATATGATTCTGGTCAGCAGTCTTATCACCTATTATTCTAACTTACTCATTGGGAGTTCCCTAGTCAAAATAGGCATTCTGTTGGTTAGGGGACTAATAAAAAATAGTGGTCTTACTGGTAACCCAAGATGGATGCCATTAGATCCTTGTTTGGAAAATATGAATAAACCAGTAGCTGAGTAGTTCCAAAATCACTGGGACTCTTTGTATATGTTGAGATATAGTAGACCAAAGGCTTGGCAATTTCCTCCTCTGGAATAAGATGTGGTGCCTCTTTCTAGATCATATCCTGGATTTTAAGTCTTTCTACCTTGTTTGTAGTAATGGCCTAGCTGTGTTGCTACATGTAGGCCAACAAGGCAGCAGTCATTTTATGTTGCCCTTGTCTGGACCCACCAGGAAAATGTCATCATCAACATAGTAGAAATTTATGCTCCCTCTAGGAGTGGGATTTCTTCTAGGTTATGCCCTATCCATTGATGACAGATAGCGGGGGAATAGGTAGAGTTATGGACTTTAGTTGTACATTGTGATTCATTCCATAGAAGTGTAAAATGATTCTGATCATCTATATGGATGGTGAGGATGAAAAAGGAGTCTGAGAAATCAATTATTGTATACTGATTTCCTTTATCTTGGGCAATACCCTCTGTGACAGTCCCATCATCAGTTACTTATTAGTGCACAGGGCTGTACTATGTCACTGAGCCACAATCAATTGACTCTCTGTGTACCTGGGACCATGTACACAGGTCAGACGGAACTATTGAATGGAGAACTAGTCTCACAGAAAACTTTGGGTTCATGAAGCTCATAAATGAAAGTATTTATATCTTTTCTCCCCTAGTTAATTGATTTTTGGGGGGTAGACACTAGCACTCTAGGCACTGTTAGCAGAATAGGTTCATGGTCCTCACTTGCCCCATAAAATGGCTCTAACTGCAGTAATTTCCTTGATGGTTTGGGAGTGAATTCAGTCAGAGATACCCTTAGACAAAACATCTATATCAATATATATTCATTAGTAGAGGTCATAACAATGGAGGTCTGTAATGGTCCAATGTGACTCACACACAGTTGTATCTGGTAAAGGTGCTGGTGGTCTTGGACTCAGACACCAAAACAGAAAGTGTTATCTGTTTCTCCTTTGTATTAGATTCCCAGGGCTTCCATAACCAAGGACCACAAACTGGATAACTTAAACAACAGAATATTACTGTCTTGAATTTCTAGAGGTTGGAATTCTGATATCAAGGTGTCATCAGTGATGGTCCCATCTGAGGGATTGTTACTGAGAGTCTGTTTAATGTTTTTGTTCTAGCTGTTGATAGTTTGCTGGTAATATTTTGTTATCCTTGCCTTATAGAGGCTCTTATTTCTGCTTTCATCCTCACATCGTGTTCTCCCCATGTGCATGCCCCTTTTCCAAATATCCTGTTTTGATGACACCATTCATATTGGATTAAGGACCACTCTAATGACCTCACTTTAACTTGATTATCTTTATAAAGACAAGGTATTTATTCTGAGTTGCTTGTGGTTAGGAATTCTACATATTTTTGGTGTTGGAGGAGAACACAGTTCAACCCATAACAATCTATTCTCTGACTTCTAAATATCCATGTCCTTCCCACATGCAAAATATACTCATCTCATTCCTAGGTCCCCAGTTTTAACTCCAGCATCTCACCTAAATATCATCAACTCAAAGTCCCAAATATCATCATCTAAGTCATCCAGTTATGGGTAATACTTGGAGTATGTTTAATCCTGAAGCAAAATTCTTCTCCATCGGAGAACCTGTAAAACTAAACATCAAATTATATTCTCCCAATAATACAATAGTGGGACAGGCATAGAACAGGCATTTCTATTCCCAAAGGAAGAAATTAGAAGGAAAAAAGAGGCCATAGGTCTTAAACCAGTTTTCAAATCTTGAGAATTAGATTAGGTTAGATTTCAAGGCTTGAGAATAATTCCTATTAGTTTCATGCACTATTCCCTTAGAAATCTGGAGTTTGGCCCTACTTTAGCTATGGGTGGCAGCCCCACTCCTTGGAACAGAAGAGACAACAGCCTAACATTTTGGCCTTTGCCCTCGGCCTCTGGTAGCAGTGGTAGCTCCAGTGATGTTTGAACTACCCTTTGGAGTTATTCTTCCCTTTTCTTGTAGAATAGCATATTTCATCATAGAATGGCTTTATCAATTCACTTTTTTCTCTAAAAAGTCTTACAAAAGTCTGACAGCCTTCCTTCATTTTATTCTATCTCTGTTCCCTTTGGTCTAGGCTGGCAGTGTTTCTGCTGTAGTAGTTGATTAGATCCACAACTCACATCCAAAATTTCTTTATAAAAACAGTTGTCTAGCCAGAAAATTGGGTTGTGACTTCAAAGCATGCATTCTTTCTTTTTGCTTTAAATATAAATAGGCTGAGAATTTTCTAAATATTCATGTTCTGGTTCTTTTTGCTTAAAATATTTTCTTCAATTTATCTCTTTCCTTTGGCATTTTCCTATAGCAACAAAGAAATCAAACTGTGCCTTAAACACATTGCTTAGAAAATTCAACTAAATATCCACATTCATTGCTTACAAGTTCTACTTTCTACCCAACAGAACACAGTTCAGTCGAGTTCTCTACTACTTTATACAAGGATTAACTCTCCTCCAGTTTTCAACTACATGTTCTTCATTTTCATGAAGCAATTTGGTGTGTGTGTGGGGGGTGCAACACTGTTTTTTAAAGAGACAGTCAAAGGACTTAAGATGGTGGAAAAGTAGGGGGACCCTAAATATTCCTGGTCCCTCAAACACAGCTGTTTTGAGATCAGATAACTGAAAAAGAATTTATGACAACAGTCATAAGAATACTAGCTGGGCTTGAAAGAAACACAGAAGACTCCAGAGGAACCCTGTTGCAGAGATCAGCAGAAGAAAAGATCAATGAAACTGATTCACTGAAAGAATAAAATTGATAAAACTAGCCACATTATAAAAAAAGGAACCCAAATAGATAAAATCACGAATGAAAGAGGAAAGATCACAGCCAACACTACAGAAATACCAACAATTATAAGAAAATACTATGAAAATTATATGCCAACAAACTGGGCAGTCTGGATGAAATGGACAAATTCCTAAAAACATACAAACCACCAAAACTGAAGCAGGAAGAAATAGAAGAAATAGAAAACTTGAACAGACCCATAACAAGCAAAGAGATTGGATCAGTAATCAACAATCTCCAAACAAACAAGAGTCCTGGGCCAGATGACCTCCCAGGAGAATTCTACCAGACATTTCGAGAAGAGTTATTACCTATTCTTTTCAAACTGTTCCAAAAATAGAAATGGAATAAAAGCTTCCAAACTCATTCTATGAACCCAGTGTTACCTTAATTCTAAAGCCAAACAGAGGCCCTACTAGAAAGAATTACCAATATCTCTGATGAACCTGGATGCAGAAATTCTCAATAAGATACTAGCAAATCAAATTCAACAACACCTTAAAAAATTATTCACCATAATCAAGCGGTACTTTTCCTGGGCTGCAGGGCTGGTTCAATATTCACAAATCAATCAACATGAGGCACCACATTAATAGAAGAAAGGACAAGAACCATATGATCCTGTCAACATGAAGAAGAAACATTTGACATTATTGTCAAAATCCATTGTCAGAATCCATTATTGATAAAAAAAAAAACCCTTAACAAAATAGGGAAAAATGGAACATAACATCATAAAGATCATGTATGAAATATTCACAACTAATATTATCCTCAGTGGGGAAAACCTGAGAGACTATCCCCCATGGTCAGGAACAAGAAAAGGGTGCCCACTCTCCCCATTGCTATTTTACATAGTACTAGAAGTCTTAGCCTCAGCAATCAGACAACAAAAAGAAATAAAGGGCATACAAATCAGCAAGGAAGAAGTCAGAATTTCACTATTTGTAGATGATGTGATACTCTATGTAGAAAACCAGAAAGGCCCCACCAAAAAATTTCTAGAACTAATACATGAATTCAGCAAAGACTCAGGATATAAAATCAATGTGAAGAAATCTGTTGGAGTTCTATATACCAATAATGAAGCAGCAGAAAAAGAAATCAAGGAATTTATAATTGCATGAAAAACAATAAAATACCTAGGAATAAACCTAACTAAAGAGATAAAAGATCTGTACTTAGAAAAATATAGAAGATTTGTGAAAGTAAGTGGAGGACACAAAGAAATGGGAAAACATTACATGTTCATGGATTGGAAGAAAAATAGTTAAAATGTCTATACTACCCAAAGTAATCTACACATTTAATGAAATCCCTATCAAAATAACACCACAATTCTTCACAGAGCTAGAATAAACAATCCTAAAATTTGTATGGAACCACAAAATATCTCAAATAACCAAAGCAATCCTGATAAAGAAAAAACTAGAGGTATCAAGATTCTGGATTTCAAGCTACATTACAATGCTGTAATCATCAAGAAGGTATGATACTGGCAAAAATGGACTTGTCGAATGGAATAGAAAACCCAGAAATAGGCCCACAACTATATGGTCAACTAATCTTCAACAAAGCAGAAAAGAATATCCAATGGAAAAAAAGACAGTCTCTTAAACAAATGGTACTGGGAAAACTGGAAAGCAACAGGAAAAATAATGAAACTGGACCACTTTTTTGCACCAACCAAAAAATAAATTCTAAATGAAAGACCTGAATGTGAGACAGGAAACCATCAAAATCCTAGAGGAGAACACAGGCAGTAACCTCTTTGACCTCATCTGGAGCAACCTCATTCTAGACTGGTCACCTGAGGCAAGGGAAATGAAAGCAAGCATAAACTACTAGAACTTCATCAAGATAAAAAATCCTCTGCACATTAAAGGAAACAATCAACAAAACTCCCAACGGAATAGGAGAAGAAATTTGCAAGTGACATCAGATAAAAGGTTAGTATCTAAAATGTACAAAAAACATCAACCTCAACACACAAAAATCAAACAACCCAGTTAAAAAATGTACAGAAGACATGAATAGACCCTTTTCCAAAGAAGACATCCAGCTGGCTAACAGACACATGAAAAAATGCTCAAAATCAATCATCATTTGAGAAATAAAAATCAAAACCATGATGAGATACCACCTCATACCTGTCAGAATGGCTAAAACTAACAACACCAGAAACAACAGGTGTTGGTGAGGATGCAGAAAAAGGGGAAACCTTTTGCACTGTTGGTGGGAATGCAAACTGTTGCAGCCACTCTGGAGAGCAGTATGGAGGTTCCTCAGAAAACTAAAAATAGAACTACCCTACAACCCAGCAATTGCACTACTAGGTATTTCCCCAAGGGTACAAAAATACAGATTTGAAGAGTACATGCACTCCAATGTTTTAGCAGCACTATCAGCAATAGCCAAAATTTGGAGAGAGCCCAGATGTTTATCTACTGATGAATGGGTAAAGAAGATGTAGTGTATATGTATGTATGTGTATACACTCAGTCATCAAAAAGAATGAAATCTTGCCATTTCCAATGATGTGGATGATGCTAGAATGTATTATGCTAAGTGAAATAAGAAAGACAAATACAATAGGTTTCTATTTATGTGTGAAATTTAAGAAAGAAAACAGATGAACATATGGGAAGGGTGGGGGAGAAGAGAGGGAAACAAACCATAAGAGACTCTTAACGATAGAGAATAAACTGAGGGTTGATGGAGGGGTGGTGGGAGATGGCCTAGATGGGTGAATAGGTATCAGGGAAGGCACTTTTTGTGATAAGCACTGGATGTTGTATGTAGGTGGTGAATATGGAATTATATTCCTGAGACCAATATTGCACTGTATATTAACTAAAATTTAAATTAAAAATAAAAAGAGACTGTGTTTCCCCATTGTATATTCTTGGCTCTGTTCATAGTTTAATTGACTGTATATGTGCAGGCTTATTTCTGGGCTCCCAATTCTGTCCCATTGATATGTGTCAGTTTTTATGACAATACTATATTGTTTTGATCGCTATAGCTTTGTAATGTAGTTTGAAATATGCAAGTGTGATGCTTCAAGTTTTGTTCTTTCTCAAGATTACTTTGAATGTTTGGGATCTTTTGTGGCTCCATTTAATTTTAGGATCATTTGTTCTATTTCTATGAAAATGCCATAGGAATTTTAAAAAATTTTTTGAATTTTGATTTCAGTAATGTTAGCATACATTGTTATATTTGTTTCAGGTGTACAATATAGTGATTTAATAATTCTATAGATCAATCAGTGCTTCTCAAGATAAGTGTACTCTTAATCTTCACCTATTTTGTCCTGTTCTTTTATTTGAGACATATTCCTCTGTCTCCTCATTTTGTCTGTTTCTCTGTGCTAGAAAGTCAGTTATATCTCCTACACTTGAAAGTAGTGGCGTTATGAAGAAGGGTTTCTATAGTGCCCTGCAGGGCAGTGTCCTCTGTTCACCTGAACCTGGCACTTCAGAGGTATCTCCTATGTGTGTTGCATGTGTTCTGCTATTGTGGCTGAGAAGTTACATGAATTTTTACCTGTTGTGGCCAGTGTTTGGTCCCTGTAGTGTTAGTGATCCAGTCTGGGGCTGCCTTAGGCTTGAGTTGAGTTAGACCTGGCATTTATCAGAGATGCAGTATCATTGAACTGCAGGGTGTGTTCCCTGTGTTGTCTCCTGTGAAGCTTTCATTGGTGGGTGCGGACTACCCCACCCACTGCTGGGATTGTACTGTTCTCTCCTCAGGGGGAAGAGTCACTGGAGTGGTGCTGGCCCCAATCGGGGCTGCTTACGTATTAAAGTCTTATGACATCACTTTGGATGGGCTCTGGTCAACAGTATATTGGAGGGGGAAGATCTGCAGAAGCCTGTGGACAGGATGTATGGTGTTAGCAATTTAGGAATCAAGTGTTAGGGTAGTGCTGGTTCACAAAGGTGACCATGTGTTTAGGCTAGAGGGTGGGAAAAGAAATGGCTGTGGGTAGGTTCTTTGTTCCTGGAGAGTCTCCCAAGGATCTCTGCTCCTCCAGCACATGCTTTGGGATAAGTAAACAAATATTCCTACTTAATGGCCCAGGTGTTTTCCAAACTGCTGTTTCTATGCTGTATTTATGCAGGGCTGTGTGCTGTGCTGTCTCTTTTAGGGCAGGGATTCAGTTTCCTTTCATCCTCCTAGCTCCCAGAGAGCCGAGCCCAATACTTTTTAAAGTTTCAGGTCTTAAGTCCCACTGTTTACAAGAACTCACAAAATTCAGCCCGTCTGGTTTTCAAAGCCAAATGTTATAGGGATTTGTCTTTGCCATCTGGGCTCCCCAGTGTGATAGGCTGTTTCTCTCCTGTCTCCTCACCTGCAGTGCGCTTTGCTCCTGTGGACAGTCCTATGGGTCCCTTTAGCTCCCCTCTGCATCTCTGCCCTCCCTACCCTTTTCAGTGTGACAGCTTCTCTACATTTAGCTGTGGAGTTTGTTCTTACTGTCTTTGGGTCATTTTCTGGGTTATTAACACTGATGTGAGTATTTTCCAGTTGTATCTGTGACAATGTGAGCTTAGGGTCCTTCTACTCTGCCATCTTCCCTGGAAGTCATCACTGGAATTTTGATAAGGATTGCATTGAATCTCTTGATTGCTATAGGTGGTGTGAATATTTTCACAATATTAATTCTCTCAATCCATGAGCATGGAATATCTTTCCATTTATTTTTGTCTTCTTCAATTTCTTTCATCAATGTCTTATAGTTTTTAGGGTATGGGTCTTTTGACTCCTTAGTAAAATTTATTCCAAGGTATTTTATTATTTTGAATGCTATGGTAAATGGGATTTTCTTAATTTCTCTTTCTGATAGAGTTGTAAGAGTACAAATCCTTGTCTTGTTTCTAATCTTAGAGAAAAACCTTTCAGGTTTCCACTGTTGATCTTATTAGCTGTGGGATTATCATATATGGTCTTTATTATGTTGAAATACATTCCCTCTATAAGCATTCTGTTGACAGTTTTTATCATGAATGGGTGTTGAATTTTGTCAAAAGATTTTTCTGCATCTATTGAGGTAATATGATTTTTATCCTTCATTTTGTTAATGTGATGTGTCACATTGATGGATTTGCAGATGTTGATCCATCCTTGAATAAATGCCACTTGAATATGGTAAATAACCCTTTTAATGTTATTAGAACTTCTTTTATCATTCGTATTTCTAACAACATTCTCTTCATGATGATATATGTATTGCCTAAGATAATAAAACCTTTTTGTAAAGCTCTCCCCCTTTCTTTCTTAGCCCTCACCAGAATCACCTTTAATGTCCATTTTTCCAACAATCTTTTTAAGGTAATCTAGGTTTTTTTTTAAGTTTATTTATTTGAGAGAGACAGAGGTAACATAAATTGGGGAAAGGCAGGAGAGAGAGGGAGACAGAGAGAATCCCTGATGTTGGGCTCAGACTCACAAAACTAAGATCCTGACCTGAGCTGAAACTGAGTCAGACACTTAACTGACTGAGCCACCCAGGCACCCCTAGTTTTTTTGTTTTTATCATGCTGTTCAAAACTCTTGTAGTTTCCTACCTATTACCCAATTCCAAAGACATTTCAACATTTTTTTGTACTTGTTACAGCAGTAGCCCACTTCCTGATCCAAAAATCTGTGTTAGTTTCCTTAAACTGGCATAACAAAATACCATAAACTGAGTGGCTTAAAGAACAAAATACTATTGTCATACAGTCAGCAAGTAAAAATCCAGAATCAGATGTTGGTCATGATGTTTTCTTCTGAGACCTTGAATGAAAATCTGTTTCATGGCTCTTTCCTACCTTCTGGTGGTTTTCTGGCAATATTTGACATTTCTTCTCTTATAGATGCATCACCCTGATCTGTGCCTTCATCTTCATATGGTGTTCTCCCTACATATGTGTCTGACTCTGTGCTCAAGTTTCTTGTTTTTATAAAGATACCATTTATATCAGATTAAGGCCTAGTATAATGACCTCATTTTAACTGGATTACCTTTTTAAATACCCTATTTCCAAATAAGGTCACATTCTGAAGTAATTGGGGATAGGAATTCTATACTTTTTGGCAGGAGTGGGCACAGTTTTACCCCATAACCCCTTCATTGTAGTGTGAAGGATTGTGGAGATCACAGCTAATTATGCACCAATATCCAGAAGGCCTAATAAATTGAGTTCTGAACTTGGTACAGGACCATTATTTTCCACTAGGGACTCTGGGACCTTGGCCCAACCCCTAGTCTTGCATATTTTTGAAAGCTGAGACATCTGTTTAAAGTTGACAAGGCTCCATAATTCAGCCCTAGATTCTCTGGAAGGCACAGAAAGAATAGCACATGTCATAAGAGGATCATCCTGAAGACTCTAATTGAGCAGCCTGCTGGAGTCACAGGCCACCCACTACTTGACCATGAGTCCCTTGGTAACAAAGCTTATCAGTCTTCTCTTTAGGAACCTACTGTTGAGTAACCAGATCTAGAGACTTCTTTGGGATACCCTACCCTAAATGGTCTAGGGGAGGACACAGGCTTACCATTTTTACATCACTTTTTCTTCTGGTCAGTCTTTGCTATCTGGGCAGGAGCCATGTTTTACAAACTCAATAATTGTCAGTGAAGATCTGGATTATGTCTCAAACTGATCTACATGACCTTTAAGGAGGTTTAATTGAGTTCAATAACCCATAAGAACTGGATGAACAAACCTCATTTGTACATCTAAGAGACCAGTAGGGTGGCTCACAGGAAACTATATCCATGGAAGGATGATTCATCCATGTTGTTCAGTGCCAAAGACCTCGTCATGTGTGGACCAAATCTCTCAGAGTCAATATACTATCCAGCTGAGAATGTAGATGGTGTTGAGTGCTTGCATTCTTCCAACCCAGTGCCATCCTCCTGTTTTTCCTTAGGCAAAGTGGCTGCTGTTATTGTACTCTGGAAGTGGGGGTCTTTAACGTCATACCCTCGAGGTGCCACTCTCACTAAGTTTAACAAGATTACCCCCTTCATTAAGGAGGCAAACTATCCAAGTCTCTAAGAGCATCAGATTACTAAACAAAGTGATCCCAAAGAGATCTTTGTTCTTTTTTTATTTCAGGTATGAATCTTAACAAAAATTTGCTGTGTTATAGGCTGTCTTTTGGTGCCAGAACCATATTTACACCTAACAATGGTAACTGGGTACAACTCAGCATTCAGAGTCTCTGATGAATTTTCTTGTCATCACTGAAGGACTATATCAGTAGTTAGGGAATTACTTCTCTAGCTTTCCTAGAGTCTCTCTTTTGGATCTGTATTTTGGACCACCATATGAGTTTGACCAAGGAATTAGAGGCTAAAGGGAAGCACCAGTGATCCCCCTAATACCTGAAAAAGTTATGTAACCAGTTGCTACCACTACCCAAAACACCCCCAGGATCCACTTGTATTTTCTGAGTTCTATTGGCATGGCTAATGAAGTACCCATGGAACTCTCAGACTCTTGAAAATGACCCACTAACATCACTGGAGAGTGTCTGATGGATTTCTCTAATACCTCTCAAAAGTGCCCTATGGGAAGTTGAGGGTGTTTGCCTTCTATATAGAAAGTCAGTGTACTCTATTAACCATTCTGTTCTGTTCACCAATTTGTCAGAGAAAGCACTGACAGTTGTTGAGTTGGTCAATTAATAAGCCAAACTGAAAGTAATTTAATTACTTTATCTAATTACTATGATATTTTATAAGCAAGAGTCAAAACAGGAAAGGGCCAACTTTAACAATGTTCCATTTTTCCCTATTAAAGGAACCAGGGGAGTGTTAGATGTTCATCACAAATGCAGAGGGGAGATTGTCTCTCACTGCTGAAGGATCCTCAAACAAAAGGCTCTTGCCATTTTATGGCGCCAGGATATGGAGGGACTTGGGGAGGGCTAGGAGTGGGAAAGTACTGAAAACTAAGTCAGAAAGGAGAAAGTTGTCCTCAAGGCTTCCCCAGGAAGGTAGCCTAAGCAGAGTCACCTGAACAGTGCAGTGCCTCATTTGAAGTCTATGAATGGAACAGCTGGTCTAGGGAATGCTGACCTGGAGAGGCCTGAATACATGATTGTACTTCCTTGTAAAGATCAGCACACCAGCTGTGTTTTAGGCCTAGTGTGGAGTAGGAAGTTTTTTCATATGATAACTGCCAGTTAAAAACTTCGTAATTTTCTATGGGTTGAACCTGAAAGATTACACATAGGATTTTAACTTGGATCTGCACTCCATAGTTTATACACTTATACTAATATATATTGAGATACACGCACACACACACACACACACATATTCATGCATACATGTGCATGTGAATATATACATGCATATTGTGCATATACATGTTTTAGAAATCATGAGGACTCCTGGACACCTTCAATTCTAATCTCTCATGTCTCATTCTTGCCTTCCTCCATTTCATATGTGTATATTCTTTCTTCCAGTGTTAATCTTGAATCTTTATTGGAGCTAAGAGCCTGAGCATGTAGTTGCTCAATCCTATAATGCTTCAACTTCATTAAGGAACTGCTCAGCACATACCACTACAAAAATAAGTCTATTCAAATGATTTAGTGATTTTTCTTGCAATCTGCCCCCTATATTCTTGCCTAAGATTGAGGGTATTTTTCAAACACTGTATTGATGACTTATTTGGATTAGTATTGTTATTTTTATCCCTTCACTAGAGTCATTTCACTTGCATTCAGTGTTAGTTTCCTCTTCTTATTCTTGTTAATTTAATTTTATTTTTGGAATGTATAGAGAGCATTAATCTGCTTCAAAAAGCAAATATTATGCAAAAGATATAAGTCCTTCTCTTTGCATTCCTTAGACTTCTCTCCCATCCCATCTTCTTATAGGTAAGTAACTATTATTTTCATGTTTATTTTTCCTCTATTTTGTGAATTTAATATCTATTTCTCTATTTGTTTCTGATTACTTCTTTCTGACCCAAAAGTTAGCATACTAGATACACTTTTTTAAAGAGTTTTTCCACTTAAACATTAGCTCTTTTTGTCAGTTTATAGAAATATTTATTAATTTTATGCAAATACATAAAGCAGTTTATACCATGTAATATGCCATAGATTATACTATACCATAATTTATAACATAACCTTAGTTTATTCAACCAATATCCTATTCTTTAACATTTAGATGATTTTAAATATTTTGCAATTGCAGACAATATTGTAATGAATAGACCTTGTACATATGCATTTTTGTTGGTTGGTTTATTGTTATCAATTAACCTAGTATATAAATAACCCAAAAGTGGAGACTGTTATGAAATGTATTTGTTGCCTCAGAATATTTAGGACATAATGAGACAGCCTCAGTAGTATCAATTAAAACTTTTCTTATCATTTCCATGTCAGATCAACCATTAGGACAATTTATTTATAGCTATAAAAAGAAAATGCTATTGTACACTTGTTATAAATTTAAATCTGAAGTTTTCATAGATCTGCTTTTCCATTTAGTGAACTAAATGCATCTCTTTATTTAGCTCATTTTGGAGTACCAGATGAAAATTTAATGCTTGTGAATGAAGATTCAGTGTCACAACCCCAAATGCAAGTAGAGAAACAAATAACTTACAGAAAGAAAAGGTGCCATAGTAAGTATAATAATTATGGATAAGTTTAAATTATTTTAAATCCATCAGAAGATTTTTTTCTTTGGTTCATGAAGACACTTTTGAGCATATGTTTTATAGAAACTTTACACTCTAACCTAAATTGTGAATATGCAAAGATAACTAGAAAACAAAAGTAAAAGCATTAATACCCTCAGGCTGGAATTTCAAATCATAAGACTATTTCACAGTCATAGGACACACATTAAGTATCCACCAAGGCCCAATAACTCTCCAGTAATACCTCAAAGTATCTTTTAGCTGAATCTGTGAGATTACAGTTCTTGGGAGATTTTGACAATTGGGCACTTCTGACCTGTAGTAGTGTCATTCTGACATAAGGTCCAATTGAGAAATGTGAGAGGTTTAATTGGGCCACACTGTCATCATTTGTTACTGAGAGAGAGCTGCTAGCTATGAAGTTGGTTAATTCAGACAATAAACTAATTTGAAAGTCACAGTTAAGCCTTTATACACTTCTGATAATATAAACAAGAGTCTAAATATAAAAGGGCACCAGCCCACCAGTATTTCAACCAGTGTTTCATAAAATGACATCAGACAAGCATCAAATGTATCAGTGCAGATGGGTGAAGAATGTCTTACATATACATATATACATACATACATACATATGTACAATTATCTACCATTATAGAAGTATTCATATTACACCAGTTCTGTAGTTGAGATATATGTATCAGTTTATTTGGCCAGTCTCCATGCTTTAACACTTAAATGGTTTTAAGTACTTTGGAATTACAAAAAAGGCTGTAATGAATACTCTTGTGCATATGAGTTTTCATTGCTTGGTCTATTATTGTGTATTAGCCTAAGTATAAATCACCCATGATACCTGAGGACCAACATAAAATGTATTTGTTACTTAGGTTTATTTATGAAATAATGAGACAGTTTTGAAATCAGCCATTTTCATAACAGTTCTAGCATTATAATAATTCACTTATGACCTTATACAAATGAAGGAAAATGCTACTGTGCATTTGTTATAAATTTGAAATCTAGGGATTTCACAATAGATCTGTTTTTCCAGTTCGTAGACTAAATCTATCTCTTTCTATAGCTTATTTTGGCATACCTGATGAAAATCTTATGTTTGCGAGTCAAGATTCAGCATCAAAATCCCAAGTGCAAGTAAAGAAAAAAATAACTTCCAGAAAGGAAAGACGTAAAAGTAAGTATAGTAATTATAGGAAACTTTAAATTATTTTAAATTAACCTCATCAGATTTCATTTGGTTCATGAATATGTTTTTTGGGCATATATTTTACAGAAACCTTACACTCAGATCTAAAGTGTGAATATCCTGGGGCACCTGGGTGGCTCAGTCAGCTGAGTGTCTGACTTCAGCTCTGGTCAGATCTCATGGTTCCTGGGTTCAAGCTCTGCATCGGGCTCTGTGCTGACAGCTCAGAGCCTGGAACCTGCTTCAGATTCTCTGTCTCCCTCTCTCTCTGCCCCTCGCCTGTCCATGCTTACACACTCTCTCTCTTTCTCTTTCTCCCAAAAAATAAGTAAATATTAAAAAATAGATAAGGCATGTATATCCTAAGATAGAGACAAAAGCAAAATTAATAATACTGTTTGGTTGGTATTTGCAAGGTCAGTAATTATTAAGTAAATGGCTTCCACGCACACTAATGAAAATTATTCACATGATTTTTTTCTTCCATGGGAAGAAAATCTGGTGATTTTTTGGCATATCCAGACATTTCAAACATTTATGTTTTTTTTTCCTTAGCATTTCCTCTTGAAAAGCAAAACAATGAAATGATGTCACAGGAAAATCAATTTCCTGAGGACAAAGTTTTATTTTTAAGAAACCAAGTTCAAAGTAAAAAACTTGAAACTACTAGAAATATGAATCTTGATAGTAAGTAATTAAATGTAAATCTTATGAATTATTTTTAATTAAATTCAGGAGAACACTTTTGGATTTATGAATATGTCTTCAACCATATGCTCTTTGGTAATGATTCCCATCACACTTTAGATACTTATTAATAATTTATCTCTTTGTTTTAAAATTACTGAATTAGATGTGTTAAATCTTACTTTGGGATTTATTTTTTCTTGCAGTTGTGGCAGCTTATGATTTATATCTTATAACACTCTATTATTTATGGTATATAAAGTTAAGATTTATAATATCTTTCAAGGACAGAACATTTTGTCTTAATTAGGAAGTTTTTATTTATTTTCCCCCAAAACTACTTTATCTACTATTAATGTAGCTCCATAAACCTCTGGTTGGTATTTGCATCATATATTTTTTTCTATCCTGTTTCTTATATCTTTGTGATTTTGCTGTATCTTTTGCAAGAAACTTATAAGTGTAAATATCTTAAAATTCAGCTCATTCTTTGTCTTTTAAGTAGTTCTCAATCATATATAATCTAGTTATTTCTACTTTTAATTACCCCATTTCTTGGGTAATTTTTCCTACTTTTCTTTCACTTTTTCACTCTCTGTATTTTTTTATCCTTATATGTTTTTCCTTAGCCATATCTGATTAAAAATTTTTAGACTTTATTCTAAAATGTGAATACTCTAAAAAAACTAAAGAATCATTTTAAATATGTAAGTATATATAATAATGTTTATAATAATATTTCTAAATTAAATATATTTAATGCTTCTGTAAAAGTATCAAGACTGCTTACATACACACAAGTGAAAGTATATTCACATGATATTTATATTTCAACTAGACAGGATTTGCTTATATCATTAAAAAATGACATAACATATTGTTGGATAAATAACATATATTGTAAATCCAAAAGTTCTACCACAGATCCAGTTCTCTATTTAGTGCTTTTATGACTTTCTTCTTGAGGCCCAGAAAATGGATGAGATATCAGATGAAAATATTTTGCCTGACACTTAAAACTGTTAGAAAGAAAAGACTCAGTAGTGAATATGATAATTATGATTATTAAATTATTTAAAATTTCAATTGATTTGAACAGAATTTTGTTTATGAATGTATATTCTGCTACAAGCTTACATACATCTATTAAGTCAGATTTTTATTGTGTTATTTAAATTTCCTATTTCTTGATTTTCTTGAATTTTGTTTGTCCTACCAATTATGGAGAGATGCATATTGAATTTTCGCATTATGATTGTGGACTTATCTATTTATTCCTGCAGTACTATTTTCATTATATTGCCAATTTTCCTTATACTGTCTGTTGTTAGGTGCATAGAAATACAAATGTTAGATAATTTCTTATGAATTCAATGATTTCTTTTTCTGAAAGGTGCCATTTTATTCTGTCTCCATTAAGGTCTTTTGACCACAATCCTATTTTGTCTGACAGTGACATAACTATTGCATATTTATTTTGGTTACATTTACATGACATATCTTTTTTCACCTACTTAGTTTCCAATTTTCTGTATTATTATTATTTAGTAGTGTCACTTATAAATAACCTATAATTAAATTATTTATAAATCTAGTATGACTGTCTTTGTCTATCCCTATAACATATAATCCATTTATAATTATGGTACTTATTGATACATTTGGATTTAATTATTTCTATTTTGGAGTGCTCTGTATTCTTCCTACCTGACCTAGCTTTCTTTCTATTTCATTTCCTTATTTTGGAATTATTACTTTCTAATCAGTCTAACTTTTACATCAATCCTATACGTTTTAAAATTTTTAAGTATTTAAAAAATGTAAATGCCCTTAGTACAATAAAGTCTAATTACAACTTTCTAAATGTGTGTATAAAGTAACAAAAGTACCTCCACATACTTTCAGGAAAGCACTGTGATGATTTTCATATTTAATTTTATAGTCTGTTTTGAAAATTCACCAGAATTTTGTTTTGTTTTGTTTTGTTTTGTTTTGTTTTGTTTTGTGTGTGTGTGGGGGAAGTGTTTGATCATTTGTTTAAATTGTGTTCATTTGCTTAAATTTTATAAAACTGGAAAGAAACTGTAAGTGGTTCTTTATTAAAAATAAAGAGAGTTAACTTTTACTTTTTATTGAGTTAAAAGTCTCTATTTTTATAGCTGAGAAAATGGATGAAAAAGCAGGTAAAAATCTTTCACCTGAAGATAATGAAGTTTTAATCTCAAAAGGCTCATCTCAAATTAAGACACTTGGAGCTACCAGAAAAGTGGGACTTACTAGTAAGTATAATTATTAAAAATATTATTTAAAATAAAAAAATTATTAAAATTTTCTTTCTTCAGTTCATGAATATATATATTCAATCATAAATGCATGCTATATACTGTATCATATATACATATATATGCTACATCTGTAATGTGTGTGCATGTATGTTATCCATTTGGTCAAGTTGATTAATTATGTTGTTGGTGCTTTCTTAATTTCATTGAGATTCTATGCTTATTATTTGTGAGGAAAGTATATTAAATTCAACTACTGTGATTATTTCTCTATTACTCTTTGTAGTTCTGCCAATTTTTGTTTTATTTTTCTAAGGCTTTTTTACTGTATATAATAAATATAAATTATATGCAGATATATACATATGTATGTAATAAATACACAAATTTTAAAATGTTATATATTCTTAGTGAACTGAAATTTCTGTCTTAATGATGGACATTTTGTAATAACTTTTTTGTGTGCTTTTAGTCCATTTTATCTAATATTTACATAGTATCTTAATGTAATTATTTGCATAGAATAATTTTTTCATCATTTTACTTTCAATCTTTTCATATTGCTATGAATTAGTTGTGTAACTTTAAAACAAAAGGCATTGTGGTTGGTTATTTTTTAATCCAATGTAACAGTCTTTGTGTTTTAAATGGAACATTTAATAAGATTTACATTTAATGGAAGTATTGATATGTTGGGGGTAAATGATTTGTATTTTGTCTTTCTTATCTGATGTGTTTTTGATATTCTTTTAAATTTGTTTTGAATGTATTCTTTACCATTTCTTTATTCCCTCACCGATTATCTGTTACAAAAATATTGAATTTAATCCTAAATTGTGAATACCTTATAAAACTATTCTCTTGAAAAGTACTCCCATTATTTCTGTATTTCACATAGTCACTCTGTAAATCACTATCCCAACAATGAGTAGACATCACTATTTCAACAATATGGTATTTGATTATGTTTCAGAACATGAAAGGAAATATTCCTCGATAATTGGTATGTATTTGAATTACAAATTAATGAATACAATTGTCTTCTTAATGGGTTAAAAGCATTCTTCTTATAGCTCAGAAAGTAGATATGTTAGATGAAAATCTTTTACTCAAGCATAAAGTTACATTGTCAATAAGCCAGTCTCAAAGTAAGAAATTTATACCTGTGAAAATGAAAACACTAAGTAGTAAGTATGACAATTTTCAATATCACTGATTTATTTTTAATTAAAGAAAGCAGCAAAACTTTGTCCTTATAATCAATCATATATTTTGTATGCATCTGTTAGCTCAAATGTATTTATTGGGTTGTTCAATTCTTCTTTAATTGAAGTTCTGTCTATTCTATGTTACTAAGAAATGTTATGTTAAATTCTCCCACTGTGGTTACAGACTTCTCTGTGCTTCCTGGTAGTTTTGCCGGTTTGTTTTATGTATTTGGAAACTCGGTTATTAAATGTGTGCAAATTTGTACTTGTTATTTATATCTGATAAACTGAGCCTTTGTCTCTTTAAAAGTATAATCTTTCTTTCTAGGAATATTTTTGTGCCTTAATGTTTATTTTGTCTTTTGGTAATATAGCTGTATGCCTTCTTGTGATAAGTATTTACAGTTTTTTCTTAAGATTTTAGACAGAAGTTAATGGTGCCTATAGCATCTTAGTATTTTCTTATAATGATCCTAACCCACAAGAAAAACCCAACAATATCTTCATTAATTGGTTGTGTCAAACCAAATTAGGACCTGTTGGGATCTACATAACTTTTGTGGGAACATAAATTATCAGTAAACTTGGGCAAATACCTAGAAGTGTGATTGCTGGCTCATATGGCAAGACTGTATTTAACTTTACAAGAAACTGCCAAACCATCTGCAAAGTGCCTCTAGTGTTTTGCATTCCAACCAGCAGTGAATTGGAGTTCCCATTGATTTACATCCCTGGCATCATTTGTGGTTTTCAGTGTTTTGGATTTTAGCCATTTTAATAGGTGTGTAATAGTATCTCATTGTTTTAATTTATAATTCCCTGATGACACATATGTAGAATTTCTTTTCAGATGCTTATGTGCCATCTATATGATTTATTTGTTAAGGTATCTGTTCAGATCATTTGCCAATATTGTGATTGGGTTATTTGTTTTCTAATTGTTGAGATTTAAAGCATTCCTTAAATACTATGAATAACAGTTCTTTATCAGATATATGTTCTGCAAATATTTTCTTCCGTCTGTGTCTTGTATTATTATTCTCTTAACAGTGCCTTTCAGAGATCAGAAGTTTGTTTTCCTTTTAATTTAACTTATCATTTTTATTTTATTCATTGATTGTGCTTTTGGTATTGTATATAAAAAGGCATCACCAGTTTGCATTACAAAAACAGTGTAAGAGGGTTCCTCTTTCTCTGCACCCTTGCCAACACCTATTGTTTCCTGTGTTGATAATTTTAGCCATTTTTACTGGTATGAGGTGATATCTCATTGTAGTTTTGTGTCTCCCTGATGATCAGTGCTGTTGAGCACCTTTTCATGTATCTGTTGGCCATCTGAATGTTATCTTTGGAAAAATGTCCATGTCTATTCATGTCTTCTGCCCAATTTTTAATCAGATTATATGTTTTTAGGGTGCTGAGTTTGATAAATTCTTTACAGATTTTGGATACTAACCCTTTATCAGATATGTCATTTGCAAATATCTTCTCCCATTTGGTAGGTTGCCTTTTAGTTTTATTGATTGTTACTTTCACCGTAGAGAAATTTTTTATTTTGAAGAAGTCCCAAAGTTTATTTTTGCTTTTGTTTCCCTTGTCTCAGGACACATATCTAGTAAAAAGTTGCTATGGCCAATGTCAAGGATATTAGTGCCTGTGTTCCTCCTGGATTTTTATAGTGTCATGTTTCACATTTAGGTCTTTCATCCATTTTGAATTTATTTTTGTGTATGGTGTAAGAAAGTGGTCCAGTTTCATTATCCTGTATGTTGCTGTCCAGTTTTCCCAGCACCATTTGTTGAAGAGACTCTTTTTTCCATTGGATATTCTTTCTTGCTTATCAAAGATTAATTCCCCATAGAGTTGTGGGTTCATTTCTAGATTTTCTATTCTGTTCCATTGATCTATGTGTCTGTTTCTGTGCTGTACCATACTGTCTTAGTCACTACAGCTTTGTAATATAACTTGAAGCCTAGAATTGTTATGCCTCCAGCTTTGCTTGTCTGTAGTATAGACATTTGAACAATATTTGTTATTCCAAAAACCAATATTTGTTGTTTCAATCCATGAACATGCAAAGTTTTTCAATTTCTTTGTGTCATCTTCAATTTCTTTCATCAGTGTTCTATAGTTTTCAGAGTACAGGTCTATCACCTCTTTGATTATGTTTATTCCTAGATAATCTTATGTTTTGGTGCAATTGAAAATGGGATTCATTAATTAATTTCTCTTTCTGGTTCTTCAATGTTGGTGTATAGAAATTCAACAGATTTCTGTATATTGATTTGTATCTTATGATTTTAATGATTCATGTATTAGTTCTAAGTTTTTTAGTGGAGTCTTTCAGATTTTTTACATAAAGTATCATGTCATCAGCAAATAGGGAAATTCTTCTTCCTTGCTGTTTTGGATACATTTTATTTCTTTTTGTTGTCAGATTGCTGCGGCTAGCATTTCCAGTACCATGTTGAATAGCAGTGGTAAGAGTGGACATCCCAGTCTTGTTCCTGATCTTAGGAGAAAAGCTCTCCGTTTTTCCCCATTGAGGATGATGTTAGCTGTGGGTCTTTTATATATGGCCTTTTTTATATTGAGATAGGTTCCCTCCAACCCTACTTTGTTGAGGGTTTTTAACATGAATGGATGTTGTAGTTTGTCAGATGATTTTTCTGCATCTATTGAAAGGATCATATGGTTCTTATCCTTTCTTTTGTTAATGTGGTGTATCACACTGATTGATTTGTAAACATTGAACCATGCTTGCAGCCCAGGAATAAATCCCATTTAATCATGGTGAATGATTCTGTTAATGTACTGTTGGATTTGGTTTGCTAGTATTTTATTAAGAATTTTTGCATCCATGTTCATCAGAGTTATTGGCCTCTGCTCTTTTTTTAAAATGTTTATTTATTTTTGAGAGAGAGACAGAGACAGAGACAGAGTGTGAGTGGGGGAGGGGCAGAGAGGGAGACACAGAATCTGAAGCAGGCTCCAGGCTCTGAGCTGTTAGCACAAAGCCTGAAGCGGGGCTCAGACTCACAACTGTGAGATCTGACCTGAGCCGAAGTCAGACACTCAACTGACTGAGCCATACAGGCACACCAGGCCTGTACTGTTTTTTAGCGGAATCTTTATCTGGTTTTGGTATTAGGGTAATTCTGGCCTCATATATCAGTTTGGAAGTTTTTCTTCCTCTTCTATTGTTTTGGAATAATTTGAAAAGAATAGGTATTGACTCTTCTTTATTTTTTGTTTTAATTTAAATTCAAGTTAGTTAACATACAGTGTAGTCTTGACTTCAGGGTAGAACCCAGTGATTCATCTCTTACTTATGACACCCAGTGCTCATCCTGAAAAATGCCCTCCTTAATGCCCTTCACCCATTTAACACATCCCCCCAAACCTCCACCAACCTTCAGTTTGTTCTCTATATTTAACTCTCTTATGATTTGCCTCCCATTCTGTTTTTATTTTATATTTCCTTCCCTTCCCCTATGTTCATTTGTTGAGTTTCTCAAATTACACATATGATTTAAGTCATATGATACCTGTCTTTCTTTGATTTATTTTGCTTAGTATAATACCCTCCAGTTCCATCCACACTGTTGCAAATGGTAAGATTTCATTCTTTTTCATCACTGTATGTATGTATGTATGTATGTACATGTATATGTATGTATATGTATGTATATATATGTATACATATATACATACACATACATATACATACATATATATATGTATACATGTGTGTATATATATGTGTGTGTGTGTGTGTGTATATATATATATATGTGTGTGTATATATATATGTGTATATTACCCACATCTTCTTTCTCCATTGATCGGTTGATGGACATTTAGGCTCTTTCCATAATTTGCCTATTGTTGATAGTCAAGCATTTTTGTATCCTTTGTAATTCCTTGTAGTGCAATTGCTGGGTTGTAGGGTAGTTCTGTTTTTAATGTTTGAGGAACCTCCATAATGTTTTCTAGAGTGGCAGCACCAGTTTGCATCCCCACCAACAGTGCAAAAGTGTTTCCCTTTCTCCTCATCCTCACCAACACTTGTTGTTTCCTAGGTTGTTAATTTTAGCCATTATGACAGGTGTTAGGTAGTATCTCTTTGTGGTTTTGATTTGTATTTCTCTGATTATGAGAGATGTTGAGCATCTTTTCATGTGTGTGTTAGCCATCTGGATGTTTTCTTTGGAAAAGTTTCTATTCATGTCTTCTGTCATTTCTTCAGTTAAGTTCTTTATAGATTTGGGATAATGAAAACACAACAATGCAAACCCTTTGGGATGCAGCAAAGGCAGCCGCAGCCCTAAGAGGAAAATACATTGCAATTCAGGCCTATCTCAAGAAGCAAGAAAGTTCCCAAATATACAACCTAACCTTATACCTAAAGGAGCTAGAAAAAAAGCAGAAAAAAAGGCCAAAGCCAGCAGAAGAAAAGAAATAATAAAGATTAGAACAGAAATAAACTACATAGAATATTAAAAAAAAAAACACAGAACATATCAATGAAGCTAAGAGCTGGTTTTTGGAAAGAATAAATAAAACTGATAAATCCCTAGCCGGACTTCTCAAAAAGAAAAGAGAGCAGACTCAAATAGATACAATCATGAATGAAAGAGGAGAGATCACAGCCAACACCACAGAAATACAAACGATTATCAGAGAATAGTATGAAAAATTATATGCCAACAAACTGGACAATATGGAAGAAATAGAAAAATTCCAAGACACACACAACCAAACCTCAAATAGAAAGAAAAAGAAAATTTGAACAGGCCCATAACCAGCAAAGAAATTGAATCAATTATCAAAAATGTCCCAACAAGTAAGAGTCATGGGCCAGATGACTTCCCAGGGGAATTCTACCAGACATTTAAAGCAGAGTTGGGGCTCCTGGGTGACTCAGTTGGTTAAGTGTCTGACTTTAGCTCAGGTCATGATCTCACAGTCCGTGAGTTCGAGCCCTGTGTTGGGCTCTGTGCTGACAGCTCAGAGCCTGGAGCCTGCTTCAGATTCTGTGTCTCCCTCTCTCTCTGTCCCTCTGTTGCTCATGCTCTGTCTCTCTCTGTCTCAAAAATAAATAAAAACATTAAAAAAAATTAAAGCAGAGTTAATACCTATTCTTCTCAAATTGTTCCAAAAAATAGAAACAGAAGGGAAGCTTCCAAACTCATATGAAGCTAGCATTACCTCAATTCCAAAAGTAGACAAAGACCCCACTATAAGAAGAATTACAGGCTAATATTCCTGATGAACCTGGATGCTAAAATTCTCAACAAGGTACTAGCAAATAGAATTCAACGGTGCATTAAAAAAAGTATTCACCATGATCAAGTGGGATTCATTCCTGGGCTGCAGGGCTGGTTCAATATTCACAAATCAATCAGTATGATACACCACATTAATAAAAGAAAGAATAAGAACCATACAATCCTAACTCTGGTTTAAATATTTGACAGAATTTGCCTGTAGAGTCATATGGCCTTGGACCTTTGTTTTTTGGGAGCTTTCTGGTAATTTGTTAGTGATTCAATTTCTTTGCTGACTATAGGCATGTTCACATTTTCTATTTTTTCCTGTTTCAGTTTGATAGTTTATATGTTTCTAGGAATTTATCCATTTCTCTAGGTTATCCAATATGTTGGCATATAGCTTTTTTTTTAAAGTTTATTTATTTATTTTGAGTGAGAGAGTGTGTGTGCAAGCAGAGGCGGGGCAAAGAGAGAAAATCCAAAGCAAGCTCTACACTCAGTGAGGAGCCTGTTGCAGGGCTCAATCCCATGACTGTGAGATCATAACCTGAGCTGAAATCAAGTCAATCACTTAACCAACTAAGCCACCCAGGCTACCCAGCATATGGGTTTTTTTTTTATAATGTCTTTTATGGTTTTTTGTATATCTGTGCTGTTGGTTGTTATTTCTCTTCTCTCATTTGTGTTTTTATTTGGGTTCTTTCTGTTTTATTTTTGATAAGTCTGGCTAGAGATTTATCAATATTTTTATTTTTTTCACAGAACAAGCTCCTGCTTTCATTGATCTGTTCTACTTTTTGTTTGTTTGTTTCCACATCAGTTATTTCTGCTCTAATCTTTATTATTTCCTTCCTTCTGTTGGCTTTAGGTTTCATTTGTTGTTTATTTTCTAGCTCCTTTAGGTATAAGGTTATGTTGTTTAGTTGAGATTTTTCTTGTTTCTTAAGATTGGCCTGTATTGCTGTATACTTCCCTCTTAGAACCACTTTTACTGCAACCCAAAGATTTTGAAAACTTGTGCCCTCATTTTCATTTTTTCCCATGTATTTTTAAAATTTCTTTGATTTCCTGGTTGACCCATTCTTTTTTAGTAATATGTTGTTTAACCTCCATGTATTGGTGCTCTTTCCAAATTTTTTCTTGTTGATGACCTCTAGTTACATAGTGTTGTGGTCAGAAAAGGTGCATGGTATGATTTCAATTTTTTTATTTGTTGAGGCCTGATTTGTGACCTAAATATATCTATTCTGTAGAATTTCCCATGTGCAATTGTTTCCTAGTTAATCTGCTTAGATGATCTGTCCATTGTTGTAACTGGGATGTTAAAGTCCCCTAATATTATTGTATTATTATTGATGTGTTTCTTTAGGTTTTTTTATTAATTGATTTTTATATTTGGCTTCCTCCAACTTGGGGTCATAAATACTTACAATTATTAGATCTTCTTGTTGGAGAGACCCCTTTTTCATGATATAGTGCCTTTCTTCCTCTCTTATTACAGTCTTTGATTTAAAATCTAGTTTGTCTCAAATAAGTATGGCTACTCTAGCTTTATTTTGATGTCCATTAGCAAGATAAATCATTCTCCATACCCTCACTTTAAATCTGGAGGTGTCCTTGGTTCTAAAATGAGTCTCTTGTAAGCAGCATATCAATGGATCTTGTTTTTTATCCATTCTGATACACTCTGTCTTTTGATTGGAGCATTTAGTCCATTTACATTCAGAATAATTATTGATAGATATGAATTTTGTGCCATTTAATTACCTGTAAAGTCACTGTTCCTGTAGATTATCTCTGTTCCCTTCTAGTCTTTGTTACTTTCTTTCCCACTCAAAGTGTACCCTTTAATATTTCTTGTAGACCTAGCCTAGTGTTCACAAACTCCTTTAGTTTTTGCTTGTCTTGGAAACTCTTTATTTCTGTTTCTATTCTGAATGACAACCTTGATGGATAAAGTATTTTGGCTGCATGTTTTTCCCATTTAGGACATTGAATATATCATACCACTCCCTTCTAGTCTGCAAAGTTTCTGTTGACAGGTCTGTTAACCTTACATGTCTGTTCTTGTAGGTTAAGGACCTTTTGTCCCTAGCAGCTTTCAGAATTTTCTCTTTATCTTTGTGTTTTTGTTTGTTTGTTTGTTTGTTTGTTTTTTGCAATTTCACTATGCTATGCCTTGGTGTTGCCCTGTTTTTTGTTTGTTTGTTTGTTTTGTTTTTTTTAGGGGAGTTCTCTGTGCCTCTTGGACTTGAATGCCTATTTCCTTCCCCAGATGAGTGAAGTTCTCAACTAAAATTTGTTCAAATAAACCTTCTGCCCCTTTCTTCCACTCTTCTTCTGGAACTCGTATGATATGTATATTATTGTACTTCATGGGTTCTTGGAGTTCCCTAATTCTCTTGTGATCTGATAGATTTCTTTCCCTCTTCTTTTTGACTTCATTATTTTCCAGAATTTTATCTTCTATATCACCTATTCATTCCTCTGCTTCTTCCATCCTCTTTGTGATTACATCCAGTTGGTTTTGCATCTCATCATTAGCATTTTTTTATCGCAGACTTACTAGTTTTTGTGGGTTTTTTTTGTATGCAGTAAGAATTTCTCTGGAGTCTTCTGCACTTCTTTCAAGCCCTGCTAGTAGTCTAATGCTGTTGTTTTTAATTATTGTTCAAATATATTGCTTACATCTGTTAAATAAATCCCTGGCTGTGATTTCTTCTTGACCTTTCTTTTGGGGGAAAATTCCTCTGTCTTCTTCATTTTGTCTAGGTCAGTCTTTTGAGAGTTATGAAAGCTTATTATGTTTCCTGCTCCTGTGAGTAATGCTATGTTAAGAAAAGGTCATACACTTTCCAGGGACTGGTACTTCAGGAAATGTTTCCAGTGTTCCTCCTTGCTTGTAGTGGGGAGTGTTTGGACCTTTAACTAGGTGTGCTTTGATTGTTTGTTAAAGTAATCCTGATTAAAAAAAAATCCTTATCCAGAGAGAGAGAGAGAGAGAGAAAGAGGGAGAGGAAATGGAACAAAGATATAAAGGAACACACACACACACACACACACACACACACACACACACAGAAAAACTATAAGTCTGATTCCAAACTGGGGGGAGGGGGGGGTCAGGGAGCCTGGTCCCTGAACTGAGGCTTTAAAGTACTATATGATCAGTAGACTTGGTACACATGGGGGGCCTGTGCTGGTCTTCTGGGAAAGAGGCCCGCTGTGCTGGCTCATAGTCAGACCTCCCTAGTAAAATTATACTTGCAGGGTACAGGGGGGTGGGATTTGGTGTGAGCAGCTCCATCTTCCACTGGGGGTGCTGTGTTGCTTACTGAAGTCCAACCATACTGGTGGTGGGGGTGGGGTGGAGGTGGGGGTACGGGGGTGGTGGGGGGGTGGGGATGGTGTCACCTTTCTCTCTCCTTCCCAGAGAGGGGAGCTCATGCTTGCCGCTGTTCAGGAAGCCCTCACAGAAAAGCATACAATCTCCCCTCTTTTGTCCCAGGCTTCCATCAGATCCCTGTACTCACCCTGTCTGTGTCCAGGCCAATGGCATGCCCGGTGCTACAGTTCTGTGTTTTATTTCTGGTGCATGCCTGGAATTCAAAACTCCAAATCTTAATGGAACCACCATGTAATGGCTCTGCTTCCTGCTCCAGAGTAGCATCTTGCTGTGCTGTGTGTAGTGCCATTTTGCCCCAGAAAAGCAGTGGCACAGCCACACATTTGCTTGGACTTTATGTGGAAGCACAGCAAAATGCTGTGATCAGGTTATCTGCCTTCTCTGTATCTGCTTCTGTCCTTTGCTGATAAATGGATCTTTTGTCCCTGGAGAAGCAATATACCCTCTTTCAAATGTAATCCAGGAAGGAGAATGTTCTTTCCCAGTGCAACCCAGGGGATCCCTATACCACATTGTCTCCTCCCAGGCTTCCACCCTCATTCTTCCCAGGAACATCACTGTCCCACCTGGCTTTACCCTGGCAAATGGTGGGTACTTCTAAAACCTCAGTATTTGAGCTCTACTGCTTATAAAAACTTGCAATAATTAATTCCTCTTGATTCCCCAGTCAGTGGCCTTGGGAAAGTGTTTGTCTTGTGCAAACCTGATGTGCTATTTTCTCCCTCTCTCTCATTTTCTTTCCTCTCTCTGTGAAAAGGTCTCCCTCCCCTCTGCTTCACCATGGCTTTTCTCTTTCCCAATTCATGTCTCTACATCTCACACCTGCCACCTTCTCCCATTCTACATGTGGAGATTGTTCTCTTAATCCTCAGATTGATTCCTCGGTGATCAAAATGATTTGATGTTAATCTAGCTGTGTTCAAGGGACAAACCAAGCCTAGGGTCCCCCTACTACTCTGCCATCTTAACTCTCCACTGATTTCTCTTTTTTCTTTCATTCTTTTAGATTGATAACGTTTTTAATCTTTCCATTTTTTTCAACCATTTATTTTAAGAATTTAAACTTTTCCCTAAAATATGTATACCATAATAAAATTGAATAGTAAATTCAAATGTGTTTAATAACTAAGTATAGTTATTAAATAATAAGATTTTCACACATGCACTCAGAAAAAGTACTGTCTATATGTATATGATTTAACCACAGTCTATAGTAATTCACTCCTACTGTACTGTGGTCCTATACTCATTACATTATAAAACCAAGAGGAAATATTGCTGTGTAGTTTCAATATATAGTTTTTTTAATATATAGTTTTTAAGTGACTTAAAAATCTTATAGTTCAGAAATTTAACGAAGTACTGATAAAGATGCCAAAAGATATTCAAGAGCAATAATACTGAACATATCTTTAACTTATTTCTAAACAACTTTTATTGTGAAATATAATATGAGATATTTCATAAGACTTGTGTGTAAATTTTAACAATTATATAAACAAAAATAGGATAACCAGTCCTGAGGTAAAGAAATAGAGTACTGATGTCACATAAAATCTTCAGTATATCTTTCACAATTCCCTTCCCTCCCACAGTGGCAATAACTATTTAGATTTTTGGGCAATCATTTTTCTATTTCCCTTTATTTTACATCAAACTATATGCAATTGCTAATATTCAACCCTTTTTGACCTACGACAATGGCAAGTTTTTATGGTTAAACCTAACAGCTTTACCGTTTTAATATGTATCCATAAATCACAAAGTTTTTGAAGTTTATAAATAATTCTCTAAATATGCTTTCTTATCTTTTTAAAATTTAATGCTATGTTTTCATGTGTAGCTTATATTTTGTTTATTTTAATTGTTAAACAATCTGTTGTATGAATGTACTACCTTTTATCCAGTCTGCTACTGGTGGGTGTATAAGTCAAAGTCTCTGGAAATGAGATGGCACAAATCGAGTAATTTGCAATTTTAATAAAAGGACTGTCTACAAGGGAGGAAGGAATATCTAAGGAATCATAAGAAAAAGTGTAGCAACTCAGATGTAGAAAAAAAGTGGGACAATGTTAACTACCTCTAGTTCTGAGGAGGAAATGAGAAATAATAGTTACTGGAGCTACATGGAGAGGTTAGCCTGGCAAGACCTAAGACGGGGGAGGTACATGCCACGTTACTGTGACCATGCAGGCCATGGAAATACATCCCTTGGACTCATTGTCTTTTCTTCCTCTGATCTCCTGCTATGGTTTTATTGGCTGGATTCAACTGGAAGCCAAAGTGCAAGGGAACCAATTGATGTACTCCATGTATGTTAGATTTGGGGGACATATAGCTAAATAGAGAAAATTGAAGAATGATTGTAAACGTGAAATTAAAGATGTCTTCTTGGTCTACCTCTTTTACCCCTCAATATCCCCATTTTATTCTTCATCCAGACAAATTTGTGTATCCAATTTAAGGGACATTAGGTCCTATTAGAATCTATATGATTCCACTCATATGTGGAATTTTGGAAATAAAACAAGTGAACATAGCAGGGAAAAAAAAGAGAGAGCCAAACCAGGAAACAGACTCTTAAGTACAGAGAACATAGGGCAGCTACGTTGCTCAGTCGGTTAAGTGTCCAACTCTTGATTTCAGTTCAGGTCATGATCTCACAGTTGTGAGATTGAGCCCCATGTCAGACCATGCTAAGCGTGGAGCTTGAGATTCTCTCTCTCTCTGCCCCTCCCCCGCTCACACATGCTCTCTCTCTCTCTCTCTCAAAATAAATAAAATTAAAAATTAAAAACGGAAAGTACATAGAACAAACTGAGAGTTACTGGAGGGGATGTGGGCAGGGATATGGGTTAAATAGGTGATGGGTATTAAGGAGGACACTTGTGATGAGCACTGAGTGTTATATAAATGATGAATCACTAAATTGTATACCTATAACTAATATTACATGGTATGTTAACTAACTAGAACCTTAAAAATTTGAAGAAAGAAAAAAATAGAATCCACTTAATTAAAGAACAGTATCAATATGGTCTTACTCCCATATGTAACCTAAAACATTGTTCACCACCAATGTTCTGTATATAAAGTGGCAGAGGAGAAAAAGGGGGTGTTGTTGTAAAACAATTAATGAGCATAAACATTCTCATGTTGCCACTTCTATAACTACAGTTGCCACTTCTATAACTAGCTGTGAAGGTGCTTAGTTGCCACTTCTATAACTAGCTATGAAGATGCTTAGTTACCATAGCTGTTTTCTCACATTTCATTTCCATATTCTCATCTTTGCCACTACCTGCTAGACGGGACTTATCTGGTGAGGTAACCCAAAACTTTACTCTTATAATAGTTGATTCTTTGATGTTTTTATTTTTATTAAGCTGCTGCATTTTTCCATTTTCATGACTTTTGTGCAAGGGAGTATTATAAGGTGACCCAGTGAATCCCCTGGGTTTTGAATATAGTTTTTCTTGCCTTCACGAATTAGGACCAACTCAATTCCCTGTTGATTACTGGTATCAATCCTGTGACCAGTACAGTAATCTCTTTGTCTACCTGTTCATTTAATGGCATAAGAACCTCAAATGTCAAGATGACAATCACAGTTTGTAGTTAATTGGACACATGACTGTTTCTTTAGTGGGAGATTTCTTTCCCTTGGGCACAAGGACCTCTGTAATCCATTTAATGAAGAACATTGGGAAATGATGTGAAAATTATTTAAATGAGTTAATAGGTGTTTGGGATATGGGGTTAGGCTATGGGGTGGATATTGGCATCTATTCTAAGTCTGGTCTAAGTGCATCACGTATATCAACACTGCAGACTCTCAGGGTGTTGTCATATATATCATAGTGAGATGTCACCCAGCCATTTTACTCTTTCATAAAAGTTGCTGCTTCTAAATGGTGGAGTTTCTATTAATACCAGTGAATTCCATTGGTAAAACCCATTGTGGCACATCACTTTCCATAAAACATGTCCCTTGTTGGAGATGATATTGTATATGATACTATGACAGTGGAAAAGATTCAAGTTAATAAACAATGATACTAGTAGAAATTATATAGGCAGGGAAAGCAAATAAGTACATCAAATATATATCTAATCCATTGAGGGCAAATCACTGCCCTCTCTATGATAGAAATTTTAGTGTAATCAATCTGTCACTGGATAGTTTCCTATTCCCTCTGGAAAATGATGTTATATTGATGAGTTCAGTTTTGTCCTATGCTCTTGACAAGTTGAGCACTCAGCAGTCCCAGAATCCTGATCATTCTTAGTGAAAAAAACTCTATTATTAAGTCTTTGCAGATGCTTCCTTATGGCTATCATAGCTTTCTTCTTGGTACTTTAGGGCCATGAGATAAGCACCAGTGTAGCAGAGGAGTAAGGCTAACTGCCATTCATAGGGCAGACCATTAAGCTAAGAGCTTACACTTTAATAAATACCCTTGTGCACATTTACAAAATAAAGATATTTATATCTTTATGCATTTGAATCCTATTCTAAGGAGTAATGGACATAAATGTCGCCAAGACTCTCATCATTTTTTCAATCTCTGTTTTTCCAAGTCCCTGACTACCTGGCCAAATCCATTATCTTCTATCCCCAAATTAATGTACATCTAAATCTCAGACAATCTTTAGTTCTACATATAGTGAAGCCCTAGATGTACTGCCCAAGTTCTGCCCACAGAAGGATTTCTCTTTACCACTGTCTTTCAGGCCCTCCCTTTTAGTGTGACTATAATACAATATCAAAAGTTAATATGTAAATATATAAAAAGAATAAGCAATCTAATATAAAAATGGGCAAAATATAGAAATAGATTATGAAGCTGATTTGCCACTCAATATTATTAGTAGGAATGTTTAACAATTTTTAAAAACCTCCAAATAGGGATGCCTGAGTGGCTCAGTCAGTTGAGTGTCCAACTGTTGATTTCAGCTCAGGTCATGATCTCATGGTTTGTGGGAATGAGCCCTGCATAAGGCTCTGCACTGGCAGTGTGGAGCCTGCTTGGGATTCTCTTCCTCCTTCTCTCTCTCTCTGCCCCTTCCCCAATCATGCTCTCTCTCTCTCACTCTTTCTCTCTTAAAATAAATAAGTAAAAACATTAAAAAAATTTAAAAACCTCTAAAAAACCCCTCAAAATATGTATCAATGGCATTAAATATTTTTACTCACATGAATCTGTAGTATTTTAATATCTGCACTTTCCCTAAAGAGTTGGCACATTTTTATCTACCTTTATCTCAGGCCCCAGTTCTTAACCATATATATACATATATATATATATATATATATATATATATATATATATATATATACTCACACACACACACACACACACACACACACACATACATACAGGTACATACATACATGTTGTAGACTCTAGGTCTGAAGTTCTGTCTTGTCCAGCAAGAGAGCGGGATTCAGGATTAAAATGTGAGAGATGGCTACTGTCCAGGAGAAGACAAGAGCCCTGATTAAGGGTTCTTGCTCTGTTTTTATTAGAATCAGAAGGCTTATAAACATGGAGATGGATGTGCACAAAGAGACAATAAAACTGTGAACATTAACTCATGGGCATGAGGGAAAGGGGGTTTTGAAAATATGTGGTGTTAGGGGTTTGGGTTAATATAAAATCCTGGCACTAGGCAGAAGGTTGTGAGACACCACCTCTGTTTACCTAAACTGGTCTAGGGGACAAGAAAGAGAGAACATGCTACCTCAGGGTCAGCAAGGCACCTTTCTTTTGCTAATTAGCTCCACTCTGGGCAACTTCACCCCAAAGCAGTCTATAGCCCTATTTATTTGTTTACCTAATTTGGTCCTTCCTTCCTGTGAAAGCAGCTTTCTGCTATTGTACTAAGTTGGGGGGGGGGTGCATTTCCACCCTGAATACCTAATCTTGTTTACCTCATATACCTTTGTTCTATACTGGAACCTTTGCCCCACCCTAATTATTTACCTAATCTTGTTTACTGAAACTGGGGTGTGAACATCCTATGGCTTTCTGATTCTTTATGCCTTGTTAACCCATTGGTGCAAACTCAGGGAATTCCCAAGCTTATTCCCCATACATACATACATACATATATATATGTAAAAACTCAGGAATTGTGTTTAGTTCACTGACTTATTCACAAATGCTAATTTTCTTAGAAATTACAAGAGTTTATTTAACTGATGTTTATTAAGCTGTGCAATTTAATATAGAAAATCACCAACTTAACAAAATGAGAAAATAAATACATCATTGTGTTTCAACACCCTTTCAGAGTAAATGTGTGTAGATGTATGTTTCTCTTTAAAGTATTTCAAACATCTATTTTGTATATGTAAAGATGCCTCAGATATCAGATCCAGTAGACTCAAAATCAAAAGATCATCCTCAAATTAAGAAACATACAATTGTCCAAGTGGAAGTGTTTAGTGTATACAATATCAAAAATAACTTAAAATAAAAAATAAAAATTAATACAAATAACTTTAAATTGCATAAATAGTCACATTCAGAAAAGTTAATTTGGGATGTAATTACAAATAGAAAACTAACAAATTATGATTTTTACATGTGGACTTATAATGGAAAACATTTTGTTATTTATTAAACATTTAATATTAAACAGTTAATAAGTAATGCATGTAAGAAACTTTATGAGGGAAGTACTACCATTATCACCATTTAAGAAATGAGGACAGTAAGACATGGTGTAACTTGCCTAAAACTCATAATTAAATATGTACTTCAAACCCATATAATCTAGCTATTTACTCTGCTATGACCCCAAGAGAACTAGAGAAAATCTTGGAAGTATCTGATTGTACTCTTTAGAAGTAATACAAACTGTTTCCTCTAACCTCTCATGCAAACCCTTCTTTTGTTCTTCCTTTCTCTTTTGCTATAATTTCTCTGTTGCTATCAGAATTTCTTAAAATTGATCACAGTAGTATCCCATTATTTGGGGCTTCACTTTTCATGGTTTCAGTTACCCAAGGTTAACCTACAATCTGGAATTAGGTGATCATCCATCTGAAATTTAAACAGAATGTCAGTAGTTGCCTAACACTTGTTACAGTACCTAAATCATTCACCTCACTTCATCTCATCATGTAGCATTTTATCATATTATAGCACCACAAGAAGAAGGGTGGGTACAGTACAGTAAGATATTTTGAGAGAGCAACCATATTCACTTTTTATTACAGTATATTGTTACAATTGTCCTATTTTATTCTTATTGTTGTTAATCTCTTCTGTACCTAATTTATAAATTACACTTTGTCATAGATATGTATGTACAGAAAAAAACATAGTATATCTAGGGTTTGGTATTATCTGTGATTTCACACATCCACTAGGGGTCTTGGAACATATTCCTCATTGATAAGGGGGAACTACTGTATGTATACAGCATGTACTTGATATTACCATGATTATTATATAGAAGACAGTATGTTCCTCAGTTTCAGATGTTTAAGTAACAAGAAGTGTTGATAAAGTGATGAAAACAATGTCAGTTATGTGTTTTTCTATTTATTTTTATAAAAATGTCATTTTTATAGATATACAGCTGTTCCTGTTTTTAAAAAATTACAAAATAAATAATTCTTTTTTAATACGATGAAGAAAATCTATTTCTAACCAATATCCCAATGGCATATTTAATGGTGAAATAAAATATCCAATTAAAAAATTGCTGTCTATTACTGCTAAATAAAACATTGTTATAAAATGCCTAACCCATGTAATAAGAAAAGTAATCTGTTATAAATATTGAAAGAGATAATATAACATGAATGTTATTTACAGATTATTATATTTCTACCTTTAAAACCTAAAATAATCAAATAAAAATTGAAATATCAATACAGAAAAGTTTAGCAAACTGACTAAAAAAAATTTGTTACAGGAAACAACATTCCTATATACTACAGCATTGAAACAAGTAAAGACATAATAAAATAACTGATAATAAATAAATATCAGGAAATATGCTGATCTCTTATGATGAATTAATAATGAAGCATTAAAAGCTCCTAAAAGAAAGGCTTTTAAAACTTACTTGTAAACAATTTATTTCCATCAAAATGCCAGTAGTAATTTGTTGTTTTTGTTATTGATGACATTTTATGACCATGATTCTAGATTTATCCTGAAAAGAATTTACATACTTCAGTATCAAATAATTGAGTACAAAAAGAGGATAAAGCTTGGGAAGCAACACTAGATAAAATTACATATTAAAAAGTTTCAATAATATGGGGCTCCTGGGTGACTCAATCAATTAAGCATTCAACCTTGGCTCAGGTCATGATCTTGCATTCTGTGAGTTTGAGCCCTGAGTAGGGCTCTGTGCTCATAGCTCAGAGCCTGTAGCCTGCTTCCAATTCTGTGTCTCCCTCTCTCTCTCAAAAGTAAATAAACATTAAAAAATTTTTGAGAGGAGGAGCCAAGATGGCAGAACAGCATGGAAATTTTTTGTGTGTCTTGCATCCATGAAATACAGCCAGACCAACACTAAACCATCCTACACACCTAGAAAACTGATTGGAGCATTAATATAACAATCTGCACAACCTGAACCACAGAATTCAGCAGGTACATGGCACAGAGAGGTGAATTTGGGGAGCAAGAAGCCGCAAAAGGTAGGGAACTACTTTTGCGGGTGGAGAGAGAATGGAGACTGGGAGAGGGACAGAAAACAGGGAAAACACCCCTCCCCAAAGCAGCTGGAGAGAAAGTGGAAAATTGGAAACAGCCACAGGGACTGAACTAAAAAAGGAGAAAGGAGATGGTTTAAATTCCATTAAGACTGTAAACAAGGGGAGCATAAAGGCTGCAACTCCATAGCTTGATACCTGGCAGTGCTCTGGTGGAAAGGACGAATCCCCAGGAACAGAGTGGGTCCAGGAGGTTCTTGGGCCACACAGGGAAAAGTGGTTCCACTGCTGGAAGGACATTTGGTACAGATTGTTGAAGCCACCTGGTCCCAGCAGACCCTGGAAGGTGGCCATATTTGCTGGTGCTGGGGCAAGGTCGCTAAGGGTGAATCCTGGTGCCAGATGTGTGTTGTGATTTTCCATAATCCCTGACATGCTGCTGCTTCACTGTCTCCTAACTTTTTCAGGGCAGTCTGCTACCTGGCTGCAGTCTCGGGGCACTGGCAGCAGCAGGGTCCAGAGTGCATTCCTGGGTGTAACCAATATTTGGCCATTGCTCATTCGGCCATTGCTCACTCGGCCATTGCTCAGTGAGACCCTCCTGCAGAGGGGCTGAACAGGTCAAAACCGCAGTCCTTTGGAAGTAAGGGGCCAGGGAAAACAGCTGCATCTGAGACAAAACAGGAGAGAGGTACTGCCTGGGGCCTGGTCACAGAGAGTGAAAAATCAGGGAGTGGACAAGAGCTGAAGACAGAGGAGGGGTGCACAATTACTGATCTGGGAGAACAGACTGGGTGGCACTGGGTGGCGCCATTTTCACCGCTCCCACGCATGTGCATATGCACTATGAGTGCCGCAACAATCCACCCCAGTAGGCTAGCAGTGCCATCTAGTGGAGAACAGAGCTGTTACACTGAGCCCCGCCCAACTGGGCCAACTTTGCTCTTCAAGAACACAAGTCTCACTGCCGGCTTAACTTATGGACTATAAAGAGCTACATACACTGACTTTGAGGGGAAAATGTAACAATTTCAGACCTACTTCAATCTGTTAGCAGGTTATTCTATTCAAATTTCTTTTTTTTTTCTTTTTCTCTTTTACAATTATTTTCTTTTTCTTGAATACAGAAGAGAAAAAATTCATTTTTATTTTCAATTTTTATTAAAAATATTTTTCTTTAATTTTTATTACTATATTTTTTACTTCTGTATATTTTTTAAAAATTCTATTTTACTTGCATCATTTTATTTTAGTCTACTTCAGTGTATTCATCTTTTCAAATTTTCAAACAATTTCCTTTTTTTCCTTCTTTTTCTTTTTTCTTTTTGTTTCTTTTTGTTGAATGCAGAAAGAGAAACACTTCATTTTTACTTTCAATTTCTATTTAAAATATTTTATTGAATTTTTATTACTATATTATTTGCTTTTATGTAAATTTTTTCAAATTCTATTTTATTTCAATCATTTTATTTTAGTGTACTATAGTGTATTCACTTTTTCAAACTTTCAAACGATTTCTTTTTTCTTTTTTTAATCCTTTTCCTTTTTCATTTCTTTTCTTCTTAAATACAGAAAAAGAAAAATTTTAATTTTAATTAAAAATATTTTCTTTAATTTTTTCTACTATATTCTTTATTTTTGTGTATATTTTTTCAAATTCTATTTTACCGCCATCATCTCATTTTAGTCTACTTCAGTGTATTCATTTTTTCAAACTCTCAAATGATTTCCTTTTTTTTCTCCCTCCCTTTTTTTTCTCTAATCTGTCAAACCACTTTCAACACCCAGAACAAAAGACACCTAGTATCTAGCATCATCTATTTGATTTTTGTGTGTGTGTCTTTAATTTTTAATTTTATTTTTTTTTAATTTTCATTTTTTTAATTCCAGTTTTTCTACCTCATTAATTCCTTTTCTCCCTTCAAAATGACAAAACAAAGGAATTCTTCCTAAAAGAAAGATCACGAAGAAACAACACCCAGGGATTTAACAAACACAGAAAGCAGAAAGATGTCTGAACCAGAATTTAGAATCACGATAATAAGAATACTAGCTGGAGTTGAAAATAGATTAGAATCCCTTCCTGCAGAGATAAAATAAGTAAAAAATAGCCAGAATGAAATTGAAAATGCTATAACTGAGCTGCAATCACAGATGGATGCAGCAGCAGCAAGGATGGTTGAGGCAGAACAGAGAATCACTGATACAGAGGAAAAACTTATAGAGAATAACGAAGCAGAAAAAAAGAGGGAGATTAAGGTAAAAGAGAACGATTTAAGAATTAGAGAAATCAGTGACTCATTAAAAAGGAACAACATCAGAATCATAGGGGTCCAAGAAGAGGAAGAGAGAGAAATAGGGATAGAAGGGTTATGTGAGCAAATCATAGCAAAAAACTTTTCTAACCTGGGGAAAGACACAGACATCAAAATCCAGGAAGCACAGAAGACCCCCATTAGATTCAACAAAAAATGACCACCAGCAAGGCATCTCATAGTCAAATTCACAAAATACTCAGGCAAGGAGAGAATCATGAAAGCAGCAAGGGAAAAAAAGTCCCTAACATACAAGGGAAGACAGATCAGGTTTGCAGCAGACCTATCCATAGAAACTTGGCAGGCCAGAAAGGAGTGGTGGGATATATTCAGTGTGCTGAATCAGAAAAATATGCAGCCAAGAATTCTTTATCCAGCAAGGCTGTCATTCAAAATAGAAGGAGAGACAAAAGTTTCCCAGGCAAACAAAAATTAAAGGAGTTTGTGACCACTAAACCAACCCTACAAGAAATTTTAAGGGGGACTTTCTGAGGGGAGAAAAGATGAAAAAATGTATATAAAAATATAAATACCAAAAGCAACAAAGATTAGAAAGGACCAGAGATCACCACCAGAAACTCCAACTCTACAAGCATCATGATGGCAATAAATTCATATCTTTCAGTACTCACTCTAAACATCAATGGACTCACTGTTCCAATCAAAAGACATAGGGTAACAGAATGGATAAGAAAACAAGATCCATCTATATGCTGTTTACAAGAGACCCACTTTAGACCTAAAGACACCTTCAGATTGAAAATAAGGGGATGGAGAACCATCTATCATGCTAATGGTCAACAAAAGAAAGCCGGAGTACCCATACTTATATCAGACAATCCAGACTTTAAAATAAAGACTGTATCAAGGGATGCAGAAGGGCATTATATCATAATCAAGGGGTGTATCCACCAAGAAGACCTAACAATTGTAAACATTTATGCACCTAATGTGATAGCATCCAAATATATAAATCCATTAATCACAAACATAAAGAAACTCATCAATAGTAATACCATAATAGTAGGAGACTTCAACAGCCCACTGGCAGCAATGGACAGATCATCTAATAAACTCAACAAGGAAACAATGGCTTTGAATGACACACTGGACCAGATGGATGTAACAGATATATTCAGAACATCTCATCCTAAAGCAGCAAATATACATTCTTCTCCAGTGCACATGGAACGTTCTCCAGAATAGACCATATACTGGGACACAAATCAGCCCTAAGTAAGTACAAAAAGATCGAGATCATACTGTGCATATTTTCAGACCACAACGCTATTAAACTTGAAATCAATCACAAGAAAAAGTTTGGAAAGGTAACACATACTTGGAGACTGAAGAACATTCTACTAAAGAATGAATGGACTAACCAAACAGTTAAAGAGGAAATTAAAAAGTATATGGAAGTTAATGAAAATGATAAGACCACAACCCCAAACCTCTGGGATGCAGCAAAGGTGGTCATAAGAGGAAAGTATATAGAAATCCAGGCCTTCCTAAAGAAGGAAGAAAGATCTCACATACACAACCTAACCTTATGCCTTAAGGAGCTGGAAAAAGAACAGCAAATAAAACCCAAAACCAGAAGCAGACAGGAAATAATAAAGATTAGAGCAGAAATTAATACTATCAAAACCAAAAAAACAGTAGAACAGATCAATGAAACCATAAGCTGGTTCTTTGAAAGAATTAACAAAATTGATAAACCACTAGCCAGTTTGATCAAGAAGAAAAAGGAAAGGACCCAAATAAATAAATCAAGAATGAAAGAGGAGAGATCACAACCAACACAACAGAAATAAAAACAATAATATTATGAGCAATTTTATGCCAATAAAATGGGTAATCTGGAAGAAATGGACAAATTCCTAGAAACATACACACTACCAAAACTGAAACAGGAAGAAATAGAAAATTTGAATGGACCCATAACCAGTAAAGAAATCAAATTAGAAATAAAATTTCCCAAAAAACAAGAGCCCAAGGCCAGATGGCTTTCCAGGGGAATTATACCAAACATTTAAGGAAGAGTTAACACCTATTCTCTTGAAGGTGTTCCAAAAAATAGAAATGGAAGGAAAATTTCCAAACTCTTTTTATGAGGCCAGCATTACCTTGATTCCAAAACCAGAGACCACACTAAAAAAGGAGAACTATAGGCCAATTTCCCTCATGAACAAGGATGCAAAAGTCCTCACCAAGATATTAGCCAACTGGATCCAACAGTACATTAAAAAAATTATTCACCACGACCAAGTGGTATTTATACCTGGGATGCAGGGCTGGTTCAATATCCACAAAACAATTAACGTTATTCATCACATCAAAAAAAGAAAGGACAAGAACCATCTGATCCTCTAGATAGACACAGAGAAAGCATTTCACAAAATACAGTATCCTTTCTTGATAAAAACCCTCAGAAAAGTAGGGAGAGAAGGATCATACCTCAAGATCATAAAAGCCATATAGGAACGACCCCACGCTAATATCATCCTCATTGGGGAAAAACTGAGCACTTTCCCCCTAAGGTCAGGAATAAGACAGGGATATCCATTCCCACCACTGTTATCCAACATTGTATTGGAAGTCTTAGCCTCTGCAATCAGACAACACAAAGAAATAAAAGGCATCCAAATTGGCCAGGAGGAGGTCAAACTTTCACTCTTTGCAGATGACATGATACTCTATAGGGAAACCCAAAAGATTCCACCAAAAAACTGCTAGAACTGATTCATGAATTCAGCAAGGTCACAGGATATAAAATCAATGCACAGAAATCGGTTGCATTCCTATACACCAACAATGAAGCAACAGAAAGAGAAATCAAGAAGTTGTTCCCATATACAATTGCACTAAACACCATAAAATACCTAGGAATAAATCTAACCAAAGAGGTGAAAAATCTATACACTGAAAACTATAGAAAGCTTATGAAAAAAACTGAAAAAGACACAAAAACATGGGAAAAGATTCTATGCTCCTGGATAGGAAGAAAAAATAGTGTTAAAATTGTCGATACTACCCAAAACAATCTACATATTCAATGCAATCTCTATCAAAGTAACACCAGCATTCTTCACAGAGCTAGAACAAATAATCCTAAAATTTGTATGGAACCAGAAAAGACCCCGAATAGCCAAAGCAATCTTGGAAAAGAAAACCAAAGCAGGAGGCATCACAATCCCAGACTTCAAGCTACACTACAAACCTGTAATCATCAAGACAGTATGGTACTGGCACAAGAACAGACACTCAGATCAATGGAACAGAATAGAGAACCCAGAAATGGACCCACAAACGTATGGCCAACTAATCTTTGACAAAGCAGGAAAGAATATCCAATGGATTAAAGACAGCCTCTTCAGCAAGTGGTGCTGAGAAAACTGGACAACGACATGCAGAAGAATGAACCTGGACCACTTTCTTACACCATACACAAAAATAAACTCAAAATGGATGAAAGACCTCATGTAAGACAGGAAGCCATCAAAATCCTTGAGGAGAAAGCAGGCAAAAACCTCTTTGATCTTGGCTGCAGCAACTTCTTACTCAACACATCTCTGGAGGCAAGGGAAACAAAAACAAAAATCAAAATAAAAACCTCCTGCACAGCAGAAGGAAACAATCAGCAAAACTAAAAGGCAACTGACAGAATGGGGGAAGATATTTGCAAATGACATATCAGACAAAGGGTTAGTATCCAAAATCTATAAAGAACTTATCAAACTCAATACTCAAAAAACAAATAATCCAGTAAAGAAATGGGCAAAAGACATGAATAGACACTTCTCCAAAGAAGACATCCAGATGGCCAACTGACACATGAAAAAATGCTCAACATCATTCATCATCAGGGAAATACGAATCAAAACCACAATGAGATACCACCTTACACCTGTCAGAATGGCCAACATTAACAACTCAGGCAACAACAGATGTTGGCAAGGATGCGGAGAAAGAGGATCTCTTTTGAATTGTTGGTGGGAATGCAAGCTGGTGCAGCTGCTCTGGAAAACAGTATGGAGGTTCCTCAAAAAACTAAAAATAAAACTACCCAATGACCCAGCAATTGCACTACGAGGCATTTATCTAAGGTATACAGGTGTGCTGTTTCGAAGGGACACATGCACCCCCATGTTTATAGCAGCACTATCAACAATAGACAACGTATGGAAAGAGCCCAAATGTCCATCGATGGATGAATGGATAAAGAAGATGTGATACACACACACACACACACACAATGGAGTATTATTCAGAAATCAAAAAGAATGAAATCTTGCCATTTGCAACTACGTGGATGGAACTGGAGGGTATTATGCTAAGTGAAATTAGTCAGAGAAAGACAAAAATCATATGACTTCACTCATATGAGGACTTTAAGAGACAAAACAGATGAACATAAGGTAAAGGAAACAAAAATAATATAAAAACAGGAAGGGGGACAAAGCAGAAGAGACTCATAATTATGGAGAACAAACTGAGGGTTATGGGAGGGGTTGTGGGAGGGGGGATGGGCTAAATGGGTAAGGGGCATTAAGGAATCTACTCCTGAAATCATTGTTTCACTATATGCTAACTAATCTAGATGTAAATTTTAAAAAATAAAAAATAAAATTAAAAAAATTTTTTTTAAATTTCAATACTAACTAATAAACTTCAGATCAATGGAGCAGATTAGAAATTCCAGAAATTAATCAAAGAATGTCATATTATAGTGTAAAAACAAAACTGGTCATGTAAAAAAGAAAACAACAAAAAACATTGATTGTTTACCAAATGGCATTAAGACAAATGGAAAAAATAAAATGTGAGATTTTTATCTATACTGCTTAAAAATATGATTTTATAAACTATTTCCATGAAAAAACAAACAAAACACAAATATTTTTTATTCAAATATAATTAACATACAGTGTTTTATTAGCTTTATATATGCAATAAAATGATTCAACAATTCTATACATTATTCACTGCTCATCACAATAAGTGTGCACTTAACCCCCTTCATCTATTTCACCCATATACCCACCCACCTCCCCTCTGGCAATCACCAAGAGTCTGAATTTTTGTTTGTCTATTTTTATTGTTTTGTTTGTTTCTTAAATTCCACATATTAGTGAAATCATATGGTATTTGTCTTTCTCTGACTGACTTATTTTACTTAGCATTGTACCCTCTAGACCCATCCATGTTGTTGTAAATGGCAAGATTTCATTCTTTTTCATGCCTAAGTAATATTGTATTATATATATTTAAAAAAAAAACATCGCTTGTCTACCAAATGGTATTAAGACAAATGGAAAAAAGAAAATATGACATTTTGTTTGCTTTTATATCATGATTATTGTAAATAATGCTGTAATAAACACAGAGGTGTGTATATATATTTATATATACACACACATATATATGCACACATATTTTTATTAGTAATATTCTTGGATTCATTTTTTCTTTATTTTTTGTATCTATTACACATTTTTGATTTGTGGTAACCTTTAAGTTCATATATAACATCTTATGCATCTATATTAAGTTGATTGTCCTTTAAGTTTGAATCCACTCTAAAAACTCTTACTCCTCATGACCCCATGTTTTTTGTATAAGACATCATACTTTACATATTCCCTTTTATTATGGGAATCCCTTGTTTGATTTTTATAGGTATAATTTATTTTACTGCTTTTGTGTTTTAATTTCTGTACTGGTATTATAAGTAATCTACTGTATTATGTTTGTGTTTACATGGGAAATTTTTTCCTTTCCTAATTTTCCTATTCCTATTATGACTCTTCATTTCCAGTCAAAGAATTCCTTTTAACATTTCTTATAAACCTGGTTTAGTGGTGTTGAATCCCTTTAACCATTTTGTTTTTCTTTTCTGAGAAACTCTTTATCTCTCTTTTTATTCTGAATAATAGACTTGATGGATAGAGTATTTTTGAAGGCAGGTGTTTACCTTTCAGCATTTTGAGTGTATCACACCACGCCCTTCTAGCCTGGAAAGTTTCTGCTGAAAAATCAGCTGACAGCTTTATGGCGTTTCCCTTGTATGCAACTGCTTTCTCCTGCTGCTTTTCAAATTCTCTATCACTAATTTTGTCATTTTAATTGGTATGTGTCTTGTTATGGACCTCCTTGGGTTGATTTTTTGGGGTGATCCAGGTGTGCTTTCTGGATCTGGGTTTTTGTTTCCTTCCCCAGATTTAGAGGTTTTCAGCCATTATTTCTTTAATTAAATTTTCTTCCCTCTTTATTCTCTCTTCTTCTGGGATCCATATAATCCAGATTTTATTACACTTGGTTATGTTGCTGAGTTCCTTTAACCTATTCTCATTTTTATTTTTCTTTTTGCTGTTCAGCTTGGTTGCTTTCCATTATTCTGTCTTCATTGATCTGTTCTTCTTTTACACTAGCCTACTATTTATTCCTTGTAGTGTATTTCTAATTACAGTTATTGAGTTATATCTAATTGTGTCTTTTAATGTTTTCTATCTCTTTGTTGAAGGTCTCACAGAGATCCTTCACTCTTTTTTCAAGTCCAGTAAGTATATTTGTGACCATTGGTTTGCATTCTTTATCAGGCATTTTGTTTATCTCTGTTTCATTTAGCTCTGTTGCTGTGATTTGTCCCGTTCTTTCATGTGGGACATATTCTGCTATCTTCCCATGTTGTTAATTCTCTGTTTGTTTCTATATATTAGGAAATTCAGTTCTCTCTCCTGATATGAAAGTAGTAGCCTTACAAAGAACAGATCCTATGCTGCTATGTAGCACAATGTACCCTGTTCTCCAGAACCAGACACTCCATGAATGTCTTCTATGTGGGTTGTCTCTGCCCTACTATTCTGGCTAAGCATCATTTGCCTTCAGTTCAGATGGCTGCAATGGCACCCTTTGCATCTATTGGGCATGGTTTGATCCCTGTGTTATTAACAGAACAGTCTGGGGGCACCATGAGCTTGTAGATCTGTGGTGTCAGCCTTCAGACCTGATCCCAGGCTTTGGCCTGTTTGCTGGGGCTGCAGTTGCTGTGAATCACTCTCCTTGTGCAGGGTATTTGGTTCCTGGGAGCATCCAGCAGTTAGATTAGATGCCAGCCCTCATTCTGTCTGCTGGGGCTGCAGGTGCACTGATTGTCAAGGCACTCTGTCTGTACTGCCAGTAATAAGGTTTCACTGCTGGGGTTGGAGTTGAACTGATGTGTGTGGTCATGTTCCACTCCCTCCAGAACAAGAGTGACTTTGGAGTGGTACCAGTCACTGCTGTGGATACTTACAGATGTGATGCAGCAGGAGCCATTTTGGTGGGGCTTCTGCTTAGGGTGGCAGGTTGGATAGGGTGCTGCAGGAGAATGTGGGCATGGGGCATGGATGTCAGCAAGATAGGTGGAAAGGTTTAAATTGGTTCCCACAAGTGTCTGACTATCAATGATGGGGGAGAGAAATGGCACTTGCCAGTTCTTTTGTTCTTGGAGAAGTCTCCTAAAGCTCTCTGCCCCTTCAGCACACATTTTGAGACTATAAATAAATCTCCTTCATACCCCTAGGTGCATTTCAAAATGCTGCTTCTATGCTCTGTCTCAGTAAGGTTATTATGCTGTCTTTTTAAAGGTGGGAACTAAGTTTCCTATTGTCCTCTATCTCTCCCAGAGATGAGTCTCTGAATTTGAAAGTAACCAGATTTAATGGCATCTGGGTGGCTTAGTTGGCTCAGGTCATGATCTCACAGTCTGTGGGATTGAGCCCTGAGTTGGGCTCTGTGCTGACAGCTCAGAGCCCAGAGTCTGCTTCAGATCCTGTCTCCCTCTCTCTCTGCCTCTCCCCCACATATTCTCTCTCTCTCTCTCTCTCTCTTAACTATGTTTAAATAAACATTTAAAAATTAAAAAAATTAAAAACAAAAAAATAAAGTACCCAGAGTTAAACCCCCTGTTTTCAAAGCCAGATGTTATGGTGATTCATCTTTCCAGTGTAGGTCCCCTCTGTCTGTGGTGCCTGGTGTGGGGTCTGCTCCTCTCCATTCTCCATGTTTGTGGTATTCCCCCCATTTGTAGTTGGTATCACTGGGAGTTTGGTTCCCAACTGTATCACCACCCCTTCTACCCTTTTTGATGTGGCCTTCTCTCCATGATTAACGTGGAAAGCCTTTTCTGCCAGTTTCAAGTCAGTTTTTTGTGTTGATTGCACTGATGTGGCTGTTATCTAGATATGTCCCTGGATGTAGTGAATTTATGATCCTCCTACTCTGCCATCTTCTCAGAGGTCCAACATAAATTAATCTTGTTTGGAAAAAAACTACCTTAGGCATGACTTCATACCCAGAAACATAAGGGAAAGATCATTACAAATTAACTAAATAATAATTTAAAATTTCTGCACACAGAAATATCAAAAGCAAAATTAAAAGGCAAACAATAATCTAAGAAACTATTTGTGACAGTGAACAGGTTGTATCCTTATATAAAATACATATAAGTCTGTCTATAAAAATATTTAATGTCCATTTAACTAATAATGAAATAATTTCCATTAAAATGATTTATAAAATACCAAATACTTAAAGTATATAATATCAGTTGGGAAAAGTGTGAGGAAACAGCTCTCAATATTACAAGTAAATAGGGATAGTGATTAAACATTTTCAGGAAAGCTGTATGAAAATATGTATCAATTATAATAAAAATACACCTATAGATATCAGTGACATTGGAAATGTATAGTCCCTTTGACCCATTTCATTTTTTAAATTTAATGTTGATAATAAAAAATATATGTGGCAAATCTATTCTGACAAATCTATTTATATATTAGCTGAAAATCATCAAATTTCTGTTTTATATATTACTAACTTTACCAGAACTAGGTAATTTTTAAATGGTAATGAGTCACATTTTTATATTGTTCACAATTTTAATAGGACTATCTATTGGCACTTCACTATAAATCAAAATGTTAACTGTTGGATTGAGATAGAAACATATTCTGTATTAAAGAGTAAATGACTAGGAGTAAATCTATAATTTTCATTTTTCAAAGTTTTATAAGGAATATATGTTGAAATTTGTCAAATGAACTTCTGGTATTTATGAATTATTTTTTTCTCCTCTTACTTGATATCATATATAAGACTATTTTCCTAACTTTCAAATATTATACTCTTCCTGGAATTAGAACACAGTAGGTGGATTTCAATAGTCTTTCTATATTTAATTTATTAAAAAGGCTTTTTATTTTCATCTTGGTAGATCAGGATATGTATGAACCCTCAGATTTTACCCTTGAAGATCTAGAACTTACTATAGGATACAAGGGTCAAAGAGGAAGAAGTGGAGTTTACCAATCTCAAAGATTGAATGGTGGGTATAATATTTAAAAACATATTTAAAACTAGTAGTCATAAAATATTTTTTTGTTAGCAAATCTTAATTCCTTTAATATTGACAGATTTTAACGTAAGTAATCAAAGACCTGATAAAGACAAAACATAAAAACTTTGGTTTTCTGGACAGATAAAGAAAAAACCTTTGTTTACATTTTCTTGTCAACAGCAGACCAACAATCCAAGAAAACTTTGTTTTTTTAACTGAGAGTAAGCAGAACTTTAATCTCATACTAGTGTACTTTTAAAATACACTCATTTCATTTTTTTAAATATATGAAATTTATTGTCAAATTGGTTTCCATACAACACCCAGTGCTCATCCCAAGAGATGCCCTCTTCAATACCTATTCCCCACCCTCTCCTCCCTCCCACCCCCCATCAACCCTCAGTTTGTTCTCAGTTTAAGAGTCTCTTATGCTTTCGCTCTCTCCCACTCTAACCTCTCTCTTTTTTTTTTCCTTCCCCTCCCCCACGGGTTCCTGTTAAGTTTCTCAGGATCCACATAAGAGTGAAAACATATAGTATCTGTCTTTCTCTGTATGGCTTATTTCACTTAGCATCACACTCTCCAGTTCCATCCACGTTGCTACAAAGGGCCATATTTCATTCTTTCTCATTGCCACGTAGTATTCCATTGTGTATGTAAACCACAATTTCTTTATCCATTCATCAGTTGATGGACATTTAGGCTCTTTCCATAATTTGGCTATTGTTGAGAGTGCTGCTATAGACATTGGGGTACAAGTGCCCCTATGCATCAGTACTCCTGTATCCCTTGGGTAAATTCCTAGCAGTGCTATTGCTGGGTCATAGGGTAGGTCTATTTTTAATTTTCTGAAGAACCTCCACACTGTTTTCCAGAGTGGCTGCACCAATTTGCTTTCCCACCAACAGTGCAAGAGGGTTCCTGTTTCTCCACATTCTCGGCAGCATCTATAGTCTCCTGATTTGTTCATTTTGGCCACTCTGACTGGCGTGAGGTGATGTCTGAGTGTGGTTTTGATTTGTATTTCCCTGATGAGGAGCGACATGGGCATCTTTTCATGTGCCTGTTGGCCACCCGGATGTCTTCTTTAGAGAAGAATCTATTCATGTTTTCTGCCCATTTCTTCACTGGGTTATTTGTTTTTCGGGTGTGGAGTTTGGTGAGCTCTTTACAGATTTTGGATACTAGCCCTTTGTCTGATATGTCATTTGCAAATATCTTTTGCCATTCCATTGGTTGCCTTTTAGTTTTGTTGGTTGTTTCCTTTGCTGTGTGGAAGCTTTTTATCTTCATAAGGTCCCAGTAGTTCATTTTTGCTTTTAATTCCCTTGCCTTTGGGGATGTGTCAAGTAAGAAATTGCTGCGGCTGAGGCCAGAGAGGTTTTTTCCTGCTTTCTCCTCTAGGGTTTTGATGGTTTCCTGTCTCACATTCAGGTCCTTTATCCATTTTGAGTTTATTTTTGTGAATGGTGTGAGAAAGTGGTCTAGTTTCAATCTTCTGCATGTTGCTGTCCAGTTCTCCCAGCACCATTTGTTAAAGAGACTGTCTTTTTCCCATTGGATGTTCTTTCCTGCTTTGTCAAAGATTAGTTGACCATACATTTGTGGGTCTAGTGCTGGGGTTTCTATTCTATTCCATTGGTCTATGTGTCTGTTTTTGTGCCAATACCATGCTGTCTTGATGATACAGCTTTGTAGTAGAGGCTAAAGTCTGGGATTGTGATGACTCCCGCTTTGGTCTTCTTCTTCAAAATTACTTTGGCTATTCGGGGCCTTTTGTGGTTCCATATGAATTTTAGGATTGCTTGTTCTACCTTCGAGAAGAATGCTGGTGCAATTCTGATTGGGATTGCATTGAATGTGTAGATAGCCTTGGGTAGTATTGACATTTTGACAATATTTATTCTTCCAACCCATGAGCAGGGAATGTCTTTCCATTTCTTTATATCTTCTTCAATTTCCTTCATAAGCTTTCTATAGTTTTCAGCATACAGATCTTTTTCATCTTTGGTTAGATTTATCCCTAGGTATTTTATGCTTCATGGTGCAATTGTGAATGGGATCAGTTTCTTTATTTGTCTTTCTGTTGCTTCATTATTAGTGTATAAGAATGCAACTGATTTCTGTACATTGATTTTGTATCCTGTGACTTTGCTGAATTCATGTATCAGTTCTAGCAGACTTTTGGTGGAGTCTATCGGATTTTCCATGTATAATATCATGTCATCTGCAAAAAGTGAAAGCTTAACTTCATCTTTGCCAATTTTGATGCCTTTGATTTCCTTTTGTTGTCTGATTGCTGATGTTAGCACTTCCAACACTATGTTAAACAACAGCGGAGAGAGTGGACATCCCTGTTGTGTTCCTGATCTCAGAGAAAAAGCTCTCAGTTTTTCCCCATTGAGGATGATGTTAGCTGTGGGCTTTTCATAAATGGCTTTTATGATGATTAAGTATGTTTCTTCTATCCTGACTTTCTCGAGGGTTTTTGTTAAGAAAGATGCTGAATTTTGTCAAATGCTTTCTCTGCATTGATTGACAGGATCATATGGTTCTTATCTTTTCTTTTATTAATGTGATGTATCACATTGATTGATTCGCGAATGTTGAACCAGCCCTGCATCGAGGAATGAATCCCACTTGATCATGTTGAATACTTCTTTTTATAGGCTGTTGAATTCGATTTGCTAGTATCTTATTGAGAACTTTTGCATCCATATTCATCAGGGATATTGGCCTGTAGTTCTCTTTGTTTACTGGGTCTCTGTCTGGTTTAGGAATCAAAGTAATACTGCGTTCATAGAATGAGTCTAGAAGTTTTCCTTCCCTTTCTATGTTTTTGAATAGCTTGAGAAGGATAGGTATTATCTCTGCTTTAAACGTCTGGTAGAACTCCCCTGGGAAGCCATCTGGTCCTGGACTCTTATTTGTTGGGAGATTTTTGATAACTGATTCAATTTCTTCACTGATTATGGGTCTGTTCAAGCTTTCTATTTCCTCCTGATTGAGTTTTGGAAGCACGTGGGTGTTTAGGAATTTGTCCATTTCTTCCAGGTTGTCCAGTTTGTTGGCATATAATTTTTCATAGTATTCCCTGATAATTGCTTGTATCTCTGAGGGATTGGTTGCAATAATTCCATTTTCATTCATGATTTTATCTATTTGGGTCATCTCCCTTTTCTTTTTGAGAAGCCTGGCTAGAGGTTTGTCAATTTTGTTTATTTTTTCAAAAAACCAACTCTTGGTTTCACTGATCTGCTCTACAGTTTTTTTTAGATTCTATATTGTTCATTTCTACTCTAATCTTTATTATTTCTCTTCTTCTGCTGGGTTTAGGCTGCCTTTGCTGTTCTGCTTCTATTTCCTTTAGGTGTTCTGTTAGATTTTGTATTTGGGATTTTTCTTGTTTCTTGAGATAGGCCTGGATTGCAATGTATTTTCCTTTCAGGACTGCCTTCGCTGCATCCCAAATTGTTTGGATTGTTGTATTTTCATTTTCGTTTGTTTCCATATATTTTTTAATTTCTTCTCTAATTGCCTGGTTGACCCATTCATTCTTTAGTAGGGTGTTCTTTAGCCTCCATGCTTTTGGAGGTTTTCCAGACTTTTCCCTGTGGTTGATTTCAAGCTTCATAGCATTATGGTCTGAAAGTATTGATGGTATGATCTCAATTCTTGTACACTTATGAAGGGCTGTTTTGTGACCCAGTATGTGATCTATCTTGGAGAATGTTCCATGTGCACTCCAGAAGAAAGTATATTCTGTTGCTTTGGGATGTGGAATTCTAAATATATCTGTCAAGTCCATCTGATCCAATGTATCATTCAGGGCCCTTGTTTCTTTATTGACCATGTGTCTAGATGATCTATCCATTGTTGTAAGTGGGATGTTAAAGGCCCTTGCAATTACCACATTCTTATCAGTAAGGTTGCTTATGTTTGTGAGCAACTGTTTTATATATTTGGGACTTCCCATATTCGGTGCATAGACATTTATAGTTGTTAGCTCTTTCTGATGGATAGACCCTGTAATTATTATATAATGCCCTTCTTCATCTCTTGTTACAGCCTTTAATTTAAAGTCTAGTTTGTCTGATATAAGTATGGCTATTCCAGCTCTCTTTTGACATCCAGTAGAATGATAGATAGTTCTCCACACCCTCACTTTCAATCTGAAGGTGTCCTCAGGTCTAAAATGAGTCACTTATAGACAGCAAATAGATGGGTCTTGTTTTTTTTATCCATTCTGATACCCTAGTCTTTTGGTTGGCGCATTTAGTCCATTTACATTCAATGTTATTATAGAAAGATATGAGTTTAGAGTCATTGTGATATCTGTAGGTTTCATGCTTGTAGCGATGTCTGGTACTTTATCTCACAGGATCCCCCTTAGGATCTCTTGCAGGTCTGGTTTAGTGGTGATGAATTCCTTCAGTTTTTTGTTTGGGAAGACCTTTATCTCTCCTTCTAGTCTAAATGACAGATTTGCTGGATAAAGGATTCTCGGCTGCATATTTTTTCTGTTCATCACATTGAAGATTTCCCGCCATTCCTTTCAGGCTGCCAAGTTTCAGTAGAGAGAACGGACATGAGTCTTATTGGTCTCCCTTTATATTTTATTTTATTTATTTTTTTTTAAATTTTTTTTTAGCATTTATTTTATTTTTGAGACAGAGACAGAGCATGAATGGGGGAGGGTCAGAGAGAGGGAGACACAGAATCTGAAACAGGCTCCAGGCTCTGTGCTGTCAGCACAGAGCCTGACACAGGGCTTGAACTCACGGACCACGAGATCATGACGTGAGCCGAAGTCGGCCACTTAACCGACTGAGCCACCCAGGCGCCCCTTCTTTATATTTTAGAGCACGTTTATCCCTACTTTCAGAATTTTCTCTTTATCCTTGTATTTTGCCAGTTTCACTATGATGTGTCGTGCAGAAGATCGGTTCAAGTTACGTCTGAAGGCAGTTCTCTGTGCCTCTTGGATTTCAATGCCTTTTTCCTTCCCCAGATCAGGGAAGTTCTCAGCTATTATTTCTTCAAGTACGCCTTCAGCAGCTTTCCCTCTCTCTCTTCCTCCTCTGGAATACCAATTATGCGTAGATTATTTCTCTTTAGTGCATCACTTAATTCTCTAATTTTCCCCTCATACTCCCGGATTTTTTTTATCTCTCTTTTTCTCAGCTTCCTCTTTTTCCATAATTTTATCTTCTAGTTCACCTATTCTCTCCTCTGCCTCTTCAATCCGAGCTGTGGTTGTCTCCATTTTATTTTGCAGCTCATTGATAGCAGTTTTTAGCTCCTCCTGGCTGTTCCTTAGTCCCTTGATCTCTGTAGCAATAGTTTCTCTGCTCTCCTCTATACTGTTTTCAAGCCCAGCGATTAATTTAATTTTATGACTGTTATTCTAAATTCATTTTCTGTTATATTGTTTAAATCCTTTTTGATCAGTTTGTTAGCTGTTGTTATTTCCTGGAGATTCTTTTGAGGGGAATTCTTCTGTTCCGTCATTTTGGATAGTCCCTGGAGTGGTGTGGAACTGCAGGGCACTTCCCCTGTGCTGTCTTGAATAACTTGCATTGGTGGGAGGGGCTGCAGTCAGGCCTGATGTCTACCCCCAGCCCACCGCTGGGGCCACAGTCAGACTGGTGTGTACCTTCTCTTCCTCTCTCCTAGGGGCAGGATTCACTGTGGGGTCGTGTGGCCCATCTGGGCTACTTGCACAGTGCCAGGCTTGTGGTGCTGTGGATCTGGCATATTAGCTGGGGTGGATCGGCAAGGTGCACAGGGGCAGGAGGGGCAGGCTCAGCTCGCTTTTCCTTTTGTGATACGCTTCAGGAGGGGCCCTGCGTCACTGGGAGGGAGTCAGACCTGCCACCAGAGGGATTGATACGCAGAAGCACAGCGTTGGGTGACATAAATTACTTGACAATTTAAAAACACAACTAAAATGTGATCAGCTTTAAAAAAAAAATATATATATATATATATCTGCACACACACACACATATATACATATACATACATATATATACATATACGTATATATACATATATGCATGTATACATATACGTATATATACATACATATATATACATATATATATGTATGTATGTGTGTATATATATACATATATATATATTTTACATAATCTGTACATCCAATGTCGGGCTTGAACTCCAACTATGAGATCAAGAGTTGCATGCACTACTAAGCCAACCAGAAGCTCTAAATGTGATCAGCTTAATTTATGGTTTTATTATTGAATTTTTCTTTAAGTTGAATATTTAAAACATTAATTGCCAAAATTGAAGTTCTACAGAACTAGTAAATGTTGTAAAGCTATTTGTACCATTTATTACTTCTTATAGTCTTTAATATTCTAATTATTATACTATATTTCTTAAATCTATTGACCAAGAAATCTTATCCTTTTTTTCATCTTGGAATAGAGTTTCATGGAATACTAGTTTAGAAAACACTTTTCTAGGAATTTTATACAGAAATGATAATTATTTAATTTCTAAAAGTAAAACATTCATCCATTATTCACATTTCAATTCTTATCAAGTATCATTTAATGCTAAACCATATTGGTTATTATCCAGTAGACCTTATTCAAGATATTGTTTATAGCTTTTTAAAATTTTTCAATATTTGAGTGTAGATAGCAACTGTTATATCATTTTAAAGGGAAAGGGAATATTTGTTTTCTTCTACTGTGCCTTGCTATTGATATTGGTATACAAGATTTTCTACAATTTGTGACATTGGTTTATAATTTTTAAAAAGTTATTTATTTATTTGTTTGTTTGTTTGCTTGATTCCTTGCTTGTTGGTTTTCTCTGTTTTCTTCAAACATGGATTAAGGAAAGTAGGATATTATTAGAGGATTAGAAAATTTCTATTTCAATTTTTTCTTAGTATAATAAAAAATTGAATTTATCTCTAAACTTCTTATGAACCAAATAAAATCCAGGTATTATAGATTGTTTCTGTTATTTTTATTTTAAATATAGAAAGTTTTAAGAATTAATTGGGGTGCCTGGGTGGCGCAGTCGGTTGGGCGTCCGACTTCAGCCAGGTCACGATCTCGCGGTCCGTGAGTTCGAGCCCTGCGTCGGGCTCTGGGCTGATGGCTCGGAGCCTGGAGCCTGTTTCCGATTCTGTGTCTCCCTCTCTCACTGCCCCTCCCCCGTTCATGCTCTGTCTCTCTCTGTCCCAAAAATAAATGAAAAACGTTGAAAAAAAAAAATTAAAAAAAAAAAAAAAAAAGAATTAATATAATGAACACTTGCGTGTCTGTGTCCCACTTAATAAATATAATAAATCTAAAATATTGAATTTCCCTCTTCATTCTTCTCAGATTATTGCCTCTCATTCTGAATTAGATGGCTATTAGTCCCATTTATTTCTTTATATTTTTGCTAAATATGTTTACATCTCTAAAGAATTTATTGTTTTATATGATTAAATGGTAGTATGCCATATGCTTTTTTCTTTAGCAAATTGCCCTTTTGGTTCAACAGTTGTAAGATTAATCACTGTTGATAATTTTAAATTTCATTTATGTATTTTTATTGTATATTGGTCTGGTTTTTGTTTTTTATTATTATTATGATTTTATTTTATTTTATTTTATTTTATTTTATTTTATTTTTAAGTGTATTACAAATTTTGCCCATTCTCCTGTGGATATTTGGACTATTTATGTTAGGGGAGGTCTACCATATTCTTATGAAAGATAATGCAGAGGTAGTGTTCAAAAGTACAAATGCTGCAGATAGACTTCCTGTTTTTATGCCTACCTATGTCACTTACTGTGTAAATTAGTCAGTCTCTCCATGAACCTAGTTTCTTCATGTATTAAATATGACTAGTCATAGTGTCCACATTATAAGGTTATTGTGGGATTTAGGTGAAGAGTGCATAAACTCCATAAAATTATCTGCTATTATTATTTGCTATATCTGGTGAGAATTTTTCTACTATATTGTTGTAGTATATAAACACCTTTTTTTTTTTGCATTTTGTTTGCTTGTTTGTTTTTAGTTTCAGGTTTTTATTTAAATTCCAGTTAGTTAACATACAGTGCAGAATTAGTTTCAGGTATACAGTTTAGTGATTCATCACTTACATACAATACCCAGTGCTCATCACAACCAATGCCCCTCATAATTCCCATTACTGATTTAACCAATCCCCCTGCCACCCTCCCCTCCAGTAACCCTCAGTTTCTTCTCTATAGTTAAGAGTCTGTTTTATGGTTTTCCTCTCTCTTTTTTCCCCACTATGTTCAGCTGTTTGTTCTTAAATTTCACATATCAGTGAAATCTTATGGAATTTGTCTTTCTCTGACTGACTTATTTTGTTTCACAGTATAGTCTGCCTCCATCCCCATCATTGCAAATGGTAGATTTCATTCTTTTTTAGGGCTAATATACCACTGTGTATACATACATGCCTACTTTATTCATTTATCAGTCAATGGACATTTGGGCTCCTTCCATAATTTGGCTTTTGTTGATAATGCTATTGTGAACACTGGGGTGCATGTATCCCTTCAAATCACTATTTTTGTATCCTTTGGGTAAATATGTAGTATTACAATTGATGGATGGTAAGAAGTTCCATTTTTAACAATTTGAGGAACTTTATACTCTTTTCCAGAGTGGCTGTACCAGTTTGCATTTCCACATACAATGTAAGAGGATTCCTTTAATCTTCGCATCCTCACCAATATCTGTTCTTTCATGTGTTGTTAATTTTAGCCATTCTGACAAGTGAGATATGATATCTCATTGTAGTTTTGATTTGTATTTCCCTGATGATTTTGAGTATCTTCATGTTTCTGTTAGCCATATGGATGTCTTCTTTGGAAAAATGTCTATTCATGTCTTCTGCCTGTTTTTTAACCGGGTTATTTGTTTTTTTGGTGTTTTTATAAGTTCTTTATAGATTTTGGATACTAACCCTTTATCAGATATGTCATTTACAAATATCTTTTCCAATTCTAAATGTTGCCTTTTAAGTTCGTTGATTGTTTCTTTCCCTGCACAGAAGTTTATTTGTTTGTTTATTTTGATAAATTCTGAAAGGTTCCTGTTTGCTTTTGTTTCCCTTGCCTCAGGAGATGTATCTAGTAAGAAGTTGTTATGCTGATGTCAAACAGTTTGCTGCCTGTGTTCTCCTCTAGGATTTTGATGGTATCCTGTGTTGCATTTATGCCTTTCATCCATTTTGAATTTATTTTTGTGTTTGGTTTAAGGAAGTAGTCCAGTTTCCTTCTTTTGCATGTTGCTGTCCAGTTTTCCCAAGACCATTTGTTGAAGAGACTGTCTTTTTTCCATTAGAAATTCATCCTGCTTTGTTGAATATTAGTTGACCATATAGGTGTATGTCCATTTATGGGTTTCCTATTCTGTTCTATTGATCTATATGGTGTGTGTGTGTGCGCGTGTGTGTGTGTGTGTGTGTGTGTGTGCCAGTACCATGCTGTCTTTGTTTTTCTTGAATGTTTATTATTTTTGAAGAAGAGAGAGAGACAGAGCGTGAGCAGGGGAGGAGCAGAGAGAAAGGGAGACACAGAATCCAAAGTGGGCTCCAGGCTCTGAGCTGTCAGCACAGAGACTGATGCGGGGCTCGAACTCACAAACCATGAGATCGTGACCTGAGCCTAAGTTGGATGGTTAACTGATTGAACCACCCAGACACCCCTATGCTGTCTTGGTCACTACAGCTTTGTAATATAACCTGAAGTCTGGAATTGTGATGCCTCTAGCTTTGATTTTCTTTTTCAAAATTCCTTTGACTATTCAGGGTCCTTTGTGGTTGCATACAACATTTGGATTGTTGGTTCTAGCTCTGTGAAGAATGTTGGTATTATTTTGATAGGGATTGCATTAAACGTGTGGATTACTTTGGGTAGTATAGACATTTTAACAATATTCATGAGCTTTGAATGTTTTTCCATTTCTTTCTGTTATCTTCAATTTCTTTCATAAGTCTACAGTTTTCAGAGTATAGGTATATCACCTCTTAGGTTATTTTTATTCCTAGGTGTTTTATGGTTTTGGTACTATTGTAAATGGGATCAATTCCTTGAATTGTCTTTCTGCTGCTTCATTGTTGGTGTATAGAAATGCAACAGATTTCTGTGCATTGACTTTGTATCCTGTGACATTACTGATTTCGTGTGTCAGTTCTAGCAACTTTTGTGGTGGAGTCTTTTCAATTTCTACATAGAATATCATGTCATCTGCAAATAGTGAAAGTTTGACTCCTTTCTTGCTAATTTGGATGCCTTATATTTCTTTTTGTTGTCTGATTTCTGAGGTTACAACTTCCAGTACTGTTAAAGAACAATGGTGAGAATGAGCATCCAGTCTTATTTCCAACCATACGGGAAAAGCTATCAGTTTTTCTGTTTGAGATGATATTAGTCATGGATCTTTCACATATGGTCTTTATTATGTTGAGTTATGTTTCCTCTGTCCTTTCTTTGTTGAGAGGTCTAATCAAGGCTGGATGCTATATTTTGTCAAATGTTTTTTTCTGCATCTATTGAGAGTATCATGATTCTTATCCTTTCTTTTATTATTTTGGTGTACCACATTGATTGATTTGCAGATATTGAACCACCCCTGTAGCCGGTGAATAAATGCCTCTTGATCATGGTAAATAATTATTTTAATGTACTGTTGGATTTGATTTGTTAGTATTTTGTTTAGTATTTTTGCATCTATGTTCATCAAGGATATTGGCCTGCAGTACTTTTTTAAAAAAATGTTTATTTTTGACAGAGAGAGAGAGAGACAGACAGCATGAGCAGGAGAGGGGCAGAGAGAGAGGGAGACACAGAATCTGAGCAGGCTTCAGGCTCTGAGCTGTCAGCACAGAGCCTGACACAGGGCTTGAACTCACAGGCCACGAGATCATGACCTTTGCCGACGTCGGATGCTTAACTGACTGAGCCACCCAGGCGCCCCTGTAATACTCTTTTTTAGTGGGGTCTTTGTCTGGTTTTGGAATTAAGATAATACTGACTTCATAGAATGAATTTGAAAATTTTCCTTCCATTTCTATTTTTTTTGCAACAATTTAAGAAAAATAGATTTAAACTCGTCTTTAAATATTGGTAGAAATCCCCTGTGAAGACATCGGGCCCTGGACTTTAGCTTGTTGGGAGATTTTTGATTACTGATTCAATATTTTTGCTGATTATTGGGCTGTTCAAATTTTCTATTTCTTCGTGTTTTTTTCTGGTAGTTTATATCTTTCTAGGAATTTATCCATTTCTTCCAGATTACTCAATTTATTAACATATAATTTTTCATAATATTCTTTTATAATTGTATTTCTGTGGTGTTGGTTGTGATCTCCCCCTTTCTTTAGTGATTTTTATTTGGGTTCTTTCTCCTTTTTTTGGATAAATCTGGCTAGAGTTATCAATTTTATTAATTCTTTCAAAGAGCCAGCTCCTGGTTTCCTTGATCTGTTCTACTGTTTTGCTTTTTTGTTTGTTTCTATACATTTATTTCATCTCTAATCTTTATTATTTCCCTTCTTCTGCTGGCCCTAGGCTTCATTTCTTGTTGCTTTTCTAGCTTCTTTAAGTGTAAGGTTTGGTTGTGTATTTGAGATTTTTCTTGCTTCTTGAAGTGAGCCTATATTGCTATACACTTCCTTCTTATAATTGCTTTTGCTGCATCTTGAAGGTTTTAGACTATCATTTTTTCATTTTCGTTTGTTTCCATGTATTTTTTATTTCTTCTTTAATTTCCTGATTGTCCCATTCATTCTTTAGTAGGATGTTCTTTAACTTCCATGTATTTGTGGTCTCTCCAAATTTTTTCTTATGGTTGACTTGAAGTTTCATAGAGGTGTAGTTGGAAAATATATATGATATGATCTCAGTCTTCTTTTTTTTACTATTTATGCTTGATTTGTGACACAGAATGTGATCTGTTCTGAAGAATGTCCCATGTGCACTTATAAAGAATGTGTATTCTGCTGCTTTAGGATGAAATGTTCTGACTATATCTTTTAAGTCCATCTGGTCCAATGTATCATTCAAAGCCATTGTTTCCTTATTGATTTTTTGCTTAAATGATCTTTACTTGATGTTAGTGGGATATTAAAGTCACCTACTCTTATTCTATTATTATCAATGAGTTCCTTTATGTTTTTATTAATTGTTTCATATATTTGGGTTCTTCTAAGTTGGGGGCATAAATATTTGCAATTGTTAGATCTTTTTTGATAGAAGCCTTTATTATGATACAGTGTCCCTCTTCATCTCTTGCTACAGTCTTTGGCTTAAAATCTAGTTTGTCTGATATAAGTATGGCTACTCTGGCTTTCTTTTGATGTCCATTAGCATGCTAAATTATTCTTCAGCCTCTCACTTCCAATCTGTAGGCGTCTTCAGTTCTAGAATGAGTCTCTGGTAGGCAGCATTTTGTTTTTTTTGTTTTCATTTTTTTATCCATTCCTAAACTCTATGTCTTTTCATTGGAGCACTTATTCCATTTACATTAAGAATAATTATTGATAGATATTAATTTAATGTAATTGTATTATTTTCAAGTAATTGTTTCTGGAGATTTTCTCTGTTACTTTCTAGTTTTTGTTGCTTTTGGTTTTTCTTTCCACTCAAAGAATGCCTATTAATGTTTCCTGCAGGGCTGGTTTAGTAGTCACGAACTCCTTTAGTTTGTGTTTGTCTGGGAAATGCTTCATCTCTCCATCTATTCTGAATGACAGCCTTGCTGGGTAGAATATTCTTGGTTCCAGATTTTTCCCTTTCAGCACGTTGAATATTTTCTGCCACTCCCTTCTTGCCTGCCATGTTTCTGAGGAGGGATCTTTTGCTAACCTTATTTACTTCCCTTGTAAGAAGGGAATTCTTTTGTCTTGTTGCTTTTAGGATTTTTTCTTTACCTCTATATTTTGCAACTTTATGATATGTCTTGGTGTTGACCAGCTTTTGTTGATTTTGATGGGAGTTCTCTGTGCCTCCCAGATTTGGATGTCTGTTTCTTTCCCCAGATTAGGATGTTTTAAGCTATAATTTTCTCATATAAGCCTTCTGCCAACTTTTACTTCTCTTCTGGAACCTATACAATATGAATGTTATTATGTTTTATGGAGTCAATGAGTTTTCTAAGTCTACATTCATGATCCAATATTTTTATTTCCCTCTTTTTTTCAGCTTCATTTCTCCATATTTTTATCTTCTATATCATTTATTCCTTCCTCTCTTACTTCACCCTTGTGGTTATTATATCTAGTCATTTTTGAATCTTGATTATTGTATTTTTGTTTTTGCCTAATTTTTAAGTCTTTTCTCTTTGTGGTAAGATACTCTCCGGAGTCTTCTATGATTTTCTCAAGCCCAGCTATTATCTTTATGATTGTTGATTTAAATTCTGGATCATGCAGGGGTTCCTGGGTGGCTCAGTCAGTTAAGTGTCCAACTTCAGCTCAGGTCATGATCTCACAGTTTGTTAGTTCGAGCCCCACATCAGGCTCTGTGCTGATAGCTCACAGCCTGGAGCCTACTTCAGATTCTGTGTCTTCTCTCTCTCTGCCCCTCCCCAGCACATGTTCTGTCTCTGTCTCTCAAAAATAAATAAACATTAAAAAGTTTTTTTTAAATTCTGGATCATGCATATTACTTATATCTGTTTATATTAGATCCCTGGACATAGCCATTTCTTGTTCTTTCTTTGGAGATGAATTCCTCCATCTTTGCATTTTGTCTAGGTCTCTGTCTTCATCTTTGTGTTATGAAAACCTGTTATATTTCCTGCTCCTGAAAGTAGTGGCTTTATGAAGAAGAGGTCTTTTAGTGTCCAGGGCCTGGCACTTTAGGAGGTGTCTCTGGTGTATGCTATGTGAACTCTGCTGCTGTTTTTTGGCTTTTCTTTCTCTCAGGTCAGTCCAATGCAGTTTCTACTTGCCTGCTGGGGGGAGAGTGGACCTTGGCCAGAGTGGTGAGTTTTTACTAGTTGTACTCTGGTCTGCTTGTTAAGAGACCTAATGCTATTTCCACTAGAGCTGAAGCTTTGTAGAACTCTATAGTCAGTGAACATGTACTTGTTGGGGGTGGGCAGAGGGGTTGTGCTGGTCTTCTGGGGGAAGAACCCACTGCTCTTGTTATCAGGTACAGTTGGCCACAAAAAGCAGCACCTGCACAGTGCAGGGGGTGGAGCTTGGCATAAATGGTTTAGGCTGCCACTGTTGGTGCTGTGCTGTTTACTGAGGTTAGTATATGCTAATGGGTGAGAGAGGTAACTGGCACCAGCAAGCTCCTCAGTCCCAAGAGAGGGAAGCTGGCACCTTTGAGAAGCCCTCTCAGAAGGGCAATATTCCTTGTGTGTCACAGGCATCACTCAGATTGCTGCCTTCAACCTGTCTGGGTCTGGGCCATCTGCCCTCCTGGTAGACCCTTGGGGTCTATCCCACGCAGTCTGGTAGAGTTTTTAAAATCCAAACTTTATGGACCTGTCATGGTGAGGACCTCTGCTGTTGCTCTGGGGGAGGATCTCACCACTCTGGGGTTGCTCAAGTTTGTTCCAGAAGGAAAGTTTCACCAAAGCACCAGAGGTATGGAGTTTGAAGTAAATCACAACAAAAAGCCAGTGTGCAGGTTAGCCACCCTCAGCAGGTGTCTCTGCACATATCCTGAGGTGAAGGCGCGGTAAATGGTACCCACTGGCTCTTTTATCCCTAGAAAGTCAATGCCACCTCTTCTATATATGCTGGGATGCTCCCTGGTGACCCCAGGGTAACCACAGGTCACACTGTGGTCTATTTGCCCTCTTTTTCCATAGGGGCATTGCAGTGCCCTCAGGGTTCCACACCAGCCATGCTATAGACCTCTAAAACTCCAGTCTTTGGGCCCAGCTGGTTGTAAAACTCTTGATAATCAGCCCTTCTCACTTTCCCAGTCAGTGTTTTTGGAAAAGTTTTTCCTTGTCCAATCCCCTCTGTGCTCCTCTCTCCTCCTCCTCCTCCTCCTCCTCCTCCTCCTCTTCCTTCTCTCTCTCTTTCTCTCTCCCTCTCTCCTCTCTCCATGGCCAGGTTTCCCTCCCTCTGCAGCACCCATGATCCATTTCTCCTCCAAACCATGTCTCCACACTTCTTACCTTCCAGGATATGACCTTTTCTCTCCCTCTATTTGTGCAGTTTGTTCTTTCAGTTTCCAGATTGATTTCTTGTGTAGTCAGAATGACTTGATATTCATCTAGCTGTGTTCAAGGGATGAGGCAAACCTAAGGTCCTCCTACTCAACCACTTTAGCTCCTCCCTGAGATTTTATATAAGCATATTTTAAAAGAAGGCTAGGTAATAATCATATTTCCTGTCATAATTTTTATATAGCAAAAAGAATGGATCTTTAAAAATAACACTATAACGTCCCAGAGTCTAAGAAAAGAAAGTTTATATAATGTCAGTAACATGATAGATAACAAAACATATAATAGTACATATACTAGGCTAAATAAATATTGATATAGGTCATGATTCTCATTGCTTAATTACAGATATTTTTATCAACATAAAACTAAAAAGAAAAATTCATTATATGTCATCTCAACAGATTTCTTCTGCCTTTATTATAGAACTCAGTTTATCTTAATCATTTTAATTAGACCTATCTAGCCTTATCTTTTTCTTACCCTCCCTTTATAAAAGTAGCAATTGCAATAGTTACAATTTATTGAGATGTTTACTATGCACCAGATACTATGGGATCCCATTTTATAGATAGAGGATTAAAGAAAACTTAAAATGGTTAAATGACTTAACTAATGTAATCACATAGATTCTAAGAAGAGCCAAGATTTGAATGTAGGATTTCTTTTTCTATTAGGAATTTGTTTTAAAGTCTGTATTCATTAACACTATTTATATATTGATTTTAGTGATTATTTAATTATTTCACTTTATAATCCTCAATTCTAAAGGCCCATTTTCTTTTCCTCACAATTGCTCACTCATTATATCAGGGTAAATTTGGGTAAAGCCCTCTGAATTATAGAAAGTGGAGCCAGTTCTAGAACTTTTAGTTAAATCGCAGCTGCATGTACAATGCTGGCTGGACATCCTTCTCTATACAGTCATACCTGACTATGCAGTAGGTATTTTGGAATCCACAGGCTCCAAGAACTCAATATTTTTTAAAAAAACTAATCTTTACTCCAGACATGCTCATCTTAATGTTATCTTTTATTATTATGGCAAATGAACAATACAAATTGTACAAAGAAAACAGCAATAACTAATATGCTTACCACCCAGACCCAGAAACTAGCCTCTGTTGCCTCAATGGCTTCTAGGCCTTTATTTTGTCTATTTATCTGTCTATTATCTATCTATCTACCTATCTATCTATCTATCTATCTATTTATCTATCTATCTATCATCTGTCAGTCATCATCATCATCATCTTCTTCATCTATGTATCACTTATCTATCTTTGTGGGTACATAAATATTATATACTGTATTCTTCATCTTAACATTAGAGTATTACATGTAAAACTAAACATACCCACCTAATCCCCATCATTTGACTGTCACCATGATTTCAAGTTACATTTTGTCCCTTAAGAGTTAACCATTAATCTTTTTTTCATGTGTGCATTTTATTCCATAGAAATATATGTCATGTGGGGGGCCTGGGTGGCTCAGTTGGTTAAGCGTCCGACTTCAGCTCAGGTCATGATCTCACGGATAGTGGGTTCGAGCCCCGTGTCAAACTCTGTGCTAATAGCTTGGAGCCTTGAACCTGCTGTGGATTCTGTGTCTCCCTCTCTCTGCTCCTCCCCTTCTCTCTCTCTCTCTCTCTCTCTCTCTCCCCCTCTCTCTCAAAACTAAATAAAAACATTTAAAGAATTTAAAAAAGGAAATATATGTCCTGTTTCTGTACAGTTTCAAAATGTACACTAATAATATAACACATTTTATTATTGGTAGAATTGAATTTAACTGTTGATTAATATTTAGGATGGAGCAAGAAGGTATTATGCTAATCAAAATAAGTTAGAGAAAGACATAATACCATATTTCACTTGTATATGTGGAATTTAAGAAACAAAACAGATGAGCAAAAGGAAAAAAGAGAGGCAAATCAGAAAACAGACTCTTAACTACAGAGAACAAACTAACGATTATCAGAGGTGGGTGAGGGGATCGGTTAAATAGGTGATGGGGATTAAATAGGTGGGTGGGAATCACTTGTTGTGGTGAGCACCCGGTGTTATATTGAACTGTTCAATCACTATATTGTACACCTGAAACTAATATTACACTGTATGTTAACTAACTGGAATTTAAATAAAACTTTAAAAAGAGAGACAGCAGGAAAATAACAGAATTGAAACAAGAACTTATTCTCAATAACTGCTTTAAACATAAATGGACTAAAATATACAGTCAAAAAGCAGAGACTGGATGAATGGATTTTTAAAAATCCATCAATATGCTGCCTACAAGAGACTCACTTTAGCTTTAAGGATACTCATCAGCCCAAAGTAAATTGATGGAAAACTCCACACAAATGTCAAGCAGAAGAAATCAGAACAGGAGTGGCTACATTTATAGACTTTCAGTTGAAATTGGTCCAAATAGACAAAGAAGGTCAGTGAATAGTGAGAAAGGGGTAATTTTAGAAAGAAGATATAATAATAATTATACATGTACATACCTTTATACTAAAGCAGATATGAAGAAAAATTTTATAGGGAGAAATACATAGAGATACAATACAGTAAGGGGCTTCAATACCTTACTTCCGACATTGGATAGATACAGAAAATAAGGACTTAAATAACACTGTAAACCAAATATACCTAACAGATATATACAGAACATTACATATAAAAGCAACAGAATACACATTATTCTTTTTTTTAAAGGGTGTAAATTATTTATTTATTTATTTTTCAATATATGAAATTTATTGTCCCAAAAGGTGCCCTCCTCGAAACCCATCACCGACCCGACCCTCCCTCCCACTCCCCATCAACACTCAGTTTGTTCTCAGTTTTTAAGAGTCTCTTATGCTTTGGCTCTCTCCCACTCTAACCTCTTTTTTTTCCTTCCCCTCCCCCATGGGTTTCTGTTAAGTTTCTCAGGATCCACATAAGAGTGAAAACATATGGTATCTGTCTTTCTCTATATGGCTTATTTCACTTAGCATCACACTCTCCAGTTCCATCCACGTTGCTACAAAGGGTCAGATTTCATTCTTTCTCATTGCCACGTAGTACTCCATTGTGTATATAAACCACAATTTCTTTATCCATTCATCAGTTGATGGACATTTAGGCTCTTTCCATAATTTGGCTATTGTTGAGAGTGCTGCTATAAACATTGGGGTACAAGTGCCCCTATGCATCAGTACTCCTGTATCCCTGGGGTAAATTCCTAGCAGTGCTATTGCTGGGTCATAGGGTAGGTCTATTTTTAATTTTCTGAGGAACCTCCACACTGTTTTCCAGAATGGCTGCACCAATTTGCATTCCCACCAACAGTGCAAGAGGGTTCCTGTTTCTCCACATCCTCGGCAGCATCTATAGTCTCCTGATTTGTTCATTTTGACCACTCTGACTGGCGCAGAATACACATTATTCTTAAGAACACAGGAAACATTCTTCAGGATAGATCATATGTTGGGCTACAAATTTAAGAAATCATATTAAATATTTTTAATGACCAGAATAGTATGAAGATAACAATCAATAATGGAAAAAGTGGAAAATTTTACAAGTATATGAAAATTAGGCAGCACACTCCTGCACAACCAATCAAGAGGTAAATCAGAAAGCATCTTGAGACCAATAAAAATGAAAAACAACATACAAAAACTTATGAGTTGTAGATATTTACATTAAGAGAAAAGAAAGATCTGAAATGAATAATCTAACTTTATTCTACAAGGAATTAGTAAAAGAAGAAGCCCCAAATTTTTTTGAAGCCCCAAATTAGCAGATATTTGAAGCCCCAAATTAGCAGAAGGAAGAAAATAATAAAAATGATAGCTGAAATAAATGAAACAGAAACTGGAAAGACAATAAAAACAAATCAATAAAACAAAGAATTGGATTTTTTAAAACATAAACTAAATTTACAAACTTTTAGCTGGACAACCAAGAAAAAAAGGAAGGACTCATCTAACTATGATGAGTCTTATGAGTTTTATGACTGAAAAAGGAAACATTAGATCAGTAAAATATAGAATACTGGTTATTAATCCCAAGGGTATAGGGTACTGTTCACCAGTTACTAAACCCAGAGAAGAACTGCAAACACTTTTTTCCATGTCATTTGACATGAGAGTTGCTAATGAAAACACAATGCAGTCAAGCACTGAATGGAACAACACTTTACGTACATAGAGAGACTAAGCAAGATTAGCTTCAGTAGTGCAGCTTAGTGTTCCATGGTCAGTGAGTCTTTTCCAGTGGCTGATGGCAAGCAGTTTTCCTATGTACATTCCTCCTGTGCCACAGTAGAAGGAACAGTCCCATCTGGGCAGAGGACAGATAAAACACTGGAGTTGTCCAGGTTCCATATGACCCACAATCTCCAAAGACATATTAATCATTCATTGAGTGCAGAAAAAAGGAAAGATAATTTTCACACAGTGTGGTAAGCCTGGCACAGTTTGTATGGGTACTATCTCTCTTGGTAAGAAATGTCCCAAACCCAAGACTCATTCTTTTTTTGTTAATATGTATATTTTTAATTCAGTTATAATTATCATACAGCATTTTATTAGTTTTAGGTGTACAATAAAATAGTTCAACAATTCTATGCATTATTCACTGTTCATCACAATTAGTATACTCTTAATCCTCTTCAACTATTTCACCCATCCACCCACCCCTCCCCAAGGCAGCCACAAGTTTGTTCTCTATGTTTAAGAATCTAGTTTTTATTTATCTCTTTTTTCTTTGCTTGCATGTTTTGTTTCTTAAAATCCACATATGAGTGAAATAATATGGTATTTGTCTTTGACTGACATATTTCACTTAGCAATAACCTCTAGATCCATCCATATTGTTTCAAATGGCAAGATTTCATTCTTTTTATAGCTGAACAATATTCCATTGTGTGTGTGTGTGTGTGTGTGTGTGCGCGCGCATGCGTGAGTGCCATCTCTTTATCCATTCATCATTTGATGCACACTTGGGTTACTTCCATATTTTGGATATTTCAAATAATACTACAATAAACATAGGGGTGCAAATAAGCCCAATAGTGGAATTATTGGATTTTTAATTTTTTGAGGAACTTCCAAATTGTTTTGTATGGTGACTGCACCAACTTGTATACCTACCAACAGTGAACAAGGGTTCCTTTTTCTCCACATCCTCACTACCACGTTTTGTTTCTTGTATAGTTGACTTAAGCCATTGTGACAGATGTGAGATGATATCTCATTGTGGCTTTGATTTACAATTCCCTAATGATTAGTGATGTTGAGCATCTATTCATGTGTCTGTTGGCCATCTGTATGTCTTCTTTGGAAAAATATTTGTTCATGTTCCGAGCCCACTTTTAATTGGATTATTTGTTTTCTTGGTATTGAGTTGTATAAATACTTTATATATTTTGGATATTGACACTGTATCAGATATAACATTTGCAAATATCTTCTCCAAATCAGTAGAGTGACTTTTTGTTTTGTTGATGATTTCCTTTGTTGTAAAAAGTTGTTATTTGTTATAGTCCAACAGCTTAAATTTGCTTTTCTTTCCCTTGTCTGAGGAGATATATCTAAAAAAAATGTTTCTATGGCTAATGTCAAAGAGATTACTGCCTGTTTTCTTCTAGGAATTTTACAGTTTCAGGTCTACATTTAGGTCTCGAATCTATTTTGGGTGTATTGTGTATGGTGAGAGAGAGTAGTCCAAATTCTCTCTTTTGCATGTAGCTGTTTGGGTTTTCCAGCACCATTTGTTGAAGACATTCTTTCTGCCCATTGGATATTCTTGCTTCTGTTGTCATAGGCTAATTGATCATAAAAGAGTGGGTTTACTTCTGGACTTTTTATTCTGTTCTAGAGATCCATGTGTCTATTTTTGAGCCAATATTATACTGTCTTGATTACTACAGATTTGTAGTGTATCTTGAAATCTGGGATTGTGATACCTCCAGCTTTGTTTTATTTTTCAAGATTGCTTTGATATTCTCTCTTTTGTGGTTCCATACAAATTTTAAGATACTTTCTCCTAGTCCTGTGAAAATGCTATTTATATTTTGATAGGGATTGCATTGAATTGGTTGATTACTTTGCATGGTATGGACATTTAAATTAACATTATTAGTTCTCCCAATTTGAGTGGAACATCATTACTTGTGTCGTCTTCAGTTACTTTTATCAATGTTTTATGGTTTTTGTAGTGAAGGTATTTTACCTTCTTGGCTAAGTTTATTCCTAGGAATTTTATTCCTTTTGTTGGTGCAATTGAAAATGGGTTGTTTTGTTTTTTAAGTTTTTATTCAAATTCCACTTAGTTAACTTACGGTGCAAGCTTCAGGTAAACTTAGTTTCAGGTAAACAATGTAGTGATTTAAGAAACAACACAGATGGACAGAGTATAGGAATAAACCTAACCAGAGGTAAAAGATCTATACTCTGAAAATGATAAAACACTAATGAAAGAAATTGAAGATGACACAAATAAATGGAAAAACAACCCATCTCATTTACTGGAAGAACAAATATTTTTAAAATGTATTTATTTCCCAAAATAAATCTAAAATATACATTTAATGCAATCCTTATCAAAATACCACCAACATTTTTCACAGAGCTATAACAAACAATTCTAAAATTTGTATAGAACCACAAAAGACTCCAGATAGCCAAAACAATTTGGTAAAACAAAAGCAAAAATGGAGGAATCACAACTCCAGGCTTCAAGTTATATTGATCAAAGCAGTATGATAATGGCACAAAAACAAACACATAGATCAAAAGAACAGAATAGAAAACCCAGAAATGAACCCACAACTATATAGTTAATTGATTTTTGACAAACAAGGAAATAATATCCAATGGAAAAAAGTTCATGTACTTTTTTTTCTTTTTTTATTTTCTGTTTGATCCATTAGTATTTTAGTAGCTTGTTGTTTAATCTGCATGTATTTTTGATCTTGCCAGATTTTTTTCTTGTGATTGACTTCTAGTTTCATAATGTTGTGGTCAGAAAAGGTGCATGGTATGACTTCAAAGGTTTTGTATTTTATTCAGGCCTGTTTTGTGACCTAATATGTGATCTATTCTGGAGAACGTTCCATGTGCAATTGAAAAGAATTCAAAGCCATTGCTTTTTGTTGATTTTATGTTTAGATGATTTGTCCTGTGATGTAAATGAGGTGTTAAACTCCCCTCCTATTATTGCAATAGTTTGTTATTATTTTATGTGGTTCAGTGTTCCCATGCTTGGTACATAAATATTCACAATGTTAGATCTTCTTGTTGTATTGTGTAGTGCCCTTCTTTGTTTCTTGTTACAGTCTTTGTTTTAAAGTCTAATTTGTCTAATAGAAGTATTGCTACTCTTTTTGATATCCATTTGTGTGGTAGATGTTTCTCCATCCCCTTTCCTTCAATGTACAGGTGTCTTTAGGTCTAAAATGAGTCTCTTGTAGGCAGCATGTAGTTGGTCTTGATTTTAATCTACTCTTACACCCTATGTCTTTTGATTGCAGCATTTAACCCATTTACATTAAAAGTAATTACTAATATATATGTGTTTATTGTGATTTCGTTAGTTGTTTTGTCATCATTTCTGGATATTTTCTCTGATCCTTTCTTGTTTTGTCACTCTTAGTCTTTCCTTTCCTATCAAAGAGTCCCCTTTAATATTTCCGGAGGGCTGCTTTATTGCTCACAAACATCTTTAGTTTTTGTTTGTCTGGGAAACTCTTTACCTCTCCTTCTATTCTGAATTGTAGACTTGCTGGTGGAATATTATTGGCAGCAGATTTTTCCCATTCAGCACTTTGAATATATCATGTCACTCCCTTCTGTCTTGCCAAGTTTCTGTTGAGAAATCTACAGCTAGCTTTATGGGTCTTCCCTTGTACGTTAAGGATTTCTTTTGTATTGCTGCGTTTAAGGTTTTTTTCTTTATCACTATATTTTGCAAATTTAATTACAATATGTCTTGGTGTTGGCCTCTTTTGTTGCTTTTGATGGGAGTTCTCTGTGTCTCCTGGATCTGGATATCTGTTTCCTTCCCAAGATTAGGGAAGTTTTCAGCTATTATTTCTTCAAATAAATTTTCTGCCCCCTCTTCTTGCTCTTCTTTGGGAACTCCTATTATACAAATGTTATTATGTTTGATGGAGTCTCTGAATTTCCTAAGTCTATACTTATGTTGCATAATTCTTCTTTCTCTTTTCAGTTCAACTTCATTAGTTTCTAATAGTTTGTCTTCTGTTGTTAATAATTCATTCCTCTGCCTCAAGCATGTTTCTAATTTGCTTATTGCAGTCTTAATCTTGAATGATTTTTTTTTACCTCTTTTATCTCTGTGGTATGGGTCTTATTCATGTCTTCCTTTCTCAAGCCTAGTGAGTATCCTTATGCTTTTTGCTTTAAATTCTCCATTAGGAATGTTACTTCTATATGTTTTGCTTAGATCTCTGGCCATGGCTGTATTTTGCTCTTGCATTTGGGATGAATACCTCCATCCTGGCACTTTGTCTCAGTCTCTGCCCTGTTCTGTTTGTTAGAAAAGCCAGTTATGTCTACTACTTCTGACATTATGAATAAGAGGTCATGTATTGCCCAGGGCCTGTCACTTCTGGAAATGTCCCTACTGTGTGTTGTGTGTACTTTGCTGTTGTGTTTTGGTTGCTCTGTTTGTCATCTGAAGAGACTCTCCTTGCCTGCTGTGGGCAGTGTTTGGTCCTTTGCCTGAATGTAGTGCGTTTTAACTAGGTGTGCTTGGTCTGTTTGTGAAATGAGGCCTGACGCCACCAGAACTGAAAGCCTGAAGGCCAGACACTCTACCAGAACTGAAAGCCTACAGAACCCTCTGGTTGGGAGACATGGTATGGGCAGAGATTTGTACTGGTTTCTGGGGGAGGGACCCACCACACTGTCTAAGGCAAGTTCAACTGAGAACGGCAGTCCCACCAGCATAGGGCTTGGTGTATAAAGTTAGGCAGCCAGTGTCAATGCTGTGCTGCTTCCCACAGGTATGCTGAGGGAAGGAAATTGGGAAATTGTGCCAGCCAATTCCTTTGTTCCTGGAGAGGTGTCACCGTGAGTGCTGCCTCTCACTGACACACTCTGAGAAAAGCAAATAATCTCTCTCCTCTGGGCCCCAGGTGTTCTTCTGATCACTGTTTCCAAGTTGTCTGCCTCCAGGTTGTTTCCCTGCCTTCTCTCCAGGAGCAGTGCAGCGTCCTCTGAGCTCTTTGCCGGCAAAGCCCACTGACCTTTAAAACTCTAGGCTCTAAGGACACCTGGTGGCTAAGTCGGTTAAGTGTGTTTGAATTTGGCTCAGGTCACCATCTCACAGTTCATGAGTCTGAGCCCTGTTTTGGGTTCTCTGCTATCAGCTGGCAGCCTACTTAGGATCCTCTGTTCCGCTCTCTATGTCCCTCTACCACTGGTTCTCACTCTCTCTCTCTTTCAAAAATAAATAAATATTAAAAAAAAAAAAAAAAACTTTCCAGGCTTTAAGTACACTGATTGCAATAACTCACAAAATTCAGCCCCTCTAATTTTCCAAGCCAGTGGATTTGGGAAAACATTCTCCTTGTGCAATCTCATGTGTTTCCTCTCTCTCTCAACCTTCTCTGTAACCACAGCTCCCTCCCGTCTGCAACACCCATAATTCATTTCTCCCCTAAACCAATTCTGCATACTTCCTACCTTCTTTTATATGGGCTTTTTCTTCCCTCTTGTGAATTTGTTCTGTAAATCTTCAGGTTGATTTCTGGAATATTTAGGATGTTTGGTAGTTATTTAAGTTGTATTTATGGGAAGAAGTGAGCCCAGGGTCCTCCTACTCAGCTGTCATCTTTCCTTAAAACCCAGAAGAATTAATATTGTTAAAATACCCATACAACCCAAAGCCATCTATAGATTTAATGTGGTCACTATGAATGGCAATTCCACAGCAATAGAAAATATATCATAAAAATTGTGTGAGAAAGAAAGAAAGAAAGAAAGAAATCTACAAATAGCCAAAGCTATCTTAAGAAAGAAGAACAAATTTCCAGGCATCAGTCTTCCTGATTTTAAACTATATACTACAAAATTATTGTAATCAAAACTGGCATAAAACACAGCCACATAGACAAATGTAATGGAACCAAGAGTTCAGAAATAAACCTATGCCAGATACAGTCAACTAATATTATGCAAGGAAGCCAAGAATACTCAATGAGGAAATAAATTGTGTTGAAAAACATGAATATCCACATGAAAAAGAATAAAATTGATCCCTTATATACAAAAATCAACATAAAATGGATTAAAGAATAAACTGTGACAGTTTAGAAGAATCTCCTAGAAGACAGGGAAAAAGCTCTTTGATATTGATTTTGGCAATGACTTTTTAGGTAAGATACCCAAAGCACAAGCAACAAAAGCAAGTAGGACTAACCAAACTTAAAATCTGCACAGCAAAAGAAACAATCAGCAAAATGAAAAGGAAACCTGAAGAATAGGAAAAAATATTTATAAACCTCATATTGTATAAGAGGTCAATATCTAAAATATATCATATAACTCAATAGCATTAACACTAATCCAATTAAAACTGGGTAGAGGACCTGAATGTATACATTTTTCCAAAGAAAACATTCAAATCACAAGCAGGTAGGTGAAAAGATACTGAATGTAACTAATTGTCAAGGAAATACTTATCAAAATCACAATAAGATATTATCTCACACCTGTTAGAATGGTTATTATTAAGGAGATAAAAAATAACAAGCGCTGGTGAGGATGTGGAGAAAAGGGAACCTGTATGCACCTTTGGTGAGAATGTAAATTGATACTTCCAATGGAAAACAATATGGAGGTTACTAAAAAATAAATAAATAAAATAAAATAAATAGAATTATTGTGTGATTGAGCATTCTAACTTCTAGGTATGTATCTGAAGAAAATGAAATCAGAACCCTAAAGAGATATCTGCACTCCCATGTTCATTGCAGCATTATTCACCTTAGCCAAGATAAGGAAAAAATCTATGTATCTTTTTGGCAAATAAATGGATAAAGGAAATGTGGTAAATATATAAAGTGGAATATTATTCAGCCATAAAAAAGAAAATTTTCTTTGAAACAACATGGATAGACCTTGAAACTATTATGCTAAGTGAAATAAGTCAAACAGGAATGTCAAGTACTGTATTATCCCATTTATATATGTCATCACAAAGTGCTAACTCATGGAACCATAGAGTATAATAGTGGTTGCCAGGGGCCTGAGAGTAGGAGAAATGGGGAAATGTTGGTCAAAGATTACAAACTTCAATTTATAAGATTAATAAGTTCTTGCGATGTAATATACAGCATGGTGACTATAGGTAACCATACTCTATACTGGAAAATTCCTAAGAAAGTACATCTTAAATGTTGTCACTATAAATGTAATATATTTTATTTATGTTATATATTTTATATATTAAAGACTAAACAGTGTATATTTATATATACTTATTACATATACTTGTTTATATATGTGCTAATATATGTATCTATTTTATGCATATATGTAAGGTGGTAGACATGTTAACATTGTGGTATTCAGTTTGCAATATATAAGTTTAATATAATTATTAAACTGTAAACCTTAAACTTATACAATTTTATATGGCAATTATATCTCTATAAATTTGGGGAAATTTAAAAAGGAATGTATGTTTAAGTTTTGTAAGTTATATTTACCTTAAGATAATCTTCCATCATTTCTCTTGAGAACCATTATTATAATAACTATATTATAGATGACTTAGCTTGTATTTTGGGAATAAACCCTACTAGATGATGCCATGCTTTTTTCTTTAATAATTCTCAATTCTATTTCCTTACTTATTAATTTAAGATTTTTGCATTTTTATTCTAAATCAGTACTGTTAATGTGGCCGCCACTAGCCACATATGAATATTGAGCACTTTAAATGCAGGTAGTCTGAATTGAGATATACTATAAGTGTATCACACATACAAGTATTTGAAGACCTAGTATGAAATTACTATAAATTAATTTATATTATATATATTTTTTTCTGTGTAGTATTTTTATATCCCTATGCCAATTATGTCTGTCAATGTTAATACCCTTGCAGTGACTATTTTGACTTTGTAAAAATAAATTCTCTTTTTATGTGCTATGGCATAGGATGTAATATAAAGAATCCCACACATTAAAATATGTGGGCCTGTAACTTTTGAAAAGGTTAGCTTAATTGTGAATTTTAATTTTTAATTGTTCTTTCCACTTTTTCTGGTATATTTTGCTCATTGGTATTGTTTTTGAAAGTGCTGATTTCCTCAAGATTTTAAATCTTATTTTCCTGTTACTAGATGATAGATATACTGGTAGGTAAATAATGATGTTTAACAAAGAAATATAACCTAGTTATTGGCTCTTAAATCCCACCCATATGTTAGAATTAATTCTTTTCTAAAATTAGGTAATTCTTTTGTGACAATAGCTGATGATTTCCTTTGTCCTACAAACATGCATAAAACTTTTTTATTACTTGAAAATATTTTACAATCTTGGAATCCCTTGCAAATATCTACATTTCTGGATTCCCTTGAGAATGTTGATGACCCAGGAACACCAGGCCTGCATTTGTAACAGTCAATTAGAGTAATAGCTTTTTATTTTTAATAAATGTATACTCTCCATTTCACTTCTGTTATTCATGCCACTCCAAATATCACCAGGTCATTTCACTCACATTGCATGCTTAGTCCTGGTAGACCTTTGAGTCTACTATCTAGAGACTAGGTTTTGGATTCTAAAAGAACAAAATTCATTTCAAGATTTTGCACTTGAGAATATGAACTTCCAAAATATTCGTAATCTTTCTCAGCTCTACTTCCCTTATCTATTAGATGGGAATGAAATACCTACTTCCTAGAATTATTGTGAGGATTAAAAGAGATGATATTTAAAAAATGTTTAGTATATTATCTGACATATGGTAACTATTTGATAAAGTTTTAAAAATTATTAGACATGTTTGTATTCAATTGGATAATGTATGTTAAATTGTGAAGTAAATAAGGTTAAGGGGTGTACTTGTGATGAGCACAGAGTGTTGTATGTAAGTGTTAAATCACTGAATTGTACACCTGAAGCTAATATTAACTAACTGGAATTTAAATAAAAACAAAACAAAAAAATAAGGCTAGAGACACCTCAGATGGCTCAGTTAAGGGTCCAGCTCTTAATTTCAGCTCAGGTAATAATCTCAGGCTCATGAGATAGAGCCCCAAATCAGGCTCTGCACTGACAGCACAGACCCTGCTTGGGATTCTCTCTCTCTCTCTCTCTCTCTCTTTGCCCTTCCCCTGCTCATGCTAAAAATAAATAAACAAACAAACAAATGAACGAACTTAAAAAATAAGGCTGAATAACTATATGGTAAAATATTTCTAATTGATTTTATGTGCTATAATTTTACTGTAAATAAAATTTTAGTTTTAAATCAACTAATTTGGCAATCTGTTATTATTCCAGTCAAAAATGAAGTAGCCTCAGAACTTCCAGATATGGCAGATATTCCAGCAATTAATCCATCAATTAGTGATCTAATACTTCAATTAGATTTAAACAAAGTAATAGGTAAGTAGAAATTTATGATGTTTGGGCAAGTAAAACACAGTCTAAGACTTAAAGTATTTCAGCTCTAGTTCTGTTGTTAAAAGAAGATAAGAAATTCAAATGTAGGGCAGCCTTTCTCAATTTAAAAATAATTTTATTCTAATCAATCAATCTATATATCAATTAATATTCAGCTTTAAGTGAGTTAATTATGTGCTCATTAATCCACCAAACAAGCTTTCATTAGGTAATGCTTAATAGTTTTCCTTTCCTGTTTATAAAACAAAAATATATAGGATTCTCCCTAGATTGTGAATTTTTATAACAAACTTGATGTTATATGATCAGTTTCTTAGAGAACATAATTTTGATTTCTTATATCATTTGTAATAACAAGATGGAATAAGAAAAATGGTACTTTCACAAGATAGGCAATATAGCTGCTTTTTGATCTACTTATCACAAAGTTTGGACTTTTTTTTTTTTTTGAAGTTGAGTCTTTTCATTTATTTATAGTCCTTCTGTATTTTTTATTATTATTTACTTTATTTATTTTTAATTTACATCCAAGTTAGTTAGCATATAGTGCAATGATTTCAGGAGTAGATTCCTGCTGGAGTCCAGCTCCAGCAGGTCCAGGGGTTCCCGAAGGATGAACAGCGTCGGCGAAAAAGTGAAAATAAAACAAAACTAAAACAAAAATAAAAATAAAAAACTAAAATAAAAAACTTAAATAAAAATGGACATAAACAACAGCAGCGTGTTGAACTGGCCGATTTATTGCAGTAAACGTGGCATTATATATACTAGTGATTTTCTTGTAACATACGTCATCTATGTTTTTCTAACATTACCCAATTCTAAAATTGTTCCTTTGTATAATCACCCAAAAAGGAACACCATGATTGTTTTGTCATAACGTTACCTCCTGCCCTTTGCTTATTGATTAATTTCTTTTATTGTTTTTATTATGTATCTATGGTTATCTATAATTTATAAAGTATTTGCTTTGCTGTTTTCACGAAAGATCATTTATCTCTCAACACCTCAAGTGGAACAGTTACAAGGACATGACCTCTTAGTTGTTTCCCTGAACCATTTGTGGTTTTGAAGAACAAAAGTGTTCGCCTGGGTCCGAGGTGTCAGAAAGGGGGCCAAGAGGGCCTTAGAAACCCACGCCTTATACATTCTCAGAGAGACAGTGCACCTAGCAACCAATGAACCATTCTGTACTTTAACCGACTAGGTTCAATCATCATCTGGAATGCCTCCTGGGGGCCAAGTGGGCCTAGGGGTTAGAGTGACCTGTGTCCATAGATACACTCCTTAGTTACGGAGTGGGGCTTTCAAATCCATATGTCTCTCTTATACAGGCCCTTTTCGCTGGCAAAGGTATGAGGCGTCCATCCATAGGGGATGGTAAGGGCTAAACGCAAGGCCACACAATTTCTTACGGAACCTTATTTTCTTTCCTACTGGTTCTTTTCCCAGAGGGCCTGTCAAGGGCAATTCTCCAACAGACAATACCCCGGGTAGTTTTAAGGCCAAACTACCTAAAAGCAGGAGTACAAGAAGCTTCACTGTCGGTGGGCCACCTTGCAGTCACCAATCCGTCCACAGCCCGGGCTTTGCCACTCAAGTGGGGATAGCTCAGCTTCCAGCAGATTCCTTAATGTCCCTTTCCCATTTAGCCCATCTCCCCCTCCCACAATCCCTCCAGCAATCTTCTGTTCCCTATAGTTAAGAGTCTCTTATGTTTTGTCCCCCTCCTCGTTTTTATATTATTTTTGCTTCCCTTCCCTTATGTTTATCTGTTTTGTACCTTAAATTCCTCATATGAGTTAAGTCATATGATATTTGTCTTTCTCTGACTGACTAATTTCATTAGCATAGTACCTTTTAGTTCCATCCATATAGTTGCAAATGGCAAGATTTTATTCTTTTTGATTGCTAACTAATATTACATTGTATATATACTACATCTTCTTTATCCATTTATCCATCAATGGACATTTGGGCTCTTTCCATACTTTGGCTGTTGTCAATAGACCTGCAATAAATATTTGGGTGCATGTGCCCCTTTGAATTAGAATTTTTGCATAAAATAAAAATCCCAAAAGAGACCACAGGCAATAATATCTGTGACAGCTGTTGTAGCACATTTTTTTTCTAGATGTGTCTCCTGAGGCAAGGGAAACAAAAGCAAAAATGAACTATTGGGACCTTATCAAGATAAAAACTTCTGCACAGTGAAGGAAACAATCACCAAAACTAAAAGGAACTGACAGAATGGGAGAAGATATTTGCAAATGACATCAGATAAAGGGTTAGTATCCAAAATATATAAAGAACTTATTAAACTCAACACCCAAAAAACAAATAATCCAGTGAAGAAATGGGCAAAAGGCATGAATAGGCATTTTTCCAAAGAAGACATCCAGATGGCTAACAGACACAAGAAAAGATGCTCAACATCAATCATCATCAGAGATATACAAATCAAAATCATGATGAGATACCACCTCACACCTGCCAGAATGGCTGAAATTAACAATACAGGAAACAACAGATATTGGCAAAGATGTGGAGAAAGGGGAACCCTCTTACACTGTTGGTGGCAATAGAAACTAGAGCAGCCACTTTGGAAAACAGTACCTGGGTTCCTTGAAAGGTAAAAAATAGATCTACTCTATGACCTAGGAATTGTATTACTTGGTATTTACCCAAAGGATACAACAGTACTGATTTGAAGGGAAACACATACCCCAATGTTTATAGCAGCATTATCAACAATAGCCAAACTATGGAAAAAGCTCAAATGTCTGTTGACTGATAAATGGATAAAGAATGTGTTGTGTGTATGTATGTGTGTGTACTTTGTGTGGATGAAACTAGAATGTATTATGCAAAGTAAAATAAGTCAGAGAAAGACAGATACCAAATTATTTCATTCATATGTTGAATTTAGGAAACAAACAGATGAACAAATGGGAAGGAGACGGAAAAGAGAGAGAAACAAACCATAAGAGACTGTTAATAGAGAACAAACTGAGGGTTGATTGAGGGAGGTAGGAGGGCTGGGCTAAATGGGTGATGGGTGTTGAGGAATGTACTTGTTATGATGAGCACTGGGAGTTATATGTAAGTGATGAATCACTAAATTCTACTCCTGAAACAAATATTTGAAAATAAAAGAAATACCAATGGCATTTTTTACAAAAATGTTTAAAAACTACACTAAAATTTTCATAGACCACAAAAGACTGCAAATAGCTAAAGAAATCTTGAGCATGACGGGCAAGGCTAGAGACATCACATAGTCTGATTTCAAACTATATTACAAAGATACAGTAATCAGGACAATATGTTGTTGACATAAAAATAGGTAAATAATTCCATGGAACAGAATACAGAGCACAGAAATAAACCCACTTACATATGGTCAACTGATTTTTTGACAGATACCAAAAATATACAATGGGAAAAGCATAGTTTATTTAATGCTGTTGGGAAAACTGGGTAACTTTATGCAAAAGAATGATCACCTATTTTCATAATACACAAAATCAATTCAAATGGATTAAGGACTTAAATCCTAAAACAATAATACTCATAGAAGAAAACACAGGGGGATATCTTGATGTTGCTCTAAGCAATAATTTTGGATTTGACATCAAAAGCACAAGCACAAAAGAAAAAAGTAGGACTACATCAAACTAAAACACTTTTGTATAGCAAAAGAAACAATCACAAAATGAAGAGGCAATCTACAGAACAGGAGAAAGTATTTGTAAACTACATATCTGATAAGAGGTTAATATCCAAAATATATAATGAACTTCTACAACTCAATGGAAAAATCACCAATAATTCATTCACAATCACAATAACTTAAGTATCTGAACAGGTATTTTTCCAAAGAAGACATATAGATGCCCAAGAGATGCATGAAAATATGCTCAACATCATTAATCTTCAGGGAAATGCAAATCAAAACCACAATGAAGTATCAGCTCACACTTCTTGGAATGGCTATGATCAGAAGACATGGGATAACAAGTATTGGTGAGAATGTGAAGAAAATATAACTCTTGTACACTGTTGATTATAATATAAATTTGTGCAGCTATTATGGAAAATATTAGTTTCTTTTTCTTTTAATGTTTATTTATTAAATAATAATAAATTTTTTATTTTTATTTTTATTATTTATTTTATTTATTATTTTTATTTTATTTTATTTTTCTTTTTTCTTTAATATTTTATTATTATTTAATAAATATATGGAGGTTTTAAAAAAATTAAAAATAGAACTACCATATGGTTTAGCAGTCACACACCTGGATTTATATCTGAAGAAAAGGAAATCATTATCTCAAAGGAACATTTGTACACCCATATTTATAGTGGCATTATTTACATTAGCCAAAATGGAAATAACCTAACTGCTCACCATCCATTGATGACTGATGGATAATAGATAACGAATAATGAATATATATGTAGATATCTATGTGTATGTGTACACAAACATGTATGTATATACATATATATCTATATCTAACATATATATGCATATATATATATATATATATATATATATATATAATTTTGCCATAAAAATGAAGGAAATACTGCCTCTTGAAAACATGAGGATAAACCTGGAGAGTGATTGGTCAAAGGGTTCAAACTTTTAGTTATTAGGTAAGTAAATTCTGAGGATTATATCTAATAATAATACTCTATTGCTTATGTGATATTTGATAAACACTCTCACTAAAAAGGAAGGGAGGGAAGGAGGGACAGAGGGAGAAGAAAAGAAAGAAAGAAAGAAAGAAAGAAAGAAAGAAAGAAAGAAAGAAAGAAAGAAAAAGAGGAGGGAGGGGAGGAAGGAAGGGAAATTCACTATGTGAAGTCATGGATGTGTTAACTTGATTGTGACAACCATTTTACAATGTGTACAAATATCAAATCGTTGTGCTGTGTACTTTAAATATATTATAATTTTATTTGTTAATTACACTTCAATTAAGGTGGAAAAAATGGATATGTCATAAAGGCATGGAGAAAAATATGCATGAATAGCTGTATTAGAATCAGAAAAAGCAGACTTAAAAAAAGAAAAAGAGTTCAAGGAAAGAAAAATTACCAGGGATAAATAGAAGTGTTAAGTAATAATAAAAGAACAAATTCTCCAAGAATATATAATATTCCTTAATGTGTGTATGCCTTAACTCATATGTGCCAAAATACATAGGCAAAAACTGGACTATAGATAAAACTATAAGGAGAAATAAACACATCCGTTATTATACTTGCAGACTTCACCCTTCTATCAGAAATGACTATAACCAGCAGGCAAAAAAATCAATAATAACATAGGTGAACTCAACAACACCATCAATCAACTGCATCTAATCGATATCTATCTGAATACCCCATCCACAATAGCAGAATACGCATTGCTTTCAAACTCACAAGCTATATTCACAAAGATGGACCACATTTTAAGATAGAAATAGTGTGTTAAAAATTTGTCTAAAATAGAAATCACACAAATCATGCTCTCAGCCCTTAATGAAATTAAATGAGAAATCAGTGACACATGTAGATGGAAAATCTCAAAATATTTGAAGATGAAACAATATGCCTCTAAAGTGCATGTTCAAAGAAGAAGTGTCAAAATAAATTTAAAAAATTTGAACTAAGTGAAAATTACAATATTGCTTATCAAAATGTGTGTGATAAAACAGTGAAAGGAGTGCTTAGAAGGAAATTTATAGCGTTGAGTTAATATATTAGAAAATAAGAAAGTAAAAAATCAATAATCTCTCTTCCCCCTTAGGAAACTAGAAAAAGAGAAGCAGAAAAATTGTGATGAGTTTGGACTTCTTTAAAATTAATACTTGCATTTTGTGAATGACATTTTTAAGAGAATTAAAAGACATACTATATATTGATAGAAAATATTTGCCAAACACGTATCTCATATAAAGTATTTGTGTTTGAAATATATAAAAATAATCAAACATTAAAAAAACAATGCTATTTTAAAACTTAAAATATCTGAACATCCATCTCTTCAAAGAAGATAGAAGATGACAAGTAAGCATAATGAAATCATCAAATGTCATTAGGAAATTGCAAATAAAAACAATGAAATACCTAATGAGATACACCTATGAGAATGGCTAAGCCAAAAACTGACAACACAAAATGTAGTAAAGTATAAGGAATGCATGAACTCTCATTTATTGTTTTTGAAGATGCAAAATGCTATACCCACTTTGGAAGACAGTTTGACATTTTTATAAAGGTCAACATTATCTTACCATACAATCCAGTAATTATGCTCCCAAGTGTTTACCCAAATGAAACCTTATATCCAGGCAATAACCTGCACATGAATATTTATAGCAGGTTTACCTATAATTGCCCCATTTTGGAAGCAACAAAGATGTTTTCCAATAGGTTAATGGATTAACAACCTGTGGTACATTTATATAATGGTATATTATTCAACAATAAAAAGAATTGGGCTATCAAGCTACAGAAAGACATGGCAGGAACTTAAGCACACATTACTAAATGACAGGAGCCAGCTTGGAAAAGCTATATTATTTCAACTATATACCACTCTGAGAAAGGCAAAACTATACAGATAGTTAAAATTTCAGAAGTAGCCAGGGGTTCAGATTGAGGAGTAATGACGAGTTGGAGCACAAGGAATTTTCAGGGTGCTGAAGCTATTTTGTATAATAATATAGTGGTGGACACATGATACTATATATTTGTCAATATCTGTAGAATTGTACAACAAAAGGAGTCACTAACATAAACTATGAATATTATTAGTAACTCATCAACATCGGTTCATCAACTGCAACAAATATATTATCTAAAATAGGATGTTAATAACGGGAAATTGTGTGTTAGGGGAAAGAAGTATTTGGGAACTCTGTACTTTCTGTGTAACTTCTCTGAAACCCTAAATTGCTCTAGAGAAAAAACTATTAAAAAAATTTTTGAAAGGATACAAAAATACTAATTTGAAGGGATACACGTACTCTGATGTTTATAGCAACATTACCTACAATAAATGAAAATAGTCTAATGTCTATCAACTTATGGATGGATAAAGAAGAGGTGAAATATGTATATAATATATGTATATATATTACAACTCACAAGACTTTATATATATATATGTAATATATATGAAATTATATATATATATATACACACACACACACATATACATACATAAATATAGGGTAGTTCTATTTTGACTCTTTGAGGAACCTCCATACTGTTTTCCAGAGTGACTGCACCAGTTTGCATTCCCAACAACACTGTAAGACGGTTCCCCTTTTTCCACATTGTCACCCACATTTGTTGTTTCCTGTGTTATTAATTTTAACCATTCTGACAGATGTCAGAATATCTCATTAAAGTTTTGATTTCTAATTCTCTGATGATGTGTGATGTTGAGCATCTTTTCATGTGTCAGCCATCTCGATGTCTTCTTTGGAAAAATGACTATTCATGTTTTCTGCCCATTTTTCAACTGGGTTATTTGCTTTTTGGGTGTTGAGTTTTCTAGGTTCCTTACATATTTTTGGATACTAACCCTTTGTCAGACATATCATTTGCAAATATCTATTCCCATTCCATAGGCTGATTTTTAGTTTTGTTGATTTTTTCCTTCACTGTGCAGAAACTTTTTCTCTTGATGAAGTCCTGATAGTTTATTTTAGCTTTTGTTTCCCTTGTCTCAGGAGATGTATCTAGTAAGAAGTTGCTAGTCAAACAGGTTACTGCCTGTGTTCTCCTGTAGGATTTTGATGGTTTCTCATCTCACATTTAGGACTTTCATCCATTTTGAATTTATTTTTGTGTATGGTATAAGAAAGTGGTCCAGTTTCATTCTCCTGCATGTCACTGTTCAGTTTTCCCAATACCATTGTTGAAGAAACTGTCTTATTCCCATTGTGTATTTATTCCCTCTTAGTTGAAGATTTGTCAGCCTTATAGTTGTGGGTTCATTTCTGGGTTTTCTGTTCCATTGATCTATATGTCTGTTTTTGTGCCAATACCATACTGCCTTGATCACTACAGCTTTGTAATATAGCTTGAAGCCTGGAATTGTGATGCCTCCAGCTTTGCTTTTCTTTTTCAAGGTTGCTTTGGCTTATTTGGAGTCTTTTGTGGTTCCATATAAATTTTATGATTGTTTGCTCTAGTTCTGTGAAAAATGCTTGTGGTATTTTGATAGAGATTGCATTAAATGTATAGATTGCTTTGGGTAGTATAGACATTTTAATAATGTTTGTTCTTCCAATCTATGAGCATGGAATGTTTTTCCATTTCTTTGTGTTACCTTCAATTTATTTCATCAGTGTTTTATAGTTTTCAGGTTACAGATCTTTTAATAAAAGAAAGGGAAAGAATCATATGTAAGCATCCATTCCTTTTTTAAACATTTTTTAATGTTTATTCGCTTTTTTGAGAGAGAGAGAGAGAGAGAGGGAGAGAGAGAGTAGGAGAGGTGCAGAGAGACACAGAGACAGAGAATCCAAAGTGGGATCCAGGCTTTGAGCTGTCAGCAGAGAGCCCAACACGAGACTTGAACCCAGGAACTATGATATCATGACCTGGGCTGAAGTCAGATGTTTAACTGAATGAGCCACCCAGACGCCCCTGTACAGCATCCATTCTTCATGAAAAACCTCAAAAAGTAGGAATAGAGGGAACATACCTCAACATTATAAAGGCCATATACAAAAGACCCACAGCTAATATCATCCTCAATGGGGAAAAACTGAGAGCTTTTTTTCTATGGTCAGGAACTAGACAGGGATGTCCACTCTCACTACCATTATTTAATATAGTACTATAAGTCCTCACCTCAACAATCAGATAACAAGAAGAAATAAACGTCCTCCAAATTGGCAAAGAAGTCTAACTTGAACTATTTGCAGATTGTATGATACTCTATGTAGAAAACCCAAAAGATTCCACCAAAAACTTGCTAGAACTGATACATAAATTCAGTAAAGTCACAGGATACAAAATTAATGTACCGAAATGTGTTGCATTTCCATACACCAGTAATGAAGCAGCAGAAACAGAAACCAAGGAATAGATCCCATTTACAATTGTACCAAAACCATAAGATATCTAGGAATACACCTAACCAAAAAGGTAAAAGATCTGTACTCTGTTACATCGTTTTTAAAAACAGCTCAGTGAACTCCAAGCACAATAGGATTAAAAAAAATAATTTGGGAAGTGGAAAGATACAAGTGAAAAAAATGTGACTCTAGGTTATTTCTCCAGCACATAACTTTTAATTCCTAATAGTTAACCTGATCTTTTCTCAAATACTATTCACATTGTCTTTTGTTTATTTTAGGATCCTTTGCTTCCTCAATTCAAATGAGGAAATCTTTCTTATATATACCAGTTGGAGAAAGATCCAGAGAAGTTAAAATGCATCTGTTAACATTCGCCCATGTTTTATTTCTTTATTTTTGCCATAGATCTTATTACATTCTCAACTGGTTGTTACTTAATTATTGAAAACCAGTTCTACCAAATCCGACACATTTCATTTTTGTAATGCTGTAGCAGGTCACCACCTTTATACAGATTGCAGTGTTGCTATATTTGGATTGCCAAAGTCACAGTGCAACATTAACTATTTATTGACTCAGCCATTTTTCCAAAGAAACACTTCCATCTGGATGACTAGCTCATGACAGGTTTCCAAATCTAGGTGCATGCTGTTAGAAACAACTTCACAAAACTTTAGACCCTGTAGCTGACCTTACTTGATGATTCTTAAGTATTCCTTTTTCAGTATAAACTGTCCTTTAGCCATGTTCATATATTTTTCCTGTAATTGGATATAGTTGTAGTTTTTAAATCAAGCAAAAATTTCAAATCACATAAACACTCGAATGAAAAGAGACCAAGTCTCAATCCTGGCATTCCTGCAAATTTAACCATGTCCTCCTCCCCAGTAACAATGTCTTCATGCTAACGAGACCTGGGAAACCACTTTTTTCCCTTTAATATACAAAATATCTTGTTATTCTTTTCCACTACAGATGCCTACTTGTTTTTTTACAATTAAATAATATGAAAGGGGCATAAAATATTCTTAGGTAAGTCAAAGATTTTCTGCTCCCTGCTAATTTTCTCTGACAATGGAGGCCATGGTTTGTAATGTAACCTGTGAGGAAAAAAATGTTATGTTCCACATCACTAGATATACCCCTACAATATGATGATGATTTTAGTATAAACTTTAAAGTTATATTATTATCATACACTCTCCAGTATATTTTATTTTAACCAAAGACATAGTATTGTATGGAAAGGGCACTGGTTAAAAGATTATGATATGTAAGTTTGTGTGTCAATTTTGTCATTATCTAGATACACAATATATGGAGACTTAATGATTGCTAATATACCTTCCAATAATAAAGTTTGCTGATTAAGCAATACAAATATTTTATTATAATTCTTATTATTTAATAACAAGTAGATAGCTCTACCTTAGTAGAGTTACCTTATGAAGTGTTTTGATGTTCTTATTTGTATAGAAACTGATATAGAACACTTGAAGGATGCCATTGAAAGAAGTATATTGGTGAAGGAAAAGAAGATACAATCAAAGAGTCTCCCTGGTAAGAACAAGAGTTTTGCAAGTCTATATTTCTGGTTTTAAATGAACTTCTTCGGAGTTTAATGAAGACTGGGTCTATATGAAAATAGTAGCTATATGTTATTACTATACAGATAAAATCTTCATAAATATTCTCATAATTCATTATACTCTGGTGTTTACTAGAAATAAAAATTTAGCTAGATATTAGTTTTAGAAATCATCCATTTAGAAATTAGACCATAAAATAAAATGCTATAGTGGCCTTAAAATATGGTTGGTGAAAGTGTGTCCAATCACATACTATTAATTTTCTATACTTCATGAATATAATAGCAACAGAATTTAGAATAGTTAATTCATTAGTTACCATTTCCTTCTATTTGATGGCATATTTATGGTATATCAACTATAACAGAGTACATTGGCTGTGTTATATAGTTTGGAGATTATACTACTGCCTTTACTCATTAACAGCGATGAACATACTGCCATTGCCTGCATATGCCATGCATGCATATATATGCATGTACATATGCAATATATACAGATATTTGACTGTATTTTTCATATATATATATATATATATATATATATATATATCCCTGTTAAAAAACACTGTCATCTAAAGGTGACTGTGTCCACATGTCCAAAGGCTTTGTCTTTTGCTACTAACTGTGAAGGGAAGGATATTATTTTTAAAAAGAAAGCATGGAAATACAGTAACTGAAATATTAAAATTCACTAGAACTGCTCAGTAAATTTATGCTGTCAGAAGAAAATGAGTGGAGTGGCTCAGGTGGTTAAGCATCCTACTTTTGGCTCAGATCGTGATCTCATGGTTTGTGAGTTCAAGCCCTGCATCCAGCTCTATGCTGACAGCTCAGAGCCTGGAGTCTGCTTCAGATTCTGTGTCTCCCTCTCTCTCTCTTCCCCTCCCCTGCTCATGCTCTGTCTCTCAAAAATAAAGAAACATTAAAAAAGGTTAAAAAAAAAGAAGAAAGAATGAGCAAAACTAAAGTACTTAAATACTACACTAAGAGCTGAGAAATTAGAGCAGAGAATATAATTTGAAACAATGGCTTAAAGAGAACTAGATGTTTATAAGCAAAATGGTTAAGATCCAACATGGAGAAGTAGGGGAACCCAAAGTTCCTTCCTCCCTCAAACACAGCAGTGTTGAGGCCCAAGGACTTTGAATTCCAAGAGTCTGGGTTACAGAGTGACAAAGACATCTCTAGGGACCCACAGGGACAATCTGGACGGGCCATAGGTGTGTGATAGCGAACTGGGGGAGATAAAATGGGCTGTGTAGGCAAGGATTGGAGAAAGTGTAGGACTGTATCTGGACAAGAACAAAACCACAGAGCAGAAAGGAGAAAGATACAATCTCTAATTTCAGGGCTTTCTCCCGACTGGGGCTGGCTGCCCTGTTCACCCACCTGGGGAGGAGGGGAGCCAGCCCCAGGCTTAGTAACTAGTTCACAGGCACAGTCTGCAGTGGAAGAAAGCAATCCCCTCCCTGGAGTGATGTGGCAAGAAGGTATATAACCATTCAAAGGACAAAGACTGCCTGCGCCTTCCAGCCAGAGGCCATATACAGGTGGCGTGGAGCAGCACTTCCCCAAAACTGGGGCACTCGGAAGGGGACTCTTTAAGACATCAGGGTTTAAGTCCAGGCAAGTGCCAGTAAGGTGTAGGAGTTGGTGAAGTGGGACAAACCGCCTCAAGTGGGGCAGCATGCAGCAGCTTTCCCCTGAACCAGGGCGCATGGAGTGGGATCCATTAAGACATTGTGGTTTAAATCACAGCCAAGCACCAGGGAGGTGTAGGAGTTGGTGGAGCGGGACAAACTGCCTTGTTCCCATCTGCGGCACTGTGAGGACAGTCTGAAACAGTGGTTTGGGACACCTGGTCTGTGGAGGAGAGACCAGGGTGTTGCCATTTTTCTCCCCGTCACCAACAAGGTGGAGCTTCAGGGAACTGACAGCAGACCTACAGTGGAGGGGGTCCCTACCTATACCAAACCACGCCCTTCTGTGCCTGGTAACTGTATTTACGAGAGCGGGATTGACGGTGACCAACAAAACAGCCCCTCTACCAGACCAGTGCTGCCACCGGTTACAAGGCACCCAGGGGTTTTGCATTTCTGATTTAATTCTTGGACAATTCATATTGTGTGTGTGTGTGTGTGTGTGTGTGTGTGTGTGTGTGTGTATTTTTCTCTCTTTCTTTCCTTGTCTAGTTGTTCTGGTTGTTGGTTTGTTTAAGCAGACATATTTAATCTGTTCTCTTTATACCTATTCTATATCTCCTTCTTTATTTTCCCTGCTCTATCTCTGGATTAAGCCATAGAGTTTCTCTGCCTTGTCAATTTTCTTTTCTTTTTCCCTGCCCCTGTCATTTCTCTCTTTGTATAGTATAAGGCCTCTTCCATCAACGCCACTCCAACCCTGTTGTTTTGCTGTAGCCAGTGTTTTGTTTTGTTTTGTTTTTTCTGTTTGCTTGTTTGTTTGTTTGCTGTCCCAGGACTACTTCAATGAACAACTCAAAGCACACTTTGTGGAGGGTCCAAAACATTACTACAAGTACGGAAATAAAGCAGCCAGAGTCACAACAGAGAGCAAGTAACACACTCCAAAAAACACCTCCTGAAGGGACAAGCCTTGGACAGTGTATGACCCCTCTTTAATATACTAGTGTTCCCAGGTGTAGGGCACATAACAAGCTTTTAAAACACATAAGGGACAGAAAACTAGCCAAAATGATGAAATAGAGGAATTCTCCTCAAAAGAAATTCCAGAAAGAAATGAAAGCTAAGGAATTGATCAAAGCAGATATAAACAATATAACTGAACAAGAATTTGGAATAATAATCATAAAATTAATCCCTGGGCTTGAAAAGAGAATAGAAGACAGCAGAGAATCTATTGCTGCAGAGATCAAGGAACTAAGAAATAGTCATGATGAATTAAAAAATTCTGTAAATGAGGTGCAAAATAAAGTAGAAGCAGTGACAGCAAGAACTGTAGAGGCAGATGGGAGATTAAGTGAAATAGAAGATAAAATTATGGAAAAAGATGAGGGTGAGAAAAAGATAAAAAATTCTAGACCACAAGGGGAGAATTAGAGAACTAAGTGATTCAATGAAACAGAATAAAATCCATATCATAGGAGTTCCAGAAGAAGAAGGGAGAAAGAAAGGGGTTGAAGGTGTACTTGAACAAACCATAGCTGAGAACTTCCCCAATCTGGGGAAGGTAACAGATATTGAAATCCAAGAGGCACAGGGAACTCCCTTCAGATATAACTTGATTTGATCTTCTGCATGGCATATCATTGTGAAACTGGCAGAATAGAAGGATAAAAAGAATTTTGAAGCAGCTAGGGGATAAACAGGACTTAACATACAAAGGTAGACACTTAAGGGTAGTAGCAGACCCATCTACTGAAACTTGGCAGGCCAGAAAGGAGTGTCAGGAAATTTTCAATGTGGTGAATAGGAAAAATATGCAACCAAGAATCCTTTATCCGGCAAGCTTGTCATTCAGAATAGAAGGAGAGATAAAGTTTTTCCTAGAAAAACAAAAACTGAAGGAATTCATCACCACTAAACCAGCCCTACAAGAGATCCAAAGGGGGACTCTGTGAGTAGAATGTTGCAAAGACCACAAAGGAACAGAGACATCACTATAAGCATGAAACCTAAAGAACACAATGATTCTAAATCCATATCTTCCAATAATAACACTGAATGTAAATGGACTAAATGCTCCAATCAAAAGACATAGGGTATCAGAATGGATAAAAAGATAAGACCTATCTATTTGCTGCCTACAAGAGACCCATTTTAGACCTGAGGACACTTTCAGATTCAAAGTGAGGTGATGAAGAACGATTTATCATGCTACTGAAAGCCAAAAGAAAGCTGGAGTAGTCATACTTATATCAGACAAACTAGATTTTAAACTAAAGACTGTAACAAGGGATGAAGAAGGGCATTATATAATAATTATGGGCTCTATCCACCAAGAAGAACTAACAGCTATAAATGTTTCTGCATTGAATTTGGAAACATCAAAATATATAAAATAATCACAAACATAAGCAATCTTATTGGTAAGAATGTGGTAATTGCAGGGAACTTTAATACTCCACTGATAACAATGGACAGATCCTCCAGACAGAAAATCAATAAATAATGGCCCTGAATGATACACTGGACCAGATGGACTTGACAGATATTCAGAACTTTTCATCCAAAGGCAGCAGAATATACATTCTTCTTGAGTGCTCATGGAATATTCTCCAAGATAGATCACATACTGGTTCACAAAATAGCCCTCAGTAAATACAAAATAATTGAGATCATACTGTACACACTTTCAAATCACAATGCTACGGAACTTGAAATCAACCACAGGAAAAAGTTTGGAAAACCTCCAAATTCATGGAGGTTAAAGAACATCTTACTAAAGAATTAATGGGTCAACCAGGCAATTAAAAATAAATTAAAACATATATGGAAACAAATGAAAATAAAAACACAACAGTCCAAACACTTTGGGATGCAGCAAAGGCAGTCGTAAGGGGAAAATACATTGTAGTACAAGCCTATCTCAAGAAACAAGAAAAAATCCAAATACAGAATCTAACAGCACACCTAAAGGAACTAGAGGCAGAACAGCAAAGAAAACCCAAGGCCAGGAGAAGAAGGGAAATAATAAAGATCAGGCCAGGTATAAACAATATATAATCCCCAAACACAGCAGAACAAATAAATGAAACTAAGGGGTGGTTTTTTGAAAAAAATAAATGAAATTGATAAACCCCTAGCCCGATATCTCAAAAAGAAAAGAGAAGGGACCCAAATATATAGTTACAAATGAAAATGGATTTATCACAACCATCCCTCAGAAATACAAGAAATTATCAGAGAATACTATGAAAAATTACATGCAAACAAACTGGACAACCTGAAGAAATGGACAAATTCCTCGACATCTACACACACCAAAACTCAAACAGGAGGAAATAGAAAATTTGAACACACCCATAACTAGTGAGGAAATTGAATCTGTTATCAAAAATATCCCAACAAATAAGATTCCTGGGCCAGATGGCTTCCCAGGGGAATTCTACCAAACATTTAAAGCAGAGTTAATACCTATTCTTCTCAAGCTGTTCCAAAAAATAGACATGGAAGGAAAACTTCCGGACTCATTCTATGAAGCCAGCATTACCTTGATTCCCAAACCAGACAGAGACCCCATAAAAAAAGGAGAATTACAGACAAATATCCCTGATCAACATGGATGCAAAAATTCTCAACCAGATACTAGCAAATCGAATTCTACAGCATATAAAAAGAATTATTCACCATGATCAAGTGGGATTCATTCCTGGGCTGTAGGGCTGGTTCAGTATGTGCAAATCAATCAATGTGATACATCACAATAGTAAAAGAAAGGATAAGAACCATATGATACTGTCAATAGATGCAGAAAAAGCATTTGACAAAAAACAACATCTTTCTTAATAAAAACTCTCAAGAAAGTTGGGATAGAAAGAACATACTTAAATATCAAAAAGCCATATATCAAAAGCCCACAGCTAATATCATCCTCAATGGGGAAAAACTGAGGGCTTTCCCCCTGAGATCAGGAACACAATAGGGATTTTCACTCTTAACACTGTTGTTCAACATAGTGTTGGAAGTCCTAGTATCAGCAAGCAGACAACAAGATGAAATAAAAGACATCAAAATTGACAAAGAGGAAGTTGAACTTTTACTTTTCGCAGACGACATGCTACTCTGCTTGGAAAACCCAAAAGACTCCATAAAAAGGCTGCTAGAACTGATACATGAATTCAGCAAAGTCATAGGGTACAAAATCAATGTACAGAAATCAGTTGCATTTCTATACACCAATAATGAAGCATTAGAAAGAGAAATAAAGAAACTGATCCCATTTATAATTGCACCAAGATCCATAAAATACCTAGGAATAAACCTAACTAAATATATAAAAAAGATCTATCTGTATGCTGAAAACTACAGAAAACTTATGAAGAAAACTGAAGAAGGCAAAAAGAAATGGAAAAACATTCCATGCTCATGGATTGGAAGAATAAATATTGTTAAAATGTCAATACTACCCAAAGCAATCTACACATTTAATGCAATCCCAATCAAAATTGCACCAGCATTCTTCTCAAAGCTAGAACAACCCTAAAATTGTATGGAACCAAAAAAGACCCCGAATAGCCAAAGTAATATTGAAAAAGAAAACCAAAGCGGGAGGCATCACAATCCCAGACTTTAACCTGTACTACAAAGTTGTAATCATCAAGACAGTATGGTATTGGCACAAAAACAGACACATAGACCAATGGAATAGAATAGAGAATGTAGAATTGGGCCCACAAATATATGGCCAACTAATCTTCGACAAAGGAGGAAAGAGTATCCAATGGAAAAGAGACAGTCTCTTTAGCAAATGGTGCTGGGAGAACTGGACAGCAACATGCAGAAGAATGAAACTAGACCACTTTCTTACATCATACACAAAAATAAACTCAAAATGGATGAAGGACCTAAATGTGAGACAGGAAACCATCAAAACTCTAGAGAAGACAGCAGGCAACAACCTCTTGGACCTCAGCCACAGCAATTTCTTACTCAACACATCTCCAAAGGCAAGGGAATTAAAAGCAAAAATGAACTATTGGGACCTCATCAAGATAAAAAGCTTCTGCACTAAAAAGGAAATAATCAACAATATTAAAAGGCAATTGATGGAATGGAAAAAGATATTTGCAAATGACATATTGGATAAAGGGTTAGTCCTAAAATCTATAAAGAACTTACCAAATTCAACAGTCAAAAAACAAATAATCCAGTGAAGAAATGGGCAGAAGACATGAATAGACACTTTTCCAAAGAAGACACCAAATGGCCAACAGACACATGAAAAAATGCTCGACGTCACTTCTCATTAGGGAAATACAAATCAAAACACACACTGAGATACCATCTCACACTGGTCAGGGTGGCTAAAATGAACAACTTGGGAAATGACAGATGCTGGTGATGATTTGGAGAAAAAGGAACCCTCTTGCACTGGTGTAAACTGGTGCAGCTTCTCTGGAAAACAGTGTAGAAGTTCCTCAAAAAATTAAAAATAGAGCTACCTTAAAACCCAGCAATAGCACTACTAGGAATGTACCCAAAGGATACAGGAGTGCTGATGCATAGGGGCACATGTACCCCAATGTTTATAGCAGCGCTTTCAACAATAGCCAAATTATGGAAAGAGACTAAATGTCCATCAAGTGATGAATGGATAAAGAAGATGTGGTTTATATATATAATGGAATACTACTTGGCAATGAGAAAGAATGAAATCATGCCATTTGAAGCAATGTGGATGGAACTGGAAGGTATTATGCTAAGTGAAATGAGTCAGTCAGAGAAAGATATCATACGTTTTCTCTCATGTGGATCTTTGGAAAATTAACTGAAGACCATGGGGGAAGGGAAGGGGAAAAAATAGCTACAAATAGAGCGAGAGGGAGGCAAACCATAAGAGATTCTTAAATACAGAGAACAAACTGAGGGTTGAAGGGGGATGGGGGGGAAGGGAAAATGGGAGATGGTCATTGAGGGGGGCACTTGTTGGGATGAGCACTGGGTGTCGTATGTAAGCGATGAACTGCGGGAATCTACCCAAAAAATCAAGAGCACACTTTACATACTGTATGTTGGCCAATTTGACAATAAGTTATATTAAAAAATAAAATAAAAATAAAACTGAGACAAAAAATGGTTACTATAGCAAATACTATCCATACATACTTGCTCTTATTCTTTCAGTTTCTCTATAGGGCACAGTTTTATAAACAATGAAACATTTTTATAATAAATGAATTTATATATATTTATATTTGTATTTTTATATTTATATTTATATGTAGAAAGAGAACAGGAATTTAGAGTTATATACAGAATCTGTATCAAAAATATGGTGGAAAATTTCTAACTCTCACTGGAATTTAATGATATAAATCTTAAGTAGATTCTACAACTGTACTGACAGTTACACAATTCTAGGAATATATTCATAACCATTAATTAGGGGCGCCTGGGTGGCTCAGTCGGTTGGGCATCCAACTTCGGCTCAGGTCACGATCTCGCGGTCTGTGAGTTTGAGCCCCGCGTTGGGCTCTGGGCTGATGGCTCAGAGCCTGGAGCCTGCTTCCGATTCTGTGTCTCCCTCTCTCTCTGCCCCTCCCCCGTTCATGCTCTGTCTCTGTCTCAAAAATAAATAAAACGTTAAAAAAAAAACCCATTAATTAAACATTTAAAATGGGCAAATTTTATACCGTATGTATATTTAAAAAATAACTCAAGAAATTCTAAGCAGCATAAGATTTTTTAAAAAGACTTAAAGAAATGGAACAATATTGTGAAAGAGGAAAATTGTAACTCTTATAAATTTCCCCACCACTTACCTTTTATGCTTCTACTGTTTAATCCAATCTGCACTCAAGGGCTATTCTCATTGCTTCCCTGTTCATATAAGAATCCCTTGCCTTCTCAGTTCATGTGAATCAGTTATTCTAATTACATCTGTTAGAGAAAGACCAAAAGGCTAAAATATGTCCGCTAATGTTCTCCAGTTATGTGAATCTATAGCTCATATTACTTTCACAAATGTCATTACTTAATTATTTAAAACCTGTTCTGACCAATCCTATTTGTCTTTGGTTTTAGTTATGATGCCCCACCTGGTGGTATCTACCTCTGTTTAGGTTACAATGGCAGTATATATTTTGTTGTCATGGTGATATTGAAAACTTTAAAATTCATAGGCTCAGTCATTTCTCCAAAGCAAGACTTCCAATCTATATCTGGATCGTGAAAATGTTTTCAACTTTAGTTATATGCTGTATTAGAACCAATTAAAATTTTGCCCATTGGTAACCGAGAGTCACCAATTCTAGTTATTTCTTGTGCAGTGTGAAATTATTTTAAATAAGTTTCTTTTTATTTTTTCTGTCATTAGACCTACATAGTATTTCCACCTCCAAGACAAAAACCTAAAAATCATGTGAAGACTCAAATGGAAAGGGATGCAATGTCAATGTTCACATGATTGCAAATTACCCATTTCCTCCTTTCCAGGTGGAGGGTCTACATGCTAAGAAGATTTGAGACAGCATTTTATCTCCTTCCATATGTTATTTGTTATTCTTTTCCATCACTAATGCCTACTTGATTTAAAGTGACATAACCTAATAAAAATGGGGAGCATTAAAATATTCCTAGACAAGTCAAGAACTTCTGCCTCACAATAATGTCTGTGACTCCAGTGACCATAGTTTATAAGCTGACCTGGGGAAAAAAAGTAATGCCCTGCCTCACTAGATGAATGTGTTTTTAATATGTACATGAAGGTTATATTATTAACTTAAATGCTCTGGGGTGATTTAAACTTGTGAAATACTTTATATTTTCTGGGAAAAGCTCTAGATGAAGCCCCAGTTTGAGCATCAATTTTGTCATTATCCAGATATGCCATCTTTGTCAAATCACTAAACATCTCTATGCTTCAGTATGATGGGGCTTACATGACCACTAATAGCTATCTGGATTCTAAGGTATTATGTTTTTGCCATCCAGACATTTCACTATAATTCTCCTCCTATAATAAATGCTAATTAGAGGAATACTAGACACACAAGCACACATGTTAACATTTACCTTACAAAGTGTTTTAGAATTGTTTATTTCTATAGACACTGATAGAGAAGGCCTCCCAGGTGCTATTGGAAGAGGTATAATAAAGAGAGAAGTCAAGACAGAGTCAAAGTCATTCTGGTAAGAACAAAAATATTTCAAGTCTATTTAAGGTTTATTATTTCCTCTGGAGTTTAAATTTGGATCTTTAAAGATTGTTGAATCTATGTGCTATTATTATGTGATAAAACGTCTTTGTAAAGTCTCTCCTATAATTAGTGAAATTCTAGCAGTTACTATAAATGGACAATTAGCCACATATTATAGGTTTTAGAACTCATCCATTAAAATATGATCCATAAAATATAATGCTAAGTCGAGCTTGGAATATGCTTGATGGAAACATTTTAAGTGCTGTTCTATTCACTTTCTTTTTTTCTGGTTACATGGGATAGTTTCTTTTTATTTACAAAAGCAGAAATTCTAGCATAAGAAATGAATAAGAAGAGGAATTTAGCAGATAGTTATTTCATTGGTTACTAATTCCCTCTATATGATTGAACTATCAAGCAAATTTCTCAGGTGAGGTAGAAACCTTTAGTTTTGTTATATAGTTCACAGTTTATACAACTGCCTTTTTTCCTGGTTGAACAGTGTTTCACACATTTCTTATTGATCCCTGTGTGATACCTTAACAGAGAAACAAGAGAAAGAAATAATCAAGAAAAAAATAAAAAAAGAAATACTCAAAGAGACCCCTTTAAAAAAACTATCATCCAAAGGTCGTGGTATGCATGGCCAGTCTATGCCCTAAGAAAAGCAACATTAGAAACTTCACACTGAAGGGAAGGATATTTCAGTACAAAAAAAAAAAAAATTGTCCAGCTTTCATTTCTAAATAAATAATCAGGCAAACAACAAGCTTCAAAGGGGGAGGGGAACTCAGTATCCAGATTTGCTATAATATGTCATCTAAAATGCCCAGTTTTTACCAAACAGAAAATATAAATCATGAAAGTAACAATTAAAACTGTGTACTCAAATAACCAAAGCGATCTTGAAAAAGAAAACCAAACCAGGAGGCATCACAATCCCAGACTTCAAGCTATACTACAAAGCTGTAATCATCAAGACAGTATGGTACTGGCACAAGAACAGACACTCAATGGAACAGAAAAGAGAACGCAGAAATAGACTCACAAACGTATGGCCAACTAATCTTTGACAAAATGGGAAAGAATATGCAATGGAATAAAGACAGTCTCTTTAGCAAGTGGTGCTGGGAAAACAGGACAGCAACATGCAGAAGAATGAACCTGGACCACTTTCTTACACCATACACAAAAATAAACTCATAATGGATGAAAGACCTAAATGTAAGACGGGAAGCCATCAAAATCCTCAAGGAGAAAGCAGGCAAAAACCTCTTTGATCTTGGCCGCAGCAACTTCTTACTCAACATGTCTCCAGAGGCAAGGGAAACAAAAGCAAAAATCAAAATAAAAAGCTCCTGCACAGCAGAAGGAAACAATCAGCAAAATTAAAGGCAATCAACAGAATGGGAGAAGATATTTACAAATGACATATCAGATAAAGGGTTAGTATCCAAAATCTATAAAGAACTTATCAAACTCAATACCCAAAAAACAAATAATCCAGTGAAGAAATGGGCAAAAGACATGAATAGACACTTCTCCAAAGAAGACATCCAGATAGCCAAGCGACACATGAAAAAATACTCAACATCATTCATCATCAGGGAAATACAAATCAAAACCACAATGAGATACCACTTTACACCTGTCAGAATGGCTAACATTAACAACTCAGGTAACAACAGATGTTGGGAAAGATGCGGAGAAAGAGGATCTCTTTTGAATTGTTGGTGGGAACCAGGGGAAGATGGCGGTGTAGGAGGACCCTGGGCTCACTGCATCCTGCTGGTCACTTAGATTCCACCTACACCTGCCTAAATAACCCAGAAAACCTCCAGAAGACTAGCAGAACAGAGTCTCCAGAGCCAAGCGCAGACAAGAGGCCCACGGAAGAGGGTAGGAAGGGCGGGGAGGCGGTGCGTGCTACACGGACTGGCGGGAGGGAGCTGGGGTGGAGGGGCAGCCCACCAGCCAACCAGAGACCCTGAGTCTGGCTGGCAAAAGCGGATCGGCCAGACGGAGTGTGTTCGGACAGCCAGCGGGACTTAACGTCTGTTATAAGTTATATAAGGTTATAAGTTAAGGTTATATAAGGTTATAAGTTAACAGCTCTGCTCGGAGAGCGGGAAGGCTGGAGGACAATGGGAGGGAGAGTTGTTGAGCTCCGGACGACACAGCTCAGTTTGGTGGGGAACAAAGGTGCTCCCAGCGCCATCTCCCTTGCCCATCCCCCAGCCAAAATCCCAAAGGGAACCAGTTCCTGCCAGAGAACTTGCTTGCACCCCGATAAACACCGAACACTGTGCTTCTGCAGATCCATCCCTCCGGTGACGGGTGTGACTCCCTCCCACTGCCACAGGGCCCCTCCTGAAGAAGATCACCGAAGGAGAAGCGAGCTGAGCCTGCCCCTCCGCCCCCGTGCACATTGCCCATCCACCCCAGCTAATACGCCAGATCCCCAGCACCACAAGCCTGGCAGTGTGCAAGTAGCCCAGACAGGCCACGCCAACACACAGTGAATCCTGTCCCTAGGAGAGGGGAAGAGAAGGTACACACCAGTCTGACTGCGGCCCCAGTGGTGGGCTGGGGGCAGACATCAGGTCTGACTGCGGCCCCACCCACCAATGCAAGTTATTCAAGACAGTACAGGGGAAGTGCCCTGCAGGTCCGCACCACTCCAGGGACTATCCAAAATGACCAAACGGAAGAATTCCCCTCAAAAGAATCTCCAGGAAATAACAATAGCTAACAAATTGATCAAAAAGGATTTAAATAATATAACAGAAAGTGAATTTAGAATAATAGTCATAAAATTAATCGCTGGGCTTGAAAACAGCATAGAGGACAGCAATGAATCTATTGCTACAGAGATCAAGGGACTAAGGAATAGTCAGGAGGAGCTAAAAAATTCTATAAACGAGCTGCAAAATACAATGGAAACGACCACGGCTTGGATTGAAGAGGCAGAGGAGAGAATAGGTGCACTAGAAGATAAAGTTATGGAAAAAGAGGAAGCTGAGAAAAAGAGAGATAAAAAAAATCCAGGAGTATGAAGGGAAAATTAGAGAACTAAGTGATGCACTAAAGAGAAATAATCTAAGCGTAATTGGTATTCCAGAGGAGGAAGAGAGAGAGAAAGGTGCTGAAGTGTACTTGAAGAAATAATAGCTGAGAACTTGGGCAGAAAACATGAATAGACACTTCTCTAAAGAAGACATCCGGATGGCCAACAGGCACATGAAAAGATGCTCAACGTCACTCCTCATCAGGGAAATACAAATCAAAACCACACTCAGATATCACCTCACGCCAGTCAGAGTAGCCAAAATGAACAAATCAGGAGACTATAGATGCTGCCGAGGATGTGGAGAAACGGGAACCCTCTGTCACTGTTGGTGGGAATGCAAACTGGTGCAGCCATTCTGGAAAACAATGTGGAGGTTCCTCAGAAAATTAAAAATAGACCTACCCTATGACCCAGCAATATCACTGCTAGGAATTTACCCAAGGGATACAGGAGTACTGATGCATAGGGGCACTTGTACCCCAATGTTTATAGCAGCACTCTTAACAACAACCAAATTGTGGAAAGAGCCTAAATGTCCATCAACTGATGAATGGATAAAGAAATTATGGTTTATATACACAATGGAGTACTATATGGCAATGAGAAAGAACAAAATATGGCCCTTTGTAGCAACGTGGATGGAACTGGAGAGTGTAATGCTAAGTGAAATAAGCCATACAGAGAAAGACAGATACCATATGTTTTCACTCTTATGTGGATCCTGAGAAACTTAACAGAAACCCACGGGGGAGGGGAAGAAAAAAAAAAAAAAGAGGTTAGAGTGGGAGAGAGCCAAAGCATAAGAGACTCTTAAAAACTGAGAACAAACTGAGGGTTGATGGGGGGTGGGAGGGTGGGGAGGGTGGGTGATGGGTATTGAGGAGGGCACCTTTTGGGATGAGCCCTGGGTGTTGTATGGAAACCAATTTGACAATAAATTTCATATATTGAAAAAAAATTAAAAAAAAATTAAAATAAAAAAATTTTTTTAAAAAAAAAGAAGAAATAATAGCTGAGAACTTCCCTGAACTGGGAAGGAAAAAGGCATTGAAATCCAGGAGGCACAGAGAACTCCCTTCAGACGTAACTTGAATCGATCTTCTGCACGACATATCATAGTGAAACTGGCAAAATACAAGGATAAAGAGAAAATTCTGAAAGCAGCGAGGGATAAACATGCCCTAACATGTAAAGGGAGACCTAAAAGACTCGTGACCAATCTCTCTTAAACTTGGCAGGCCAGAAAAGAATGGCAGGAAATCTTCAATGTGATGAACAGAAAAAAAATATGCAGCTGAGAATCCTTTATCCAGCAAGTCTGTCATTGAGAATAGAAGGAGAGATAAAGGTCTTCCCAAACAAACAAAAACTGAAGGAATTCGTCACCACTAAACCAGCCCTACAAGAGATCCTAAGGGGGATCCTGTGAGACAAAGTACCAGAGACATCGCTACAAGCATAAAACATACAGACATCACAATGACTCTAAACTCATATCTTTCTATAATAACACTGAATGTAAATGGACTAAATGCACCAACCAAAAGATATAGGGTATCATAATGGATAAAAAAACAAGACCCATCTATTTGCTGTCTACAAGAGACTCATTTTAGACATGAGAACACCTTCAGATTTAGAGTGAGGGGATGGAGAACTATTTATCATGCTACTGGAAGCCAAAAGAAAGCTGGAGTAGCCATACTTATATCAGACAAACTAGACTTTAAATTAAAGGCTGTAACAAGAGATGAAGAAGGGTATTATATAATAATTACAGGGTCTATCCATCAGGAAGAGCTAACAATTATAAATGTCTATGTGCCAAATATGGGAGCCCCCAATATATAAAACAATTACTCATAAACATAAGCCACCTTATTGATAAGAATGTGGTAATTGCAGGGGACTTTAACACTCCCCTTACAGAAATGGATAGATCATCTAGACACACGGTCAATAAAGAAACAAGGGCCCTGAATGATACATTGGATCAGATGGACTTGACAGATATATTTAGAACTCTGCATCCCAAAGCAACAGAATACACTTTCTTCTCAAGTGCACATGGAACATTCTCCAAGATAGATCACATACTGGGTCACAAAACAGCCCTTCATAAGTATACAAGAATTGAGATCATACCATGCATACTTTCAGACCACAATGCTATGAAGCTTGAAATCAACCACAGGAAAAAGTCTGAAAAACCTCCAAAAGGATGGAGGTTAAAGAACACCCTACTAAAGAATGAGTGGGTCAACCAGGCAATTAGAGAAGAAATTAAAAAAATATATGGAAACAAACGAAAATGAAAATACAACAATCCAAACACTTTGGGATGCAGTGAAGGCAGTCCTGAGAGGAAAATACATTGCAATCCAGGCCTATCTCAAGAAACAAGAAAAATCCCAAATACAAAATCTAACAGCACACCTAAAGGAAATAGAAGCAGAACAGCAAAGACAGCCTAAATCCAGCAGAAGAAGAGGCATAATAAAGGTCAGAGCAGAAATAAACACTATAGAATCTAAAAAAACGGTAGAACAGATCAACGAAACCAAGAGTTGGTTTTTTGAAAAAATAAACAAAATTGACAAACCCCCAGCCAGGCTTCTCAAAAAGAAAAGTGAGATAACCCAAATAGATAAAATCATGAATGAAAATGGAATTATTACAACCAATCCCTCAGAGATACAAGCAATTATCAGGGAACAATGAAAAATTATATGCCAACAAACTGGACAACCTGGAAGAAATGGACAAATTCCTAAACACCCACACCCTTCCAAAACTCAATCAGGAGGAAATAGAAAGCTTGAACAGACCCATAATCAGCGAAGAAATTGAATCGGTTATCAAAAATCTCCCAACAAATAAGAGTCCAGGACCAGATGGCTTCCCAGGGGAGTTCTACCAGACGTTTAAAGCAGAGATAATACCCATCCTTCTCAAGCTACTCCAACAAATAGAAAGGGAAGGAAAACTTCCAGACTCATTCTATGAAGCCAGTATTACTTTGATTCCTAAACCAGACAGAGACCCAGTAAACAAAGAGAACTTCAGGCCAATATCCCTGATGAAATGGATGCAAAAATTCTCAATAAGATACTAGCAAATCGAATTCAACAGCCTATAAAAAGAAGTATTCACCATGATCAAGTGGGATTCATTCCTGGGATGCAGGGCTGGTCGAACATTCGCAAATCAATCAACATGATACATCACATTAATAAAAGAAAAGATAAGAACCATATGATCCTGTCAATCAATGCAGAAAAGGCATTTGACAAAATTCAGCAACTTTCTTAATAAAAACCCTTCAGAAAGTCGGGATAGAAGGAACATACTTAAAGATCATAAAAGACATTTATGAAAAGCCCACAACTAACATCATCCTCAATGGGGAAAAACTGAGAGCTTTTTCCCTGAGATCAGGAACACGACAGGGATGCCCACTCTCACCGCTGTTGTTTAATATAGTGTTGGAAGTTCTAGCATCAGGAATCAGACAACAAAAGGAAATCAAAGGCATCAAAATTGGCAAAGATGATGTCAAGCTTTCACTTTTTGCAGATGACATGATATTATGCATGGAAAATCCGATAGACTCCACCAGAAGTCTGCTAGACCTGATACATGAATTCAGCAAAGTTGCAGGATACAAAATCAATATACAGATATCAGTCGCATTCTTATACACTAATAATGAAGCAACAGATAGACAAATAAAGAAACTGATCCCATTCACAATTGCACCAAGAAACATAAAATACCTAGGGATAAATCTAACCAAAGATGTAAAAGATCTGTATGCTGAAAACTATAGAAAGCTTATGAAGGAAATTGAAGAAGATACAAAGAAATGGAAAAACATTCCGTGCTCATGGATTGGAAGAATAAATATTGTCAAAATGTCAATACTACCCAAAGCTATCTACACATTCAATGCAATCCCAATCAAAATTGCACCAGCATTCTTCTCTAAACTAGAACAAGCAATCCTAAAAGGCCACAAAAGGCCCCGAATAGTCAAAGTAATTTTGAAGAAGACCAAAGCAGGAGGCATCACAATCCCAGACTTTAGCCTCTACTACAAAGCTGTAACCATCAAGACAGCATGGTATTGGCACAAAAACAGACACATAGACCAATGGAATAGAATAGAAACCCCAGAACTAGATCCACAAACGTATGACCAACTAATCTTTGACAAAGCAGGAAAGAACATCCAATGGAAAAAAGACAGTCTCTTTAACAAATGGTGCTGGGAGAACTAGACAGCAACATGCAGAAGTTTGAAACTAGACCGCTTTCTCACACCATTCACAAAAATAAATTCAAAATGGATAAAGGACCTGAATGTGAGACAGGAAACCATCAAAACCCTAGAGGAGAAAGCAGGAAAAGACCTCTCTGACCTCAGCCGTAGCAATCTCTTACTCGACACATCCCCAAAGGCAAGGGAATTAAAAGCAAAAATGAACTACTGAGACCTTATGAAGATAAAATGCTTCTGTACAGCAAAGGAAACAACCAAAAAAACCTAAAAGGCAACCAACAGAATGGGAAAAGATCTTTGCAAATGACATATCAGACAAAGGGCTAGTATCCAAAATCTGTAAAGAGCTCACCAAACTCCACACCCTAAAAACAAATAACCCAGTGAAGAAATGGGCAGAAAACATGAATAGACACTTCTCTAAAGAAGACATCCGGGTGGCCAACAGGCACATGAAAAGATGCTCAACGTCGCTCCTCATCAGGGAAATACAAATCAAAACCACACTCAGATATCACCTCACGCCAGTCAGAGTGGCCAAAATGAACAAATCAGGAGACTATAGATGCTGGAGAGGATGTGGAGAAACAGGAACCCTCTTGCACTGTTGGTGGGAAAGCAAATTGGTGCAGCCACTCTGGAAAACAGTGTGGAGGTTCTTCAGAAAATTGAAAATAGACCTACCCTATGACCCAGCAATAGCACTGCTAGGAATTTACCCAAGGGAGACAGGAGTACTGATGCATAGGGGCACTTGTACCCCAATGTTTATAGCAGCACTCTCAACAATAGCCAAATTATGGAAAGAGCCTAAATGTCCATCAACTGATGAATGGATAAAGAAATTATGGTTTATATACACAATGGAATACTACATAGCAATGAGAAAGAACAAAATATTGCCCTTTGTAGCAACGTGGATGGAACTGGAGAGTGTGATGCTAAGTGAAATAAGCCATACAGAGAAAGACAGATACCATATGTTTTCACTCTTATGTGGATTCTGAGAAACTTAACAGAAACCCATGGGGGAGGGGAAGGAAAAAAAAGAAACAAAAGAGGTTAGAGTGGGAGAGAGCCAAAGCATAAGAGACTCTTAAAAACTGAGAACAAACTGAGGGCTGATGGGGGGTGGGAGGGAGGGGAGGGTGGGTGATGGGTATTGGGGACGGCACCTTCTGGGATGAGCCCTGGGTGTTGTATGGAAACCAATTTGACAACAAATTTCATATATTGAAAAAAAAAATGAATTGGTGGGAATGCAAGCTGGTGCAGCCACTCTGGAAAACAGTATGGAGGTTCCTCAAAAAAATAAAAATAGAACTACCCTATGACCCAGCAATTGCACTACTAGGCATTTATCCATGGGATACCGGTGTGCTGTTTTGAAGGGACACATGCACCCCCAGGTTTGTGCAGCACTGTCAACAATAGCCAAAGTATGGAAAAAGCTCAAATGTCCATCGATGGATGAATGGATAAAGAAGATGTGGTATACAATAGAATATTATTTGGAAATCAAAAAGAATGAAATCTTGCCATTTGCAACTACATGGATGGAACTGGAGGGTAGTATGCTAAGAGAAATTAGGCAGTCAGAGAAAGACAGAAAGCGTGTGACTTCACTCATATGAGGACTTTAGGAGACAAAACATATGAACATAAGGGAAGGGAAACAAAAATAATACAAAAACAGGGAGGGGGACAAAGCAGAAGAGACTCAATTATGGAGTCTCAAAGCAGAAGAGACTCAATTATGGAGTAAACCTCAACAAACTGAGGGTTACTGGAGGGGTTGTGGGAGGGAGGATGGGCTAAATGGGTAAGGGGCACTAAGGAATCTACTCCTGAAATAATTGTTTCACTATATGCTAATTTGGATGTAAATTTTTAAAAATAAAAATAAATAAAAAATAAAAATAAGTGTGTACTCTACACTAGGAACTTCAGGAAGGAGAGTTTTCAGAAAGCATTAAAGCAGTGAGAGGTCATAGTGAAGGAGGGAAATTGTGATTCTTACTAGATCATAAATTTCTCTAGGACATACTTCCCCCCCCTCCAGTTTTTAATCCTATCCACTATGAAATGCTTTTAATGCCTCCGTGCTCATTTAAGAATCTCTTGGTCCAGTTCAAATGGACAATTCATTCTTATACAAATTGCAGAAACAACCAAAGAAGCCTCAGATGTATCTACTAATATCCCCATTTCTCACTGCTGTATGTCATTTTATTTTCGCAAATGTAGTGAAAGTTGTTCTATCCAATCTTATGCTTTGTGGTTCTTTTTGGTAAAGATACCCAGGCTGGTTGCCTCCTCTTCTTATGTTGCAGTGAATATATATTTGGGCAACAAAGATCAGAGTACAACCTTTAACAATTATTCATGGTCTCAGTCATTACAACAAAGCAAGGTCCCTATTATGGTGTCAGATTTATGATAAGTTTCCAACCTTTGACACTTGCTTTCCTATAACCATCTTTCATTCACAAAACATTAGGTATTTTATTTGATCCAAATCACCAATCCTAGTTATCTCCTTTTTAATTTAAATTCTTTTTAAATATATTTCTTGTGTTTTTCCTCTTGTTTGACCTAGTTAGTAGTTTCTAAATCCAGCAAATGTTCAAATCCCATAAAAACTCAAATGAAGATACCATATGTTTTCACTCTTATGTGGATCCTGAGAAACTTAACAGAACCCATGGGGGAGGGGAAGGAAAAAAAAAGAGGTTAGAGTGGGAGAGAGCCAAAGCATAAGAGACTCTTAAAAACTGAGAACAAACTGAGGGCTGATGGGGGGTGGGAGGGAGGGGAGGGTGGGTGATGGGTATTGAAGAGGGCATCTTTTGGGATGAGCCCTGGGTGTTGTATGGAAACCAATTTGACAATAAATTTCATATATTAAAAAAAACTCAAATGAAATGGTATGCAATCTCAATACAGGTACTACTGCAAATTTACTCATATTCCTTTCTCCAGCTACAAGGTATATGCATAAGGGGAACTGATAGACACTTTTTTTAGACCACAGAATATCTTATTCTTCTACATCACTGATGCCTACTTAGTTTACAATTATATAACCTAAAAATGGCATAAAATAGTCTTGAGAGAGTCAAAGAATTTCTCCCTCATAGTAACTTTTTCTGATGTGGGACTATGGTTTATAACTTGAACTATGAACAAAAATGTCATATTCCATCTCATTTGTATACTCCTACAGCATGAATGTCCTTTTAGTGTAAACTTGGAAGTTATAATATTAACATTAACTCCTCAAAATGATTTAAGTTTTTATAAAAAGATCACATTGTAGGGGTGCCTAGGTGGCTCAGTCAGTGCAGCATCTGATATTTGATTTCAGCTCAGGTCATGAACGCAGGGTCATGGGATCTAGCCCCGTGTTGGGGTCTGCGCTGAGCATGGAGCTTACTTAAGATTCTCTCTCTCTCTCTCTCTCTCTCTCTCTCTCTCTCTCTCTCTCCCCTCCCTCTGCCCCTCTCCCCCTTTCACATGCTCTCTCTCTTTTCTAAAAAAGAAAAATTAAAAATAGTTTTTTAAAAAAGATAGCCTTGTGTAGAAAAAGCACTCATTAAGGGATTATTCAGTGTCAGTTGTGCCTCAGTTTTATCAGGTTTTCATCATCCTGATTTTTTTCTTGATCAAATCCCTAAACATTTCATTATAATGAGGCTTATATAATTGCTTTAGCCATGCAAATTCTATGAAATTTTTGATTGTACAATTCAGACATTGTGTTTTTCTCTTTTACTATAATAACAAATGCTAATTAAATTCATACCACACACACAAACAACCACACATTAATGTTTACCTTTTAAAGTGTTTGGGGATATTTTTTTTTTTTTGTCTATAGAGACTGATGTAGGACACTTGACATATAATGTTGGAAGAGAAAAAATAATTGATAAAATCAAGACACAACATAAAAGTCACCCTGGTGACAAGTATTTTTCAAGTCTAATATTTATAGTTTATGTCTTTTTTTTGGATTTTATTTTGTATGGATCATTAATGACAACAGTAAGTATATATTATTACATGGATAAAAATCTTCATGAATTCCCTCTTATAATTAATTAAACTTTAGTATTTGCTATCAATAGAAAATCAGCTAGATATTATTAATTTTAAAACTCATTCACTTAGAAAGTAAACCATAATATCCAGTGCTTTAGTGACCTTAGAATATACTCAGTGTAGTATTTCTCACTGCTAGTCTACTCACTTTCTGTTGCTGGTTTGGAAAGGACAGTTGCTTTAAACTGGAAAAAACAGTAAGAGCTAGTTGATGAGTGTTATGAGAGGATTATAACAGTTACTTCATTGGTTAGCAATTCCCTGTACATAATTAAGTTGGTATGTGAACTTACATCTCTATTTAGAGTAGTTGTCTACTCGCAGATTACACTACTGCTTCTAATCCTGGAGTAACACTATTAGATACGTTTCTCTCTGGTGCAAGAAATATTGTAGTCATGACTTTTGCAGAAACAATGCTGAAATATAGCATTTGGAAATAGTTGAATCTCAAATATAAGCACCAAAATATGTGTTCTTGGTGAAATTTAAGATTAAGGCAAGATTTCTGAAACTTTGCTTTTGAATGCTTTATTTATTTCATTATATCACACATTTATTTCTGAAAAAGAACTAGTTAAAATAGTCAAATATCTTCTCCCACTCAGTATATTGCCTTTAATTTGTTGATTTTTTTTTTGTTTTTGTTTGTTTGTTTGTTTTTGCTGTGCAGAAGAATTTTATTTTGATATAGTTACAATAGTTTATTTTTGCTCTCCCTTGACTCAGGAGACATACCTAGAAAAATGTTGCCTCAGCCAATGTCAGAAACATTACTTCCTGAGCTCTCTTCTAGGATATTTGTGGTTTCAGCCCTCACATTTAAGTTTTTAATCCATTTTGAGTTCCATATGCCATGAGATGGATGGAGCTAGAGAATATAATGCTAAGTGGAAAAAGTCGGTCAGAGAAAGACAAAAACCATGTGATTCAACTCATATGTGGAATGTAAGAAACAAAACAAATGAGCAATGGAAAAAAAGAGAAAGAGAAAGACAAACCAAGAAATAGACTCTTAACTACAGGGAACAAACTGATAGTTACCAGAGGGGAAGTAGGTGGGGGATGGGTGAAATAGATGATGGGAATTAATGAGGCACTTGTGATGAGCACTGGGTGGTATATGGAATTGTCGAATCACTATATTTATTGTATACTTGAAAGTAACATAACATTGTATGGAAACTAATTGGAATTAAAATAAAATTTAAAAAATGAAGCAAATAAATTTTTTTAATGTTTTATTTTTGTTTTTAAGAGAGAGAGAGAGAGAGAGAGAGCATGAGCGGGGGAAGGGCAGAGACTTTGGGGGGGGGGGGCTGCGGGGAACAGATCTAAAGCAGGCTCTGCACTGACAGCAGCAAACCCAATTCAGGGTTCAAACTCATGAACCTGAAATCATGACCTGAGCTGAAGTCAGATGCTCAAGTCACTGAGCCACCCAGGCACCCCACAAATAAAAATTACTAACTCAAACAGCTTATGACTAAGGCATTATAAAAATGAAACTGTTTGAATCAAGCAGTTAAATTTGTTTCGTGTTTTACTCTAGCAAATTTGATAAAGTATGAAGAGTAATTTTTCTGTCTTTAATTTTCAGACTATTTTTGTTTTGGTACTTTCAGTTACTATTTGCTTCAATGTTCCTTATTATTAGGAGTCCTTGTCAATTTTAAATAATAACCTTTGGCAAAGCAATGAAGTACTCTTACCTACATTTAGTCAATTTAAAATACCATATCCTTTAAGAACAAAATTTACTTAGCTAATTAATCTATGCTTATTTACTAATTGTGAATTTATAATTAAATGTTCTAAGCAAAATTTGGAAGAAATTGCTAAGAGGAAAGGAGTTAAAACAAGACTATAGCTCAAATATAGAAATGAATATTCATGTTTAAGGTAAAATGAGTTTGGGTTAAAGGTCAAGATTAAAGAAGATGTTACCTAAAAGTACAGAACAAAAAAAGGGAGGGAAAATGAAAAAGTAGTTTATAGAAATTAGAATGATAGACAAGTGACCACTCAGATATGAAAAGAAGGGACCCCTGGGTGGTTCAGTCAGTTAAGTGTCTGACTCTTGATTTTGGCTAAGGTCACGATCTCAGGGTCATGAGATCCAGCCCCATGTAGAAGCCAGCTTGGGATTCTCTCTCTCCCTCTCTCTGCACTCCCCCACTTGTTCTCTCTCTATCCCTGTCCCTCTCTCAAAATAAATAAATAAACATTTAAAAATATGAAAAGAAAAATTACAAATGCAAAAATAAAAACTAATACATGGAGACTAGGGAGTAGTATGCAAATATTTGCAATGTCTTTGTGAAATTTTTTTTCATTTTATTTTAGGTGTGAATTTACTCAAAAACAGATACATGTCCACACAACATCAAGAAGATTTTTTTAACAGTCACATCGCACCACGTAAATTCTCTACAAACAGGATCAGTTTTTCAACCTTTGACACTCAAGGTAAAAGATATAACAATGTAAAATAACTAATTACCTGGAATACTTTTTGTAGCATGATTTTTCATTTTACTTTTTATGAAATGTTTTAAGCATTCAGAAAGTATGTATAACTAATATATATTTTTTTAAAAAGTCATTCTAATGGTTCCTACTCTGTGCTGTTATAATCCCATTCCCTTCTTTCCCAGCTTTCACATCTGCCACCATAAGCCATATATAATAATGATGTTCTATACCAGTACTTTCCAAAATACTTGATTATGCCCTCTTTTTTATTTCCCTTTATTGTGAAATTACCCACCTTGTCTTCTCCCCCACCTCCCACATTATAAATCCACTTTATAAAATTATGTACAACACACACACACACACACACACATACACACACACACACACACACACATTTTTAGCAGAAATCTGCAAGTTAAATGCTTTTACTTCTTCTTTTTTTGTTTGTGTTGCTTTCCTGAGTATATTTTATGCCATCTCAGCAATAGTTTTTAAGATGCATTTTTAGGGGCACCTGGGTGGCTCAGTCGGTTAAGCGTCTGACTTCACCTCAGGTCATGATGTCGCGGTTTGTGAGTTCAAGCCCAGCATTGGGCTCTGTGCTGACAGCTCAGAGCTTGGAGCCTGTTTCAGGTTCTGTGTCTCCCTCTCTCTCCGCCCCTCCCCCACTCATGCTCTGTCTCTCTGTCTCTCAAAAATAAATGTTAAAAATTTAAAAAAAATAAAATGCATTTTTTAAATGTAGCATTTTAGTTAGAATTAGGTCATTAGGATAGCTAGTCTTCTATACCACCTGCATCCAAAATTATATTCAGTATTTAATACCAAGATGTACCAAAATATTTTCATACAATCTAGTCTTGATACTTTCATGAAAATAAGATGAAGAATAAATATAAATTTGACATTATGGGGCCATTACTCTAACATGCACTAAGGTTTTTATCTTTAGTGACTTGATCCCCCCCAGCTTTTGCTCATATTTGACAAATGTTAATGACTAGTTTAGAATTATGGCTTGAAATAAATAATGTCAACAGTATTTTATTTTCTCAATTACAACCTCTTGCTAAGCCTCTCAGCCTGTGGCTTCAGTTTAATTCTAGCCAATGATTAAATAATATAAAGCTTATACTTATTTGTTTAAATGAAAGTGTTCTGCAACAGCACGTTACTTTTAAAATCAGTAGGATTTGTAAAAAAAAAAAAATCTAATAAACTTTAACTGAATTAGTGAGGGGAAACCAATGGTTTATGCCTATAGTTCAGATTGTCAAAGATATCCTTATGGATGCATCCTTCTAAATTAGATTACATATCAAATACAAAAATGAGTATTCTGGTCCCAACTAAAACAGCATTTGGATAAAGGACAAAATTAAGGAAGATGCTGAGAATAAGAAACTCTATCCTTCTGACAAAAACTGTGTGTGCCACCCTCTATAGCAGGTAAAAAATAGTGAAGGCTGTACTGCTAATTATTCTAATTTACACAGGAAAAGGAAGAAGAGCTTTTGTACATCTATATTTGCAAATACTAAAAGCACTACTGCATTAAAATGCTTTGTAGCATTTGAGAAAAGAAAACCTTTCTCAATGAGAAGGGAGAAAGCTTTCTAAAAAGCACTTTGATATAATTAGATATATCAGAGAACTAAAAACAATAAGTGACATTTCCTGTAAAATATTTGGCAAGAGAGAAGGAGGATCACAGTGATGACATCAACATTGCAGGGGTTTTGTTTCTTTTTTTCTTTTTTTACCATCTCCCCTTCCCCTGCCCCACACAAGGACAACCAAGTTGGTGATCATCCAGATGAGAGACGTTTTGTTGAGCCCAGGAGTCCATGGAAGTAGTTCCAAGCACACTGTTGGAACAACAAAATCTGATATTGGATACATTGTAGAGGGCAAAAGGAACATTTTGACTTTACTGCACCACTCCTTCAGGACAGCCATACTTCATTGTCAAGAGAGCCCTTTTCATCCCGGGATTTCTTGCATGGGAAAGAGTGAGAGCATGTAAGTACCCAGCTTCTTTAGGTATGCAGGATACTGTCAAAAAGACCAATTTCTCTCCTGTCTTATCCAGAGAACTGAGTCATAAGCTGCATGACCAGAGGGCAGAGAACGGCTGAGAGAACGGCAGCCAAGGCTCAGAACTAAATGTATAAAAGGATTGTGACTGCTAAGTGTGTCAAGGACTCAATCAGGAGGCCCACACATCAGCTGCTGAAAATACCTCACCTGTGGATCCCCCACACCTGACCCACAGGCACCTCCAGCACTTCATGTGTCTCACCCACACAAACTCCACGCTGTCTGGCTCCCTGTGCATGCTCCCAACCACAACAAGAGTGAGCTTTGACAGACAGTGGACACCCACAAAAAGCAGACCTGGAAGAAACCATAAAGTTGGGCAGTCAACACTGCCATAAGGAAAACAAAAAGGAGGCCTTGAGCAACCAGCCTGTCTTTATAACACAGAAACAAGGCTTAAGAATTCTCCCACAAAAGAGAGCAAAAGGTATGGAACAGGCATACCCACAGAAATGGTCTGAAAAAACTTAAGAAACCCTAGCAGGGCTGACAGAAGGGATTTCTCTCTGGAAGCCAGTCAATAAGCCTGGACGAGGTGACTACTTTTAAAAATGTAATGACAGCAGAGAGCACATTTAGGAACATGAAAAATCAAGGAAACATGTTACCATGAAAGAAATACAATAATTTTCCAATAACTCAAAAAAAATTGAGATTGGCAATTTAACTGATAAAGAATTCAAAATAGCTGTTTTAAGGAATCTCACTGAGCTACAAGAAAACACAGAAAGGGGCACCTGGGTGGCTCAGTTGGTTAAGAATCTGACTCTTGATTTCAGCTCAGATCATGATTTCACAGTCCTAAGATTGAGCTCCATGTTTGGAGGCTGGGGGGCTCTTTCTCTCTTAAGATTCTCTCTCTCCCTCTCCCTCTGCCCCTCCCCTGCTCACGCATGTGTGTATGTGCTCTCAAAAAAAAAAAAGTTTAAAAAAAAACACAGAAAGGCATCTCAATGACAGCAGGAAAATAATATACAAAGAAAGTGAGAAGTTTAATGGAGAAATAGAGATCATAAAAAGAATCAAACAGAAATTCCAGAGTTAGTAGCAAATCCAGCAGAAGACAGAATTTGTAAAGTAGAAGACAGTATTAAGATTATACAAAGAAGAGAAAACAAATGAATGAAGACTATATGAACTATGGAACACCAATAATCTGACTAATATATGGATGATTAGAATCCCAGAAGAAGAGGAGAGGGACAGAGCTTATGTAAAGAAATAATGGCTAAGAACTTCCCAAATCTAGGGAGATATTTGAATATCCAAGTTCACAAAAGTAATAAATCAGTGCAAAACTTCAATCCACAATAATATTGGCCAATACACATTATAACAAAGCTGTCTAAAATCAAATACAATGAGAGAATTTTAAAAGCAGCAAGAGGAAAATATTTCTTGCATACATGGGAATCCTCTCAGGCATTAGAAGCAATGTCTGCAAAAACATTGCAGGCCAAAAAACAGTGGGATGATATATCAAAGTGCTGAAAAAAACAACTACCCAAAAAGAATACAAGGCAAAGTTGCCTACCAGAAATGAAGGTGAAATAAAACTCAAAAACAAAGAGAAGTTGAATTGGTTTATCACCACTAGAAAGGCCTTACAATAAATGCTGAAAGGGGTTCTTTAGGCTGAAATGAAAGGACACTAATTATGACATGAAAACATACAGTACAATAGTAAAGACAAATATATAGTTAAATTCAGAAAACTCTAATGCTGCAGTATGGTAAAATATTAACCTTTTAACTGTAAAGGTTAAGGGGAAAAGGTATGGAAAATAACCACAGCTATAGTAATTTGTTAATGGATACACAAAATAAACAAAGGTAAATTATGACATCAAAAACATAAAAGGTAGGAGGAAGAGTGGCATACCAAAATTGTAACAAAGGTCATTCCTGTCTGTACTTCCTCAAAGAAGAAGAAAAACTAAAATCTATTCATGGACAGGACACCACTGAGAAAATCCTAGAACATTGGGGTGAAGGTGAAGCACCACTGTCTCCACTTCATAGAGACCAAGACCATTGCATTAGAAAGATAGGAAAAGTGGCTACACACTGACCATATTGCCTCTTTCCCATGCCCATTGGAGAACTACATTGAGAGATTTCCCCTGAGCCCCATTTCTCCAGTTGGAAAAGAGAGCCCAGGATGAACATTCAGCTCCTATAGCATTGTGTCACCTGTTGGGAGCCCCACTCTGGTCTCACACCATGGGGATTGTGGGGTAATCCAGGGGACTTGGCCACTGGGAATCTGTGACAGGGAAGGGAGGAAGTGCTTGCAAAAACCTGCACTCAGATCTTGGCAGATTGAGTTCCTACCTGTAGTACCAAAGTAGTATCCTTACCACAGGTTTGCTCATCTGCAGAGCCAAGATAGTGACATAATCTCACCAGAGAACTTGGTGAGGAGCAGGTCTGTATGACTTGGGTTCTTAAAAGAAGAATCTTGCTAGCCCTGGAGCTTGGTCTACCACTGCCCAGAGAGGGGAGCTAAGTCATAGCATGGTTCACCATTGAGTATATCTCTTGCCCCACCTGACCAGGAAGACTGGTAAAACACCTGGAAGCTGTGTGGTTCAACACCAACTGAGCAGAAAATAACAGACAGAACTGATTATTTGCAGAGCAAAGCCAGCGGTAAATTTGGCCAGGGAACATGGGGAACAGTCATCTTGAGTCAAGATCACAAATATCTGGACTTGAAGTCAGTTTCCCTATTTTGCCTAGGAAAGGGAACTAATTTGTAGCCCCACCAACTACCATGCCCAGCCCATTCCAACTAGAAAACCTGATTGGGAACACTAGGGAGGCTGTTTGGAGCAGGCCTGCCCATTCTGCCTAGGCAAGGGAGCTCATTCATAAACCCTGCCCACTGCTGAGTGTAGCTCTTAGACCAACCTAACCAGAAAGCCTAGATAGAACAAATAGAGGCTCCGTAGCCCAGACACACTTGAACAGAGGATACAGCAGGCATAACTGGTCTTTGGCAGAGCAAAGCCAGTAGCACTATTTGGCCAGGGAAATGGGCACAGTTTACTTGAGTCAAGACCACAAAAAAGACCCTTGCCACTTATGGAGCCAGTTCTGCTCCAGCCAGGCAGGGAGACTATTCTTTGTTAAAAACTCTATCAAAAAACAAAACAAACAAAAAAACACCAAAGCTATATCCAATCAATGAATTCAGTAAAGTTGCAGGGTGCAAAATTAACATGCAAAAGTCAGTAGCATTTCTATACTTTAACAAGTTATCTGAAAAAGAAATAAAATGATCCCATTTACAATAGCATCAAAAAAATTAAATAGTTAGGAAAAAGTGTAACCCTGGAGGTAAAATACGTCCACACTAAAAACTACAAAACATTAATGAAAGAAACTGAAAAAAAAAAAAAAAGAAAAGTATCCCATGTTCATGAATTGGAAGAATTAATATTGTCAAAATATCCATACTACCCAAAGTCATCTATAGGTTCAATGCAATTCCTATTAAGATTCCAATGGCATTTTTTTACAGTATTAGGGAAAACAACCCTAAAATTTATATAGAATCACAAAGACCCTAATTAGTCAAAGCAATCCTGAGAAAGAACAAAGCAAGAGGCATCACACTTCCTTATTTCAAGCTCTATTATAAAGCTATAGTAATGAAAACAGTTGGCATAAAAACAGATACACCAACCAAACAGAATTGAGAGCCAAGAAATTAACACATTCATATATGGCCAACTACTATTTGACAGAGGAGCCAAGAATACTCAAGGACACATGTAGGGTCAAAGTGAAGGAAAAAGATAGTGGTGGAAACCAAATTAAAGCAACGTAGCTATACTTGTATCAGGCAAAATAGACTTAAATTCAGAAGCAGTAACAAGAAGACAGAATGATAATTATATATTTATAAAATTGCGAATTCATCAGGAGAATGCAACAATCATAAATTTTTATTCACCCAACATCAAACACCTAAATATATCCAGCAAGTATTAACAGATATGAAGGGAGAAATAGACAATAATATAATAATAGTATGAGAATTCAATACCTCACTTTCAACATCATACACCCATAGATCATCCAGACAGAAAATCAATAAGGAGACATTCAACTTGAGCTCTACTTTAAACCAAATAAACCTAACTGACATATAGAGAATTCCATACAATAGCAGCACAATACACATTCTCATATTCTTCCCAAATACACACACAGCAGTCTCCAGAAGAGATCATATGATAAGTCATAAAACAAGTCTTAGACTAAGAAGATTGAAAATTACCAAGAATTTTTTTCTGACTGCAGTGGTATGGAATGAAAAATCAATAACTGAGTGAAAACTAGTAGATTCACAGATATGTGTAAATTAAACAACACATTCCCAAACAACCAATCAAAGAACAAACAAAATGTAAAATGAATAAATAACTTGGAACAAATGAAAATAGAAATACAACACACCAAAACTTAAGGATGAATCAAAAGCAGTTCTAAGAGGTAAGTTTATAGGGGTAAACATCTGCATTACAAAAAAAGGAAAGAAAGATATCAAGTAAACAACTTTTTACCACAAGGAACTACAAAAGAAGAAAATGCTAAGCCCAAAGTTAGCACAAATAAAGAAATAGCAAAGATCAGAGTGGAAATAAAGACCATAAAAATAACAAAAAGATCAATGATGATAAGAAATGGGTTTTTTTGAAAAGGTAAATAAAATTGACAAAACTTTAGCTAGACTAAGTATTTTTTCTACAAAAAGAAAGACTCAAAGGTCAGAAATGAAAGAGTAGACATTAAAATGATACTATAGAGATTCAAAGATTATGAGATACAATGAATAATTATAAGCCAAAAAATTGTATAACCTAGAAGAAATGGATAAATTCCTAGAAACATATCATCTACAAAGACTGAATTGTAAAGAAATAGAAAATCTAAGTAGACCAATAATGATAATATTGAATCAGTAATCAAAAACAACCCATCAAAAAAAAGTCCACACCTAGATGGTTTCACTGGTGAATTCTACCAAACATTTAAAGAATCATTAATGCCAGTCTTTCTCAAACACTTCCCAAAAATTGAAGAGAAAGACATTCTCTCAAGCTCATTTTACAAGGTTAGCATTACCCTCATACCAAAGGACACTACAAGAAAAGAAAATTATGACCCTGAGAAATAATATCCCTGATGAAAATTGAAGCAAAAATTCTCAACAAAATTCCAGCAAGACAAACTCAACAGTACACTAAAAGGATAATATTCTGTGACCAATTGGGATTTATCCATAAGATGCAAAGAGGGATCTACATACATAAATCATTATATGTGATACACCACATTAACAAAATGAGGTAAAAATCACATGATCACCTCAATAAATTCAGAAAAGACATTTGACAAATTTAACATGTTTTCACGATAAAAACTCTCCATAGGTATGGAAGGAACATATCTCAACATAATAAAGGTCATTTATGACAAGCGCACAGGTGAAAGATTGAAAGGTTTTCAGCTAAGATCAGGAAAAGGTGCCCATTCTCATCATTCCTATTCAACTTAGTACTGGAAATTTTAGAGCAATTAAACAATACAAAGAAATAAAAGGCATCCAAATTAGAAAAAGTGAAGTTTGCAAATGATGTGATATTATATAGAGAAAATCCTAAAGATTCTACCATAAAACTGTTAGGACTGATAAGTGAAGGCAGTAAAGTCGAAGGATACAAAATCAATATACAGAAATGAATTGCATTTCTATGCACTAAAAATGAAATATCTGAAATAGAAATAAGGAAAACAGTCTCATTCACAGTAACATCAAAACAATCAAATAAGTATTCAGAATACTTTATTCAAAATAAATTATTTATTCTTAATAAATTTAAACAAGGTTTTATGATAATAATCTAAGCATAACAACTATAACATTTTGACGAAAGAAATTGAAGAAGCACAGATAAATGGGATGATACCCTAGGTTTGTGGATTGGAAGTTAATGTTTTTAAAATGTTTATACTATCCGGGGCACCTGGGTGGCTCAGTTGGTTGGGCGACTGACTTCAGCTCAGGTCATGATCTCACAGTTTATGAGTTCGAGACCATGTCAGGCTCTGTGCTGACAGCTCAGAGCCTGGAGCCTATTTCAGATTCTGTTTCTACCCCTCTCTCTGCCCCTCCCCTGCTCATGCTCTGTGTCTCTCTGTCTCTTAATAATAAATAAACATTAAAAAATTTTAATGTTTATACTATTCCAAAAAGTCATCTATAGATGCAATGCAATCTCTATTAATACTTCAATGGAATTTTTCTGAAAATAGAAAAAACTATCTTAAAATTTGTTTGGAACCACAAAAGACCCTGAAGAGCCAAAACAATCCTGAGAGAGAACAAAGCTAGAGGCATTACACTTCTTTATTTCAAACTATATTACAAAGCTATAATAATCAAAACAGGATAGTACTGACATAAAAACAGACCATATACCAAAGGAACAGAATCAAGAGCCAGGATAAATCTTCATATATATTAATATTTGACAGGGAGATAAGAATACTCAATGGGAAATAATAGTGTCTTAAGTGAATGATGTTGGAAAATTGGTTATCAATATGCAAGAACAAAACAACCATATTTTATATCATTAACAAAAATTAATTTGAAATAGATTAAAGATTTATGTGGGATCTGAAACCTCAATACTCCTAGAAGAAAACAGGTAAAAAGCTCCTTGACATATACATTGGCAATGATATTTTTGACATTACACCAATAGCACAAGCAACAAAAGCAAAAGCAGGTGGGACATCAAACTAAAATTTCTGCTCAGCAAAAGGAACCATCAACAAAATGAAAAGGCAACCTACAGAATGTGAGAAAATATTTGAAACCATCTATCTGATAATAACTTAAAACCCAAAGTATGTAAGGAACTCTTACAACTCAGTAGCAAAAAAAGGAGTAGGAGGGACAGGGGGGAGGAGAAGGAAAAACCCTAAAACTAAACAATGCTATTATAAATGGTCAGAGGATGTAAATAGACATTTTTCAAAGAAGACATACAAAGAAGCCAATGGGTACATAAAAAAGTGCTCGACATCACTAATCAAGGAAATGCAAATCAAAGCTACAATGAAATATCATTTCACACCCATTAGAATGGTTATCAGCAACAAGATAAATGATAAAAAAATGTTGTTGAACATGTAGGGAAATGGTAACATTTGCACATTGTTGGTGGGATTGTAAATTGGTGCAACTACTATGGAAAACAGTATAGATGTTCCTTCTAAGATTGGCATGTGAAAAAGCCCAATGTACAAGCAATTTTGAAGTCTCTGTTTGCATTTGTTAGCTTTTGTTCCATTTACTAAAGTTATATAGCCAAGATCAGAGTTTTATGAGAGGATATGAATACCAGTAGTCAAGAACACATCAAGGCCATTATTGAAACCAATCCACCATAGTATGTCCTCTGATTGCAAATATTCTTGATACCCCTCCCATGCAAAATACATGTGCTCTTCCCAAAACCCCACAAATTTGTATTAAAATTTTGCACTAGGGCCAAAGATCACTTTTTTTATCTATAATCATTTTCAGAGGCAGCTCTTCTGATGTGACTCCCTGCAAAACACACACACACACGCACACACACACACACACACACTTACACACAAATACAGTAACAATACAGGGATAGGCCCTTCAGTAGCCAGTCCTCTACAAAAAAGTGGCTCCCCCCAAAAAAAACCAAACATGCACATAGCAGTCAATGATCCATACAGCATACAGTTATGTTGCCTTTTCCATCATTCAATTATACTATATTTTAATTATATTGTAATTTTCTCAATAAAAATATGCATGCAAAAAAGAAGAGAACCAGGGTATTGGGAGATCCTAGGATGAAATGCAGACTGGAACATATGGAACATACAAATATATGACAATTGATGTCACCATCATGATAGCATAACATGTCCTTTCTTTCGTGCCCCCATTCTCAACGACAAAAATTTGGCACCCATTCATGAACAAAAGTGCAACTGAAGTTATGGGATCCAGCATCATACATCAAGGGACCTGGAAAAGCCTTGCCCACCTGTGCATCAGGTAATAGGCAGACAAACCTCCATCTTGGCTGTGGACTCTGAGGTAGCTCATGAATGGTTCCAACCCCTCTTGGCCACAGTCAGGGAGCATCTGGAGAACACCGACTTGACCAGTCACCCACAGACAAGAGAGCTTTGTGGAAGTCCTGGTTTCCAGATAAGAAATTCCATTACTTTGTTGGAGCAAAAAATAAGATTTTGGACACATTGGATTGGATAAGAAGAATAGTTTGACTCTGCCTGCATCACATGTCCCCCAACGTGGTACAGCTAAGGCCAAGTGAGACTTTCTCACTACATGATTTCTCCCACTGTGAGGGAAGGGAGAATAGGTTAGTTGTGCAGGACACAAAGCATCCAGCATACTAAATTATGGGGTGAGAGGAGATCAGGAGAGTGGCAGATACGATTCTCAGAAAGCATTAAAGGGATATAGTTCTGCTGTCTTGTGGATTCCCATCAGGAAACCCACCCATGAGATGCTGGGAAAGCCTCACTTGCAGATCCCCCCAACTAGTTGCAGGCATCCCCAGTAACAACCTTATCTCACCCACATCTCCCCCAACTCTGCAGCCAACTCCCTGTGCATGCTCCTGAGAGTGCTTTGTTGAACAGCTAGGAGCACTCGCAGAAAACAAGCCAGGTTCTGTGGGCTAGAGAAAAACTACAACCTGAGCTGTAGGGAAACAACTTGACCTTAGGGAAAACAAAAGGGAAACTAAACTGTCAGGGCTTGGCCTGGTCTGTTGCAAGATCCAGAGAAAATATACAAGTTTAGGAATTCTGCCACAGGAGGGAGCAAGAAGTATGGAGAGGGCTTGTACAGTCAAGATGGGAGAAAGCCTCTGGATTTCTAGCAGAGCTGATGAAAGGCAGTCCTTCCCTGAAGGCAGTTAGTAATGGAGAAGGTGACTACTACTTCAAATGTAAGACAGCAACACAAAACTCCAAGGTATATGAAAAATCAAAGAAACACGATACCACCAAAGGATTACAATAATCTTCCACTACCAAACCCAAAGACACAGAGATTTAAAATTTACCATATAAAGGATTCAAAATAGTGGTTTTATTATATAAATATATACGGGAAATAAATTGTATATAAAAATATAATTATATATTATTTGTATATGAAATATAATGTTCATAATAGAATTGAATATATATAATGGAATACTATTCAGCTATAAAAAAGGAAATCCTGCCATTTTCAACAACATGGATGGACCTTGAAGGAATTATGTTAAAGTGAAACAAGTCACACAGAGAAAGACATACAATATGATCTCATTTATATGTGGAATCTAAAAAAAAAAAAAAAAAAAAAAAAAAGCCAAACTCATGGAAACAGAGAATAGAATGGTGGTTACCAGAGGCTATAGGTTGGGGAAATGAGGAGATGTTGGTCAAAGAGTACAAACTTCCAAGTTAGAAGATGAATAAGTTCTGGATATTTAATGCACATCATGTACAAAACAGATGAACATAAAGGAAGGGAAGCAAAAGTAATATAAAAACAGGTAGGGGGACAAAACATAAAAGACTCTTAAATATAGAGAACAAACAGAGGGTTGCTGGAGGGGTTGTGGGAGGACGGATGGACTAAATGGGTAAGGGGCATCAAGGAATCTACTCCTGAAATCATTGTTGCACTATATGCTAACTTGGATGTAAATTAAACAATAAAATAAAATAAAATAAAATAAAATAAAATAAAATAAAATAAAATAAAATTAATAATAAGTAAATAAATAAAGCACATCGTGATGATTATAGTTAACAATACTGTATTATATGCTTGAAAGTTGCTAGAAGAGTGTTAAATGTTCTCACTACAAAAAGATATGGTAATTATGTGATGTAATAGAGGAATTAGCTAATGCTATGATAGTAATCATTTTGCAATAGATAACTGTGTCAAACCAACACGTTGTACACCTTAAACTTATGCTATATTATATGTCAAACATATCTCAATAAAGCTTGAAAAAAACAATAAATGCATGACATAACCTTACTGACAGAAGTAGAGAAAAATGAGTGCTCAAAGGAACTGGAAAAGAGTGCTTTGAGTGGATACTGTAAGGCTAAAGACACAAACAACTGCATAAATATTGTACTCTAGTTGGTAAATTTGTTTCTCAGAGAGGTACAGATTAGCAACTATATAAAAAAAAACACTTGAATGAGGCACAAATTGCATATCAGAAAATCTATCCCATCTTAATTGTATGAGTCAAGGATTTTAGTAGATTTATCTAGGTATGCAGTCACCATCTTAATTCAGTTTTAGAACATTTTTGCCATTCCCACAGAATCCCTAATGATAGTTAAGTTAGTTCTCACTCCCCGTCCCAGGCAAACCACTAATCTGCTTTTGGTGCCTGTCAATTTGCCTTTTCTGGACATTTCATATGAATGGAATCAAAGAATACATGGTGTTTTGTATGTAGCTTCTTTCAGTGAGCATGATTTTGAAGTTCACCCATATAGTAACATGCATCATTTTTGTTGCTGAATAGCATTCCTTTCTATGGCTGTAGCACATTTTTTCCCTCAGCATTATTGTCACTTTTAATGACAATTTGAAAAAGTAAAATTAGGATTATTACATCTTACCTCTGTATCTCAAACTTTTAAAAAAAATTTTTTATGTTTATTTTTGAGACAAAGAGAGACAGTATGTGAGCAGGGGAGGGGCAGAGATAGAGGGAGACACAGAGTCCTTATCAGGCTCCAAGCTCTGAGCTGTCAGCACAGAGCCCGATGCAGGACTCAAACCCATGAACCATGAGATCATGACCTGAGCCAAAGTCGGACGCTTAACTGACTGAGGCACCCAGGAGTCCCTGTATCTCAAACTTTTAATTATTATTTCTGAAAGAGATATTTGAAAGGTTAAGAGAAACATTGAGATGAAACATATACTTAATTTTCAAAGCCTTAAACAAATAATTGAGTTAAATTTGGTTCCTAATGATACAAATGAAATACTGTAGCATTGTTCTCCAAGTACACTGAAGTGTAGCACATATTCTTTATCCATTCTTAAGCTGATGGACATTTAGGTTCATTTCACTTTTTGGCTATAATGAATGCTGCTCTCAATATTCCTATGTTGGTCTTGGTGAAGACGTAAGTTTTCATTTCTCTTAGGTGGATATCTAGGAGTAGAGTTGCCATGTTGTATGGTAAATTTATGTTTAACTATTTTTTAATGTCAAACTTTTCTAAAGTGGCTGTACCATTTTACCTACAGACAAGCAAGGTATGAATGAATTTATTTGTTCATAGTCTTTCCATCATTTGGCTATTGTCCATCCTTTTGATTATAGACATTCTGTTGGATGTGAAATGGCATTTCATTGTGGTTTTCATTTACATTTTCCTGAAAAATTATTTTGGGAATCTTTTCATGTGTTTAGTACCCATTTGTATATTTCTTTGGTGAAATGTCTTAAAACTTTTTAATTTTTGCCCATTTGTAAAGTTTAATCTTTTAAGTTCTTAAAATGTTAAGAGTTCTTTATATATTCTGGATGCAACTTCTTTATTGGATACATAATATGAAATTATTTTCTTTTAGTCTACAGCTTGTCTTAACTTTCTTTATTACATATATACATGTATATATATATATATATATATATATATATATATATATATGTGATTATTTTGAGAGAGAGAGAGAACATGAATGGGGGAAAGGTGTAAAGGGAAAGAGAGAGAATCTTAAGCAGGCTCCATACTCAGCACAGAACCTGACATATGGCCTGTGCCAAAATCAAGAGTCAGGCACTCAACCGACTGAGCCACCAAGGCATCTCTCATTTTAACTTTTTAAAAAAGGTTTTATTTATTTTTGATAGAGAGAGACAGAGCATGAGCAGGGGAGGGGCAGAGAGAGGGTGAGACACAGAATCCAAAGCAGGATCCAGGCTCTGAGCTGACAGCACAGAGCCTGATGTGGAGTTTGAACCCAAGAACCATGAGATCATGACCTGAGCTGAAGTCAGACCCTTAATCCACTGAGCCACCCAGGCACCCCCCTCATCTTAACTTTCTTAATGGCAGTCAAAAGTTTTAAATTTTTATGAGGCCCAATGTATTAAATTTTCTTTTATGAATCATGCTTTTAAACTTGTATTTAAAAATCATTGTCTAATTAAAATCTCAAGATTTTCTATTTTTCTAAGACATTTATAGTATAACTGTAACATTCAGGGATGTAATTTACTTTGAGTCAATTTTTATATATAATGAGAAGTTACTACCTAGTGTCATTTTGTATCAGCCTGAAGTATTCTTTTTAGCATTTCTTCTAAGACATTTTTGCTAATATAATAACAAATATTGTTAGTTTTTTTTTTAATCTAGGAATGTTTTCATTTTATCTTGAATAATAATTTTGCTGGGTATTAAATTCTTGATTGTGAATTTTTGCTTTCAGTACTTGAATTTTTTTTAACATTTATTTATTTCAGAGAGAGAGAGACAGAGCACAAGCAGGGAAGGGGAAGACAGAGAGGGAGACACAGATTCTGAAACAGGCTCCAGGCTCTGAACTGTCAGCACAGAGCCTGACACAGGGCTCAAACCCACAAATTGTAAGATCATGACCTGAGCCCATACTCAGCCTGGCCTATGCCACCCAGGCGCCCCTTGTAGCACTTTTAATATGTCATTCCACTGAGTTCTGTCCTCCATTGTTTGTGATAGAAAGTCAGATGTTGATCTACTTAATAGTTTTATTGATATATAAGCCACATAGCATTCATTTCACTCATGTACAGTGTGTAAATCAATGGCTTTTAGTACATTCACAGAGTTGTGCTTCCATCACCATGTTCAATTTTAGAACATTTTCATTATATGGAAAAGAAATATTCATACTCCAAGCCATCACCCACCAATCTAATTTCTGTCTCTATAAAATTTCCCTACACTGGCCATTTCAAAGAAATGGAATTTATATAGATGGTTTTTTGTGACTTGCTTTTTTTATAACTTAGCTCTGATCTCTAAAACTATCCTTCTTAATGTATATTTCTTTACTAATTAATCATCTCAAAAATTTAGTTATTTCAATTTTATTGGCAAGTGTATCAAAATTAGTTACAAATGTAATCTATCTAACAGTTAATATTTTTCTAATATTTCTAGAAAGATCTGAGTACATTTCACCCCATGTGAATAAACCTCCAAAAGCATATCACAGAACATCTAGGGCTGGGTCAACCATTTATAAAACCATCCAGTTTCCCTCACTAAATAAAGAACCTTCAGGTAATTTTTATTCTTAGTGTACAATGTGATTTTTTTTTAATTAGTAAAGCATTAATTATATGTAAATAACCAGATTGTACCAGTCTTAGTCATATAACCAGCTTAGCAAAACATAAGTGGAAGTAAACACTGATTAAGCTCATCTAACATATATGCATTTTTATATATCTCTTCCTTCCCTGTCACCACTAAATTGGAGTTCCATTTTTTTTCAACCTTCTTTTCTTGCTCACTATTATAGATTCTGCAGATGGCTGAGATAAACCCATCTTATAATCCTCCTTTTTATATTTATACATTTTCCTTTTGTCCAACCCCAGGCAGGATCTGCAACAGAGAAACTCAACATGAGGGTAAATTGGAAGGAAAATAAACATTATTTTTACTTTTCCCTTTTCCTTCATTACTATCTCCCCAGCCAATATCTAGGAACTAATTTATAGATGCCATTTCTTATTATTGCTCCAGAGGCATTATATAATCATCATCTTAGTATATTTCCTATAGATACTGAGTTTAAAGGTGTTTTTAAAAATGTAGATTATTTTTATTTGGTCTGTCATATTTTTCTAAAGTCCCAAGTAATTATACATACTACCAATACTTTGGCCAGTTTTTCTTTCTCACTGTGCATCTTTATCTCAACATTTATCCATTGGCTACTTTTTACCATTCTATGGGTATGTAATTCAGAGATAAAATAAATTTGACTATTAAGTAAGGCATGATTAGGCAAACAAGAATTCTGTAAATTCAGAAAAATTAATTATAATATGCTTTTTAGACTCAGATAAGCTCTCCTCTTCTTAACTGCCAGACAATGAGATCAGTAGTTTTATAGTATATGTACATTTTAGACAAATGTAATTTATTTTAGATTCACCTGCTACTTCATATAACCTACAATACTGCTTTCCATTTATTAGCTCCTACTTTACCAACAATTTGGGTTTTCTCTCCTAAGCTAAAGCTTTCCCTTTGATAGAGGCATTAATTATAAGCAGTTATATTGCCTTAAGAAACAAGAAAGAGAAAGAGAATAGCAACTAACAAATAGTCTGAATAATTCACTATCTAAATTTCTATTCCATAATTAGAGAAAAATAATAGTAGTCTTCTTTTATGGATAGAATACAAATGATTCCATTATAAATGTTTTTATTTTCTATCAAACTATCAAGACTTTTAACCTAAAAATAATAACAGATAAACATTTTTAGAGCAAACACCTGCCTTAAGGAAATGAAAAAATTAAAAATGTTTTATTTCTTTGTACAACATATATTGTAGAAACTCAATGCATTAACTTAGTAAATTTTTCCCACTAACTTTGAGAAAATACCATCTAAATACCCCACATTCTGTTTATTTTAGTGTATTTTTCTTGAAATGAGCAACCTGATACTATTTTCTTTATACATAGTTTTGTTTTTAACTGTTGAAAGTATGTATCTTAATAACAGTATTTGTAAACGTCTGTTTCCATTAACACTAGATCTTTCACTGTAGTAATATAAAACTTTTCAATAAAGATATACTGTTTTATATAGAGATAAAAACTTTATATGAGAATTTATCAATTTAATTGTTTAAGTATTTTTTACTGTCATACTGAAAAAAAACTCTTCTAGCATTTTTTAAAAAGTTTGTTTATTTTAAAAGAGAGAGAGTGTGCATGCGTCCATGCGAGTTGGGGAGGAGCAGAGAGAGAGAGAGAGAGAGAGAGAGAGAGAATCCCAAGCAGGCTCCACACTCTCAGCTCAGAATCTGATGCAGGGTTCAGACTCACAAACTGTGAGATCATGACTTGAGCTGAAATCACGAGTTGGATGCTAAACCAGTTGAACCACCCAGGTGCCCCTCTTCCTCTGGCATTTCTGTATACAATATTTCTAATATTTCTTTTTCTTGATTTGTACTCTTACTGTTTTTTTTGTTTTGTTTTGTTTTTAAGTATTTATTTATTTATTTATTTATTTATTTATTTATTTTGAGAGAGAGAGAGCATGAGTGGGGTAGGGGCAGAGGGAAAGGGAGAGAGAATCTCAAGCAGGCTCCATACTGCCAGTGTGAAGCCTGAAGTGGGACTTGAACTTACCAACCTTGAGATCATGACATGATTGGAAATCAAGAGTTGGCCACTTAACTGACTGAGCCACCCAAGAGCCCTGGTTTTGTTTTTAAATATCAAATACCCTGCAAGGACAAACCAGAGAAAAAATATTTGTGTTAGGAAAGCTGCTTTAAATTCTTTTTAAAATTTAAGGAAGCTGTGCTTTAGAAGTGGATTAAGATTTATTTTAAATTTTTAAAAGTTGAAATCAGATCATTCATAAGATAATTTAGTAATATTATTTTCATCTTCTAGGGCATCCAAAAAATTGTATCTCAAACAAAAAAGAATGTTGAACTTACAAATACTCTGCTTGCTGTGATGTCTACAACTAAAAAACCTATCTATGAAGGTAAAAAAAAAAAAAAAAAACACTGCTTTACAAAGACAAATGAAATAAAACTTTGTATTATGTTTCCATTGTTTTTATTTACCAATCACCTTAAACCTATGGACCCCCTTCTCCAGAAAAACAAATGTTATGAACCAAGTATATTTTTCTAAACCTTTCTTCAAACGTGTGTTTGACATACACAAACACACACACACACACACACACACACACACAATATATATATATATATATATATATATATATATATATATATATGAGTTTGCTGGTTCTGTACATAATAGAATCACTTGTATAGATCCTTCTTGCTTCCAATCCAGATAAACTGATAATATATATCTCTTTTATATCTCATACCTTTAAGTTGCTACATGATATTCTATAATGTGAATGTGCTATACTTTATTCAACCATTCTTCTACTAAATGACATTTAGATTCTTCTCAAATCGGGTTTTTTACTACTATAGGCAATGATACAATAAATATCACTGTACATATTTATCTATGTTATGGTGATTGTATTTCTATAAAAGAGAGCATGTAAACATGTATTACATTAAAGATATACATGTTTTTTCTTTTATATATGTTTCCAAATTACTTTTCAAATGATAATAATTAATAATTCTGCTAGCAATTTCATGGATGACTTATTTCTCAGTATGTTAATCAGCCCTAGACTTTTCATACATTGGAAAACTTAATACTGTTAAGCTATCAATACTATGTAAAGTAATCTACAGTTTGAGTGTGATACGTATCAAAAATCCCAGCAATGTATTTTTAAGGAAATAAAAAAAATCCATCCTAAAATTCATATGGAATTTTAGAGATCCTAAATAGTCAAAATGATCTTGAAAGAAACAAAGTTGGAGAACACACAGTTCATTATTTTGAAACTCACTACAAAGCGACAGTAGTCAAAACAGTATGGTACTGACATAAAGACAGACATACAAACTAAGGCAATAGAATAGAGGACCCAGAAATAAACCATCACATATATGGTCAAATGACTTTGACAAGGAGACCAAGACCATTTAATGGGAAAAGGAGAATTGTAAAACATATGGTGTTGAAGAAACTGGATGTCTACATGCAAAAGAGTGAAATTAGATCCCTACCTTATGCCTTACCTTACAGCTTAAAATAGATCAAAGACCTAAAACTAAGTGCTAAACTATAAAACTCTTGGAAGAAGACATAGGGTGAAATCGTAAAGACATTGTATTTGACAATAACTTCTTGGGTATGACACCAAAGGCACAGTCAAACAAAGAAAAAATGGACAGGTTTTATCACAATTTTAAAACTATTCATCAAAAGACAAGGCTAATAAAGTAAAAAGGAAACCCACAGAATGGGAGAAAAATATTTGCAAATCATATATCTGAATAGCAGTTAACAACCAGAATATATAGAGAACTCTTAAGCTCAACAATTGAAAACAAAAAACTTGATATAACAGTGAGCAGAGGACTTTGATAGACATTTCTCCAAAGAAGATATAAAATAGCCAATAGACACATGAAAATATGGTAAATATCACTATTCATCAAGGAAATGCAAATCAAAACCACAATGAGATATCACTTTACATCCAGAAAGGTAGCTATTATGAAGGGAAAAAGAGGAAAAAAGAAAGAAATATTGGTGTGGATGTGGAGAAATTGGGACTCTTATGCACTACTCTTGCAAATGTGAAATGATGTAACTGCTATGTAAAGCAGTATGGTGGTTCCTCAAAATATTAAATATGGCATTACCATATGATTCAACGATTCCATTCCAGATATATACCCAAAAGAATGAAAGCAAGGACACGAAATGATCTTTGTTTATAGCAGCATCATTCATGATAGGTAAAAGAAGACTTTCAAACGTCCAACAGTGGTTAATGGACTAAAAAAAAAATGAGGCATATGTGTGCAATGGAATATTATTCAGCCTGAAAGAGGAAAGAAAACCTGATACAGCATGGTTTAGCATATAACATGGATGAATATGAAAGACATTATACTAAGTGGAATAAACCAATCACAAAAGGACAAACACTGTATGATTGAACTTACATGAAGTATCTTAACATGGTCAAATTCATAGAGATAGTAAGTATAATGATGGTTTCCAGGAGCTGGAGGAAATGGGAATGGAGAATTATTTTTTAATGGGTAGAGTTTCAGTTTTACAAAATGAAAAATTTCTGAAGATGGATAGTGGTGATGGCTGCACAGTGTGAATATACTTAATGCCACTGAAGTATATACTTAAAAATTGTTTAAAGGGTAAATTATATATTATGTAGATTTTACTGCAATTTTTAAGATAAATAATTAAAAAATAAAAATAAATGCATACTAAAAATGTTTTAAATTATGGTTATTTACATTTAATGAGAACTAAGCATATTTTAATATTGTTATTATTAGATACTTTAATTTTCTCCAAGAATCACCTACTTATTATATTTCTGGTAGTTGCTTTAGTTATTGCAGAAATTTTTTGTGTAATAGGATTTAATTTTTTAAAAATTTCTCTCAATTCAAATTTACAGAGAAATTGAAGGACTTCCAGAAGGAATTCTCATATAGCCTATACCCAGATTCATCAATTGTTTATTCTGTATTTTTGTCTTATAATTTTCTCTATGTTCATATATATATGATATAGATAGATTAGATAGATATAAATGTGTGTCTGTCACAAACATATTATTTTTTCTGAAATGTATAAAGGTAACTTGGAAGAAAGTGACCATATTCTCATCTCCATACCTTCAAATCTAAGCACACAATAAACACTATAAAAATAAATGAAAATTAAATATCAATGTAGTGATTAGTTAACTCACCACACTCAGGGTCAGGGAGAAAACACTGACCACAGGAAGCAAGGAGAGCCTTTGCAGACAACTGGCCTAAGGGATAGAGCAGCCAGAACACAAAGCAGAGCACATGCAGCATACACCAGAGATATCCCCCTGAAGTGTCAGGCCCTGGGCACTACATGACCTCTTCTTCATAAGGCTATTACTTTCAGGAGCAGAAGACATGACTGGATTTTCTAACACAGAGAAGAAGGCAGAGGCCTTGACAATGCAAAGATGGAGGAATTTATCACAAATGAAGGAAAAAGATAAAGCTACAGCCAGAGATCTAAGTGAAACAGATATAAGTAACATGCCTGATGGAGAATGCAAAACAACAATCATAAGGATACTCACTGAGCTTTAGAAAAGAAAAGAAGACACCAGTTGAGACCCTTACCGCAGAGATTGAAGAGTTAAAATGGAATCAGAGATGAAGAATACTATGAATGAGATTAGAAACAGGCTTGATGCCATGAACAGCAGGCTGGAGGAAGCAGAGGAATGAATTAGTGACCTAGAAGACAAAATAATGGAAAATAATAAAGCTGAACAAAAGAAAGAAAGAAGAATTATGCAACATGAGAAAAGACTTACAGAACTCAGTGACTGGATCAAACATAATAACATTTGCATTATAAGAGTTCCATAAGAAGAGAGAGAAAAGGGGGTAGAAAATTTATTTGAAGAAATTAATAGCTAAAAATCTCCCTAATCTGGGGAAGGAAACAGATATCCAGATATAGAAGAGACAAAGAATGCCAAACAAAATAAATAAAAGCAATCCAACACCAAGACATATTGAAATTAAATTTGCAAAAATATAGTGATAAAGAAAGCATTTTAAAAGCAGCAAAGAAGATAGTAACATGCAAGGGAAAACACATAAGGCTAACTGGAGATCTTTCGGCAGAAACTTTCCAACTAGAAGGGAGTGGTATTATATATTCAACGTGCTGAATGGGAAAAATATGCAGCCAAGAATATCCAGCAAGGCTACCATTCAGAATAGAAGGAGAGACAGAGTTTCCCACACAAAAAGAAAAGTTCATGACCATTAATATGAGAAATATTAAAGGGGACTTTTTGAGTGGAAAAGAAAGACTAAAAATGTCAAAGACAGGAAAGGATAGAGAAAATCTCTGGAAATAATGACAAAACAAGTAATACAATAGGAATAAATACAAATCTATCAATAATTACTTTGAATGTAAATGGACTAAATGCTCCTATCAAAAGACATAGGGTGTCAGAATGGATAAAAATACATGACTGATCTATATACTTCCTACAAGAGACTCATTTTATACATAAAGACACCTTCAGATTGAAAGTGAGAGAGTGGAGAAACATTTATCACACAAATGAATGTCAAAAGAAAGCCAGAGTAGCAATACTTATATTGGACAAACTGGCCTTTAAAACAAGGACTTTAACAAAAGACAAAGGAAGACACTATATAATCATAAAGGGGATAATCCAACAAGAAGATACAACAGTTGTAAATATTTAGGCACCAAACATGAACGCACTCTAATATATAAAAACTGTTAATAACAAAAATAAAGGAATTAATTAGTAATAATACAATACACAAAAATAAACTCAAATGGATTAAAGACCTACATTTGAGACCTAAAACTATAAAAATACTATAATAGAACATAGACAGTAATTTCTTTGACATAAGCCATAGCAACGTTTTTCCTAGACATGTCTCCTAAGCAAGGGAAACAAGCAAAAATAAACTATTGGAACTACATCAAAATAAAAAGGTCTTTTCACAGAGAAGGAAACCATCATCAACAAAACTAAAAGGCAAACTATTAAATGGGAGAAAATATTTGCAAATAATGTATCAGATAAGGGTTCATATCCAAAATATATAAAGAATTTATACAATTGAACACCAAAGAAACAAATAATCCAATTTAAAGAATGGGCAGAGGACATGAATTGACATTTTTCCAAAAAAGACATGCAGATAGTCAACAGATACATGAAAAGATGTTCATCACTCATCATCAGGGAAATGCAAATCAAATCCACAATGAGGTATCAGTTTACACTTGTCAGAATGGCTAAAATCAACAACACAAGAAACAACAGGTATTGTCAAGGATGTAGAGAAATAGGAGTCCTTGTGCATTGTTGAGAATATAAGGTGGTACAGCCACTCTGGAAAACAGTATGGAAGCTTCTCAAAAAAAAAAGGAAAGAAAAAAAATACCATATAATCCAGTAATCCCACTACTGGGTGTTTATTCGAAGAAAATACAAACATTAAATCAAAAAGGGATTGCTTTCTTAATTTCCCTGATGTTTTATTTTGGTTTATAAAATGTTACTGATTTCTGTATGTTAATTTGGATCCTGCAACTTTACTGAATTCCTTTGTTAGTTCTAACATTTTTTGATGTAGTCTTTTGGATTTTCTGTATATAATATAATCTGAAAACATTTTACTTCTTCCTGTCTAATTTGGGTGAATTTTTGTTTCTGTTTTTTCTATAATTGCTATGACTAGAAGAACTTCCAGGACTCTTTTAAATAGAAATGATGAAAGGGGTACTCTTGTCTTGTTCCTGATCCCTGATAAAAGTTTTGTGTTGTTGTTGTTGTTGTTTTTCATTGAGTATGTTAGCTGTTGGCTTGTCATATCTGGCCATTATTATGTTTAGGTACATTCCTTCTATACCTAATTTGTTGAGAACTTTTATCATGAAAGAGTGTTGAATTTCTCAAATGCCTTTTCTTTATCTCTTGAGATGATTATAATCTTTCATTTTGTTAATGTGGTGTATCACATTTATTGATAGGCTATGTTAAATCATCCTTGCATCCCTGAGATGAATCCCAGTTGGTCATGGTGTATAATCCTTTAAATGTGCTCTTGAATTCTATTCCAGTATTTTGTTGAGGCTTTTTGCATGTATGTCCATCAGGGATATTGGCCTGCAATTCTCTCCCTCCTTTCTTCCCTCCCTCTTCCTTCCTTCCTTCCTTCCTTCCTTCCTTCCTTCCTTCCTCCCTCCTTCCCTTTCTTTCTTTCTTTCTTTCTTTCTTTCTTTCTTTCTTCTTTCCCTGTCTCTCTCTCTCTCTCTCTCTCTCTCTTTGTCTGGCTTTAGTATCAGTAATGCTGGCCTCATACAATGAGTTTGAAAGTATTCCCTTCTCTCCTATTTTTTGCAAGAGTTTGAGAAGCATTAGTATTAACTCTTATTTAAATGTTTAGTAGAGGGGCACCTGGGTGGCTCAGTAGGTTAAGTTTCTGACTTCCGCTTAGGTCATGATCTCACAGTCCGTGAGTTCGAGCCCCACGTTGGGCTCTGTGCTGACAGCTCAGAGCCTGGAGCCTGTTTTGGATTCTGTGTCTCCCTCTCTCTCTGCCCCTCCCCTGCTCATGCTCTGTCTCTCTGTCTCAAAAATAAATAAAAACATTAAAAAATTAAAAAAAAAATAAATGTTTAGTAAAATACATTCATGCAGTCATCTGGTCCTAGGGTTTTATTCATTGGGAGATTTTTTGATTCCTGATTTAATTTCATTGCTGTTATTACTCTGTTCATATTCTTTATTTCTTTGTGATTGTCTTGTTAGGTTGTGTGTTTCAATTTATTTCTCCTAAGTTACTTAAATAATAGTAGAGTCTTATGATCGTTTGTATTTCTGTTGTATCAGTATTGTCTACTCTGCATTTATAAATTTATTAAGTCATTTCTCTTTTTTTCTTAGTAAAGGCAAATGTTGGTCAATTTTGTCTATGTTTTCAAGAAATCAATTCTTCATTTTGTTGACTTTCTACTATTTCTTTTATTTTTCTCTAATTTTTATTATTTGCTTCCTTCTGCTAATGTCAGATTAATTTATTGTTCCTTTACTTTTCCTTGAGGTGTAAAGTTAGATTCTTTATTAGAGAGTTTTCTTGTTTCTTAGTGTAGTCATTTATTGCTAAAACCTTAGCAATTAGGACTGCTTTTGCTGCATACCATAAAGTTTGGTATGTTATGTTTCCATTTTTCTTTGTTACTAGGAATTTTTAAATTTCCTTTTTGATTTTTTTTCTTTGGCCCATTGGCTGTTCAGAAATGTGTTGTTTAATTTCCACATATGTGTGAATTTTCTACCTTTCCTTCCACTATTGATTTCTAGTTTTATACCATTGTGGTTGGAAAACATGCTTGATATGATTTTAATCTTCTCAAGTTTTTAAGACTTATTTTTTGACCTAACATAATCTAATCTGTAGAATGTTCCATGTGCACTTGAAGAGAATGTGTATTCTTCTGCTACTGTATGAAATGTTCTGTATATGTGTCTGTTAGGTCTAGTCCAAAGTTTAATTCAAGTTCATCATTTCCTAATGGGGTTTCTACCTGAATTATCTATCCATTGTTAAGAATGAGATATTAAACACTGTTGAAAGTGAGATATGAAGTTCCCTGATTATTGCATTACTGTCTATTTTGCCTTCAGATCTGTATATTTAGGTGATCCAATATGGGATAGGTATATTTACAATGGTTATATCCTCTGAACGAAATGACTCTGTTATCATCAAAGACTGATTTTGTCTTTTTTGATAATTCTTAAAGTTTAGTTTGTCTGGTAAAATTATAGCTACCCCTGTTCTCTTATGGTTTTCATTTGCATGGAATATCTTTTTCCATCTCTTCACTTTCAGTCTATCAGTGCCCTTAAAGTTTAAGGGAGTCTATAGTAGGCTGAATATGGTTGAGTCTTATTTATTTTTTTAATCCTTTTAAGTCCTCTGTATTTTTAATTGGAGAATTTAAACCATTTATATTTAGTACAGTTATTGATGGATAAGGACTTAGATCACCATTTTGTTAATTGCTAATTGTTTTATTGTTCCTCTCTTCCTCTCTTGCTGTCTTTATTTGTGAATTGATGATTTTTTGTAGTGATGTTTTACTTTCTTATTTGTGTATTATAGATTTTTGCTTTGTTATTATCATAATACATTTATAATACATCCTATAGCAGTTTATTTTAAGCTGATAACAACCTAAATTCCATAAAAAATTCTACATGTTTACTTATACTCCCAGTTTTATTTTGTTGATGTCTCAATTTATATCTATTATATTGTTTACATTAGCAAAATATTGTATCTATAGTTATTTTAACATTTTTGCCTTTTAACATATATGCTAGAGTTCAGCCTAAATTATACATCATCATTACAGTACTATTTTGATTTTGACTGCATATTTTCATGTTACTAATTAGCATCCTTTCATTTCAGCTTGAAGGACTCCCTTTAGCATTTCTTGTAGGGCAGGTGTGGTGGTGTTAATTGTAGGGCAAGGTGTAGCATCTCCAATTGCTGGGAGGTACAGCAGTAGAGGTCTATGTTGGGGAATACTGTGGGTGTCTCTGTGGCCAAGATTGTGGAGTTCGTATGGTTGGCAGTAGCAGCTGGGCTATCAGGGTCCTCAGGAGTGAAGGCTGCTGGAGTCTTCCTGTTCTTTTTTGCCTGTGGAAGAGGTTCTAGCTGAATGAATCCCTCTTGGTGCCAGTTCTGATGTACTGGCACTCATATTAGCACTAGAGCCAGTCTTGGGATCAGTTGCATGTGGAACTACCACAGCAATTGGATCCTGGGACACAGTGCACTTGCTGTGGCAGGGGCACTAGTGTTTGAGGTGTGGGATGTGCAGATTTCCTGTGGAACTGAGATATAGGTCTCTGGGTAGTGCTTGGAGGAAGGGAGTATGCAACATCATGGGCCCTGTGGTAGCAGGGTATGGTGGTGATTTGGCCTAGGGAGTTGGGTGCAGTAGCACCATGGCCTGGGGATGGTAGGTCAAAATCCTAACTCTGGCCCCACAGAGTAGTCTGGAAACAGCAGCAGTACGTCCAGGTGATATAATGTTAAAGTCCTATGGCAGAACCCAGAGGGTCGAGTGAAGAGTAGTGATTTCTTCTATTAATGGCAAGTCAAAGCCACAACCTCTGGGACCTGGGGCAGAGGACAGAGCAGTGGCAGCTCCTCTGGTTCCATAGATGATGAGGTGTTGTGGTTTCTCAACTGGAGTAGCAATGACTGGGGTGCCTGGGGGCAGGTCCCACCACAGCAACAGCTTCAGTCCTGGACAGATGGGGGCAGCTGGGAGGGGCAACTCCAAGCAGCTCTGTCAGCTGGAATTAGTGTTGGTGCATACTGTGGGAGTAGCAAAAGTGCAAACATCTATGGTAGTGAAGCTTGCTGGAGCTCTTCTGTTCTCCTTTTCCCCAAGGGGTGATATCCCTCCAAGGGAACTTGTCCTGGATGCCCTAGCATGGAGGATGAGGTGACTCAGGTAAAGGGTCTCCTCCGCTTTTCTATGTGGTCATCCTTGGTTTTTGAGCTCTGCAGGATTTCTTCTGCTTTTTCTTTGTCGTGCAGAGTTTTTCTAGAGCTATTTTCATTGGTTTATATTTTATTCTTGTTGTTTTGTTGGGAAAACAAGCATTGGGATATTCTAGATCCCCATCTTGTTGATATCACCTCTATCATTATTTATTCAAAGGAATCATGCATCTTTTTGCTCCTTTACTTTTTAACATGTAATAATATATCTTGAAAATCTTTCCATATCAGCACATTCAAATCAACCTAATTTTTTTAAGTCCTTTATATTTGAGAATACCATAGTTTATTTAACCAGGCCTCTGGTTAAATGGGCACTTTGGTTGTTTTCAGTTTTCTCTCTAACAAACAATGTTGCAAAAAACATCATTTGAATAAACAGATGTTTTATAATCCATTTTTGGTTTCTATCAGCTAAAAGATGAGCCTTCTACCTAAAAGGAATTGCCACTATTTCCTCTGTAACATTAATTTTATGATCCTTTTCTTTCGCAGTACACAAATTGTCTCTCACTTAAAACTGATTTTTTGAAGAACCATAAATATAGTAAGCATATATATTATATGTATTCCAACCAAAACCCATCATTCCAGTGTTTGAACTTTTAAAATTTCTCTATGAATGCTTCTCAAATTGTGTCCTCTAGACTAGTAACCTAGGCATCAACTGGGAATTTATTAGAAATACAAATTATTGGACCCTACCTCAGACCTACAGAATCAGCTTTGGAGTTCAAGTCCAGCAATCTGCTTTAATAAGTTTTCAGGGTGATTCTGACATCAGCTAAATTTGGGGAACAATTGTACTATATTTATACTACTCTATGTTAAGGATGTCCCAGTAACATTTCTATAGAAACAGAAAATTAAATTTATGTACTGCTTTTAAATTTCCAATTCCACTGTTACTATTATTCATATATAATAACCTGTTTTCCCTATGTAACATATGATAAAAATTATATCAATAATGAAATTAATTTTTTAAAATCACAGTAACTTTTCTTTAAAATGCCTGAAAATCTCTACCCCACCATACTTTTGAGAATAAATGAATTCTTGTCAAGATAACATGAGCAAATTCATGGAGATAGCAATGAACATTTCAAGTGTGGAAGCCTTATGAAAATAACACTGACTTGAAAGAATGGTGCTTATTGAACAATAGTGTGCAACACCCTGGATAAATAGAGTAGGTCCATATCATAGAGGAGCTTAATTGGAAACAGGTGAGTTTGAATGTTTGCAATTCTTTTTTCTAATTTAAAAAAATGTTAGTTATATTTTAAATCACAAATGATGAAAATACCCTATTCAAAATGTTAATGTTTAAACACTACACAAGAAATTTCAAAAAAGAAGTAAACATAAATGCCTCATGACAATAATGTGACTGATATGTATTAGAGCATATTTTGTAGAATTAGTAATGGCATAAAATATAAGTGCTAACAATTTTTTTAAAAAATTAACGTTTATTTTTTTAATTTTATTTTGTTTTTCCTCCAAAATGACAAAACGAGGGAATTCACCCCAAAAGAAAGAACAGGAAGAAATGACAGCCAGGGGCTTAATCAACACAGATATTAGCAAGATGTCTGAACTAGAATTTAGAACCACAATAATAATAATACTAGCTGGGGTTGAAGAAAGCATAGAATCCCTTACTGTGGAGATATAATAAGTAAAATCTAGTCAGGACAAAATCAAAAGTGCTATAACTAAGATGCAGTCTCGAGTGGATGCCATGATGGCAAAGATGGCAAAAGCCATGATGGCAAAGAAGCAGAGCAGGGAATGTGATACATAAAATAAAATTATGGAGAATAAGTAAGCAGATAAAAAGGGGAAACAAAGGCAAAAGAGCCCACTACAGGACTTAAAGAACTCAGTGACTTATTAAAAAGGAGTAACATCCAAATCATAGGAGTCCCCAAAGATGAAGAGAGAGAAAAAGAAGCAGAAGTTTTATGTGAGGATATTAGAGCAGAAAGCTTTCTTAATCTGGGGAAGGACACAGACATCAAAATCCAAAAAGGACAGAGAACTCCCATTAGATTCAACAAAAACCGACCATCAACAGGTATATCACAGTCAAATTCACAAAATACACAGACAAGGAAAGAATTATGAAAGCAGCAAGGGGAAAAGAGTCTTTAACCAATAAGGGAAGACAGATCAGGTTCACAGCAGACCTATCCACAACTTCGTAGGCCAGAAAGAAGTGGCAGGATATATTCAACGTGCTGAACAGAAAAAAATAGGCAGCCAATATCCAGCAAGGCTGTCTTTCAAAATAGGAGAGATAAAGTATTTTCCAGACAAACAAATAATAAAGGAGTTCATGACCACTAAACCATCCCTGCAAGATATTTTAAGGGGAACGCTTTATTTTTATTTTTATTTTTTTTAATTTTTTTTTTTCAACATTTTTTATTTATTTTTGGGACAGAGAGAGACAGAGCATGAACGGGGGAGGGGCAGAGAGAGAGGGAGACACAGAATCGGAAACAGGCTCCAGGCTCCGAGCCATCAGCCCAGAGCCTGACGCGGGGCTCGAACTCACGGACCGCGAGATCGTGACCTGGCTGAAGTCGGACGCCCAACCGACTGCGCCACCCAGGCGCCCCTAAGGGGAACGCTTTAAACTGAGAAAAGACAAAAACAAACAAACAAACAAAACAAAACAAAAAGCAACAAAGACCAGCCAAAAACACCAACAGGCAACACAACGGCACTAAATTCATATCTCTTAGTACTCACTCTAAATGTCAGTGGATTACATGCTCCAATCAAAAGGTATCGTATATCAGAATGGATAAGAAAACAAGACCCATCTATATGCTGCTTATAAGAGACTCATTTTAGACCTAAAGACACCTGTAGATTGAAAGTAAGAGGATGGAGAACCATCTATCATTCTAATGGTTTTCAAAAGAAAGGTGGAGTAGCCATACTTATATCAGATAAACTAGATTTTAAAATAAAGATTGTAACAAGAGATGAAGGACATTATAATTAAGGGGTCTATACACCAAGAAGATCTAATAATTGTAAATATTTATGCCCCCAACATGATAGCACCCAAATACATAAATCAATAACAAGCATAAATAAACTCATTGATAATAATACCATAAGAGTAGGGGACTTCAACACCCCACTTACAACAATGGACAGATCACGTAAGCAGAAAATCAACAAAGAAACAATGGCTTCAAATGATACACTGGACTGGATGGACTTAACAGATATATTCAGAACATTTCATCCTAAAACAGCAGAATACACATTCTTCTCAAGTGCACATGGAACATTCTCCAGAACAGATCACATACTGGGACACAAATCAGCCCTCAACAAGTACAAAAAGAATGAGATCATACCTTGCCTATTTTCAGACCACAATGCCACGAAAATCAAAATCAGCCACAAGAAAAAATGTGTAAAGACCATGAATACTTGGAGATTAAAGAACATCATACTAAAGAACACATGGATTAACAAAGAAATTTAGACCTCAAAAAAACTTAAAATTTCATCTTCTCAATAATTCTGTTCCAAGCCAAGAAACCAAATTTAAAACAGATCAAATGAAAGAGTTTTCAGCACTTTGGGCATTCCTGAGAGATGGAAAACAAAAGAAGTGATTTCTAGAATTGTCCCAAGTTACAGTCTTTAAAGTCCTGTTCCAAGACACGACTCAAGGAAGGTGTGCCAAGGCAGAGCTTAGCATACTCCCCGGAGCTGAGCATCCAAGCAGGCTAGAATACACAGGGCAGGGTAAAAGAAGAGCTGTGCACAGAAAGAACACTAGAGATCTGCTAAGTGTCCCTGTAAGTATTCAGTAGACTACCGATTACTGTATTTGTGTGAGGAAACTGAGGATGTATCAACCCAAAATGGTTAGAGGCTTGCAAATAGCCAGGAATAATTATTCCTACCAGATTAGAGGACCTCAGAATCCGAAAACCATGTGTAGAGTACCCAGAAGGATTTTGCTTAAATAAATGTGGGCTAGCCCTGATTAAACACTGCTCTGGTTCTTTGTTGTGTCAACCCCCACCTATTGATAGTGATGCTGTTGGCTAGGAATGCCTGAGGCACACATGCCTGCCCCATATAACTCCTAGTGAGGCCCCACCAGACATCTCCCCCACTAGGGCCAAAGTTGTGGCTGCACGGGTCATCGTGGTTCTTATTATGATTGCAGAACACACTTAAGAAACTATCAGGTAACTTTAAGAAACAAGATTTATTACTCATAGTTCTCAGTGGGCACATGGCCTGCCCAGGTTGGGAATGGTGGTAGAGAGAGGCTGCGTATCAACTTGGGTCTCTGCCTTCATTATGGTCTGGGGGTGGTGTGCCTTAAGTTTCCTGCATTCACTCTTTATTGGCCAATTTAAAGCACAGGAGCAAGAGCTAAGGATCAGGAAGTGTGAGGTGGGGTCACTCAAGCAGTTATCTAGGTTACCCAGGGCTTTCCGAAGGAGGGACCTTCATGGGTGTCGGGGGGTGACCTAACGTCTTATCTGGTCCTTTAGGGTGTAGCAAAACAACTTGGGTTGTTTCTGCTTTTTGGCTATTGTGAATAATGTTGCAATGAATACTGGCACACAAGTGCCACTGTTTCAGTGACTGCTGTCAGTTCTCTTGGGTATTAACCTGGAAATGCTAGGTCATATGGTAATTTTCTGTTGAGCTTTTTGAGAAACAACCAATATATTTTCCATAGCTGTTGCACCATTTTACATTCCCACCAGCAAGGTACAAGTTTTCTAAATTCTCATCAACACATTATTTCCCACTTAAAATTACTGCCATCCTAGTACATGTGAAGTGGTATTTAATTGTGGGTTTAATGTGCATTTCTCTGATGGCTAATGATGTTGTGGATCTTTTCGTGTGCTTATTGATCATTTGTGTTTCTTCTTTGGAGAAATATTTATTCAAATCCTTTGTCCATTTTTAATTTTGTTGTCGTTTTATTGAGTTGTAGTTATTTATGTTCACCCCTTATTAGATATGCAATTTTCAAATATTTTCTCCCATCCTGTAGGCTTTCTTGTTACTCTCTTGATAATGTCCTTTAATGCACAAAAGTTTTCCATTCTGATGAAGTCCAACTCCTACATTTTTTTGTTGTTGTTGTTGCTCATGCTTCCAAGTCTTGTCTAAGAATGCATGGCCAAAACCAAGGTCATAAGGAATTACCATGTAATTCACGTAAAAACTCTTCTAAAAGTTTTATGGTTTTAGCCCTTAGGTCACTGATCTATTGTGAGATAATTTTTGTACATGGTGTGAGGTGTGGGGTCCAATGTCATTCTTTTCCATGCAGAAATCCAGTTACCCAGCACCATCTGTTGAAGAGACTTTTCTTTCCTCCTTAACATCTTTGTTAAAAATCAATTGGCCATAGGTGTATGCATTAAATAACTCTTTTGTGTTATAAAGGGAATAGAAAAACAGAAAAGGTAGCGATAGCAGGTTTGTTACTGATGGAAATAATCTAGAAGAAAGGGGAAAACAGTGATGCAGTGATGCTTGTCTTAGTAGGCAAGAGATAACAGCATCTAAAATAAAGTGGAAGGACTGGCCCAGGGGGATAGAGTCCACCTACAAGAACTGGCAGGAAGGTCGAGAAGCTCACTGCAGATGATACTAGGTAGGTAGATACAGTTGTGGTAACTTATGGAAACAAATCCATCTATTCAACAAATACTTATTAGTCACCTATTACTGTGCCAGACATTGCTCTAGGGATACAATGATGAATCAAAACACACAGATTGCTGTATTCACAGACCTATCAAATCTAGGGATAAGACAGAAACATCAAGTACAAAGGACACATATTAACCTTGAGGATCTGAAACTGGAACTGGAATGCAGGTGTTGAGATCAAATTCATGTTTTAAATTGTTGCCCAGAGGCCACTTAGCTGTTGGAGGAGACCCGAATGCTGATTATTATCCCCCAGGAATAATCTTGGTCAGTACGCAGTATTAATGTAACATTGCTATCAATGAGTAAAGTCAACAACATATCAAATACTACACATGAAATTGAAGGTAACTCTGTCTTCTGTAAACTATTACAATAAAGTAATGGATTAAATAATGGGATTTAAATATTCTGATAGTGTTTCCACTCACAAAGTGATCCATAATTAACTCTTGTTTAATATTAGTCTATTTTAGAATTAGTCCTAATAATAAACCCAAAGTAGAAAGTCCAATAAAATTGTATGAAATATCACTAGTAGCCTTTTATGAACTCTATCCCCTTGAAAAATTCATATAAGATCTTTAATACAGTTAAAATCTAGTGAACACTTAGAGAAATTATAGAAGGAAATGAATATAAGGATTGTCATTATCAGTGGACTTAAGACAGTAATACTTGCCTCATACTTCATCCTAGCATTTTTGTACTCCAAAGGTTCTAGTTGAGAAAACATGTCACCATCACAGTGGTAACGACGTAATGGGCTATTTCATCTGAATCCAATTCAGCCTCAAAATCTGCTCGTACCTATCAGTCAGAAGCCACTTTTACCTATCCCTAAATTCTTAGAAGAATCCTAGAACATGATAGAGATTCTAAAGAGCCACTGAAGTCTCTTTATATGGTCAGTAGTATCCTGGAGATACTATTTCTGAACTCCTTTGAGCAGATCAGGTCAGAAATATCCAAGTCTTCAAGGGGACAGGCAATAAACCTGGCAATAAAGACAAATGGCCTCTATTCAAGGTTCTCTCTCAAACTCCAGCAAGCAACAAGGAAAAGAGGCCAATTCCTGGTTAAAATAGTTGACCATGGTAACTTTTTTTAGTACAATGAACTGTTCTTGTGGCTTAAGGTCTTATCTGGGTATCTTATCAAATAAATTCATAAGGTTATATGTTGCAAAAGATGAGAAAACTTTGTAGAATGTCAGAATCACTGCAACAAATGTGACTATTGACATTTGACATCCACAAATAATTTGTGAATGATACGTAACATTTTGCAAATTTTCATAATAGTGTTTAAAATAAAAGAAACTTTATAACTGTTACTTTACTTTCAGGGCTCTTACTTTTTGGCAAGTGTTTCATTGGAGGTTTCACTGGAAAATAAACATTTTCATGACAAAGTTCTATGTGGCTTCAATCAAAGCTAATTTCCCATCTCTTAGATTGTACTTTGAAATTGCCAATTTTAAGCCTGAATTATTCAACACTCTTACAGTCAGTATGAGAAATAAACAACTCCAGCTTCCAAATAAAAGGATTTCAATAGAAAATCTTTTTATAAATTGTAATGGAAATCTAAAAATTCACCATATTTCAGTCTCAAGGAACTGTCCGGAAAAAATACGTATATATAGAAGAATGAGTTTGTTCCTCATTATAAAAGCAAACTCCTGGAGTAGAAATATGTAATTCAATCGATTATGCCTACAGCATAAGGAAATGACCTGCGGAGCATGTGTGGTGGGAAAGAGAAAACAAACAAGACAGTTTCTCTCATGAAGCTTACAATCTAGTAAAAATGTGTGATTCTAAACTGATATAAGCACAAAAGGATAACTATTTTTAAAAATGTTTAAAAGTTTAAAAGTTAAAAGTTTAAAAGTAAAAAAGTTTAAAAGTTTCAACACAATTCTCTCCCCCAAATCTTTCTGACATTTGTTGTATCTATAAGAAGGAATATATGTCTTTTAATATGCTTTACACAAGTATTTTTTTAATGGGTATATACACTTCTCTGACAAATAAACCAAAGCCAAATGAAAATAAGATTTCCGGGGCACCTGGGTGGCTCAGTCAGTTAAACGTCTTGACTTCAGCTCAGGTCATGATCTCGCGGTTCATGAGTTCGAGACCCACGTCAGGCTCTGTGCTGACAACGCAAAGCCTGGAGCATGCTTCACATTCTGTGTCTCCCTTTCTTTCTCTGCCGTCCCCTACTCGTGCTCGCTCTCTCTCAAAAATAAACATTAAAAAAATTTACAAAAAAAAAAAAGAAAATAAGATAACAATCCTGTCAAATCTTAAATAAAATGACGTAATTTTAAGCTTCTAGTCACCAGTTCTAAAACATTCAGAGTTATTCTGCTTGATGTAGGGGTGAAAGCTATCTGCTGCTGTAGGGACAGAGTGGCATGGAGGAGGGAGGGATGAGGATCTATACAATATTATCTAAAGAGCCCAAAGATAGTCTGACAAATCTATTTAACCATACCACTTTCCTTATGTCCATGGCACATCTTTTTTTTTAAGATATAGATTTTAGTTTCTTAAGTGAAATATCCATTAACCAGAAATATTGTCAGCCTAAGCTATAAAAATTTCACGCACAGAAATTGACAAAATACATCAATACAGAGCAAAAACATCCAATTTAAATATTTTAGGCATTTTTATTTAATAAATAACTTCAGTAAACAGCATGTAAAAAGTGAACTGTTAAAATTAAAAGGCACTTAACACAAGAACGTGAATCGCATGAAACAACACGGGCAAATGGTGAGAAGGAACTATACAGTGGTCTGTTACAGCGCTGAAAGTAAGACGTGCGTAAGTGATAGCTGTTGCGAAAGTCACAGGACAACTTCACATGTTCATTAAAAAGGCAAATTTACAGCTGGAACATCAAAGAAAAAGTATTGGTTAAAAAAAAAAAAAAGTCTTACCCCAAATTGCAAACAAATACATTAAATGATTAGAAGAGGTGATAAAAAAGCACCAGGCTTTAAACAAAATAAAACGAATAAATTCACCCAAAGGTCCTCAATTCGGCAATTATGTAAATTAAGGCCTTTATGTAAATAATGCTAAATTAAGGACTTTTCTGCAGAAAATTTCCCGATACTTTTATCCAAGGCTTGATTTTCTAAAGAGAAGGCGTAAGAGTTACCAAGATTAAGTAACTCTTAAAATGGCACACAGGTTTTAAAGCTATGTTTTCCCTTCCTAATTGTGACTTTTTCCAATGGCCTCTGTAGATCAAATATTCCAAAAGTATTTTACATCAGTAATTCCCAACATACTCACATGTCATCCAGTCTTGTCTAATAGGCAAATAGCAAAATAACAAATTTAAAACAATTCTAGTTAAGTAGGATATTTACTTTGGATTCTGTATAACTAAAACCTGACATGTCTGTAAAGCTAGAAATCAATTTTAATACTTGATTAACAGAAACTCTCATCATACTCATTACTTTACTCTCTTTCAATCGCTCTAGAAATATCATTTCATCCAGTAAGAGCCTGATTTCAATAGTCCAGGAGGAAAAGGTCGAAAAGGCACAATGTGACCTTAGCTGACAAGGATAGCCATCCTGTCTCAAATTTTTTGTCAGTCCCTGGCATTATTACATTATTTTCAAAATAATAAAAAAAAATTTAAATTATACATATTGTACATTTTCAAAACCTGCACATGAGAAAAACCATGGTGATACTGCCCTATCTCTACCTTACTGTGACTATGAAAACTACGACTTTGCATTCAGTGCTGTGAAATTTGCATGGGTAGTGCTCATTTTCCCTCATATTTTGGATTGACAACAGTTGTCACGGCACTCTTATAAATAGGATTTTCACCCTAAAAAAAAAAAAAAAAAAAAAAAAAAGAAAAATTATCACTCTACTAAAATCATGCAATATTATTTTATAAGACAATGTTGAAAGTTATGGTCATTTTCAGAAGTCGTTCATATCATACTCCACTTTTTAAAAGGACATTAATAAAAAGTTTACACAAAAATGAAACATGAAATCTTTGCTCTCTACAAATTGAAAGGTGACCCTGTAAATTTGGCATTATTTCATTCCTGAGTCCTTCCTACACAGGGACTGATTTCAGAATGTCCTCCAGAGCAGAGAATGTGCTGTTATGGCTTCTCTCCTTTAAACTAGTTTTGAATGCCCTTAAAGAAGTAGTAACTCTTTTGTCATTAACTGTCTGATTCTTAACCCTTTATTGTGGTGAAGAAGGTTCTTGATAATTACTAGGCATCCCTGGCTGTCAACCCTGTGAGGGAAGTGTTCTCCAGAGGTTCTTCCACCACAGAAGTTATTGACATGGAGAGTTGTGGGATAAGGTTGTCGTACTGTCACTGAGGGTACTGTGCCTCCACAAGGCACTGTGTTGCCAAATCTACTTAGAATGTTAACAAAAATAGGGGTGCCTGGGTGGCTCAGTCGATTAAGCGTCTGACTTCAGCTCAGGTCACCATCTCGCGGTCCGTGAGTTCGAGCCCCGCATCGGGCTCTGGGCTGATGGCCCAGAGCCTGGAGCCTGCTTCCGATTCTGTGTCTCCCTCTCTCTCTGCCCCTCCCCCGTTCATGCTCTGTCTCTCTCTCTCTCTCTCTCTGTCTCAAAAATAAACGTTAAAAAAAAATTAAAAAAAAAAAAAGAATGTTAACAAAAATAATTACCATTCTCCATTATTTTTTAGTATCATATTGATGAAGTGTTTCATTTTTATTGCAATACTAAATTTTAGTAAAGAGTACTGAAATCAAGCCCAGCAAATGACTCCAAGCCACAAACCCAAGAATTCTTTCAAGATCCAAAAATAGCCTGAGATTGATGTTTTAAGCAGACAAATAACATACAATTGCACACTACCAATTTCTTAAAAAAAAAAAAAATCTTATGCTAAGTGATACATTTAAATATCTACTATAACATTTTATTTCTCCTATCCTTATGAACTGAAAGTAGGCTTGAAAGCCAAGTAAGAAATACAGCCAAATAATCTATATCAGAGGAAATTTACAGTGAGCACAAATCAATAAATGTTAAATTAAAACTTAAAATACTACATTTTTAGACAAAAATTAAGATTTTGAAATGCTGTTTGGTTTTATATTGTACTATAGAGAAATTTGTGGTGATTTTAAAAAATATTTATAGGAAGCATCTAAATAGTAATTTTTACTTTTAAATTTTATTTACACTTACTTCACTGCAGGTTATATTTGGATATGGCTTGTATTGCCACAATTTCTGCCCTCTAGGAGGGTACAGTTTGGTGGATGACAGACATGCAAATAAGTTAAGGCACTCTGATAGAGCACAAAATAGAATTATGTACACAGTATGGGAACAGTATAAAAAAAGGAATGGACTTTGAGAAGATCAGGAGTATTTTCATAGAGAAATTGACTATAGATAAAATATTAAAAGATGAGTAGAAACGCATGCAAAGGGTCATGTGAAAAGTGAAGCCCTAGGGAAAAGAATGGCATATTTACGTGGAAATATATATAGGGGCACCTGGGTGGCTCAGTCAGTTAAGTGTCTGACTTCAGCTCAGGTCATGATCTCACTCATCGTGGGTTCAAGCCCTGTGTCGGACTCTGTGCTGACAGCTTAGAGCCTGGAGCCTGCTTTGGATTCTGTATCTCCCTCTCCCTCAGCCTCCACCACCACCCACCCTCCACTCATGCTCTCTTTCTCTCTCAAAAATAAACATTTATACACACACACACACACACACACACACACACACACAGTTTTGAAGTTTTTAAGGGTGCATGTGTGAGTGTATGTTTTGAGGTGTGAGCAAGGGAGGGGGACATAAGACAGAAGAAAGTGCCAAATCATAAAAGGTCCTGTATGCCATGCTAAAAAGACTAAATTTTATCCTGTAGATGGGAAATCACTGAGAAAAAGCTGAGCATGAAAAGGGTGGAGTGGTCCTGAAACACACCAAGTAAACTATTACGATTTCAGCTCAGCAGTTAGTCTGAATTCCAATTAAGACATGACAATATGTCCTAGCCCTGCCCTAACCCTATCCCATAGTATACAACTCTGTCATTTTAGAACTAGTCATTTCAGAACCATGGAGGAACTCAGGATCCCTCAGAGACATACATATAGGAGAAAAAAAAAAAACATATCAATTTCTGATCTCTAGTCCAACTGAAGCAAATATACAGACATTACAGGAGACATTTCATAAGAGACAGGAAACTGCATCCTAGCAACTACATTCTTAACAAGTTATACAGTACAAATAAGTTACACTCTTTATTTCCATCTTCCTTGTCAGCATAAGAGGCTAGAACCTGCATTCTTTCAAATATACTGAGAAAACAAATTACCATTTAAGTTTAAAACAATACATTAGATATATATTTAATACTTAAGAATTATAAGGGAAGTAAACACATACACACAACACCCTTACCCCCAGAAAACAAAACAAAAAACAAAAGAAGAAAAAAATACCCAAATTATTGACGAGTCCAAAGTATGTAAGGCAGAAACTTACCTTGGGAGAAGTTTGCCATTTCATATACACAAATATTTATATTCATTATTACATCCAAGCAAAATTTTAACATGCAAGGTTAGAGGTAAAGTTAAACTATCTGTGTCAGGCATTATTTTAAATGGAGGTAAACTAAAATAAATCAGATTAGTTTCCATTGTACAGAGTGCAACCCCACCCCTATCTCTAGGAAAAAAATCGAAGCATATTTAAATCAAGAGAACAGGGTTATATTCAGAAATGAAGTCCTCTGTACTCAGTAAAACATCATCTTTGTGCTTACTCTGGAATCACGGACAATGGTGGCTACAGAATCATCTCTATAATATAACACTTTAGATATACAACACACAACTGTCAGATTAGAAATCCACATTTAAGTGTGCATAATAGCAGGGAAATTAGATAATTTTTTTAATCTACCTTAAAATTATAAAGTTGATAATTTGATTTTTTAAATGTACCTACATGATAGTCTTATGCAGTAACATAACTACAGTGCCTGCTCATTACCCAAAATATGTTAATGACATAACTTACTGACTGGCAAACCCTGGTATCATGTCAGAAAAGTGTTTTATGAGCCATAATTTGTTTTTTCATTTCTTGATGCTCATTCATTAATGTCTATTATTTATTTCTACTTTAATTTTTGTGAGAAAACATCTCAGACTAACCTGTAGCTATTAACTTGCCTGGATTTCACTAATGAATAATAAAATTTTAACCAAACTCATGCTTCTCGAGTTATCCAAAAGGCTTTTATTTTGGCTGAGGTAGTAACATTTCAGCTAGAAATTAATTTAATGATATAAACATTAAGTTTCACTATTAATTATTGATCATTTCCTTCAAAGTACAATTAAATGTATAGTAAAGGTGTAAATTTCACCTTTCAATAGAATACATAGAAATTCATCTCATTTGAGAAGTAACCGTATGGAACTGCCAATGTTTGTTTCTGATGAAGAAAAAAGAAAGAAAGAAAGAAAGAAAGAAAGAAAGAAAGAAAGAAAGAAAGAGAAAAATAAAAAAGAAAGAAAGAAAAGGAGGAGGAGGAGGAGGAGGAGGAGGAGGAGGGAAGGAGGGAAGGAAGGAAGGTAGGAAGGCAGGAAGGCACAAAGGCATGAAGGAAGGCAGGCCCTAGCAAGTCAGTTTCTTTCTAAAAATACTGTGGTAATTAATGTCCATCAACAGAAGAATGGATAAAGAAGATGTGGTATATATATACAGTGGAGTATTACTCGGCAATCAAAAAGAATAAAATCTGGCTGTGTGCAACTATGTGGATGGAACTAGAAGGTATTATGCTAAGTGAAATTAGTCAGAGAAAGACAAATATCATATGACTTCACTCATATGTGGAATTTAAGATACAAAACAGATGAACATAAGGGAAGGGAGGCAAAAATAATATAAAAACAAGGAGGGGGACAAAACATAAGAGACTCTTAAATACAGAGAACAAATTGAGGGTTGCTGGAGGGGCTGTGGGTGGGAGGATATGCTAAATGGGTAAGGGGCAGTAAGGAAGATGCTTGATGGGATGAGCACTCAGTGTTATAGGGGATGAATCACTGGAATATACTCCTGAAGTTATTATTGTACTATATGCTAATTAACTTGGATGTAAATTAAAAAAATAAATAAATAAATAAACTACTCTGGTAAGGATTAGGTGAGGTGAGAAAATGAAAGATGCATCAAGTCTCAGACTAATTCAAAACCATAACAGCCTGCCCATATATGAGTGTAACTGTAATCTTCTGCCATCAAATTTAATTTTGCCATTGCCAAAGTCTTAACCTGCTCAGAAATAAAAGGAAAATCTGACAAGTAATGATTTCTATTATTGGGCCTTCCTACCTCTTAAAAATATTAAACATTCCTATATTTTAAGTATACTCCCACGAAATGAGAAAAACAGTAGTGTTGGTTTCTAGGTCATGAAGTGGTAACTCTATTACAATGTTTGTCCAATGCGGTAATACTACTCTAAGTTACTACAAATGTCAAAAAGCCTTAATTCTCTATAGAGAATGAGCTACCTCTTCTTAACCACTAACAGTCCCCTGAAGACATGTGATTGCTGCCAGCATACTGCAGTGGGTAAGAAAACAGACTCTGGAGTCCAAACTGCCTGAGTCTACATCTGAGCTCTTCCACTCCCTAGTCAAATTACCTACTCCTTCTGTGCCTCAGTTTTCTAATATGTGAAATAAAAATAAAAGTTGTGGGGAAAGGAAAGAGGAATTCTAGATCACCAGCCAGGAAAATGTGTTCTTATCTTAACCTTTTCAATCAGCTTTAGGGACTTACATGATTATATTAAAATATGCTAAAAGCATTTCATGAAAATTCAGATATAAGGTAGAATCCATCCACTAGTAAAAGACAATAAATTTGTCATTCAGGTAAAATAAACATTCACCAAATAGCTTATCCTAGCTTAGTGAAGAGTGATCGGCAAGCCTCATTACAGCTCTGAAATTTTCAACGAAGTTTTTATTGAAAACTGTAAATAGGACTTTCTCTTTAAAGTCTGTTATCTTTTTTTTAAAGTTCAATGTTAGATTTGAATATCAGAATCATTCAATAACCAGAAAAAAAAATAAATGTAAAAGATATTCTAGGTTTTTTATTTTTTAAGTTTATTTATTTGAGAGAGAGAGAGAGAGAGAGAGAGTGAAAGAGAGCACACACGGGGGAGGGACTCTGCACTGTTAACAGGGAAGCCCACTGTGGGGCTCAAACACACCAACCATGAGATCATGACCCGAGCTGAAATCAAGAATCGGACGCTTAACCAAATGAGCTACCCAGGCACCTAAGTCTTCTGTTTTTAATGGAATTTCAACTTAAATCAAGAACTAAAGAATCTCAAAATAGTTCTAGAAGCAGTAACAATGATACTGGAGTTGTATAATATATAAATGTTTCACCAAGTTACATTTATTTTTCTATTTTGCAATTTAGATTTCACTTTTCCCTATTTCACCCTAAAATCTGCATATAGTAATTTGTATATAAAGATAATACCATTTAAAACACAGGACTGTAGTGAAAATTAAAACTGACAGGCTGATATCATATACTGTAGTTCATCAGCCAAAACACCCAGACCCACACCATAGATATTATTAATAACACCCTATTAAAGATATGAAAAACTAGGGGCGCCTGGCTGGCTCAGTCAGTTAAGTTTCCAACTTCGGCTCAGGTCATGATCTTGTGGTTTGTGAGTTTGACCTCCACGTCAGGCTCTGTGCTGACAGCTCAGAGCCTGGAGTCTGCTTCAAAATTCTGTGTCTCCCTCTCTCTCTCTGCCCCTCCCCTGCTTGAGCTCTCTCTCTGTCTCTCAAAAATGAGTAAATGTTAAAAAAATAATTAAAAATATGAACTAAAAGGTCTAAACAGGGAAGTGAGTCAGTGCTGCTGAAGAGCTGGGATCTGACCCTAGGTCTGTTTGACCACAAAGCACATCCTCTTTTTTACTACAAACCAGTTGCTGCTTCTTTACCATAAAGCCTGTTTGAAAGCCCTTCTAAACACTCACTCTAAATTAACACACGCATACACACACAAAAGCCATGGTATGGCCATATAAATAAAGCCAGACTTAAAAAAAACAGCAGTTGTGATAAAGGACACACAGTGCAGGTAAAAGGGATAAAAGTTCACATGCAAACACAGAAAATGAAAGAAAATACGAACGGCAACTTAGAGACCAGCTTTACGTCCATAGTTTGGATTCTTGAAATTATTAATAGGACTCTTGTAAATCGGATTTTCTTGCTAAAGTAAAAGAAATAGTTTCTAATGATTTCTTCAGGAAAAAACTGACATGTATAGTGTTTAAACACTGTAAGGGAATTTTTACTATTTTTGCACTTCTGAATATCATGTTTTAAAAAAAAACCCAAGCCAACTGTAGTAAAATGCAAATGACTAAACTCATTTACAATTTAAAAATAGCGAAGACTGCCTTGTTGCATCAAAAGATAATACATGAAGGCCAACATTTGGCTAGTCTACCCTTGGACTTTGTATTTCAAAGCACATTAAATGCTATTACATTTCACTTTCAGCTTTTAAAAATGTTTACAAAGCAAATTTTATTGAGTTATAATTTGCAGAGAATTAAAAATACCCTTTTTAAGTAGAGAGTTGTATAAACATGCCCACAATCAAGATCATCCCAAGAAGATCCCTCAATGCTCTCCTCCCCCCACTCCAGCCTCTGAAAACCACAATTTCTGCCCCTATAGTTTTGCCTTTTCCAGAATGTCATATAAATGGTATCATACAATATGTAGTCTTTTGAGTATGGCTCCTTTTGACTTAAGGTTCTTTGTTGAATAAAACAAAAAAAAAACAAAAAAAGAGAGAGAGAGATGTTTTCCACTGAGTATCTTGCTATACGGACAATATTTAGAATTGTATTTTACATTAGAAGAAAAGGCAGAAGAGCAGATTCAAGATCAAAATTAAGGAAATAAAAACACTGACCAAAGGATCCTTTCCTTTGGTCCAAAGGATATCCAAAGGATACTTTCTCATAATGTTTTATTTTAATGGGACATATTTAAGATGTCTTCTGTTTTTTGCTAAATGCATGTTCTCTGGATAGTGAACTTTTGGGGAAATAAAATATTTAAAGAGGATTTTAATAACTTTAGAGTTAACAGATGAGTCTTAGAAGTGTTACATTTACTCTGTGAACCATCTTGCTTTTTACATGTTTTTCAACTTACCGTGTCCCATTTGGCATTCATCTTTTCCTTTTCAAATTTGGCAAATTCCCTTCTGTCATGAATTATCATTAAAAGCTTCCAAATAAGCAGCAATGCAAGGCCAATAAGAACAATTCCAGCAACCACACCAGCTACAATTGGAATGATGTCTGGACCAGTGGGGCACTCTGTAAAGTCAAAGTTGAAAGGAAAGAATGAGCACACAAGGGATTGATATAAGCAAAGTAGGGCCCAAGCTACAAAGTCCTGGTTAGTCTCTTAGCAAAACATATAGGAATAAAAACCCAAGATAAGTAAATGCATACTATCCAAAAGTATAAAAAAGAGACTAGAACTAACATGAGGATATATAACCAATAAACAAAAATCATATGTATTTCTATATATTATACAGAAGTTTGTTTCTACATATTGGAAACTGAAATTTAGAAAACAGTACCTTCTACAATAGCATCAAAAATCATTAAATACTTATGCATAAATCTAACAAAATATGTGCAAGATTCACATGCTAAAAATTACTAAACACTGATTAAAGAAACCAACGAAAACCTGAATAAATGGAGAGGTATTCCATGTTCATGGGTTGGAAGGCTCAATATTATTAAGATGTCAATTTTCCTCAAATTTGATCTATTTAAACTCAATGCATTACCAATCAAAATGCTGGCAAGATTTTTGTAGATATCAGCAAGTTAATTCAAAATGTATAAGGAAGGCAGAGAACTAGGCAAGTGTTTCAAAAACACTTTGGAAAAGATCAAAGTTGGACATTTTACATTATCAGATTTCAAGACTAGCTGTAAAGTGACTGTAATTGAGACAGTGTGGTATATTGGCTATAAAGGACAGATGCACAGACTAATGGAACAGAATAAAGAGAAATAGTTTTAGAAAGTATTAGAATTAGAAATAACATAAGATCACCTGATTTTCAGCAAAGGTAGAGAAAGGTCAGTCTTTTCCACAAATGGTGCTAGAACTCCAGGACATCCATATGCAAAAAACTGAACCTTATTCCATATTCTAAGAATAACTCAAAATGGGCTATGAACCTAAGTGGAAAACCAGAAACTACAAAACCTCTGGAATACAGGAGAAAAAGCTTTATGAAGCTGAGTTAGGCAAGAAATTCTAGATGTAATAAAAGTAAAAGCAATATCCATAAAAGAAAAACCTGGTAAATTCTAGTTCATCAAAATTAAAGCTTCGATACTCTTTAAGAAAACACTGTTAAGGAGCGCCTGGGTGGCTCAGTCAGTTAAGCGTCCAACTCTTGATTTCAGCTCAGGTCATGCTCTCACGAATTTGAGCCCCGCATTGGGCTGCGTGCTCTCTCTCTCTCTTGCTCGCTCTCTCTCCCTCTCTGCCCCTTCTCCATTTGCATTCTCTCTTGCAAAATACCTAAATACGCTTAAAAGATGTATACTTTAAAAAACACTTAAAAAAGTGAAAAGATGTTGGTTAAGCATCCAACTCAGCTCAGGTCATGATCTTGCGCGTTCATGAGTTCAAGCCCCACGTAGGGCTCTATGCTGACAGCTCAGAGCCTAGAGCCTGCTTCAGATTCTATGTCTCCCTCTCTCTCTGCCCCTCCCATGCCCATGCTCTGTCTGTCTCAAAACTAAACACTAAAAATAATAATAATTTTAAAAAAGGTGAAAAGACAAGGAAGCATAAACCAGGAAACAATATTTGCCAAACATGTTATCTGAAACAATAGAGACTTCAAAAAAACATTTTGGCTATTTCTTTAAAGTTAAATACATGCTTACCAGATGCCCCCTAAATGCATTCCTACTATATATTCAAAAGAAATGAAAATTTACATTCCCACAAAAATCTGTACACAAATGTAGAAAATTCAAAGAATATATAAAAAGGCGCCTAGAAAAAACAAAATAAAAAATGTTTCACCTTCTGAGAAGCTGAGCAAATTCATGCCTTATAATATCCTTTAACAAGTTATTTTTCCCAATGTCCAAGCCTAAATCAAGCTCAAACTTAAATATTATCAATAATGATATAACTCTTAGTGAGTATCTGTTTAAATAATTGTCAGGCAGGGGGCGCCTGGGTGGCGCAGTCGGTTAAGCGTCCGACTTCAGCCAGGTCACGATCTCCCGGTCTGTGAGTTCGAGCCCCGCGTCGGGCTCTGGGCTGATGGCTCGGAGCCTGGAGCCTGTTTCCGATTCTGTGTCTCCCTCTCTCTCTGCCCCTCCCCCGTTCATGCTCTGTCTCTCTCTGTCCCAAAATAAATAAATAAATAAATAAATAAATAAATAAATAAATAAATAAATAATTGTCAGGCAGAATGCCAAGTGTTTTGTGTTTATTCACACATTTAATTTTCAAACTCTCCACTCATAAAACTCAAAATTTGTTTTCTCTTTTCCTTATTTCTTATACAGTCAATTAAATACTATTTTAAGCTTTGAGACTAAAAATGCCCTAACTTGAATGCTGGAGGCTGTTTCTGGGTGTCCGGGAAACTGCCAAGAGGCCTAAGTAGTAGTAAAAACAAGACATAAAAGAAAATGCAAAGAATTTTGAAATGATCAGATTTTTACCTGGAGTCTCTACAACATGAACAATGGCCTCATTGTTCCCATTCACTGAATACGTGAAATAAAACCAGCAATCATCAACATCCTTCTCTTTACAATGGGACAGGGGATCGACCTGGCCTGGCTGTGGTAATTTGTCTCGATTTTCAACCTTGGTAATGTTGAAATGTGAACATTCCTGTGCGCATGTGTCTTTCTTTTCTCCTTTATTGAAGGCTCTGCACTGAACACATTCTCTGTTAAAACACAAATTATATTAAAAATTTATTTAAAAATTAAATATTTGCTTAAAGATTATTTCGTGTGAATAAATGGGAGAGGCACGACACTTCTAGATGGGAAAACTAAACGTAAAGATGCAGTTTCCCAAGTGAAATTATAGATTTAGTACAGTTCAAACTAAAATCCAAAAAGAAAAAGAAAACAGAGTAGTAAAATAAAACTAGCCCTATCAAACATAAATATAAAACACAAAATCAAAAGAATTTAAACAACGTGTTGTTGGTACAATAGTTCTTCAGAAGGCAAAAACCTTCAATTTTGCTTAGTTTAGTGAAAAGATAATAATTAAACAGCTATAACACTAATTTAACAAAGGTTACTATGTGGATTCAATTATACAGCAAATTCAGACCAAAATAATGGTACCAACTATTTTCATATGACACACATTAAGTATCATATGACAAACACTCCCTAATGAGAAAGAATTTCAAAGATTTAGAGTGGGCTACAGTGTCAGATATTTACATTGTAACTTATTATCAGTACTGTTCTGGTTGTAGAGAGAAAACCTAGTTAGGCCAACAGACAGTATCAACTTCTTCAAGCAACTAGGAAATACTTACTTATGCTCAGCACAGACACCAAGGCAGGTCTGACACATCTCACAAGTTGGCCCTTGAAACTTCGGATCTGTACACTTACAGGCGCCACACTCACAGATGCCCCTGCCATTGCAGATCTGTCCATTTGTGGCCATGCATGAAGTAGTATCCAAAGAACAGTCACAGGCGCTGCCGGTGTAGTTGGGATTGCATTCACATACACGACACTTGCAAACGCCATTTCCTGTGATTAAAAATATCGTTTGTCATAACAATGGTCAAAATATAAAATTGCAGCACTGACTTAATAGTAAAAATCAGCAGTAATGTGGAAGAAAATGTAGCTAAGGATGGACAGACCCCTCAATGCTGTCCTTTTCTACTTATTCATCAAGCAAATTCTTAGACGTTTCTTACTGCATTAGATAGGATCACATTTTATGACCATTCTTAGACCCTTTCTCACCTCCACAAATTAAGCCATTGGATCTATCACAGTTGAAATTATCACATTCGCAGAATTTGCCAGAATAAATTTCATTTGTATTATCCCTCTTCCTACAAACACACTGTCCACAGACACACTCTCCATTGTTACTACAGATTTCTGAACTGTTTTCTTTCCTGCAGTAAGCATCCATATCTTCACTGTTAACTTCATCTGTGCTACATTCACAATGTCTACCAACACGTCCCTCGTTGCACCTAAAGAAAGAATCCAAAATTTCAATCACATAAAATAACAAGTCATACTGTGAGAAAGAATGGGAGAGGAAATAAGACTATGAACAGTATCTTCAAACTACAATTCTATTACATGGGAGTGTTCATGCCACACGTCACAGACGGGTACAAAAGTGTACCTATATGCGCATACACACATGGGTGCACCAGTCAAGTTCATATGGAATATATGCAAAGGCATGGGAAAAAACCTGTCTTCAGAAAAATAACCATTTTGATCAAGACGAAAATATAATCTAGCATTGAAAAGGTAAACAAAACATTTGGAAACACAGGATCAACTTACTTTAAAAGAGTGTAACAGTTGTATTCAAATGATATGCTATTACATTTGGTAGTATAGGTGAAGTAACTCTAAATTTAAAGCAATGGTCCAATTGTTAATCTAAAAAAGTACAATAAGGGGTGCCAGGCTGGCTCAGTCCAAAGAACATGCCAATTCTGGATCTCGGGGTCAAGTTCAAGTCCCATGGTGGGTGTAGAGATTACTTAAATAAATATTTTTTAAAAAGTACCAGAAACACACCCCAAAAAGATCATGGAAGGTGAAGAAAAACATATTGAACATATCATTTAAAAATAAAACAAATCTAGGGGCGCCTGGGTGGCGCAGTCGGTTAAGCGTCCGACTTCAGCCAGGTCACGATCTCATGGTCCGTGAGTTCGAGCCCCGCGTCAGGCTCTGGGCTGATGGCTCAGAGCCTGGAGCCTGTTTCCGATTCTGTGTCTCCCTCTCTCTCTGTCCCTCCCCCGTTCATGCTCTGTCTCTCTCTGTCCCAAAAATAAATAAAAACGTTGAAAAAAAAAAAAAAAAAAAAATAAAACAAATCTACATGACTCAATCAGGATATGTGCAACATAAAAAATTAAAATATAACATTTTAATTATTACTTAGACAACTAATAACTGATGGTGAAATACAGTATTTTTCACAATTGAAAACTCTTCAAAGCCAAGTCATTTGGGGCTGATATTTAGATCAAAATACTCTCTCCTTCCTCCTATCCTTTAAGGAGACAGCTGTATTCAGAGTATACTCAATTTTAATTTTTAGATAAGAGGTAAATATCATAGTCTAAAAAAAAATTTAAAATAATTTGATTAAAGTTTTGTTAGTAATAGATCTATGTTCATAAAATAGTGTTCTTTGCAAATATATTTTTTAAAAAATTATTCCAACAATGCAGAGGTACATGCACAAGGTGAACACCCTTTACTGCTTCCTAGTTCCATTTCCTAGATAAAACCACCATTGTTAAGTTTGATATATTTTCCTAAAACATTTTTCTGTAAACATATTTTATCTGAGCTTATTTAGCTCTAGAAAATACAGGCTGCTATGCTATTATATGAGGGAAAAACCCAAAGGCTACCTTAACAATTTGTTAAATATATGTCTTAGATGGCTATAAAACCTTTTATTTCAAAGAGCAGTCTTCTTAAGGAAAAAAAGGGGGGGGGGCAACGAAGAACTTTCTAGAAATATCACACACAAGATTGTCAAATTGGTAACGTGATGAGCAACAGTGGTTGGAACAAAGAATTTATTTCCTCCATATAGAGATTTTTCTCTTCGAGGTCAAAGCAGCCTGTCTATAACTTTCTAAACCTAGATCTTTCTCTGTCATTCTCCAACAACCTCAGCTCACCTGCAAGCTCCACACTCGAACGTTCCATTTCCTTCATGACACTTTGGACTGCTAGGGATGCCTTCATTTTGGCACTCACATTCACAGATGAACTGAAGAATAATTTCTACTTCTTCAGTAAAGCCCAGAGGCTTAATTTTAATGATTTCAGAATTCTTATTTGGACATTTATTTGAAGTTATGCTAATTTCAAATTGAACCTTGAAGGAAAAAAAACAATTAAATTAACAACAAAGCAATCTGAATCTGCTAAAAAGTATTTCAAAAAGCTACTAATTTCTTTCACTGTTTCTCAAATTATAAACTGTTTCTCAAATCTATAACTAGATTATAAACAAGCAATTTTTTCTTTCCTTCAGAAAATGCTTATACAACATACCTCATCTCCAATGGAAATATTGGAACATTTTCTTCCATTTTCCCCTGTTCCATTCACCCCATTCTTGCAGTAAGATTTGTAGTTTATTGTTACTCCTTCTGGCAATTTGCTGTTTTCCAAAATGACTTCTGAGGAAAGGGACTAAAAGAAACACTAATCACACACAGGAAAGGCAAACAAAATAAAGTACAATGATTGCGTAAAACCAATGGGCAAAATGAACTATTAAGAAAATAGTATCATTTAAATAAAAGGCTTGGAGCCAAATTCTGAGTGACTAGAAAACACAGACCCCAAAGAAACAGGATCTAATCAAAATTTTTCAAAATAATGTACATGATTAAAAAGTAAGAGTACTGGGGCATCCAGGTAGCTCAGTCAGTTAAGCATCCAACCCCTGATTTCGGGTTGGGTCATGATCTCATGGTTCATGAGTTCAAGCCCTGCATCAGGCTTTGCACTGACAATGTGGAGCCTGCTTGGGATTCTCTCTCTCTCCCGCTTCCCTGCTTGCACTCTCTCTCTCTCTCTCTCTCAAAATAAATAAACTAAAAATATATAATAAGATTATTTGTGCTTTAATTATTGATGATCATACAGTGCAGAAAAGGCCTAATATAAATTATGAAAAGTCCTAAGACCTCAGAACAAACATTTTCTGTCCCCATTTGGCAATATGGCTCTTCTCTGGCCCTACCACTTCCAGCCAACTAGGGACTAAGGTAAACAACTGACTATACACAGTCTGGGAACACATATGCTTAAGAGCCATTATAGACCAGGCCAAAAAAAACAAACAAACAAAAAACAAAAAAAACACCAGCAAACTCAAAACCCCAAGTACAAAGAATTCAAGCCAATGTTTTTGTTTTTTTTTTTTTAGAATATCAGAATGCTCAGGACAAAGAGAAGACTCAGCGGCAAGCTGTCACATGCCTACATGCCTGTGACTAAGGAAAATATTAAAATATTCTGTTGGGTGGAGAACTATGGGGAAGACATGAACCAAACGGAATCCTGAAAATCTTTGTAATACAAAACCCGTCTCTTTGCGTAGGGTCTTTCCAAAACATTTTAGGAAACCCTAACATGAGGTAAAAAGTATCTTAAATTCAACCTGTTAAAAGGTTGAGGGTGGACACACATTGATTACCATAATGTTAGAAATGTCTCCTGACTACTTAAAATGATTATTCATCAATGCTTAAGCATCAGAATTAGCTGTACACAATTCAACTTCATGTGTGGGGAAAAAAAATCTTATAAATCTTTTTAAAACAGTTAAAGCATATATATATATATATATATATATATATATATGTAGATATTTTATGGTACATATATATATGAGTGTCTGTGTATCCCTTGAGAATAGAAAACTGCGTCTCTGAATACATGGCAAGAGAAGAACTGGCAAAAAACTTTTCCAGAATAATTCATCACAACCAATCTACAAAGGATTGAGAAAGGGGAAGAGAAGACTGAAGTAATCCTGTAAATCTAAATGTAAGTTATGTTCCACTTGTTTTCTGACAAGGAAACCTATTTAGTGACATTGAATATTTAGAATCTTCTCCACATGTCTTCATCATATTTTTGCTTTGTTGAGGCTATGTAAATAATTATGCTTTAGCAAGAGAATATAAGATGTTTTCTTCCAGATATACAGAATGTTAGTTTTGTGTTGTCCTCTGGGCTTGCTAAACTGCATATGGAGAGAGTTTTACTTTCTTTGAGCAAAGTATTCTCAACAGGGTATTGTCTAAAACAGTTTATTTAATATGTACTTACATTGTATGCATCAATAATCAACTGAATTACATTGCTGGAATTTGCAGATAAAGTTCCTACTGCTGACTTAGGGATCAAATTTTTCAGTTCCTGAAATTAAAAGATAAAACACATGAGATACAAATACTATTCATTCAACCAATCAGCATCTACTGAATATACAATATTTATTTTTAATGAGTTCCCTATTCATTTCCTAAATAACATAAGGGGTCAGACCAGAAAAAACAACTCATTTTATATGTGATTAAAACTTAATAAAAACCACTTATGTAAAATCCAGCCAGTCTGGCTAGTGACACTTTCCCACATTTCAATTCAGACATATGATTTTGCCTCTAATGACTAAACATAAAGGGTCTAGAAACTGGTTCTTCTTTTTAACCCATATATGCATATAGATAGATAGATAGATAGTTACCTTGTAAACGGGCTGAAATTCTTCAGTAACTGCAAAAATTGTCTGAATGTTATTTTCACTTAGTTTCTGGACAAGGTGAGCAATAGAAGGATAATCCTAAGAAATTAATAAAATTTGTAAGTAATTACATCCAATGTATTCCGGTTTTCCAATACTTTTTGAAAGTAATAATGATCTGCATATATAACTGGATTACTTACACAGGACTGCTTGAAATAACACAAACAACTGCAGACATGGGAGATGTGTGCACATGGGTTTCTAATTTTCTATCTTTATGTATGTATAAAAACTTCAATAAAAAGATTTTGAAAAGCAAGGCCTATGTGTATTAAATGTTAGAACAATTAAATTGAAGAACTGTCAATAATTAAAGGCTGTATCATAAATCACTTAAGAAAAAGACCAAATTTTGCCAGGGTTTAGATTTCTTCTAGAACTTGAATAATTTGACAATCTTTGTTTTCAGTAAAAATAGAGTGCCTACTTTCAAAAATCTTATAGAAATAAGATGAGGAGTATATTACTATACAAATTATTTACTTAGGAATAATATCAACTTTGCTACCAAATGATATGAGCAAGTGAGAAAAGCCACAGCGACAGGTTGAGGCATGGAAAAAAAAAATAGTGTTCAAGCAGCTCCTTTCACAGGTGGAGGCCCTTGGCTCAGCAGCAGGAAGCAAGCACAAAGCCACATCTTCAGAACAGCAACACTAGCTTCCTTGCACATTAGGTTAGAGCCCACACTTACCAAAATAACAAACCCCCAAACCTAGTAAAACCTACAAGCTTAATCACCCACAATACTCTTAGTATTAAACACTAAAATTCCACATGAGTTCATTCAATGTATAAGGAATTCAACACTTACATAATAATGGCTCATTGTGTACACATCATTTTCCAGGTGACACTGTCCATCATTGGGTAAAACAATGCCACCAAGTTTCCCATCTCCAGCAAAGTGAAACCCAGCATCCGTGGAAAACACCAGCAGCCGTGTAACATTCCTCCAGCCAATCAATGACTTGAAAAGAAAATGATTTCAATTTAAAAATACTATCCACTATCACTGCAAATAAATCTTTAACCCTCATATAGGCTGCCATTGTACTTTTAACCTAATTCTGTATCTTTTTAGCTTCTTTTTTTTGCAGTGCTAATACTCTCGCCAATAAATGCACAGAGCCCACGCATTAAGGCTCCTCCACCCCATTGGAAAACTATGTCTTGCCTGGTTGCCCATTTCTCTCAGCTAGTTTTTGAAAACTATCTTTGGGGCATCTGGATGGCTCAGTCAGTTAAGCATCTGATTCTTGATTTTGGCTCAGGTCATGATCTCACAGTTCGTGGGATCAAGCCTTGCGTGGGGCTCTGTACTGACAGTGTGGAGCCTACTTGGGATTCTCTCTCTTTGCCCCTCCCCAACTTGTGCATGCTCTCTCAAAATAAATAAATATTTAAAAAATAATAAAAATAAAAAACTGTATCTTTTAAAATCAACGTCTCCCTTCCCCACTAGAAGGTAGGCTAACTCTATGGGGGGGGGGGGGGCGCAGGGAGCACATCTGCTTCTCCAGTAGCAAGCACAGGGCCCGGCACACAGTAGGTACCTAATGAATATTTGCTGGGGAAACAGAAATGTCTCAGCCCATTCCGTCCTTTACCTACTGCTGCTGCCTTGTTCTCATCCATCCTTCCATCCTTGCTCCCACCTTCTATAGTATATGCCTCCTTTATCAGCCCTCTGTATTAGGCCTTCCTTTTTTTAACTACAGAAAAAATCATCTTCTCCAAACACCTGCCCTACCTAATTCCATCCAGTCTACCTCATAAGTACTATTTGTTCATTTATCTTATTCTCTTCTTTATTCAACAAAGAATTTAAAGCAGCAATAAAGGGGCACCTGGCTGGCTCAGCCTGTGGAGTGTGCAACTCTTGATCTCAGGGTTGTAAGTTCGAGCCCCATGCGGAGTGTAGAGATTACTTAAAAAATAAAATTTAAAAAAAAGTAGCAATGAAATCCTCTTCTATGGTAAATTTGTAATTACATTTGCCTAAATTTACTCAATACATCTTGTATATATCCTCATAAAGCTGTAAATTCCTTGAAGATATGAATTCAGTTTACTAATGCTGGCAATCCAAGTGTGTCTTGCATCTAGGGAAGTAGGTGGAACAGTTACTCTCAGTCAGCATGATAACCATGGAAAGACAGTAGAGGCCATGGATGTTATGGCTTGCTCTAATCCCACAGGCTGAGGCACAGCTGGAGGCAGCCCAAAGAATGTTCTCTCCACAGGGAGCTGCCAACAGGATCACAAATAAATGTGAGAAAGGGTGGCAGGCTAGGCACTACCTGGAATATTAATCTTTCTTCCCCTTTAAAAGCCGAGACTAGGGGCGCCTGGGTGGCTCAGTAGGTTAAGCGGCCAACTTCGGCTCAGGTCATGATCTCGCGGTCCGTGAGTTCGAGCCCCGCGACGGGCTCTGTGCTGACAGCTCGGAGCCTGGAGCCTGTTTCGGATTCTGTGTCTCCCTCTCTCTGACCCTCCCCTGTTCATGCTCTGTCTCTCCCTGTCTCAAAAATAAATAAAACGTTTAAAAAAATAAATAAATAAATAAAAGCCGAGACTATCTTTAAATTACAACTGCCCCAGGGAGAAATCAAAAGTAACAACAATATAGTACTTAATATTTGCTGAGTGCTTGCTGCCACTTTATATGGATTACTGTATTTGTATTTCTTAACAGTCCTACCAGGTATATCTACTATTGTCCCTTCATACTGAGAAGGATACAGTCCTCGAGTGTGGCTAAGTAAATTGTCTAGCATCAGTAGCCATGGGAAAATGTGAAACCACGTTCTAACAGTCTATTCTCTTAAACACTATACCATACTGCTACACCATATCATTATCTTGGATATCTTGGATATAAGATATAGCACCTTAGCAAAAACTGGTTGAAAAATAACCATTAGGAAGCTTCAGGAATCAAGGAACAGGGAACATATATGAGTGTTCTAGGGAACAGGGGTACCATAAGGAAAAAAAAGAGGAAAAATGAGACAGAAGTAGGTCTTAAGACAAATCTTATTTAATACCTCACAATGCTTACTGGTTTCAGCTTCAGCCATGTCATGAAAATGTCATCTCAAAATCTTCAGCTGCTAAATGGGTCATAAAATTCTATCACTAGTCTAATGGAGATGAGCTTACTAAAAACCTTACAATTAAAATTATTAATAAGGGCGCCTGGGTGGCTCAGTCAGTTAAACGTCCTATTCACTCTTGATTTTGGCTCACAGGATCTCACAGTTGTGGGATTGAGCCCCACAGTGGGTTCCAGCTGAGCATGGGACCTGCTTAAGATTCTCTCTGTCTCCCCCCATCATGTGTTCTCTCTCTCAAAAATAAATTTAAAAAATAAATACAATTAGTAATATTGTAGGGCTTCTCAAAATATATATGTTCATATAGATTACAAAGCAGAATTTAAAAAGTTCTTTTTGAATTACTAAGACACAGGAAGACATCTTTCAAAGACAATGAGAAGAAAACTGATCAAAGGAAAATGGTATCGGAGATACAATTCCATTTGAGCTCTTTTAATTCTCCTGGTGATACCTTGGACAAGATCAATTCCATCTCTGGCACAAGCCAGAAAGTCAGGACACCTGTGCCTCTTCTAAACACCTAGAATGCTAGCCAAGCATAGCTAAACTGCCCCACTGTTTCAAATGGTGAGCATTCTGGCTTTTAAAATCCCATATAAAAGAAGTAATTACCTGGTTGAAATAAGGACGTAATGATTAAATATGCTTTTACAAAACACTTGTGTAGCTGGAGGGAATTTAAGGGATCCAATTCTGTATTTCTCTGGGATAATGAAGGATGATTTGGTAAGTAGGTAATGTTTCTGTACTGAGAGTAAAATCACATCTAAAATTCATACAATAGCCCTTTGTAGGAATGAATGCACTTACTCCGCAAACTGCAACTTGCATGATTGCATCGAAGCCACCTTCTGGAGAATCCAAATTTCCAGATATGCGCTGTTTACCAACAAGTTCATTAAATACTTCCCCTTTATCAGTAAGACTGAGCACATTTTTGTAGCTAAATGGGCTGGTGCAGTTTTGTTCACTTGTGCAAGGGTTCCTGAGCTTGGCTGGTGTTGTACTAATGTAAGGCATCACGGTCTTCTCCACAAATGAGCCAAATCCTGTGAAGGAAAAATGCATGTAGAGAGAAGGATAGATGGATGGACAGACATGAACTTGCATTAAAAAGAATAAAGTATGTTACCACATAGAAGTCAACCTTTTTCTTTAATGAGAAATAAGATTTTAATAATAAAGTTTGGAAAGGAGATCATTCTAACACAAAAAATCCAGGTGTAAAATGAGATTAGGTTGTACTGACAGGTGTAGTCATTAATTAGTAACGAATTAGAATTTGAGTACTCAACATGTTTACAATACAACACATGAATGGAATAAGTCCCTGTTTCATTATCTATGGTGGTATGATGTGTGTTAAGTAACATGGTAGCATAAAGTAACAGAGGGACAAAGATTACTAGATATGTGACAGGAATAGGTTTCCTCTCAGAAAGAAAAGGCTAAAAACTGGCCTGTTTATTTCATAAGTATGTGATGAAGAACAAAATTGCCAAGACTTAGACAAATGAAAATTATTAGTTTTCTTGATATCCCTACCAATCCGGAAATCTGAAGTAATCCTTCTCATTTCATTCATCAGATCTGTTCCAAGACTTTTGACATTCTCCAAATCATCTTTCATAGAGTAGGAGAGGTCCATAAGGTAGTAGAGATCAATAGGATAGTCTTCAGCTCTCTTGAATTTTAATGTAAATGTCTGCGGCTCCCCTAATTAAACAGAGATTAGAAAATGAAGTTAGTTTCCAGCAATCAAAAGCAAATGAGAAAAACCAAATTGGATTCAAAAAATAAACACTATAAAATGAAATGTATTACTGCCATAATCTTTTTTTTTAAATGTTTATTTTTGAGAGAGAGAGACAGAGCATGAGCAGGGGAGGGGCAGAGAGAGAGGAAGACACAGAATCCAAAGCAGGCTCCAGGCTCCGAGCTGTCAGCACAGAACCCAACGCAGGGCGCGAACTCACGAGCCATGAGATCATGACCTGAGCCGAAGTCGGAAGCTCAACCAACTGAGCCACCCAGACACCCCACTGCCATAATCTTTACAAAAACCTGGGAATTTCACTGGTTAACTAAATGAGTGTATACTCCATTTCATTCAACAAATACTTACCATGCTAAGCACTGGGCATTCAAGATGAAAAAGACAATACTTCCATGGGCAAGACAGACAAACAGTAGATTTAGAACTATGACCAAGGACAAGAGATAGATGAAACTGCATAAATTAGACTGGGGTGGGTAAGGCAGGGCACATTAGAGAGTATACCTGACTTCTAGAGGGTGAAGTTGTAAGACATTCTGTACTCTGTTTATATGTTAAGTAAACATCGTCTGATTTTTACTTCAGAAAACCTGGCCAAAAAAAAGTTTTAAAAATGAACTGTAGAGACAAAGAGCCTTGTTAAGAAACTACTGCAAAAATCCTTGAGGAAGACATGAAGATCTGAACTGAAACCATGAGGAAGAAGAAGAGGGGAGGGATAAAAGAGGCAGAAGGTAAAATTCATTTAGAAAACACAGAAGAAAGAGGAGGTTTGGGTGAAAACTCATTGCTTGTTAACTTGTGGATGTTCTCTATACAGATTTCTAGTAGGCAGCTGAGTAAATGTGTTTGGGGCTTAGGAGAAAGGCTGTGTTACAGCACACAAATGGCTTTAAAGTTACGAGGGAAAAGCAACAATTAACTGCACTACAAAGAGGAAGGAAGAAAAAAGACACAAAAAGGAGACTGGAAAGTAATGTTAAGAGATAAAAACTAGGAGTGCTACTGCTGAAGCCAAGAGGAGAGCATTTCAAGAAGTTTCAAGGAACGGTACAGAAAGGTTAAAAGAAGAAAAAAGGCCCTGACAGGGATCCACTAGGTTTGGTGGTTCAAAGTGATGGTAGAGCTTTGCCAAAACAGGTAGAGAAGCAGACTGAAAAGTGCTCAAGAGGGGAAGTCATGGAGACCACAAGTGTGCACCATTCTGTTGAGAGAAAAGGGATGGAAACTGGGAAGTGGAGGAAGAAGGCTTGTTTTCTTCTTTCTTTTTTCAGATGCAGGACTGCCACAGATTCTCATAAAAACTTACTATTTTCACAACATTAAACAAATACAAGGAAAAACACAGGTTAGAATGTTGTCTGTATATTAAGTAATTATACCTCAGGATGGATACTTTTATTTTTAAAACCCATTAAATATAATACTTTCTGACTCTTTAACAGAATTTGCTTTGAACATGAGGCAACCTTTATTATTTCAAATATATGTGACTTGCAGAATGCTATGTCTGCTACAAATTTGTAAAGTTTGACACATTCCACATTTCTATGTGAGTACCAGTCCGTATGTGAAAATCCCTTGATGGAAAATATAAAGTTGTCAAAAAGCTCCTGTTGAAATAAAGGTATTCATGCAATTAGATTTCTGTACCTGATCGCAACTGCAAAACCAACTGCTGAGGCTGGATTTGAGTAATATCTTCTGGCTGGAGCTTCTCTGCCGCTCCTTTGCTACGGTTCGTTACATTTTTATTTTTCTTTACATCTTTGGAGCCTCTGGGATTTTCTATGTCATCTGGATGGCAACCCTTCTTTTTCAAAGCTTCTAAATCATCGCATCGCGCAGACGTAGGCATTCCTTCTTGTAAAAATGTCTAAGTGACATACAAAATATAGGTATAAATAGTAAGTATAATAGTCAAACATTCTGTTTAATCATAATTGCAAACATGCAATATTTAAATGCAAAAATCAAGTGACACAACTAACACACTTCATTTTTGGTTTTTAAACAAAATACCCTCTTCACCCAAATCATATGCTCTTGTTTAAAAACAAACGAACTCATTCTCTAGAAAAGTAATACCTTTGTTAATATATTATTAATAATTTATTACTTTGGTAATATTTAGGACTGACCTAAATGTACATTTTAACTGTCCCACTTTCAAATTATAAGTATTTAATCAAAGGAATTTCTTCAGTGAAATCACTTATTCAGAATGCTTAATGGCCACTAATAATGTATATACCCAACTACTGGACAAGTATTTTTTTCCCAAAATTTCCCTTAGAAAAATCTTATATAAGTCTCTCATTAGCCTGAAGATGTCTCAATTAATGATACAATTTTTAAAAAGGAGACCAAGAAACTTAACACAGAATTAGTAAGTATTCCTAGAGGTTTGAAAAAATTTCAAGTATTGGCTAGTATTTTAAATAAGTCTTTTAAAATTTATTTTTAAAAACAATAATCACAGTGGTGATTATGTGACAATACAAAACAATAATAGCAGTAAAATTTGATTACCTGACAAGGTCATGAATACATATCCACAGAGTGCATTTTAAAAGAATAAAAATAAAAAAGGTCTGAATGGTATATAAATGGTACTTGTGGCTTGGGGTAAAATTTCCAGTAGTGATATGACCTCAAAATGTGTTATACCTCAAACAAATTAGATGGAAATAAAAATATTATCAGATGACTGAAGAAGTATCTCAGTGAAAGCAAAAACACTGCTGTTAAGATGCACGTAAAATCTCTGAATAAAAATTTTTCATGAAATCTGAGGAGAAAAACAATGACCTTAGTGTATAGGTGGGTATGTGTCACTTCAAAATGTGTACCTATAACAATCAATTATTAGAATAGACATTTGAGTATTTCACATATATCCCTAAAAATTGTATATAGTTGTACTAGGCCAGAGTTGTTTGCTTTTTTTGTTTTTTAATTTTGACACTGGGAAAATGAGGAAATGCCTTTTATTTTGGGTCACTTTATCTTCAATTTCATATGGTATTTGTTTACTATCTACAAATTTCACAGTGCTGTGTAATGAGGATATTTAAATACAAAGAATATATAATGGTTTTGATCAGTTACTTTTTTTTGATCGGTTACATAAAGAGCATTTATGTAACTAGAAAAACACCTGGAAGGGAATACCAAAGGGCAGATAATTCAAAGCTGAACTACTTTCTTGTATTATCAAACCTGAAATACTACCAAAGCACAGGAGCCTAGCGTGGAAAACTTAAGACTGTAACACTCAAAGTTTCACTAAACACATTCTGAAATACCCTTTAATAATTTAAGAATTATGCCACAAATATCAAAGGCTTAAGAACAGTTTGGCAAGTAAGCCTTGCCTGAGACAGAACTCAGAGCACTCCCTATTTCTTCCACTGTCTCCAACTGAATTCCAGAATACCATTTTTATGAGAACAGAAAGTGTCACTAGGAAAACTTTGAAATAACAAAACAAAAACCTCTGATTTTCCCTTTCATATGGTTAAACCATACAAAATATCTGATATTTGACCAGTTACGTACAGCTACAAACAAGCAGTTGAAATGTGTGGGGTCAAATGTCTGACTAAAATCAAGCAATTAACCTTTGACCTTCTGATATTATTTACCCTGTGAATAAATTATAAATCCTCAAAATGACTTCCCTTTATTCTGTTTTGATTCATTCATTCATATTTACTTTTTCATTTAACATTAGTAAGCTTTGTGAAAGGTATCAAGTAAGCAATGTACAGAGATGACCACTGAATAAAATTTAAACCCTAACCTCAATGGGCTTTTATTAGGCTGCAAATCAATTCTATCTTAGTTTTAACTCAAATATAATTAGGAAGGTTAATTTCTACCTCTCCTGTCAAAAAAAGAGAAAAATCTACAACAGTCAAATTAAATGGCTAGGGATTTATGGGAGGCTATTCAACAGAAATATAATGCATGCCACAAAGGCGAGCTACCAATGTACTTTAAAATTATCTAGTAGCCACACAAAAAGAAAAAATAAAATGAAACAGGAAACTAATTTTAACAATATATACAAAATATGATCATTTCAACATTATTAATGATTTTTTTAATCATTAAGTCTTCAAACTTTGGGATGTATCTGGGGCTTACAGTAATTCTCAATTTGGAACATCTTGGAGCATATTTAAAGTGCTCAATAGCTACATGTGCCTAGTGGCTACTGTGTTTAAATAGCACACCTCCAGACCATCACATAGTGTTAGACACAGAATTGATACTTATTCGATAAACACTGATTTAACTGAAAATCATATCTAACATTTCGTAAGGGTACAAAATTGGGCAACAGTAAATGACTAGAGAGTAAATGCCTTGAGCAATCTTACTTACTGAATTTACACACCATCCACAATTTGGCCCTGCTTGTATACATTCTCCACAGGATTTGGCATTTGCTTTTAAACATCTATTTTCATCTGTCAGGAGAAACAAAGAACAGACAACTTTACTTGAAGTTTCAAGAGAGAAAATAATGAAAAATGATTAAAATGCAACATATATAAACGTTAAATATGAATAACAAAATATGTCATATATTGTTACATATTATAATACTATATATTATATTATATTATATTATATCATATCATATCACATCATGTTACGTTACATTACGTTATGTTACATAATAGTTACTGAACTGATCCAGATGTACTCCAAAGACTGGTGATTTCAGATTACCTTGGCATAGAGACCCATGAAAAAATAGTGATCTTTTTCTTGTCTTCTATAGCAGACTACGTACCAGTAATCTATACGCTTATTCTTTTCCTCAAAGGCATAATTTCAGGATCTATTGTTTGATGGTCGTAATTGTCAGTTTTCTTACAACTGGGTAAAATATTATTTATTTTCAATTAACTCATACTACCATATCCATACCTCCAGAAGCATCTGCAACTGCTTTCCTTTTATTTTTAGTATGTAAATACTTGAAAAGCTCAATTCATCCAGTCCACAATCTCATGATTTTTCAAGCTCTATGTCCAAAGTATGTCTCACATTTCTTTGAACCTACCTAAGGATCAGCATGCCTTTCATGTGGTAAGCACTAACATGGTCTGTCTCCAATGTGTATTCTCTAATTATAAACCTAGCATATACCCATAGTAGAAAATTTGGAAAATATATAAAAGCGTAAAAAACAAAAAAATCACCCATAATCCACTCCCTAAGAGATAACTACTGTTAACACTTTTGTATATTTCTTTCCAGTCTTTTTTCTATAAAGACAGATTTAAAAAAAAAAATAGCAAGGAACCACACATAGAGACATTATTTATATAGAGAATATATATTTTGCATACTACTTTTTATACTTTATCCTGTTTCATTTCCAGTTCTTTGGAACTGGAAGCCTGGGTGGCTCAGTCGGTTAAGTGTCCAACTGTTGATTTTGGCTCAGGTCATGATCTCATAGTTCATAAGATTGAGCCCTATGATGGGCTCTGCACTGACAGCATGGGGCCTGCTTGGGATTCTCTCTCTCCTCTCTCTCTGCTTCTACCCCGCTCAGGTACTCATGTTCTCTCTCAAAATAATTAAACTTAAAAAAAAAAAAAATCTTCAAAAATATGCCTTTTAATGGTTATATATTACATTATATTAATGTACCCTATTTAATGTTGGGCAAATTTAGATGTTTTTCAATTGCATAAGTGCATCATTCACACACTTGCTCACGTGCACACACAAATTCTCCAAACACAAATATAAACATACATGCACACACATATATGTACCCACTGTGGTGACCATTCTCACAATGTAAAACTCTAATGATTTCCTTATCACAGATGAAAAACAATAGAAACACTGAGTGGAAAACTATTAATGTTTTTAATACTTTTTAAAAAAAAAAAATTTTTTTTTTTTAACGTTTATTTATTTTGAGACAGAGAGAGACAGAGCATGAATGGGGAGGGTCAGAGAGAGGGAGACACAGAATCTGAAACAGGCTCCAGGCTCTGAGCTGTCAGCACAGAGCCCGACGCGGGGCCCGAACTCACGGACCTGACCGCGAGATCATGACCTGAGCCGAAGTCGGCCACTCAACCGACTGAGCCACGCAGGTGCCCCTAACATTCTTAATATACACTAACTTCTATCCAAAAGTAATATTTAAATTTATAATCCCACAAACAGTATACAAAATACCATGTTCACCAAACCTTCAGCAAGCACCAAGTACTTTTTTAAAAAATTGTTTTTAATGTTTACTTATGTTTTTCAGAGACAGAGAGAAAGAGTGTGCAGGAGCAGGGAGGAGCAGAAAGAGGAGACACAGAATCCGAAGCAGGCTCCAGGCTGTCATCAAAGAGCCTGATAAGAGACTCGAACTCATGAACCAAAAGATCATGACTTGAGCCTAAGTCGGCTGCTCAACCGACTGAACCACCCAGGCGCCTCCAAGTACTTAATATAAAAAATCTTTTACTCATTTAACCCATATAAATTAGAGTATCAATTCACTTGTCACTTATTTAAGGTTTCATTCTTACCATATTTTACTGACCATTTGTTTTGTAAATTTTGTTTGCAAATGATTCCTCTATGGCATTCGTCTGTTTTTATTAGGTCTCTATACATGCTAATGAAATTAAACCTTTATTGAGTTTCTCATCTTGTTGAGAAGCTGATGGTGTTCTGACATCTACACACTTTGAGATTTTATGTTGTTGTTGGTTTTAAGTAAATCAACATTATCAATAATTTCCTTTAAAGTTTCTTCCTTCATTTTTCCATGTAGTAACTCCTTCCTGTCCTGAGATCAAATAAATGTCACATGTAATGTATGTTTTGAGATTTGGAGGAGGGAACTACACATCCACTATTCCAGAGGTGGGTGCACCATGGTTTGTAAGAGGATTAAATACATTTTCAGCTTTACTTTTTATTCATCTTCTAAATAAACATTTTGCCAAGATTTTATGATCAAAGAGGGAGAACATCTTCTAGAACGTCAGTTGTGATAGTAATGGCTTGTTCATAATCCATCATCCGACACATTTACTTTATTTTCTTCTAATACATTACACACCTTTGCTTTCTCTCTGCTCACTTAAACCTCTGTTACAATCTTAAAAGACCTTTCTGCAGCATACTATATTCCTGTCGCTTCGGCATTTCCTTAGCCAACTGGCCTTATCTCTATTCTGGGTGGTAGCGGCGAGAGGAGCCGGATGCCGAAGGGCCTTGCAGGCCTCTGTGAGAACACTGCCTGTCACCCTGAGTGAGATGGGGCACTGCAGGGCTTTCAGAAGGAGCAGCATGATGGAATCTAAGTGATCAAGAAGTAATACAAGACACTGAAATGAAAAGATAACCAGAAAACTTTTTTTTTTTTTTTTTTTTTTACCTGCTTGGCCAAACACACAGCAAATTGAACTGATCAGTCCAATCCAGAAAATCAGTTGTAAATTCATCTGAAATACAAAATGTACATGGCTAAATATTAAGAAAATAACAAAAAAGATAACACGTTAAACACAAAACATTCCCAGTCACCTTATCTTCTGTTGATTTCATAAACATAATACCTCTCAGACCATTTCTTCTGCCATCCTTCTTTATATCTTTTTTCCCACCACCTCCCCTTCCCAGTTACCTCATCTTTCACTTACTCTACAATAGTTTCCGTGCCACATCCCTGAATCCATTCTTGCCTTTCTCCCTATCAAATATATTTTAACATCTAATTAACAGTGCTCAAAAAAGTGCCAAGTATTCGCTAACACCATAAAAGCTATTTAACAGTCTTTGTTCCACGGAATCTCTCTCTACGCCTATTACCTTCTGTGGCTCCTATGGGGGCCACACAGCCAGCCACATCCAGATGCCTCCGTTACCTCAATACTGAATTTTGAGTGAACCCGTCGAAATCCTCACGGTTCACCCCCTTGATTACAACTTTTCAATAATTTCCATTTCTCCTCAGGCTAAGACCAACATCCTATACAAGGAAGGCCTGACTTAATTTTTGAGTCTGATCTCCTAGAATTAGTTATCTTTTTAACTAAAATCAACTTCTATGCATGGGATTAGTGAAATATTCCATTCAATTCCCTGTAATTTCTAGATCTACAAATGAGACCTAAAAAGAAAAAGTTTGGGAGGGTAGCTTAAGAAGACCTGACAGAGGCTTAAATGTCTCCCAGAATCTCCAAAGAAAAATTAAGTATTATCCTGTATATTATTCAGAATTATCCCAACCTGCACCCATTAGGTATAGGACTATTTTCCATTTTCATAATATTAATCTACACTTTAGCAGAGCTGTCAAAGATGGGTCTCGCCACAGGTCACTAACCCTATCCTTTAACTGTTTACTGTTCTTGGACCAGGAGCCAATTATGCATGAATATCTGCCTCTCCCACAAGAATACAAAAACCAAATACAGTATAGACCAAAAATGTTTTTAAAATGATTTTGAATGTAAAGTACATATTCAGATGACATGTATGTAAAAATTACAGTGTACAAACATAAAGTACATACACATAATATAAAAATAATAGGTTTCTTTGTTTTAACACTGTCATAGTGTTTTCTTCTTTTCACTTTCTTCATAAAAACAATTATGGCTGCGTAACTGTGTTGGATTTTCTTCTGTCTTGGTAATTTCCTTTAGTAGGAAAAACATTTCTTAAAAAACAAACAAACAAACAAACCTCTAGCTTCAAAAGCTTCTATTCTAGGATGCTATTCCCACTGCTCTGGGAGAGTGCTTCAAAATTGTGCTCAGAGCACCCCAGGATTCCTGTGCCTCTTCTGCTGTTAAATGCTGTTTAAGCTTTCTCTGTTGGCTTCCCAGAGAAGAGCAGTAAGAATAACTTGCGTAGCTACATACTCTACACTGTGCTCAGACCAGAAAGTTCTGCTGTGCCACGAGCTTATAGTTTTGCTTACATATCACTTGTAACTGCATCCGAAAGACCGACAGAGGCAGAGTGTCATGGAAACAGGCCATGCCTACAGTTTGCCTTCTATGGCCTTTCCAACAGGTTTATGTGCCATAAATCCACGTAGGCTAAAATTCTAAGCAATTTGCATAATGTTATCAATTCCAAAGTTATGACAAAAAGGGCCTGGAACATTAAGACTGTGATGAATGGACCATCTGGGCAGTTTCTACACAAAGTGAACAGAACAAATATTTGTTCCATATATGGGCTGATATGTGTTTCCTCAGGATATTCCTCAGGCTACTTCATGACCACTAGACTGCTTTGAAAAACCTTTTAAAATATTACACAATTCAGAGGGTTACCACTAAGCTAAAGTTACTAGGTCACAGAAACATTCTATTATTAGTCAGCCTCGCAACCTTATGCTATGTACCTTTAAGATATTACTTTAACCACCCTGTCCTTTTCCTTCTGCAAACCTTGACAAGCCAGAGATCAGCTTCTGGAAGAGCTCCAGACCCAGAAGGCAGAACAAGGCTTTAGTGTTAGAGAACAGCTCAGAGAACAGGACAGGAGCTGAGAACAGTTTCAAGGACACTTGTCAACTCTCCTGTGACTGGTCAGCACACTCACAAGACACAGAGAGGCACTGTCATTGGCTGGTTATGCCTGTAAAAGGCCAGTCTTTCCCTCAAGGAAACAGAGAAGCCACTGGAGACAGAAGAAGACAGCAATGAAGAGTAAAGAGCAGTGAGGACAAGGCTGAGAAGAGACCGGGTTAGAAGTGGCCAGGAGGAAAGTGCGCCACAGAGAGCAGGACATGCGGAGGAAATGGCACAGAAGATTCAGCAGCCTCCCCGTCAATCCAGCTCTTGAAGGTACTAGATACTCCTGCATGGGTGGGGAGAAGAAGGACACCCCAAGAGCTTCCTACAGCATTTCAGAACCTCCTCAGGAAGTACTTTCCAAGTGTGGTCTTGTAAGTATCTACTTCAGATTTACCTGGATGCCCACCAGGGCCTAAAACCACAAGCTCGGTAGGTGAGGCTTGTGCTCCACTGATTCCCAAGCAAAGGAGTTTCCTACCAAAGGCATTCCATGCAGAACAGTTCAGTATGAGGGGCCAACAGGGAGAGATGCCTCCAGACATTATCCTGATCCTATCTTTTGTCTCCTGTTTGAAATCAAAGGCCTAGAAATAGTTGTCTACACTGTTCTCCATTCTATAATCCCCTACTCCCTCTTCAACCAGCTGTAATTGGTGTCCATTTCCTACCATGCATGTGAAACTGCTCTTGCAAAAGAGAACCCTCCAGGCCTTATCTTACTGTCTGCATTCATTCATTCATTCATTCATTCATTCAAAAATGTCTTGACTGCCTACAATACGTATTCTGCAAGATACATCAGTTTGCCACCCACAGAATTCACACAAAGCACTTAATACACATCGCCATTCTTTCTTAATGCACTCGAGTCCTCGGGCTCTCCTGGTTTCTCCCCCACTGCTCTGGAAGTTCCTCCTCTGCCAACTATGTCCGGTTTTGTGCTATATATGGAGATACAAAATTTGCTGTCTCACGAATTTTCCATTCCAAGACAAAAATACAAATGATTACAATATGATGTGATGGTTTCTGTAGTGAAAATAAGGACAAAGTGCACTGAGGACACCAAAATCTGCCTAGCCACGTTCAGTGGCTTCATGAGTTTGGCAACACTAGAACTGCAGACATACGGGAACCAGGCAAATGGAGAGAAGTGTTCCAGGCAAGAGGTTAGTACCTGCAAAGTCATGGAGTCCCGAGAAGAATTAGATAACTTCTTTCCAATCTTACTTCTAAACATACATGTTTGGGTGACTCCCCAACCCTCACCACCCAACTGGGATTGTCTCGCTCTAGCTTTACAGAAGACTAGAAAACATGTATCTATATGTTATTTGTAAGCTAAATCTAGTCTGTGGGAAGGAATATTTTTATCCCTGTAATTTTCTAAAGTACAAACTATGTTAAAATCTTAAAAAATCATAAAGGCCAAAAAGAATCTTAACATACTTATGCATTTCTGAAACTGAAGTTATGAGATGGGAAAAAGAGAAACCGAGGATAGCAAGGCAGGAGGAGTTAGGTTGCAGCCAGCCAGCCATGCCCAGTTGAGATACTACCTGATACACAGCAGGGAGACACCACAGGATGGAGCAGCACATGCCACACACATACACTCACACACACACACACACACACACACACACACACACAACACACTCATGGCAGAAAATCAGCGAGGGAGGGGAGGAGAGTCAAGACAAGAGCTACAAACGGGCACCGCTCTCACTGCTGAGGTTGGGCCTAAATGAACTCACACGGTAGTGATGAACAAGAAGACAAACGTGCGATTAGGATAGCTCAGTGGGGCCTGACAGTTGCTTAGAAAACGAAGTGTGAGAAAGAAAAGAATCACCATTTTTGAACAAAGAAGGCAGAAGGAGAATGAAGTTAGAGGAGCAAAAATGTCTTAGCTACAGATCTGCAAAAGGTGAGAAGCCTGAGGGGAAGCAAGGGAGGACGACACCTACGGGGAAGTAAAGACACAGATCTTCATCTCAGGAGGTAGGTCAGGGTCAGAGATGATTACCCAACAGTGGATGGCATAGAGGCATAACCGAAACTAGGAAACAGAGGAGACTGTGAAGACACAGCAGAGGGTAACTGATGGTGTGGAGAGGGTGAGCCTCCAAGGCACAGAGAGGGCGAGCATCCAGAGTGCGGGTGAGTGTAGGAGCCCAAGGAGAGGGGCTTCTCTCAGTCAGTGCAGAGCAGGGCAGCCTAGGTCCCTTCTGCAGGAGGGGCAGGGCAGGAGTAGGTGGGGCTGAAGGCTGGAGGACACTAGGAATGCGTATAGCAGCATCACAGAGCTGAGGGCCCTGACTTACAAAGGCCCATCTGCAACACTCGAAACTACCTGCTCACACCCATCTTTCCTGATGGGCTCCGGGCTCCAAGAAGACAGAAGCTTGGTGTGTCTTATTCAGCTTTAGTACCTAGAAGCACCTGGCACAAAGTCAATGCTCAAAAAGTTTTGCAGAACTATATTAAATTGTATGACATTTTTCTCTGACATTACTCAGAAGCCCAGAAGAGTTCTCAGAATTAATGTGCAGATCCTCTCTAAATAGAAAATAGTTACTGTAGACACCCTAGTGATACCAATTTTCAATTCATTTAAGTATATACAGCCAACTTAAAGCTAGATATAAAATGCTTCATAGTCCTGGCTCTCACACTTTATGAACCAAAATTTACATATGCAAATACAAACTAGGCACTAAAATAATAATTACTCTGTTACAAGGTAGTCAACCAGATAATCCAGATGTTGGTTGCATACTGTTACAATTATTAGCACAAAAGCACAACATTGTTTTACAAATTCTTACAGCTCAAAGCACTGAGACTACTTCCCTTGGGTTCTCAGACTTCACTCGAAATCACTGCATTAATCCATTGGTTTACAGAACAAGTGCAGGCACTGAGGAGGCCTTGGCTGTGCTGACAAAGAGTTAACAACAAAGAGCACAACAGGTAGGTGAGAGAAAAGGGGCTCATGTAAACAGGGGAGGGAAGAGAGCTAGAAAATAAGGACAGGTTTATCATTTCAGAGACAGGCAGTCTTAGGTAAAAAGGTCTAAGTGATGCTACAGCTTTGGGCAATTGTTTTAGCCAGAGTTCCTTCTGAAAGTAGAGGTCGAGACAAAAACAGGAGTGCAGGCGATTATTATTACCGAGGTGACCCCAGGGAAAGACACAGATAGTAAAAAGAGTGAACCGAGACAGCCAATTCAGGAGACTTATTTACCACGGGGGTGCCTGGGGGCTTGATCTGGCTGAGAAGTTTTGAGAAGCATATAGAAACTGTGTCCAGAAGAGGGTCAATGTGGAGAAGTACATTAATTAATTCTAGTCCCCACAGGTAAAAGTTTGCCCCAAGGAGTATTAATTCCCCCACACTTCCAAGAACTACAGTGCATCTGCCCAGAAGGCTGCACCAGCTTCTCACCCCACAGACAGACAAGGGAGGTCCCAAGAGGAACCTGAGGCATGCTGCAGTCAGCCAAAAGTGAGTCATAAAACGAACTGTTCCCAGCAGCACTGGCTGCAATCAGAGAAGAGGCCAGGAAGAGGTGGGGACAGAAGGGGTCTCTAATTCAGTGCTCAAAGGCCACTGGAGTTGAAAGAGTCAAGAAAACAGCTAGAAAAGAGTGTGAGTTTTATCTGCATGAACTCTTGAAGACCCTGATGATGGCAAGAACTGTGGAGGGTTTTAAGTCAGACACACATACATGTACTAAATCAAATATAAACAATCTGTTTTAAAAATTTAGTATTGAAGGGGTGCCTATGTGGCTCAGTGAGTTAAGCATCAGAGTCTTGAGCTTGGCTCAGGTCATGATCTTGAGGTTTGTGCAATCGAGCCCCGAATAGGGCTCTGCACTGACAGCACACAGCCTGCTTGGAATTCCCTTTCTCCCCCTCTCCCTCCCTCCCCAACTGGCACACACGTGCACTCTCTCTCAAAATAAATAAATAAATTAAAAAAAAAAACACTGTAATTTAGTATTTAAGATACATGTAGCTCTTATCCGTCTACTAGCTGTGTGAAGCTAACCTGTCTTATAAATAGCTATCTCCTGGAAGTCAGTGCTTGGCGTTCTTTGTATGAAGCGCAGTATCTTCATATTTAATAAAGAAACTAAAGATAAAGGTAACTGAAAATATTGAGGTACCCAAAAACCAAAAAAAAACCCCAAACTAGTTAAGCTTAAGGAGGGCAAGGAGTGTGTTATGCCCAGCACTTCAGTAACAGGCTAGCACAGAGTTAAGAGCATGGATAGAATGCCTAGCTCCAAATCTCTGAACTATGTTTGAAGATTTTGCTTTTTTTCATTCGTAATTATAACCAGAAAATTTTTGACTGATTCACGTTAGGGGGGAAACAAGATATGGAAGAAAGGATAAGGGTTAGAAATAACACGACTGCCAAGAACAGATAAATGTTCATTATTATATCCAGAGACTTACCAAAACCTTTCTATGCTGTTTAACAATAAGGTTTAATCAGATGCTATTATATTAGATACCAATTATCATATTAATTAAATATAACTAGATGACTTATTTTAGGTTCCATATCTAAGGATTATTCTACTAAATACACGTTCTAACACTTGGATTCCTAACAATTTATATGTAAAATAATAAAAGCAGCAAATTCTCAATGTTTTATATTACATTAGGCAAAATACAGGTTATTTATGAACATCAGTATCACAGATTACCTTGCACAAGATCAGGGTAGGAGAGAACATACCTAATACAAATAGAAGACTTGAGGCTTCTGTCAAGGAGAAGCAACCTAGGAGAGGATGAAAGAAGGAAACTTCCCTGAAAAGACATCTTACCAGTAGAAACATGAATCTGAATGCTCTACACCAGTGGGATTTCATTCATGGACTGTTTGTAGTCCTGTTTGTAGTTCCACAAAAGGAAGATCTATTTGTCCATTTACAGGGCCAGAGTAGGTATACAGCAGGCACAGACAAGAATAACACAATACACTGAGTTTTGATGATTTAGGGTAATTTGTAGCAAAGTTATCTCACTTTTAATTCAATACCTTCAAATGATTATAATAATAATAATGATAAAAAATAGTAACAGCTATCTCTCCCAAGTGACTTCGTGGTTGGCAATGATACTACCTTTGCTTTACAGATGAGGAAACCAAACCACAGAGAGGTTAAATAACTTCTCCAGAGTCACACAGGTATAATGGAGATCAGACTGTCTGAATCACAAGCTGTGAGACTGGATTTGTGCTTCATGAAACTAAGTTTTTGAAGGCCTACTCAAGTCATTATTGAAAAAAAAAAAAAAAAAAAAAAAAGACTATCTGTCCAGTGTGAGAACTGACTCAAAGCATAGAAATGGAAAGGATTGGGGCGCCTGGGTGGCGCAGTCGGTTAAGCGTCCGACTTCAGCCAGGTCACGATCTCGCGGTCCGTGAGTTCGAGCCCCGCGTCAGGCTCTGTGCTGACTGCTCAGAGCCTGGAGCCCATTTCAGATTCTGTGTCTCCCTCTCTCTGACCCTCCCCCATTCATGCTCTGTCTCTCTCTGTCCCAAAAAAATAAATAAAAAAAACGTTGAAAAAAAAAATTAAAAAAAAAAAAAAAAAAAAAAAAAAAAAAAAAAGAAATGGAAAGGATTTATAATGTTCTGTGAGTTTATTTCTCAGTGCTTCAAACTGAATGGAGGCTAACAAGTTATTTTAATTGTCAAATTTCATGAGTGTACCCACAGGTTTTGCATCTTATTTCCATGGAGACATTTTACCCTAGTATTATTTTTTTTACCATATTCAAGTTTATCTAAGGGGTCATAATTCATTCCTTAAACAATAGATCATCTTAAACATCTCCCCCAAACAATAACATTTTCGTGGTTAATAGCCTGCACTGTATACATTGTCAAAACTGCACATAATTATTTTAATCTCCACTCTAAACTCACTTTTATTCACCAAATTAAGTGTGATGTTATGTTCTATTCAAACTTCTAAATATATACTTATTTTAATGTTTTTAACATTGTCACAAATAACTCATTTGGCATTTATATTTACATATAACATCTTCAGTAACTTTTTATGTACTAAATTTATAGAAATTAAACAATTACATTTTACAGAAAAATTACTTTTAAAAATATGGTGAGTTACAGTTATTTCAAGTTTTAAAATAAGGTGGCCAAAGCCAACTAGTACAAAAAGAAGTCATCCACAAAAGATTTCTTCCTATAAAATATTTGCAAAGGGTACATTTTTATTCAATACAACCAATTCAAGTCAGCAAGTATTTATTACATATCTACTATACTAGATAAAGCTAGACACAGCTGGGATATGAACCTAGGTCTGATTCAAAAGCTCAAGCTTTCAATATAAGTAGGTTTCTAATAAGAAAAGTTAAGGGTGGGGTGCTTGGGTGGCTCAGTTGGTTAATATCACAGTTGGTGAGTTTGAGCCTCACTTCAAGCTCCACACTGAATGCACAGTCTGCTGGGATTCTCTCCCTCTCGCTCTCTCTGCCCCTCCCCTACATATGCACTCTCTCTCTCAAAATAAATAAATAAAACTTAAAAAAAAAGTTAAGGGTTTTCACTTTTCAAATGCTCTTTCAGACAGTAGAATTTACCTCCTTTTTTATGTCCTAACTTTTTGTTTATGTATTGAAAGAGAGAAAGCACACATGCGAGCCAGGGAGAGGCAGAGGGTGAGTCCCAAGCAGGCTCTGCTGTCAGCACAGAACCCAACATGGGCCTTGACACAGGGATCGGTCCCACAAACCATGAGATCGGTGAGATTATGACCTGAGCCAAAATCAAGAGTAGGACGCTCAACCAACTAAGTCACCTAGGCGCCCCTATGTCATAACATTTTAAAATCTTTTCCCCTTAATGGTAGAAAAGATGAGGATACCTACATTAAGGTATATCATAAATCTCTCCTAAAAATATAAGAAAGTTGTATTCATCAAGTCTCTCCCACTATCATTATTTTCTGTATCTGCTTTTTAAAAGGGAAAAAATAAATATTTTTCTAACATCTAAATCTAGATTTTTCTAAAATCTAAAATATTCTAAAAGAATAGTATTAAATATCAATGTAGGCCATAAAAACAACACAGAGCCAAACTGCAAGCCTCAGAGAATTCACATACAGCTCTTCCCACTTCTCCCCACAGAGATCAGTAGGATGGGGAAGTCCACATGCAAGGTGGTCAGAAATGCTACTGATATCTATTCCATCAAATTTCAGGGTGAGAGGGAGGACGCATTCCTCTGAGGCAAGAGCATCTTTCCCCTACAAGAAGAACACTGAAAGTCAACATTTTACTTCCCTTTGTCTGGCAGGAAGATGTATGTGCTGGTGGTGACTGTGAAAGTGTTTATGACCCAAACAATAAGCCAAAATTAATGATCAACAAAAACTTAGCAGAAAGGATAAAAAAGGAAAAAAAGAAAGAGAGAGAAAATAGGAAAGAGAAAAGGCTAAAAACTCCAATGTGAAGATGCAACTAATACCTCACTAGAAGTCTTTTTCTGCCTAATGCGGAGAAATAGAACAGTAGTCTCAACTAGAAACCTTTCTATAATTCACTACTCCCGCCCAGAAGAAAAGAGTGCTTTTTATGAGCACTGACCCCTTCTTACCCAAAGGTGGCATCAACCTGAAGATAATGAGCTCCAACAACAAAGGTCAGGCTGCTCCAAAGCTACAGGCTCACAAAATGATTTGAAACCTGAGAACGGCTCATGACAGGACTAGATGCTTTAAGAAAATGACAATAACTGAATAGACTGAAGCAAAATTCATCACTAGTAAGTACTCTACCCACCTTCTCCAAGGCAACATGAATATGGAAGATGGATCACCATCACCTACCACCCAGTCCACAAGTGCACAGGAAAGATAAAGAATGGATATACTGCATGTTGGCACATAAAGAGCCTCAAAGATAAATCAGCTGGGGGGTGGGGTGGGGGGTGGGCAGGTAAGGGCATGGAACTTATTCAGGAAAAACTTCTACAGAAGAAAAAGTCAAAGGAAGTGAAGAATCTTCCAGGAGAAAATCTAGATGAACTCATTATGCTCTTGAAGAGACTTAGAAAATCTCAAATAGGTCTTCTAGCAATCAGTCAAAAACAGTTAAGACAACAAAACTAGAGGAAAAGCATAGAGAACTCAGGGAGGAAATTTAAGTTGAAATCCCTATAGAACTCTTAAATATGAGCAACAGAATCAACATGGCAGGCAAAGCATGGACGAGAAAAACCACACCGAATTCAAAATAATTCAAGCCAATCAGACACATTATGATAGAACCAGTAGTGATCTAGTAAACAGGTAACTGGTAGACTACCACCACCCTTCCAAAAGGAGAGCCTATGTGAGAATGAAAAAAAAAAAAAAGAATTCAGAGCTTTCGGGTTGGTAAACTGTGGAGATTTAGGGAGAGGGCATGGAAGAAGCTCCCTGCCCCTTCCCTATTCCTTGTCCTACACATCTCTTCCACCTGGCTGTTTGAGTTATATCCTTTTATAATAAACTGTTAACCTGGTAAGGACAAAACAAGCAAACAGAAAACAATCAAGCATTAAACTAAAAAAAACTGGTGAGGGGGCATGTAATAAACTCAAAGACTGAAGAAGGACAAACTTAAACACAAGCAGGAAACTAAACACCTTAACAAAACTGTTAAGCCGTATTATTAAAGGCTGATCCAAAATGAGCATGGAAAGTTGCCTGAAATGAATTGTTCCAAGATCCTCTTTGCACTCAAAAGAGAAAACATTACCTAGCAATTGATATTTTTCAAACCAGCCTAGTAAGCTGTTCCTTCTCTACACTCCCTGTGGCTATGGATTTGGCCCTTCCCTGGGAGGAGAAAGGAGTAAGTTAGTAAGAGTTTTGTTTGAGAATTTAACTATGGGGCAAGTTTACAAAGATAATTGTGAACGCAGCTAGCAAAAAGTGAAATGTTAACCATCCTGTTATAATAGCATCAATAAACACTGAAAGTAACAGTTGTTCCACATTATTTTCATTAAAGGGAATTGTAAATTATGTTCCCAAATTGTGTAATTTTACCTACTTTTAGGTAGATCACTCTAAAATTCTTTCTTGATCAAAACTCTAATAAATTTTGACCATATCTTTTGCCACAGCTCATCTCTGCCCTGTAGTGGAGTGGAACAAGAACAGCACTACATATATTTTAAATATATAACACATGTTTTAAAACAAACTATACAAAGGGAGAAATCAATTTCCCATTGTACTCAGCACTAGGTGGGAATAATATCTAAATACAATGATCAATGTAAAAGCTCTTAGCAACACACATCATTACGATTATCTGTAGACTACATTTTACTTAATTTCTGAATTTTCTTCTTGCTCTCCAACACGTTCACTAGTCATAGGCATCTAAACATAAGAACCTGAGTGACTACTTAATAAACGGTTTTCAATCTTTTTAAATCCATACTTCTTTAGCAAGTACAAATCCATTCCTATTGTGTTTTTTGTTGTTGTTTTTCCTAATATAATGTTGAATGCACTTTTTCAAACTACAACCTTCTTCTCCAACAATCAAATATGACCTACCATGACCCCTTTTAGGAAGCACTGAAATCATAATATGAAATAAATCATACAGTGGTGCCTGGGTGGCTCAGCCGGTTACCTGACCGACTCCAGATTTCAGCTCAGGTCACAATCTCATGGTCATGAGATCAAGCCATGCACTGGGCTCCACGCTGGGCATGGAGCCTGCTTAAGATTCCCTCCCTCCCTCCCTCCCTCTCTCTCTCTGCCCCTCTCCCGCTTATGCTCACTCTCTTTCTCTCTCTAAAAAAAAGAAAAATCGTACATTAACTGTAAGATATTGGAGAGCTAATTATTATTCTGAATTTCACAAAGAGTACAAAAGCTTAAGTTACTCACATTCAATAAACATTTATACACTCAAATGTGACTTCTCTACTTCAATTGGTACATTCCCAGTAAGTTTTTCATGTAAATACTTTCCTCATCCACTGAAACTATATTCCCTACAACAAAATAAAATGCTAATTTTTTTTTTTTTTTTTTGGCCTTCACTGGTTCTTCATCTCTTCACACCACAATAAGCAGAACTACTCCTTTTCTGATTCTTTATTTAAGTTTCTAGCACAGCAAATAACAAACCTTCAGTGATGCTCAATATCATATTGTTTTAATTCAAACGTCTATTATAACTATACTCACATCTGTGAACCACACCAGACAAAAGTTGGAGGACAAAATCCAGGCCTTCAACAGATACACACACACACACACACACACACACACACACACATACTTTGCTAAATTAAACTGAATTCTGCCTTATACCTGCAGTGTCCTTGGAATATGTCACCCATCTGTCACCCATTTCTGTGCTCATACCACTCCAAGCTCCTTTATAAAGCCTTCCAGGGGCGCCTGGGTGGCTCAGTCGGTTAAGCGTCCGACTTCGGCTCAGGTCACGATCTCCCGGTATGTGAGTTTGAGCCCCGCGTCGGGCTCTGTGCTGACTGCTCAGAGCCTGGAGCCTGTTTCAGATTCTGTGTCTCCCTCTCTCTCTGACCCTCCCCCATTCATGCTCTGTCTCTCTCTGTCTCAAAAATAAATAAATGTTAAAAAAAAAAATTAAAAAAAAAAAAAAAAAAAAAAAAAAAGCCTTCCAAAACCACTTAAGCCAATGCTGATCTTTTCCCAAAATCTATTAAAGAAAATTATCTGGTACAGTACAATGAGTAAAGTATTCTTTGGTATTTGTTATGTTTCCCTAGAATAAACACAACTTGTCCTAACTAGACAATACACTCAACAGTAAAGTCCAACATCAACTGCTTGTTCCACCTCCACTCAGCATAGCATTTTCCAGGTAACTGGCTCTCCATACACAGATAGATTAAAATGTAACATACTACAGAGTTACATCCCACAAAGAACTAACAGTAATAGATTTCGCTGGTCAACACTGGCAGGTTTTCTTAAAGCAATAATTTGGCACAGTACCTGTCCTCTCTGGTTATGATACAAAAAAAATGGCTGCTCACAGGAGGAGAGCTGCCCTCCACACTGCATGGGTGACTCACAGAATGACAGAATGATGGAAACATACTGACCACTTTTGTAAGGTGCAGCTGTAGAAACCAAAGCCCTGGAAGGTGAAGGTGAAGTATTCCAACAAAGGTCACAGAGGGATTCAGTGGCAGAGCTTGTACCGAAACCCAAGTTTCCCACCTCTCAATTACAAAGCCTTTATTACATCAAACTGCTCTTCCAATATGAGTCTAAAATGACTACTAAGTCATTTTGTCTTTACCTCAAAAATGTCAACCACAGGAAAAACTTGTGAATTCTCAAGTCACTCACTAAACTGTCACACAAAAAGAATTAGGAATTAAGAGAAGAAACAGGACAGGAAATGCTTTCCTGGATTCCTTTTCCTCCACCCAGCCCTGGACAGTTTGTAAGTGTTCCCAGGCTTTCTGTCCAGCCCCTTTTCACTCTACACACTCTCCTTTGGTAGTCTTATCTGCAGGCCATCGCTTCAACTAGCCCTTGTAGACTAAGAATTCCAGAATCTGAAGCCCCCAGCCAGACTTCTTATTTTGAGCTCCCAATCTGTGTGTTCAACTACGCTCTTAGACATCTCTACCAACGTCCCATAGTCACTTATAAAAACACTCGGCATTATAATTCATCATTTCCTCTCCCTCCAGTCAACCTGTACCACCCCCTTGTGATCATACTGCCTATCTTGGCAAATGACACCACCTACCCAAAAACCCGTGTCACTTTGGGTTTCTTTCACCTCTCTTACCTTGAAAACCAAATCTCAATTCCCCCTCCTGAATACAGTAGCGCTTGTACCCCATCCAAATCATTCCCTATGCCAATGATCTCCAAAGCTTTTCCATCACTCACTTTTATTACTGAAAAGATTTTTGAACAAACATATGCCTAAAATATGTACATATTTATTTATATATTAAAATTCATGTACTTCTACAGCAGTACAGTTAAGATTGTAAGTCATGATAAAAATTTTAAACTTTAAATAAAATATATATATATATATAATATTAAATCTAATATGTTCTTCCCACGCTCCAGTAAGTTATTTTACACATCCCCGGAGTCTAGGAAACTGCACTTTGGAGACTACATGAGACTAGTCCAATAAATAAGATATATATATGTATATATTCGTATATATATAAGATATATATATATGTATATATATATATACAGATACACACACACATATGTATATATATACATATATATGTATGCATGTGTGTACGTGTTTATATAGGTATGCAGTAGGCATTTGAAGCCCTTTCTTTTTACTCACACATACATATTTCAAGATGATATACAAATGCTTTAGCATACTGCTAAATATGGTTAACCTTACTAAAGGCCACAAACCAAAAAGTTTAAAGGTAGCTGACTTCTAAACACCCACTCAATATTATTTTATAAAGAAAACAATTCTGTAAGTCTTATAATTATCCATCTTTAAAAAGACAAGAAATTGACAAAGTATAATTTGGCTCCTTTTGCACATGGCTCCTGGAGGAGAGATACCATATTTTTTTCACCTACCCACTGAAATACGCTAAGGCTGCTCATGTTCCGGGCTTTATGCACTGTACCTCCCTTAACCCAAGTACATACTGAAATATTTTTTCAGCTTTCTACATCTATAGATACTGCTACCATTCCCCATCCTGAAGAATAATGCACTCTTCCTTACTCTTATCCCTGTCAATCCATCCACCCCACTACAACAAAAAAGGACAAAATCCCGCAATATATAACCAAAGTTAGAATAGACCTGCTAATACAACAAGAGATATTTACATATTTGCACAATAGAATCTTGTAGGATTCTACCCACAACCTGACACATCCTAAGTTTCCACACAGAGTGGGGAAACCTAAAATTTAACAAGGGCCTGTATAAATCCTCAGATAAATTCAACTTGTTACACATTCAGAAACTGAAAATCTCGAATTCAAAAGTTCTGCAACTTTCACCAAGTAGATGTTTCATCTTATCATTCTAGCAGTATAGTTAAGAGCAAACCAGTGCACTAACAGAATATTAACGAGAAAATATTTTCTGGAGGTAGAAAATCACACTACCCTACCCCCCCCCCCCCCACCAATGTTGTAAGCCACAATTTATCTGGCAAGAAGTCAAACAATAAAGCTATTATGTGGCAAGTATCCCATTAAAATTATCACATTAAACTGATTAATTCTATTACAAAGTGACAAGATGTCCCCAGAGAAGCTCCTGGTATTAGGAATTTATGGGTAACAATACAGAGAACTATATATCCATTTAGTGATGGAAATTTGAGCCAGATTTTAATTATACTGACCAGAAAATTAAGAAAAAAGGCACCTGATTGTTAAAATTACTATATCTAGCAATTTTCAGTATTGTTGATTCTATACTTTTTCATGTACAGAATGTTGAGGGTCTTACAAAATGATAATAATATAGAATTTAGCATTCTTTTTTAAAAAAAGTCAACATTACAAAAACTTAAAACTTTAGATCTGTGAAGTCAACACAGATGCCTTAATTTGGAGTTGATTTGCTTTCCATTTGCAGAAGTATTAACCACATCCCCTGTCTTCTTAACCAGCATTCTAATAACATCTTCCATTTTACAGCAAATTTTAGAGGATAAGTAAATGGCTTTTTCCTCAAAGACCTGTCCCCAAAATACTGACTTGTTTCCTCTGTTTTCTATGTACCACTTCATTATCTTAAGTCACTCATTTAATACTGATCAATGAACTCAAAGTATTTAAAAATATGAACACTGCAGTGGAACGCTTAGGTCGGTCCTACCCCCTCTGAGCCTAGCTCTCCACAAATGCAGAAGAGGTAAACTTCAACTAAAATTTCTTAATCATTTCTAAAAGCTGTCTATTAATATAACCTAAAGGCTGTGTGTAGTTTAAGAAAAACACCTAATCAAAATTCATTTTGCATTGTTATTTTTGTACCATCAAAACAACAAAAAATAACAACCCAGTAATTCTACCCACATGAGTATCTATGTGGAATGTGACCCAAAGAAACCTTGCTAATTATGTTATTAATTACATCCCCAGATTAAAAAAAAAATCTTTTTAATACACCAAGAAGAGATGAAAAGGAATTGTATTTATTATCTACCCTAAATTGTTTTCCATATTACATTTGATTTTCACAACTATATTGTAGTTATGGAAAGTTACCTGTGGCTCAAACATGAGCTCTGGAGCTAGACCCCTTGGGTTCTCTACTTGCTAGCTGGATGATCACAGGCAAATTACTTATGCTCCCTGTGCCTCAGTTTCTTCATTTGTAAAATGGGGATGAAAATGGCACCTACCTCACTGCATCGGTTCCAGGATAAAATGAGAAAATAGACTTAAAGTGTTTACAGGTAAGCATGGCTGACACTGTCGTTATTATAATAATAGTTACTTTTATTATAGTGTAGGTATTCTTGTATCCCATTTTACAGATGATAAAAGCTTAAAGAGGGTAATTTACTGGTGCTAGGTTTTGACTCAAAAGCACAAATTTGGTGAAATAAAAACTACTTGGACACAAAATATTGATAGTCTTAAAACTACAACTCGTTAGGAAGCAAAGGAACTGACACGTAGTAAGACAGGCACCAGGGGCAGGTCGGGCACTCAAACTTGCGGAGCGGCAGGGAGCCCGGGCCCAGGACTCTCACTGCAGAGGGAGCCGACACTCAAGTTCGGCCTTCATAAACACGAAGTGGAAAAAAATATATGCCAACACTGCGCCTTCTCTTCCTAGCGGCTCCACGATGCCAACTTTTGTTTGGGCCCACCCGGCAATTCATCCCGGGCCACAGGCCCTGAAGGCCACGGCCCAACTTCTGAAGTTGGAAGCGAATTACTAAACCGAACGCTGAAATCCAGACAAAGGGAAACCGTCAAGGACTGTTCAAAGTCCTAAAGCTTCGAGTCGCTGGGAGGCCTGCCCCCATTCGCCGTCTCACCTGCACGCGCCCAAGGCGGCGGACGGAAACCCGGGCACCGCGTGGGGTCAGTTCGTTCAACGGGGTCCGGGCCACGAATCAGACAAGGGTTGCTACGAATGGCATGTGTCCGAGGGGCCGGTCGCGGGCCCCGGTCCTCCGCGGACTCCAGCCCCGACGTGACAGCGCCCAGGCCGACGACCCTCCCACTCGCTGCGCCGCTGGGTCGACTCAGCGCCCTGGGGGCGCCCGGGCCGGGGGAAGGGAGGAAGGGCCCCGGGAGAAGCCGGGAGCGCGGCCGCCGGCCCAGACTTCCTCTCCGGCCCCGGGCAGGATTCCGCTCGCACCCCCGCCCCGGCCTCCGCGGCCCACTCGGCCCCAACGCCCCACACGCAGGGCCCGGCGCGCGGCGGACCGCCCGAGGTCCGGCCGCGCTCGGGAGCCCGGAGGCCGCCGCCCGCCCCGCCCCCCAAGGCGCCTACCTTCTCCGGGCGGCGTCCAGGCCCCGGCGCGGTCGGCTCGGGCCTGCTGCTCCGCGGCTCCCGCTGGGTCTCTCCCGAGGGCTGGCGCGGCCTCCCGGGTCTCGGGCGCGGCGGGCGGCGGCGGCTGCGGCTCCTCCTCCTCCTCCTGGGGGCGGGAGGAGGAGACTCGGCGGCCCAGAGCCGCCCCCTGGCAGGAAACGACCCCCGCGGCACCTCCTTCTCTGCGCGGCTGATCCTGCTCCTCCAAGCCGCTGCGTCCGTCCTCTCCCTCCGGAAACGCATTCCTACCCCGGCGCGTCAGCCGCGCCCGAGGCGAGGAGGCGGCGGCGGAGGCGGTGGAGGAGGCAGGAAGACCGCGGCCCAGGACAAAGGAGCTGGCAGAGCGGGGCGGGAGTGGGCCTGGGGGAGCCGCGGGGGGCGGGGCGGAGGACTCGGCCGGGCCTTCGCTGTGCCTCAGTTTCCTTTTATGCCTGGGGACGGAGGCGTTGGTGTTGCACCAACGCTCTGCGCGGCCCCGGCAAGCCGTAATACCTTACCATGAGGGAGGGCTGGATGGGCCGCAGGGAACCTGCGGCTGGACTCCTTTTCGGCCTTAGGTTCTGCTTCCCCCAGGACACACCCAAGGGTCCCTTTTGCCCTGGATTGTCCCGGCATCCCCTTCAGCCTCAGGCAAATCGAGACAGTCACCCACCCTACAAGGCTTCGTGGGGCCAAAAATGTTTAACTTTTGGAATGCAGTTAACTAAAACTAATACTGTTTTCTGGAGTGATAGTTTGCTTGACTTGGGTCTTTGAGAAGGTGAAGACGGGAAGGAGTTCGATGCCAAGAAAGATGGATTTTAGGAAGGTTTTAGAAAAAAAAACTGGTAAGTTGGGGATCTGCTTTTGTTAGATTAATCTGGAGGTCCGTTTATGGGGAACAGGAATAAGGAGGGAAAGTTCCATCCATAAGAATACAGTGTCTGTTTCTCTTCACTTTTTTTTAGTAGGTGGAGAGGAGGGCTGGAGGAGGAACATTTAAAATGGAAGGGAAACATTCATTGTGAGAATGGCTGGACACATTTTGATAAGAGGCTTGGAACTTGTACCAACCAACATCATATTGAAACCTAGTAATTCAGACTGTGCTGCTGGCAGGCCGCCATCCTGTTAACAGAAAATGTCACAGCCATGCCGCCCGGCCAGCTGCAACACCCTGTTGGGAATAGAGTTCAAATGAGATTTATGAAACTGAGTAATGTTTCACTTGGGGGAAATTAGAAGCTGATATGCCCATTTGGCTGTGAATTTTATAGTCTTTAAAAAAAAAAAAAAGTTTATTTTGAGAGGGAGTGTGTGTGCGCGAATGGGGAAGGGGCAGAGAGAGAGGGAGAGAGAGAGGGAATCTCAAGCAGGGTTTGTGCTGCCAGCACAGAGCCTGTCAAGGGTCTAGAACCCACAAACCAGAAGATCATGACCTGAGCTGAAATCCAGGGTCAGATGCTTAACGGACTCAGCCACCAGGTGCCCCTTGGCTGCCAATTTTAAATAAGATAAAATAAGATAATTCTACTTATGGAAAGTTTGCATATTGCTCACCAGCAAATTCAAATCTGTTGATTAGATAATCTCTGAAGACCTCGAAGGGATGAGCTTGATTTTTCCCACTTAATGGATGACGCTAAATGATGTTTATTGTTATCCCAAGAGTAAAGCTGCTACAAGACCTCAACATTCTTGGATTTAAAGAATCTTGGATTCTTGGTTATACCACTATTCAAAATTACTAAGAATTGGCCTAGTCTCAACATGGGAGACTGAAGTTCAAAGATAAAGCATAATTGATATATGCCTGATTTTGCACTACATTTCCCAGAATTTTCTTTCTTATGTGATTTGAGGAGGCACTCTTTGCCACAAGAATATTATGAGATTTAGGGGCGCCTGGGTGACTCAGTCAGTTGAGTGTCTGACTTGTGATTTCAGCTCAGATCATGATCCCAGGGTCGTGGGATCAAGCCCCCTCGTTCAGCTCCCTGCTGAGCATGGAGCCTGCTTAAGATTCTCTATCCTTTTGCCCCTCTCCCTCACTCATGCTCTCTCTATGTCTCTCTAAAATAAAAATTAAAAAAAAAAAATATGAGGTTTAGGTTTGTACAACCCTAAACTAAATGAGTTCAAGGGCAGTTTAATCATCTCTCTAATTCCAGGGTCAAACATTATTCCAGGACACATAATAGTGGCTCAGCTAATGTATGGTAAATGAATAAATAAAAAGGTCCTTTTGCTCCCTTGGGATAGGTTAGACCATTTGGCTAAACTGAAGTGTGAGTAGCAATTTATGTACAGAAGTCATGAGCCCTGAAGAGGAGAAATTAAAGAAATATGGTAATTGAGAAAAGCAGTGATTGGTCAAGAGTATGGCTCTACTTGTGATTTCATAAAATATTAATCAATTGATAGCTAACTATAAAATTTATGATACTCTATAAAAGGGTTGGTCAGTCTTACCATGCTGAACAGGAAATCCTAGTAAGTAGGAATAGTGCAAGTCACATTGCCAGATCAAATCATGATAGAACATCTATTGGTAGCTTACGTTTCAAATTATATTGTACCTATACTGTCTCCCAATTATTGTGAATTGTCTTCTATCTCATAAGTCATTACGTCAGATAATTAAAAGTTGGCCTTTTCTTTAGTTTTGCCACCACACTACTATATGTTCTTTGAAATGTATCTTTATTCACCCCGTTTTCCAAAGTGAAGTTTCAGTGTTGGTCACCAGCAAAGACTATTGGATACTCAGGTTCCTTTCAATCAACATTTAATCCTACTTCTATGTATAATTAAAGGATAGGCTTACATAAATGAAAGGAACCACTAATATTTAGTGAGGCACAAAAGAAACTAAAGGTTCTCTATGAACTTGATTATCTCTTTTAAGCAGCAGGATCACAATTTGATTACTGACCTTTAGAACTAGCAGGTTGTATTTAATCCCGTGATTATAAAATACAGGATTGGGAGTGAGTAAACCGATGTTGGCTTCAGGAGTGGATAGCTGTCTTTCCCTTGCAGTTTGAGCAGTCTTGGGACTTACCCTCTCACATATCAATGTGTTTAGTAGGCATCCCATGATAACTTGACAGCTTTTCAATCTTTGAGAGTAGAAATAACCCTAAGTAGTATAAACTTTTGTGGGCTAATAGTTTAGTACATGTTCATCTATAAATCATTTTCAACGTGCAATAATCATCAGGGGATCCTGTGGGATTAGAACAAAGGATGAATGTCTGCATTGTAGGAATAGAAGTATACCTAAGACCAAATTTTTCTTGGTGTTGGCTACTGACTGGCACACTCTCACACAATATACCAGATTGCCTCTATTTTTAAATTTTTTAGAGAGAGTGAGCAGCACATGTGGGAGACCCAGGGAGGGGCAGAAGGAGAGGAAGAGAGAATCTTAAGCAGGCACAGAGCTGGACACGGGGCTCCATTGATCTCAGAATGGTGAGATCATGACTTGAGCTGAAATGACGAGCTGGATGCTTAACCAGCTGAGGCACCCAGGCACCCCCGCCTCCCCCCACCAACCCCAGATCACTTTTAAATAAGCAGGGAGACTTTGTGTCCTGGTATGCCCAAGATAGTCACAGTTTGTTGTCCATGCATAATTCCCAAAAGTACATCCAAGATATGGATGATAGATTCTGTGGTTGCCCAATAAATAAGAATGTCCAGACAATAAGGAATGAGAAATAGTTTTAGAAATTCAAAGAGGATACATAGGGACACATTGCAAGTCACGTTCCAGGTTTATAGGTGAAAACCAATTCTAACATTAATGATAGGGAGGGAAAATTGTGTAGGGATGAGTGTGGTAAATGAAGCAGTTTGTATTGATGAAAATGCCCTACTAGTAACTTTAATTGAGGAAAATCTTTGACAGTAACCTGGTTGATCAACAAGACTTGTTTTAAATACCATGATAAATGTATGTGGTGGTTTCTGGAACAAATTGACAACGGCTAGGTGAGTCTTCATTTACTTTTCTAAGAACTGTTTCTACAGAGTGACCTAGGTATATTTTCCTCATTTGCCATCTCCAGCCACTTAGATTGTAACTTCTCTTTAAACATTAAAAAAACAAAAAGGACAAAGATGAGTGGATGGGGAGAGAAGGAATAAAAAGTCTCTGATAATGTCTTAAAATGCTAATGTGGAAGTGCTTTAAAAAAAAACACCTTTATTTTGAGAGAGAGAAGAGAAAGAGAGCATGAGCAGAGAAGGAGGGAGGGAGAGAATCAGAGAAAGAGAGAGAGAGAGAGAGAGAGAGAGAGAGAGAACCCCAAGCAGACTCTGTGCTGTCAGCACCAAGCCCAATGCCAGGCTCGATCCTATGAACTATAAGGTCATGACCTGAGCCAAAATTGAGTCAGATGCTTAACCGACTGAGCCACCCACACTCCCCTGGGTTAATCACAAATAACTCCATTTCTTTTCCTAGGAAACTAAAATCTCTCTATTAAAATGTGAATCTGTGTGCTTTGGTTCAAAACAAGACAAAACAAAACAGCCATGGGAATTACTGGCTTTTTGAAAAACAAGAAAGGGTGAGACAGACCTTCCAGTTCCTTCTTTTTCTGTCTCCAAATATATAAATAACATGCAAATAATCATATAATGCAGAGAAACTGGAAGTTCATTTATTTTGCAACTTGTATTTTTGGCTTTGGGACTTTGATTTCATGAACACTCCTCAATACCCTAATTGCCAGAGCAACCGTGAAGCAAGACAGCTACCATCAGTATACATGGTGTGTGTCTGGGTAGTTGACTGTCCTGTCCTGAGGCTTTACTTAGTTCTTTACTTTTTGCTTATTTAAAAGTAGGGTGGAACATGTCAGAACAGTCTGGCCTGATTTTCAATGTGTCCCTTATAACTTAGGCTAGCTATTAAAGCTTTTCCTTTTCTAAAAAAAAATTTTTTTAACCTTTATTTATTTTTGAGACAGAGAGAGACAGAGTATGAATGGGGGAGGGTCAGAGAGAGGGAGACACAGAATCTGAAACAGGCTCCAGGCTCTGAGCTGTCAGCACAGAGCCCGACGCGGGGCTCTAACTCACGGACCATGAGATCAGGACCTGAGCCGAAGTTGGACGCTTAACCGACTGAGCCACCAGGCGCCCCAAGCTTTTCCTTTTCTAGATAACAGTTGCTGGATTATGACTGTAAAGATGGGTCACTTACGAGTGAGTCTTCCTCAACTAGTTCTGTTTCCTGTCTTCCATATATAGCATCCCCATTTTTCTCTTGCTCAGTCCATCCAGTATTGCTTCCACTGGGTGTGAGCATTCTCTCCCAGCATTCAGATGCTGAACATTTTTAAGAGCCCAGAGGGAGCAGTGTTTTTAAGCAGCTCTTTTCATGAGTTTCTTCAGCTGGAGAAGGGAATGTGCTTTCCCAAATAAGAATGAAGAATATGCCAAATATAAGCAGTTGAACAGCACTGGAGTTATTTTTAGGAACCGGGGTCATTCAGTGCGGGAAATGGTGGTGCTACCAGTGAGTTATGGCAAGTGACTATAAAACAGTGTTATTTTCTTTCTTTATTTAATTACTTTTGAGTATCGAGAAAATTTGCTATTTTGAGTTAAGAATAGCTTGATTTTAGGCCAGATTCATTAGAGGTAGAAAGGTATATAAGGTATATTTGTTTGGAAGTAAAAGCACCCTCCTCCCCCAGATTAATCCCCATAACATATTATTTAAGACAGAGTTGTTGATATGTCAACACAGGCAACCCATGAATACATTAATTCCCAAAATTGTAGATAGAATTTCACTTATACAGCTCTGTATTTTTGCAGATATTTTTTGTTTTAATGGGATCTTAACCTCAAAACATTAAGAATCAGTTTTTTAAGCCCAGATGCAATCAGTCCCTTTTACAGACCAAGAGACTAATTTTTTTTTTTTGCCCTAGATTTTTGAGTTGAATATTGGTTAGTCTTATCTAATTTTTTAAACATCAGATAAATGTCCAAATATTTTGTTATAACAAGATATTCACTGCAGTGTTATCTAACCTGTAGGAAGTAGAACAGAAAAAGTAGAATCATTTTTGACCAAACCATACAACTAAAGAGTGTTTGTATTTAATTTTTAAGGTAAAATGATCCTTCAAAGAGAAACTAGAACCTTGTTATTTCAAATCTCCAATTTATATACTGGGACTTAAATGCCTTCAAATTATATCTAAAAATTTTCCTAATCAAAAATCGTTGTAAATTTTTAATTAGATAACAATTCTAAATAAACTTTAATTATATTTCCTAGGAATATTTTCCATATAACATTCAGAAGAATAAGCCCTGTGGCTTTTCTACTTTAGGATTTCTGCATTGTTTCTGGCTGATGTCATAGGCTTTTCACTCTATGATCACAAGAATTCCCTATTTAGAACTGCTTATGGCTGCCACATGCCTAAAATGTCAACTAAACTGTTTCTTCTGTACTCACATCATTGGCTCTGGAAATGAAACACTTCAATTTCACCAGCAGGGAGAAAATACATACAAAATACATATCTGATAAAGGACTGTTATCCAAAATATATAAAGAACCCTTAAAACTTAACAGTAAGGAAACAAACAACCTGATTAAAAATAGGCCAGGGGCGCCTAGGTGGCTCAGTTGGTTAAGCATCCAAGTCTTGATTTTGGCTCAGGTCATGATCCCAGGGTTGTGGGACGGAGCCCTGATATTGGGGTCTGTGTTGAGTGTGGAGCCTTCTTAAGATTCTCTCTCTTTCTTCCTCTGCCCCTCTCCCCCACTCGTGCACTCTCTCTCTCTCTAAAATAAAATTTGTTTTAATATACAAAAAAAATAAAATTAGACCAAAGACCTTAACAGATACCTCACCAAAGGATATATAGAGAAGGCAAATAAGCATATGAAAAAGATGTTCCATGTCATATGTCTTTAGGGAATTGCAAATTACAACAAGTCCCAACTATGCACCTACTAGAATAGCCAAAATCCAAACACTGATAACACCAAACTCTGGTGAGGATATAGAACAATAGGAACTTCCATTCATTGCTGGTGAGAATGCAAAATGGTATAGCCACTTTGGAGAAACAATTTGGTGCTTTCATACAAAACTAAACATACTCGGCCCATATCACCCTCCTTGGTGATATGATAAAAGGAGGTAAAAACTTATGTCAAGACAAAAATCTGCACACGGATGTTTTATAATCACTCTTTGTAATTGCCAAAACCAGGAAGCAACAAAGATATCCTTCAGTAGATGAATGGATAAATAAACTGTGGTCCATCCAGACAATGAAATATTATTCAGTGTTAAAAAGAAATGAACTATCAAGCCAAGGAAACTTAAATGCAAATTCTAAGTGAAAGAAGCCAGTCTAAAAAGGTTACCTCCAGTATGATTCGGACTATGTAACATTCAGGAAAAGACAAAATTGATTAACTAAATTCTAATATATCCATGGAATATAACAATCAGCAGCTTAAAAAAGAACAATGCGTTGGGGGTGCCTGGGTGGCTCAGTTGGTTTAGCATCCGACTTTGGCTCAGGTCATGATCTCACAGTTCACAGGTTCAAGCCCCACGTTGGGCTCTGTGCTAACAGCTCAGAGCCTGGAGCCCATTTCAGATTCTGTGTCTCCCTCTCTCTCTGATCCTCCTCTGCTTGTACTTTGTTTCTCTCTCTCTCTCAAAAATAAATAAAAAAAAAAATAATGCATTGGACCTGAATGTATGTATATGTAAAGATATTTGATATAGATTATGTGTGCATTATTAGCAAGATGCAGAACATATTATGGCATAATCCCTTATAAGAAGTAACATTAGTATTTTCCACATTTTATAGGTGAGGAAATGGAAGCAAGTGGTTGCACTGAAACACTAGAAAGTTAGAGCACCGAGACTGGAACCTGGGCAGTCTGGCTCTAGGATTCACATGTGTGTTCATTGTACTTTAGTATCTCTGATCCCTTGTGTAACTTTATAGAGATATTGTCTTCCCTATTACATCTCTGCTGTGACTAGGCAGATCAGTCTGTAATTCTAGATATAAGCCATGTTCTTCAATACCAGCATTTTCAATAATAGTAAGGTGACATTTTCACTTCCCTCTGTTACTTCTTGTTTATTTCTTTATATGTATAAGTATAAATAACTTAATATATATTTGTATAATATATGAATATTATATTTATATAAATATATATCAGATATACATATTTGATATGTACATATCAAAAAGGAAAGGGTGACATGAGATTCTAATTGTTATATATCAATGTAAACAACCATATAAGCATAGCTAAGATTATTCAAACACATTCCAATATTGGTCTGTTACATATTTTTTATTAGAGACCTTGTAAGATTCTAACTTTCTTAAGGGCAGTGAGTATATCTTAAGTGCTTTTGTGTTTAACATAGGGCTTTACATATATGATTATATTGCTTCTGTTTACATTTAAGGTAAAATAACTACCACTCTTCTCTGACCTCATCTTAAACCATCTCCCCTTTGCTCATTGTACTTTGATCACATTGATCTTCTCTGTTTCGTGAAGTCTGACTTCACCAGGTGTGTTCTTATCTTGGAGTTTCTGTCTTTGTCGTTCTGAAATGCTTTCTCTTCATATGTCTACTTCCTTCTTATCAGGTTTCAGTTTAACTATTACCTCTTTAGAAGGTCTTCCCTACCTTAAAATTTAGAATAGTCTCCCCTGACCCTCTCCATCACATTGCCATATTTTAATTCTCCACATGGCACCAGTCACTATCTGATATTTTTCTATTTATTTGTTTCTTTGATTATTTTCTATATTCCTCCCCTAAAGTCCAAACTCCATGAGAGTAACTGCTTTGTCTACCTCACCCAGTTCCCAGAAGTACTTGACACATGCAGAGAGTAAACAATTCAATGAATGAGTAAATGCTTGTTTACTATTAACAACAAATATTGTGGTTATTTCAATACCTTGTGAAGATTACAAAGCAACATTAAAATAACATCTTAAAAAGCAATTATTTAGTGTAGCTTTCATCCTTAATCTTATTCCTTAAAATATTCCATGTGATTCTTGATAAAAACACTCAACAAACTAGGGATAGAAGGAAATCATCTCAAAATAAAGGCAATTTGTGAAAAACCCATACTCAGTGGTAAAAAACTGAAAACTTTTCCCCTGAGATCACAAGATAAGAATGCTCAGGGGAGCGTTCTTTTCCACCACATCTATTCAATACAGTCCTGGAAGTTCCAAACAGAGTAATTAAGCAAGAAAAAGAAATAAAATGCATCCAAAATGAAAGGAGGAAGTAAAATTAGGATTGTTTGAAGAGGTCATGATCTTATTTGTAGAAAACATTAAAGATCTCTTTCTCTCTCTCACTCATACACACACACACACACACACACACACACACACACACACACCTGTTAGAACTACAAGTAAATCCAGGAAAGTTGTAGGATACAAAATCAATGCACAAAAACCAGTTGTATGTTTTTTGTATGTTGTATCTTTTTTGTATGTATATACATTAATCCAAAAGAGGAAATTAAGATATCAATTCCATTTACAATAGCTTTAAAAAGAATAAACTACTCAGGAGTAAACTTAAGGAAGTAAAAGGCTTATACACAAAACTGTAAAACATTGCTGAATTAAAGAAGACACAACTAAATTTTAGGACATCCCTTGTTCATGAATTGGAAGACTTAATATTGTAAAAATGTCAACCCAAAGTAATCTATAGATTCAACAAAATCTCTATCAAAATCCCAATAGCAATTTTTATATAGAAAAATTCATCCTAAAGTATTGGATTTCAAAGGAGTCTGAATAGCCAACATAATCTTGAAAAAGAAGAACAAAGTTGAAGATTCAAATTTCCTGATTTCAAAGATATAGTAATCAAAATAGTGTGGTGCTGGCATAAAGACAGACATATATAGATCAATGGAACAGACTAGAGAGACCATAAGTCCTCATATATATGGCCAAATGATTTTTGACAAGGGTGCCAAGACTATTCAATGGGGAAGGGACAGTATCTTCAACCAATAGTATTTGGAAATTTGGATAGCCACATGGAAAAGAATGAAGTTGGATCCTTACTTTACACTATATAAAAAATTAACTCAAAATGGATCAAAGATTCATAAACATAAGACCCCAAACTATAAAACTCTAAGAAGAAAACATAGGGGAAAAACTTCATGACATTGGATTTGGCAAAGACTAGTTGGACAAAAAAACAAAACCAAACCCCACATAGGCAATAAAAGTAAAAGTAGACAAATTGCACAACATCAATATTAAAAACTTCTGTGCATCAAAGGACACAATCAGCAGAATGAAGGGCAACCTATGGAATGGGAGAAAATATTTTCAAATCATATATCTGATAAGGGAGTAATATTCAGAATATATCAAGAACTTCCAGGGGCTCCTGGGTGGCTCAGTTAGTGAAGCATCCAACTTTGGCTCAAGTCATGATCTCACAGTTTGTGAGTTTGAGCCCCACGCTGGGAGCCTGGAGATTTGGTCTCCCACTCTCTCTGACTCTCTCCCTCCCCTGCTCATGCTGTCTCTCTGTCGTTCTCAAAAATAAACATCAGAAAAAAAAAAAAAAAAAAGAACTTCCACAACTCAACAAAAGTAAAAGCAAGCCAATAAAAAATGGGCAAAGAGATCAAATAGACATTTCTCCAAAGAAGATATACAAATGTCCAACAAACATATGAAAACATGCTCAGCATCACCAACCATTAAGGAAATGTAAATCACACCACAATGAGATACCACCTTATACCCATTAGGATGACTATTACTAAAAAAGAAAAATAAGTATTGGCAAGGAGGTGGAAAAATTGGAAACTTTGTGACTATTGACAGGAATGTAAAATGGTGCAGCTGCTATGGAAAAAGTATGGTGGTTTCTTTGAAAATGGACAATAGATGCTCAGTCGGTTAAGTGTCAGACTTGATTTGGTCCAGGTCATGATCTTGTTCGTGAGCTCTAGCCCTGCATCAGGCTCCACGCTGATGGTGCAGAGCCTGCTTGTGATTCTCTCTCTCCCTCTCTGCTCCATCAGCGCACTCTCTCTCTCAAAATAAATAAATGAAATTTTAAAAAAGTGGAAAATAGAATTACCATATAATCCAGTGATTCCACTTCTGGGTATATATCTATATATCTAAAGGAACAGAAAGCAGAGTCTCCAAAAGCTGTTTGTACACCTATGTTAAAAGCATTATGCACAACAGGCAAATGGGGAGGCAACCCAGCTGTCCATTGGTGAATGAATGAGTAAACAAAATATGGCATATAATACATAATACAATGGGAATATTAATTCAGTCCTAAGAGGAAGGGAATTCTGACACATGCTACAACAGGGATGGGCCCGAGGGACATCATGCTAGATGAAAGAAACCAGTCACAAAGAAACCAAATGTTGTATGAGGTACCTAGAGTAAAATTTATGAGACAGAAAATAGAAATGTGGTTGCCAGGGGCTAGGAGGCTGGGGAAATGGGGAGTTTAAACAACAACAAATGAGCATAGAGTTTCAGGTTTGCAAGATAATGAGAGTTCTGGAGCTTGGTTATGCAACAATATGAATGAAGTTAATACTGTTGAACTATACACTTCAAAACAGTTAAGGGATAGGGTGCCTGGGTTGGGTCAGTCAGTTAAGTGTCTTACTTTGGCTTGAGGTCGTGATATCGGGGTCTGTGGGTTTGAGCCCTGAGTCAGGCTCTGTGCTGACAGCTGAGCCTGCTTCAGATTCTGTGTCTCCCTCCCTCTCTGCCTCTCCCCAGATTGTGCTCTCTCTTTCTCTCAATAATAAATAAATAAACTTAAAAAATTTAAAAAAATAGTTAAGGGGTGCCTGGGTGGCTTAGTCGGTTGAGTGTTCAACTTTAGCTTAGGTCGTAGTCTCACACTTCAGGGGTTCAAGCCCCACGTTGGGCTCTGTGCTGACAGCTTGGAGTCTGGAGCCTGCTTTGGTTTCTGTGTGTGTGTCTCTCTCTCTGCTTCTCCCCCACTTGTGCTCGCTCTCTCTCTCTCTCTCTCTCTCTCTCTCTCTCTCTGTCAAAAATAAATAAATAAACATTAGGAAAAAAAATTTTAATTGTTAAAACGGTCAATTTTATATGTATTTTATCACAATTTTTTAAATGTGTATTTCCTACTTCAATACACTGGACATGCCTAGAAACAGTAATACGTTGGAAGCAAGGAATACTTCCGGTATCCAAATTGTTATCTACTGGAAATTCCCAACCAGTTAGAAGCTTGGAAAATGATTGATTACAAACCTCAAATAGCAAATATAGGAGATGAATTGAGACTGTTTGTGTGTGCGTGCACTTGTGTGCATACCAGAAACCAAAGAAACTATCAAGCATTAGTTGGGTTTTTTCAAAAGGACATAGGAGCCAGATTAAAAAGGCCCTTCCAACTGTTACAAATGGGACAATTTGATCATCAAAGGAAAAGTGACTACTTGATTCAAACACACTGAATTTATAAAAATTTATGAGTTCATTATTTTTAAAAAAGAAAAAAACAGGAAAGTTAAAAAACTGAACAAACAAGAATTTCTTTTAAAAAAAAAGAAAAGGCCATTGGAGGTGGCTAGAGAACTAACTTCTTAGTCTGGAAACGTAATTAGAACAAAAGACTTAATCATTTATCCTCCCTTTCCTGTATAAATTAATTGACAAGGTATCTAAATTGATGTGTTTATTAAGCAAAGCTCTTTTTAAAGAAGAATGACAGCTGAGAACTACAGAGGAATGATAAAAGTAGAAAACTACTATTTGACAATCTCTATTGAAATAATTGATTCTTCTAAGAACTATTAGGGTAACGTTTAATGGAGAGCTACACACTGGAAGCATTGACTGCTTTCATCTGAACTCAGAGGTCCATCTTAGCATCACTAAAAGTGTGTCAACCAGACATGTGCTCCTTAATGTGATATATTGTGAAGTACAGAGCACTACCTGTAAAATATTTATGCCAAAAAAAAAAAAAGAGAAAAAAAATGATGCAGAATCTAATCACATTTAGATATTACTTCAAGTTAATAGGAAATACAGGGGAGGGAAAAACAATTTAGATGACACTACAAGAAAGCATCAGAAAAATCTTTGATTGTGGTATATTCTACAGGACGACTGATTTGAGTTTTATAAGGAAAGATCTTGAAAAGAAAACCTAAAAAGGTGAAGGGATTTAAGAGACCTAACTATCAAATTCAGAGTGGAACTTTTTTGGATCCTGATGAACAAACCAAGTATAAAAAGATATTTCTAAGATAACTGGGGGAACTTTGAATATAGACTGAGGATTATATTAAAGAATTAATATTTCTTTTGATGGCATGTTACTGCTATTGTGATTATGTAAGAAACTTTTTTTAGGCAAATATTTAAGAGTGACAGGACATGAAAAAATGGTGAAATAATAGAATATCTCAGGGATTTGTTTTAAAATACAAGAAAAGAAAGAAAAAGATGGATGAAGTAAGCATGACAAAAGATTAGTAATTATTGAACGGAGGTAGTACACATCGTTATTCAAAATAGTAGGCTTGCTTTTGTGCGTGTTTATAAATTTAGAGTTATCATATATTACAAATGCTGTATTATTAAATTGAAACATGTAGTAACACCATTTCAACAAATAAAACTCCCCTTATTTTCCTGGATTTTTCTTCCAATCTTATTCTAACTTTATGCCTTGAGTAGGTTTGTCCACTGCATTTCATCTTTTCTGTTGTTTTTCCTTAAATTAATGGACACACCAAAGAGCTTTAATTTTAATTTAACCATAATCAGAGTAAATAAATATTAATGAAAATAATAAGGAAGGCAATTTTTATACTTTAAATTTAGTTATTAAAATTACACATTCATAAAAATATAAATTGATCACTTCATCTTCTTCCTCCCACCCAAACTGAATATAAGTACCTACTTCAAAATAAATTTCCTCTTTCAAGAGAGTAAATTCTGATATCTCTGGGAAAAAAACTTATTCTCTCAAATACCCTGGCTTTTGGACTGAAGCAAATCAATGAAGCACCAGTTGTACCCTTCTGGACATTAAATATCTGGTGATTATAATGACATCCTTATAAAATATAACTTTTTGGAAAAAAGACACTACATTTTATGGTGTATAAACTATGAGTTATGTACACAATTAGTGGAAAATTGATTTTTAAAAATGTTGAAAGCCTCCAGTTAAGGAAAGATTAAGTCATGGGGTGAAGGGTACAGCGTAGGGAATACAGTCAGTGGTATTGTGATAGTGTTGTATGGTGACAAATGGTAGCCACACTTGTGAGCATGGCATAACATGTAGTTGTGGAATCACTGTGTTGTACACCTGAAACTAATGTAACATTGTGTGCCAGCTATACTGTAATTAAAAAAAAAATGTTGAATTTCCTTCTGTGAGGAGGGATTCAGTCAACCAGATAGATGTAAATGTTTTTACAAGAGTCAGACTGAGGCAGTACTGAAGATTCATTTTTAATTTATAGGTAATCTGTGTAGATAGCTAACATTGTGGAAAACAGGACTGATCTCAAAATCATATTGATGTATTAGAAATTGGGGGAAAAATTATAATAAAAAAGGAAAGAATAAATGACAACATCAGCATAAGATAATTTATATAAACTCAAGACAGAGACCATTTGTTTACAGATTTGATAGAGATGGGTGAATGGTGACAGTGTAGAGCCATTGATAAATGTCAATCTGAAAATGGCATGCCTATACACTCCATTAATATAGAAATTGCAGCCAAATCTTTCTATAATCAAGATTTCTAAGTTTTGAAAACCACATGGACAAGTTACTAATTCGAATATAGCCTCCTAGAAATCCCATTCATGCATCTCAAAATTATTTTCAAAAATAATTCTGCTTTATATCTTTGGTACCATATCAATTTTCTCTCTTCCTTGTGTATTTTCATTCCCCTCTCCCACACTCCCAAGTGATACTAAACTGGGGAAGCAGAGGTAAAATAGAAGCTGTGGGTTTCTGCAAAGTTATGGGGATTCATATACCATTTCGATAATTTAAGTAGGACACCAGAGTACCCCAGTGGGCTGTTTCTGGGGTGGAAAAGTCTTTCTTTGCCCACTGTAGAATGCAATACAGCATGATTTAGTATGAAAGCTTGCACTCTGAAGTCAGACGAAGCAGGACTCTCATTCTAATTTTTAACACCCCCTCTCTAAGCCCTAGCTTTTTCATCTGTTAAATGAAGAGAATAATGACCTCCTTCTCAAGGTTCTTATGGACAGTAAATGAAATGAGATAATATGTGTAATGTAATCATTAAATGAAATACTGTGTGTAATGAATATAGTAATGCTGGCACATTTTTAAGCTCTCTTTATTTTATTTTTTTTAATGTTTATTTATTTATGAGAGAGAAAGAACACAAGCAGCGGAGGAGCAGAGAGAGAGAGGGAGACACAGAATCCAAAGCAGGCTCCAGACCCTGAGCTATCAGCACAGAGCTCAATGTGAGGCACGAACTCATGAACTGTGAGATCATGACCTGAGCTGAAGTTGGACGCTTAACCGACTGAGCCACCCAAGCATCCCAAACTCCTTTCTTTTTAAAACCTCTTGGAATATTGGGGTGCCTGGGTGGCTCAGTTGGTTGAGTGTCCGACTTTAGCTCAGGTCATGGTCTCACGGTTGGTGGGTCAAGCCCCACATCGGGATCGTGGGTTCGAGCCCCAAGTCGGGCTGTGTGGTGACAGCTCAGAGCCTGGAGCCTGCTTTGGGTTCTGTGTCTCCCTCTCTCTCTTGGCCCCTCCTCCGCTCATGCTCTGTCTCTCTCTCAAAAATAAATAAACATTAAATTTTTTTTGTTTTGTTTTTTTGTTAAATCCTCTTGGAATACCACAAATGTACCTCGCTTCCAGTCTCATTGGCCTGGTTGGGCAGTGGCAACCATCTTTGTGCATTGTTCAGTACCCTGAAGGCTGAAGAGGTCTTTGTTTTGTCCTGTAATGACTTGTGTGAATGGTCTGGTTAGGTCCTTTCAGAAAGCTATCTATAACACTGATCAGGTCAGAGCAGTGGGACCCAGTTAACTTGGTGAAAGTTCAGATAGGATCCACTGGGAAGGTTAAAGGACTAAAAGCTAAATGAAAAACAGAGCAAATGGGTTTATTGAACCAGGGGGAGTGGAGGCTGGTTACTGACAATACTGTCAAGTTCCAATGGGCTGTTATGTAAAGTAGAGGCACTCAACCATTTTGGTGCTGTGTAAAATGATACATATGCCATACTGTCCCTGGGGACCACACTCTACACACCAAATTTGGCACATGAGGAGCAGATCTTTCAAGAGATTATACTTGAATATAATCAGGAAGCAAAAATAGGAGACAAGTGAGAAAAAAATGGGAATACATTAAATCGGGGTCTTAGTGGCTGTCTTTGTTCTTTAGAGCCTGCCTCAGTTGTGAGGAAATTTGACTCCATAGATATCAGAGTCACTTACTGGTGTTCCCAGTTTAACATTCACAATTTTCATTGGTGTTTAGCCACTAGACTAGAAACTGGAGTAAGCTTTGCTGAGGTGAAATTTGGATTCCTGCAGGCAAGTGTTCAGGACTGAGTCAGCAGCTGCAGCTCAGCACAGCCTGAGTGTTGTTCTCCCTTTGTCACTGAAAACAGTAACTTTAGTAAAAGGCAAATATATATATATATATATATTTTTACAGAAAGTGGAAGTTTACAATAAATTAAACATCCTGATGTAAAATTGTTGGTGTGTGAGGGGGAAGGTAGTTCTGTAGGGAAGAAAGTAAAAGCAAATGCCCTAGCCAGTTAAAATTGCTCGAGTGAGAGATAAAGCTTCAGGGATAGTTAAATGGCTGGTGATTTTATGTGTCTATGGCCAGAAAACACCCAACACCTGATGAAAATTAAATGCTTTAGTGCTACTGGAATACCCAGACCATCTCTGACATACATCTCGTGAATGTCAAGTCTACTGCAGTGATGTCCAGGGTGATGTACAGTTCGGCTGCTTCCCAGTGGGGAAGCACAGTATAAACCCAGCCCTTGGATTCTGGTTAAAGAAAACAAAGAATTGTTGAGTAGTGTTAAAAACAAGGCAACAGGCCCCCAAATAGAGTCACTTATGCTAAGCCCCACGTCACCAAACCCAGATTTGACTTAATTACAGTTTTGGCTCTCCCAGAAATGGAGTCTTAAACCAGTCAATCAAAAATCACCACATCACCAGTAGCTAGGTAATCTGCCCAAGAGACCCCTGCCATGTCCTAAAGAAAAGTGACCTTGCCATAACCAGTCTGCTTTTTTGTCTTGCGTAACTTCCCTGCTCCCATCTGCCTATAAAAGTCTTTCATTTTGTACAGCTTATTCTATGTGCTCTGTTCTATCTGCTCGCGTGAATGCTGCCTGGTTCATGAATTCTTCTATAAAGCCACTAAGATCTTAAAATTTACTCCTGTGAATTTTGTTTAACAGTAGGAATTAGTCACTGAAGTGAAATAATCATCTCTGGAGATCTTTACAAACAGGCTATATTCTTATTTGCCTCTAAGCAGTCAATTCATACTTCAAGCCTGAGGCACAAGTTAAATGGTTTCTTATCCCTCCCTAGGCCTTTTGATTTTCAGAAGTATGGGTGCTCTTTCCCTTGGGCTATTAAAAAGAAACATTTTGGCTAGCACTAGGATGGCAAAGCAGAAAGCTTTTTTTCAGATGTTACAAGAAATGACTATTTTTGTAAAAGACTACATGTATTTGAGCCCACAGCATTATCAACAGGTTGACTAATCTGAGACAGGCCTGTGATGTAAATTACAACTGCTGTCTCAAGCATGTTAAAAGTCTTGCAGCTGGTAAATCAGGATGTTATGCAAAAATAGGTGGGAAGGAAATAGCTTTGTTGCTATTCCACTTTGATTATATTTTGATTAGATGTGATTAGATTTTGATGTTACTAGTGTCAGGTTAACCTGCACTTATATTTTGAAATTGTGAACCTTCTGTAACTAGTTGAAAAAAATTCCTTCCCCGCACTCTGTAATCATAACGTCATTTGTAAAATAAGATGATATTGACTCTATTTACAGGTAGATTTGCAGTTTGGTTTTGAGCTTGCCACACTGCCAGTAGAGATTTGAAAGAATTTTCAACTCCAAATTTTATATTTGGATATTATTGTATGTTTGCTTAGAAAGTGCAATCTACATCACCTAGTTTTTTTCTCCTTAAAGGACTTTTAATAATATTTTGTTTTATAAACTAAAAATATAGATATACTGATAACTCTTCTTTTTTCCAACTTATGCAACTTGGAAGACTTGAAAGGCAACTATGAGAGGCAGAGACATTAGGCTGGAGAAAGGGGAAATTAATATAGAGGTGATTCAAAAGGGGTAATGAGAGTGACAGGCAAAACCCAAAGCACAAAAGACATACAGGATGGCTCAAAAGGAAACAACCAGAAGGTGAAAAGCAAAATTCTACACGAAAGGACAAAGGAAAAGGTAATAGCTTTTAAAGAGCTGCTTAGACTTGAGATCCGTGGTTATGACTTGAGACCAACCTACAGCGTCATCTTTATGTAGGGGCTGTAAGAGAGGGCTTGACTAGATTTAGTTAAAAAATTTTTTTTAATGTTTATTATTTTTTTGAGAGAGAGAGAAAGACAGAGCATTCGTGGGGGAGGGTCAGACTGAGAGGGAGACACAGAATCTGAATGAAGCAGGCTCCAGGCTCTGAGCTGTCAGCACAGAGCCTGACATGGGGCTCGAACTCACAAAGCGTGAGATCTTAGCTGAAGTCAGACTTCATATGGAAGTGTTTTTAGGTCTTATTTGACAGAAATATCTCAGATGCTCTTCAATATTGTAGCTTTCCATGTCAGAACTGAAAGGTAAAATACTACTTTCATTAAGTTTTTTTAAGTTTATTTATTTTGAAAGAGAGAGAGAAAGAGAGAGGGAGGGGGAGAATGAGCGGGGGAGGGGCAGAGAGAGGAAGAGAGAGAATCCCAAACAGGTTCCACACCGTCATCATGGAGCCTGAACTGGAACCATGAGCTGAAATCAAAAGTTGGACACCTAACTGACTGAGCCACCCAGGTGCCCCAGGATTTCTTATCTAATATAAATAGTCCATGGAAAGTGTTTTAAATATTTAGCAATGTAACAAATATTATTAGATGAAATTATATTTAATATTTATTATTGGATATAGTTTGATATAAACTTAATTTTTATATAAATCTGGATTCTGAGAGCTCACTTTTACTCTGATATTTTAGGCAAGCCTCAACTGCTTTTTTCATGAAGTTACTTTTCTTCATAATTGTGGGGCTATTACTCAGGCCTTGAGTCATCAGACAAATGTTGGAGATATTTGTCATCTTCCTTTTTTATGTTTTTTTTTTATGTTTTTTTTTTTCTTTTTGGTGCTTTGATCACAGCTTGTGTCAGCTTCAGTTAAATACCACGAGCAAGGAGACTTTGTCCTATTTCATGTTGGCACCACGATTTGAACACTTAGAGACCGAGCCTTTGAATGTTGCCTGGAGGCTGCTGACAATTGTTGCTGTGATTCAGCTGTACTTCCTAATCTTCCTATTATTGTACATTGTATGAATTGTCCTGCTAGGTGGCATTATAGGGCAGCACCAGCTCCTCCCCAGCCCTTTTGGGACCTCTAGTTATCCCACTCCTAAAGCCAAATGGATACCACCAAGGGAGTAATTACCCAGTTATTAAATATGTTACTTCAACAGTATTTTCTCAATTCAATTTAGCTGGGCATTACAGGGAGAACTATTTAACTTCTGAGCCACAATTGAAATCCTGATCATAATGCACTTGCTTTTGGACAGCATATTGATGTCCATACTGCTTATTTTTAGCGATGTTCCAGGGTTAATGTTTATACTGAGCAGCATAGGCAGCAGGCTGACAGTTCAGATTGGACAAGCCTTTGGCATGACTCAGGGCTTAGCCCAGGCTAGTCACTTTATCCCTTTTAAAACATCATGAGAAGAACTGGATTTGTGGGATATATCTCCCAAAGAGAGACTGGGCTGCCCAAAGAGATAAGGAGAAAATTAACTCGTAGTTAAGTTTTGAGGTGTCTACTTTTTTTTTTTTTAAAGTAGGCTCTATGCCCAATGTAGGGCTCCAACTCACAACCCTAAGATCAAGAGCCTCATGCTCTACCAACTGAGTCAGCCAGGTACCCTCGAGGTGTCCACTTTTTATAGCCCTCTCCTGTGCCTCTCTATTCCTGTTTCTGGCACAGGCCAGGATTATGAGCTCCTAGAGAGTCCCAATTCTTCACCGCTCATGATATGCCAGGCACATATGTTCTAAGCAATTTATCTACATTATTTCATTTCATTTTTTTTTTCATAATAACCACATGATGGGGCGCCTGGATGGCTCAGTAGGTTAAGCATCCGACTTCGGCTCAGGTCATGATATCACGGTTTGTGGGTTCAAACCCTGTGTTGGGCTCTGTGCTGACAGCTCAGAGCCTGAAGCCTGCTTCAGATTCTGTGTCTTCTTCTCTCTCTGCCCCTCCCCTACTTATGCTCTGTCTTTCAAAAATAACTAAATGTTAAAAAATTTTTTTTTTAAATAACCACATGAAATAAATATTAGTGTCCCAATTTCATAGATTGTGAAACAAAAACTTAGAGTAGCATGATTCAGAGTGAGGTCCACAAACTGTTCATGGTCCTCAGTGAAGTTAGGACAGAAATTAGGAGCTGGCATTTAGGAATGTTCATAGCAATTTGACATTGCTAAGATATTTCTGTTGTATTTTGCAAAAGGATTGGTCCACAATGGATTGGACATTACAAGGAAGGAAGGAGGAAAGAAGGAAAGGAAGGGAAGAAAGGAAGAAAGGAGAGACGGAAGGAAGGAAAGGAAAAGAAAAAAATGGATTCTTCTCCATAAACAGCTTGAGAAATATGGGTTTAGACATTTCATGATTAGTCCAAAGTTGCACATCAGGTAAGTGTCAGGACCAAGATTTACACCTTACCCAGGCTTCAGAGCCCTTGCTCTTTAGCATGACATTGCCGTCTCCTGATTTGATAATGGTGATGGTGAGTGAAGAAAGAAACTGGTAATCTGATGACAGTATGACATTATTCTTAGGACCTCAGACTTCAGAATTGGGGGGGTGGGGGGGGGTGGAAATAAGAGACTTTTCTCAACAGGCAAGGTTCTGGCTCTTGTGTAGTCACCACCACCATCATCTTTTTGACCACAGTCATCATGGTTAATATTAATCAAGATCTAAAAGCCAAGAATTGTTTCATGCACTTAACATCATTATGTTGTAATTGCCAGGTAAGCTCAGTGAGGCGGATGCTATTGGCTCTGCAGCAGCAGGACCAGGAGGCAAAGCACATGTGCTTGACACCAAAGCCTGGATATTTCACCATTACACTATGCTTTTCCCACCTATAGTACCCGACAGAGTCCCAAGGATGTCTGTGGAGGCATTGGAGCTTATTTGTAAAAAAATGGGAACATGAGAATCAGACTAACTGGATTTGAATTTGATTCCAGGGCTGTGTAATCTTAGACATGTTTCTTAACCCCTCTGTGCTTCAATTATCATGTCTGTACAATGCGGATACCAAGATCTGCCGCCTCAAAAGCTTATGGTAAGGATTACATTTTTTTAAATGCATGTTAGCACAATGTTTGGCACATAGTGTTTTGTAAATTGTAGCTATTGGTAATATTATTAAAGTTATATACTAGTAAGTTTTTACACTAACACAAGGCTTAGAAAATGTGGAGGGGCCCCTGAGTGACTCAGTCGGATAAGCATCTAGCTCTTGGTTTGGGACCAGGTCCTGCTCTCACGGCTGGTGAGTTCAAGCTCCCTGTCAGGCTCTGCTCTGACAGTGTGGAGCCTGTTTGGAATTCTCTCTCTCTCCCCCTCCTGTGTATTCTCTCTTTCCCTCTCTCTCTCTCTCTCTCTCTCTTTCCCCCTTGCACACATGCTCTCTCTCTCTCTCAAAATAAACAAATAAATCTAAAAGAAAGTTTCTAGAAAATGTGGAGTATTACAGTTTGTGGATTTTCCTTCTCAGACTACTAAGTTTTGCTTTTCACAATGATAATGTGTGGCTTTAAGGCATTGTAACTTGCCACACAAGAGTGAAAATAACCTAATACATCCTTCCTATTTGCTAGAATGACACGATCTTATTGCAGGTATCCTCATTTGATGAAATTGCTTCTCTTTTAAATATTAAAGAGACTTCAATAAACATCAAGAAGCCCTTACTCCAGAAAAAGTTTATACTTGTTCATTAATTACCAAGAGAGTTTTGATTTCCCTTCTACAAGTGTAAGCTCCAGAAACCACTGCCCAGGAGAACTCAATTCCAGCAACTTATCCTCCTTATAAATCATATTTAAGACTGACTTTTAGGGGCGCCTGGGTGGCTCAGTTGGTTAAGCATCTGACTTCAGCTCAGGTCATGATCTTATGGTCCGTGAGTTCGAGCCCTGCATCAGGCTTTGTGCTCTCAGTTCAGAGCCTGGAGCTTGCTTCAGATTCTGCCTCCCTCTCTTTCTGTCCCTCCTCCATTCACTCTCTGTCTCTACCAAAAAAATGAATAAACAGTAAAAAAAAAAAAAAAAAAAAAAAAAAAAAAAAAAATTAAAAAAAAAAAAAAGACTGACTTTTAAAAAATGTGCCTGGGCACCTGGGTGGCTCAGTGGGTTAAGTGTCTGACAGAGCAGAGATCCTCCTCTCCCTGACAGCAGGGATTCTCTCTCCCTTTTCTTTGCACCTCCCCCACTCTCAAAATAAATAAAGATTTTTTTTAAAAAAATGTGCATTAAAATAATTCGTCCTCTGCTGATTTTCTACTAAAAAAAGCAGCCTCACGCTGGAGGTGGGGTGGCGGCAAGGATTACACCAGGGTCTGTGTGTAAATGCACAAAATAGAAAAGAGCAGCCCGAAGCTACCGGCCTGAGCTCCAGCTGTGGGTGTGTCTCCTCCGGTGCAGCGTTTCCACCAGCCCTGGGCTGCTCTCTGGTACTGCCTTCTGGGAGTGCTGAGCTGGGAGCACTGTGGGGAGCGTACAGTCACTGTTACAAAGTCATGAGTCAGATTCTCTTGGCAGCGGACTGATTCATCAGATCCTGCCTCCATATCATGACTTGACAGTCCCGCTTATCCCACTCGCAGGCGCTCTTCCAGCTCTGCAGTGCTGTGCAAGGGAAGGAGGGGGGTGGAGCGGGAGCGGGAGCTGGGGTGGGGTTGATGGGGTGGGTGGCTTGTCCTGGAGCAGCACCGTTGAGCCCCCCCCTCCCCCCCTCTACTGACCATTTCTTTGAGAGATTCTGCAGAATTTGCTCTTGCTTTTTCCCCTCTGCTGTTCATTATTGACCTCTCATCTTTTTACAAGGATTTAAAAGATTCCCAGGAGTGCCACTCCCTTTTTCACTGACCTTTTTTGGGTAATAAACTAAAGCAAGTTGATGTTTGAATGAACAAAATGTGTTATACTTCTTGCCATAATCTGACTGTGTGACTCTAGACTATTCTTTGGTTCAAAACCTCCTCATCTGTGAAACGAGAGGTTTGGACCAATGTTTTTTGGCTGGGGGCCCCCATACCCTGAGAATCTGATTCAGTTGGGTGGGTGGGAATCTATATTCTGAAAAACTCGCCATGTCATTTGGATGGGCACCAGGTTTGACTATCATCAGACTACACAATTTTCAAGGGCCATTCTAAGTCTAAAATTCCACATCTCATGATCTTTTTTGTTCAACCAACTTGCTTTGAGCCAAAATAGGAATTTATTAATCGTATAGCTTTAGGTGGACTACAAAAGGGTACAAAGAGTCTTATAATTTTATTTCGGTAAAAATGAAATGTTTATATCTTTTATTTATTTTGAGAGAGAGAGAGAGAGAGAGAGAGAGAGAATCTTAAGCAGGCTCTACTCACAGTTTGGAGTGGAGATGGGTCTTAGTCTCACCACCTTGAGATCATGGCTTGAGCTGAAATCAAGAGTCTGATGCTTAACTGACTGAGCCACCCAGGTGCCCCGTATCTTTTATTTTTTAATCAGGTTCACTTGGGCCACTGCAGAACTGTTTACATTTAAATTCCCATTTACAAGGATGAAATTCTATCCTGAAAAATTCCAAACTGACCAGAAGACCCAAGCCAGAGCCTAGTTCTCTGTGGCCTCTCATGACCAAGTATAGCCAGAGTCCCCAGAGAATGCCTGGGTCAGCAGCACTCAAATGCTCCCTTGTCATTCACAGCCACAGCCAGAAAAATTCACAGGGAGCAGCACTTCCTGCCTTGTGTGTGAGCTACGAACTGCATCAGGAAATACAGTTTGTCAAATTATATTTTCTGGCAGAGCCCTTTGTTGAAATAGCCACATTATCTATGACATCAGTGACAAGGCCAAAGGTGAGAAAATACACATGAATTTATTCCTTCGAATATTCAGAAAAAGGCAGGGAGGCCAGATGTTTCCTTTCTAAGTGACAAAGGGCCTGGGAACAAAAGGTAGGAGCAACAATTTTGAAAGATCCACTTGGACTTCTTTCTCAGTACCTAAGAATATTCCTAAGTTTAATGAGGGCATCGTCTGGATCCTAGAACAGGGCCTGGCACATCATAGGTAATAAATACCAGACAAATACATGGATCAGGGAGTTCTGATAATCTGAAGATCTTTACCTGCTAAGAGTTAACCCAGGAAAAACTAACTTGCAAGCTCAGAAAGGCAGACATTGGATCTTATTTATTCCATGAGGCTTGACAAAATTATCAGTAAATATTTATTGAAATGAATTGGCCAAGAGTGCTGCTAGTTAGAGGAAAAAGTGAGGCAACATAGCAGCAACTGTAAAGGCTAAAAGAGTCTATATACATTACAAATCCAGAATTTCTTTTTTTTTAAGTTTATTTATTTTGAGAGAGAGAGAGAGAGAGAGAGAGAGCAAGTGGGGGAGGGGCAGAGGGAGAGGGAGAGAGAATCCTAAGCAGGCTCCCCATGTCAGTGCAGAGCCCAAAGCAGGTCTTGAACTCATGAACCATGAGATCATGACCTGAACCAAAGTTGGACGTGTAACCAGCTAAGCCACCCAGGCATCACAAAAAACCTATTTCTTGAACAATCATTTACTGATTCATTGATGACATGTGACTAAATGTAAGGGCATCTTTAACTGTAAGTGATAATACTTCAGTAAGAGGAACAGCATTATTTAAGGCAATGGGTTATACGGATTAATTTGACAGGACCAAGAACTGAGTGATTTATAATAGTGAAAAATTGAATTGCCCTAAATGTCTAACAATAGGGTAAGGAACTTGTTAAATAAACTATGATATTTTCATACAGTTATGTTTTCAGTTAAAATCATGTCTTCAATCCATTCGTTGTCATGGGGAAATTAATGTATGTTAAATAAAAAAGATGTGGTAGCAGAAACCATTGATTTCCTACTCATACCATTTCCCTGTTTCCTAACAACACAAGTTTGTTGAGCTTTCTATCCTTCTCTGCATTGCTGTGTGCTTCAGGGGAGGCAGGTGCCAGCCCTGCCCAAAGGAAAGAATCCTCAACGGTGGCTGTGAATTCCCTTGGCTGCAATTGGTTGAGCACAGATAGGTATGTGGTTCATTTCGGCCCAGTGAGGTGGTTTGAAGGTAGGGAGGCTTCTGGAAAGGCTTTCCTCCGTCTTGAAAAGAGACACCAGAAAGCAAGATCCTTCTATAACATGTTCGTGAGTCTGCAAATGATGAGTGTACCGTGGCAGCCACTGTGTCTGGGGCTGAGCTGACATGCCAGGAGAACACAGGAAGATGGAAAGGCCCTAGAGACAGCAGCACTGCTGATCTGCTGATCAGTCAGCCTTGGAGTCATTAGCTGTAGGTCAGTGGCCGAACAGCAGTTCACCAAATGCCCATCCTCTATAATCAGTTCCCCATGTGGCCAATTTGCTGAATTTATTCACTTATTTTAACTCTTTAGATATAGTTGACTGCTTTTCATTCTGTCTTCATAATAGCACTTAAGGAATATTAAATTTGTCCTGGTTCCAGCTCCTTGTTGCTCTAACTTGAAACTAGTTTCAATAGTTATTGATGAATAGTCCTGCTGTGGGACCCAAGGAACTTAACAAAAATCCCCTATCCCTGGACAAGCAGAGCAAGACTAACTCCATTTTGTGCTACACCCACCATCTCATGTATAACCCCCACATGACCTACTTATTGCTTAAGACACTCCCCCACCCTAGTCAAGCCGCTGAGCACACGCCTACTGGAAACCGACTCATATAGGAATGTGGAACCCCTAACCGCCAAAGAATGTAAACCCCGCCTTTTGCCCGCCAAACTTGCACACCAATTCTGACCAGAGTGATAGGCTAGTTCAAACAGTTACTATAGGATAAATTGTAATTCAATTGGCCACCTGTGTGTGGACTGACATGACTATGCAAATTTCTGTGTGTGTTACAATCTCATTGGCCACCGGCCCCTATAAAACTGCTACGCCTCTTAGCCTAGGGGTCCAAATCCCTACTCCGCTGTGTCGGGTATACTTGGGCCCAAGCTCGAGCTTGCAAATAAACCCTCGTGCATTTGCATCGGTATCGGCTCCTTGGTGGTCTCTCGGATTCGAAATCGGGGGCATTATACCGCCTAAGAAGTCACCTTATCTCTGGATTTGTGTGAGCCAATTATTTCATATTCTTTAAGACAAATGAATATTGAGTACAGATTTTTTCTGACTTGTCACTAAAAGCACACTAATACATGTAGGTTCAGAGAGAGGGAGAGAGAGGAAGGGGAGGAATTATTTCTCACTTATTTCTGGCTTGTAAGAATGGGAAGTGGCTGACTTGTTCATTTATTATATTCATTTTTGTACTTTTCTACATTTTCCATATTTTTAGTAATGAACATGTACTGCTGTTTTGAATAAAGTGAAAAGTTATTCTTAAGGGCTATAAGTAGTATTAAGTGCTAATCTCAGAGGGTTATAAAATCACTGGGAATTGGCATCTTGCTTAGTAAAGTGGTGGGTAGCAGGAAGACTCCTCAGATGCAATTGAATTAATTCCAGAAGAATGAGTATGCTTAGGATAAGTAGGAAGAAGTAAGTCCATGAGTCCTGATTTGGTTGAGGAGAAGAACTGGACGAACACTTTTATCATATTTATTGTTTCCTTTCTTCTCTTCCTGATGCTTTACAAATACATAATCGCCTTTCATCATTGCAATGGTCTTGAAAGCATGTATTATTGTCTCTGTTTTATAGAGGTAGGAACTGAAGATCTAAAGCTCACAGGATTAACAAATATTGGAACTGCGATTTAAATGCAGATCTCATGTTAAATGCCATGTATCACACCCACATAGATGACCTTTCTGGAGTGAAAAATCACAAAATGTTAGAGCTGAAGAGACCATTCAGACAAAGCATTGTTTTGATGATAAGCATTGTTTTGATGATAAAACCCAACGCAAGGTAGGAGCATAAAACAGAACTGATTGGCTTATGAAGCAAGTAGGGAAGAGAGCAGACTGGCATCACACTTGGTTAGATCCAGAGGCCAAGGTGTCAGCCTGTATAGGAGGTATTAAACCATTTCTTCTACAAAAGGAGAGTGTGTCGCAAGGCTGCAAAGAGGGGGGACGTAGGAAATATGCCTCAATAATACCCCTGCAAACCTCCTGTAGTCTCAAAACATGAGGTCCGAAGGAAGCAACTTCTCAAGGTAAAAGTGGTAGTCAGTCCAAAAACCCATTCAAAAATTTGTGGCAAAGATATACATCATTTTGGTTTCTGTTGTTTCTATATCATTGTTTTTTGCATATTACTGTTGTCCTTTAAAAAAATCATGCTTAAGAAATCTGGACACAGTGGGGTGGCTGGGTGGCTTAGTCGGTTAAGGGTCTGACTTCGGCTCAGGTCATGATCTCATGGTTCATTGGTTCTAGTCCCACATCGGGCTCTGTGCTGACAGCTCAGAGCCTGGAGCCTGCATCAGATTCTGCATTCTCCCTCTTTGCCCCTCCCCTGCTCACGCTTTGTCTCTCTCAAAAATAAATGAAAACCTTAAAAAGAAAAATAAAAGTAAAAGAAATCTGAACAGAGCTACTCGTTCTTTTTTCCCATAGACAGAGGAACCTAACTCTCACTTCCTGTCATCCACCAGTAAAGAACACCGACCACAGGGTGACCTTTCAATGTAAGGCTTTAATTAGCATTAGGCTGGACCCTGTTTTCCAACTCAGTGCAAAATATATTTTAGAAGCTTCTGATTATACATTTACTACAGGAAAGGAGAGAACCTACTTTCTTTTTCCTCACTTAGTCCCCAGATCAGGAGTGGGTAAATTTTTTCTATAAAGGGTCCACTAGGAAATATTTCTGGCTTTGCAACCATATGGTTTCTGAAGCAACTACTCCCCTGTGGTCGAAGTGCAAAAGCGCTTGTGGACAATATGTAAACAATGAGCATGGCTGTGTTCCAATACCATTTTATTTTTAAAAACAGGAAGTAGGCCAGATTTACTTGGCAGTTCTTGGTTTGCCAATCCCTATCTTGGATCACTGTTTTTTGGGGTTTTTTTGTTTTTTTTTTTTAATTTCTGATTACAGGCATTTTTTTTTCCCACACCCATGACAAAGCAAGAGAATTTCACATTTTATATGAGTGTATTCTATGTTAATTATTTTGATGGTTACAAAAGCAATCAGTATGAAATAGGAATTATTTTTGCCTGTTTTGTGTGTCTGTTCACTCTAGAAAAGGAATAAACTTTTCAAGGCATGCAGCTTAAAACTTTTAAGTTAATAAAACTACTTCAATAAAAAAATCATTTAATGTTTTAAAACCTTGTATTTCAAATACAAATTTGATTAAGAAAAAAGAGCTATGCAATCTGAACTGTGACAAGTAGGCAGGATCATAAATTTGAGGAACCACTAAATTATCTTTTCTTGACTGTGGAAATTAAATGGTATTTTCCTGACTAATGAGATAATAGAGTAGTGCTATTTTTATTTATTTAGATTTTTTTATTCTTAAGAAATCTCTACACCCAATGTGGGTCTCAAACTCACAGCCCTGAGATCAAGGGTTGCATGTTCTATTGACTAAGGCAGCCAGGCTCCCCAAGTAGTTGTTATTTTAAATCTGTAGGAATTCCTGCCGAGTGAACCTGTTGACAGATTGTACTTGACTAGTTTTTTGGGGAAGGAGGGAGCACCTTTTTCTATAAATTAAAAACACCTGGGCTAATAAAATTTGAACATTTATTAACATAAAGCTTTAGATGTACATACCATATTATTGAAACTCAAACTCAGTTTAGTGATAGCTATTATCACTCAAAATATTATTGTCAAAAATAGGAGCCTAACTTACTGTCTTTTTTTTTTTATATAATGTTTATTTGAGAGAGAGAGTGTGTGTGAGCAGTGGAGAGGCAGCCAGAGAGGGAGAGAGAAAGAATCCCAAGCAGGCTCCACACTCAACATGGAGCCTGATGTGGGGCTTGATCCCACCACCCTGGGATCATGACCTGAGCCAAAATCAAGAATCAGATGCTTAACCAACTGAGTCACCCAATTACTCCTACTCACTATCTTTTACTTTTTTGTTGTTTTAATTTTTTTAACGTTTATTTATTTTTGAGACAGAGAGAGACAGAGCGTGAATGGGGGAGGGTCAGAGAGAGAGGGAGACACAGAATCTGAAACAGGCTCCAGGCTCCGAGCCATCAGCACAGAGCCTAACTCGGGGCTCGAACTCACGGACCTCGAGATCATGACCTGAACCAAAGTAGGACGCCCGACCGGCCGCGCCACCCAGCCACCCCTCTTTACTTTCAAACATAACACAACATGGAGATCAGAGAGGTTACCTGATTGTTCCTAAGTTACATATCTTGTGACCAACAGAGCTAGAACTAGAATCTAGATTTTTGGACTCCAAGTTCATAGTCTTGTACCATATTTACCATACCGCCCTCATAGACATGTAGACTTTTCCAGTTCTCAAGATTTAAAACATTGTGAATAAAGGAACAAACTATCAAGTTTTCAGTTATAACCTAGAACTACTTTTTGAAAATCACAATGAAAAAACTTGTGTTTTGGGCACAGATCACTTAAAAATGTAGAATGAAGGGGTAGGAGTATATATGGATTTTGAAGCTGTGCTCTGAATTCCTAGAAGCTCAGGTGAACCTCGGAAGTCAGGGGCATGAATATGCTTAAATCTTCCACCATGGATATGTCTTTGGCCCAATTATGAAAATTTAGACTATACAAGAAGGCAGTGTACCAGTTTTAATATTTTCTTATGTTAGTGACCTCTGTAGAATTATATTTGAAAACAAAATTGTCTTGCTAAATAATTTACTAGGTTAGATCATTTAGCTAGTTTTTAAAATTTGTGGCACTTTAAGAATGAAATCTACACCTGAATGTGAAAAATCTGAATGAGGATAGCAAATAATTACACTGTTTTAATAGAAAAGCAATTTCAATTATTCCCATTCATTGATGATTTTAGTAAGATCTATACTGCATCTGACCTATAATCAATAGTTTCCAACTCTTTCAGTTTTAGAGTGACTTAAACTCTTGTGTGTGTTTAATAAACATTAAACATGGGTTGAATGAATGAATGAGTGAGTGAATGACTACAGATTTAAGGTCCTGGAAAGGAAAATCCAAAGACCCCACAGTTAAATGTCAAGTAAGAACAGCCAGATATGGCTCTGGAAGCCAGGTGTCCATTCCCACTGCCCAATCTTCTTTCCTTTTATTTATTTATTTTTTTATTGTGGCAAAACGTGCAGAACACAAAAGTTAGCACTTTAAGTTTTTGTAAGTGTGCATGTCAGTGGCATTAAGTATATAAACATTTTTGCAATCATCACCACATCCATTACCAGAACTTTGGCTTCTTCCCAAACTGAAACATTGTACTTATCAAATAATAACTACATGGACCTCCCTCCCCAGCACTTGGGAACCACCATTCTATTTTCTGTCCCTATGAATGTGACCACTCTAGGTGTCTCATACAAATAATAATACAATGATACAATAATTGTCCTTTTGTGTCTGGCTTATTTCACTCAGCATATTGTCTTCAAGGTTCATCCATGGTATAGTCTGTGGTAGAATTACTTTTTGGAGCTGAATAATATTCCACTGTATGCCATTATACATGTATACCATTCTTCTTGTGTCTCCATAATTTTGCTTTTTCCAGAATGTCATATTATTGGCATTAGACAGCTTGTGGCTTTTTTCAACTAGCACTTATTCACTTAACATATTCACTTAGCAATATGCATTTAAATTTTTTCCATGTCTTTTAATGGCTTGATAGCTCATTCTTTTTGTGTGGAAATAAGTTTTAAATTCTTTGCTACCAAAGAGTGTGATTCTTAGATCGTATGGTAGAAATATGTTTAGTTTTGTAAGAAATTTCCAAACTGTCTTCCAAACTGGCTATACTATTTTGCATTCCTACCAGCAATGAATGACAGTTCCTGTTGTACCTCCTTACCAGCATTTGGTGATATGTATTGGCATCTCATTATTTTAATTTGTGATTCCCTCCTGACGTATATGTAGAGCACCTTTTCATATGCTTATATATCTTCTATATATCTTTGGTGAGGTGTCTGTTCAGGTTTTTTTGCCTATTTTTTAACTGGATTGGTTTGTTTTATTAAATGTTGATTATTAAGAGTTCTTTGTTCATTTTGGGTAATAGTCCTTTATCAGATAAGTCTTAAGAAATGTTTTTCTCCTAGTCCTTTCATTATCTTGACAGCGTTTTTTAAAAGAGCATTCTCAAGATAATTTTATTTCTGAAAACACATTGTCTTTCTGTACCACTAGATTTTGGTATGGACCAAAATTGGTATTATTACCAAAACTGCTCTTTATCTTGGAATTCCCTTCTCAGAGATTGTGTTCTTCTTAAACAGACTGAAATACATCATGCCTAGTAATCAGTTTGAATAGCATCAATCTCAGGCCAACCTCTGTGCAGGCACAGAAGTCTCTTGTTATACCCTACCTAGCCCATGACATGGCTGTCTGTACACCCTACGTTTGCCTAAAATGGTCAGAAAGGTCACACAGGACAAAAATCTGATTTAAAATAAAAATTATTAAAAAATACAACACTGAGGGTCATCTGGGTGGGTCAGTTGGTTAAGTGTCCGAGTTCGGCTCAGGTCATGATCTCACAGTTGGTGAGTTTGAGCTCCACGCTGGCTCTGCGCTGACAGCTTGGAGCCTAGAGCCTGCTTCAGATTCTGTGTCTCCCTCTCTCTCTGTTCCTCCATGGCTCACGCTCTGTCTTTCTCTCAAAAATAAATAAACATTAATATATACATATATATATGGCACTGAAACTGTTCTGTATGATATTTAATAATAGATACGTGTCAGGTATGTGCATACGTGTTAAATGTCTATTATGCATTTGACAAAACGCATAAGATGTACAACACCAAGAGTAAACCCTAATGTAAACTATGGACTTTAGTCAATAATAAATGTATCAGTACGGGCCCATCAACTGCAACAAATGTACCACACTACTAATTTGAGATGTTAGGAAAACTGTGTGTGTGAGTGTTTGTGTATGTACTGGAGCAGAGTGGTAAATACAAGGGTATATGGGAACTCTGTACTTTATGCTGGATTTTCTGTAAACCTAAAACTCATCTAAAAATTAAGCCTATTAATTAGGACAAATATACTGCTTCAGATTTCTCAGGTGATTTTATTTACATTACAAATTAGTTGAAATATATGAAGAACATTTTTTAAAAGGTAAAAACAATAACAAAAGTTAAAGACATCAATTCATAAGGTAGAAAGCTAAGATAATTATTTGGATAATTTAATATGATGTTGAATACACACCTTTCCCCTACCCCCTACAATCCTGTTCTTTACTAAAATGACTCAACTAACATAGAAGGAGAAATGTCATCCCCTCCAGTGGAAACTGGAAAGGATTCTTACATGTCTGAGATTGTGAAAGGCAGAATTCTAAGAGGGTTTCCCCCCAAGAGTCCCACCTTCAGTATACATGGTTTGGATAATCCCTACTCTTTTGGAATGTGGAATGAACTTTTGCATATGATGGGTAGTTACTCCCTTGGTTAAATGATGCCATATGGCAAATGGTGATGGAAGAGTCACTCCATTGATTACATTTTATAAGGCCCTCTTATAGAGACTGGAAGGAGACTGGAAGTCAGAGAAACGTGCTTCTGCGGGCCTGGAGAAAGGCAGATAGCCAGATTGTGAACTGCCTTTTGGGGCTATGTGACAAGAGACCATAAGGGGCTTTATGAACTGAGAGTGCTTCCCAGCAAGAGAATAGGAACCTCGGTCATATGGCTGCAAGGAGCAGAATGATGCCAAAAACTTGACTAAGCTTGTGGGAGGACCGAGAGCCCTATATGAGAATGGCAGTTGTGGCCAACATCGTAATTGTGGCTTTGCGAGACCAGCAGAGGATCCACCTAGGCCATGACTGGAATCCTGACCCATGGAAACTGTGAGATAATGGGATGTGTTATTTTAAGGCATTAAGTTTGTGGCAATTTGTTATGTAGTAATAGAAAACTAATACAGAGTTTGCACACGGGAGAGTCAGGTTACAAGAAAGACCATCTGGTTTTGTTCACCTCTCCTATGGGAAGCCTTTGGACTCTGTGGTCAGAAGCATTGTCTAAAGGAGTGCCCTCACCGGTCTGAATCTCTCCAGTTGGCCAGAAGAATACATCCAATTCCAGTTGTCACCTTGACCCCATTGCTTCCTGCCTTGATAGAGAAGAATCAGCATGCCAGACCAGTTTGCTCTGTACACTTAGAAGGGAAACCACCTGCACCTTGCCGTCATCACCAATCCATCTAACGAAAGGCTCAACAACTTTGATTTGTCAGCTCTCAGACCATTTCCTCCTCGGAAATCCCAGAAGCACATTTCTCTGACTTTTAATCTCCTTGCAATCTGCTGTAAGAATTATGAAAGTACCAGAGACTCATACCAGCTAACAATACTAAATAAGCTAGACAATAGCACCAAATCGCTAACTACATAAGTAGAATCATCTGGTCAAAAGGAAAGCACCAAGGTGATTGTTTAGAACAAATGAACCTCTATGAAAGAACCAGGAGAGAGTTTGGAAGAAACATTCTTATTCATATTCACAGTGAGACCTGAGAGGATATCACATCAATTACAACAAACAAACCAGGGCACCTGGCTGACTCGGTTGGTAAAGCACGCAACTCTTGTTCTCAGGGCTCTTGGTTCAAGCCCCACCTTGGGCATGGAGCCTACATACATAGTTACATGCGTACATCTATCAAACTAACCACGCTTTCCTGAAAAAGAAATGCTCTGAAATCAAGAAATAATTCTTTGAGGGGCGCTTGGGTGGCTTAGTCATTTAAGCATCAGACTCTTGGTTTCCGCTCAGATCGTGGACTCAGGGTTTGTGAGCTCAAGCCCCGAGTTGGGCTCTGTGCTGACAGTGTGGATCCTGCCTGGTATTCTCAATCTCTCTCCCCCTCTCTCTCTCTCTCTGCCCCTCCCCTGCTCACACTCTCAAACTCAAAAATAAATAAACTTAAAAAAAAAAAGAAATAGTTCTTTGAAAAAAATTTCAACCATAATTAACAAAATGAAAATCTGAATGACACTGAAGAAACAATTCCAAAAATCAAATGACGTTGACAGAGCACATAAATAAGGAGAAAGATCAGGAGAAAAGAGGAGCATCTTGGAGAACAGATTTGGAAGTCTAATTTAAAAATAATCAGAGTTCTAAATGCAAGGAAAGGAAGCAAGGGAAAATGAGTAATTAATGAACTAATAAAATATAATTCTTCAGAGCTGGAGAAAGGATTGTGTTTGCAGACTGAAAATGTTCACCAACCAAAGATAGAATTGTTTTTCAAAAGCTCATTTTTAATATCAGGAACTATGAGGGATGCCAGGTTTTACCAGGGCTACAAGTTAACAAGGAAAAGAATTATAATTCAAAATCCTAGATATTCAGAGATTCACAATGTAATAGTATACCAACCAGGTACACTTTTTGGATAAATAAAAACTGAACCACAGTAAAAATCCCAGGAAATAAAAAAGTTACAATATACAAGAAAGGGCAGCACTAGGACAAATTCAATAAAACTCAAATCTAAAAAAAAATTTTATTATTACATTTTTATTTATTTTTGAGAGAAAGAGGGTGCAAGTGAGCAAGGGGCAGAAAAGGAGAATCCCACGAGGGGCAGAGAGAGAGAGGATCCCACACAGGCTCCACACCCTCAGCATGGAGCCCAAAATGGGGCTCAAGCTCACCTGATGTGGGGCTCGAACTCACCAACTGTGAGATCATGACCTGAGCTGAAGTTGGATGCTTAACTGACTGAGCGACCCAGGTGCTCCAAATCTAAATTTTTGATAAATGAAGTATGTTGCAATTAAAGTAATCTTGAAAAATAAGTCATGCTGTAAAATAATTATTAAAGCATCTGGAAAATTGGGCAGATTATTCAGTAAAGCCTGGTAAAGGAAAATGTAAGGGAGGGAGGGAAAAGTGAAACCTTGCAAAATGTCCCAATTGAGGTCTCCAAGTAGGAGAGAACATAATTCTGATGTGATGTTAGAATCTGACAGAGAAATGTGGGCCCACATTTCTTTGTTAAAATATAATAATGATTACTAGTAGAATTAAAATAACATGTAGAATTGCCTAGCCAATAAAAAGAGAAAAAGAACACATGAAACCTGGTCTAACAAAGAATCAATCAAGAGAGGAGGAAGCAACGTTAGCGGAGGGGGAATTTCTGCAGTGCTCCCTCGGGTTTACCTGCTGTCAACCATGGCCTTCCTAGCTTCCTCTCCAGAAGAGTTGTCTGTGCCAAATGTACTTGTGGACAGAGGAAGCACTGGCTGTTAGATGAACAAATGGTTGACTTCATCTCATCCACGTTATCTTTTTCCTGCATCTGGTAGGGAACCTGACTCCAGGCCTGAGGAGGCCCTGCCAGCCCTCTCTCTGCATGCTTGTTACTGCTTCAGCACAGTCAGAAAAGCAGGTGGGAACCCCACCATTCAGATTTGGGTGTGAGGAGGGTGGCTCATGTCTAAACTACGCTCTGGATACCAACCAGCTTTTCCAGAGTTCTGTATTTAGGTGCTTGTGTAGCAAATAGCAAAGGGAACACTGTTTTCCATTTGCCTGCTAGGGGAAGCCCATGGAAAGGGAACTGATTGGCTGGATCAGATGATTCATTTGGGGAGGGGTCTTTGATCATAAGAACATAATGCTAAATGGTTAAAATGTCAATCATACCTTAACCAGAATGGCTCTAGGAGCAGAAACAATGGCTACAGAAAACGGACACATACAATGTAGTAGGTGGGTACATGAAATATTTTTGAAGGGAGGAAGAGCAATTGAAACTATAGCAGTATTTTTAAAGTGTATAAACTTTGACCCAGAAATTTCTCTTATGTAATTTAACTTTGCAGGGATAGTTAGTCCTGGGTAAGCAAAAATTCAAAGATGTTCACGGCAGCATTTCCCACAACAGGGAAACCACTGAGGGGACTCTTAAAACTTCAAGAGGAGACAGATTAAATACATTGTGGTGTATTCTGTCAATGGCTGCAGTCAATACAAGGAATGGGGTTGATCTATATATATTACTCTATAAAGTTACATAAAATTCATTGCAGAATATTATCTTATGACCATACGGAAATGTACATGCATGTGTGTGGGGGAGTGTGTGTCTATCCTTAGAAAGAGGTCTGGCAGGATATTCTCTCTCTGGTCTCCCAGGAGAGTGGAACTATAAAGTGATACTCACATTTATCTTTGTGCCTTTCTGAATTGTTTAAAATTTCCACAATGAGAATGTTAACTTCTGTTTAAAAAATTAAAGATAGTCTATGTAGTGGAAAAATATTGTTTCAGAGGAAAACATTTCCCCCCCCCTATTTTATGCAAAAAAAGATGCTCACTGGGTGATTATTTGGCTTCCTATGTATGTCACCTTACTCAGTCTTATCAGCGGTTTAGAAGGATTTTTCTAGTTGATTTGCACAGAATAGATACTCCTTTTTTCCCAGCTTTATGGAATCCAAGAATAAACCCATGGGCTCATGCTGGTTATTTAGTATAATGTTTAAACTTCCCATGTGACAGACTTATAATCTGATAATCGATATAGCCATATAAATATGTATATGCAAACCTGTATATTAATTATTATCACTTGATAATATAACTATATGTAAGTTTTAAAAATGAGAATTTATTGCTTCCAAGGGGTTCAAAAAACCCTAGGGGCATAATTACATATTTTAATAGAGTGCTAAAAAATAAGTAGAGACAGATGTTACGACCATTTTATGAGTGGAAAAGTGAGGTAGTGTGAAGTACGCACATGCTTGCAAAACAGAAGAGTCAGGAACAGACAGACATAAAAGCTTTCTACTCTCTTCCAAACATTCATCCAAAAGTCCTTTCCCTCCTCTTGAGAACATTCTGGTCAAAATTCTTGGTAGTTCTAGTTTTTGGTTTGCCACTAACTATCACCTCACAAACATCAAAGCCATTACTATACATATTTATAATAAACGTTTGGACTTGTCAGCAAGGTTGTTTTATGGCTATATTTGCATTATTTTTATACATGTAGCAATGCTTCAAAGGCACAGACATTTTGTCGTAGATCATAAGCTGGAATGCTTCTATTTAGAATATTTCTTTTTTTTTTTTTTTCAATAAAAAGTGAAACGAACATAGGGATAAAGGTAGTAACAATTATCATTTTTAAAAATCAAGGTTGAGCAAAGTCTATCTTTCAAGTTCTCCAGAATTTTAATAACTTTAACTGTTTTATAACTCATGCCAGTTGGATTTCCCTGAGTGCGCTGGCATTTGCAACACTTCCGTTTTCTGATCTGTCTTTTGAATCATCTGCAGACTTAACACGGTTAGTAATCATGTCTGCTGAAGGGCAGATTTCGCCCTGTCCCTCCCAGCAGGCACTCCTACTTAATGCCACTGACTCAGGCTTCTCTGGAGCTCTTTTTTTCACCACTTTTCTCCCTATATATGGTAATACTGCTCACACAGATGATCTTGCCTTGCTAGGAAAGCTGGAAAGTGAAATCACACCAAAATTTGAGACGACCGTAGGCCACGGTAGTTTGTCTTCTAACAACGGTGAGAGTCGGTTACGAAAGCAGGGAGACTGACCCCGAGTTCCCCGGAAAGCCGCGTGCCCCGGCCGCGGTCCCGGGAAGGCGCGCGAACGGCGGGCGGCGGGGCGCGGCCGAGCAGCGCGCGCGCAGGCCGGCCGCACGCCCCGAAGCCGCCTGCTCCTGGGGCCGAGCTGCGCGCCGGATCCAAACCGGATCGTGCGAGCCCCGAAGTGTCACAGCGGGCTGGGCGGTTCTCTTCTCAGCGAGCTTGCTGTCACTCCGTGCTGCCTGTTAGTAGGGCCTCATGGCACTGCCTTCATCTAAGAAACGGCCATTCCACTTGAAATAGAGCACAAAGAGGAAGTTCAAAGGGGGACTGCAAGCATGTGGAGGTCCCATTGCGTGCAGGCATAACTTGAAATAACCTGGAGGCTTTTTCCTAGTAGAGTTGGTCAAGAAAAAGCTATTTATTCACAACGGCCAGAGATTTTAGGAAATGCGTAGAAATAAGTCTTCAATAGGAGCTTATTAGCTTTAAATAGCTGTCTCTTCCTTGACTTTTTTGGAGGAAAAACTGGATAACTAAAAATATCATAAGGAGCTTTTTCACCCGAATTTTATACTAAATCAAATAGTTATTTTACTTTCTAGATACAGTTAGAAAACATGCAGGAGGACGTTGAATGTTCTTCAACTATTGAAAAATATGTAGATGTCTCACAGGCTTCAGTGGATTTTAAGTTCCTTTGGGGTAGATGTGGTAGCTACTATACAATGTAAAGGTAGGACTCACTGTATAGTGTGTTGCACAAAATAGACACAAAGGATGTTGACTAAACCTAGTTTTACAAAGGATGTTGACTAAAGCCACTTTTCCAAGTGATTTAAAATTAGTCAGGTTTGAAGTTCACTGTTAGTTTCTTTCTACTAAGTTGATTAAGTACAGTTGTATCCAGGAGCAGAAAGGTAACCTAAACGTCTCCTTAAAGTAACTTTTGATAATGTTTCTCAACCTTGGGGTGTCTGGGCACTTTTGAATGGCTGGCAAAGGTTCTTTGGTGGTGATGGTGTGTGGCTTTTGGTAATAATCTCATTGCTATTCATCATGATCGTGTGTACCTTCCACCTATAAATTCCCACTGTGCCCTTCCTACCCGATCTCCCTCTACCCTGCCCTGCAAAAAATAATAAAATTAATAAATTAATAAAATTTAATAAAATTTTATTAATAAATTAATAAAATTAATAAATTAATAAATAATGCATTATAATCAATATGGTCTCACTTCATAATGTCTTCATTACCACTTTCATTATCTGTTCCCTCCACCATTTCCTACATGGACAAAATAAAACAAAGTCAATTAAACAGAAAACTTGAAAAAACAAAAACAAAAACCACCAAAACCACCAAACCCCCCAAAAGTAAAGCATACTTATTCAGATCTGAGTATACTGAACCCCTGGCTCCCCCAATCACTTTCAGTGGAATGTGGATAGCTGTTATGTATAAAAGTTGAGTTTTCTTATATAAGCTTTGAGGACAAACAGAAATATGTGAGCCATAATGCTTCTTTTTTTCCATACTGTGGCTTTCATTTTTTTTTTTTTTTAATGGGGTGGAGAGAAAGTAGTTATTCTCTGCCATCTAGCGTACTAAGTTGGAATTGTGTTTTGCCACTAAGATCCAGTAACTAAAATTCATAAAGATCGTGTACTGATTCAAAAAAGGATGGATGGATTCTACAAACAATTGTGCTTCCAAGCTTCAGAGATCCACATATTAGAAAAAAACACACAGAAAAGGGACACAATGATAAACATTTATTGCAAAACTGGAGAGCAGGAGTTGATGCTGGAAAGAATAAAAAAAACCCACTTACAGAACCATGTAATGAATAGCTGTTCGTGGTGAGGAAATATTGTTGTAATTGATGAATTGATAGCATTCAGAATTCTCTGTGGAACAATTACTTGAAATGATCCTCCGATAAATTTGTCAGTGTATACTGTCTTTCAAAGACCCAGTCTCAACCACTTGCATGAGCTTTAATCCCTTGTATCTCTATAAGCATGCATCTGTATCCCTTGTATCCAGTCAGCTAGTCTTTCCAGTTTTTTCCTTCATGTTTCCATTACCACTACTAAGAGTGGGTAATAGAATCTTTTCCATATTGCTTTCCATCTTCTTAGCTCTTACCAGCTTACATAATAATTGCTATACAATCTTCCTTAAACACTGGGTCACTGTTGCTTGAAAAGCCCCTGGACCCCTATTTCTCTTTTTGCTTACATACCTCCTTCACCTGGTTGCATTGTTGCGTTAATCAGATCTCTTCCTACCTGCAAATTTCTTTTCCCTTTCTTCTTGAACATTTGTGCCAATCTCTTCATGGTCCCTTGAATAGCCCTGCTCATTGTTCCAGTCTTCACTGGTGCAGTTTCTCTAATGGGGAACGCCTGTCCTTCCTTTCTTTCTCCAGCCAACTTTGCTTCATCTTTCAGGATCCAGCCCAGCTGTAGCCCCTCCATGGATACCCTCCCTTGCCTGTGAAACCTTAGGGGAATTACAGGTTATATTCTGTAACTGAACACTTGTGCAAATACTACGCTATGGTTTACCATTATTTCACAGGTTTTAGTTCCAATTCTTCCAAAATCTATTGTGAAATACTCTGGGCCACGTATTTTCTTAACTCTCTTTAAGCCCCCCTTGGGGTCTACACTTCTGGGAGCACTGGGAGCTCTTGGATACTTGTTGACTGGTTTTCTTCATCCTCAGCACAATTCTACAAGGCAGATGGAGCTGGTATTGTTATTTCCATTTTATGAACGAGGATAGCAAGGCCCAGAACATTTGCAAGACTTGCTCTTGTCAATGATACTGCCAGGACAGGGGCTCTGGGGTCTTCTGTCTAGCACATCTCTTGGCACACTTTGCTGTCATTGGACTGGCAGGGGTAGATGAAGCAATGCACTAAACCCTTCTTTATTTTCAGCTACACATGCTATAGATAACTGTCATGAACTCATATTGTAGGAAGCAACCAAGCAACAGATTATAATCAGGGCGTGTAGTTGTGTCTCCTGCTTGGCAATTTCAGTTCTATCTTGGTGGTTATGCCACATTTTCAGCCCACACCCATTTGTCCTGTTTGAAAACCACAAACTGGTGTCCCGGGGTATATGACATTCTTCCACACAGCCCGCGGATTAAATGATTTGTTGGGACCTTAAAACAACTGTGACTCTGACTGTCTCTTGACATTTCTCACCCAGTGAAAGAAATCCTGGGGCACCCAGTCTCACACTGCTGCTGAACAGTTAAAAAAGTCACTACTATTAGTGTCTTAATCAGAGTTGTTAAGGGAATCAGGGAGGATTTCTAGGTAGTTCCAACTCTGGCCACAGGATGGATTCATTTTCCTTGCTGTGTGCACCTTGGGTGACTTGCCAGCACAGCAGCAGAGTCTGCCTCCTTCCACAGACTTACACACAGGGGTCCCTCCACTATGCATTCGTTCTCTCCAGCCTGCTTAGCGTGGTGGGAGGACTCAGTAGCAAAATGAAAATATCATATCTACACGAGTCAAGCAGTTCAGAGGGATGGCATTGATGAAATCTGCCCTATTAAAGATCTGGAAAATAAATGCTACCTAGATTGTTAAACAGTTCTACCAGTTTAAAGTAACTGTGTATTAATTGAACAAAAAGCAGCAGGAGAAGGTTTAGATTCTGTAAAGAAAGTCTACATTCATAGGTGTAACAAGGGACTTTTATAACTGCATGTCTGAGGAAATGATCAGAACTAATCTAAAAGTGTCATGAAATGCAATATTATTACCTTTATTTTATGATAACACTGTTAACACATAAAGAAGATTGGTTTCTACCTGAGCTATAAAACATTTTCATGATTGTAACGGTGGGAAATTTTAAGCTAAAAATTAGATCCAGAAGTTTCAGTTTTACAAGATGAATCAGTCCTAGAGATCTACTGTACAGCATGGAGTTGACAGTTAATACTGTATTATATGTTTTAAAAATATTTGTTAAGAAGGTATATTTTATGTTAAGTGTTCTTATCACATACATGTAGATAAATAAAGTGGGCAGGAGGAAAGTTCTGGAGGTGATGGACATGCTTATGGCATGGATTGTGGTGATGGTTTCATGGGTGTGCATTTATCTCCAAACTCATCAAGTTAGATACATTAACTATACACACCAATAAAGTGGTTAAATTTTTTTTAATGTTTATTTTTGTTTTTGAGAGAGAGAGAGAGAGAGAGAGAGAGAGAGAGAGAGAGAGAATGAGTGTGGTAGGGACAGAGAGAGAGGGAGACACAGAATCCATAGCAGGCTCCAGGCTCTGAGCTGTCAGCACAGAGCCCAAAGTGGGGTTCAAACCCATGAATAGTGAGATCATGACAACTGACTGAGCCACCAGGTACCCACCCCTAACATGTTTTTTTTTTTTTTTAAAGATAATTAGATCCAACTAGGAAACTGCCATATAAAGCATTAGATGCAGAATGCTCATGAAGAGCCCAGAATTACCACCACTAAGAACTACCTAAAAAAAATGACATCCCTTCTAACGCACACAAAAGATAAGCACAAATTTCATTGCCATCAGTTCTCCCAGGAGGCATGCGGAAAGGTGGACCAGCTCTTCTGATGCCTGTTTTGCAGGCTTAGAAAGTTAAAAAGCTTCCAGTTCTTACATGCCTCATACTGTGGTGGTGGTGGTGTGGGGTGGGGATGTGATCTGAAGCCAGGCCTTAGAACTTTTCTTCCATTAACTACCCATATACCAGTGTGTTAAGATTTGAACTGCATCAGGATGTCATATTGACTATTCAGCCCTTGGAATATGTTTGCATAGAAGATTATTTTTCTAGTCTTGCGAAAATTTGAGTGTTCCCTGAGCAAATTTCTAATGTGGCATCTTGGGGGCAAAAAGCATTACGAAATGCTTGTACTATAAATTTCACTTTGTGAGTCATCTAGATTTTATGAATCTTCCTACCGCTTCACACAAAACTTTATTAATAAAGAAAAAGAGGATTGGAATCATGTCCATGGTTTCTGACTCTTTTATCGGCCAATGATATCTGCAAAGCCACTTGCTATCGTAAGTAACTAGAATCAGAACCCCTAATGGCCAGAATATCTCATCAGTCAACTTCGGACACAGTCCTCACAAAGCAATATAACCCAAGATGTGAGGTTGGACACACACTGGGGGCTATTGCTTGTCTTTGGTTCTTCACAAATTTATCAGAAACTCTATTCCTGAAGTCCTGGATGCAAACCACATCGTTTCCATTTAATGTGACAGATTGGCACTGATAGATGGTGTTGACATCACATGATATATTGAAACACCAGATTTCCTGCTGAGAAAATCCTGGGTAGGTTTGTAGGACCAAGTCAACTTAGTAGAAAATACTGTATTGACTTTTCATGTACTAAGGCTCTAGTTTCTGATTTCTTGAGTGCCTAGGGAAGCTTATTGCCATTGGAAATGAAAGCTTGATTGATTAGAACAGAGATGTGCCTTTTAAAAGATTGAATTGCTCGCCTTAAAGGATCAAATTCAACTCTCAAGAGGGAGACTGGCCTTATGATTCTTTTTTCTCCCTAGGCAGTTGTGATTCTTTTTTTTTTTTTTTTTTTTCATGCCTTGAAATAGCAAATTGTGGAAGATCATTCTGTGTGGATAATCTTGTGTAAATTGTCCCTCAGGTGTAGGTCTAGAGATTATAATCTATGAGAAGAAAGCTAAAAAAATCCACAAAATACAGGCAAAACAGGAAATGTTTTCTCACTTCAAATGATGTCTGCAGGAGGGCATTCTCAGTGGGAGTGGACATTCAGTTATAAAGTTAAAAATTGAAGAGTACTTAATAATAGCTTCACAGTTTGTCCTGGAGTGCTCCTGGACACATCACCCCTCTGTCTAACTATAACTATGACTTCAATCTGATTTAACTCAGTTTCCTTGTGTCTGACCAGCATGCTCACAAATGATGGGCATTCTCTACCCTTCCCTTGAAGCAGGTGTTAGCTGGTGATCTGGACCATTTCTATCTAGATGATGGTGACATCTGACTTCAAGTCCCTTCTAAGTCAAGTTCTAAAAGTGAGTCCAAGGCAAAATAAAATCTTATCTTTTAATGGGACACAGGCAAACTGGATTCTCAGAGATGTTCTAGGTAGGGAATTATGTTGATGCCCAACCTATTATAAATTGGCACTTGCATAATAGGGTCAACAATTTGGTAATTTGATATGATTTTGGTTAGAATCTGCACACATACACCGTTTGGGAAGTGTAGAGGAGTACATGAGAAGTGCTCTTCTGGCCTTCATCTTCCACTGACCCAATTTCCCTGTCTGGTCACATCTGTTTTTACAAATTTCCTTGTTCTTCCAAAGATGGTATGTATCTACACTCATACACACATACACAGATTATATGTTATGTGTGCATATAATTTTTGTACAAATGGTTGTGTATTCTATACCTTATTTTTAAACCTAACATTATGATTTTGAAGCTGTGTCAATCTTTCTGTCTGCTGTATAGTATTCCATTTTGTGGTATAATTTTTTGAATCAGTTGCCATTAATAAACTTTTAAATTGTTCCCAGGCTTTTGCTGTTACAAACAGCTGTGCAGTAGACATCTCTGTACATACCTCGTTCACATATATATGAATATATTTGGAAGATACATTTCTTAAAGTGGATTTGATGGATCTTATTTTTTGTCATAATTAATGATACACTTCTGTTTTTTTATTGACCTTTTTATTTCTACATTTCACTATGTGGTCTGTGTTTTTTCTTGCTTTTTGCTGATTATATGAAAAATATAAATTTTTCTCTAGTGGTTTGTTTTAATAAGCATGTGGTATACTTTAGTTAAGACCTCTATTTCTTTGATCAGCATTCTTTGACTCCTTACCATATTAATGGTGAAATCAGCAATTTCCACTTCTCCTTAGTACTCCTTCTAGTAGCTGATTTTGATTTTTATTATTTTATTATATTTGTATATTTTAAAAAATTGTATTAGCTGGTTTGTCAGCTTTGCTGCCTGGCTGTGAAAGTTAAGGAAGTCTCTACCCTTACATTACCTTCCTTTTTTTTTTTTCTCTCTGAATTGTGCTGTTTATATAATGTTTCCATTGTTAGGAAATCTCTATCTTGGATATTCAGGACTTCACTACGCTATGTCTTAGTGTTGACAATCTGATGTAACTTTGTATTCCTTTGAATAAGATGTGCCATTTAGGATTTAGAGTCCTCTCTCATTAATTCTGGATCCAATGAATGTGTCTTCTTTATTGATCATTTATCTACATTCCCTTCCAATTCTCGTTTATTGCCATTTCACTTTCTCACTCTTGTCCTCCACTGTCCTTATGTGTTCTCAGCAGTGTCTATTCTCCTTGGTGCTGCTTCCAAAGTAACCCTCATATTTCCCTAAGGGCTTGTTTTTTCCACCTATTATTTCACTTTATCTTCCCTGGGCCCTCATAACCCAATGGAAAAATTCTTATTTCATCAATCAATAGCTTCATTACCTTTTGTGAATTCTTGGTGATACATGGACTTGATGCTAATTTTTGCCTGGGCTGTAGTGCCACATTTCTGGCATATTTCTGATGCTTTTTAATTTGTCACCACACCACTGCTCCCTAGCCCCTATGCTCTGTCTCTTTCCATCTTTTCTCTTATAGTATCTTTGTATACTACATCCCAGGATGATTCCATCTGGCTATCATTTCTCTTTAGGATGGGCATTCTGGACCAGCAATTGCAGGTGGTACCTAGGTGGCAGGAAGAGAACCTTGTAAGTCATAGGAAAGATCCTCCCAGCAGAGTCATGTACAAGAGTGAGCTCTTTCAGACTTCTTCATGCCCAACAGAGACTGGCAGCACTGTGTGCCATGCACAGGCCTTCACCTCCATCTTGTCTGATGGATGGATGGGATAACTGTGATTGAGCATTCAGCTCTGCTTCTCATGTTTCTGGAAGACAGAGGAAAGGGGCAGTTATACCTTTATTCTGTCATTTAAATACTGGAAATCAATTGCTACTTTTTAATTGATATTTAATAATAGATAAAAGAACAATAATAGATAAAAGAACAATAAAAGAGCAAAATGAGCCACCTCTGCTGCTTACTGGCTATGCAACTTTGGACAAGTCTTCAAAGCTTTCTGAGCCTGTATTTTGTTATCTGTTAAAGAGACAGTAATAAAGCCTGTGTAGTTTGACTCATGGGGTTGATATGGAGAACAATGACAAAAAAGATGCGAAAGTACTTCAAATTGAATTCACTATATGTTAGGTGATGTCATGATTAATAATAATGTAATTATTTTGAAAAAAAGAAAATCACCAACTCTTTACGCCCATCTTAGTTAAAAATTTTGCAGGCCTCAGAAGGAGGGAGGTTCAAGAAAGTATTTCACTCACTCTGGATTATCTTTTTATTTCCAAGGGGACATTTCAAATTTTAAAAGGATGTGCCCTTCCAAGGAGTCATCTTAATTTTTAAAGAGCCCCAAATAAATCCCTTATAATTTCTATTATCCACTTTTATCACCCTTCTGTCCTTGCTACTGCAGCTTTAAAGTGAGCTGTCCATTATTTGTAGGAATCTTTTAAGTTCCAAAAATAAATGACCTTAGAACTCATCAACAGTATCTCCAAAAGTCAACTTGAGGGAATACTCTAAAAATCTCTGAAAGAATTTTATGTCCTTGCTCTGGAATGACGTTCTCAGAAAGCCCCATTAACCAGAATCTGAGTCTGTTTCAGGTTTACTGGGTATTTGTCACCAAAGCAACTAATGAAGCATTTCTTACAGTCCCAGAACTCATTCATGCTAGAAAACCTGACTCTCCTATTTTGGAAGAGCAAAACATATTGGCCCAAAATATTTATTGGTGGGTTTTAAAATTATCATTCATATCATATACTTCTTCAGTGCAGGTATTTCAAATATAGATCAAGAAAGTATGCCCCTTGTGTTTTATAGGGTATATCACTAGATTCACAAGAACTGGAAAAGTAATTCTCTGTTTCATTCACCTTATTTAACTTTATAAAAGCTATACATTTCAATAATCCGTTGTCAATCATTCAACAAATATTGAAGAATGCCAATTCTGTTTCTAGAGCTGTTATAGGTGAATGGGGATATAGAGATGACACCAATGACAGAACTGAACATTTATTTTGAATTTAGGATGTGCCAGCCATTGCATTAAGCATGTGTTATCACATCAAATGCTCAAAACATTCTCATGTATTAACTTCTGTTGTTGTAATACATAATTTTTTTTGGATTACAACAAGAAATATTGATTTCTGGCTCATATTATATTGAGGTTGGGGGTCAGCTGCAGCACTGCTGGTCTGTTCTGGGTCCTACATGTCTTCTCATTCTGAAAACCAGGTTAAAGCCACTTTCCGAGACAGCAAAAAGACTGAGGGAAACTTGCAGTGCTTTTGAAATCATGTTTTCAGTCATGACAAACATCTCATTCATTCTGGTCCCTTTGGCCAAAGCAAATCACATAACCACACCCAGAGCCAGTGGAGTGAACAAGTGTACTCCATCTACTGAGAAGACTGGCAATGGCAGTGAGAAGACAAATAATTATGAATAATCATGCAGTCTGCCCCAATTTGTTCTTCTGCTCACAAGATGCTTTCACCTCTCCCCAATTTCCCCAAAATACCAGGCATTGGGCGCAGATGTCCAGAATCTGGTGAATATATATCATGTCTGCTGGCTGCTCTTCTTGATTCAGTGACCTATGAGTAAAGTGAAAAGTTGTCAGTCCTCTTATTCTCCTAAACCCAATATAATACAATAGTGGAGCAGGGACACTTTATTAAAAAATTGGAAGAATGGGGGCACCTGCGTGGCTCAGTCAGTTGAGCATCCGACTCTTGATCTCAGCTCAAGTCATGATCTCACAGTTTGTGAGTTCAAACCCTTCGTTGGGCTCTGCACTGACAGCGTGGAACCTGCTTGGAGTTCTCTCTCCCCCCTCTCTCTGCCCCCACCACTCTTGCTCTCTGTCTCTAAAAATAAATATTTTTTTTAAAAAATTGGAAGAATTGGAGGTACATACCAGTCACTGGTGAATAACAGTTCTGATATTCCACTGAACAGAAGTTGCAAGTTCCTCTACACTAATGGTAGGGACTGTTCCTTGATTTGCTCCAGTGATATTTTCTGGGAGTCATTTCTTTGTGTTCTCCACGATGTTTGATTGGACAACTCTTCCTTTTCCGTTATCCTCCTTGGCCTCTTCTGAAGTGAGTATCAGAAAAGATGCCATTTGTGACTGACAGGCTATCTCAGATTGCTTCACACCTGTAGAAGACTAGGGACCCAAGAGTTATTTATGATTTGAATAGTTGTAGTCTCTTCTAATCCAGGCTGGGAGTACTTTGGCAACAGCTCTCTACAAAATTTATTTTTTCTTTTTAATCAGTTTGATCCCAACAAGTTTCATGTGAGTCAATAGACATACCCATAACTTTTCAAGAAATAAATTCATAGATACTTTGATCTTATCAAGCTTCAGATGGATGCACCTTTAGTGTCTTTTCCCTGAGCCATTTGTCTAACTGAGATCATTTACTAAGGCCATATTAATCTAATCAGTAGACTTGACCAAGGGTGTGTTGGATCTGTGAACAATCTTTGTCTGAATTTTAGATTCTTTAACTTGTTAGAAATAAGAAAGTTTCAATTTTCAATCCTAAAAGTTCTGAAATTTCTGGATATTTGCAGCTCTTCTGGACTCTTCTTGGCAATGCTCCCTGTGTCTTCTCGTTCCTGAACCCAGGATGAAGAAGTAGCCACTACATGAGACTTGATGGTCTCAGGGTGGAGGTCAGAACACAAGAGCTCATCTAAAAACCTCTGCTCAGATGAGGCAAATGGTTCATCTATTTATGGCCCATCTCGGCAAGTCACAAGGCCCTCATATCCAATCAGTGGGATGAGGATGTCTACAGGGAAAACTGGAAAAGATGAAAAGGAAATGGATAATTGTGAACAAATGATACAATTTCCATGCCTCATGAGGTAGATACTGCTATAACTCTCTTGATAGAGATGGAAATTGAGGCACAGAGAGGTTGAGGACCTCTCTTGGACCTTGTCCTCTATCTTCTTAGTAGTAGAGCCAATATTTCATCTTAGGGAGTCTAACTCCATGATGTTGAATCGTTTTCTAGACTCTTCCTCTGGGAACTCTCATTTTTGTCGAACAATCTGTATCATCTTGTCTAAATTTTCAGCAGGCTCCAATGAAAACAATTTTCGTGGAAGACTCAAATACAGGAATAATAACGCTTTTTGTAAAAATGCTGTGACAGATTTCTTCAAGAAATAATTCATTAAATTGATGCCAATTATAACTTGTGAGATCATAAAGCTCAATGCAGGAATACTGAAAACATGACAGTACTCTTAGGGCAGCATATTGAATAATTGGATCTCTTCAGAGAAGCTCTCAGCTCCCTCTCAGAATTGCTATGCTACACTCTCACCTAGCCTCTGAGAATATAAAAACTTAAGGTATCAAATAGTGAAATGAGTTCAAATTCCTGAGCATTACACTCAGTTAAGGAAATAATTTGTGACAAATCTTAAAAGATTTGTCATTATTAGCTCAAGTCTCTGGATTCAAAAGTTCTTTTAAAATAACATGGTCAGAAAACAGCAATTAAAGCCATATGTTACAAGCCCGTTGTAGCAAGAATTCCAAGTGAGGTGTTTTTGTCCTTGACCCTTCATCCTTTTCCTACTCTCATTTCTTCAGAACTGGCTCAGATTTTCCTGGAAGAAGAATTTTTTGTAAATTTCATTCAGGCTCATCTCCAGAGAGGCACGGATATCAGACCTACTATAGACTGCGGCTCCCAAACACTCCCTAAATAAATATATTTATATACACATTAAATAAAATTAAAATAAAAGCAAGAATGGCCTTGAGGAAAGTCATAAAACACAGCTGACACCCTGAATGACGTGTACAGGATAGGAGGAGCAAGGAGAGAAGTGATTTGGTTTTATGGAACTGGTTCTACACTGCCTTATGGAGGTAGCCAATCAGGGCGGCAAGAATGAGGTAACCACTGCAAACCTATTGGCAATAAGTTAGTCAGAGATAATCTGGGGCTAGACATATGCTCTGGGAGTCCTTCTGGAGAAAAGCGAGCCAGCACCATTGGTATTTATTCATACAGTGGAATATACCATGTGCAAGCAGCTACTTTTTCCCTGAAAATTTCTTCACCCACTGAATTAGCATAGATTAACTACAGGATGGAAGATATCCAACTCTTTGTAGTTTTAATGGCATAGAAAGTTTATTTTTCACTGGAATCATAGTCTATTTGGTGGGTGGCCTCCCATGCATCAACTCTGGCACATCCCCCCCATCCTTCCATCTTGTGACTCTGCCATTTTTGGAGTCTCAGAGTTTTCCACCAGAGGTTTCTGGTAGTGGCGTCTCTCGCATTTGCCCACGTGTCAAAAAACTCAGTCACATGGCTCCACATAACTGTATGGGACACTGTGCAATTCCGTTTTCCTGGAGGACTAAGAAGCGGGTGTATGAGTTTGAAGAATGTATTACCAAGCCTTGTAGAGGGGAAACCCCCTACGGGTAAGAATTGAGTGATGTCTACTTACCGCGAAGAAGAATGCAACTGTTAAGTCAGAGGAGTTCTCTGCTCTTTGGTAAAAGAAATTTTGAGCCCTTGGCATCTGGTACAGAGCTCTTCACGGTTCAGTTCCAACCTACCTAGTTTCACCTCTTGCTGCTCACTGCCCAGCCTCCACCTTCCCTACCACATGCATGTAACACTCCTACCAGATCAGACTAGTGGCTATTCTTTGAATGTGTCACATATCTTCACACCTTTGGGCATTTGCAAATGTTTCCTGTTTGAAACACCAACTCACCCTACACATAAGAACAAGCTCAGACAGTTATTTTTCTATGAGACTTTCCTTGAACTCCCTCCTGCAGGCCCAATTAATTACCACCTTCCTGACACTCCCAAAATATCCTATATATTACTTTACCATAACTTACTATGTTGCATCTTTCTTATTTGCTTGCCTACATGTCTTTTCCCTGTGCTGTAAAGTGATAACTGAGTGAATCTACACCTGGGAGTCCTGAAGGCTGTCACTGTCTCACTGAAGAAACTCTTAGTGAACATAAGAATCAAACCATAAAAGACTCTTAAATACGGACAACAGAGCCGGGGTTGCTGGAGAGGAGGTGAGGAGGGATGGGCTAGATGGGTGATGGGCACTTAGGAGGGCACTTCTGGGGAAGAACACTGGATATCATATGTAAGAGATGAATCACTGGGTTTTTCTCCTGAAACCAGGACTACACTGTATGTTAGCTAACTTGAATTTAAATAGAAAAAAAAAAAAAAGAAAGAAAACTAAACAAAGTCATATGAAAATAGAAATGAAAAGAATTTACCTTTATGCTAAATGGATAGAAGAATATGACATACCTGATATTATTCTGCATTTTTAAAGATGTACATGTCAAGCTATATGAATAAATTGAGAACTCTTCTTAAAAAAAAAAAAGGAATCAGCCAAAATTTGGAATCAATAAAAAGACTGAGTTTTATTGAAGAAAAGTTGTAAGCTGTTTGGAAATGTGTTCTAGATGCATTATTCATCTCTGGAGAAATATAAAAACTAAAAGTGTAAGTAATGCATTTCTGAGGCCAAGATAATCATGATGTTGTGTTCTTTGCCCTGCTCACCACAGTGCTGGTTCAGGTGCATGGAAAAGAATAAAACCGAGCTCAGGGAGAGCCTCTGATGAAATGCAATCTCCACAAATTTTCATGGAGGAAGCCTCAAGTTTTGGAGAAGTGCAGAAAAGAAATAAGCTTATATTAACATTTCATTGCATGATCCCTGCAAAGGGTGCCCTTCCATGGGGGACTGTTCAAAGCTCTGAGCTGAGCCCTGCTGAGACCTACTCGGAATCCTTCTTTCCCAATAAATAGGCCTGAATTTCCACCTTACCAAAGTCAACACAGACAGCTACAGTTCAAAAGAAAATTTTCCATTACCATAACGGATTGTAATAAAAAGCATTGGCTGAGCCTCTTCCTCTCTCTTTATCTTGGCATTTATGACTCTAGGTTTAGTAACTTTCAGGGTAAAATGAGTTCACTCCTTATTCAGATTTTTTTTTTTTTATTTTTTGCACTCCTCATTTCATGTGGTTGTATTTATACAAGCTCACAACCTCTCTCCTGGCTCTGATTCCTCAATGCCTCAGGCCAGACCTTCTAAGACACACTTTCCCAGCAGTCAATGCCGTGGTTATTGCTCCCAGTTTGGTTAAAAATAGACCTTGTACTGCTGCTTCAATCCTTAAAGAATAAGAGGTGAGGTCATTTTCTGCTTGGAGAGTGGATCCAGACTGAGTGATTGGCACTAGCACATTCAACTGCAGAAGAAACAGGTGTTAAAGTGACTTCTCCCATCCTATTAAATATCCTTTTCACACATTGATTCACAGACATGTTTCCATTCTCATGACTGAATAGGCAACGCTGTAATTTGTCCGCTCCATCCATTTTTTCCTACCCCTTGGCATCAGAATCTGCCTAGATAGTCTATTGTCTCCGTAAGTTTCTGCCCAAGGTGAGTGCTAGAGGGATGATCTTATGAAATTAAGCAGCGAAAAGCAACAGGCATGTAATTTGCCAGGGCTAGCAGGCAATTGGTAATGGGCTTCCTCCTACTGCTTTTCACAAGCTTTCTGACAATAGCTCTAAGTTACTAAAACTTCAAGCCACAGAAATGACTCCACCACAAAACTGGGGACAAGGCAGCGGCATGTATAGAAAGAGAGAGAATTCTTAAATGAAAGTACCAGACACTAGAAATAAGGAAAGTATCAATTAGACTTCTTTCAAGTCTTTCAGCTATTGTATAACATATTATGCATAGGATGTGTGGAAACCAACAAAACATGTTTACACTTGAGCAGGCTAGTTGTTTGCAAACCTCCTAGTACAAAAATCAGGGTTAAGAAGACAACTTTAGCTGTAAGTCCCAAAACTGGGCAAATGAGGTCAGAATTTAAAAAAAAAAAAAGGTAGATTTTAAAGAAAACTGTGTCCTAATGCCAGTTTCAATATTGAACATATCCCTGACTTTGAACAAATTACTTCATTACTTGAGACCTCAGTTTCTTCATGTGCAAATTGAGGAAGTAAAATTAGGTAGTCTCCAAGGTCACTTCTGGCTTTAATGTTCTGTGCATGCCACATCTGTATATCATATCATCTGGAAAATCAATTCCATTGTTACTGCTTTTAATTTATGTCACTAGAAAATGGCCATAACTGTGAAATTAATCTCTTGTTGGTTTGTCTTACTATTTTCAATTCAGAAAGAGTCTGTGTCTATGTGTGTATATGCATGTCTAGGATATGTATTTGTGTAGGGTGCTGTATTCAGATTTGAAATCCTTAAAGTAACCAAGTAAAACCATTGTGTTTAGGAGACTAAAAACCAGAGGGTCAGGCTCAGGGAAACTTAGTACTTTCCTTTCTCTCCTTTTTAAAAGTTTTCTTCCAATGACCCATCCCCTTCTCTGGCTTCTCTTTCAGAATCTGAGAAAGTCTCCTGTAGACCACGGTGCTGCTGGAGAGGCCTCTAAGCACCATGCTTCTACTGCTGCCTACAAAGATCACGATCATCCACTCAGGGAAGGTTAAGGATAGTTAACAGAAGACCCGGAAGTGTACCAGACTGGAGAGGAAGCTAACCGGGACCAGGGGCAGCTAAGGATAACACCGAAATGGTGAGGAAGCAGTTTTGAATTTTCAGGCCAGTAGACTTTTTGTAGATTCAGACGTACCCTAAGCAAGATTCTTTGATGACTTCTTGTTCTACAGTTGGAAGTATTTTGGTGTCAGCTGGCTAAAGTGCATAAAGCAAAAATCAGTATTTCTTTGAACATGTGCTTTTGCAAAGTTTAGTCTTCCTCAGCCTGGTTATTTGAACTTGTGCTATAAATTCCTCTGTATGCATGTTTCAAATAACAGACATTATTTCCCTTTATTCTTACTTAAAATAAATATAGACAGGAGAAAAACAGTTTCAAAACAAGAATTAAAAAAATAATAAAATTCCGTGGTACAGATTCAACATAATGCTCCAAATTATTTTGTTTATATAACTGGGCTAAGATAGTTGGCCTAGTGATCTTTAGCTGGATTTTATGTGTGTGTCCAGCAGAGTGCTATTAAAGAAGTTAAAGCAGATTCCAGCTTGCTGCTAAGCTGATGCTGGTGCTGGAAATAAGACCTGGCTGGTGAGTGGGTAGGGGGCTCATTAGGTGTCTACTTGTTTGAGGTACTGAGGGCTCCTGGAAGGAAACCAGCCTAAGGAAAAAGGCAATGGGATCCAGACTTAACCCAGTAATAAAGCCTTATTACAAGTTGGATGAGGGGAATACTGAGTCTTTCACTCTGCTTTATTCTTGGCTGCTTTCCACTAAATTCATATCCCAGGAAAAATGTTTCCCTACATAAGGACTGTTGTCCTAAAAATTCTCATAAGATGCGGGGGGCACAGGGAACAGATCCAGGGGCCCCAGTGTAATGAGTTGATGATCAGTGGACATGATGACCTTCAGGGAGGGCAGTGAGTGTGCTCAGCAGACATGACGTGAATGACGGTGCAGACAGCAGAGGCAGGTGCCTGTGGATATGCTTCCTGAAGGCAGCATGGGAATGTACGGATGAGGCTGTCTTGGACAGGTATTGTTATGCCCCACAAAGGCTAGACACCACAAAAGGGAAATATTAAAGAACCCTGGAGACACATTCTGAAGATCCCTAGAAATACCTGAAACAAGGGGACACTGAATGCAGGGAACCAAGCAAGACCAAAAAGCAGCAAAATTATAGTGACAGAGGATGAAATTTTTAGTTTGCCCTCTTGGAGCTTATAATCTAGTTGGGAAGACAAGACTATCACACCTGAAAGACTAGGAAATGATAAGAATACGAAGTGATCAAACACTACTGCATTTTGAGATTACATTTGGCCTGATCATAGTGGCCTTTGTGAAGAGTGTGGAATATGACATGGTCTTAAAGACAGAGTGGGCATTGAGTAGGCAAAGAGTCTTCTAGAAAGGGTGACAACTGCAGTCCAATAACAAAGCCTTCTTACAAGTACACTGAGCCCTTGCCACATGCCATGGAACTCATTAGGAATTTTATGCGGAGCATGATTAATCCTCACAAAAACTGGTAAGGAAGATTTTATTTTCATCACTGTACAGAGGTGAAAAATGGAGGTTTGGCTAAATTAAGTGATTTTCCTTATTTGCAGTTAGCAAGGGGGACAGCTGAGTCAAGAGCGGATCACAGATCCACCTGTTTCCTAAAACAGTGAGAATAAGAATGTGGCGCAACAGTTAGGATCCAAGCCAAGCCAAGGTTTGTGTGCTGTTGTGTAAGGAAAGGGGAAGTCGCTGGTGACTTTTTGGTGGTGCTGGGTGGGGGGAAGACCACCATGGTATTAATCATGGTTGGGCTAATTAATCAGGAATTGAGATAGGAAGAGCTTGGAAATAAAGACAATCTATATAAGGTACACTAAGTGCACGTATATAAATAAAGGTGCATTTAGTAATCTAGACCTTATGGAATTAAAAGGAATGGTGAATTGAACAACATTTGAAAGGAAGAAACTACAGGCCTTGGTGACTTCCTCTTAATAAGGACCATAAAGCCTAAGGAGAATTGGAAAACTCTCAGGAAATGCTGCCTTCTATTTGGTGGGCCAGGTTCTGGCAAAGCTAGGTCAAACCATAAATCCAGGTCAGAACCAGAGGCCAGAGATCCTCAGACTCATGAAACTGGAACTGAAATCAAGCTCAGGAATTGGTCACAAGACTGGGCCCAGAACCAGGCACTGCGTGGGATGAGAAGGGCTGGTGATAAGGACCCCTCTGATATCCCGAAGTCCTTGTCAGGCCCAATCAAGGGTGTAGGCAAAACAAGAGATTTCTATAGACCAAAACCAGAGTCCCACAGAGTATAAGAAGCACAGAACTGAGATGAAATCAGGAATTTCATTTGTCTTTGTTCCAAGCAAGGAGACCAAGGGAAGCAATCAGCATCCAGCCTTTTAGAATTATAGTTTTAACTGAACTGTATTTTAGCATTGTCTCAATCTTTAAAAGTGGTTAGGTTCTACTTACATACATGATATTCCTCAGCTGAAATACTTAATAAGTTATAGTGCCCTAATTCTCATCCTGGATTGTGTGTGTGTAAAATTGTCTAATGTTAAAATGTATCGCTAATTTATTTTCTAGTGTCTAGGTTAGAATATAACTATGAGATATATATCAAATGAATTTCATGGCTATAGTCCAAATGTAACAAATGAATCATTTAAAACTATCCGCATATTGGTGATGCCAAATTTTTCATTTTCTTCCATTTTATAAATGCATCATATCTCAGCTCAAAATCAATCTATTAACCTTGAAAACATTTTGAGCTGGAATGAAGGTTAGCAGTGAACTTTGCGACCTTCCACGTGATATTAGTCATATTTAGCAATTATTATTGGCTTTGAGTAATGAGCCAGTTGAGACAGGAACAGTAACATGGCGGATACCAATAAACTAGACTTCAGAGACCACAGGGAAAATAAAGAGTATGCAAAATCAGGCTTTTTAAGCCTCAAGCTTGTCTGCCCTAAAGCTCCTGCCTTTAAAAAGAAACTGAACATCTTGGCAGCTATTCTGATAAATTACACATAAAATACTCTAGTAAAATCTTTGTTATGAGATAAGGAATTCTGTTCAATGAATTTGAAAGGCAACCGAAGACTAAAACAACGACGTGTCTGCCTTCTAAACCTCCATTGGGATGTGTCTGATGGATTTCCCAGGTGCCAGGACTGTTGATCCTGCCATGAGCCTGGAGGAACAATACAGGTATGAGCTGAGCAGCATTATTTTAAAAATTAAAGCCCAAGTAAATGCCTCAACTAAAAATGCCTTAGGAATACATAAATATATTATCCTCTGGATGAATTTTATATTACATTATGTTGATTTTAACACAATATAAAATATAACATAGATACTTTTGGATTCATAACGTGAAAGAACAGTTAATGGTTTGCCCATATGGGACATATGAAAATGCTTCCCTTAAATTCTTTTGCCATGTTTTATGGATATTTGAGTTTCATACAACTAACACAGTTTGGAGACTTGTTGCCATAAATGGAATATTTTTCATCTCTATTATTTGTTAGACATCAAATAAAACAGTGCCATCTTGACTGTAAAAGGGCCCAACTTCACAGAATTTGAAAAGTATGTTAGTTGTATTGTTTTCTTAATTTTAAAATATTTTAGATATAAACAATCTCATTTCATCTGTGGTCCTTAAAATATACGTAATTTTATAATATTACTCAGAGGAAACACTAGATTTACTTCTAATGCCAAATATCAAGTATCTTCTACTTCTAAATTGGATGAAGTTTTTAAAAAGTTAGTTTCCTAGAATCTTTGCCTATGTTAACTTAAAGGTGAAAAACATTAATTTACATTAATTAAAAATTAATATAAAAAGATAGTCAAACCACAACTGTAAGCTGTGAAATCTAGAAATTTGGTACTAAAGATAAACCATCTCTGTTAGAATTGTGGGTAATAGAAAGTCACTTCTGGTAAATAAACTCAATGACCCTTCCAGAGAGAGAAAGAAATTAGCAATGGCTGCTGACTCCAGAAATTCTTCCAAGAAACCTAGAATCATGAAAATTCATTCAGTGGAGTTAGGAGACATAGTCCAATTATCCTGGGAACCAGAAATTTTTCTACCAATTGTTGGGAGGTTCTAGCCAAGTTTTTTTTTTTTTTTTCCTTTTCCTGTCTTTTGGTTTTGCTCACTGTTGCATTGTATTAGCTGAAAATGTTCTGAATAGCTATAGCAAAAAGAACGAAGGATGGGTGGACAGACCTGGTATACTTTCGGTGTATCCCACTACCCATCTACTACACTACTAGGTTCATTGTAGGTGCTCAATTCTTATTGCATTAAAACTATCCCCACAGAAAATGGAACTCCTTAGAAAATGGAAGCCTCCTCTTCCAGAAAAGATCCAGATACAGATCTTTGGGAGGGATTTCAGAATGAGCAATGGATCTGACCTATTGAGGCCCCAGAATACATTGGTTCCTGGCTAGGAAAAGGATCCAGAGGCCAAGTTAACCAAAACAATTTGCAGATAGATTTGAGTCTTATTGTACAAGACAACTGATTAATTCTGGGGTACACTAGTGGAGGACTGTGGCTGATACAGGCTTTATCCCTACAATTTTCAGCAATAGACAGCAATAGAGGATTAAATCACAAACTCGTCTTGATGTTAGTGTTTCACCAAGACCATGTTTATAAAGACATATTAGAATTTACTTTTAGTCTTTCTTTGTAGCAAGTAACAATGTACGTGTTTTGTTTAACCTCTTCAGATGTTTTGAAATGTTTTGGTTTAACTGGCGTGTACTTTATTAATGGCAGTTCATCTCATAGATCTCTTAATGACTTGGCTTAAGAACAAATTAAACTTCCTGAATTTGATTTCTCTAAAACATATCCACCAAATGCAATTGCCCTTTCTGTCAAATAAGCCCTTACTGGTTTGTAAGTCTGAAGTGATTTTTTTTTTCCTCTCTCATTATGGTTGTTCCAAGACTCTTGACATTCTCTAAATCATCTTTCGCTGAGTACAAGAGGTCCATGAGGAAGTCAAGATCGATGATAGACTTCATCTCTCTTGAATTTTAATGCAAATGTCTGTTCCCCTAATCAAACAAAGGTTAAAAAAGGAAATCAAATTAGCTTATTACAAAAGCCAGCATAACTGAACTGACAAGAAAAATGCTTTCTGTATGAAAAGCCTTTAATCAATACCTTAAATAAGAATGTCACTGGAAAGAAGGGTTCATATGTGGTCAGTTATAATCTGCAAATCAATATGTTCTTTTTAATAAATATTTGACCACAGTAGCTCAATAGGCATTGCCCATAAAAGCTTCTTTCTTTAAACCAAAATGAAACAAAATTACAGCATAAATGTAATGTTCAGGGCATAACTAAAGCTGTGAGGGAATTCAGGGTTAGGGCTATTTCACCTTTTAATCATTGCATATTAAAAACAGATTTTCTTAGTACCTTGTTTCATGTACCAGTCCCTTACGTAATCTATCTGTTCAAAAGTAAAATGATGTTGGAAAAGAAATTACTTATTAGAGATAGATCTAGGTTCAAGTCTCCTATTCTAGGTTTAGTTGGACTATCTGGAAGTATTTAATCAAATACTCTACATGCAATAAAGCTTCAATTTTGGCAGGTTTTTAACTCAAGTCTGTAAAAATGAAGCCATGCGGCAGGTGACTTTTTATAAATAAGTATACTTCCATTGTATTCCATCAAACCACAATCAGTGAATATCTAAGCACTTTCTTCATTCATAGTAGCATGTGTACAGGTTGTTTGCATTGTTACCAACATGACTTGGAATCTTCCACTTATTGGATGTGTGATCTTAGGCACATCACTTAATTTTCCATACTAGAAAGTATGTTAACAGGGATGCCCGGGGGCTCAGTCAGTTAAGCGTCCGACTTCAGCTTAGGTCATGATCTCATAGTTCATGGGTTCAAGCCCCACGTTGGGCTGTGTGCTGACAGCTCAGAGCCTGCAGCCTGCTTCTCATTCTGTATCTCTCTCTCTCTCTCTCTATTTCTCCCCTGCTTGTACTCTCTCTCTTTCTCTCTCTCAAAAATAAATAAACATTAAAAAAAAAAGTATATTAACATACTGTCTGGCTCATTATAAATGACAAATTGTAACTCTGACTATGAATTATTATTACTTGAATTCTGATGGTGGACATAGAAAGAAACATAATTTAATGCACAATTTTGGTTTTAACAGCTCAGTGGCATCCAGGAGAATTAAATAAAATATACCTTGGAACAACCCATCGGACCATTGGAGATACCTAACCATAATCTATAATTTTACTTTATGTCTTTAATTTGCTTACTTTCACTTTTGACATCAAATGAGAGAGTGGAAAATATGTTTTTTTTACTTCTCTTTATCAGATAGTAATTTAGAAATAACTCATAGCAGCTTATTAGGGGAGTCAAAATCATCTAAGTATGCAAAGGGAATAGAATTGTTCCTAAGTTTCTGCATATAAAGTTACTCTACACGCAGAATACATAGCTTTTGTTCTTTTATTCTCCTTTTTGGAGATATAATTTTTTTATTCTTTCATAGGAATTTCTTTCTTAAAGAAGTTTTGCAAAGCAGATTCCCTAAAAAAAAACGTGGATTGCTTAGCAGGATCAGTGAGGATGCAAGATTTATTTCCTCCTATACTTGAAAAAATATGTACCATTCTCGCCTTTCTGAGATAATTTTGAAGTGGTTTCTGCATAAAGTAAGAGGTCTTTCTCTTGAAGTATCAATGAACCTGACAAGGAAAGTCTAGAGTAAATTTACACATCAAAAGCCTGCTACTTGGCAACATTAGGAAGCCTCTAGCTACTGCTGCTGTGGCTTCTACTACTCATTTATTTAATTATTCTTAGGTGACCATGTCAAGATTTCTAGACAATCTCCTTGGGAGCTAAGTGCTTTGAATGTTTTGAACTATACTGGTAAGTGGAAAATCAGTGTCCTTGAGTATTAGAGACAGTGTTCTGATGAATTATAACGTATATTAATTAAAATAAATGTTTTTTAATGGGACTCTTTCCTGACCTATTAAGGGTACCTAATTTAGGGTCATGCATACATTGACATTATGACTTTTTAAATGAAGAAAAGTGATGATGGTGACCAACATATGTGCAATAATTTCTAGTTTACAAAGTGCTCTATTTAATCATTTCCATATCTGTTATTTAATTTATCTCTCCCAGCTATCCTGTGAGATAGGCATTATTATTCACATTTTACAGAAAAGGAAAATAGATCCTTGAGAATTCAAGAATATGTCCCAAGTTATACAGCTAGAAAATTGTCAAAATAAGATTTTAATCTAGACCCTTTAGCTCCAAATGATTCCTTCTTTCCTATTACGTAACAGTGATTAACATTTTCCAACTTTTCTCCCTGTGTATTTGAGAAGGCTGAACATACCAGAAGTCCAAGATAGAAATGGTTAATGCAATTGTGTGTTTATGATTTTTCAAGTAATGCTATTTTAAACTCTCACATGTATGATTTTGAAGTCAAATCTATGGTTCAAAGTATTGGTATTTGAGGCCCATAAAAGTTGTAGATGTTGTATTTTGACTTTGAAACTGCAGGGATCAGGATTGTAAATAGAAAAGTTCAAGTTGCTCAGGAGTAAACTTCCTATAATAAAGTATTTTGTGAGTAATCACGATGTTCAGGACTTCAACATTTCCAATTGTCTTGTAAATTTAAGATGCTCCCAAGTAATGAAGGGTGACCTATGGAAGCTTGCAGATTAGATATCAAGTAATTAGATTTGTTCAAGAGCTTATCTGCTACTGAGCAAAAATTGCAAGCTTAGTCTCATCTGGGATGATTCCTGTTTGCTTCCTGTCTGCTAATTTGGATAAAGCAAGGTCATTTCACTCAGTCTACCTTCTTTAAAACACATCTACCTTCCTGAAGGGCACTGCTTTCTTTAGTGCAGGGCACAACAAATGAATTATCATTATTTGGGGTTCTCATTATGAGATGCCAGAGAGAAGGCATTACTTATTCATAGATTTGGATAGAAGTGAAGCTGTTCTGATGTCAAGGATAGAATTACATAGCGCTTCAAGTATCTTGGTGGTGGGTGTAATGCTGAGAGAGCAGAGAGAAAAAAAATGATCTGACCTCTATCTGGCCTACGGGCTTCCAAATTATGTGACGTGTGGAATTTGTTGAGGGTCTCCATCAATTGATGAATGAAAAATAGCCATTGATTCCCTTGTGTGTACATAACACCATGTTCAAGACTAAGGGAGATGTACATGACAGGACAAAAAATCCTACCTTCTAGGAATGCATAATCTAATTGAGGACATCTCAAAATATTAAAGGGGAGTCAATGATATGTCCCCAATTAATAGTGTTTGAATCCTTGCTTTAGAAGCCAAGGGACAGAAAGAGCAATCCCAATGGGGAAGACTCAGGCAACCATTTACTGAACAAAGTTGTGTGGCATGTGGGTAGGATGTAGAAAAAAGGATAGTCCTGAAGAGGAAATCCACAATGGAAGGAAAATTATGTGAGTTTGTTTTTGGGGACTGGAGAAAAAAAAAAGTCTGGGATATTAGGATGAGACCCACTGGGGGAGGGCCTGAAATGATAGCCTGCAAAACCTTCAGTTCACGACATATACAGCAAAGTGCCCTTTTTGAGGGGCAAACATTTTTGAGGGGCAGATGCCCAGATGGAGGTGATGTGTCAGAATGGCTTAGCTGGTGATATCAAGCATGAAAATGTGGGTGAGTAGGGCCAGTGACTGGAGGTAAGGAAACCTTTCAGAAGATGCAACAACAATTCAAGACCACTTTTGCATTGTTCACATTAATGAAGTCTTAATATGTATCTAAGGGATTTCAGCACAAATTATGTGATGGTCAAGTGACCAAACCATCAAGAAACTTGTCGAGATAAATGATGGTTGATTTCTGTATGGGAAGAATAACAGTTGCATGAATGGTGGCCTGGGGTGGGAGAGGGCCATGACTATGAATGGGAGAGGTGGTGGGAACAACTTCCTAGTAGTAACTCCTTTCCTTCTCTGGAAGGATCTCTGTCAACCCCATTGCAATCTTGTGGCAAGAAAGCCAGTCTGACGTAGTAAGTTTAGTTACCCTAGGATAGCTCAGGAGCCCAGCTGGGAGGGTAAGTCAGTAGATAAGTACAGGAGATTGGCAGGCCCGGGAATTTCCCTACTTCCCCTAAGGGCAAGGTCATTATCACAGACACAGAAGATGGTACGCTACAAATCAGGGCTACAGAGAGCAGACGCTTGGTTGAGTAACTATGAGGTTCCCTTGGAGAATGGTAGGATGCCTGAGGAGAACAGGGGATGTCTGAACTGAAATTACAATTCTAAAGTCTCTTTTTTTTTTTAATTTTTTTTTTTAACGTTTATTTATTTTTGACACAGAGAGAGACAGAGCATGAATGGGGGAGGGTCAGAGAGAGGGAGACACAGAATCTGAAACAGGCTCCAGGCTCTGAGCTGTCAGCACAGAGCCTGACGCGGGGTTGAACTCACGGACCGCGAGATCATGACCTGAGCCGAAGTCAGATGCTTAACCGACTGAGCCACCCAGGCACCCCTACAATCCTAAAGTCTCTTTGACCTGAGTCTATTCTCATAGGGCAGGAACTGGATCCTAGGTTCTCTTCTCTGGGTAGACACCACTAACTAAAGCAATTGTTAGTCCTAAGAGGAAACAAAATAAAGTCATAGGGGAAATTGCCAGGGATTTGACGAGTACAAATATAATGAAAAAAAGAAAAAAAAAGGCAACAAATGGGCAAAATTCTCCCAGAGGAAGCAGAATTAAAAATCTTCTTTCCCTCTTGGCCACTATAGTGAGAGGAGCTGCTGCCATGTCTGCCTACCTGTGATGGATGGTCTCCAGTGGAATTGCTCTGGCTTCCTGATCAAGAGGAATAAGCAGTCATACAGCATGAACCCCAGTCATCTGAAGGCTGCAACTCCTTCGCTACAATGGGCTGATTCACTGTAAGACTGCGGGCGTGGAGTTGGGGCTATGGCAGAGGTGTAGTGGTGGTCAGGATGCAGAGATCTGGCCAGTGAAACCCTGTGACTTCCTGGTGCAGACCACCTTCAACAACACACTGGCCACCCTCAAGTTCAGGCATATGACCTAGAAGAACATGTACCACCCAGATCTGTACTTGGCTGCGGTCCACAGAGCCAGTGCCATCCTGTGCAGCCAGAAGCCTGTGATAGTGAAGAGGAAGCTGCCTGCCCCACCAACAGCTCCTGAGTACCTGCCCCCCCTCAACACCTCCAAGGCAATAAAGTTGTTAACCACTTAAAAAAAACCTCAAAAACTGATCAAGTACATAAATACAAGTACAAAATAAGTACAATTAACATCACCACAGAGATATGGAAGACTACTGAAAAAATGCCACAGGAACAAGCAATTATAAAGAAGAATCAATTTGAAATTTTGACTTTAAAAATATAATTGTTGAAATAAGGGAATTAGTGGATGGTTGAATAACAGAATTGATACAGCTGAATAAATAAAATTCTCTTAAAAACATCACAATGGGATAAAAAGATAGATTGAGAAACAAGCGAAGCTGTAGAGAAGTAGAAACAAATATCAGGACAAGAGACTCAGAAATAGTGAAAAGGCAAAATAGAGGAGATAAAATATTTGCAGGCATACCGACAAAAGTTTTTCCAAAATTAAATGGTCAATCTGGGATTAAAACCCAGGAAGCTCACCTCTAGTCTTTGGACTTTTGGATACTCGCTTTCTGCTTTGGCAACCATTGGGAAAACTTTGAACTGGTTGAGAATTCAGCAAGCCTCTGGGTAGAAGATGGACAGTGTTGCACCATACCAGCGTTAATCAACTTCAGCATGTAGTGGAAAATAAGACATTACATATAATAGTGACACAAAGTATAACTCAGAATTAACCAGAGAGGAAAAAAACAGACTATTACTGAATGTGAAGAGCTACTTCTTAAAAGGTTTAGCTTGGGAACGGTGCAGTCATTTCCATGGGGCTTAGTCTTGAAAGAGGTTCAAAACATTTGCCAAAATATTGTGAAAAAACCTGTCAACAATGGTTGTCTGAATAAAATCAAATATCCGGCTATTTCCAAATATCTGTCTGAATTATGTTATTGGAGTATCAATTTTTTCATTGTCTCTCTTCATCTGGGAAATGGGCACACATGCAGATTTGTTTTAGTCGTGTTTGTTAAGGCATGGAAGTCAGAGCTAGCAGACATACCTTGTGACCCTTCCCATAATGTTTGGTCATGGAAATCCCCCAAAGACAACCTCTCCTCTAAGGCAGTTGTTGGTGATGCCCTAGTGTATTAACTTACTGCATGAGAGTATGCAGGGGAAAATATGGCCAAGTACCTGGTGCAAAATGCATAACTGTGTGGATATGCAAATTATGTGCAGACATACCTAGAACTTTAATAAAAGTGTGATGGAGCTCAAATACAATTGACTAGAGGTTCCCACATGTGGTGCATCTGGAGGGAAGCCTAAAGGAGAACTGATCCCCCTGGCTTATTTTCTGTTGTATCATGGACTATGCATCCCATGGAAATGCCTGGCACTCGGATAGTAAGTAATAAAGCATACTTATATTCATCACCTCTTTTATCTTCTTAGCAGCCCTGGACATGATTTATTTCATACTAAAACTTAGAGGGGTAGAGTTTCAAAGTTGGGAGGAACCTCAGAGAGCCCAGAACAATCCCTCCATTTTGTGAGTGAGAAAAGAGTTCCAGAAGAAGTAACTCACTCGTCTGAGTCCACAAGCAAAGGTGGTGGTTGAAGATTGGGGATTATTTGCCACTATAGGGATTCTTCAACTCTCTCCAGAAGCAATGGGAAAATGCAGCTATGGCCCTGTAGTGCAGAGCTCCAACAAGCTTTGCAGAGCTGTGGTAGGGAACGAAGTGCTTTGTGAAATTTCAGAGGCTCCTGTCTCAGACACACCCCTGTTAAAGGCAGGAATTCCTGCCAGGGCTCCAAAGGGAACTGGAGCCAGAGTCAGCTGGTAGGCCTCCAGCTTCCTGAGTGGTAGGCAGGGCTTCTACATTCTCACTTCCATTCCCAAGAAAGCTTGTGAAGAAGCTCAGGCCAAGCTTATTAGAAACAGGGTTTAAGGGCAATTTGAGCATCTCATTCCCAGTCTTGAGGCTGCTGCTAAGGGTGAGTCTGAAGGCTCACAGGTTCATTACCATAGTCTCCTCCCTCAGAGTCTTGCATAGGACCTCAGAACAAGTTTAGTGGGGAGCCTGATTATCATCCCATTTCCTCTGCTCTTGCACAGGGGGGTAAGCAAGAATTGTCTTCTTACCGTTTTTTATATAGTGTCATGCATAACAAATGGGGACATTTTTATGGTGTTGGAGAAAAGTATAAATGGTAGTTGTGCCACTTCATTCAGCAGAAAACTAAATAAATATGTTTTGTGTTTTTTTCTTTCAGTGAACTATTCCCATGATCTTTTTGTCTGACTGCAAAACATCAAACATTGTTAAGGAATTATAAATAGCATGCGAATCAATCTGTGGCATTGCCTTACATAGGCTCTTGAAATCTCAGTAATGATTTAATACACAAACATGTTCAGTGCACCTGCCTCAATGAAATGCAGTGATTTCCCCTGCTGACTGGTATGTGGTTCCCTCCCTCTGTTCCAACTGTACTGTGCTTTCTTTTTTTCTGTCCTTGTTTCTGATCCTACCCAGCTTTCCAGTAGCTTGTGTTTATCTTGTGCATTAGGTATGCCTCCAAAGTGATTTTCTCTTCTGCTTTATTTTGCTGAGGTGGTGTCTGCAAATGTGATTAGGCAAAAGATGAACAGCCTTGCAGAAATGTCCTTCTTTCCAACTGAGCTAGGGTTGGGGGATCTCACCATCTCCCCTTATGAATAAAACACAGGGCCAGTTTTGCTACTAACGCATAATTCAGGATTGAATTTATAATGCAGAAATAATTTGTATCTGGTGAATAAAAATCGTGACTGGACTGGGCTCCACATATTTTTTTCTCCTTTCTTGTTCTTTGTGTTAAAAGGCAGAACGCAGGGGGAAAAGTCTTTTAAAAGCAAGCACAAAAACTCTAGGCTTGCTCACTGGGTGGGCTGACATGGGATGCCAGATTTGGGTGATTAGGTACAGAAGGTTTCCATTTTATTCAGGTTCTGCTCTTTAGAATTAGTTTGGAAACTATTTTAATCAAGTCAGTTGAAATGAGCATGGTTAGGGAAGTGATTCATGAGTCGACTAAATATCCAAGCCTAAGCAGTCTATGAATACATGATGTGGTTAGAGTTCCTTTATTACTCAAAGGATGTTGACTGAGCCTCCAGTTTATGCATGAAGAACCTTTAGCCTTCCCAAGGCCAAGGCCATCCCCTGGTGCTGTCTGGCTTGTGTTCTTAAATAAATTCTCCTGTTCTCAGGCAGCATCTTTCTCAGAGCTACTGTACGACTGTTTCAGTTGATCCTGGCTGTTGCTCTGGACACAGTGGTTCTTCATGGCCTGCTCCCGTGCTCTGCCATGACTCCAGAAGAGACCCTATTCCAAGAATTACTGGTAGGATAGTTTATGCCAGGCTATTATGAGGCACAGAGAGAGCAAAAACCTTTTGCTCAGTGGCTCAAGTTTAAGCGCCACTCCCAAGTCCTTGGTTCCTGTCCCAGAATTTACTTCTTCTTCCTTCAATAATTAACCAGAGAAATATCCACTTCCCTCAGAGAAATCCCACTCCTATGCACAAGGATGTGTAAAGGTTTGATATCGGTATATTCTGACTTAATAGTTAATTATTAATTAATAACATCATTTAGGAGAGTTGATACACAGGTCCAAGTTGGACTATGTCAAGCCCAGGCTGAGTTCTTTCCATGGATTCTGTTCTGCTAAGAGGACTGTTTTGTTGGGAAGCACCATTCCTTTCTATCTTTTGCTAGTTCTTCAATCTAGATTCTTTTGCAATCTCCAGACTACATGCAGCAGTGTGTACAATGCTCTCTAAAGTTACACAGAGCTAAGAAACATTCCCAGTACCCTTCCCTCAAAACCCTCAAAAAAGGCAAGAAATCTTAAATGGCTTTGGCTCAGTTGATTCTAGCAATGTTTCAATTCTTCAAACAAAATGTCTCTCAGTGTTGAACACTGCATTCAGGTCAATGGTCATTTCGAAGTACCAGGAACAATAATAGTGTACCTTCCTTCAGATCCACACAGTTAAAGGGCCATTTAAAGATTTTCCCAAAGCAAAGATCAGTCTTTAAAAAGGTGAATGCACATCTCCAAACCACAGTATAGATAGAAACTCTTTGTATATTAGAATGGTTCCTTCTTCTAGATTCTAACCATCAAGTTCCAAAACCAAATAATAACACAAACTTTAATTAGTAAATCACTATGCAATGAAATTAATAGAAGAAAAAAAAATCATTAGGTTGTTAAACATTTTTTTTTCCTACTTGGGTTACTAGAGGAACCGGGATTAAAATAAAAGCCAAGAGGTTAGTGTGCCAGGGCGAGTGGAGAGGAAAACCTAAACATATGTTGGACATCTACTACGTTCAGTGCTGAGCTAAGTAATTTACATATGATGTTTTATTATACTTCTCAAACATCATGTGATTTAGCCATTATTGTAGCCACCTGGTGGAAGAGAATATAATACAGACTCAGGGATATTAGATATCTTGTGAAAGGTCACACAGTTGGTTTCTAAGTATGGAGTTTAGATTCAACCAGGTCTGAAAGATTCTAAATCTGTTCTCTTTTCTCATGGCTGCTATAAGTTTAGAGGGTATGTTAATTAAGCTGTGGAAGCCTAATGGGATCCCCTTCTCCATCCTTGTCCTATACTCCATATACTTTGAGAAAACAAGTGTGACCCTGTACTTTGACTTAAGTAATTCATTCCTTTGAGTCCTTACTTTGCACCATACACTGGGGGTATTGCAGGCGCGGAGGACAGTACTGGTGGGGAAGTCATTTCAGCACAATACACTTCTTTTTTTTTTTTAACATTTATTTATTTTTGAGACAGAGAGAGACAGAGCATGAACTCTGGGGGAGGGGCAGAGAGAGAGAGAGACACAGAATCGGAAGCAGGTTCCAGGCTCTGAGCCATCAGCCCAGAGCCTGACGCGGGGCTCGAACTCACGGACCGCGAGATCGTGACCTGAGCCGAAGTCGGATGCTCAACCGACTGAGCCACCCAGGCGCCCCAGCACAATACACTTCTAACTCTCCTAAATCACACTTCATCCCTGTTGCCCATCCCCCTTCCACACCACGGCCTGAGGAGAGACCTAGGGTTGCAGCCTTGTGTCATTTGGGACATTAAGAGAGCTTGAACTATCTGAAGACTCATTCCCATGATTCTTTGCTGTCTTTCTGTAACTCTGCATAATTGACTGTGGATTTTTAATTGTTAGGAGGGTAAATTTTTAATCAGGAGTAGGATAAAAGTAGGTGATGGAAGAGATTTATGAGGCTTTCAGGAAACTTACAGGAAAATCCCTGAAAAAGTCATCATTTGTTATTCTTAGTATTGACTTGTTAAAAGTGAATCTCATTACCTTTGTTTTATCTGGCATATTTATGGAATATGTTTATTTATTAATGAATTTTTTTAAAGCAAATGTAACAGACACATCAGGGCATTCTCATGATCACTTCACTCTATGGCTGTGTATATTTATTACTAGCCTCTAGAGACTGTTCAGAAATGGAGAGTTCCGGGAAAACAACAAAAAGCATTCAATTCCTTAAAATGCACGCATTCTATGAATCATTTATTCAAAGGATTAAGAAGCAAATATATTTCTGAGTTTGTCTGTGATCACAAATAATCCTCCCCAGCACTCTTCCCAGAATCGTTCAGAACAATTTTCTTTTCCTTCAAGGTGACAGCTGTGGCTCTGAGGTCGCGGTACAAATAGGTGGGTGCACCTGACAAGGGTTTACTACAGAAATTTCTCTCCCAAAGCCTGATCTGGTTAAGCGAGGATGTGGAGGAAGCTGATCCTATTCTCTTCTTCCTTAGATCTTTGCACTCATTCTCCATTGCTTCCACTTTTGCAGATGTTGGTAGGCATCACAGAAGCCCACAAGTGACACTGGCAGTGACGAGGCAGTCATAGAATCAGAGACTGTCACATCAGGGAGGGATCTGCAAGCCATTTCACAATCAGTTTCCTTGTTCTATAGCTTTGGAAACTGAGGCCAAGGAAGAGTCACTGACTTTTCCATGGTCACCTGATAGTTCGTGGAAAAGCTGAGTCTCCAGCCTGGGGCTTTTCCCCATTTCATACTGACATGTGAGATTTCAGGGGTTTTATCGGATCTAAATTTCCATCCCCTTAAGTCTACAGCTGAAAGAGTAGCAACCACATACTTGGCTTGAAAATCTGAGAGTGCTCTACACACCTAGAAGGGTGCATCAGTAACACTTTGTCATCAGAAATCCCAGGAAGTGAAGAACACACGTTTGAATGAAATATATCCATGGCCAGTAAACAAGCATGTGCACATTAATAATGAAGACCGTGTACTGCAACAAGTTCCAAGTAGTATTTCTTACTTGATACAGTAGTTCCCCCTGATTCACAGTTTTAGTTCCGCATGGCCACTCGTGGCTTGGAAGCAGAATCATTAGAAGGTCAATAGTCATAGCCTAAGACTATGTCACAATGTCCATGCCACTCGCCTCACTTCACCACATTATGTAAGCATTTTATCATCTCACATCATTACAAGAAGGGTGAGTATGGTACAGTAAAATATTTTTTTTAATTTTTTTAAGGTTTATTCATTTTTTTTAGAGACAGAGACAGAGCATGAGTGGGGGAGGGGCAGAGAGAGAGGGAGACAGAATCCAAATTAGGCTCCAGGCTCTGAGCTGTCAGCACAGAGCCCGATGCGGGGCTCGAACCCACGAACTGTGAGATCATGACCTGAGCTAAAGTCGGATGCTCAACCAACTGAGCCACCCAGGCACCCCGGTACAGTAAGATATTTTGAGAGAGACCATGTTCTCATAACTTTTGTTATAGTTTTATTTTTTAATTGAAATATAGTTGACATGTAATGTTACATTAGTTTCAGGTGTACAATACAGTGATTCCACAAGACTATACATTATGCTGTGCTCACCGCAAGTGAAGCCACTATCTGTCACCATACAATGCTTATTACAATGTCATTGACTATATTCCTTATGCTTTGACTTTCATCCCCGTGACTTATTCATTCCATAACTGGAATCCTGTGTCTCCCACTCCCCTTCACCCATTTTGCCCATCTTCCCACCCCTCCCCTCTGTCAACCATCAGTTTGTTCTCTGTATTTATGGGTCTGTTTCTGTTTTTTTCATTTGTTCATTTGTTTTGTTTTTTAGAGTCTCCAAATAAGTGAAATCATATGGTATTTGTCTTTCTCTTTCTGACTTATTTCACTTAGCATAATATTGTTTTAATTAGTCTTAGTTGTTGTTAATCTGTTACTGTGTCTAATTCATAACTGAAACTTTATCATGGGTATGAATATACAAGGAAAAACAGTATACATAGGCTCGTTTCAATACTATCTGCAGTTTCAGGTAACCACTGGGGGTCTTGGAACGTATCCCCTGTGGATGAGGGGGGACAACTGTAATTGCGGGTTGAAGACTTAAGTCAAGTTCTAGGATCCATAACTGTCCTTGAGCTCTGCTTAATTTAGCAATAGCACAAGAAGAGGGTTGTGTTTTCTGGATGCTGGGGTCTGATAGTAGGCCTAACCTGCTCCAAGATGTGATGGTTTTCAATTTTTTTTTCTCTCTTTCTTTCTCTTTTCTTTTCTTCTTTCTTTTTCTTTTTCTTTTTTTTAGGATAAGGCCAACAGGATCTTCTCATCAGACTATGTGCTTCTACGTGTGTGTGTGTTTCTGAAATGGCACTTCTCCTCTTCCTTTTTTAAGTTCTGATAATCTAGCAGTTCAAGTACTTCTGTAATCCATCACCTACTGCCCTGGAAACTAAGGGAGGCTGAAGAGGAGGCAGCAAAATGAGAGTCTTGGGCTGAATGTTTCTGGCAGACATATTTTGTTGGCTCAAACAGTACTTTAAACAATTTGAGGCAATATTTACAAACTGGTGGCTTTGTTTGAAAACCTGGATTTGGGATGTCTCTCTCTCTCTCTCTTTTAACATTTACTTATTTTTGAAAGACAGAGCATGAGTTGGGGAGGAGCAGAGAGAGGGAGACCAAGAATCTGAAGCAGGCTCCAGGCTCTGAGCCATCAGCACAGAGCCCAACGCAGGGATCAAACTCGTGAACTGTAAGATCATGACCTGAGCCGAAGTTGGACATTCAATTGACTGAGCTACCCAGGCACCCCTGTGGTATGTCTCTTTAAAAAAAAAAAATCAGGGGCACCTGGGTGGCTCAGTCAGTTGAGCATCCGACTTCGGCTCAGGTCATGATCTCACGGTTGGTCAGTTTGAGCCCCATATCGGGCTCTGTGCTGTCAGTGTGGAGCCCTCTTTGGGTCCTCTTCCCCCGCGCCACTCTCTGTCTCTCTCCTGCTTACACTCTCTGGTAAATAAATAAACATTAAACTAATAATAATAATAATAATAATAATAATAAATAAAACATTAGAAGTGCTGGCCACACACAGGAACCAAATTCCTCATGGCAGAATTGTCAAGGTCTGTGCCTTGTCCACCAGCCATGCATTCTCTTACTGAGCCCTTGGCACTGCAGGGATCTGGGTTTGCAACCTGTATTAAAGAGGAAATAATTAAAGCCACTAAATCGCATCTTCACCACAATTTATTTATTCTTCTATTCACCCACTCACAAATATCTATTGAACCCTGACTCTACGCCAGAGCCTATTCTAACACTGGGGATAGCACAGTGAATATAGACAAGATTCCTGCATTGGAACTTAACATCTAAGAGGGGAAAACAGTGAATGAATAGTAATCAGGAGAAACTCAGCACACCAACTGGCACTATGCAGGGTGATCTGATAGCGACTTCAGATGGAGAACCAGGAAGACTTCTCTGTGGGCTGGTATGGAAGCTGAGATCCTGAGATCAGAATGCAGGAGAGGGGTTAGCCAGGCAGTTGTCAGGGAGAAGAGGGTTCTAGCAGCTCAGAGCCTCGCTCAAGGATCTGAAAGAAAGTCCATGTAGCTGGACAGAGGGGTCATGCAGAGAGCCACGCGGCACTTTGCAGCTCACTATGGAGATAAGATTTTATTCTAAGATGGATGAAAACCACTGGAGAATTTTATACAGGGGAGTAGTGTTATCTGCTTCAAATGACTGCTTCAGAATGTGACATTTTCCATTTCAAAACAGAGAAATTAAATCCTAGAGGTTTAAAAGAAGTAAGCACTTCTCAAGATGCTTCAGTTTTGCTAAAAGAATGACTTATTCAGTGTAAAAGTATATTAGTTTCCTGGGGCTGCTGTAACAAATTACCACAATTTGCTGGCTTTAAACAACAGAAATGTATTCTCTCACAGTTCTGGAGGCTAGAAGTTCAACATCTGCTTCACTGAGCTTAAATCAAGGTGACAGGAGGGCTGTGTTCCCTCCAGAGGCTCTAGGGGAGCCTTGCCTCTTCCAGCTTCTGGTGGCTGTAGGCATGCCTTGATTTGTGGCCTCAGAAGCAGACCCCAAGACAAAGATTTGATGCAGGTAGTTTTACTTAGGAGGTGATTTCAGAAAGCACCGGTAGGGGAGTGGGAAAGTGAGAAAGAGAAGGGAAGGAAGCCAACAAACATGTTTTTGGCCATATTACCACTATGGGCAGCCAGGGCTCCATCCTACTGTGGAATGCTGGAAGACTATGTAGAATGGGCCTTGGGGTTCTTTCATCCTAGAGGTGAGGGCTTAGGTATGTATCCTAATTCCCATCAGCCATTGGCTGAGCTGCGAGCTGGTGGCCAGAGAAAGCCTTTATCACATAGTAGAAGGAGCTGTAGGATTGGCAGATGCAGGGGTAGACACAAGTGCTCTGGGCGATGCCCGGACATCTGCTGTAGTAGATGGTGTTTTTAAGATTTCTCTTGGGGGTGCCTAGGTTGCTCAGTCAGTTAAATGTCCGACTCTTGATTTTGTCTCAGGTCATGATCTCACTGTTTGTGGGATTGAGTCACAGCATTAGGCTCCATGCTGATAGCACAGAGCCTGCTCGGGATTCTCTGTCTTCCTCTCTCTCCTGCTCCTCTCTCCTGCTTCCTCTCTCTCCTGCCCCTCCCCTGCTCATGTTCTCTCTCTCTCTCAAAATAAATAAATAAACAACAACAAAAAAGATTCCTCTTGAGCCTGTTTCATTTTATATTAAAACCTGTGGATGTATTGCCAAAAAGATTTCCTAAAGAGACCAGTGTGAGAAAGTTTATAAATATGCTACTAAATACATGATTTCTTTCAAGTTTACATTTGTCTGTGAAAACTGAGAACATTAAATTAAAATTCTTTTAGTAGTTTGACTATTAAGTGCATGTGAGCATGCATCTAGTAGGTTTTTACCTGTTAGATGTATCTAAGCATGCACCTATTAGGTATTAGGTATTGTGAACATATAAAATAGAAGATTTGGCCCTCTTGCTCAAGGAGTTTATAATCTAGTTGGAAAGACAGAGACACATAAATGATTTTCATAAAAGCCTTCATAATACAGGTTCATGAAACAACACTCATTCTTTCATTCATGAAATATTCATCGTGTTATACTATTTTAGGTACTGACGGTCCAGGGGTAAATGGCAATGAGAGCTCTGCTTTCATGGAACTCACATTTTTGCCTGTGATTCTTTAACATGGTATTTCAGGTTCACTCATGCTATCTCTCCTTTCTCATTTCCGGCCACTTCCTTTAAGGTGCTGATGTTTAAGCCACACGGACAATTCATGAATTGTTTGGTCGAAGTTTACAGAGCTTGTGAACAGCAGAGCCAGGCCAGATGGAGCCTGCATGATCCTTGTGCTGATGCTCTAGGTTCTCACCGCCACACTCACCGAAGGTAGACAACATTATGTCAACGGACAGAAATATTTTCCATGAAAATGAAATATTTTCAGTGTCTTGTTTGCAACATTTCCTTTTTTTGGCAACAGCAGAGTAGGCTGAATAATATCAACGGCCCAGATGTCTATAATTGAATCCCTGGGACCTGGGAATATGTTGCCTATATGGCAAAAGGGATTTTGAAGACATGACTAAATTAAGGGTACTGAGATGGAGAGTTGGTCCTAGATTATCTGTCTGAACCCCATATAAATGCACAGGCCTTTACAAGAGCAAGGCAGGAGGTCAGGGGGAGAGAAATGTTATGCTCTTGGCTTTAAGGATGAAGGAGGCAGACAAGAGCCAGAAGCCTCTGGAAGCTGGGAAGGGAAATGAAAGGAATTCTTCCCTGGAACTTGCAAAAGGAACCCAGCGCTATGTACATATCATAGACTTCTGACCTCCAGAGCTGTAAGATCATTATCTTATTATTATCACTGTGTTGTTTTAAGTCACTAAGTTTGTGGTTATGTGTTATAGCATCAAGAGGAAATGAATGAAGATGGTGTAGCAGAAAGGTGTCTTCATCTATGAAATGTGAGCTTTGGACCTGTTTACCCCACGGCTCTTTCTGGTTTGCTGTCTATGCCCACCAGGTTTGGATCTTCAGCAGGAGACAGACAGGATCACTCAAGGACCACAGTCCTGCCTGGGAAAGTTTGGAGTTTGAGCACTCAGTCCAAACTAGGAGCCCAGGAGTTAATCTAAGGCACAAATGCTTTCAGTGATCAGTCTAAAATGCAAGCAGCATTTTACTGGCAGCTCCTTAAAAGCAGATGACTCATTCAGAAATATAACATTTGGTCGATGGCTATGTCAGACTTTCAGGTAAATTTAATCAATGGACAACCACTATTTTATTTTTCTCCAAACCAGAATTTCATATTACATTTCATTCCATTAGCCTTGATATAAAGTGGCAGTTGATAGCAAGCCATATTGACAGGCCCTCCTGGGCATAATCTAGTAGTCACCTTAAATCACTTATTCACGCCATGATTCATGGCACACAGAAGAGCAGGTACTCATTGAATATTTAAATATAAAGCTAAAACAACAGAATGCTCAGAATATTCTATTTAGGTTATTTAATCCACCTTAATTAATTAGGAGGCGTTTGACTGCCCCTCAGCATCCCAGTCATAATACATGAAGTGTGTGTTCTTACAATAATAAAGGGAAACAGGCAGGTGATCCTCAGGTGGGGGAGGCGGATGGGATGACAGTGTCTGACTTCCAAAGTTGCTGTCCCCAGGGGCTAGCGCCTGCAGTGGGCTCCCACTAGGGACAGCTGTCTTTCTTCGGTGCAGGGGATGATGAATATCATTGTAGATTACAAACATTTCTTGATCACCTAGTAAATGTCAGGCTAGTCATTAAGGGTTTAAAGATTAATAGGACTCAGATCCTACCCTGCAGGGTCCTCAGTCTCAGAAGGAAGAGCAGAAATCCTAACCCCGGGAGTTTCTCTGAAGTTTTTGAATTATCTCCCACTGATGAGTAATTTTAGTTTAGCAGTGCTGGTGATGAGAAAGCTAACAGTGACTTAAGAAGCTAGCTTCTAGTGGGTCTTTACTTGCAGGAGGCTAGCATGATAGGTTTTGAGGTCGAAGAAGGACGCAGACTTGGAGGTTCTTCCTGGTCACTGGAAAGCACTGCAGTGAGATGGATGGTACTGGTGGCAGAACTTTCACCTGAGAATAGGTGACGTCACTTGGAGAATAGTTCTGCGTGGTCTCCGCACAGCATTCAATTCCTGTTGGGCGCCATTTAGCTCACAACAACATGTCGTTTGAGAATCTGAGAAAGAATTCAACCAGACCAACAGAAAATCCAGCTATGAACGAAAAGTTCTATGTTGGGCATACATGAGAGTGACATGCAAACCTGCCACAAAGCAAAAGAAAGCAGACCTCTGCTGGCCACAGTGAGAAGAGGGTGCTTGGATCCCCTCAGGTTTTGCTTTCAAGAAGCATGTGATGCTATAAACAATTCAATCCAATCTGATTCTTATAGTATGTGAATGCTTCGGGTTGGTCACAGGAGGATTCTGCCCACGAGGTAGATGTCCAGCAGTAGCGAGAACATGGAGATGTGAACAGATTAAATCCCCCACCCCCATTGTGTCTCTTCTCCTGCCAGGTCTTGTTAGAATCCCAGAGCCATGGCCCGTGCACAGCCTGCAGCCGGGGGGAGCGGCATTCACTGAGGGCAGAGTTCTGTGTGTGAGCCGAGGTCCTCGGTATTGAGGGGTTGCTGAGATACCAAGCAGGCTCTGCCGTAGAAGAGTTTACCATCCATTTAGGGAGATTTGCCATATCAATGCAAAGATAACCATATGAGTTGGAAAGTGAAATATTCATCAAAGTTTACAATTTGTCCTGAAAGATTGAGGGCAAGGGGTTTAGCCTTTTTGGAAAAAGTGGGCATTGGGCTGGATTTTTAAAGTACAAACCAGGAGGCCTTGAGCTGCTAAGAGAACCCACACACCTTTTCTTGCATGTGATTTTTACACTAGCTGCTTCTTAGAGGCAGGATGGTGTTGTGGGAAGACCCCAGAGTCTAGTAATAAGATAGGCCTGAATCCAAATCACCACTCCTAATGCTGCCATTTCCTACCTTTGTGGGTGAGGCACTAGAAATGTCTCTGAGCCTCAGTGTTGCTACTTATAAAACATAATAAGATTTAACTCAACATGTTTTTTAAAAGATTAAATGAAAAATATGTAAGGTGCCTAATTCTGTCTGAATATTATAGTCTGTGAAGGTAATGGTTAAGTGACTTCAACAAAGACTTCTGAAGATACAAACACTTAAAGAATAGAGATATTCATGTCTTTCTCATGATAATTCATCCCTAATAATGCTTTAATTTGGTGGGGTCCCCTACTCCATGAAGTCCACTGGGGAACCCATGCACCTCTTATCTCAGTCTTCTGTTATTTCCTAGGGTAGGGATCTGCAATTATGGCCCTTAGGTTGTCTTTGTAAGTAAGTTTTATTGGAACCCATCCATGCCCATTTGTTAACATACTGTCTGTAGCTGCTTCCATGGGTAGAGTTGAATAGTTGCAATAAAGACTAAATGGGCCATAGAGGTAAAAAAAAAAAAAATACTATCTGGACCTTTAAGGAAAACATTTGTTGACCCCTGCTATAATCCTCATGTGCATGGTGGAGGCTCAGATATGGCTGTGTCCATGTTCCAGCTCTCTAAAAAAAGAAAAGAAATTTGAGGGCAACAATTTCCTTTTAAGGTGGAAGTTGCACACATCACTTCAGCTCACCTGGTCACATGGTCATATCTGACAGCCAGGTGTGTAGTCTTTAGTTGGGCAACCATATGCCAGGCTGCAACTGCATGACTTTGGAATAAAGGATGAATGAATTTTGGAGGAAAACCAACGATATCTGTCACACTATGAATTTCTTTTCTTTCCAGGTGTCAGTGTACTCAAAGGATCCCCAGTTCTTGTTCCTCCAATACGATGTCCTATAGCCTCTGTTTCTTGCTTTCCAGAGTTCCTCAATTTTTATTTCTTAACATTAATATCACTCAGTTCTCCTATAATTTTAGAATATCTGGCTGATCCCTTTTAGAAACTGAGAAACTGGGGTTTCTGAACCTTGGCACTTGACATTTTGAGATGCATAGTTACTTGTTGGCGGGGAGAGGTGTAGGCTGTCCTGGCTACCATAGGATCACAAGCAACATCTCTGTCTTCTATTCAGTAGTACACGCCGTTGTCACAACCCCAAATGTCTTCAGACATTGCCATATGTCCCCTGGGGAGGAAAGAGAAACCAAGTCATGTAGCCCCAAACTAGGACATCTACCCTTTACACTTCTGCATGTTTAATGTTCACTAATCTTGTGGTTCCCTCTTGGTTGAGATCGTCCAAGATAATGACTTTTTTTTTTTGGATTAGAAAGCAGTGTTATTTGACTACATTTAACATCTTAGGTACTGAGCATCTAATAAGTCCTTATCTTTATGTGTGAAGCCTTTTAACTCTAAAGAGCTCTTGGTAATTATTCCACCCAAGTAATCCCATGGGTGCTAGGATCTCTTCTAGAATATCTGCAAGGATTGGATCAGGACCCTGGGTTAGGGGAGACTTTGAGGCAGTCAGAAAAGAAGCCATTTGAGTTAGTCATCCAAAAGCGGGCTCTGAGGAACAGAAGCTCCCTGAGAAACAGTCAAAGTGGACTTACTAAGTTCTCATACTCATGGCATGAAAACCACTAGCCATGTTACTATGAACTACACAATAGTCTAGACCCCAGACTTTAGGATGCATAAAAAACATCTTGGAGCTTGTTTAAGCTCCTATCTGGGGCAGGCTGGACAGAAAAAAATATTTTTAATACCTATCCCAGGAGATTCTGATGTTAGTGATCCAATCCATGGACCTCAATTTAAGAAACACTGTGTTAGATGAACTTTTCGGAAATCTTTAAAATATAAGTCCCTTAGTTTATGTGAGGCCAATGGTTTGGACCAGCCAGGCTCCCCTTGACACCGGACAGGAGATGTTCAGGCCTCCTGTCCCAAGGAGAGAGCGATCCTTTCCCTCCTATCATACCGGCAGTTGAAATCCAGAAAATGCAAGAGAGGAGAAAAGCCACACTTGCAAGGGAACTGGCCTTTAGCATAGCTGTCCTGACCCATGAAGATCAGGCTTTCACAAACAAGACCAGTATCTCCCTCAGGTTCATGCAAGTAAGAGTGTGGGGAAGGGTCTAAACCGTGGATGAGAATCGGCTTCTCTATAGACTAAGTCCAATATGGGATGCTATGGGTAAAAGACTGCCCTTCATCCTCGATTCTCTTCTTTTTGTCCACTTCTCCTCCCATTTCCTTCTTTCCTCCCTGCCTTCCTGTTTCTTTCTTTTCACAAGTCAATTACAAATTCTTCATGAGAAGCACCCTTAAGACAAGGTCAAGGGAGTCCCACCGTTCATATCTCTCCTTCTCTTTAGGTTTTGAGATGACCCGTTCACTCTAACAGACTTTCTGACACAACAACTGGCACTGAGCTGAGCACACAGTTGGAGCTTTGACAAGGCACAAGGTCAGATGCTGGGCTCAAAGGTGTGCTTCCCAGATGGATAAAGGCTCTGTGGGGATAAAGTAGTTGTCGTCTGATGGCAATACTAAACGTGCTTCCCCTCTCCCATGGCTCCCCTTTCTTTGACCACAGACACACCCTCAGAGTTTCCTTCCTCTGACATTCCTGGCTCTGGCATTTTCTGGGGTTGCCATGTTTGACAGTTATCACAGCCCTAACTACAACTCTACTGCATCCTCCCTACAACGAACCAACTCTTACCTTGTATCCCTCTTAGCCTCTGGAGTTGGCTAGATCTTGCATCTCTGGGTTGAGAGCTGATCTGGTCTTCCCTGGCTACAGGGTTAAAACAGGACACTTATGACTAGCTGGTATGGGGGTGCTCTCTCTCCTTGAGACCAAGGATGGTGTATTAGTTTGCTACAGCTGCCACAACCTGGGTGGCTTAAACAGTAGAAATTTACCATCTTGAAGTTCTGGAGACCAGAAGTCTAGAATCGAGGAGTTAACTGAGTTAGTTCCTTCTTAGGACTATAGGGGAGAATCTGTTCCATGCCTCTCTCCTAGCTTCTGGTGCTTTTCTGGCAATCTTTGGTAGAGATGAGCCACCCCACCTCTGCTTTCATGTTCACATGACATTCTGTGTGTGTGTGTGTGTGTGTGTGTGTGTGTGTGTGTCCAAATGTCCCCTTTTTATAAGGACACCAGTCATACTGGATTAGGGGGTCACTCTACTCCAGTATGATCGCCTCTTAACTACATCTGTAACAATGTTATTTCCAAATAAGTTCACATTCTTGGGTACTAGAGGTATGGACTTGAACACTTCCATGGGGGCACAATTCAGCCCATAATAGATGGTGATTTTCCCTGCATGAGTACATATTAGGCTCTTTACCAGACTAGAGGGAAGACTGAGGCACTCAAATAGAGTGCTAAATTTGGGGGATATAAAATAGCTCAGGATTCAAAGTAAATACTACACTGATATATGTTTAAAAATAAAAATTAATCAGGGCATCTGTGTGGCTCAGTCAGTTAAACATCCGACTTCAGTTCAGGTCATGATCTCACGGTTTGTGGGTTCGAGCCTTGTGTTGGTCTCTGTGCAGACAGTTTAGAGCCTGGAGCCTGCTTCTGATTCTGTGTCTCCCTCTCTCTCTCTGCTCATGCTCTGTCTCTCTCTCAAAAATAAACATTAAAAAATAAAAAAAATAAAAATTAATAAAAAAAACCCCAAGATAAACAAAATATCAAAATTTTAAATAAAAACAGCATCTGACTCCACAGTCGCCTGCTCCTGACTCTCACTCAGCGGCCATAATGACCTCTGCAGGGAGAGGCCTTGTCTCTCTTTACTCTTGAATATAATTCCACTAAATTAAAAAAAAATTAATGTTTATTTATTTTTGAGAGAGAGAAAGAGAGAGAGAGCATGAGTAGGGGAGGGACAGAGAGAGAGGGAGGCAAAGAATCCAAAACAGGCTCCAGACTTTGAGCTGCCCGCACAGAGCCCAATGCAGGGCTTGAACCCAAGGAGGTGAGATCATGACCTGAGTGAAAGTCAGATGCTCAACCCACTGAGACACCCAGGTGCCCCTAATTCCACTAAATTTAGAACACAACCAAAGACATTTTTTTGGATTTTAGAATTCAGAAAGCTCATTTAACACTAGGAGTGAACTTTATTAATTTCCTACCTCAGTAATTCTCTGCCAAGTACTTTAACACTTCTTTCAAACTACGTGTTTAATTAGAATACCTTGATTTCTCAGACTCACTTAAACACCTCCTGGAGGGGGGTCTCTCCGTTGCAGTTTGATGTCATTTGGCCCTGTCGATGTTCCCCAGTCTTTGGTATTTTGTTTTGTTTTCTTTAAATACCAAATGATGGTGTGCACTTAATTGAGCAGGGCTCTCTCTGCACCTCCCTCCCTCCTTGGCCTCCTCTGGCGGTAGACTGGATCTCTCTGGATGCTTATTCCTCCTCACCTTGAGGGCAAGGTCAAATCTGGGGCAAGATTATGAAGTAGCAATTTCCTCAAGACTCATCATACCCACATAATTATAGAAAAACCACCTCAATTCCTGAAAGAAGATTGGCATTAGGGTTTTCACAAGGGTGACCATGAGCTATTTTGCCAAAGTAACAGAGAGAAAGGTAACAATAGCAGGCAGGTAGGCTAGAACTGGTTTTTATATGTTGTGGTGAGCAGGACAACGCTTTTGCAGACTACATAGTTTGTGATCGTCTTCCTTATGTCTTCCTTATGATCGTCTGGGCAGATGAGGTGACTGGACGCAGGCCCGTTCATTCTCTCTGTGCCTATGCTTTTCCAACTCCCTCCTGGAAAGCTGTTTTTCATTCCCATCACCTGTCAGACCCCCCAGCTTCATTCTAACTTCACTTCCTATAACACACACACACAACCAGCACACACGTTTACATACCTACACCAAATTCATTGGCCAGCCCCCTAACTCAGTAGCTGAGAATATTTCTTTAAGCCCTTGATTTCTTTTGTGAACTGCAAATATTGACCAGGCTAGTTTCCATGGTTATATCAAGGGGGAAGATATTCTGTGCTGCAGCTTTGTTTTATCGATGTTCCCATCTTTTTTCCTATGCCATTCACCAATCTCCTAAATCTCATAGCTTGGAGGAAAATGATAGCTCTCTCACTGCATTAATGTGAACAAAACAGCACAGTCCTTGACACCCAGTTGGAGCCTAATAAATAATAGCTCTAATTATATATCCACTAAGGAAAGTCTAGGAATCAGTTTGTTTCAGAATAAGGAAGTTTCACAGGGCAAACATGCTGTATTGCAATATTAAGAAGACCAACATCTAGGGGGCTGCAGAGATTAGGGGAGACAGCCTTTGGCTGGGAATCAGGCTTGCTAAGAGCTAATTGCAGCTTGCTACCGGGGGACTACTTAACAAGTAACCTAACTTCTCTAGGTCTGTTTTCTCATGTGTAAAATGAGAGGATTGGCACAAATGGTGGTGAAGAGCCCTTCCCCCTCTGTCTGTGAAAGTGTGATGGCTCCTGTTCCTGGATGAAGGGACACACCCGGAGAAATTGCTTTCTCTGTAAGTCAGCAAACTGGAACGAGAGCACCTTTGATTCTCTGTAAAGGTCGGTGCTGCCGATGGCCACAATTCTCGTGCACTCAATACACTGTGCAATATTCTGGAAACAGCTGCCTCTCAGGAATGGTGTTTAAGTCATCCAATTGGGAAAACAGAGAACAAGAAATAACCGTAAAATGCTTTCAGGGGGACAAAAGATGATGGAAATAGAAGCCGTGCTCTTTATAGAAAGAATCAAAAGCTGTTGAATGACTATTTCTGTGAGCTGTGCCTGAATGAATATCTTTAGTTTTTTGGCTTTGCTTTCTTTTTTTTCTTTTCCTTAAAGAGCCAGGGCAATGAGAAAGGGAGAGATTTCTTTGGAAGTCAAAGAGAAAGATGTGCTTTGCAAGAAAGAGAAGGACCCAGGGAAATGAAGCGAATGAAGTGAATGAGTGAACGAAGGTGGCAGCATGTCTGGGCTTTGCCGCCAGCACCGAGCACACTGCGACCCAATCTTCAAGCTCTGGCAAGCTTGTGGCAAAGATTCTGGTGCTGTCTCTTCCCATTAGTTTCTTTGGAAGCAGGACCGACCGGCTGGGAGAAATCAGCTCAGTAGTGCACCAGTAGTTATGTTACACAACAGCTGTGCAAAATTATTAAGCTACCAGGGAGGCAAATGGCTTGGGAGTGAATAAAGTTAGCAACTCTGGAAATCTCAGTAACAGTTCATCATGTTGGTCTTCTGCCTAGATTAAGATCCCAGTTCCTAAATGAGAATCCAAATTACAGTAAACTTTTTACTTTACTCAACTCCCTTTTTTACCCTCTTGTTTTTATTTTGTCAGAGCTCAGAGTACACGGCTTCATCTCATTCCATTTCTTTCCTCTTGGCCTTGAGCCATCCTCTTTGTCCCATCATCCCAGAGTCGTGTTCACTCTCGTGTGGTGGTCTCTCTCTCACACCCCTGCACACACTCACCCATGTGCACTCCCTCACACTTACCCACCACACACCTCACATGCACGCACACAACATTTGAACACACTCTCACACATGCACATGCTCACTAATGTGCATTCCTTCATACTCATGCACCACACACACTCCTCACACTCGCACATGCAAACACACTAATTTGTGAACACATACAAGCACACATAGTCACCCATATGCATTCCCTCACACTCACTCACCACACACTCCTCACACACACTCACATGTGAACACACACTCTGTCACACATTCATGCATGCACACATGTACACACTCTTGCACACATTCATGAGGCTCCATGTCTGGGCTGTGGTCATAAGGCCAGTCTCTGAATTTCTTCCACTCTTTGAGGTAGCTGGAACTGCATGTGTCTACTCCTAAAAGCTGAAAACTTACTGTGTTCATATGTGTAACTGGTTTATTAAATGGTATAAATGTGGTGAGGAACACACATGAAGTGGTTTTATTATTTTTCCAAACACAACCTTTCACCATGCTTTGTCAAACCTCCATTTCCTTCCCTTAATGATAGATCCCACAGCTTCTCAGTTATTGTCAGGCATCCAAAAAACCACAGTCTGGTCTAGATGAAAACATAATATATTATCAGCCTTAGGGCTCATTCACTCCCTTCCCTGAGAGCTGTCCAGGCACCCAGGACCTTGTAGAGAGGAGGAGCGTGCTTGGCATTTTTGTTGCTTTCACCTCTGCTTCTAGCCTCTGTTGGGATGAAGGAGGAGGTATAATTAGAGAAAAGGGGCAAAAGCTTTTATGTAGCTGTTGCCACTGGAGTTTTCTCCTGGCTATTGATGGTCCCTGTATGGAGACTTCAAAGGGCCAGCTCTGGAATGGGGGCAGGTGGGTGCTCTGGCAGGGGGGTGATGTGCTGCCTCCCCCCACAAAGGCTCCTGATGTAGAAATCCAATTGGCTTGATGTTTTTTTCTTTTTAATGTTTATTTATTTTTGAGAGAGAGAAAGAGAGAGAGCAAGTGGGGGAGGGGCAGAGAGAGAAGAAGACACAGAATCTGAAGCAGGCTCCAGGCTCTGAACTGTCAGAACCAGGCCCAACATGGGGCTTGAACCCACAAACAGTGAAATCACGACCTGAGACGAAGTCAGACACTTAACCAGCTAAGCCACACAGGCGCCCCTGTTTTCTGACTGTGCCCTCAGCTCCTATGCCCTCCAGCACACCTACAGCAAACTGCTTCCTGAATGCCACAGTGGGAAACCCACTCAAAACTGACCACATTCTGCAGTGTTCATGAGCAGCTCACACATCCTGGTGAGGCAAATGATGGGGTGCAACTTTGCTGGTCTGGCCATCCTGCGGTGTCTCTTGGATAGGACTTAAGGGTAGACCAGCATGTCAACTGAAGAATGTTCACCAGTAACTTCTCTTGCATTTGCTCTTATTCTTCACAAGTGAGACTTTGGAGCTCTTGGCTTTTTTTGGAGGGAGTATCTGTCTTGGGCAGTAAGACAGCCCCAAGTTCCCAGCCCTGGTGTATACCTTCTGCATTATCCCAAGATTGTGAACATGATGGGTTTTACTTCCATGGTTAGGTCAGGTCATATGGCACTGTTGACTTTAAGAAAGGGAAACTATTGGGGGTTCCCCTGACCTAATAAGGGGAGTGTTTAAGAGGGATCAGGCTCTTCCTGGAAAGAAACTTGAAGTGGGAGAAGGATTGGATATGGGAGCTCTGGTTCTGCCTTTGAAAGTAGAGAGGAACACATGGTGAGGAGTGTGGATGGCCTATAAGAGCAACCCCCAGCTGAGAGCAAAGAAACAGGGACCTCAGTCCTACAGCTACAAGGAACCAAATTCCGCCACAACCAGGCAAGGTTGGAGTTGAACACAGAGCATCAGGTGAGATTATAGCTTGCCAACACCTTGATTTCAGCCTGTGAGCCCTTGAACAGAGAACCCGGGTACAATATGCGTGGGCTTCTGACCTACAGAACTGTGGGCTAATGAGCTCCTGCTGTTTTAAGCCATTAAATTTTTGGTGATTTGTGACAAAGCAATAGAAAACTGTTCCTTCTCCTGCTAACAGGGAAGAGGGAGAAGACTCTAGTGGTCTCCAACTAAGTCAACAATTCCCAATTCCAACTAGTGGGTTTTGTTTGTTTGTTCATTTGTTTTGCACATGCAGATTGGAGGTAGATGGTGGGTTGATGGTAGCAGGGTCAAAAAGCCCTTGAGAAACGTCTGTCTGCCACTGGAGTCAGCTCTGTTTAGAATGTAGGGGCGGTTAGCACTATTATTTCCAACTTTGAATTTTAGCTGCAATTCTCAGGCAAAAGAAAAAGACTTGCTCAATATCCCGCCACCCAAGGATGGGGCTCCGGTCCAGGTATCTTCATCCCTTTGTAACTATTATGTTGACTAAGTGTGACTCCAGGGTGTAATTGTTAAGCGATTTTACTTTCGCTCCCACCACTCCTTTGTTCCGGGGAACTAATTAGTCTCTTGCTCCTGGATGACCATGACTTTTATGGTCACCTTCAGGTAATAAAAGGTCTTCTAATCAGTAGTTAATGTGTCCAATTCAGGGTAATAGCCCAAGCATTCAACTTGGCTCAAGGTTACAGCAGCACCTCTTTCCCAGCTGCTGTGCTGGTTATTTGTAGCATGCAGGGGAGTGGCTGACTTAGTTTTTCTCCAGCTTGTGCTTTAATCCACCAGTTCCCCTTCCCCACACTCTGGTTTCTCACCTCTGTGAAGTTGAAGGAGAGAAGAGAGGAAAAGAGGAACATTCCAGGCTTGTCTTTACTGTAGATAGAAGATCCCCAATAGAGGAAACACAGAGAGAACCCATGAGAGAATCAATTGTAAACTCTGCCAGGCCAGAGAGTAAGAGGCCAGCCCAAGACAGACTGGGAACTTTCCCTTCCCTTCCTTCCTTGTTTTTTATTTATTTCACCCTGGCTTCCCCTACTTCTCCAGCTTCAACGTGCCCTTGTCCATCATGTTGCATAATTTCCTTCTCCTCTTCCCCTTTTCCGCCCTCAGGTATGGATGTTTCTCAGTCTTCTGCCTTTGACTTGCTTCTCTTGTTTCTACTCTGGCCGTTGATTTTCATGCACTCCCAGGGCTTCAACATTTATTTCCTTCTGGATGACTTCCAAAGCTGCATTGCCAGCTCTCTCCACCCTCTGAGCTCTACTTCTGTGTTTCTGAGTACCTGTTGGGAATCTTGACCTGAAGGTCCACAGTCTTGTACAGTTCCCTGTGTCTCAAGATCAGGTCATCTCTCTCCCTCCCCTATTCCTCCTCTCTCTGACTTCCTTGTTTTTATTAACTGCACCACTGTTCTCCACCCAGGCTGCCTATCATCTTTTGCTGCCCCTTCTTCCTTACTCTCTGCATCAAATTCACTGACAAGCCTTTACACTCTGCCTTCACAATAGCTGTGGGTGGGTCTCCTTCCTCAAAGCTGCTTCTCCTCTACACCTGCTGCTCAGAGGTAATAACTGCTAATATTTTGGTACATTTTTCCAGCTTTTTTTCCTATCACTATAAGAAGCAAATGAGTAAAGATTATGCACATATTTTTATAAATTAGGATCATACTGTTCACATTGTTCTCTAAACTCATTTTTTTCACTTAACAATGCATTGTGAAAATCTTTCTAAATCATTTTATATCCATCCACAATATTCTTCAAACGCTATAGTAGTTGAGGATTTGAGGGTTTGTCTTCTATTTTTCAGACAGAGTCCCTATGGCCTTTTTCTCCTCTTCAGTTAATGGTGACCTAAATTCCCATGGAAGAAAGAGGAAAATAAAATTATGCTTCACATGTGGCATATGCTGTTCCTGGCATACCAAATTCATCAGGAGCAGGGTACAGTGTGAGGTGGGCCTGGATGTTGTCTGAGTGTAGAATGAGTGTCTAACGAGTATTTGTTAATAGGGGAAAGGTGGTATGGGAGGCAAGATTAGTTGCAGAGCCTGGCTGATTGACAGATCTATCCCCAGGCCTGACCTGATCAGGGGACCACTCCACAAAGGGCTCATGGAACTCCCACGGAGACACCCTGCCAGACTTATCTTCCTCTATGCACTGTGGAGAGGTACTAGGTGATTGTTGACAAACAATTCCAGTCTGGGGGGTGGGGCTCCAGGAAGGGAGATTTTCAGTGATAAAAAGGGATAGTCCCAACAAACCAGGACAGATGGTCGCCCTACTCAGTGGGTCCCACCGTGGGTTCAGATTCTTCTCGAAGGATGCAGATTGATTCCAGAAGCTTTGCAGCCACCACCTCACCTCTGCAGAAAACTTCAGTGTGGTTTCTGAGGGGAGGGGCTGTATCTTCTAGCCAGAATCCTTTTATGAGCAAGAGAAATAAATGCCAATTATGTTTTACACCTCTGTTATTTTGTTTTTTTTCAATATATGAAATTTATTGTCAAATTGGTTTCCATACAACACCCAGTGCTCATCCCAAAAGGTGCCCTCCTCAATACCCATCACCCACCCTTCCCTCCTTCCCACCCCCCATCAACCCTCAGTTTGTTCTCAGTTTTTAAGAGTCTCTTATGCTTTGGCTCTCTCCTCTCTCCACTCTAACTTCTCTCTTTTTTTTTTCCTTCCCCTCCCCCATGGGTTTCTGTTAAGTTTCTCAGTATCCACATAAGAGTGAAAACATATGGTATCTGTCTTTCTCTGTATGGCTTATTCCACTTAGCATCACGCTCTCCAGTTCCATCCACATTGCTACAAAGGGCCATATTTCATTCTTTCTCATTGCCACATAGTACTCCATTGTGTATATAAACCACAATTTCTTTATCCATTCATCAGTTGATGGACATTTAGGCTCTTTCCATAATTTGGCTATTGTTGAGAGTGCTGCTATAAACATTGGGGTACAAGTGCCCCTATGCATCAGTACTCCTGTATCCCTTGGGTAAATTCCTAGCAGTGCTATTGCTGGGCCATAGGGTAGGTCTATTTTTAATTTTTTGAGGAACCTCCACACTGTTTTCCAGAGTGGCTGTACCAATTTGCATTCCCACCAACAGTGCAAGAGGGTTCCCGTTTCTCCACATCCTCTCCAGCATCTATAGTCTCCTGATTTGTTCATTTTGGCCACTCTGACTGGCGTGAGGTGACATCTGAGTGTGGTTTTGATTTGTATTTCCCTGATGAGGAGCGACATTGAGCATCTTTTCATGTGCCTGTTGGCCACCCGGATGTCTTCTTTAGAGAAGTGTCTATTCATGTTTTCTGCCCATTTCTTCACTGAGTTATTTGTTTTTTGGGTGTGGGGTTTGGTGAGCTCTTTATAGATTTTGGATACTAGCCCTTTGTCCGATATGTCATTTGCAAATATCTTTTCCCATTCCCTTGGTTGCCTTTTAGTTTTGTTGGGTGTTTCCTTTGCTGTGCAGAAGCTTTTTATCTTCATAATGTCCCAGTAGTTCATTTTTGCTTTTAATTCCCTTGCCTTTGGGGATGTGTCAAGTAAGAAATTGCTGCAGCTGAGGTCAGAGAGGTCTTTTCCTGCTTTCTCCTCTAGGGTTTTGATGGTTTCCTGTCTCACATTCACGTCCTTTATCCATTTTGAGTTTATTTTTGTGAATGGTGTGAGAAAGTGGTCTAGTTTCAATCTTCTGCATGTTACTGTCCAGTTCTCCCAGCACCATTTGTTAAAGAGACTGCCTTTTTTCCATTGGATGTTCTTTCATCCAATGTTTTGTCAAAGATTAGTTGGCCATACGTTTGTGGGTCTAGTTCTTGGGTTTCTATTCTATTCCATTGGTCAATGTGTCTGTTTTTGTGCCTATACCATGCTGTCTTGATGATTATAGCTTTGTAGTAGAGGCTAAAGTCTGGGATTGTGATGCCTCCCGCTTTGGTCTTCTTCTTCAAAATTACTTTGGCTATTCGGGGCCTTTTGTGGTTCCATATGAATTTTAGGATTGCTTGTTCTAGCTTCGAGAAGAATGCTGGTGCAATTTTGATTGGGATTGCATTGAATGTGTAGATAGCTTTGGGTAGTATTGACATTTTGACAATGTTTATTCTTCTAATCCATGAGCAGGGAATGTCTTTCCATTTCTTTATATCTTCTTCAATTACCTTCATAAGCTTTCTATAGTTTTCAGCATACAGATCTTTTACATCTTTGGTTAGATTTATTCCTAGGTATTTTATGCTTCTTGGTGCAATTGTGAATGGGATCAGTTTCTTTATTTGTCTTTCTGTCGCTTCATTATTAGTGTATAAGAATGCAACTGATTTCTGTACATTGATTTTGTATCCTGCAACTTTGGTAAATTCATGTATCAGTTCTAGCAGACTTTTACACCTCTGTTATTTTGGATACTCTGTTACCAGTAGCCAAACCTAATTCCTACTGATACAACTGTATAAAAGTAATACTAATTAAATTCATTTGCATAAACCCACCAATTTTATTCTTAATTACTGTGACATGCAATAATAATGAAGTATGTACCCCAGAGTACTATTGTAAGTTTTATTTGATTATAGCAGTAAACTTAATTTATAGGTATACTTGGCTTTCTTCAATAGTTTGTTGATTAGAGTATAGTCATCCATTGACAACTTAGAACCTAACACAGGAGGACACATATTCCTTTTAGCGTGTGAATGGAGAAGCAGAGCACCAGGCCCCAATATTAAATTGGAATAAACAGTGGAATCTCTTTTGAAAAAAGTCTGGGAGACAGCGTTAACATACACCTCATGGTCAAAGTGCATTTTACCCAGGCTTCACAGCATGCAGTTGTTTTTAGAGACATGGTGTGACCTTTAGCATATTTGTATCTGTGAAATAATAAGCCATTCTTTACATCAAGATTTTGTTGCATTACAGATGCTTGGAGAGGGTTTTCACAATTATTATTCTAGTGCTGGTCTGCTTCTCTTCATCTCTTAAATAATCTGCTTTAGGCATTCAAAGTGTCTCCTCATCCCAGGACATGACTATAGCTAATTTGCTGAGAGCCTCTAAACATACCCCAAGCCTGCTTAGGACATCTGCCGGGAAGTTAAATCATTTTAAGTGGAGGAATTAGGCTAATGTCTCCCGCTAAGAGAAAACCCTGAATCTTGGTATTCTGCACAGGGCTTATAATGGTGGAAACAAATTATGCTGCAGAGATACAAAAGAAAAATAAATCCATCTTATTTTACTAGGAGCTTGACACTTTTATTTAGAAAATTTATACTTCTGAACACTTCCTTCATACATTACAGATGCATTTCAAATGTGACTCTCTTAGGTTAATAGTCTATGCCTTAAAAACAGATTAGGCTGAAAGTGGGGATTGGGGCCACTTTGAAGTAAGAAAGAAAGGAGAGGATTTATCTAATGATCAGCTGAATGAAGTGTGTAACAAATCCTTTTCTTGCAAAATCAGGGAAATTCTGAGATGCCTGAAAGATTTGGAATAGAGAAATATTTGCTTGCAAATTGCTTTGGCATCACCACTAATATATCCAAGACATTAACATGGAAACCTAGGTGGGAATTCTGTATAATGGGCCATCATTCACAATCTATCAGTTATGGATGTACACATAGTGTGTGTTTCTACGATGCTGTATTTGTAGGTTCAATATTGAATGCTGTTTGCTGTCCACATAGGATAACCTGTGAGTAGAGGTTATTTGCTGTAGGCAACTTCGGGGAATTCTAGCAAAGGGAACAAAAGGCAGCGATGAGGCAGATTCTGACTGGTCTTCAAATAAATGCTACAGTGGGGCTATGATGCTGAGAGAGGTTTGGTTTTGAACTAAATAGGCAGTTACCCTTCCTCATTCACTCCTGGGCCGGAGTGAAAGCCGTTATCTTCACTATGATTCACCTGTATTGACCAACTCCATGCAATCTTTTTTCCTGGGAAATAGCTGGGGAATCATAGGGCACCATCCACCTCTGGCTGTAGACACTGTACCTTGCTCTGTGGAGTTAAAACACAAATAAACAAAAATTAAACCTGTCCTCACTGATTGTATTGTTCTTTTCTTTACTATTAGCACTTTTTTTGAATCTCAGTCTCCTGACATGGAACTTTCTTTCTAGAAAGACATCTGGTAATTGACTTTCTCACATTGCCAAACCACTGTGAGAAGGGGTAGGTGAAGGCTCAACCAGTTTGCTCCTGGATTTTCCAGGCTGTAAGATCTGATTAGCCTCCTAACCATATGCATGGCCAGGAGGCCAAGCCCACAGGTGAGACACCAGTCCTGCTGTGTCAGACTCTGGGATCGCTTAGGGTAACTGGTAGCTCATCTATAAAACGGTGATTTAGAAAGACCGTGAACTGCCAGCTGAATCCTTTGTCATTGTGAATAAGCATCATGTTCTCCCTCCATGCCAGGTAGCATTATTATTTTTCTTAACATCTAGCTGGGGAAGGATGGTGTCAGGGAAGTTTCAATCTTGCTCTCACAGAGGGCACCCCAGTGTGACAATGAGCTCATTCTTCCAAGGAGGGCCTATCTTAACATTTGTTTCCTGGTCGTGATTCATGGTCCTGAATATCTGTGACCCTGTGATACTCATTCTGGCTGGATTTCTCTGCTTGGCTAATTTAAAATGCAGAATTTCATCTTGCGAGAAAGTTCAACATTTATTGTCCTTTACTCACCCTCCCAAGGGTGACTGCCAGTGTGTGTGTGTGGGGGGGTTGGGTGGGCAGGCAAGCAGACTTCAGTGACTAGAGCCCATTTGCACAGCTACTGTGAAGAAGAATAGTAAAATGTGTTTATCCAAAGAAGAGCATAAAATGTGCAACACCCCCAGCCCCCACTGTCTCTCACAAGAGATCTGTCAGAAAAAGTAAACTTCATATTACCCTTAGAAGGATCTTAAATTGTTTTGATTTGTTTGTGGTTTCTCATTTCCTGAGACTTTGGGAAAGTTTGACCCTGTTTTTTTTTTCTTTCCTTTTTAATATATTTTATTGGAAGGGGAGAAGGTGATGCTCTTGTCACTAAGCAACATGAATACAGAAGAGAGCCTATGGTTGTTTGTTGTATAAACTGTGTAATAATGAAGATAAAGAACTGAAATCCTGACCTTTTTCTGTTCCTTCATAAACCAGCCTGAAATGTCAGTGCAGTGTCTGAACACGTTAATATAATGGGAGAGACACCATTCACACCCTGAACCTTGACCTTCACAAGCACAGGGCAGAATGCTAGCATGCTAGTTGTTTTATGAGAATGGCCAACCTAATTTTTATCAGTAGGCTGGAGTCACAATATACACATAATCTGTACTTCAGATATTTATTCCAGGATTTTGTTTTCTGGCTCAATTTCAAAAGAATCCTTGACCAACTATTCTGTGCCTGTAATTGAAAATTTTGTGTAGAGTTGTCTCTCAGCACTTAAAGACTGAGAGGTATGAGGGCCTGTTTTCTTATCTAATAGTTGAAGAAAGGGAGAGGTTAATTGGTTTGCCCAATGTCACCACACTGAACAAGCTCCAGAATTCTGTCACTAGAATTCATTAGTATTGTATACAGAACTTGGAGAGCCTAAATAACAGATTTCCCACAGTGAAGTTTCTTCTCTGACATGGGTAGTAAATGTGAACATAAAAAGATGGAGGGAAGGCCTTAATCTGATATTCATTCCATAAATATTTATTCAGTGGTCATCATATACTATCTGGTAACTAGTAGCAATAGGATCTTTAAAGATTTTAGCATGGCTTTTGGGGAGAGGACTTCTCTCTGCCTCAACACATAGTAATTTTCATTCACTCATTCATTAAGTCAGTCATGTTCATCCAACATTTACTGGCACATTCCATAGGCTAGGTACTGAGTTGACACCTGAGAATACAAAGGTTCTGAATAGGTTAGTCTCTATGTCAGGGGGTTCAAAACCAAGTGAGGGAGGGACCCATCATTTCAATTTGATATGCAACATTAAAACAAAGTGCAAGATGTTCTAGAAGCATAAAAAATGTGTTTCTAATGCTGTGCCAGAATGGGATGGTGGTTTGGGAATGCCTTCCAGGGAATGCCTGAAAGAGATGATCTGACTTGGGTCTTAAGAGAAGGAGTTATCTGTGGGGATACTGAAGGAATAGGATATGAAAAGACCTTCCAGGCTGAGAGCTTAGCATCCACAAGGCTGCCAAGTCAGAAAAGGTGTACTCGTGTGAATATGCACTTGATGTTGGTGTGATAGATTGACTAAGTTGGTGTGGACCTCATGCAGAGATTCTGGTTGAAGAAAGTTCCATCTCTACATTGCAGTGATTGCCAAGGGCGGAAAGGGATAGTGGGGAATTGAACACTGGCTCTTAAATCCTCCACTTGAGAGTGCCAGAGTGCCAATGTTCTTGCTCACATCTCAAGTCACATGGCCATGCCTAACTTTCAAGGGGGCAGGGAAGCACAATCCTCCAAATAATTTGTGTGGAAGGAGGAGAAATAGAATGGTTGTGTTTACCACGGCAACTCAACTAGTTAGATAATATAAGAACAACTCAAAATTTAAAGCTATTATATTTGATGGGTGTTACCTATTTTTTATCTGGTCCATAATAACTCCCACACAAAAAGTAATTTCAATTTGCTCCTTGGGTCATATTTACAAGTAATTTATTTTGGAAGTCAGGCAAAGTGGCAGCCCTATTCAGAATGAAACATTCTTTTGATGTGACTAGTTTGCCTGAGGTGATCATGTGGTTTACCCATTTTGTAAATTGTGTGTGTTTATACAATTTTATTAGTACCTTGGAACCATGCTCTCCCACTTTTTGTGCATTTACAAAAAGCTGTCAATGAATCTCCCGACTTACCTGTAATGGAAGATGGGTATACAGATAACTACATATTTGCTAGGGAGTGGTTATACTGTCCAATATTTATGAGAAACTCAGTGGATCAAAGTATGCTAAGCCCATTACTTCCCTCAGAAATTAAAACAATTTTTACTCCCTGGATCAAGTGGTATAGTTGGAAACTGAAGGCTTATATTACACTCTAATGTCCCCCTAAAGAATTGCTTCTTCCAAAGAACATTTTGGTGTAATACCATACCCACTAGAAGTAGGTTATTATAAAATGTAGCCTTGTGTAACTTACTATGACTTTGCTGTAAGAATGGTGTCCTACTTAGAAGGGCCCCTCCCACTTCCTGAGGAGAAAGTTGTACTTCCTCTAAGCAGTGCTTTGTTTTTAATGTCATGGACACTGTGAATCACCCTTTTGTCATTAACTGTTGGAGAACATAAAGAACTCCCTTGCAGCCCAACAATTGTAAGTGAGGAATTCATCTTGGAATGTACACTGTCACCTCCCCTGGTTCCACCTATATTACTCTTTTTGTTTCCTTCTGTTACCCTGTATTTTATATTTTTTTCTTTAAATCTTTTCTGGAAAGATGTGGAGCATAAACATGTAATAGAAGGGCAAAATATTCATATTTCTTATAATTGATCTCATTCTTGCTGATGGTGAAAATATAAGCAACTCAATTAAAAATAACAGTCTCTTTTAGTTAAAAATAACATTTCTCCGGTAAATATTTTTTATTTTAAAGTACAGATTTACTCTGAGGAGTATTTTTCCCATCTTAAGTGATTTCTCTCAACCTCCCGTCTTTTCTCAGAGGGCACCTGGGTACAGGGAGAGGTTGTAGGAGTGGCTGGGAGTAGGTGTTTACTTTTATTTTTCTGTGCATGTGTATTTGTGTGGGGGGGGATAAGTCATATGTAGACAATAAATTAAGATAGGGGCATATTGAGTTGGAACTGTCTGTGAATAATCCAGGAGGCAGATGGCTGTCTGAGATTATTGTTCAACAAATTCTAATGAGGCCTTATTATCTTGATTTATGAGCTAATATAATTTTGATTATCTTGGGAGTTTACCAATGGAAGCAAGAGGCAGCCATCTTTGTAGTACTAGAATTTATCTTGAAGAGTACTAGGGTTTCTCCAGCTTCCAAATAGACCTCTTTTTCTCTACCTTTGTAGCTCCCATTTTCAGGTCACTGATCCATATCTCAAAGCTTTAGAATAAACTTGTCTATGAAAGTTGTTTTAAAAAATAAAAGTACTTTAAGTTAACACACATTAACAAATCAGCACAGTAAGATATTACTTTCTGGAGAAAACTGACCGAAGTGGACGGCATCTAGTATAACTAGGGTGGTGGTGGAGACCTGAGTGTCAGGGTGAGTCTGGACACAGGCTTTGATGGTAAGGGGCTCCTTCACAGCCAGAGGTCAGAATTAGTTGAAAAGGGACAATTTGAAAAAAGGAGGAAGGATGTGGAAGGGAAAGGCAAGAATTTCCAACTTTGTTGAGATTCTGAGGATGGTGACAGACCCTGGGGGTTGATTTTTAGGTAAAAATGGAAGGCTTTTTGGAGCAAATGTGTTTCCTCTGTGACAAAGAAAAGAGGGAATTTTATCCCTGAGGGATACGTCACTGTATGAATACCTAACTCTTGGATGCATCCATGTTCCATCATGTTCTTGAAGGAACCAGACCACCTTCACTTTCAACTCCAATCTGAGCAAGGCTCAGGAGTAAAATACATGTGAGGAGCTCCATAGAAGCAGGATTGAATGCCTCTGGTCTTTTTGCAAGTTATTTCCACCCAGTCGTAGCAAATATCATGTCGCAAGCCATCATATGACAAGACATTCTGTAAGGAGTTTGCTCATTATTTACTGAGCATGTCAAAGTGTTGGCTGCCTCCAGGGCTCTTGGGGAAGCACACACTTGCCATAGTATTTTCATGAGAAATATAAGCAAGAGATAAAATTGCTACTTATTTTTAAGACTGTCACTGAGAACACATATTCTGTCTGTTCCTTCTCTTGCTGAGTCTTCTGGGTACAGAGAAAATACCATTAAGAAATAAATGTAACATAAGCATCCTAGCCTGGGTGCCTACTATGCACTGTGCACCCACCTAAAGTATGCATATGGTCTCTTCTCCTTTGTGTTTTTCAACGAATTACTTCAACCTTCGCATACTATATCAGTAGGATGCACAGTTGATACACGGTTTTTTTTTTTTTAAATATATGAAATTTATTGTCAAATTGGTTCCCATACAACATCCAGTGCTCATCCCAAAAGATGCCCTCTTCCATACCCATCACCCACCCTCCCGTCCCTCCCACCCCCCATCAGCCCTCAGTTTGTTCTCAGTTTTTAAGAGTCTCTTATGCTTTGGCTCTTTCTCCCACTCTAACCTCTTTTGTTTCTTTTTTTTTCCTTCCCCTCCCCCATGGGTTTCTGTTAAGTTTCTCAGGATCCACATAAGAGTGAAAACATATGGTATCTGTTTTTCTCTGTATGGCTTATTTCACTTAGCATCACACTCTCCAGTTCCATCCATGTTGCTACAAAAGGCCAGATTTCATTCTTTCTCATTGCCACGTAGTATTCCATTGTGTATATAAACCACAATTTCTTTATCCATTCATCGGTTGATGGACATTTAGGCTGTTTCCATAATTTGGCTATTGTTGAGAGTGCTGCTATAAACATTGGGGTACAAGTGCCCCTATGCATCAGTACTCCTGTGATACACGGTCTTCTTGAGCTGTTTTCCCCTGAGCCTGAATAGAAAAAAATCTCTGGAGTTTTTGACAGGTCGCCTTTGATTCCCACTGCCAGAAAAGAGTTGCTGTCAAGAGCTTATCCTCTGCAGGATAACTGGTGATGTTGGTTTATTTTGCAGTGACATTCTGGTGGCACAGATCCCTAAACAGTTTTCCCTGGACCTTCCAGATCCATGATCCTAGTATCATACTTCAGCTCTTCATGTTATAATTTTTCCTGTTGGGCTCATTGAGTAACCAGCTTCCAGAGTGCCAGCTGTCTTAGGTGCACATGTCAGGCACCTAATGGACAACTGAGTGAATTGAACATCTGCCCTTTTGCCCATGTGGACTCATAGTCCTCTTCACCTCTCTCAGAACCTTCCCTAAACAAGCAGTTCAAGGTCCTGGGGATGCAAGAATGCCTGAGGTAGACATAATTTTTTCTTGGTGAAATCTAGTGGGTAGGAAGGATCCTAGGGCAGAGTAACCTGAGAAATGCCAATGTGGAAGAGATGGGCAAGGGAAGATGAACCTTCAAATATGACTGAAATGGTATGTAAGAGAAAATTCAAGTAGTACAGGAGGTAGAAAAACAAAAGAATACTGTTTGTTTAAAGGGAATATTATGCTTTGAAAAGGAGGGATGGTCAACATTGATAAACACTGCAGAAGGGTTAAGATAAGGACACATATCTGTTGCATTTAGCAAGAAGGAGATCATTGATGGAAACCCCAGTAAGAAGAGTTCTCAGGGAGTAATGAGAGTGGCCAAGGGAGTATGCTGGAAGTAAGGAAGCAGACACACACAAGTATTGATGATTCCTCAGGTTTTCTGTGGAAGTGGGGATAGAACTAGAATGAATGGTAAAAAGAGATTTTGTTTGTTGTTTGCTCCTTAAGATGGGAATGCCTGCAGGGTTTCCAATGCTGACTGAAGAGAGTCAGCAAGTGTGAGGTACAGATGCAGGACAGGGAATAATCAATCCAGAGGGTCTTGACCCCAGAGAAGGCAGCTGCAGCTGGGGATGTGTGGGCAAGTTGAAGATTCATTTATGAGGAGGAAGCAAAGTCTTTCTTTGTAGTAGGAAGCAAGAAGAAGAAAGTGGATGCTGATCAGGTGAGTTGGTACATTTGGTGTGTGGGGACTGATGCTGTTTTAATACTTTAGCAAACAGGAGACAAAGTTATGTGCTGAGAAGCAGGGCCAGAGGTAGGTGGCTAATGGATGGGGCTACATGTGACACACACACACGGCTATTTCAGACCCAGTGCTGAGGCCTTTTGGGGATCTTTCTCCACTGAATCCAGGTCTTGTGAGGTGGGGCTTATTTGCAAATGTATGAGATGAATTCCTAATCTCATGTTTGTCCTCTGACTCTCCCATGTCACATATACACTTGATGAATACTTTGGACTTTTTACTTAGTAAATTCAGCTCAAAAATGTATTTAAAAATGTTTATTTAATTATTTTGAGAGAGAGAGAGAGAGCATGCATGAGTTGGGGAGGGAAAGAGAGAGAGAATATCAAGCAGGCTCCTCATTGCCAGTACAGAGCCCAATGTGGAGCTCCATCTCACAAACTGTGAGACCATGACCTGAGTCAAAATCAAGAGTCATTCGCTTAACTGACTGAGCCATCCACGCACCCCAGCTCAAAAACTGTTTATAGGACATCTCCTATGAGCAAGGATTTGGGGATACAAAAAGGAGTTATTGGTGTTTTCTACCTCCGAGTGTCTTGTCCTCGAGTGACATAAAATGCATTTCAAAGGGCAGGTGAGTTTCTAAAATTAACTTTTAAATTATCTGCTCTCTTTGAATATGTAGTGTATGACTCCTTTCAACAAATATAAATGATAAGTAATAGCTTCTTTGGGAACTCTGTGCTCTATTAAGATGAGCAAATTAGGACAAAATTAATTCAGTGAATTTATATAATAATTAATAATGAAAATTCCCTGCTTTATGGAGTGCTTTACCTTTCAAAATGTTTTATATTTACTGTTACTCTTTAGAGCATATAGGACATTTTCATATACATTATTTTAATATTTTATTTTAAGTCTATTTATTTATTTTTGAGAGAAAGAGAGAGAGAGAAAGAGACAGAGTGGGCAGGGGAGGGGCAGAGAGAGAGGGAGAGAGGGGATCCCAAGCAGGCTCCACACTGTCAGCACAGAGGCTGACGCAGGCCATGAACTCATAAACTGTGAGATCATGACCTGAGCCAAAATCAAGAATCAATGCCTAACCAACTGAGCTACCCAGGAGTTTCCATATTTTAATTTATACACCATTTAATAAGTACAATATTCATTCTTAAAATGAATTCACTTCCCGTTGGAAGAAAAGGAAAGGGTTAAAAAGCTAACACTTATTTTATGCCCCAAATGTTGCAGGCATCTTACATATATTTTTTAATCTTTATGAACCTCCATGATGCTGATATTATCCCCATTTTACAGACAGATGCGTAGAGGCTCAGATCTTAACTAAGGTCATATAGTTGGGAGATATCTGAAATTTAAACTGAGGTCTGCTGATGCTATAGCCCTTACTATATTTTCTTAGGGAGGTATTAAAATTATCTTCTTTTTTTTACTGTTTGTTTATTTTTTAGAGAGAGAGAGAGACAGAGTGTGAGTGGGGGAGGTGCAGAGGGAGAGGGGACACAGAACCCGAAGCAGGCTCCAAGCTCTGAGCTGTCAACACAGAGCCCGACACAGGGCTCAAATCCACGAACTGTGAGATCATGACTTGAGCTAAAGTCGGACGCTCAACTGACTGAGCCACCCAGGTGCTCCATAAAATTATCTTCTGTGCCTTAGCAGCCATCTTTGAAATGGCTAAGAACACCAAAAGGTTAGAAGTCTCATCCCAGACAGTGGCCAGGCCAGCCTCTGAGTCCTAGTCTGGAGCCCTGCCCTGACCCTTCCTCATTGTGACTCCATGTTGACCATGGCCATCATCCTGTGATGATCTGCTAGAGAGTTCACAGCACTCTCAGGCATGTCTTGTGGGTCTGACCTCAGGGAGCAAGTCTGTGTTGGGGAGAATCTGGCTCACTGGCTTATTATATGCACAGCATCTGGATACTTGCTGCATTTCTGTGCTTGACAGACACTAATACTCATGTTTCCTTCATTTCTTAAAAAACTTACAGGTGAGTCAAAGGGGAACGAAAACAACAAATGAGGGAGTTTTGTTAAGGGCTGGGGAAATATGAACAGGTTGTGGCAAAGTTCAGGAAGAGTCCCAGAAGTGATGAATGATCTGAAGGACAGATTCATGAGGGAAACGTAACAACAGTACTAACAATAAACAGAAACAAGGCAATTCTCAACTACATATTACTTGACCAGTCCAGGGAATTCATATGGTTCTCTCTGAGGCTAAATGCCAACATATTTGAACTATAGTTTAGAAGCCTAAGCTGTAAAACAAATAATTATACAATGGTATTTAGATTGAACATTAAAAGAAGGTCATCTGAAAAACTTGAGGGGTTAGATGGATCTCTTAATGAACTGGTCTTAAAATGCAAAATGGGTTATACCCACTCACATGAAGCTTTTCACTCCACAAGCTATTATTTATTTATTTATTTATTTGAGAGAGAGAGAGGGAGAGAGAGAGAGGAAGAGGGTCAGAAGGAGAGAGAGAGACAGACAGAATCCTAAGCAGGCTCAGCATGGAGCCCAACACGGGGCTCAATCCCATGACCCTGGGATTATTACCTGGGCCGAAATCAAGAGCTAGATGCTCAACTGACTGAGACACCCAGAAGCCCCTCTACAAGTTAATTTTAATTGGAGTTCCCCTACTTTAAAATGGGTAACAATTCTGCCATCAACTGAACTGACATCTGGCCTGCCCTGTGCTGGCTTTGGACAATGCAGTGAAGGTGGTCCAGTTGGCTCTTTGTCCCTCCATGTGAAGATATCGCTTTCCCTCCTGGGTTCCCCTATCCCCTCATGGGGGCCCAGTCTTTCCTCTGTCCCTTTAGGGCCCTCTGACTGGACTGGATCTTAAAGATTCCTAGTACTCTTCTTTCAAACATGACTCTCTTCTGTCCTACTTCCTCTTTTTTTCATAATAAACAACAATCAAATTCCCTACCATTTCAGTAATATATTGATTATCCAAGAATCTTTGCATTTTAAACAAGCTCCTCTACTTCCCCTCTCCCTTGCAAAGGAATTAAAGCCTAAAAAATAGTTTAAAAGGGAAGACTATGTTGATTCCTCTCTCACTGATCTCTTAAAGACAAATCCTAGCCTTCCCCAAGATTGCAAACTTGCAATATATTCTAAGGACCTTAAGAGTGGCTCTTTGTTAATAGGTAATTTGTTAAGTAGAGCTCATTTTTTAAAATTTTTTAAAATTTTTATCCATTTTTGAGAGACAGAGCGCAAGCCAGGGAGGGGCAGAGAGAGAGGGGCACAGAATCCAAAGCAGGCTCCAGGCTCTGAGCTGTCAGCACAGAGCCCCACCCTGGGCTCAAACTCAAGAACCATGAGACCATGAGATCATGACCCGAGTTGGCGCTTAACCGACTGAGCCACCCAGGTGCCCCAAGCAGAGTTCATTTTTAATGTATTTGCTTCACTTTCCTCCGGGAACTAGAATAAGCTCATCCTAATCATTTCATGAATTTAAAATGAATACTATGCATTTAGGGGGAAAAAAAGCACATAATTTGGTATTTTTATTAGTTTGGATGTTGCCCCATCTCTGAGTTACGATTTGCTTTACGTAGAATAAACATTATGGAAACATGTTGCATTGGGACAAAACACACATTTAAGAGAAGTATCCACAGTATACTTTCAGCGTTTCTGGCTTTACATTAGAGAAAAAGTTCTGCTTGACTTAAGCCAGAGTGGAATTGGTTCCATGATGTTGGGACCTCTTACAATCAATGGAAAGACTCAAGAACTAAATGATGGGACCGAGGGAAGGTGTGTAGCTGGAACCACAGCCAAGGCACAAGCCAGGTAGGCTCTTTCTGGACGTATTGCTGCCCTCCCATGGCCATCCCGCACACTGGCTCCTGGAACCCCAACAGAACCGTGCCTGTGGGCCCTGCGCCTGCCCAGGTTGGTGCTTCTCTGCTCCACTACGATCACTGACTTCAGTTTTAAAATTCAATTGGCTGAGCCCAGGCCACATGCTCATACCTTGTGGCTAGCAGGTGGAGGAAGGGGATTTGCCCTTGCTAGTTTCAGTGGTGGGAGCTGGTCCTGCTTTGCACCAACACCTAACTGGGGAATTCCCCGGAAGCACAAGGGGTCTTCTTAACGCTGGTTATATAAAAATACACAGAAGCCTAAACCTAGCTCAGGCAAAAAATTCAATACCCGTGAAGGTAAAATTCTCAAGCAAGTGCAACCAAAACTTGGCTTGTTTTAATAATTAACCCAGATTTGAATTTTTTTTTTTTACCATATGGAGATGAACCTGAATATCTCTATCTTGTGCACTTTGGGGGCATGCTGGTTTTTTCCCCAAGGGAAGCAGTTCCATTATATACAGGGCACATGTGAAATAGGATACATAATTGCGAAAGAGTAAACAGGCTGTCTTATATTCTTGCATTTGAAATATTTCCTCCAGAAAATTATGCAAAATAACAAATAATGTTAGATAGGGTACAGCAGAGATCTGGATTGAAATGTATATACAGAACAATTCCTTTAGGATAATAAGAATTTGGGGGGCAACTGAGTGACCGTTGGTTAAACCTCGGAGTCTTGATTTCAGCTTAGGTCATGATCTCATAGTTTGTGGAATTGAGCCCCACATCCAGCTCTGTGCTGACAGCATGGAGCCTGCTTAGGACTCTCTCTCTCTCTCTCTCTCTCTCTCTCTCTCGCCCTCTCTCTCTGCCCCTCCCCAACTCACTCTCTCTCTCTCTCAAAATAAATAAACTTAAAAGATTTTTTTATAGAAAAGAATTTGTTTCTGTTACAAAAGAGAGACACTTTGGAGCATCTATACCTGGATATATGATTTTAACAAATCGATGAAGTTCAACAAGGATCTTTATCATGAGGTTTTGCTCTTCAGACTAAATTATATAAATAAATATTACACATACATTTGATACATGGTTCAGTTCATTCTATGGCACAATATATATGTTACACATTAATACGTAATATATAAAACAATCATCTTAATAAATAACATAATTAGTTATATATTATACATAATGTATGATTTATATAATATACATAGCACAGTAGAACATGTAGTTTGTCTTATTTCCCCTTTTGCTCAATTTCTCGCTTTACATTTTATTATTTGCTTGCCCATTTTGAAGCTCATTAAGTGATAGTCTACTAAGTATTATTACTTAAACAGGCGATTAGAGAGAAGATTAAAGTAATATTTTTAATGATTTAATTGGAGTCTTTTTTTTTTTTTTGTAATTGTGTTCTCTGTTTCTGCCAGCGTAATGGGGAAATTGAAAGTTGGCTGGATATCATTTTCAGCTACTATTTATTCTCATTTCTCCATTTTATTTTTATAAGACAATTTCATTGGCTCGTTCAAGATATTAGACACATTTAATTAAACCATCAATGAGTGGTCAGTGTAAGAACAGTAAGTAGGAAGTAGAAGAGGAGAATTGAAAAAATTTTTTTAAAAAAGCAGAAATATAGGGAAATGAGTAGGAAAATGAATGGGTGAATGAAACCGAAAAGCCTAATAAATTAAAGTATGTGATAAGTATGTGTTGGAGACATAAACCTTGCTTCCTATCTTTCCTAATCAATCCAGCTGTGTGCTATGGGAAGCCACTCTTTCAAATTTTTTTTCAATGTTTATTCATTTTTGAGAGACAGAGACAGAGCATGAGTGGGGGAGGGGCAGAGAGAGAGGGAGACACAGAATCTGAAGCAGGCTCCAGTCTCTGAGCTGTCAGCACAGAGCCTGATGCAGGGCTCAAACTCATGAACTGCAAGATCATGACCTGAGCCGAAGTTGGATGCTTAACTGACTGAGCCACCCAGGCACCTCAAGGGAAGCCACTTTTTCGTCTGAGACTATTCCTTTTGATAGTTAAAATGGCTGCACAAACATGCACACAGTATTGCTTTTTTATAAGAATGGCATCGTTCTCTATTCTATTGGTAGAGATGGTTTCTACCCACCTGTATGTGTGTATGTGTGTGTATGTGGGGGGATTCGAAGTTCCATTTTATACCATATATACTTTACAATGAAGCACACATGACATTCCACAGAGTTATGGAAAGCCTAGCTATCCCTAGTAGGGGATATGGCCTCCCAGGGTATGCATGCCTCCACTTATGCATTTGGCTTCCCTTCTTGCATAAATCATAGCAGAAGTCATAATTATGCAACACTCACGATTGAGGGCTATGGAATCTGAGAGACCTGGGGAAAATCAGAGCCCTGCCACCATGTGCTAGATATGTGCTCACGAGCAAATTGTCCCAGCCCTCTAAACCACTGTACACTCATCTGCAGGTGGGGAGTCACAGTACTCACCTCCCAGGGCTGTTGGCAAGAGTGCACAGGTCAAAAGCTCTCAGGATGCTGCCTGGAATGCACTACTTATTATAATCAGAATATGGCTGTTAATTCTTATATGATTTACAGTTTTGTAGAAACTTCACAAATTTTTTCTCATCTGATCCTCACTACCACCTATGTTGTTGACATTTTTAGTATTACTGTTTTATAACATTCTTTTTATAAACATTCTCTAAGCTCACAAGTGTTGAAATTGATCGAGGTTCCACAAGCTAGAAACTGGTGGGACTGGAGTTTTAACTCTGGTATTTGTATTTTAAGACATTTTTCTCGACTGTTGTCAACCAATTATTATTTTGTCTCCTGTTCCATTAGAATACTGCTTTCGTTCAATTCATCCTTTAAATACACATGGACTCAGATATGTTCCTATTTCCTGTACTGTAGTAGGTTAATGTTGTCATTTTTTGTGTGTGCCTCAATTATGATTTTACATTTCTTGTGGGTATACATTGGAAGTTTTGAATTAAAATAGAACTTCAGTCCTTATAGTTTAATAATGGAGAGTCTGAAGACATAGGCATTTCTTTTTTTTAAAAAAAAATGCTAGTGTAATGACAATTGAAGCACAATAAACTGCATATTATAAAAAGTGTAAATGTGATAATTTTAACATATGTATAACTCACGAATTGATCAGCACAGCCAAGATAAGGAACGATTTGTTCCAAAAGTTTCCTGGTGCCTCTCACAACCTTTTCCTTTTGCATCCTCTCACCCCTTCCCCACCTTCAAGCAACCACCGATCTGATTTATATCACTACAGGTAGTAGTTTCTAGAATTTTATATAAGTGAATCATACAATATTTGCCTTATAATTGGGATATGTGTCAATAATCTGTTCCTCCTTATTGTGGTATAGTTTACCACTGTATGAATATACTACAGTTGTTTATTCATTGAGCTATTGATGGACATTTGACATGTTTCTGGTTTGGGCTATCACAAAGAAAGCTACTATGAACATGGTCTACAAGTCTTTGTGTGTTTATATGATTACAGTTCTCAACCCGGGAGTCAAATGGCTAGGTTATATGGTCGGGTAGGTACATGTTTAATTATGTAAGAAACTGCTGAACTGTTTTACAAAGGGGTTTAACCATTTTACATTCCTACCAGAAGTATATGACAGTCTCAGTTTCTCCACATTTTTGCCAACCCTTTGTAGATTGGTCTTTGTAATTTTAGCCATTCAAGCGGGTAGCAGTGGTATCTTCTTGTGGTTTAAATTTGCATTTCCCTGATGACTCATGAGTATTTTCATGCACCTAAATGCCATCCATATATCTTTGTTTTGTTTGTTCAAATTGACTTATTATTGAATAAAGGAGCTTTTTTTTTAATATTCCAGATATAAGTCTTTTATGGGATGTGTTTTGCACATCCCATATGTGCAAATCATACATGATGATTTCTTCCCAGTCTATGGCATGATCTATATTTTAATGATGGTCAGGCATAGGAATTGTCACCCTGAGTTTTTTCAATCTCAGGACACCCCTTCTTTGTCTTGGATCTCATTGCCAACTGCTTGTCTAGACGTTTTTCATTGTTCATTGCCTTTTAGTACATCAGCCTTGCTTCTAGACTGGACTTTCAGTCCTTGTGGTGGTCATTCTTCTGATTCTGTGTTTTGTCTCCTTACTGTCCAAGTGTAAGATGTGTTTTTAGCTCACAGGATCATAGACTTTAGTAGAGCAATTGCATTCATTAGAACCCTCAGCACATTCAAATAAAATGTAGCTTCTTAAGGACAAAACCAAATATTGACTAGTTTATAATACTGATGAAGAATCTAGTCGTTCATACTTATTGATCAAACAGCCACTGTGTATAAGGGCCTTCTTTATGACTCTAATGGTCAAGAAAGATTCTAAACAGGTGACTACAGATTTCTGGAAGACTGACATTGTCTGCTAATTCCATGACATTGACACAGGCTGGGTGATGGTGGTTATAAAAAATGTAAGTGCTGCTATTACATATGGAGGCTCTACAGTTTAGTTCAGGACACTTTCCAAGACTTTCCAAAATGGATGACATCACCATTCAACACAAACTGTTTACCACTAATTTAGGGCTTGCTGCTCCTCTACTAAGAATACATATGAATTTATTCTATGACTTATACACCTTTCAATGCTCTATTTTCCTTCTGAGTTCAACACAATCATTAAGGGGAAATTGTTTATAATGGATAAAGAATATCATCCTGCTGATTATTTTGTGTCAAAGTTTTAGGCATCCTGATTATAGACTATGGAATCTCAATGCTGGGAATGTATCTCAGCCCTGGGTGAGCGTAACTGCAGATTTAGTTAGTACTTAGGCCCACCCATTCCCCACATTCAGGGATTTCTCAGAATTTACTTCATAGTCTTGTCTCTCCCACCCTCACCATTCTGAATGTTAATTCTAGGATATTAATTCTAAATGCAGCAGTTGCCTAGTCAGGATATATCCTTGGCCCATTTTCTCAGGGGTGGCAAAATTTGAAAAGAAAAACTGAGAAGGATCAACCTCCTCTTTGTTGTCTCTATAGCCTGTCTTGGCAGTCACTACTCCTGGAAGGCCCTTGGCTGGTCCTGGCAGGGACAAGTTCCTCCTTGTTTCTCAGAAGGCCTCTAGCTGGGGACAGTCATCTGTGGCCTTTCCTAGAGTCATGGACTGACATACTCACACTTGGTTTTCTTTTTGTACAGAGTTAAATAGTCTATTGTTCCTTGCCATCTGGACCCTGCTCACTAGCAAATTATGGAACAGACAAATTTTCTATTTTTAGTTTCTTATTTAAGGGAAAAAAACCCACATAGGGCACCATTACAATCAAGTGTAGTTTCTTTTTCTCTGTTCTTTCTGCTTTTAACCCTCCTTCATAGATGCCTATTACATGGTAGAATCAAAGTGAACTCTTGGTTCATCCTACAGAAATTAGCTGGTTTCCATTACAACTTAAGCTGGGCATTTTATGTTGAATTTTAGGTTCTAATACAAGTCTTTCTAAGAAATGAGTGACTGAATAGAGAGAAACTTAGAGAAAACGCTAGTGTTTGACTTCCTGAAGGGAGGGAGCTTTGACATGAGAGGGTGTGAATCACAGGCAAGGCTGGTAATAAAATGGGGAGTCTGCAGGAAGGAGTCTTGGAAAGTTTTTGAAGGTAAATTCCAATTAGAAGATGAAAGGAAAGAGAAACCTATTGCTCAAACAAGGCTGTGTGAGGATATTTGCAGCTGGGAACATGATTAGAATGCAGAGCTGATAATAAAACACAAGTGGGGAAGGGAAACTTTAAAGAACTAAATGAATAAAGAAGTAAGGTAAAATATTTTAAATCATGTTTAATGAGCTTGAGATAGAGCAAGCCCAAAAGCAGAACTGAAATGTGCTGAGAAAAAATGAAAAAGAACCTAAATACACCTCTTCCCTATAATGAGGTGGGGGATGGAAAGATGCAAGGGTCTTCTTTAGAAAGGTGGCAGGGAGGGGGAGTGGAGATGGGAGGCAGAAAGGAAGGGGGGGCGGCAGAAGCTCCCTCTCCTGTGTCGCCCCCCTTCCCCTCCCCGATGTAGCTGCTTTTCTGGGTTGATTATACACATCTAAGTGCCTTGAGTCATTTTTACCCGCTGTCCCCCTGCATCCTGACTCATGTCATTGTGCACTGAGCTGTAGCTGGCAGACCAGCGTGCAGATTAACAACCTGACATGCCATTGATTGATCACCTACTCATTTGGTACTTAATCATACACTGCAGCACATGTCACTTCATTTTTAAGGTGAATGTGTTTCATTTCACCAGCCAGATTGTAAGCACTGTGAGGACAAGGACTATAGTCTATTCATCTTTGCTCTTCTCATGGGCCCCTATCAATTGCTATAAACATAGAAAGAAGCCAAGAAATACATGCAGGCTGGAAAACTGTCCCATAGCTTGCAGTTTCTAAAAGGTCTTCAGGAAGAAGGCCATCCAGATGTGGAGGCCATCTCTAGTAATTCTGCAGTCCTCACACTAATCCCAATGTTCTTACATGTCCAGGGACTGAAGAACAGTCCACACATAATCAGCACTTGACTTGTTGCTGTCTTTCCAAGTGATAGAAGGACTGAGAAGTTTACTTCCTTCTAATTGTGTAGTATGGTCAGTTGTGTCTCACTATTGATGGAGTCACATTGCCTAGGGTTGGAAGATGGGATGATCTAGGGCCACTTATGCAACTTCTGTCACCGCACCTAGACTTCTGGACCTTACTGCTTTGGATTCAGTGGGGATTTTTCACTCAGCAATTAAAAAAAATATGTGTATGGGAACAGTCAAACATATATGTGGCTGGACAACACAGAAACATGAGGCTGATTACATTTGTAATGTTCAGATATGTCTTCTTTTGTAATTAGCAGTTCTTCATGATAACTGGGGCTAACTCTCTCATTGATCACCATTTCTCTCCAGGTTTACATCTTGGTCTTAGCTCTGAATATTTTGTTCTTGGATTTTTGCTTTCCTAATTTTTGAGTCTAAGTATTCCCTGATTTGGTATGGGGACCCCTTAAGCTCTTCTTTAGCTCAATGCATCTTCAAAGGTGCACCAGGCATGCTACCATTGCTGCTTTTGTGGCAATTGTTGGTGCAGATGTTATGCTTTCTCTTTATGGTACTCCATTTCCTATCTTAACTCCTACTCTCTCATTCCTTTCAATCCTGGAGCCCAAAGCTCAGACAGGAGTGATCACTGGGACAATGGTAGGGACTGTCACAGAAAGGAAGGAAGGAGGTTTGACTTAATTTGGGCTGAACTTGGAAGGGTGGATAGGATTTAGACAGGTGGGAAAGAAGAGAATACAAAAGCACTTTTTTAAGGTTGAGGGTGGACCAGAGAGACCATGTAATGAAGAGACTGGAAAACAGCCAGTGCTTGTGCTGCGGATGAGCTAAATGCTAGGCTGAGGAGTTTGGCTCTTCTTCCATCACTATGGCTGCCTGATGAAGATGAGCTGGGGACTGCGGTGATGAATGCTTTGTTTAGGAAGAATATGAAAGTACATTGATGTAGAACTTGCTTCTTTAAATCCAGCACCACACTGGTAAAATGTTTACAAATTAACTACTTCCGGGGTGCCTGGGTGTCTCAATAGGTTAAGTGTCCAACTTTGGCTCAGGTCACGTTCTTGCAGTTTCTGAGTTTGAACCCTACTTCAGGCTCTGTGCTGACAGTTCAGAGCCTGGAGCCTGCTTCGGATTCTGTGACTCCCTCTTTCTCTGCCCCTCCCCTGCTCACACTCTGTCTTCCTCTCTCTCTCAAAAAAATAAGTAAGCATTAAAAAAAATTTTTAAAACAACAAATTATCTATTTCACAGGTGATTTTTCTGGCTTGCATTCTGAACTGACTTGAAAAATTTGCCAAGACAATCTTTTCTTGTTTTTATTCAATGTTTCAAACATTGAGTCTTGAAAATTTCAACTGGTCATTTCCTCTAAGATATTTTAAACATATTTCTCTATTATTAATATTTGAACTGTGCATATGTGTGTGTTACTAAATGTCCACTGTGTTAGTCTTTCTAAGATGGTCCTAAATAATATGTCTTGTGAATTCATGCCTTTGTGTGATTCTCCCCACTTGAGTGTGGGCTAGATGTAGTAACTGACTTCTAGCATTTAGAGTATGGTAAAAGTGATGGTATGGCATTTCCTCAATTAGGGTACAAAACGACTTTGCCATCCATTTTGGGTGTCCACTCTCTTGGAACCCTTGTTCTGGAAGCCAGTTACTACATTATGGCAACTCTTATGGGGAGGCACACATGGCAAGGAATTGATATTGCCAGCCAAAAGTTAGTGAGGACTTTAAACCTGTTAATAGTCATGTGAATATGCCTGAAAGCATATCATCCCCTGTTTGAGCCTTGAGATGACTGTAGCCCCAGCCAAGACCCAGACTATAGCCTTGTGAGGGCTCTAAGTCAGAGAACCCAGCTAAGCTGTGTCTGGATTTCTGACCCACAAAAACTGTGACAATAAATACTTGCTGCTTTAAGCCACTAAATTTTAGATAATTTATAATACAGCAATAGGTAACTAATACATCCATTAATAGAGTTTGTGGGATAAAGTTATGGTATGCCCTTGTGATAGGATATAGGTCAGTCACTAAAACAACAAAGTAGAAGACTAATAACATGGGAAAATATTCACAATATGCTCTTATTTGTCAATAGCAGGTTGTTACTAAACAAGTTGTACTATGTAGTCCATGATATATATGAAAAATACTGGAATTATATTCACCAACACATGTATACAACATGGATTATTAAATTTATGGCTGGTATATTTTGTTGCTTTACAAATTTCCTGCACTGAATGTGCATTAATTGTAGAATCAGAAGGGAAAACAACATACTCTTTTTCTTTTTTATTTTAGAGAGAGAGGAAGAGAGTGAGTTGGGGAGAGGGGCAGGAGAGAGAGGAAATCTTTTTTTTAATGTTTATTTATTTTTGAAAAAGAGAGAGAGACAGTGTTTGAGCAGGGGAGAGGCAGAGAGAGAGAGGGAGATACAGAATCAGAATCAGGCTCCAGGCTCCCAGTCATCAGCACAGAGCCTGACATGGGGCTCTAACTCCTAAACCATGAGATCATGACCTGAGCCAGAGTTGGATGCTTAACCAACTGAGCCACCCAGAAGCCCTGAAAGAGAGGGAATCTTAAGTAGGCTCCCCACTTAGCATGGAGCCTCACACAGGGCTCTATCCCATGACCCTGGGATCATGACCTGAGCCCAAATCAAGAGTCAGATGCTCAGCCGACTGAAATATCCAAGCACCCCAAAAGGAACATACTCTTAAACTGTACAAACAGGGCAGACTTCAAACTTGGTCCTATTAACATTGTACTTGAAGGACATTTGGGAATGGATTTCTAATCAGCTGGAGGCAAACTGGTGGCTAGCACTGTTTTAAACTCAAGTTCAACATTGCAAATTAGCAGTTTATTTAAAATAAACATTCACTGTTTATTAGGATCAAAGAATGTCTTCTTGTATAGGTGGCATTTAACACGTCAGAAACGTCCTTGGTGCTTTGGTTGTGCTGATTATTCTCACAAGATTCTAGCCACCTATGCTAGCACCTTGCTAGAAAGTTTATGTGGTTCAAGAAGAGGGCACTCAGACCACAGATAGTTAGGCAGCAAGAACCAGAGGAGGTGTGTGAAGACTAAGTGTTTAAGAGTTGGTTTTGAAACTGATTCTTGCACTTGATAGAAACTTAACTTTTCCTATATGATCCCCATGCTATTTTTCTCAAAGTAGAAAGACACTGGAACTTGTTTGTTGCAGAGTGAGATGAAATCTGTGCACCGTAATTAAATAGCTGCCGTGGCAAAGGGAAAGAACTTTTGGTGGTTTGCTCCTGATAATGGTTTTAAATTCTTATTGGACTCATTCAACTTTGCAGAATTATTGGGTTTTGGAAACATATATTATGGTGATTTGGCTCAAACAGAAAGATTGCTTTTTTCTCTGACAATTCTGGGATTTTCTTGAGTTTTGTGTCAGTATTTTTCATGGTTGACTTTAGTTTCTCTGAAACTATATGTAGAGCTCATCAATGTAGAGCTCACTCAAGCAAGAGAATGAACAGCTTGGGGTAGTAAATGCAGGGGAAGATCGCAGAGGGGGTTCAGGCTCTGACATCAGGTGGCAGAGTTTGTTGTGTATCCTACCTTTAGGTGCTTCCCTGACTTCCAGTTTTCAGTTTCCCTTGTCTGAATCAAAAGTACTTGTTTCATAGGAATGTTAGGAAGAGTGATTGAGATACTGCTCTTAGAACCACCTCTGCTATGAAGTATGTATTCAATAAATATATTAAGTACTTTGAAGACCTATCAATAAATTCTTAGTAGAGCCCTTCCTGAAAAAGGAAGGTTTTAATGAACAAATTTAGTCAATGGGAAAAATATTTTGTAGAAATGAGGGAGTTCATAAATTCTCAGATTGTCAAATGGTATATGATAAATTGATGGAGTTGGAAGGAAAAATACAGGGAGGGTAATGCAGTCTTGCTGGATATCTGGTAAAATCAAATGCCACAGTCCTTTGGAAATGGGAAGTAGGGCTCTTAAAGCTCATTACCATGGATCAGGGAGGTTTCTAAAATTCCCAGGAAAGTTCAGAGGAGGGAATGGCTATAAATGTACCTGACCCCAGGCGACCCTGGCCTGGGAAGTTACAATAGCCTTCCAGTTGGATCAGGCCAGAAGGTCATTTTTTTTTTAAGAGAATGGGAAAGGCAATAATGTTGGAACTGGTTAGAAGAGCCTGTGGTCACTGCCACTCTGAACTCTTCTGGAAAGAGAGAACAGAACAGTTGAATCACTGTAATGAGGGTTGCAAGTTTCAGACTTTAAACCAGTTTATGCATCTGGAAACCCATGCAGATCTGGGAGGTAAGAGAAAGAGAAAGAGATTAGAAAGATAGGCAGAAAGATGGACTATCTGGGTTTCTGTGCAGTCTAGTGTGTTAATATTAGGATCTATCTTTCCTTTATATTATTTGAAGCCTTCTTTACAATAATATTCTAAGAGTCTTCATACAAGTCTGAGGTTAGGGCACATCCTACAATGGACCAAAGGACAATAACAACTGGACTATGTGCGTACTCTGCACCACATGCCTCATATTTATCATCTCCACTGATCTTCACAATGACCTTGTAAAGAAGAGACTGAAACTCATTTTACAGATAAGGAATCTCAGGTTCAAAGAAGGTAAACAATTTGTTTAAAGTCATACAGCTCAGACAACCATGTAGGTTGAAATTCAAATACAGGTCTCTCCGGAATACAATGCCTATACACTTTGCTTTACTTATTCCAAGGTCTTGGAGAACAGAAAGGGAACAGTTTATGCCAGAGGAACTTATTTGTCCAAAAGTTGGTAAAAATTTGTTTTGTTGTACTCATTTCTAAAGTCTGATCTGTTCACAGAGGGTCCCAGTCATAGTTAAGTGGGTGCTGTCCTCCTGCATGGAGAGTAATTAGAGCAACTCTTCAAAACCACCTGCATTGTAAGTGATTATAGGGATGGGACCTTGAAGTGGTTTGTGGTTGTCAGTAAACACAGTAAGTGTAACAGTGAAGTTCACTAGTGGGAGGAATGAGAGAGTTTCTGAAACATAGCTTTTGAGAGTCAGGAAGGCCTATGAAGACAGGACAACTTTTTCCCAGGGGTTTCATAAATCTGTTGTGTTCAGGGTTCAGATGTTTGTGCATATACACTTTTGAAGAAGTTCAACTGGTTTATTTGCAGACAGGTGCCCCAATCTATAATTTCCACTGGAGCTGAAACAGTTCTATAAATGTTTCCATAATTTAGTCCATTCCCTACATAGGCAGAGGCTGCCTAAGTCAAATTAGGTGTTCAATTTTCTCTCCATTTTATTTCTATCTTTAGTTTTCTTCCCAAGATGTATAACCAAAAGTTAGAAAGAAAGAAAGAAAGAAAGAAAGAAAGGAAGAAAGAAAGAAAGAAAGAAAGACGAAAGAAAAGAAGAGAGAAAGGTCTTTTCTCTATGTGCATTTCATCAACACAGCCTCAGCTTGAGATCCCTTGGGAAAAGCCTTTCAAGACAGGCAGAATGATGTCCTTCCTGCCACAACATAATTTCCCAGCTGCCAGGGGAAAACTAGATATTGTACCCTAAACAACAACCAAGAGAGACTAGATAATCACTCCCTAAGGGCACTTGCTTCAGCCTCCCTCACAAAGGGCTGTAGAAACAATCTTGAAGTTACTATTAACTCTACAATTTAAAAGACACAAAATGGATTCCTGTCCTTACTTATTGGAATGGCTGTACTGTGTTTTTCAGGTGGGTCTTCATTTTTATTTAACAAAGTATAGCACTACTGGTATAAGGCATGGGAACAGAGAGAGTGGAACAGATCACATGTGGGCTAAGATTAATCTTAATGGGAAAAAAAGTCTGTAGAGGGGTTCAAATTTCTTTCTTGGTGTTTCTCCCAAGATGTTCTTGTAAGTGCCCAAATCTTGTGATGTCTGCAAAAGTATGTGTGAAAACCACATGTTCTGATGCAATACAACTCTACACAATTCTTATCTGGAAGTTTATAAGAAACACGTGCAACTTTCTTAGAAGCACCCTGAGAGAAAGCAAGTGTAGCCTGAAAAGGCTTCTTTTTCATTTGCTCAGTCTTCAGAATGTTGTGGATTGGCAGTGACCCAGTCCCTCTGGTACCTGCCATGAGAAAACTCAAATTTCCCTTTTCTTTTCAAGAACCACACAGATACACAGTCTAAGGGGTCTTGCAAACTGACACGGAGTGGCCCTTCTCCTCGTGCATCCCTTAATGAAAAACTTCTTGGAGGCTTCATAATTGAGCTGTTGTCGCCACTGACAAAGCTTCTGCCAAGCCTTCTGCTAAAAACCCAGAAGTGGTTAGCACTATTTTTATCAAGAGCAAATAGAAAATAATAATTTCCTCAGGATACACATCCTCTCAGCAAAGAAAAAAAAATTCTCATTTTGACAGAGAAAAGAAAGGTTTAAACAGAGTCAGTTGAGAGCTCTCTTCATTTTTACATGATCTACTTTCCTCCAACCACAACAGTGTGAAGATTCTGATGCTTGAAAGGGTTCTCTAGAGGTGGTTCAGTTCTCTCCCCATGGCTTTGATTCCAGCAGATAAGAATCTATCTAATTTCTAAGCCTGCCAAGAATGGAGCTTGCTCAGCCTCCTCTGGTACCTCGTTCCGGTGTTTCACAGCCCTCACTTTCAGGAAACGCTTCCCCGGGTGCTGCTGTCTGTGTCTGCCTTCTCCTGACGAGTCCTCAGGGAGGTGGACTACACCCGCTTACTGCCTGTGTATCAAGGTTCTTCACAAACTTGGAAGACTCAGTCAATCGCTCCTCGCCCTTCCCTTTGCCAGACCAAAACCAGACAATTTCTTTAACTTTTCCTTTTGGGTCCTAGTTTCTCAATGGTGTTTTTGGGTTGGCCCCTTGCCTCACTAGCCATCTCCCTCTCCTGAAGGGAGTGTGCCCTAGTGGGAAGATCCCTCTGGGCTCCCCCATGCTGTAATTCTCAAATTTCGATTTCAAGTTCAGAAATATCTCAATTAACTCAATAAGATTTTTTGACTAGCTCTTAAAAATAATACTGCCTAAAAGTATTTCTAAGTTTTGTGTACCTGTGGGAAATTAACTACAAATTCCCCCACAGAATGTGAGACAAACAGAAGACCTGAACTGATTTGCTGGTCTAAATTGTGGCTGGGTTTTTTAAGGCAAAGAATAGTTAAGGTAGACTTAACTTCAAATAAAAAAATCATCTATTGCTTCTTATCTTGTTCTGGTGATATTAGAATGAGAGACATAATTTATTATCCTGAAATATTAAAATTCAACATATATGGGTCTCCACATAGATTGATGCAAATCAAACAGGAGGAGAGAAATCAAATAATTGCTAACTAGTCTTCCAAAATCCCATGGAACTGTTTGGATTTTTTGTTAATGGCAGTTAAAGCCCAATGGTTATCCACTGTTTACACAGCTATTCTGGAGATATGCTGGGCCCTTTACCCAATTCTGAAATATATCAGGATATTTCTGACTTGGGAGTTTATATTCTATGAAATTTGGTTCAGCATGTGCTGAACAACTGCTTGGCATTAACCGCTCATGTACAAAATATAAATTACTGCCAAGCCATAGAGACCTTTTAGGCATAATGTCAAGTTTTGTCTCTTGGTTGGATACTCCCACTCTAGAAATGAACCAGTGAGACCATTCCAGATTTTCTAAGCATCTTAAACTAAGGAAATTCCAACTCACCATGTGAAATCCTTTTGCAGAGAAAAGGAAATATAGCCCAAGCTGGTGACTTATTCTGATACACAGCTTATAAATTCAGGGGAAAAAAAATCAGAGAGATCATGGTTGTAAATAAAAGTGATAATTGATTCATGAGTCAAGAGTGGACTCAAAATATTCTTTTGGAAAGTTTAACTTATAGAGGGCAGCACAACAGATTGCTTACATGCTGTTTTAAAAAATAAACATTAGTTACATTTTTAGAACATTTATTTTCATGGAATAAAAAATGTAAGATGTTATCTAATTAATTTTTATAAATGAGATCAGATTGGGTAGACAGTGTATCACCACTTATAAATGGATTAAAATAAAGGGAATTTAAGGGTCTCTCTAAGGTCACACATGATTCAGTGGTGGGATGATTAATTCACACCTACACAGAAATGAAGGGACTAACATCCCATTCCTCTTGTGAAGTATATTATCCAGAAGCCCTCCAATGGACGAAGGCTGTGTGAGAGTTTTCTGATGTCTTTTATTTCCCACTGCTAGGTGGTGAACTTTTTAATCCGAGAAGATAAAATCACAGAATATAAAGACTGAACGAATTTTGGATATAGTTTAATCCAGTTCTCTCCTTTTTATATATAAGGCCTCTGTGAGATTATCCAAAATCAGGCATGCATGCTTAACTCATGCTTACAACATGGGTCTTCTGGCTCTTCGCATTACACCAACCGAAAGAAACAGTGAACACAATCTCATTTATGGAGTAGTAAAACAGATTCAAAATCCATTTAGGCTAGGATGGCTCTTTTCTTCATATATCCTATACTTCTGGTGCCTATTTTGGGGCTTACTGTTAAAAGTGTTCATAGACTGTACATAAGGTACCATGTGTTTCTTCTGGTAAATCAAAAATAGTTTTTATGTTATAGCTGGGGGAAGATTTCATCTACTAGCATAAAACACTGTTATAAACTTCCAATTCACTCCCCCCCTCCAAAAGCATTCCATTCTGCATGTTGTTGGCAACTGCTTGCAAGGAACATGCACCATGTGAAAAAGTAATTACTGCCTTGCCTAAGGACTGAACCTGATTCTATCAGCATGCCTAGGCTTTTGCAGATAACAAGAGAGCAAAGCCAGGGCTTACTAAGAATACTGCAGATTTTTTTTTAACCTTCTGAAAATTCATTCTTTTCTAATGATTAGGTATGGAAAAAAGTGAGTTAAGGACTGCTTGACAGTTTGTTCAATAGAAGCTCTGTAATATCACCTCCCCTAGTCTTCTTTGATATAGAACCAGCCATCTATATCGACGGCTTCTCTCCCTCTTTAATAAGTTGTAAATTGAGCAACATAATTCTTCCCATGTCTAAGACTAGTCAGCCAAAATACTGTGTTCAGAAATTGGCTGGCTATATGTTATAACTTGTCTGTCATCACTTTCTTTCATTACAGTCCTGTGGTTGGTTTTTGTAGACTTTCAGGACCTATTCACTAGCGGTTCACTTAATTTGGGTGTAGGCTACATGTTATATTCTGTGCTTATGTTAGACCAAAATGCCACATTCCACAACTCTATCCAGATGATCACTAATCATGTAAAAGGGTCAGTTTGGGGGTTTGCCCAGGCTGCTTCTATAAGACTTCTTTTTTTCACAATTGATAAAATTGATCAAATTTATCAACTTTTGTCTGTTGTGCTGTTATTTCACAGAAATGGCCTATTCTTGAGTTGTGTAGTCCACTCTCCTCTTACTCTTGAATATATCCGAAAGGAACACTTGCAAAGTCCAGGGAGAGGAAGGCCTTTCCTTTTGATTATCGTTTATTGGAGCTCTTTGGAAATGGAGTGCACAACCTTCTAAAGAGAGGACTCTTTTTCAGGGGATGTATTTATAAAGGGAGCATGTTTCTGTGTTAACTGGAAGATTGGAAGAGACACTAAAATTCCTTTTGAAATTTCAGATTTGCTGAAACGACTCAAACACTTAGTTCAATGTAGGTGAGCCAAGGGAAGTGTCATACATGTAAATGGAAGGTTTTGTTGTTATTATTATAAGTAGTAGTTTTATTTGAAAACTAAAAGTGTTCTTTATTAGTTTTGTTGTTGTTGAGAGAGTCTTAAGGGATGACAGTTTTTGTTTTGGAATTAGAACAGAGCAGTTTGTTTGGTGTGTGGGAAATCATCTTAAATTGTGACACATATTGTAGCTTCTTCTGTAGGAGCAGCACGAGACTGGTGTAGCCTTTCCTTAAGGAAGTAGGCACCACTGGATAATTCAAGTCAAAGATAAGGAGTGCTCGACCTATGGACCATCTCCTCATACATTGATGAAGCAACCCTTATCTAAAGCCAGCAAAAACAGGTAATTATTGCATCTCCTGGTTGAGGTGATAAACAACTCAAATGTGGACTGGTAGAGCATATCTGTGGGCTTACAATTCAAGTCAACCGTGCAAGGAGGAGGGAAACAGAGGAAACACAGTTTCATTTCCCAATAACTCCCCTGACCTGAATTAAGGTGGGAACTGAGGAGAATCTCTAAAAATAACAACATGCAAACTACAGAAAGACGGGGCTGTGCCCATTTAACAGTCTGGGTCCTAAACACTTTCTGGTTATTGTGCGATGAGTAAAAAATCCTCAGGGATAAATCATAGATCTAGAATTTTAGATGATCTCTGTGTAAGACAAAGAACAACAGCCATTCTATATCATGCCAATTTAACAAAGCAATGTAACATCTATTTGCCTGAACACCAAAGGCACTAGCAACTGGATGGGAAGAAAAGATCCAAATGCTCTTTCTCAGACAATCATTATTTCATTGACTTGATCATTGTCAGCCATCTTCAGCATAACTACAGGACAATTTTGAACATATTGAAGACTCTTAGAATATCACCACTCAGATTTTCTCCAAGCCTTCATAAAGACAGTGATTAATAAAGCAATTTGAAGGGACTATAATTTGGGCTTTGATTCACATGAATGTTAACTAGTAACACGAAATAACAAAATGATCTACATATGTACATGTGGTTACATAAAAAGTGTGTGTTGGGGGGTGGGGGCTGCTTAGCTATAAGAGAAGACCTGAGAGTTCGTTTTCCTGTATTTACATGGTCTTGTGTCAAATGTGAAACTGTGGGCAAATCTCTCACCATTCTGGGCCCAGTTTTCTGATCTGTAAAATGGGGTTCCCAGTGTCTGCCCTACCTTCCTTTGGAGGCTTGCGAAAGCAGTAGTCAATTATTATCTGCATTCTTGCCTGTGGTTTAAGAAAATCAGAGGGTAGTAGAGAATTGAGTGCTTGAGTGTTAAAGTGAGTTGCCAAGGATGCTTTTATGTGTAGCACTGTAGAGCAGAGCTGCCACTTGCTGTCCTGTGTGTCCCAGCTCTCCCTTCAACTCACAGCCCACAGAATGCCCCGTGTCCACTGAGCCATGGCCAGCTCTATGGTGAGCAAGCCTATCAGACGCAAACATCCGGAGGTTTCCGACTCTCAAGTGTCTTACGGAAAATAGAGCCAGGAGCTCCATCTGGCACTCCATTTGCTAAATGTCCCATTGATGTCAAATACCAGAAAATGTGGCTGTTTAAAATCCCAGGGAATAAGATTTCCACTCAGCAGCTTTCTAATGGACACACACCACACTCTGTGAAGCAAAAGCCCTCCACAGTGTGGTCTGGTCACAGGCCCTTGCACACTAGCTCTCTGGGCCTCTGCTGCGAGGTACGACAAAGACACATGGCTGAGGAAAATGGACTGTTCAGCTTCAGCAGCATATTAATATGTTGCATGCCGACAGAGGGCAGTGTTGCATATCTGCAAAAGCCATACTCTACAACCTGAGACCAAAGCACTTTCCTTATGCCTTCCTCCACACCCTTGCACCAGTTTAATAACAAACAGGAGCAATTAAAGCAACTGCCTCATGAAAAATAGAACTTCTAGTCAAAGGTTACTGCTTCATGACCACTGTTATATTGCAAAGGGCTTCAAAATAATTTTTGATCATTCGTCCCCAGTCCTTTTCTGCAGAAGGCCACATTCACGTTAGCCTCCCTTTTCAGAAGACAGATCCAGAGAGGCTAACTGGATGGTTTGGGGCATTCAGTCCAGAACCAGAGAGAGCTAGAAAGAAAACTCAGGGTTTTTGCGTTATATGCATTATATCCCGGGGAGTTCTCAAAATGGTGCTGTGCTGTCTTTGAATGAAAACCATCAACAGCCTTCATTTTCTCTTGATTAATTAGGGATGGTTGTCTGGCTTGGCAGTTCACTGGGACTTCACAGATGGGTTCCTTTCCTCACCATCCCCTAACTGCCATTTATTTCCCTTAAAGTTGATAGCTGATGACCAAACCAGCTAATTAGGTCTATTCTGCAGCCCAAAGAAGGAATCAGGGAGGGATAGGAAACAGACACATAAAATCAGGCCAAATAGTGAAACTGATTCAAGTGTTTAGGAGTATTAGTGCTTCATCCTTCGCTGTTTCCTCCCTACTATAGGATAACTGAGAACAGATTGCCCAGAATTTGGGAGCTGTCAGATCTTTCTTTTGCACTCCACACCATTGATCTCTGACTCCTACAGAATCTCACTTTGCATCCCACATTCTGAAGGCATTGAATCATTTTTTGGCTAATCACATATTGGCTTTGGTGTCATCTACACACGCAGCCTTACTGCTTCATTTGAAGCCTGGTGACACGTTCTATTATGTAATGTGCTGGCGATTGAGTAACATTCAAACCCTCCCCTGTTATGTATGAAGTGTCATCTTGAAAGTGGAGACTATTTCTTGCAAAATGGCACTGATAAATTGATAAATGGAATCAACTGACAAACAGCCCCATGATGATGCAGTATCCTCTCATTGCCAATTTATCTCTAAAACACCGTTAGGCAAAAGAAGGCTGTAGGGCCTAAGTAGGTGCCATTATACATTTTGGGATGACAAGTTAAAAGTGACAAGAATTTGCAGTCAAATCCTGACAGTAAACGTGCACTTGTTGCTTGCTGCAGTGTGGTCTGGTAGAGCAGAAGGGTCAGGCCTGGGTGAGTTGGCACATCAGGCAGCAGAAGTATCTGGTTCGAGGCTGTGAAAAATTCATCTCTGGTGGCAGCTCTCTGTCTGGCACCTCATTCAACCACCTACAAAAGACTGTTGGCCCCCAGATAGGCAAGTGTTACTTTCACTCTTAGTAAGCCCTGTGCCAGTCTTGGGGCAGTCGGAAAGGGTGGAGGAAAGCACAGTGCTTTGATGGCCCTGGCCTGGTCTAAAGTGACACACCCAAGTCTTGAAGGGTTTGTGCCCACATCCTTTCCGCTGTAGCTGGGTTGCTGGTGGCAATCTTCTCTGCAAGATCTGGCGGATACAGTGCCAATTAGAGCTGGATCTTGATATAAATGCGCCATATGCTTTTTCTTCTTGGATAGATTTTAAATCAGTCCGAGGGATTCAGAGACCACTAGAAAAACATTTGGCCCAACATTTGTACAAGTTTCTCCAACCAAAAATGGCACCTTGTGTCCAGGTACCTTGGATTCAGCCACTGTTTCATTTCAAATCATCATCAAATATCATCCACAAGATAATTCTTAAAGCTAATGTAGTTCAACTTCTCACTTTGTGTACTGAACTGCAGAGAAGGGTAGTAACTTGCCACCATTTTGTGAAAATGCATAGTAGAGAATAGAATCTGCTCCTAAAGTCAGAAGGGTTCAAGTTTGACTCCTCCAGTGACCACTTAACAGAACCTCTCTGAGTCTTGCATTACTCTTTGTTACCTTTTGACTTGTTGAGAAGATGACATGGATAAACACACATGCTTTAGTGTGCCTCAGAATTTCCTGGAATATTTGTTAAAAGTGCAGACTCCAGACTCTCTCCCAATACTCCAGCAGAGCTGGGATTCAGGTTTCCACGGGCCATTCTTCATGGAACAATTTGTGGAGACAAATGGGAGTCTTGATGTTGTGATGGAACAGGATTAGGCAGCTGTCTCTTCACTGTTTTCTAGTCTTAGCTCAGCCATTGACAAATATGATCATGAGAGTGTAGCTTCCCTTTGCTAAGTAGGAATCTTGGTCAGCCTTGTTCTTCTTACAATCCATCTCCATCCCTCTGTCTTCTGGATCATCACTTCTCTCCTCCCTTGGCTCTATTCAGGACACAGAAATACACATCCTATCTAGCTGTTTGCCTTATCATGCCTGTGGAAGGTCTAAAATTGAGAAGAAATGTGAACCTATGCCTACAGTAATGGCCTATTACAGGGCATAGGCCATTATGTCTCAACTTGCTATGCTCTATCGCTAGGATAGTACAAGACAAAGCTGGAATTTTGATTCAAGGGCTTTGTTGGTGAAGATGTTACATGGTATCCATAAAATCCTGGTGCTTCTTTATGGTCTAATACATTGTTCACATAATAGAACACATTTGTAATTGGCATTTAAATACAGATATATTTTTACACCAACACAGTGATGCTCAGTGTATACATCTAATTCTGACCGCAACAAATTTTCTACCGTTTTCTCCAGAACTGGAAAATTAAAGTCAATGACAGCAATGAGAACCTAATTCACTGTGTAGTTTCTGTTGTGCCTACAATTTGAGTTATTTACGTTTAAAATTACATACTTCAAAATATTTCAATACTGTCCAAACACTTTATAAAAACCTGTATTTCTTTTTTCAAAAATGTCCTGATTTTGTTTATTGAAAGGACAAAATTGTAATCAAGGAAAATTGAAGTGAAAATAATTCACTATTCAAATACATCAGCTGACTTCATTCTTTCTCATTTCCGTTCTGTTCTGCACAGATATACTTGCAATTCAAGGAGGTGTGTTTTCTAGTCTTAGCTCAGCTATTAACAAATATAATTCTGAGAAAGGAGCTTAACTTTGATAAGTGGGAATAACTGTCCACCTCATTCATGTCACTGGGTAGTTATGGAAATCTAAGGATAATACAGGTGAAAATAATTTACATATCATAAGGGGCCTGAAATGCCAAAAGGATTGTTATTTTGATCAAAGGCTCTCATTTCATGATGATGTTTTCCATCTCTCCAAAAGCTGTTGACATCTGTTTTTAGAGGATGGCAAAGACAAGGTAAAGATAAAAGGATCTGCAAAGATTTCAGAGTATTCAACCCAAAGAAAAAGAACCCTGAAAATTGACTTACTCAGTATTCTCAAGTATGTACAGGCCTATGATAAAGTGAGAGCAGAAAGCCAGCTGCTGCCCATCTCTGCAGAGGTCAAATACAGAAGTTACGGGCTTCAACTGAACAGAGAATTTAAGTTTTTTTAAGAACAACTTCCTGACTGTGGGGATTTTTACCAACTAGAAGGGGCTAGAATAGCACAGGCTCTTCTGCCCTGAGTCTCGAAGAATGTTACATTTGTCTACTGACGTGTATGAATTGTCCTGAAACTTCATGGTGTAAAACAAACAAGCATCATTTCATAGTCCTTGTGGAATCAGTGGATCAGGGATTCAGACAGGCACAGCAAGAAGGGCTCGTGTCTGCTCCTCGATGGCTGGGGACTCAGTTGGAAAGATTGAAAAAGCTGGGAGTAACTTGCAATGTAGGGCTGACATCGTGTGTAAGTTTCTTTACTCACATATCATATGCCTGGGGTCACGTTGGGCATCTCTGTTTATGTAGTATCAAGACGTCATGTCATTATTGCAGCCTCAGAGTGGTTGAACGTCTTATATGTGGCTCTAGGCTCCAACAGCAAAGGCAAAAGCTGCATGGTCTTATATCACTTAGCTGTGGAATCATATAAATGTCAGTTCTGCTCAACTGGGATGGTGAGAGTAGTCAGAATCCAGTCCAGATTCAAAAGGAGGAAATGCAGACATTACTTTTTTTTTTTAATGTTTATTTTTTGAGAAAGAGAGAGACAGAGAGAAAGTGGGGGGGGGGGGTGCAGAGAGAAGGATATACAGAATCTGAAGCAGACTCCAGGCCCTGAGCTGTCAGCACAGAGCCCCACTTGAGGCTGGAACTCATAAACTGCGAGATCTTGACCTGAGCCAAAGTCAGATGCTTAACTGACTGAGCCACCCAGGCACCCCAGCAGACATTACTTCTTAATGGAGAGTGTCAAAGAATTTGCAGCCATGTTTGAAAACCAACACAAGAACTGACTGTAGTTCATTTCTTTATTCAACCAACCAGCATTTGTTAAGCACAGGTTCCCAGCTCTAGGTTGGGAAAACTAAAACAGATTCAGCATGTCCCTGCCTGCCTTGAGGAGTTCATGGTTTGATCATGATGTTTGAATAGGTAGCCTAGAGTCAAGGTGACAAGCTTGGAGAGGGACACTGAGAAGCCCATTTGGGTTTTCTGCCACTAAGGCCAATTCTCCTGGGACTGAATGCTCTAGGGAAAATAATTCCTAGTCCTTCTGAATTCAACTGAGCTACAAGTAGTTTTTCAATTTGTTTTATTTCTACCCTTTGGCTTGTGCTTTCTGGATTGTGGGCACTGGGATTCCTAATCTTTGGCAATGAGTCCCATTCTAAATGTAAACAGATGGAGAAAGTGCCAGCATGGCCGAGCATAATACATTCTAATGCAGTAACATGCTGACACTGGTTGGGCAAATGGAGCTGCATTAAACAACTGTGTTTGCTCAGCCCTTTCCAGGAGGGCTCAAAAGTTTCACATCAGGGAGGCACACAGCCAATACTCTCTCAGGGTCCACCTGGGAGAGGCTGGGCAGTACCATTTCAGTACAGGAGACATTTGAGCAGCAGCCTGTTTATGAGCTTTCAGGGGAATATACTATGTTAGCCACAGTGACTTTTAATCATTTCTTTTGTGTCCTCCAGCTTTTGGATATTTTGCAATACAATTAAGCAACCTCAAGCCTCCTACTGCCACCACTTAAAATAATTTCGTGACTGAAATTCACCCCATTGCCAGGTTGACCACACTTGACTCAAAATGTTTTCTACTTGTTCTGTCTCTCTCCATCCTTCCTCTTTGGCACAGTGAAAAGACTGAATGAGCTGGGTTCACCTTCCAGTCCAGTAGCAGGGTTTTCTTTCCTCTGTTTTCCTTGGTCAGGGCCAGGGGAGGTAGCACTCTCTTGCTGGTGGTGAAGGGATGTCTGCCCAGAATATCACGTATTGAAAAATCTCTCTCCCTCTGGCCTGAACAAAATGTCCACAACTAACTGCCATTCTGATAGTCTTGTGGCATAGTCACTTCTAGAAAGTTCAGTAAATTCAAATGTCCTCCAGTTAAGTGCATTAACTCATGAGCAACAGTGGCCATAACAATCAACATTTATTGAGCACTTAGTATGTGCCAGACACTCTGCTGATTTCTCGTCTTGCAATACCTCAAAAAATCCTTACTTTATGAGTGATAACTTTGTGAGGCAATCACTATTATTATTCATTTCATAGATAAGGAAACAGAGTCTTCTGGAGGTTAAATAGCTTGCCCTGGGCACTGTGGATGAGTTATCAGAGTCAGGATTTGAACCCAAGTCTGTCTTACTCTAAAACTCTTGTTTACAGTTTGTAGTTACCATGCCACTGTACAGTTGCACAGTTACCCACTTGGCAAACTGCAAGACTCTGGGCATTTGGAAGTTCAGAATACCTGACGGTAATGTTTTGATGGTGATGGCCAGGGCAGAGAAAGAGTATAGTATTCTTCCTTAGGGAGAACACTTAGGACACTACGAAGATGCAAAAATAGGATATGTGTTGGGGCGGGGGGTGCAGAACACATGTGCACACATTCGGGATTTATTTAACATATACTATGTATAGAGAATTATAGCAGGCACTGAGGTGTGGGGTTAGCCTAATTAACCCATGGCCCAACACACTTCATCTGCCTCTACCTTGCTGGCTCTAGGCCAATGACAGGAAGTATAGAGGGGCTCCCAGTCTGAAGCAGCAGTTTCTCCAAATTAAGTTCTCCTTGTCCCGGGGCTTTTTAGCCCAGTGTGTTTCCCTGCCATCTGCCAAAGACAAGACATCACCTTGTCATTGATGGTTGGGACTGATAATGCCTCGTCAAGTAAAACTGAGAACAATCACAATAGAAGCTCCTATTTGCTGAGTACTTACTAAATGTCAGACAGTTTTAAGCTCTTTACATTTATTATAATAAATCCTAATCACTCAGGATGGTGACTACCATTATTACCCCCAGGAATTAAGGCACAGAAGGATTTAGGGACTTATAGAACTTTGTATCTTTCTTTGGGTCAGGTGAGATCTCACACCACTTCCTGCCCATAAGGCAGTGAGTGAGTTTGGAGGAATTACCAGTACAGCAGAGGCAGAAGTATCGTGCGATGACCAGCAAGGGGAGAGCAGGAGTCACCCCTGAGAGGCAAGAGGAAAACCTTTTGTCAGCTTGAAGAACTACGGTATAAGGAAAAGCAGGACCCCGGAACCCCAGGGGACGCAATCTTCCACAGAGTGGCTTGGAAAGCCTTGAAAGCCCCCGATGTGAGGAGCAGGAGCTTTGCTGGTGACCCAGTGGGCTCAGGGCAGCTGGGCTCACTGCATGTTGTCACCCTGGGCTTGTCCCTGATGGACGGGAAGTACTTTCCTCCAAGTGAGCACTTAGTGCTGACTGAGAGAATCGATGGGAGAGAGGGGGCTTTGAGGTGCCAGAGGAATAATAAATATTTTATACTGTTGAATCAAATGGAAAAGGCAAAGCTATTTCTTTTTCAAATGGAAGTGGCGGCGACTTCATTCCATTCAAGATTAATAGGCGCACTGCCCAGTCATCAGACCTTGGAGAACAAAGCAGAATGAATAGCCAAGATTTGAAGCACAGAAGTGGAGCTGGAACATCCAGGACTGGAGAGGGGTGTTTAGGTACGAACACTGAAGGCCATGAGGTAGGCTGATCTGCAGATCGTTGTCCTTCATACATTCCTGGACAGTGTGGATAGTTGGGGCATTCTTTTCAAAGAACCCAGGAGGTTTAGGTGATGCTTACTAAGTTACAGCTGACCCTTGAACAACACAGGGGTTGGGATGCTAACCCCCTGCAGAGTCAAAAATCCCCGTGTAACTTTTGAGTCCCCCAAAACTTAACTACTAATAGGCTACTGCTGACTAGAAGGCTTACTGATAACGTAAACGGTCCATTAACACGTATTTTGTAAATTATATGTATTATACACTTTATCCTTAAAGTAAAGTAAGAGAGAAAAAAGAAAAGAAAATACACTTACAGTTCTGTGCTGTATTTATTAAAAAAAGATCTGTGTATAAGTAGACCCACACAGTTTAAACCCCTGTTGTTCAAAAGCCAGCTGTACTTAGCATAATGTGAATAAAAATACTCAGATAGAGCATGGGTCTTGTGAGTTTGGCTGGAGCAACAAACCCGGAGCTTTAGTGTGCACTCCTGTGGGTGGAGAACTGTGAGGAGTGGCCTCATCCTTTCCTCACCTTCAGCCAGCGCCGTCACGTCTCCAATCATTCCAGAATGCTGAGTATCTGGGCTATTTGTGGAGATGGACTGGGACAGATACCTCACCTCTTCCTCTGGGAATTTCCTTTCATGTTTAATAGCTTCCAAAGGCAAATGGAAGGTGATTTTCCAAGGCATTCCCTTTGCTTGACCTATTTCCACAAGCTGTGTCCTTGCCTCCACTTCCTGCTCATTTCTGTGGCATGTGGTGGTGCTTCCTCAGGCAGCGCCCTCTTTCTCTTGAGATCTGACATGTTCTTAGGAATTTATAGTCAGGCCAAGAGGTAGATGAGCCAGGCCTTTCAGAAAAGGAAGAGAGAAGGGTGGGGCCCACCATTCCAGGGCTTTTTTCCCTGGGCATAAGACAGACTTTGCTGAAACACTGCCATGCTGCTCACCCTTCATCACACACACTATCCACAGTCTGTGTTGGTTACATCTGGTGTGCCAGTCTTGCCCTAGGCCATATGAAGACCAGCTCATACTTCCTGCCTGCCAAGGACATGCAGATATTCTACTTTGCCTCTTACCCTCAAAGTTGTAGCCAATGCCCAGATCTCTGGTATGTTCATGCTCACCCAGGGGACAGCTGGGCTCTCTGGGGCTGCCTTCTGCAGCTCCAGAAAGGAGCACCATTGATCAGAAGAGTCTTGATGTCAGGGAGAGTGTAACTGAGTTTGGGAGTCATGGAAGAAAAACAATTAGCAAGCAAACCATGATAGAACATTCCCTTTCAGGGTCTCTCTTAACCATGATACTCACAGCTGCAAGAGTCAGTTGCCACACTCACCCTTTGGTAATCACCTTCAGCCAGAGGCACAAGGACTTTCTCTTTTCCATCCATATGAGTTTCTGACCACATGTCCCTACTGCACAGGTGCCATCTTGTGACCCCAGAGGCGGGGTGCAGCATGGCTGCTCCTGCTGTTCTAGGAGCTTCTGGCCCCTGCAGCTCTCCCTGACTCTAACTTGCAAGTCCCAGCGATCATACTGTCTGTCCCCTACAGAGGTACTGCCACAGACTCTCAGTAGACGCGGCTCAAGGGTCAGGACAGCACTGCTCTTCCCTTGGAGTTCAGGGCGCCCAGAAAACCATCACCATTCACCACTCGAAAAACAGAACAAACTGTCCTCTTCCCTCAAACACACACACTGCGTCCCAGAACAGACATTTAGAGTTTGAGTGTTGGGGACAATAATGTTAGGTCCTTCTCGGGGGCCTTTTTCTTTTTTTAAACTACATGGAAGATTCTTGTTTGGGATCACAAAAGCAAAGGGAAAAAATAACATGTCCTTTGCTTTTTCCCTTGCTGCCTTCCACCTGCCCTCCCAGCACCCCAGTGTTAGGACTGCAGCACATACGCAACGGGCACGCAGCAGGCACGCAGCACGCACACAGCGGGCACGCATACCGTACTAGCCTGTTGATGGGAGGGCAGATGCAGGAGGGATGCGCCCAGGAGGCAGGGCCCTGCCTCGGCTGACTGACAAGGAGCAGGGCATCCATTGTATGCGTAACGCCTGGGCCCGGGGTGATGCTCAGTTCCTGAGTCTCCATTCCTACAGGGACAGTGGCTGGGGTTCTGCCCGGAGCCACTTTACCCATGGCAGGTTCTCACAGGACTGCCAGTCAGGCCATACTCGGGCCACACGCACGCCCACCCAGGGTGGTCAGCAGGCCGCAGACCACTGTCAGGGACACAAAAGCATCTGACACTTCCAATACTTTATTCTCTCCTCTGTCCTTTTTCTTCCATCTTCCCCCCTTTTCTCCCTTTGTCTCCTTTCCGCTTGCCCAAGTTTTCTTCCTCACCCAGTTGTTAGAAACCAAGAAATCTGGCTTGCACCCATCCCCTTGTGACCTTAGAATGGAACCTTACCCCTCTGGTCCTCACTTTCCTCATGCACAGGAGCAGGAGATTGGACTACAGTTTAGGAGCATGAATACAGAGCTGAGCTTGCTAAAGTGATGACCGAGGGTCTGGAGCCTTCTCCAAACTGCCCCTGCCAGCCCAGCCGGGCAGCTTCAGAGGGCCTCCGAGGAACTGGCAGACTCCAAATCACCAAATCATTCGACCGTTGAAGTAAGCTCTCACAGTATTTTTCTTTTTCTTTCCTGCCCACATTTGGTGCCACGGGGGCAGAAAGAAAGCCGTTACTAATCCCACCAAGCTGCTGAGGCAGCGTTTTCTCTGGCTGTCGCAGCGCGTGTGCCATCCTATGCGCGGCATACCCCTGCCGGTGTGGGGGGCTGACCTTGGCTCAGCTCCCCGTTTTGCCTCAGCATCTGAGCCGAGCCAAATAGGAGCCATAAAAGGTGCTGCAGGGGCCAATGAAGTAATGTCTGAAAACGTTTCAGAGATCTTTGGGTGCGCAAAACATTTTTCTTTCTAATTCTAGAATGAGACTGTCCCTTTAAAAAAGAAACAAGGCCATTTGTGGGGTGAATTTAAATATGCTGTGCACAGTAATCCCATAGACAAACTGTGGTTGAATACACGATCCTGGGCAGGGCCAAAATGTAACCATTTAAATTATTTATTTAAAAAAAAAAAGTGTTTCTTCTCATCCCCACATGGATATTGAAATGGTTCTCTAATATTACAGTTTTAAAAATAAGCTCTAGGTTCATGACCTCAGCTTCAGGGAATCTTTACATCCTCATCAGGTGACAGCATCAGTAATCAGTCAGCTCCAAAAAAGCATGTGTGCTTCAAAAAGCCTGACTCAGCCCAGGCCTTTACAGGACTTTCCTGTGGGATGCAAGTCTGGGGTCAAACCGGGTTTTTTTCCACACTGGGCAAGTTTTAGCAAAGCAGGGTTGAGACGGTGGGGGTGCGCTTGTGATTAATCTTCTCCACAAAAGATTAAGCAGGAAGTTAACATGGATTTCACAGAAGCTGCTGAGGCTTAGAAGAATTTGTTTTAGTGAGAATTTCAGATGCGAGAGACTGTCAGGAGCATTTGCCATCAGGAACGTGGCCTAATCAAGTTGATTTTCCTTCACTGGCCACAAGACTGGGAATCAAATCTGGGGAATGACGTAGATGTCACCAGTGAATTTTCCAAACTGCCCAGAGGCTTCCAACCTTGTGAATTTGTTCCAGCGGAAAGAGCCAGATCCTTGGAATGTTGTTCCTCCCTTGGAGGCCCATGTGAAGATGCTGGGAGTGAGCACCAGCCACGTCTCTTCAGCAGGCTGTGGGAGTTCTAGCATATATTAGGGGTTCTTTGACCCGAGGCTTCAGATCAGATAGGATTATTATATTAAACTTCATGAGACTGTTGATATTCGACCATTTTTACCTGTACAAAATGGCAGTTTCATGCGATTTGACTTAGTGTGGGCACTTGATTCTGATCTCTTCATTTTGAGGTGGCAGAAAGACCCCATGTGGCATGTAGAAGGAAATCCTACTGCTGCTCAAAGGTGCGAGCTGGTTCATAAAGCATGGTCAGCCCATGCCACCCCAGGCCTGAGAAGCCCCTCATGACTTCCCCCTGCCCCAATCACAATTAATCTCTCTGACCCTGGGGTTTTGCTGATAGTTGGCTATTGATACATATGAAATATTACCTTTATTTACAGCCATTTGTACTCCTAAATGCCTTTAAAATTACAAATTCTTTGAGGATGTGGACCATCACCACATCTTTGCATCTCCTAGATGCCTTTTCACATAATGAACCCTATTAATTATTTACTGATTGGCTACCTGAATCTTGAGACTTTTACTAGTGTAGCAAAATTGAATCCTACCAGTCAGCTCTTTCCAAATTTGTAGTGGAGCTACAGTTTTTGCTTCGTGTGACAAAAATGATTATAGTCCTTTATATCAGGATTAAAAAGACTGTTGTCTTTTTAATCTCATGAGCCGCATAGCATTTCGATGATGTGCACTAATGCAGCTCCATTTGTGTTTGTGTGATTCACAGAATACCTGTCGCTCACCAGTATTCCCAGTCCTGCACTACACTAGCCTGCAGTTTGTCTTTCTGTGTTCCCACCCGGAGTGGGGGAGGTGAGGGTCACATAGGACACAGAGGGTGTTACAACTACCTAAGCCTATGCCACTAGACCACACATGTGCATGCTGATTTGACCAGAAATTGAGGAGCCCAAGAGCTTCCAGTTTAACATGTTAACATTCTCAAATGGAACTTGTCATCACTGCATCCTCCCTCTGTGCCCCGCTTTTACTGACCCACTCCACTTGCTGTGTGCCTAGTCTTAGCAAATGGTGCTGATGTTCCTCCAGATGCAAGCTCCAAGCCTGGGAAACCAGGTACCCCCTTTGTCCCTCACCAACCCCCATATATATCATTGAGCATCTTACCATTCCTCTATTCTATCTTCTTTCCCCTTTACCAGCACTGCTAGATTCCAAGTCATCCACGTTTCTTTCCTGGCTTCCCTACTGACGGCTCTACTTCAACTCTTGTCTCCTTAACTCTTCCACCAGAGTGAGCTCTATAAACTGCATTTCTGATCATGTTTCTTCTCTGCTTAAAATCCTTCCTGCAAGCCACACAGGCCCTTCTTGATCCAGTCCTGCCTTCCTCTTTAGAGCCCTCATTAACCACTCTCCACCTCTGTGGCTATGCTGAACTTCCTCACTCCTCTTGACCTTTCATGTTTGCTGCTCCCTCTGCATGATAACTTCACACTCTGCAAATGGCTGATCCCTGTTGAACCTTGGGACTCCACGCAGGGGTAACCTCCATTTTATGTTCACCCAGGCAGGGTTGGATGTCCCTCCCTGGTTCCCACAACACCCTGAACTTACCACTAGCAGTTGGAAACTTCAGTCCAGCAGCTGCTCATCTTAGCTGGTGATGATGTGTTTCCTTCTTTTCTTTGCTTATGTGATGTTACATGATTCACAGATCCTTGTCCTTGGTCTATTCAGTCACTTGTTTCCTTTGGGCAGGACAGGGACGACTAGTAAAGATCAAACTCTAGCTCTTGACATGCTAATCGTAACCTTGAATGTTTCTATACACAGCATGTCACAGTGCACATTAATTTATGGGCAGTGGAGGTAGACACAGAGCCTTTTAGCTAATTAAATAAAACTGTACCGTACCACTATCATCCTGCCCCCTTGGAAATAAAATACAAAGGGAAGAGAAAGATGACATATTAGTCATTGAAGGTAACTTTCCTGAGGTTTCAGAGTCAGGATCTAGTGACCAGGTAGGGAAAGGAACAAATTCTCCAACTGTCAGACAGGAATCAGTTCTGTCTGTGAGTGAGAAGCAAAGGCAAATCTTGCCAAATCTTCATCAGAAATGATGAGCAGGGGCAAAAAAACAAAAACAAACAAACAAACAAACAAACAAAAAAACCTCACTTTTCCCAGGGGATACAAATTGTCATCCACCACACGCTGTGCTCAACTTTGTCACCTCCTTTGTATTGAAGATGGAATAGGCCACCTTTGAGTCCTAACTGGATGATGCCTGAACCCTCAATCGGGTAACAAAAGCCCAACCCTGGGGCCTGTGCCTGAAAGTTGGCAGTGCCTGTGACTCATCCTAGTCATGCAAGCCTAGTCATTTCAAGGTAAGATTGTGCCAGTTCAACACTCAGTAATACTTTCCAGTCAACGATCATCAACAAACAGGAGATAACCAGTCATCTCTAGATTGTGTTTGGAGCTCATCTCTGAGGCTCAGCCAGCCCAAAGGGACTGGAGGCAGCAAAGTAGCCACTTTCACTTCCAGCTTATCTGCCAGCTTACACACACCCTGTGGGTCATCTATCACCCACCAGTGCAGCCCCTTGGCACTGATCTAAAATTGGGGGCTTTTACATATTCACTGTGTTTCACAGTGTAAAGCATATTATATAACTGGAATAACATTTAAAACAACCGTGTCACCACTTTGCTCTACTGGGTGAAGCTAAAAGTAGAGGCCAGCATTCAACTGTGGTATAAACAACAGAAACCATCAGAAGAGCACCTTACAGAAAAGGTCGTTCTTGGCAGAGATGGCTAGGCTCAGCCCAGACCGACCAGTGCTCTCAAAGGTTGTGTCCAGTGGGGACAGCAGCCAGGCAAGGGCTTTGGAAGGTCCTGGATTAGAACTTGGCACAGCCACTGTGGAGATTGCTCGTGCTGCCAGTGCAGGCATTGATGCAGGAGCAGCACAGAAAGGCAGGGAGAGTAGGGGTCTTGCTGCTAATTGGTTTAGTCTAAGCCCAAGTTTAGCCTCCCTTGGCAGACACAACTGTTACGGTTAAAAGAGACTGAAACTAATCAAAGCTATTTGTGTAGATGTAGAGATGGAGATGATGCAGTTATGAGCACAGACCCGTGTTGAGGAGTGGTGTGTGGCAAACTCCCCTGCACGAGAGGGGGTCATGTAGTAGCAAAATGGGAGTGTTCTGAAGAGAAAGCCTGCTCATGTAAGATGAAGAGCTGACTCGGATACGACATGACAGGAGACAGGTGTATGCTCCGGGTGCAGAGTGCAGCCTCTCTCCACGGAAACTGTGGGGCAGGCATGGCTAACTGAGCAATCTGCAACTCACTCATAAAACTCATTTCAGCCCAAACAGACATAACCTCTTCTGTCTTTCATTAAGTAATGTATTAGGATTTAAAAGTAAGAATACATCTTTCTTATACATCCTTTCTGTTGGAAGATGCAGTGAAGTGACCAAGGGGTTGGGTGTGTGGATGACAGGAGGGAAGGTGACAGGAAAGGGAAGAAATACATAGATTACTTACTAATCACTAAGGGATCCTCCCTGTGTCACAAAGTCCAGTCCCAGGTCTCCAAACTCAATGCTCTTCCCTCTAAAATATACTAGCTTCTTTTGGAAAATCATGCAGATAAAACAAACAAAACAACAAAACTTTTCTTTTCTAGGATCATTTAGGACTCCATGTGTGTGCTACCATATTTCCTCAGGGGCTCTAGGATTTTCAACCAGAATGTTAGTTACCCCACAAGTTGAGGTTCCACTGTCTGGGCAAAGCTGTGAAGGGGGCTTTGGGATTGATTGCCAGACACCTGGGCCATTGGGGATGAGGAGAAGACCCACAGACCTTAGGATCATGATATTCACATAGCTACCCATGGCAAACGTTTGCTATGCACCAGGCTTCACTCAGGGTTGAGAAGTCCTGGAGGTGAACACAGAATGTGATAGGAAAACAAAGGAGGGGCAGGTCTCTCATCCAAAGGGAAAGACAGAATAGTGTAGAGGACCAGGGGAGTTAAGTAGTGAAGTTGTTCATTTATTCATTCAGTAGTTTTTTATTGAGAGCTGATTATATGCCAGCCACTCTTTTGGGTGCTGGGACTATGGCAGTGAACAAAACAGATATTTTTAAAAAATCCCTGTTCTCATGGAGATGGTGAGCCTTGATCTCCTTGAGTAAGGAACAGCTTGGTGGAGAGGTGAGAGAAGGAGAGGAGATTCTAAAGACAGCAGCAGAGCAAGATGGGAGAGGTGTAAGTGACAGATGAAGAGCAGCTCTACTGAATAGGGATGGCTTGAAGGGCAAATGGGAGGAAAAGGGGGGCAAAAGGGGAAGAACCGAGGGGACAGGGAGGTCAAGGTGGGGACACAGAACATGTTGCAGATGATGACAAGGTTTAAGTTGTGCCTGTGGGAAGTGGCATTGAGGTGGAGTAAATAGGTAGGAGCTGAGTGATGGCCAGGCAGAGAGGTAGGAGCCACTGTCAGAGAAGTGAAGTCCATGGACCTGCCCATTCACTGAAACAGAAGTCACACACAGTCTTGTTTTTGTATCTTCTACCTATTAAAGGACAAACTGTTATCAGCTGTGAAATAAAACTAACTGTTGTTATCACTTCAAGGATTTGGGGTTTGTTTTCTTTCTCTTTGAACGGAAATAACCATGGGTAGATATATATGTATCTCAGTTTCCCTCTTAAAACCAAGCTGGGGTTGATTGTCATAAAAAAGTGTATTCTTTCCGGGGCGCCTGGGTGGCTCGGTCGGTTAAGCGTCCGACTTCGGCTCAGGTCATGATCTCGCGGTCCGTGAGTTCGAGCCCCGCGTTGGGCTCTGTGCTGACAGCTCAGAGCCTGGAGCCTGTTTCAGATTCTGTGTCTCCCCCTCTCTCTGCTCCTCCCCTGTTCATGCTCTGTCTCTCTCTGTCTCAAAAATAAATAAACATTAAAAAAAAAATTAAAAAAAAAAAAAAAAAGTGTATTCTTTCCTGTAACCAGTATAGATTTGAAAGAAAGAAATTGCTGGAAAGTACCAATGTATTCCATGCTTTACTTCTCTAGTGGAGGATGATAATTTTTTTGTTAAAACAGGAATTTTTCAATTTGTCTGGGATATCACACATATGAAATCCCCTGAATACACATTTGCTTTTATAGTTTGTCCTGAAAATAATACACTGATAAACTCTGTGCTCTTTTGTTGTATATTTGTCTAATTTTGTTCTTTTTTTTTTAATTTTATTTTTAATTTTTAAAATTTACATCCAAACTAGTTAGCATATAGTGCAACAATGATTTCAGGAGTACATTCCTTAGTGCCCCTTACCCATTTAGCCCATTCCCCCTCCCACAACCCCTCCAGTAACTCTCAGTTTGTTCTCCATATTTATGAGTCTCTTCTGTTTTGTCCCCCTCCCTGTTATATTATTTTTGTTTCCCTTCCCTTATGTTCATATGTTTTGTCTCTTAAAGTCCTCATATGAGTGAAGTCATATGATTTTTGTCTTTCTCTGACTGACTAATTTCACTTAGCATAATACCCTCTAGTTTTTGATTGCCGAGTAATACTCCATTGTATATATATACCACATCTTCTTTATTCATTCATCCATCGATGGACATTTGGACTCTTTCCATACTTTGGCTATTGTTGGTAGTGCTGCTATAAACATGGGGGTGCATGTGTCCCTTTGAAACAGCTCCTGTATCCTGTGCATAAATGCCTAGTAGTGCAATTGCTGGGTCATAAGGTAGTTCTATTTTTAGTTTTTTTGAGGAACCTCCATACTGTTTTCCAGAGTGGCTGCACCAGCTTGCATTCCCACCAATGATGCAAAAGAGATCCTCTTTCTCCGCATCATCGCCAACATCTGTTGTTGCCTGAGTTGTTAATTTTAGCCATTCTGACAGGTGTAAGGTGGTATCTCATGGTAGTTTTGATTTGTATTTCCCTGGTGATGAGTGATGTTGAGCATTTTTTCATGTGTCAGTTGGCCATCTGGATGTCTTCTTTGGAGAAGTGTCTATTCATGTCTTTTGCCCATTAATTTTGTTCTTTTTAAATTTTTTTTTTAACATTTATTTATTTTTGAGACAGAGAGAGAGAGAGAGCATGAACAGGGGAGGGTCAGAGAAAGAGGGAGACACAGAATCTGAAACAGGCTCCAGGCTCTGAGCTGTCAGCACAGAGCCCGATGCGGGGCTTGAACCCACGGACCACGAGATCATGACCTGAGCCGAAGTCGGACGCTTAACCGACTGAGCCACCCAGGTGCCCCATTTTTGTTCTTAATTATAGCTTCGCATAACAAAAAATGGTTACTAACTTTTTTGTTGTCTTTTTGTTATGCCTTGCTTTGCCTTATTTTGCAAATTTGATTGCCATTTCTAAAATGTCTTGAATTCCTTAAGGGAATTGTGTTATTTGTATAGATGAATATGTCTATTCGATAGGCCTAGGAGGTAATACTAAAAGTGCTGAGCAAAAAGATGGATGCATTGATAACCTTGTGTCCCCAGAAGGTTCTGCTAGGAAGGGAAAAATAACTGAAGGACCAAACTCCCAACCACATTAAATGTCAGCATCTGTGTGTGTTTTACCAGGGCTCTCTGACTTCATCTTAATTGATACCTTTATGTAGCAGCACGTAGTGGGTTTGGGAGGCCTGCATTTCCACCTACCATCTGCCATTTGTAAGTGCCAAAGTCTTGGGTTCCTCAATTGCACACTGAAAGTAGAATCTGCTTTCCCTTCCTCACCTCTCCCCAAGCTGGACCCTATTCAAGGAGACCAATGTCCATAATCTCCATGAGAAGAAGGATTTTTTTTAAGTTTATTTATTTATTTTGAGAGAGAGTGTGTACAAGCAGGGGAGGGGCAGAGAGAGAGGGAGAGAGAATCCCAAGCAGGCTCTACTGTCAATGAGGAGTTCAACACATGGCTCAATCCCATAAAACTGTGAGATCATGACATGAGCTGAAATCAAGAGTTGGACACTTAACTGACTGAGCCACCCAGGTACCCCAGAACAAGGATTTTTAAAAATCCGTTTTGTGTACTGGCATAGTCCCAGCACTCAGAAGACTGGCTGACATATAATCAACTGTCAATAAATGGATTCTTAAATTCTTAACAAAAATTTTAATGTTTATTTATTTTGGGGGGGGTAGGGGCAGAATGAGAGGGAGACAGAATCCATAACAGGCTCCAGGCTCTGAGCTGTCAGCACAGAGCCCAACGTGGGGCTCGAACCCACAAACCATGAGATCATAACCTGAGCCGAAGTCGGATGCTTAACCAACTGAGCCACCCAGGCACCTCCTGGTCCTCTGCACTCTTCTCTCCTTCCCTCTGGATATGTAAGCTGCTCCTCTTTCATTCTGCCATCACATTCTTTGGTGTGTATTTAAGGATTTCCCACCCCAAGTGAACATCACGATAATCTGTGGTGTCTAAAAATGCATATCCTGAAGTCCAGATCCAGAGATTCTGGGTGATGTGGCTGGGAGCTGGGTGTGGGAGAAGCTCGGGTTTTCCCAACTCATCTTCCTGAATAGTCTGGGGCTTCCTTCAGGCTGGGGATGGTATCTGTCCCCTGGCTAAAGCCCCTGTTTTATAAGTGCTCCTAAACTGAGAGCTCCAATGACTGTAAGGTGGCTTTGATCAAGCCATCCTCTCTGGTGTGAGGGTCTGTGTCTGGGAAATACACTGTTAGAACAGTCTGTCCTTCATTTCCTTTGTGCCTCTAAGCTTTTAACAGCCCCTGCTTGTGAAATGCGCTAGGAAGGGTGTGGAGGGTCAGTTTTGAAACTTGATTGTAACTTGAAGGCAAAAAATAGTCACACAGCTGTGAGCCTGTGGCCTGAGTGATGCTGGGTCTAAAGATAATGAGTTTCATCCCTGATTTACATTCCTCTTCATCTGATTTGCTAGGGAACCTGGATCTGTCAAGGCTCTCGGCTCATTTGCTTCAGACAGATGCTCGTATTGGCCCAGCAAACTTGGGATTGGAAACAGAACCCACGTCTGTAGGAGGGGAGGGGACAGCACTGCTGGGGGGCCACCTAGAAAGACCCCCAATCCCCAGGTAGTTTTCAGGCTGACTAGAATATCAGAAATGGGGTAACAGCTAGACCTAGTCCTGGGGGTTCAGTGAGGCCACCATTCACTCAGCAGTGCTGGGCCGCACAAAAATAGATCATCCCTGGCTCCAATACTAAGAAGACAGAGTCTTGTCAACAGGGGGCTGGTCCCTTAATGAGGAGCTTCAAGGACAGAGATGGGTGGAAAGAGGTTTCCTGGATTGACAAAGCCTTTAAAACCCTCAAATCTTTTAGAAGCTAGTGAAAGATAGAAGTGACTGAAAACTAGAAATTGGCTTTTGGCACCTCTGTGTCTCCCTGGCTGAGCACAGCCACCAAAGTCTTTATCGCTTCTCCAAGGTCAGCAGTGAGTGATGGAGCCAACAGGGACAGAGCTGCTGATGGAGGGGAAGGGGGGCGAGGAGAGATTGATGGGGAGGGGCTGGGCAGGGACTGACAAAACCCAGGCAAGTCTGCTCCCAGGGGCTGAGGCTCTGGAAAACAAATTTGGAAACATTATCCCACAAGATCTCCATTGAAGACATTAAGCCCAGAGGCCCAGAGGGACACATTGAAGAGAGGAGGCCAGAGCTAGGGATCTCAGAGGCTCAGCCGTTCCGGTGAAATCAAAACAGCATGAGCCAAACAGCTCATGAAGAGATAAGGGATTAGACCACGCTTGGAACCATGGAAAGATGAGGGAATCTCTGACATTCTTGAGGTCCCCATAGAAAAGGGGTTTGTTCAACTTAGGAATGAACTGTGAAAAGTCGAATTCCACTCTGGGATTTCCACTGAAGCATAAAAAACAAAAAAATTCTCCCACAGGCCATTTGGGGAAATGGCACATGATCTGGTCTCATACTGTTCTGGGGCTAGCAACATCCAGAGTGAACTCCACAGACCCTGGTTTGTGATTGTACCCCCCAAAATGCCAGGCAGTTGTGAGTTTAGAGGATTTGGAACTCACAGATGAAGTAATTCAAAAAGTAAACATAAACCAAGGGTATTTTTATTGTACTTTTCCATTTAGTGGTAAAGCTTTCTCATTTTGGATTGGATCCCAAGTGCTTTGTGGGCTGCTGCCATTCAGTGTTGAAAAGAAAAAGAAAAATTCAGCAGAGAAGGCTTTAGGCAGCTGTAAGTAATAGGGGTGAGAGGTATCATCAGGAAGGAAGCTGCGGGTGGATGAGGGCAGGTCCCTTTGTCGTAGGAAGATACACGGGGCAGGTATCAGGTCAGGTCAGGTACTGATATTTTATGCTGAGTATATTTTATGCTGAACATTCGAAAAGCCACTTCCTAGAACAGTATGGTTCACACCAAGATTCCCCTCCACAATGTCGGGGACACAATCTGAGCTCCCCAATAGAATTTCTCCAGTTTTTTTCAAGCGCATTTAAGGTTAAGGAGTAAACTTTAATACTAGGCAGAAGGCAAGATCTTTGAGGATCTCTCAGCATTCAGAAATGCAGAAGGACAAACTGATTGTTGATGGGGTGTTGGGGAGAGGGGAAAATAGGTGATGGGCATTGAGGAGGGCACTTGGGATGAGCACTGGGTGTTGTATGGGTCCCACAATGAACCACAGGAATCTATCCCAAAAACCAAAAGCACACTTTACACACTGTATGTTAGCCAATTTGACAATAAATTGTATTTTAAAAAATAATAGAAAAAGAAAGAAATGCAAAGAGAGACCCACTGAAGCCTCCTGTAGCACTGACTCATGTGAATATTTAAAACCGAGCAAGCATTCTGTTTTTGTGTTCCCAAGTGTCATACATGATGCTACAGGACATTGCATTGTTATTACATGGGAAGATTGGGTAGCCTATGATCTTTGAGAATCAGGGAAGCAGGGAGATTATTGTCAATGGAGAGCTGCAGAAATAAGCACTAGACCCAGATCCCTGAGACCTATGGAAGAGCCACTAGACGTGGGGGTGCAGATGCTGCCCTGGACCTCTAATTTTCTTAGCCCTCTATCTGGCACCAAAGCCCCATGGGAACCCAAGATCTACCTGCTCCCTCTGAACTGGTTATGTAATGGGGAAAGGATATGAGCATGGTCTACTCCTAATGGTCTGTGTGTGACAATTTTGGCTCCATTAGACAAGACAGCCTCTGGAAGGGAACTTGGCGATCTATTCCACTGACCTGTGTTGGTTTATTCTATGGACCATAGTGGTTCCTTCCCTCTGTGCCTTGTGCTAGTGCTGCCTTTGTCATTGAGGTGTTGAGGAGGGATAAGAGTCACGAGTTCCCTCCCTTCCTTTGTCTTCTGGCTCTACATCCTCCAGGAGATGTGAAGTTTTTAAGTATTATCCTTCTGATGACACACAGGGTTCATCTATAGGTGTGAGGATAACTGAACAGAAACCTAAGTGACAACAGTCAGTATGACACAGATAACTGGGAAAATAAAGGACAGGAAGATACTGGTAGGAGTAGAAGATTTAGGGGAGATTAGAAAAAATGTATTGAGTTTGTTAGGATAACCCTAGATGCTATAAAAATATAAACACTTTAATTTTAATGTCTTAACACAACAAAAATTTATTTCTATTCCCAGAACAGTCTGATGCAGGCATTCTTGAGTGATGGAAAGCTTGCCACAGCATGGTAACCAAGATACTTGGGTCACTCCCTCTTGTAGTTCAGTTGCCTCAAGACCTTGGGGAAAGAGACAGGATATGGAGAAGACACTGCTAGTTCTTCAATGCCTCATCTTGGAAGTAACATATATAATTTTTACTCACATTCCTGTTCTGGTTCTTTATGATTGTGTAACAAATCACCCAAACTTAGGGGTTTACAACAATGATATTTGCTTTGCTCATGAATTTGTGATTTGGACAGGGTTTGGCAGGGACAGCTTATTTCTGCTCCATTTGGTGTCTCCTGGGGTGGCTCAAAGGCCGAGGGCTACAGCTGTTGGCTAACTCACCTCCTTCTATTGTAGGCTGGTGTCTGACGGTACATTAGCTGTGGCTGTAGCCACAACATCTACACTTGGAGTTTCCATGTGGCTGCTGGGCTGCCACAGTGACTGGGTTCCCAGCATGAGTGTCCCAAGAGGTCTGGGCAGAAGCTGTGTCACCTTTTATGATTTGGCCTGATAAACCTCACAAGCTCACCCAGATGAAAGGGAGAGAACATAGAGCTCACTGATTGATACAGGAGTACAACATCACATTATAAAACTATGTCTGAATGGGACCCCGTGGTATGGATGACTTTAGATCATACAATCTGCCACAATTATATTGGTGAGATGTAATCAAATGAAGCCATCTAGATGCAAGATGAATCTTGCATTAGAAAATATAGCCCTTGTGCAACCACTTGAAAGGGGCAATGATGGCTGGAAAGCCCACATTTTGGGTATAGTGAGGAACCTCTGTCACGTGCAATAAGGCACTTTTTCATTTCATGAATGGACCCATTGTAATGCTCACTGGTCAAATGGAGACATCTGCAAAGACACTTTGTAGGGTGTTGGCAGAGAAAGCAGCATCCTGCTGCAAGCACTTGAGGTTCTGCTTAAGGGGAGAGTGCAGCCATGTGGTGCCCAGATGGCATTCTGACACTCTCCACCTTCAGCACATTCCAGTAGAACCCCCAGGCTAGACAGACCAGAGGCTCAGCTTGGTAGCTGCAGAAATATGGCAAGATTGGACACTTGGCCGCAGGCTCTGTCTTCACCAGCTTTTCTCTCTGTATGTCCTCTGGCCCCTTCATTCATAGAGCTGCTCCGATTTCCCATGGAAGCCAAACATCACAGTGATGAAAATAAGGCTTTAGAACATTCATCCATCCATTTATTTAACAAATGCAATAAGCGCCTACTATGCTTATTATCACTGTGCACAGACTGACAGAGGGCAGGATTATCCACTACAAGATTTGTGCCTGGTTCCAGCTGCAGTCTAACCTGAGTGTACTGCACTGCATAAAGACAAGGTGGCTGGGTAGCATGAGTCTAGTGACTTCCGTAGGATGCTAGTGGCTGCGTCAATTAACCTAATTAAACTGCCTAACTGGCAAACGACGTGCTCCCATGTCAGATGTGTAAATCAATGATGAAAAATGAAATGATAGGGATATCCTTACTGCACACTTATCTGGGGGTAATTAATTACAACAGTCTGGAATGGCATTTGTGCCTTGGAAAATAGAGGCAGCTGAAGAAATTATGTATGAACTGCTGCAACTAATTTGCATTTAATTGTAATCGGCGTTCATTTAGGGTCCTGGCAGCTGAGCCGCACCGTGTGTCAGCCAGACACTTCAGCAGATCATGAAGTTACCCTACAAGTGTTCCAGGGACACTGACTGCATTTGTAACAAGTGGCAGCATACAAGAAACGTCTTTTCCTCAGAAACGAGACGAACCATGAAAGAAATGTCAAAATTGGGAATGGAGAAAATCACTGGGTGCCTTTGGAAATGCTTCGCCCCACCCACTCTGGAAAAAAAATCCCACCCCCTCTTTTATCCTCCTTTTCAGCTGTAGCAGTAGAACTAAAGCATGTTTTTCTAAATTGGCAGAGAATGAGTGGTATTTAACAAAGAACACATCAAATGTGGGACAACTTCATAGGAAGAGCTTAACAGGAAGAATAAAGAAAACAGAGCCAAAACCCTTCCTGATTTTGATGCCTGTCAGAAGAGAAGACTTCTTTGGTCATTGAAGGAGATTAAGTTTTTTTTTTTTTTTTTTTTTTTTTTTAGGAAATAGGAAGCTACTGTACAAGATTGCCTCATTTGAGTATATGACATGTAGCCATAAAATCAAAAGACTTACAAAATATTCATAGGCATTGCTGTGCATTCCATTACATGCTGTTCCTTCCAAAGTACTTATCTTACATGGCTCTAGACTTAAGCTGACTATGTCATCACTTAAAACATATTTGGAATTCTTCAGAGACCAAAGCACATTCTTTTGAATATTTTAGATCTGAAATAATATAGAACCAAATCTGGGAACTAAGATAGATGTGTAAGACGAGTCTAATATAAGTTGTGTGTGTGTGTGTGTGTGTGTGTGTGTGTGTCTGATCACAAAAGAGGAGTGTCATAATGCAATGAGAATGGTTTTCTTATGTGAATTTAAGCTGGCTCTGGTGACATTTCTTTTTTTATTTTAAATGTTTATTTATTTATTTTGAGAGAAAGAGAGAGAGAGAAAGTGGGAGGAGAGGCAGAGAGAGAGGAGAGAAAGAGGAGAGAGAATGAATCCCAAGCAGGCTCTGTGCTGACACAGGGCTCGATCTCATAAACTGTGAGATCATAACCTAAGCCGAAATCAAGAGTCAGACACTTGACCAACTGGGGCACCCAGGTGCCCCTGGTGGCATTTCTTGAAAAGTAGTACTCAACTTGTTTGAAAAATACAAGCATTCCTGGAAAGTCTCTATTGTCCAATGTCTCCCACACTTATTTGGCCATGAGATTCTTTCTTTGTACATCTTTATTAACAGCCTGTGTAACCATTATGTCTCTAAATGTCCTTTGGGACATGGTGAACTACAGTAATCACAAAGAAAAGGACATGCAGAAACTCAGGGAGACAGTAGAAACGTCTGGTAAGACAAGGTAAATTGACCCCATACATCTCTTTTTTCTCTCCAAATGTGCCAGCAAAGGAAAAAAAAAAACCAAAAAGGGATGTAAACTTTCAAAGGTAGTAGAAGACAACAGTGGGAAAATTCCTAGGAAATGTGAAGCTCATGGTGATGCCAATGACTTAGGAAAGTGGAGGATCTAAACCTAGATTTCAGGAGGAGATACTGTAGAGAGGTGAGCTGATTTGCCCTCAGCACTGAAGGAGGCTAAGAATTTGGAGGCACAAGATAATTGCTTTAAAACACAGTTGGTTAGATGAGATGCTATTGTGAAGTGAATGTGTCCCCTGCAAGATTCCTATGTTGAAGCCTAAACCCCTGAGCAGTGGTATTATGAGGCAGGGATTTGGGGAGGTAATTATAAGGATTAGATGAGGTCATGAGTGTGGAGCCCTTGTGAATGGAATTAGTGTCCTTATAAGAATCACCAGAGAGCTTGCTTCCCATCTCTGTTCTCCACCATGTAAGACTATGAGAAGACAGCAGTGTGCAACCTGGAAGAGATCCTCACCAGAACCCAGCCATCTGGGCACCCTGATCTTGGATTTCCAGCCTCCTAAATTATGAGAAGCAAATTTCTGTTGTTTATTAGCCATCTTGTCTATCGTATTCTGTTTTAGTCTAAGCTAAGACAGGTACTATAATATGGAAGCCAGTAGAAATGCTACATGAAGAAAGGCTAGGTCTCCAGGTACATTTCCTTTTCTCATGTGCTCTTTAATCAAGAACTAGAAGTTCATTCTTTTTGGGGGCAATGGAACCTAAGAGGCTCTGAATTCCAACATGTCAGACAAAGATATAGACGGTGGGGAGTAGAGAAGGACACACATGAAAACAAGGATATTATGTAAATGTATTTGCAGTGAATGATGGGCTCAACTATCCTTTTCCCCCATCTGCTTCCATAGTACTGGTAGCCAACCAAATGTCCCCAAATCAGGAAGTCAGATGATAGAAGCTTCTTCTATTAAAGGCCCCAGAGAAATGCATATATTGACATTTAGTGACACTTACCTTAAAAAGGCTGAATTGCCATTTTATCATCTTAGAGTAAAGTCCACTATTTTATTTTGTTCATAGTCACTCATGCAGTTAGTCCCCATCAGGCTTTAATATCTCACCTTTAAATCTGAATAACTGCTAAGGCTTAACAAGCGTTTAAGGAAAACCTCCAGTATGAAATACAAGACCAAAACCAAAGAAATAAATACCAGGAATAGTGACAAATAAGAAAACAGAGATAATGCAGGGAACAGAAGAAAATGTGAAAATCAAACAAGCAAACTTGCAAATTCATATACTTGCAAGTCAAGAGATGTTATCACATCCATGAAACTAGATAACGTTACTATTAAAAAGGAAATAAGACATACACCAAAAGCAGAGGCACAAAAGGAGAAAAAAATAGATTAAGTGGGACCTCATAATTTTTGTGCATCAAAGGACACTGTAAGGGAGTGAAAAGTCAATCCATAGAATGGGAAATCTATTTGCAAATCATATACCTGAAAAAGATTAATAACCGTAATACAAAAAAAACAAAAAACAAAAAACAAAAAACTCTTAGGGGCACCTGGGTGGCTCAATCAGTTAACCATCCTGAGTTGAAGCTCTCTCTGTGCCCCTCTCCCCAAGTGCATTCAGTATCTCTCTCTCAAAATTAATAAAAACATTAAAAAAAAATAACTCTTAAAACTCAACAACAAAAATAGCCTAGTATAAAAATGGGCAAAGTACTTCACTAGGTATTTCTGCAAAGAAAATATACAGTGGCCAATGAGCACATGAGAAGTTACCTAACCAGGGAACATTCCCTAATCAGGGAAATGGGAATCAAAACTGCAATGAGGTAACTTTTCACACCTGTTAGGGTACCTGTTATTAAAAAAATAAGAAAATAACAAGTGTTGATGAGGATGTGGAGAACTTGGAAGTCTTGCACATATAGAAATGTAAAATGGTAGAGCCACTGTGGGAAACATTATGGTTCCCCTCAACCCCCGCCCCAAATAAAACAGAATTGCTATACATATGATCAAGCAATTCCACTTTGGGGTTATAGACTCCCCACGATTGAAAACAGGAACTTGAACATGTTTGCTCACTAATGTATACAAAGATATTTGTACACCAATGTTCATGGAAGCATTATTCACCATTGCCAAAGGTGGAAGTAGCCTGAGTGTTCCTTGTTGGATGAATGGGTAAACAAAATGTGTATGCATGCAATGGGGATACTATTCAGCCTTAAAAAGGAATGAAATTCTGATGCATGCTACAATGTGGATGAACCTTGAAAACATGCTAGGTGATATATCCCAACACAAGGGGATAAATGTTATGTGATTTCACTTAAATGAGATACCTAGAGTAGACAAGTTTATAGAGACAGAAAGTAGAACGGATGGTGGTTTTCAGGGGCTGCTAAAAACAGGGCAGGGGGCTGAAGGGGGAGTTGTTTAATGAGTACCGAGTTTTAGTACAGGATCGTGAGAAAGTTCTGGAAATAAATAGTGGTGTTTGTGCAACATTGTGAATATACTTAATGCAACTGAATTCCACTTTAAAAGTGGTTAAAAGGGAAAATGTTTATGTTAGATGTATTCTACCATAATTTTTTAAAAAGATAAAAATGGGAATTATAAGGGGCTCCTGGGTGGCTCAGTCAGTTGGGTTTCTGACTTTTGATCTCAACTTGGGTCATGATCTCATGGTTTGTGAGACTGAACCCAGCATTAGGTTCTATGCTGACAGCCCCTGAATATGCTTGGGATTCTCTGTGTACTTCTTTCTTTCTGCTCCTCCCTCTTCCCCCCTCCTCAAAATAAATAAATAAACTTTAAAAAAAGGAATAATTAAAGAACAGGAAAGAGATCATTGAAATTAAAACTAGGATACTCCTTCCACCATTTTATTAGGAAGATTAGGAGAGAAGAGAAGGAAATATTCTAGAAAAAAAAAACAGGATAAAAGGACAGATGGAGATAAAGAAATGAAGAACTAGGAATTTACAGACTAAGTCAGGAAATTGAACATCTGACTGAAAAGAGTCCCAGAAGCAGGAAATAAAGCAAATGAAGTGCACAGAATTATAAAAGGATTAATCCAAGGCAACTTCCCAGAACCAAAGGACATAAGTGTCTAGATTGCAAGGGCCCATAATGTACTCATAATGATACACTGAGGGGTCAAGAAAGACCCACCTAGAGGCAAAGCATCGTGGAACTTGGGGTAATAAAATCACCCTAAAAGATTCCAGAAACAGGTCACATACAAAGGTTTGGTAATGGGAGCAGCACCAGACTTCTCAATTGTCACACTGTAAGCCAGAAGACTTAGATCAAGGCCTTCAGAGTGCCCAGGGAGAATAAATTCCGACCTCTGAATCTCTGCTTACCAATCAGCAGGAATATGCTGGTAATCACGTTGAAGTCTACACTGAATTCTTGTAAGATTATTTTTCCCCTATGATCCTGCTCTAAGCCAGACTAAGAAAGAATCTGCTATCAAACACTTTTTTAAAGTGTTTTCAGTCCTTTTCTTCTTCTTCTTCTTCTTCTTCTTCTTCTTCTTCTTCTGGTTTAATTGAGTTATAACTGACACACAAAATTATAAGATATTTCAAGTGTACATGATGGTGATTTGATATATGGATACATTGTGGTCATCTCCTTAGGACAGCATTAAAGAGGTCTTGTTCTGGCAGAGAAACGACTCAGCTTCCTTCAGCATTCTCCTGTTTTTGAACCTCTGTGACTTCCTGTTTTTGGTTTACTCTTTCATTGGCAGGATCATATCCTCTAATAGTTTCCTAGAGAAATGGATAATCTCAGTCCCTACATATAAGCACGGGTCTTTATTCCACACTTACATTTATTGGACAGGACACAATCTAAAAAATAGAAGACCCCAAAGTGGAGGAGGCTCAGAGTGACAGCTACACATTTAGGCAAGCTCAGAAGGACCCCAGGTCATTGTTCAAACAGGATGGAGAACTGTGGATGGGGAAATATTAATAAGTGTATGGCAGAGGAAAATTTATAGATATCTGACAGAATTATTGGAGTATGTGGAAAAAAACCAGGACACCTACAAAGAAAATCAGGCAAATGAATTAAATGGAGTAATTATTAACCCCAGGAAAATAATTTGTAGTAAAGGAGTATTGGCCTGTGTGTTAATGGGCTCAGTGGCGAATAATAATTACATAAGTATATGCAACTGACTATTGATACAGCTAAATCTTGTGAAAAGTCTAGTTGGAAGGGTGGGAGAAGGCAGCAGGGATATGGGGAAATAGGCTATATATCTAATATGCCATGGTGGGATGTTAAGAGTTGATGTCTAAAGTGGACAATCAAGAATCAGAATCAGAAATATATTGTTTAGAAACATGAAATACTTGAGAGAACATAGAGTATTTAGAGGGAAAATACTCTAAACACTTTAGGGAACAGTCAAAAGAGCTGCTTAATAGTTAATTTTGGGGACCATGCCTAGACAACTGGGACTGGAGGGGCAGGAGACTGCCTTTAAGAACAATTTCAATAACCATGTAGGATTTAAAATCTGTGTTTGACAAAAATATAAAAAACTAAAAATAGTATTGTCAATGCATGAAAATTTATGAAATAAAAAGTTCTTTGAAAAATAAGATGATGGGTAATCTGCACATTAAAATCTAGAGATTCATTTGTATGTGGGATGAGCTTCTCAGTGGCTTCACTTGACTGATCTTGGTATGGAAGTGATTCAAAGCATCCTCTGGTGTACCAGTGATTTCCATAGCCCAGGAAAATCACAGTCCCCTTAGCATTCCTTTTGGGAATTTGAAAGGTATAATCTAACTTCTGTTATTTTCTTGCCAGGCTCCCACCCATTTTGTACTCTTGTTGTTGCATGACCACATAGGGTGGCTCTAGCTCACTATCCAGGTGCCTGAGTGGTTGAGGAAACCAAACCCATTTCCAGGATGACACCAGGTGCCTGAAAATTCTAATCACCAGCTTGTCAAAGGCAAAGATTTTGCATTTTTTTGCATCAAATGCAATGCTTACTGACTTTCTACTATTTTGAGGGCATGATTCTTTGGCCAGAAAAACAAATATGAGCTAGCCACCATGCCCAACTTCAGGACAGAGGTGGACACTTGGCCATAATGCCAAAGTTAGACAATTTAAATATTTTAATAGATGAATTGGAAGAAATTAATTTTTAAACAGAGACGACATCTTTGCCTGGTTTCCTTGAAAAACAAAGCCTGAGGTGAAGTTTATATGCTAGTCCCTAGGGATGCTCTCTTAAGGCAATAGTAATGAAAAAAGGAAGGGGACAGGCATCTCTCAGCAGACTTAGGAACCACCTTGCCTGGAACAGTCCATGGGTGTGCGAGTTGGAGGTGGGATGGCAAGATACTTCTCTGATGGCTCTTGCTTGTCTTGTCCCTTTTAGTCAAAGTTTGCCCTATGTGGGACACCTATTAGCCCTCGGAGCAAGTGAGATCCCACACTATAGAGAACATCCTCAGAGCCTGGAGGTGATGACAGAAGCAGACTTTCCAGGGAGTCTGGGCAGGTGGAGCCAAGGCATGGGAGCTCAGGCCCCTGCCTCAGCCACTGCCATGACCAGCACCATGACCACGATCAGAGCCTGGGAGAGACTGAGGCAGCTGGCAGCAGAAGCGGATGAGCCTGGATGTCACACTCTGCACTGACCTGTCACTAAGGTCAGAATGTGGAGGGTGGACTGGGTGGAGGACACAATAAAACCTGGGGCAGTCCTTTGAAGTGTATTTCTGTTCCTACTCCCAAGCATCCCATCCTCTGAGAAGTAACCACTATAAACAGCTTAGTTTGTAAACATTAGCAATTCTGATCATTGGTCAGGAAGCATGATGCCATTTTTTTTTCTAAAATGGTCTAAAAAAGGAAAACAAAAGGGGCATCTGCGTGGCTCAGTTGGTTGTGTCCGTCTCTTGATCATAGCTCAGGTTATGATCTCATGGCTCATGAGTTGGAGTCTTGCATTGTGCTCTGTGCTGAGAACAGGGAGCTTGCTTGGGATTCTCTGTCTCCCTCTCTCTCTGCCTTCTCTTGCTCTCTCTCTCTCTCAAAAATAAATAAGTTAATTTTAAAAAAAGGAAAACAAAATCTCCCTCATATCATGGCAAACAGTCTTGACAGATGAGTTGGCTGGAAGACTGTAAGCTCCCTGAGTATCTTTTTCACTACAGATAACTCTGCTCCTGGCACTCAGTAAATGTTGGTCGAATGGACAAGTGACTCAATAGATTCTCATTTTTTTATTAGATGAGCAGACCTTAAAGAAAAGAAAAAATCACATCGTCTGAATGCGCTGTTCTCAAACCATAGTGCACACAAACAACATGCAGGGGAGGTTGTGAAAACCGCAGACCCCGGTTTCCAGTGCTACAGGTTCCAATTCAGTCGATGTGGCTAGAGACGGGAATGTGCACTTTATAAACAAGCATCTCAGGTGATCCTGGTGCAGGTGGTTGGTGGGTCGCATAAGAGAAACCCTGATGAAAGGTTCCGATAATCTGTGGCCTTACGGATTTGAAGTATAGAAAACAATCACGCTATATGTTTTCTTGCATCAAGGGCCACACCTAGAGGGCACAGCTGCAAATACCACACTTTCCTTCCTATCTGTGTGGTACCCAAGTGGCCCTCTCTACAGAAAAAGGAACTTGGCAGGGATGGTAACAAACAACCTGTAAATGCACAGAGCATAAGACTGCCCAAACAGGGTGGTCTGAGAAGTGTCCAAAGACCCATTTCTGTCCCCAGGACCCCCATCATGGAGGATTTCATTCCATCAGGCTTTATTAGGTGTTTACTTGGTGCCAGGCACTGGAGACAAAAGGTGTTTAAGACATAGAGGTCTTAAAAGCTTTCACTGTGTCTCTACCTCCTTTGAGTAAAAATGCCACCATGTTCCCCATGAATCCAGTGGCCAGACCGGTGAGTCTGAAGCATGTGATGGTGAGCAGGAAGAAGGTTGGTAGAAGGTATGAACCTGGGAAAACAGCTTTTGTTCATTGAAAGGAGTGAAATTATGCTGAGAAACTGTGTTTTTTCACATCCTACACTTTTAGAAGTGTTGCTTTTGATTCACTTTGTTGGGAACGAACACCCCACTCTTGCCTGGAGGCTCTGAGCCTGTGGGTCACTTTGACACAGGGAAGACAGCCTTGGATTCAAAGCAGGCAACAAGGGGCTTGGACACAGCATTCTACAGTTATCTAAACTTGGCAGTTTCCAAGAAAACAGGACCTCAACTTCACTTCTTAGCACTGCTGCTAATCAGACTGTGATGTTCCTAATAGAAACTTTAAAAAAAAAAGTTTCTGATGGAACATGGTCAAGGCTGAACAGACAGGTGTCTCCACGGCAATACCACTGCTGCTAAATAATGGCTAACTTCTCTCCTTTTGAAGGGTCACTATTCTCTTACCTGAGGACAGCTCCTTTCCCAGGGGCTTCCTCAGCCCTGCTTCATTCTCCTGCCTCCTGAATAATGGAGGACACCTGCAAAGCCAATTTCTAGCCTGCTGCTTCATGGCAGCCTCCAGTGTAGTGTTGTTCCCCCTTCCCCAGTCCATCTTTTCTTTTAAGTTTATTTATTTATTTTGAGAGAGAGAGAGAGAAGAGAGAGTGAAGCACAGGGGCAGAGAGAGACACACAGAGAGAGAGAGGATCCCAAGCAGGCTCCAGGCTGTCAGTGCAGAACCCGATGCAGGGCTCAAACTCATGAACCCGGAGATTATGACCTGAGCTAAAGTCTGACGCGTAACTGACTGAGCCACCCAGGTGCCTCCCAGTCCCTTTTAACCATCATGAGACATTCCACGGTCTCTGTGGTGTCCCATCACCCTGGGTACAGCAAGTTAATCAACTGGATTTGTTTGGTTGCTGGTGAGTTCCTGCTGGTCTTTATTTGATGGCCTCTATCAAAGGCAGGCATTGGCAAAAATGGTATTCTTCAGGGGTGCCTGGGTGGCTCAGTGGATTAAGGGTCTGACTTCGGCTCAAGTCATGATCTCACTGTCTGTGAGTTCAAGCCCTGAACGGGGCTCTGTGCTGAAAGCTGGGAGCCTGGATCCTGCTTTAGATTCTGTGTCTCCTGCTGTCTCTGCCCTTCCCGCACTCACACTATCTCTCTCTCTCTGAAAAATAATAAACAAACAAACAAACAAATAAATAAAAGGATTCTTCAGCCCCTGGTGCCGCACTGGTAAATGTGTTACAACTAGATCCCTGAAGAGGAAGGAAAATGAAGAAGCCCTACTTTGTAGAGTTTGCCAGTGTGCATAGTATAAATATTCCCACTCTTATCCAATTCCAGCTACCACTGTGACATCACCGAACATGGAGTTGGGAGGAGACATGCACGGTCAGCTTTCAGGCAGATGATACGGTGCTGCCACACCCCTGCTGTTTCCTCACCCACCTTCCTCAGACAAGAACTTATTTTTCCCTTCATTGAGTTTTCCAGAATTTGTTTCTCCATGGAGGAGCCTATGCTCTTTTCTTTCTTTCTGTCTTTTTTTTTTATGTTTAGTTTTGAGGGAGGGTGAGTCGGGGAGGGGCAGAAAGAGTGGGAGACAGAGGATCTCAAGAGGCTCCACGCTGACAGCACGAGCCCTGATGTGAGGCTCAAACTCACAAACTGTGAGATCGTGACATGAGTTGAAGTCAGATGCCTAACAGACCAAGCTACCCAGACACCCCCTATGGTCTTTTCTTTTCCTGATTTTGTGTGAGGCATCTGGCACCCAGCTGATTTATAAGCAAGTTCTGAGGAATGGCATGACTGAAATAGAAACTTGTGCATAGAGCATTTGCATATAAAGATTGGTAAAGAGCCAGGAACCCCAAGTTTTAGAGACTAATAATGACGCATCCATCCAGTTGTCACTGTCACTTGTTTCACTGAAGGTGGCTTCATGGTTAAGGCAGAAGCCAAATGGTTCCTGGAAAAAAGAAACACCCCCACTTAGATATCAACACCAGCTCATCTTGCTTTGGCCTGGGCTTAATCTACAAAACCTTCAGTGAGACCTGCCTTTTATATCCCACAAGGAAAATTATCTTTGTGGAATACCCATGAAGTAATTATAGATAATGGTCCACAATGTGGCAGCTACAAGTTCAGCCGCTTGGCTGAGAAATGAATTCCCTATCTGCTACTGCAAGACCTCATTACGTGTTGTCCTGGTGAATTGGTAATGAAAAGACTTAAAAAATATCTGATAGCAAAGAAGCTCCTTTCTTAGCCTGACTGGCCTACAGAGTAGGGCCCTGGGGAACCGATGACTGAACTCAATGCAAATTTCAAACAAGATTACCAGCTGCCTCTTATCATCATCCTCTTGGAACTCTGGGCATGTAGAAACTGTGAAAAGCCAACAGACAAAGATGGAAATCCCATCATTAAAGGAAAAAAAAAGAGTACTTTTCAATTTGATGAAAAAAAAGAAAGTGGTTTAAGGTAGGCCAAAAAAGTGGATACTATTTTTCTAAAAAGGTTTAAGCCCCTCTGACAAGAATACAAAAAAAATACATCTCACTTTTTCAGTACCTTACTCAACAGATTCATGTAGTGTCTTTCTAGTGCCTAGGATACAAAAATGAAGCTCATGGTCTTCTGAGGGAGGAAACTGAGCCAGTCATTTGCTTCTTTGCTCTCAGATCTAACCTCAGACTTTTTCCTGAAACCTGCATTCTCCAGATTCCCTTAGCAACTGGCTTGGGGCCACAGTTAAGGTAGTGGGATTATCAGCAGGAGACTGGAGGATGGGTGTTAGGGAGATGCAGGCACATCTGTCCCCATATCTCTCTGCTTTTGGGTAGTGTCCCAGTGGGCCCAGCTCTCATGGATCAGATCCAGCCCTGGCTTCTGGGCTCTGACAACAGCTCTTTTTGCCTCTGTTCCTCCAGGTCAGGCAGTCATTGGCACCTTCCATTGTCACCAAAATCTGCCTTGTCTCATTTTTCCCTCTGTGGCTTATCAACTCTTTCAACACCTTTGTAACTAGTTTATTGATTGAATTCCTCCTATTGAACCACCTGGAATGAGCTTTATTTTATTGTCTGTAGGCTTACCAGTAAAGGAAATAAACACAGTTATAAAGTTAATGTGATGTTCCCATAAACAGAGTTTGTGCAAGGTGTTACAGAGGCCTAGAAGGTAACTCTCTCTCACCGTGGGGACTAGGAAGGCTTATACCAAATGAGAAATTTGAATTGCATCTCTGAGAATGTGTAGGAAGTTCCAAGACAATCAATTGAGGAAGAGGAAGCAGGAGAGGAGAGAGATTCTAATCATTTGCAAAATGTATGGCAGTGTGATAGGATATGGAGTTTAGAGGAATGTCAAATAATCAAAACCATTGAAGAATAGGCCAGGCACAAAACAAGGGGACTACTTGGAAGATAGCTCTTTAGTTTCCAGTTTCCATGACTGTGGATGTCACTAGTGCCACAGATACCTTGCATTTCCCAGGACTCGGAGGACGGGTTGAATCACCTGGAAAAGTTAGCACTGTGTCCTTCCACTCACTCTATCAATGCAGAGGAATATTCGCCTTATCAGCAACCACTGGGGAAACTTTAAACCACGTGCTTGCATGTGATTCTTATGTTACTTAAAATCTCTCAACTGCCAGGCACTCTTGTTGAAAATCAGATAGTGACCTTCTGGAGGATTCACTTCTTGCTTGCCTGTATTCCTCTGTAGGGTGGAGAGGCACGGAGACAGTTCCTAAGTCACTGATAAACCAACCAGACCCAGGATTTAGAAACAGCCCAGAGCACACCTGTTTCATCTTTTTCTTTTGATAGTAACACCAGTGTGTCCCAAATTTAATCATTGTCCTGTCCCCCTAAATACACACCTATGCAAGGCAACTGTGATCTTTCTGTTGGGGGCAGGTATTGAAGCTTCCAGTTTGAAAAACAAGAGTTGAAGCCTACCACCCACACCATTCTGATTAAAGCAAAATGATTTGTTTGCTTGCCTTTGAGCAGTATATTTACATTTCTATGCCTTAGCAGCAGAGAATGGTATGTTTTTAAAGATGCTTTCTGTCAACTTAGCACTTGATGCTCCCACATGACCCTGTGGGGCAAATGGAGAGAGTTCACTTACCTGCTCAAAAGCCTCCAGTGGAATCTCATCCAGATCAGGGGTTGCATCCAGGTTTCTTTATTTTTGGTAGGGACACTTTCCCCAATTCCATACAGTCTTTGTTGGGATGCCCAGTCTTGCAACCAGTTTACCCACTGTAGGGGTTCCAGCACCAACATTCCATAAAAAATACAAAAGCTGGCAGATCACTCCAATTCTCTTAGGCTACACTTAGAAGACAATGCTCAAAGAGAGTTGTTCAACTCCAGATGGTGCCTCTAGGGTTTTCCTTTCTCACTACCAACGCTCTTGACCCCAGAGAGAAATGCCCTTCTGACCCCTGCTGGCTACGATGGCACATGTACCAAACCTAGAGAATTATTTCAGAGCTGATGTCAGAACACACTCCAAACACTCTCCAACTCTGATTGGACAAGAAGGTTAAACATAGGAAAGTTGACTCAGTTCTGATTAAACAGGCTGGGAAGACAGAAACAAATAATCACCCTGTATGTAGCAATAATGGAGCAAGAAAGTAAATATTAAGGGAGCCGCTTGCTATCAATATTTAACTAGCAGATTAATGTACAGAGGATGCACTTGGGAGAATAGGAGGGTGACCAGAGAGGCAGAAATGGCTCAATTATGATACATTGTCACAGTCAGGGAAGAGGAAAGCGTTGTCTGCATTGTTTAACCTGAGGTTATGAATGCACAACAGAGGCAATCAAGGGTGATTAAGCAAGGAGATGATGATGAGCGATAATGCCAGGCTCATTAGCATAAAGAATCTGTTGAAAGAATGGAATAGGGAACAAGTTGTAAATTCTGGTCAAGAGTTCTTGCCTAAGATTCCTAAACATCTGTGCCCCCTCATCAATAATTGTCTTAGGTTTTTTTGGTCTTTTTATCTGCTCAACCAGAACAAAGGATCTTAAGGACCACTTCATTTTGAGGCAACGTTTCCAGCAGTAACATGCCATGATGTTCCTGTCTTTCGTTCCTGCAACTAAATCTAATTTTTAGTCTATTATTATCTAACCATTTCTCAGAATGGGGATATTTTCAGAGTATTGCACACACACAATTCTTCCATAGGTAAATAAGTATAGAAAATTCTGAATCAAAGATTAAAGTGTATATTAGCACATCAAAGCAGCTGTGATTGATTCTTCCAGAGGATGTAGTTCCATGTAATGTTTCTCAAAAACATCAGTCCACAGAGTCCTTTTTATAGAAATATCTCAAAGAACCAAGGTTTCTTTGGAGACTTTTGGTGAAGAGCTTTTCTCTTCTGTTTGTCTTTTCCAGCCAGCTCACTAGTTTCAGTTTGTTCCCTCTATAACACAGCCACTGTGTTTTGTCCACCTTTTCCTCACGTTTGGAGCAAGACAGCCACTAGCCGATTTTGATAGAATCTTTGCACCAGGAAAGTGAAAATGTCCTGAAGCATCATCTAGAGATCCCACCCTCCCATGTGCGGGGTGACCATGTTGCCCCATGTCTTCTTTATAGCAGTAATTCCACCAGTTCCCCTTATCTTTCGTGTTAGAACAGCATGCTGACACCTTGACACCTAATAGATAAAAATCAGTGTTCTCGGGGCACAGTTCGTCAAGCATCAGACTCTTGATTTCAGCTCAGGGAATGATCTCACAGTTAATGAGCTCTGAGCTGACAGTGCAGGGCCTGCTTGGGATTCTCTCTCCCTCTTTCTCTCTCTGCCCTTCTCCCATGCTCTCTCTCAATATAAATAAGTAGATGTTAAAGAAAAATCAGTGGTCTCAACAGAAGAATTGACAAATTTCAATCCTATTGGAACTGTGCCATATTCTGATACTATTCCTCTAAGAGTTAATGAAATATGAATCTCTAAGATCCCAGGAATTTATATGATCACCTCTCCATGATTTAAAATGACAAGATCCTCAATTTTTCCTCCTGTTCCCTCTGAAATATTGTTCTTCACTCCATTCTGTGCCTCACTAACAGTTCCTCCAGGACCTGTGCTGAAATAGGCATGATTAGTCCTGAGACAGGCTTTAGTGCAAGAGGAGGTTACAACCCATGGTAGTGGATTTCAGAGGTCAAGTTTCTCTAGAAGGAGCTGTGTTTCATTACTACGTTGGCCACTATGGATCCAGAATCACTAGGTCAGGTGGTTACTACCTTTGTGTTTTCTCTGTCAAAAAGGGATTTTTAGCAACCAACAGGAGATTGTTAGGAAATGAGTTTGAAAAGTAAACACGAGCCGCAAAAGTATAAGTCTGTAAAATTGTTGGAAGGTGACTGCCGCAGACAGTAATAGGGTCTTCAATTTTTTTTCTTATTTCAAGGTTAGTACATTGATTCCTTTCTTGATGTTGAAGACAGTGGTACAGGTACAATCCTTTTATAATAAACTCTAGGGGATGGCACATTTTCAGATGGAAATTAATGGATGACTTGGCTGTAAGTCACCTTTAATCAAGTTATTTATATTCAGATTGAGATGAGTGGCAGTCTGATTGGAGTTATAAGTGAGGGGACACTAAGGCACCTGCATTCTTTCCTTGTGCCTTGTTTGCTGATTCTGGCTTTGGAAAGAATCCAGGGAGTCCTGGGAGAGAGCCCATCCTGCCCAGGGAGAACAAGAATCAGGTGAAAACAGGTTTGTCCCAGGAAGAGCAACAGGGGACAGCCAATGAAGGACATTGATCAGAGGCCCAGAGATGCTGCCTTGCTTTAGACAAGGCCATGGGATTGGGTAAAACAAAACAAGAAAGCTGAAATTTCTGAGCACCAAAAAAGGAAGGGATTTTTACCTTGGGACCTGGAAGATAAGAAAAAGAAGGACTAAGGGTTTGTGGTAAGGAGAGACAAAGCTGGTGAGGGAAGCATGCCACATACCTTGAAATCAAGCTTGCTTATCCCTGAGTTCTGCCTCCACGTTCTCACTGGGGTCACCTTCACCTCCTTGTGCCTAAATCTCATACTTTGTAAGTGAAAATGGTGATTATCACAATGATACTCAACTCACAGAATTGTATGGATTAAATAATACATGCTTAAAATAGCTCTGGGCACACAGTAAGTTCTTAAATATCGGGAATATTATCAACACTAAATAAATATCAGCTGTCATTACAGTTGGACTGGGGAGGAGCAGTGCATGAGCAAGGCCAAGAAGAAGAGAAACTGTACCTGTGTATCTTAGCAGCAAAGAAACAGCATGGGGTGGTGCGTGAGGCCGGGGGCTTTCTAGAAGAGAAGCCCATTGCGAAGTTCCCAGTGTTGGGAATAGCTTCTTCAGGACTTTTAAGGGATGTACCATGTACAGTTCTGTTTTAAATCATTGCTATGGTGTGGCTCTCATGCCCACTTCCTATTACCCCGTCCCCAAGACACACACTCTTCACTCCCAAACTTTAAATAAAACTCTGCTATAAGCGATAGCTTGTGTGCGTGGTTCTATGGAGGAATCAAAAAACCACAAAAAGTTCTATGTTCTTTTATTAGGTAGGTGCTGCTTATTTAGGTGGCTGTTTTGTGGTGTGGAGAAAAGAGATTTTTCTTAACAGATATCCTTGTCTTTTTCTGCTAACTCTATGCACACTCCCTGCTCAATCTACTGCTACCAAATTAAACTTTTCTAATCAACCTAAGTAATTTTTCTGCCAAAAATCCCAAGGGTCTCTCCACCGGCTGAGATAAAAGTAACTTTTAGAAGTGGAGGAGGTGTTGAGCATCAGTGAACTCAATTCTCTTCTTGCACTGAGGGAGATTATGGGATCTAGAGAGGTTACAGGACCTCGTCATTCCTGCCACAGAGTTAGAATTTGTACACACCTCTTCTGACTTTGAGTCCGGAATTTTTTTTAAGAAAAGAACTCACTGGACAGTTTTCTGTGTATTTTAGACACCTTGACAATTTTCTCTCTATAGGCAGTCTCTGAGTCAGATAGAACTATCTTCATTTTTATAAGTAAACTCCATTTTGATGTGTAAACAGATTTAGCAAAGTTAAGCAATGTGAATGAAGTTACGAAGCCAGTGCACAATTGAATTTGCATTTTCATCTAGGACTGGTAAATTTCAACCCTTGTTATAGCTTTATCATCCTGTCATTCCTATTTCCCATACAAATCTATAGATCACTTGAGGGCATAAATTGGATCTTACATATCTCTTTATGTCACATAACACCTTGTGCAAATAGGTGTTTAGTAAATATTTATGGAGAAAGGAAGGGAGGGAAAAGAGGAAAAAAGGAAGGAGGGAAGGAAGGATGGAGGGAAGAAAGGAAGAATGGAAGGAGGGAGGGAGGGAAGGAGGGAAGTAAAAGAGGAATTAGATAAATACTTAGGTCTCTTGAAGTCAAAGCCATTGTCCTCTCCACTATACAAAATGCTATCTTGACTATTAATGATCAGAACAAATCCAAGGTATAAGCCTACATTGAATCACCCTGATACATTTCTGGTTTCCATTTTCTATCTTGATGTATTTCTGGTTTCCATCCTTCTTTCATGTGATGATATTGATTTAAAGTAGCACGTGTTGGTTTGCAAGTTAGCATGAGTTATGAAGAGTTAATGCAATGTTTAACCAAGAATTTTCTCTCCACTGCTTAAACGAAAGTATGTGAACTTAGAAATAAGATTTGTATAATGCAGATCGTTCAAGATACCTATTGCCAACCAAGTATGAGAAATGACTGAAGTGTCACTATACAAACGTAAACATTTTGCTTGCTTTTATTTCATCTAACAATCTTTTATGTATTTCAGAAGTGAAATGGAATCATTCGGAATTTCTTTAAGATCTATAGCAGTCTAGTTTTTTTAAATAATAGATCATTGTGTTTGTGACTTTTTTCACTTATGGTTTCTGCCCAGCTTACTGACAAGAGGTTAGAAGAGCTTAATGGTAGCGTTTGACATGTGCTTTGCAGAACATGCTCTCCGGAGCTCAGAGTAGCAGTCGAAAGTCACTGCAACACAGCATGACGCATTGGCCATTCTGCATTAGAAGGTGTTCTTTACCTTGGGATTCCATAATAAGAATACTTTCCACTTGCAAGTGTCTATCTGTGGATCTGTATTTTATAAACATTCACTCCATCTCCCTGCCCCATCTCCCCCAGGACTGAGGCTCCCAAGGCAAGCAGGCACATTACACAATGGCAGAACTCTGTGCTTGGGCTACTCCGCAGAGAGGTTTCACTGACTTCAAAAGGAATTCTGAGCATGATGGGAAAATGTGACCTAATAATAACATTTCCTTTGGAAAAACACCTTTACTAAGGTGCTTACCTGCAAAGTGCTTTGCCTGCTATATTCTCGTGTGAGCTAAAAAGAGTGTAAATGCAGGAACTTACATCAAGGAGTTATAAACTAGAATGACTGTGGGGTAACATTGTCAGGTGACAGAACAAATAATACTGTTTTCAAGATGACCTTCAAATCCTCAAATGTTGCCAGGGATTTGATGATGAAGGTGTGGCAATGGGGTGAGATTGAGGGGTGTGTTACCCTCTTTTGTAAGAGAGCCTAGAATGTCTGTCAGCCACAGGTTCACAAATGCACCCTGGTGAAGGGTGGGTGCCAGGGGTCTGGGCCATCGGGTAGCCAAAGACAGGCCTGAGCCAGGCCATTTAACTCTGACCTGCTGTCACAAGCATCTCCTTTCTAGAATAAGTTACTCCCAAGGTGGTTTCTAAAACAAAGATGTCCTTGAGGCCTGTAACATTTAAATGCTTTATAAACAGTTGTTTGTTTCTTATGATTTACACAGGCCAAGTCATTGGCCAGCCAAATATAACCTTCTAGACCCCACTCCATCGGACCTTATACTCTATGGATTATGGAATTTTTCAATCATTTATTAACTTATTTATAAAGTTTATCACTTATTTCTTAACTCACTGAGCTCCTACTTTGTGCCAGGCTGGCTGTTCCAATACTCTGACTTACTATATGATCCCACTGTGGATTGACAACCTACTGGTTTGGGGAAGAAAAACAAACACAACAAAAACCTCATTTTCCTGCTGGGAACTGTTTGAAAAATGAGAATACAGGCCATTTGTTTTTTGTTCTCATACTTCCTTCCCTTCTTTCTTCCCATCTTCCCATCTTCTTTCCCTTGTTGATACTTTCTCCAGGTATCCAGGTTCCCTCCAGAGCTGTTTCCTCTCCCAGTGCTCCTGGTTTCCTTCCTCCCCAGAAGGTCTTCTTGACCCAATGTTTCATCTTCTATGAGACTTTTGGGGCACCTGGGTGGCTCAGTCAGTGAGTATTCAATTTCAGCTCAGGTCATGATCTCACAGTTCATGAGTTTGAGCCCCACACCTGCTATCAGCACAGAGCCCTCTTCGGATCCTCTGTCTCCCTCTCTCCCTGCCTCTCTCTCTCTCTGTCTCTCAAAAATAAATAAACATTATAAAAATTTAAAAAAAAATAAGAGCCACACTTTCCTTCAGTGATAGTGGGTAAACTAACATTATGAGATAAACCAATTCTTACCAAGTTTTCGACTAACTAATATATTATCTTAGTAATATAGCCTTAAGAGCTGACATGTGGACTTTAAACTTAAAGTGATACTTTTAAGCTATTTTAAAAATACACTTTATTTATTATTTAGAATATAATAAATATTAATTTCCATTTTGTTTTATAATTTCTTCATTGTTCCCATCCTCAGGTCATAAGAAATTATAGGCTAGTAGGATCTCCCTTCCCTTCCTAGGAGCCATTGTGGGGTGCATAGAATCCAGAGACTTTTCTTCCATTTCCAGACTGAGCAAATCTCAATGCCATCACTCCTTGCCCCCAAAATCTTTTCCCTCTTCTCATTCACTGTAAGATTCTTAATGTTAATTTTTAATGGATTAATGTTTTTGCAAAGTTGACGTCAGCTGCTTGTCATCTAGCAAAAATGCTGGACATGAGGAGTTACACGGTTGCCTGTTTGAAATAAGGGGAAAAAGAAAATAGATAGTAAAACAATAAATTGCCATGGCACATCAAGTGTTTGCATCAATCAGATACCTGTTTCTTTCTTTTCTTATTGTAATTTTTGTAAGTACAGAAAAATACAGGTCAAAAAGTAACACTTGTTAATAGCCCTACTTTTAGAACAGTAAAGATATAATGCAGATTGATAAATGGATTGAGAAAATTATTTTATATAAATGTGATTGATTGTATTGTAGATTCAATTTTAATGAAAATTATTGAATTCATTTTTACTCAATGGGAAAAATTAAAGGAAAATGAAGGAAATGTAGAATGTCAAAAAATGATTCTTTACTACCAGCAATATTAGTGTCTAAAAGGTCATTTTATGTTCAGCAGAGGAGTTTGGGAAAATTTTTTTAAGGAGTCAGAATTGTGACAAAGAGCAAGCAGGTGTTGTAATCTAAAGCAATGTGTTCTGAATCCTAGCTCTGAAACAAGAGGGCATCAGCAATCTCCCCCTCTCTCTCGACTCACTATCCTTACATCCTGATATAGGTATTCTAGCCATATCATTTGTTTTGCATTACTTAAATTTATAACATTCACATTCTGTAGGATGACTTTAATTCCCACATAGCTTTTACCTTTCACCTCTTTCTCTATTCCTGGTTTTCTTATTTTCAATCTATCTCTGAATTGTATGAATTTAATTGTTTGGTAGTTCTTTCTCTTTTTTTAATTATCTTTTTTTCATTTTAGAGGGGGGAGACAGAGTGTGCGTGTACATGAGTGGGGGAGAGGGGCAGAGAGAGAGAGAAAGACAGAGACAGAGAATCTTAAACAAGCTCCACGCAGAGTGGAGCTCATTGTGGGGCTTGATCCCACGACCATGGGATCGTGACCTGACCGGAAATCAAGAGTCCAAGGCTTAAACAACTGAGCCACCCGGGCACCCCTGGTAGTTCTATCAAGAGCAGCTCGGGGTACTGTGCTCCATGAATTTTGTGTTTATTGTTAAGAATGTCTGTTCTGTATTTGAATAACATTCCAGATTGGCAGAGTTTTCTTGGTGTTACATTTTCTTTCCCTCAGCATTTTGTAGGCTTTACTCCATTGTTTTAAATGGATACTTGTATGTTACTCTGAGGAAGGGCCAAACTGGCTTTTCCCCTTATTTCTTAGTTGTTTGCCTTTACTGCATGGATATCTGAAACATTAATTAGTATTCTTATACTCCAACAGCCTAACTAGGATGTAACTAGGATTCTGTATCACTTTTTCCCGAAACACAGTATTCTTTTCAATAAGCATATTCAGTATCCTCTTTATTTCAAGGTCATTTTCTTGTATTATCTCTCAATACATCCTCTTTTCCTTAGGTGGAATCTCTCACACAGGGATACAAAGTATCTTGATGCTGGATTGCCTTTTATTCTGTTTATAGTAGTGTTCATCAAATGCTTTGATTTTTCTTTTTCATCTGCAGTTATCATAATAACCTCAAACCTTACCTTTCTATGTCAGTAATTCTATGTTCAATAGTATTTTTGCTTTTTCTTAAATTATTTATTAAACCTCTAATAATGCTATTTTGATCCTCAATTTGTCTTGAGTCTAAAAACCCCATTTCTGTCATTCTATATTTTCATTTATTATGTTCATGTTCTCTACATAAGACCAAGTCATTGTGAGTAAATCTCTTGTTTTTTGATTTCTGTTTTCTTCTAGATTACAATATCTGTTTTTTTTTTTTTTTTTTTTTTTCATGATGTTTTCGTGTTTTCTGTTATTTGTTTGCCTGGTGCCAGCTTCTTCTTTATCTTGTTATGTTTAGACCACATGGACTGGACCTTCTCTTTGTTGTGATATAGAGTGTGTTATTCTGTTTTTAATTTTATAGAGAGAGACCACATGATCTGGGGAGAGAGAGGACCAGAGGAGAGAGAGAGAGAGAGAGAGAGAGAGAGAGAGAGAGAGAAGCCCAAACAGGCTCCACGCTCAATGTGGAGCCTGACATGCGTCTATATCCCAGGACCCTGGGATCATGACCCAGGCAAAAATCAAGAGTTGGACACTCAACCGACTGAGCCACCCATGTGCCCCTAGCATGAGTAAGTCTTCACTCTCTTCCCACTCTATCTGACCTATAGGGTGAGAAAATGAGAAAGGAAGCAAGACCATCTTGGTACAGTCTTCATCAATATCTGGGCCCAGTTCTCTCCTCTAAGATTTTGTTAAACATTCTAAATTACATATCTAATCAAGTGTTAGATATAATACTGATACAGCTACAAAGGCCAAAACAGTAGTGATTTACATAATGTAGATATTTATATTTCTCTTACTTAATGACTTGAATGTAAGCAGTCCAGGTTGACAGTACAGAGGCAGCAGAAGCTCTGTAGTATCAGGGATCCTAAATTTTTGTATCTAGTTGTCTGACAAGTTTTCTATGCATTACAGTGGATATGAGCTCTTATAGCACACTCATGTCCAGCCAGTGCAAGGGGAGAGGAGGGAAGAAAGGGCCAGATCTCTCTCTTTTTTAAAGCCATTAACCTGAGGTTTCAAGCATTACTTCTTCCATATGATTGGATAGGATATAGTCACATGGCCAAACTTAGTTGCAAGGGAGGCTAGGAAATGCAGTCTTTCTTCTGGACAGTCATGTGTGCAGAGGAAAGTTGGGAATTCTATTATTAAAGGAAGAAATTGAAGAAACAGCCGGTTCTGCCTCACCAAGTTTCCCTTCACCTAACAGTGGACTGTAGCTCATTCCCAGGGTGTATTCTTGGACTTCAGACAGCTTCCCCAATTCAGAGAGCTTCGTGGTCCTCTCCTCTCCTCATTCCACCATTTTTCCCTTTATTTCGGGAAATAGTTTCCAAAACAGTTTTCATTTCTCAGTTGAAAAAGGAAAAAAAAAAAAAAAAAAAAGATGAGAACATCCTTTCAGTTTGTGTAGCTCAATATTTGGCACTGTTAGTGAGACTCCTTCACATGTCTTCGACTTACCTGGATATGTCCCTCTGGGGGTCGAATCAGGTGATAAGCTAGGCTATGCTACACCCCCTGCTGCTCCTGGCTGCTCTAGAGTTTTCTAATTGTTTGGTTTCAGGTTTTGAAGTTCCTTAAATAGGTTTTACTACCATTTTTAGTTGCTTTTAATGATTATATTTGCTGATTTTTGCTAACTTTAATCTCATTTTCATAGTTATCAGGAGAGGGAAAGTTCGTGATACAGGGTTTTTTAATTACAATTCCTCTCTCTTTTCTCTTTGACTATTTATAACCCCCCTCCCAGCATTCTCTGTCTCCCTCTTTGCTTAATTTTCTCCCCTTCACTTATGTGAGGCAGTTAAAATTATTCACTATTTTCACTCAGAAAGTCCAGGGTCTGTCTTGCTTGTTTTCCATCTTCCTAAATTTCTTCAACTTTTCCATTCTGTGAGTGTGCTTGTTTTTCTAGCTCTACCACAGTCTTATTATTTTAAAAGTATCATTTTTACATGGAAAATGAAATCTTGGGAGAAGAGAAAATAGTAGCTTTGTTTCATCTATATTTTGGTATGAGAAGCAGGGTCAAAGCTAGGTTTTTGGAAATCTTTCAATAATCCTCAAGCAATATCACTCAAGGAAGATGTCTGCTTTCCTAACTGATCCTGTGGGTGGCCCAGTTGTGTTCCCCAAATTCATCTCTAAAGTTGGCATCCCACAGAGCTAAACTGACATGGCATCTTCAACAGTGTTTCTAGAAAGTTCATCCTCTCAGTGTTGTTAGTTGGGCTGCTATGAGACACTGTGGGTGATTTCTCACTTTATAAATCTTATATGATAATGATGTTGCCTTTGGGTAGGAATAAGAAAAAGAGAAACTTAGGTAGGGGGATTGCCTGTCTCTATGCAAGACATAAATATTAGAGGAGATGCCATTCTGTTATTGAGAAATTCCATAACAAGCAGGGTGTGAAAGAAATCTCTTTTAAGAAAAAATTGTGGTGTGCCAACCCTCCAAGTTCTTGCTCTAGAAGAACATCCTGGGAGGTTAAGCCTGACCCTAACTTTGTGTCTTCTTTTCCCATTTCCTTCAAAATTATCTTCTCCCAGCTGCTCACCATGCTTCCTTTATTCAACAAATATTTACCACTGCCCTCATGAAATTTGCATGTTTAGTGTGGATGAATAATAGCATGAATGAAAGGTGATAAATTCTATGGAAAGAACTATAATAGGGAGTGGAGATAGGAACTGCAGTAGAGAAGGAAAGGAGGAGCTCTGGGTATTGTTTGCCTTCCTTGCTTATGTTTTGGCCACATATGAACAAAAACCTTTCCCTGTCTCCTATTTGGACAGTTGAGATCCATAGGGACTTAAAAATTACTAACTAGTACCAAATGACTAAAAACTAAATGACTAAATATAACAGGAAAATCAAATAGAAATACACAAAATGTATGAGAAATACAAAAGTTTTTCCCCAAACTCACAGAGAACTCCCACATACTGCCCCCTAAGGTCCTTATTCTCTGGACCCGATGGTTTGAAATAATTTCAGAGGCCCTTAGCTCAGTTTCCTCACTTCCTGTCTCTTGACCTGCCTCCACGTGGCAGATGCCCCCTCCTAATCCAATATTCAGGAGTCTCATTTATTTTATTTTATTTTATTTTATTTTATTTTATTTTATCTTATTTTATTTTATTTTTTAATAATTTATTTATTTTTTAAATTTACATCCAAGTTAGCATATGGTGCAACAATGATTTCAGGAGTAGATTCCTTAATGCCCCTTACCCATTTAACCCATCCCCCCTCCCACAATCTCTCCAGCAACCCTCTGTTTGTTCTCTGTATTTAAGAGTCTCTTATGTTTTATCCTCCTCCCTGTTTTTATATGATTTTTGCTTCCCTTCTCTTATGTTCATCTATTTTGTACCTTAAAGTCCTCATATGAGTGAACTCATGCAATAATTGTCTTTCTCTGACTGACTGATTTCACTTAGCAAAATACCCTCTAGTTCCATCCATGTAGTTGCAGATGACAAGATTTCATTTTTTTGATTGCTGAGTAATACTCCATTGTATATATATACCACATCTTCTTCATCTGTTCATGTGTCGATGGACATTTGAGCTTTTTCCATACTTTGGCTATTGTTGATAGTGCTGCTATAATCATAGGGGTGCATGCATCCCTTTGAAACAGCATACCTGGGGCGCCTGGGTGGCGCAGTCGGCTAAGCGTCCGACTTCAGCTCAGGTCACGATCTCGCAGTCCGTGAGTTCGAGCCCCGCGTCGGGCTCTGGGCTGATGGCTCAGAGCCTGGAGCCTGCTTCCGATTCTGTGTCTCCCTCTCTCTCTGCCCCTCCCCCGTTCATGCTCTGTCTCTCTCTCTATCTCAAAAAAAAAATAAACGTTAAAAAAAAAAAAAAATTAAAAAAAAAAAAAAAAAAAAAAAAGAAACAGCATACCTGTATCCCTTGGATAAATACCTAGTAGTACAATTGAGGATTGTTTATTCTAGCTCTGTGAAGAATGCTGGTGTTGTTTTGATAGGGATTGCATTGTATATGTAGATTGTTTTGGGTAGTATCGACATTTTAACAACATTTGTTCTTCCTATCCAGGAGCATGAAATCTTTTTCCATTTTTTGTGTCTTCTTCAATTTCTTTCATAAGCTTTCTATACTTTTCAGTGTATAGATTTTTCACCTCTTTGCTTAGATTTACTCCTAGGTATTTTATGGTTTTTAGTGCAATTATAAACAGGATTTATTCCTTGATTTCTCTTTCTGTTGCTTCATTATTGGTGTATAGGAATGCAACTGACTTCTGTGCACTGATTTTATATCCTGTGAATTTGCTGAATTCATGGATCAGTTCTAGCAGTTTTTTTGTGGAATCTTTTGGGTTTTCCATATATAGTATCATGTCATCTGCAAAGAGTGAAAGTTTGACCTCCTCCTGGCCAATTTGGATGCCTTTTATTTCTTTGCATTGTCTGATTGCTGAGGCTAAGGTTGCCAATGCTATGTTGAATAACACTGGCAAGAGTGGATATCCCTGCCTTGTTCCTGACCTTAGCAGGAAAGTTCTAAGTTTGTCTCCATTGAGGATGATATTAGTGGTGGATCTTTCATATGTGGCTTTTATGATCTTGAGGTATGATCCTTCTATCCCTACTTTCTTAAGGGTTTTTATCAAGAAAGGATGCTGTATTTTGTCAAATGCTTTCTCTGCATCTATTGAGAGGATCATGTGGTTCTTATCCTTTATTTTATTGATGTGATGTATCACATAGACTGTTTTTTGGATATTGAACCAGCCCTGCATCCCAGGTATAAATCCCACTTGATCGTGGTGAATAATTTTTTAAATGTATTGTTGGATCCAGTTGGCTAGTATCTTGTTGAGGATTTTTGCATCCATGTTCATCAGGGAAATTGGTCTATAATTTTCCTTTTTAGTGGGGTCTTTGTCTGGTTTTGGAATCAAGTTAATGCTGGCTTCATAGAAAGAAGTTTGGAAGTTTTCCTTCCATTTCTATTTTTTGGAACACCTTCAAGAGAATAGGTGTTAACTCTTCTTTAAATATTTGGTAGAATTCCCTTGGAAAGCCATCTGGCTCTGGATTCTTGTTTTTGATTTTTAATTTGATTTCTTTACTGGTTATGGGTCTTTTCAAATTTTCTTTTTCTTCCTGTTTCAGTTTTGGTAGTGTATATGTTTCTGGGAATTTGACCATTTCTTCCAGATTGCCCATTTTATTGGCGTATAATTGCTCGTAATATTCTCTTATTATTGTTTATATTTCTGCTATGTTGGTTGTGATTTCTCCTCTTTCATTTTATTTATTTGGGTCCTTTCCTGTTTCTTTTTGATAAAACTGGCTAGTGGTTTATCAATTTTGTTAATTCTTTCAAAGAACCAGCTTCTGGTTTCATTGATCTGTTCTACTGTTTTTTTGTTTGTTTGTTATTTTTGGTTTCGATAGCATTAGTTTCTGCCCTAATCTTTATTATTTCCTATTTTCTACTGGTTTGGGGCTTTATTTGCTGTTATTTTTCCAGCTCTTTAAGTTGTAAGGTTAAGTTGTATATCTGAGACCTTTCTTGTTTCTTTAGGAAGTCCTGGATTACTATTTCTCTTTTATGACTGTTTTTTCTGTGTCCCAGAGGTTTTGGGCTATGGTGTTATCATTTTCATTGGCTTCTATGTACTTTTTAATTTCCTCTTTAACTTCTTGGTTATCACATTCATTCTTTAGTAGAATGGTCTTTAGTTTCCAAGTATTTGTTATATTTCCATATTTTTTCTTGTGGCTGATTTTGAGTTTCATAGCATTGTGGTCTGAAAATATGCACAGTATGACCTCAATCTTTTTGTATTTGTTGAGGGCTGATTTATGTCCCAGTAGGTGAGCTATTCTGGAGAACGTTCCATGTGCACTGGACAAGAATTTGTGTAGGATGAAATGTTCTGAATATATCTGTTAAGTCTATCTGGTCCAGTGTGTCATTTAAAGCCATTGTTTCCTTGTTGATTTTCTGTTTAGATAATCTGTCCATTGTTGTAAGTGTGGTGTTGAAGTCCCCAACTATTACAGTATTATTATCAATGAGTTTCTTTATGTTTGCGATTAATTGATTTATATATTTGGGTTGTTTCACATTTGAAGCATAAATGCTTACAATTGTTAGGTCTTCTTTGTGGATAGACCCCTTAATTATGACATAATACCCTTCTTCATCTCTTGTGAGTCTTTATTTCAAAGTCTAGATTGCCTGATATAAGTATGGCTACTCTGGCTTTCTTTTAGTGACCATTAGCATGATAGATGGTTCTCCATCCCCTTACTTTCCACCTGAAGGTGTCTTTAGGTCTAAAGTGGGTCTCTTGTAAACAGCATATAGATGGATCTTGTTTTCTATCAATTCTGTTACCCTATGTCTTTTGATTGGAGCATTTAGTCCATTGACATTCAAAGTGAGTACTGAAAGATGAATTTATTGCCATTATGTTGCCTGTAGATTTGCAGTTGCTAGTGGTGTTTTCTGGTCCTTTCTAGTGTTTTTGCTTTTGTTTTTGTTTTGTTTTGTTTTTCATCTTTTCTCCCCTCAGAAAGTCCCCCTTAAAATTTCTTGCAGGGCTGGTTTAGTGGTCATAAGCTCTTTTAATTTTTGTTTGTCTGAAAAAGTTTTTATCCCTCCTTCTATTTTGAATGACAGCCTTGCTGGATAAAGAATTTTGGCTGCATATTTTTCTGATTCAGCACATTGAATATATCCTGCCACTCCTTCCTGGCCTGCCACGTCTCTGTGGATAGGTCTGCTGCAAACCTGATCTGTCTTCCCTTGTAGGTTAAGGACATTTTTTCCCTTGCTGCTTTCATGATTTTTTTCTTGCCTGAGTACTGTGTGAGTTTGGCTATGATATGCCTTATTGATGGTCGGTTTTTGTTGAATCTGATGGGAGTCCTCTGTGGTTCCTGGATTTTGATGTCTGTGTCTTTCCCCAGGTTAGGAAAGTTTTCTGCTATGATTTGCTCACATAACCCTTCTACCACTTTTTCTCTCTCTTATCTTCTGGGACCCCTATGATTCTGATGTTGTTCCTTTTCAATGAGTCACTGATGTCTCTAATTCTTAAATTGTGTTCTTTTGCCTTAGTCTCCCTCTTTTTTTCTGCTTCATTATTCTCCAGAAGGTTGTCCTCTATATCACTGATTTGCTGCTCTGCTTCATGCATCCTTGCCACTGTGGCATCCTTTCGAGATTACAGCTCAGTTATAGCATTTTTTATTTCATCCTGACTAACTTTTATCTCTGCAGAAAGGGATTCTAATCGGTTCTCAACCCTAGGTACTATTCTTATTATTGTGATTCTAAATTTTGGTCCAGACATCTTGCTTGTATCTGTGTTGATTAAGTCCCTGGCTGTCATTTCTTCCTGTTCTTTCTTTTAGGGTGAATTTCTCCATTTCATCACTTTGAAGGAAGAAAAGGAATTAATAAGGTAAAAAAAAATTAAAATTAAAAAATTAAAAACAACACAAAAAAATCAAATAAAGGATGCTAAATCCTAAGTGTGTTTTGGTCTGGTTGTTGAAAGGAGCTTGAGAGAGAAAAAAGGGAAAGATAAGAAAAGAAAAAAAAGTTTGAAAATTTGAAAAAATAAGTACAATTAAATAGAATAAAATGAAATGATGGAAGTAAAATAGAATTTAAAAAATTTACAAAAAAGTAAAAAATATATAATAGAAAAAATGAAAGAAAATATTTTAATAAAAATGGAAAATAAAAAGAAATTTCTCTTTCTGTGTTCAAGAATAAGAAAATAAAAAAATTGAATAGATGGACCAGCAAACAGACTGAAATATGATTGAAATTACATTGGTTTCCCCTAGAAGTCAAACTATGAAGCACTTTACAGTCCGTAAACTAAGCAGGCAGAGAGACTTGTGGTGTCCTGAAGAACGAGGTTGGCCCAGTGGGTGGGGCTTAGTGTAATGGCTCTGTTATCCACTAGATGGTGCTGCTTAGCTTAATGGGCTGGATTGTAGTGGCGCATGTAGGTGTGTATGTGCATGCACAGGAGGGGTGAAAATGGTATTACCCAGCTACCCAGTTTCTAGTATCAGAACTCTGTGCTCTCCCCAACCAGCAATCACACTTCCCTCTGTCCACACCCTGCTTTTACACTGTCCAGGACCAAGCCATCAGGCACCTCCCTCCTGAGTTTTTCTCAGATGCAGCTGTGTTTCCCAATCCCATACTTCTGAGAGACTGCGGCTTTGACCCACTCAGACCTTCCAAGCGATGGTCTCACTGAGCAATGGTCCTCAACCAAGAATGTTTGCAGGACTGTGCTGCTGCCCAGAGACTACAGCTGGGTGCCAGCCCACCCCAGAAAAAGTTCACACAATCATGTAGCAGCAGAGTTTCAGGGAATATGAAAAATCACAACACACATCTGACACCAGGCTTCCCCCTTAACGTCCTTGTTCCAACACCTGTGAATGTGGTTGTTCTCCAGGGTCCGCTGGGATCTTTGGTTGTGGGGTGGCCTCACAGCCTCTACCAAATGTCCTCCCAGCAGGGGAACTGCCTCGCCCCATGCAGCCCAAGGACCCTGAGGACCTCACTGTCTGCTCCTGGGGATTTGCTCTTCGCACCAGAGTTCCACCAGCTAGTGAGCTGTGGAGTTTCAGACTCTGCACTCCCCTTGTTTATAGAGTCTTAATGGAATTTAAATCCTCTTCTTTCTCCTTTCTCCCTTTTTTGTTCCGTCCCTTGCATACTCTTTCTTTTCTCTCCAGCTTCTTTCTTACTCTCCCCCTGTGTCCGTCCTCTCTCTGCAAGCAAAACAGCTCCCTGACCTCCACAGCTTCTCTCTCCCTCAGTTCACCTCTCCGTGCTGTGTACCTGCTGAGTTCTCTGGTTCAGGTTGTGCAGATTGTTGTGTTAATCCTCAAATCAGTTTTGTAGGTGTGCAGGATGGTTTAGTGTTGATCTGGCTGTATTTCAGGGGTGAGAGATGCAAAAAAAGCTTCCATGCTGTTCCACCATCTTGTCCCCTCCTATTTTATTTTGTATATTTTAGAGAGAGAGTGCCTGAGCATGAGAGCAGGGGGTAGGCACAGAGGGAGAGAATGAGAGAGAGAGAGAGAGAGAGAGAGAGAGAGAGAGAGGGAGAGAGAGAGAGAATCTTAAGCAGGCCCCATGCTCAACTCAGAGCCTAATGCAGGACTCAGTCCCACAACCCTGGGACCATGACCTGAGCCAAAATCCAGAGTTGGATTCTCATCCAACTGAGCCAATCAGGTGCCCCAGGAGTCTCATCTTTGACATAAGCCATCTCATCTCATGTTACTGCTCATCCTTGGTTATTTCTCTCCCTAGGTTATGATTGGTTTCCAGTCTGAAAGACCTCACTTCCCTATGAGGCAGGCATAATCTCAGTTACCTTGTACAGTAAGAGTTTGGCTTTGCCTTTGCAAGTTGTGGTAGAGACACCTCCTACTTCTTTAGTATACATGTATTCCCCCGCTTTTCTCAAAACCCTTAAAATTAGGGCCATGGGCCAATCCCAGGCTGCAGCACTTAAGAGACAGTGCTAGTCTTTTTTTATACGGAGACTAGAAGCTCCGTGTTCTGGTTGGTATTGCAGCCAGAGGCAAACAGCCCAGATCCTTGAGTCAGTGCTTGGAACAGAAGTGTCCTGCAGAGCTACCTGATTCACTATAGCCTTATATGAGTTAAATATATCCTTTTATGTGTTGACTCAGTAATACTTGGAAGTTTATTTCTTACTACTGCATAGCCAAGCCATAGTTAGCCTAAGCTAACACCTGGACCAACAGTAAAGTGAGATCACAGTTCCATTCATTCTAGAACATTCCTGTAACAAATGACATTGGTAACAAGAAGACCTTTCCTTCACCTTTGGAGGTAGCTTAGAGTAGCATTTGGAATATAGACAGATCTGGGTTTGAATCTTGGAAATGCTACTTACTAACTGTTTGATATCAATTATATTTCTCAGCCTTGCTGGACTTTTTTTGTAACTTTAAAACATAATAAGGTTGTTTTAAGGATTAACTGAAGCATATAGTGAAGTTTGGTACACAGTAAACATTCAGGAAATTGTAGTGGTTATGATAAGGAGTTAAGAAATTTATGCGAAGTAGATGCCACCATATGCTCATTCATTAGCTGAAGTACACATAGCTGATGTCCTAGTTCTGTGTGCTTAAGGAACAGGGAAAATATGGAATGGGTGCCACTTCCTGGGCCTCTCCACCCACCCAAACCTCCTAATCAATAGATGAAATTAAATCAAAGGGATGATTTGTTATCTGGATGCCAGAAAGAGTATTTCTCCTTATAACTAACAGCAACTTAAATACATAGAGAATTAGAAGCTGATGTAACAAAAACTATGTTTGACTCCAAAAAGAAGATCCTTTTAGATGGAGGGCTTGAATCACAGCAGAAGAATTACAAAAAAAAAAAAAAAAAAAAAACCAAAAAAACAAACAAAAAAAAACCCCCAAAACCAAAACCAAAACAAAACAAAAACCTGAGGATTTGAATCTGCTTTAAAGATATCACATATTCAAAGTCAAGAAGCAATTTAATCAACATCAATGATTTTCAGAAATTGGACAAAATTAGAGAAAGGATAGCTCAAGTTAACAATGGTACAGTTTCCCGACTGGATTACATCAAGATTGTTAGCACTGTTAGCATTGCCAGCACTGTATCCTGTCAGGGTGATGATCAGGCCTTGAAGAAGGGTGTGGCATTAGCGCATGTCAGAAATGATGGAGTAGGGGAGATGTCTGAATCCCTGAAAGGAGCATCATGATGGACCAGGACCTGCTTTCCATCTGGGCAAGACATTTCATTTGAGTAGCACAAGGGTGAGACTCAACAGCTCCTCACAGGACAGCATGTCCAATCCCAGCATCACACTCTACCAGAGCAAGCAGCTTCCTAACACCACGAACAGGGCAATGATACCAGTAGGTACTGGCTATAAGTGTTACGCATTTCTTAAGCTCTTATATCATAATAGGTATCATTCCATTCAGCTGTACAGATGACCCTAAGGAATAAGATTAGAAATCATCAAAGGAAGATCAAGTAGGATTCAGTCTAGTTTTACCATTCAGGATTTTAACATCTTTGTAAAGTAGTAAACTGTGTGTGTTGAATAAATAAGGCAACTTCTTTTGGGTAGGAGGATTTGGCTCTTTACAAATGGGTCCTCCTTTCCCCACCCCACCCCCGATTATACTCTGATGAGTAGAGTATTTGCTATGCTCTGTAGCACTTTAAAGTTTTTGCCCAGCAAAATACTTCATCAGCACTATTTCTGCAGTCTCAGAAAAGCCCATGTATGTGTAGGTCCCTCCAGAGCAATCGTGCTTCTGAATGGGATTGCCCATTTGCTAATTTTACTTTCTGTTTTCCAGGTTGCATCCAGTCTGTTTTCCGACTCATCTGGAAAGTGCTTTGTGAAACCTGCAGGCATGTGTATTTTCCCCATCTCTGAGTGTCTCAAAATCACTATTGGAAGTGAGGCAAACTTTCACACACCTGGCTCAGCATTAACTGAAGACTATTTTGGCACTTCTCAAACCTAAATGGATGGGAATACAGGTTATCTGGGGATATTATTAAAATGACTCTGTGTGTCTGGGGTATGGCCTAAGATTCTGTAGCTCTAATAGGTGTCCAGGTGATGCCACTATTGATGCTGATTCTTGGGCCACACTTTGAGTAGCAAGGCCCTATGCAAGTACCTTGCAAGAAAATGCAGGGCTGTGAGATGGTAGGAGCAATGGAAGAGGAGATGAGATTAGAGATACACTGAACTCATCATTCAACCTCCCTAAACTTTGGATTCCTCATTTATAAGGTGGAATAATATTGCAAACCTTACCTCAAAGAGCTGCTGTGAAAATAGGTAATGCTTTCAATAAAAAGCAGTACAATGACATCACCATAGAAAATTCTGGTGCAGTGGAGTTTACTCTTTTCCTCCTAAAATGATACGATTGGTTCAAAGGACATTTATTGCTAACACATTGCATGCAATGTGATAATGTGATGCTCTCATTTGAATCATCTTGCAATGTTTCATTGGACAGGTTTTTAAAAAGGTTATTAATCTAGTCTTACCTACTTTTGGTGCTCAGTTCTACTTACTTTGGGGCTCCCTTTACTCCCTTTCTCAACCTCCAAGTTGAAAAGCTGGTAAAGATCCCTTAGTGGATATAGGTTAGGGAAATAGAACTAATGCTTAACAGAACTGCTTTTTAATGCAACACAACAGCTATAATTACCATTGGGAAGCAGAAATATTATGGAATGTTACAAAATCCATTTGATTTGCAAAAAGAACTAGTGTAATTCAGCCCAAGTGGCAATTAATAAGTAATTAGGGAAGACAGGAGATGAAACAATAAATAATTTTCATGCTTTTAAGTGTTTCAACCCTTATGATACATTTAATTCCTGACTTTGGGAAGTATTATAGAGTGATGTAGCTCATTACACCCAGTAAGAAGGACATAGCCTAGCAGCTAACCAGGGGTGACACAGGGTGAAAACATCTATGTTTAAGGCCTTCTCAAACATGAGACAGAGACAATATTAATTGAGGTCCCTTAGCATTTTTCAGAAAGCATCTCTAGATGAATTCTGATAGACGCTTGCCAGTCATCATGTTTTCTGGAAACATCCCTGAAAGTAGGTAGAATTTAACTTCGGTGAAGTGATTACCCAGCTCTGTCTCTCTCTTCTAAGCAGAGAGACTTGAAAATTCCCTCAATAGGGAAAATGTCTTATTCTTAGATAAATCTTGGAAGATGCAAAAGGCAAAAATGTCCAGAGAAGCAGGAATATTGGTTCCCTGCAAAGAGCTATACAGAACAGCCCACTTCTCAAGAAGTTCCTATGCTTTCAAATTTCCCTACAATCAAAGTATTATAGATAAACAAAGAATTGTTGGTCTGTGGACAGTAGGGTTGCTGGAAGAAGTTTTGTAAAGAGTCATACTCAGCATGCTTTGGCTTAACATTTCTCTTGCTTTCGTGTTGCTGTCATTATCATTATTACTATTACTATTATTTTAGTCCCAGATGGGATAGAAACTTTCCTAAGAATTAGCAAATGGCCAGTTGTAATGCCATGCTTAACACTGCCTTACACCTACATAGGCACATGCATAAACCCTGTCAGTTTAATACCTACTTTCTATAAAAACAAAACTTACCAACAGATGTTTGTGAATCTCATTAAAAAAAAAAAAAAAAGATTTACCAAATGGAATAAAGAGCATTTGACATAAGATTTGGGGTTGAAAAATTTCTGTGTATAAGGCTAAATTCTATATTCCTATATCCTGACAGTGTCTAATTTGGGTCAGTATTCTACTTTGGGATATTTCTTCTTAACTTTCTCTCCTAATTAGGATATACTTTAAAAATTAAAAAAAGAACTTTAGGGGCACCTAGGTGGCTCAGTAAGTTGAGTGACTGTTGATTTCAGCTCAGGTCGTGGGATGGAGCCCCATGCCGGGCTCTGCACTGAGCGTGAAGCCTGCTTGGAATTCTTTCTCTCTCCCTCTGCCCCTCTTCCCAGCTCACTCTCTCTCTTTGTAAAATAAATTTTGAAAAAGAAAATTTTGAAAAGAAAAAGAACTTTAAAAAATCTTGGAAGTGATTCAATGTTGGCACAATACCAATTTCTTTAACAAGAACAAAGCTAATATAATAAAAGCCATCAGGTGTGGGTGTTTTATGAAAATGTTTAATTCAACTGTTTCTTTGGAATGTAGTAGTCATAGTTTGGAATCTAAGTTACAGTTCAGTTCTATGTGGTTTTTATGCTACTCAGTGTCTGAGAATACAAATGTCATTGAAAGTTAAGGCTTCGCTGTTCATTTTGAAACAACAATTTACAAGCATCATATTGTCATAGAAAATAAAAATTTCTGTAAAAAAAATTTGCACAAAATTTTATGATGGTACAAAACATGAAGCAATCATATACCAGTAAAATGAAAACATTTTACTACAGAAAGTCTTATAGATTTCAATAAAGAAAAAATAGGTTATTTTACACCTTTAAAAATTACGAAACAATCTAAAACAATATAAACTGAACATTTTGTAACACTGCCTTTACAAATTAATAACTTTATAAACATATAATTTTTAAATATATTTATCAGTGCAAGATACTTTAAAATTTAAAGTTGCAGTATCATTTTTCCTTGACTAAGGACAACTCTAAGTCTGTTGCCTTAAAAAAAAAAAAAAAAAAAAAGCAAAAAAACAAAAACACATCTTGGTGCTTTCATCCTGGTATGATTGTAACAACTGAATGAATGCCTCTGGGGATAAAAATCTATTCTTTTTTCCTAGTGATCAATACTTTCCTGGAAACAAAAGGCATTCATAATCCAATTAAACCAAGATGAATGGACTGACCCATTCATGATGCAAATGTGACTCCCACAAATGCGTCTGAAAGGGACCCAGGGCAATGTAGGAAGGACAATCTAAAAGTTCTATACACCATGGCCTGATACAAATACACGGGAAACAACCACAGCTTCTTTGGATTAATTCGCATGCTGCCTGATATTTACGGCTCTTTGCTGTTGGTTCTAGGCTTCCTTCTTACCAGTCCCAAGGCAGGCTTTTTCTTTGTGAGCCATTGGAAGTTTCTAGGTGCATTCATTCAAGTCTGTTTTTTCAGCGTTGCTGCTGAATGGATGTTTTTAAAGATTTGTTTTGACTTTACTTGTTTTCTTTCCCCGTATTATCTTAAAATACTTCCCTCCAGGCACCAGGATTTATAGTCACTTTCTTAAATTAACTGTTCTTTCTTCCATTTCCCTTGTCTGATTCAATAGCAAAACAAGAGGGTTCTCAAGGGTCATTTTGCATATTTGGATGTAAAAATCTCATATTTTTGGATACTTGGAGAATTGTATTCAGTCCTTCCTTTGGGTCTCACTTAAAAGCCAATTAGTATTCCTTCTCCCTCAGCTTCTCACTCTATTAAATGCAAACATTTCTATCTCAGATCATTTTGATTGGAGCAGACAGACAAATGGCTTAAGGAAAAAAGATACTGTCACTTTAACCAGTTAACAAGAAAACCAAAGTTAGACTTTGGAGGGCAAAGTTAGGAATTTCCCTTATTTATTTATTTTTAAACATAAAGTCTAGCAAAATTGCTTGCCATTACCAGCAGGTTAAAGCTGCAAGTTTCTTTTCTGGACAATGGCAAATGCTTAAATTCTAAGAGAGAAAAAAGAGAGAGAGAGAGAGAGAGACAGAGAGACAGAGAGACAAAGAGAGAGAAAGAGAGAGGAGAGAAAGAGTTTACATTTGAAAATACATTCCATATGAAAGACCAATAAGAGAGAATATTGCAGCTTTATACAAAAGGGTCAAGAGACATGAAATTGAACTACGGAAAAAGCAGAACAATTAAGCCACATTGCCAAATCTTCGGAGCCCTTGCCTTCCCAGGGGCTGACATCTCACACTAAAATATACTTTCTTCTTAGTCAGTGGGCCACCAGGGTTTGATTAAAGAGTAGGGCTTTCACCAGCGAGAAACAGAGCAGGTTGTTAATGTAACACAATGAGAACCAGTACAAACAAAAAGGCACTTGAGAGGACATAGACTAGCCAGTGCCAAGGATTTTTCATTGCGGTTGTCGGCAGCACACCCACCCAGTTGCCAGCAGTGTTTGGTGATGGCACGGTTTCCTGTATGGAGTTCACAAGCACGAAGTTTAGTACAACACTGGAAAACATCAAGAAAATTTGACGGTATTGCTTTGTAAACAGAGCTGACACACTATACTGGTACTGAGGCTACAGCACTTTAACATAAAACATCCTAACCCTTCTTTGCCTATGCACGACGCGGGCAATTATACACAAGTACAGCTTCAGGAGTCCACTGAAGTGCAGTTATTCTAATAGATTCTGGGCACTGGGCTACAGGTAGCATGTCCATCAAAAGGGCCCCGCTGAATACACTTGGTGCCAGCATCTTGGATTTTGCACAGTTTCTGAAAAGAATCCATAAAAGGAAGAGGAGAGAGAATGGGGAGGGAGAGTTGAAATGAATCATTAAGTCATTCATACTTGGTCTCAACACCAGCATTGGATTATTCAAATGAAACCAACAGAAAAAAGCTGACTGTACATGATTCCGATTGCGAACACAGCTAACTTGTTCATGTCTGTCGGCCGTACTCATGGATGCTCCTGAGAAAAGCCTGGCTCAGCGTCATCAACGCACTTCCCAGCCTGTACAGTGAGAGAGATCAACAAACAGTTCCCCAGCACGTTCAAGTTACATCCTTCCCCTTCAATTCTCTGACTCGTCTTTTCATCTGTCTGCCTTCATGCCTCCGAATAAGTACTCTGTGTATTCAGTTTGTCTTTTTTCAACTTCACGCCATCCACGAGTTCAAAGTTATAGTTCTCCAGGGCAGATAAGTTTCTTTCGGACATCCCATTGTGCCAACAGGCACAGTACAGCACGACCCCACACACGGCACCCAGGAGGACGCCCAGGGCACTCATGGCTATGATGGTGATGAGGATGGGATCCAAGGTCTTCAACACGTTGCCCGGCTTCCTGGAGATGTTCTCATTGCTTTCTCCTGTGCCTTCATAGCCTGGGGTGCTCCCTAGGGGAAAAGAACAATTGGCCCCATGAGCAATGCCGACATACCAGATGAAAGTGGACAGAAGAGACAAAAAGGAGAGAAAAAAGCAAATCCCTCACTCCAGTTTCGTCTGTCCTCTCTCAAGGACCCGCGGGCAATCTCTGAAGTGGGGTTTGGCTCCCCCATGTGCGGGAAAACACCAAGATTTAGAACTGAGGTATGGGAGGGGAGAGTTCTGGGGAGTCGGTGCTGTGACTCTGATAGCTCAGTACATGGAAACAACTGATTCTGGACATACAAGGAGGGTTATGTTCTAATCGAATTCAGATTTTGCACAGCCCACCATCTGTGCTAGATCACAATCTGTGTTTACAGTCCCTGGCCAAACATGTGGTCATCAAGCTCTGCAAAATGCTTAGTCACACATTTGGCTAGTAAGGGGATTTGACCATGACCTGTGTGTTTGCCTGATCCCCAAACCAGGCACAAGGAAATCTTCCAAGCTGCCCTTTCACGTGGCACCATTTCCAGCGAGTCTGGGCACAGTTTATACACGTGTTTGTTCCTCCACATGTAAAATCCTCAAGTCAAACAGATTCCCCCCAAATCCACCGTGGGTTCACTCAAGAAGGAGAGAGCTTTCAGGACAAAGGGGATGCTTGCTGCTGACATTTCAAATGGGTTATGGCTCAGAGCTAGAGACCGTGTCTGTGTTGTGCTGAATAGAACACAGTTAATAATCAGCATCTTTGCAGCCTTGGTGGTTTCACTGGAGACAGTCACACTGCTCTGCAGTTCAGTCACTGGGGAAATGTTTTCTTTAGAGTGGAACATGAAAAATTATTAACATGGGAGCTCTGAGCCTAATTATGTGGTACTAGAAATGAGACTAAAATGTTAATGCACAACATTCAGTGTTTACTTAATGGTGTTCTGATCAACAAAGATTCCAATCAAAGAAAACTAAAAATATGAGATGCAAGTCCCTAAACAGGGGAAAACAAGCCTTGGGGCATATTAATATTCTCTCCCTTGAAACATTGTTTTGAAACAACCTCTAATAAAGTTTACATCTCAGCGTGGTGGGCTGTGTAACTAAGCTGAATGAGCTGGGTGTTAATGTTACTAATGTCATAGTATAGTGCCATATTTATCTGTGTCTATCAAGTCCAAGTCTGACTATAGCCAGTCCACATTTCTACGGGCAACAGGTGCCTATGCTAATGTGTAGGATACAGAAATGCTGGCAGCAGCTGTGAGTGATTCCGGGGCAAGTGTCCATCAATCCACAACTGCTGGCTGGGAGGTACAGAAGCTTCTAGAAATAAAATAGCAGTAGGCAAGGCCCAACTCTGATCAAATCTCTTGTATTTGATCACAAAGTAGTCAAGAAAAACATACATTTTCAGATTAATCCGTGTAAGATCCGAGGCTACCACCCAATTAACCGTGCTACTTAAAGGCAAGTCGCTGATCTGAGTTTTTCAGCCTCCTCGTGTACAAAATGGGGATAAATAAGCTTTAGAGAGCATAGAAGATACATATGTAAAGTGTGTGGAACATACTAGGTCCTCAATAAATCCTTGCCATCATCATCATCATCATCCTCATCCTCATCACTGTCTTCATTAACACAAAGTTAGGGGTCCCATGAAGAGGAGGAGGGAAAAAGATTGAACACAACAGCTTATCACAAAAATTGGGTTCCAGTCCTCAAAGATCATGTCTGGATATCAACCAGACAAGAATTTAGGTTGGCTTCAAATTACTGTATGAAAATTAGCACTGGTCTCTGGGTAAGTCATGGTCTTTACTGGTTTCCTACTTCTACAGTTGTAAAGTGAGAGTGTTTCACACAGTTATGCTCTAGGGGCTCCTCCAGCTCAGACAGGGGAGGGCAGGGCGAGCATGCTCCCCCAGGGCTCAGCCACTCCCCCAAGCTGGACTTGCCTCAGTGGCTTCCCTAGACCTCCAGACAGCTTAGAAGAGAGCACTCACTCTGTGACAATTCGCAGCTCCATGGGCAGAGACGTTTATTTTATTTGAACTGCTTTGATATAGCAGGTCACTAACGTTCCAGAAAGTTGCTTCATAAAATTTACCATGAAAGCCATAGTAAATTAAAAAAAAAAATTGGTCAGCAAGAAAAATTTACCTGTTTCATCAATTTTATTTTCTGGGTTCCTTTTATCCAGGTCTGCCGGTTCTGACAAGTTAAACAAAATTGAAAGAGATATTTGAACTGCCAACAAAATTCGATACACACAACCACATAAACCTTCACACACACACACACACACACACACACACACACACACACCCCTTCCTCACACTAATGGTTCTGCTAGATCTCCTTGAGAGTTTTTAGTCTAATCTCACCCTACCACATAACTATAGATCAATAGAGGGGCAATGTCAGATGACTAGGATATCTGTGTCACATCAAAATCCAGGTAGCACAGCTATCCATGTTTTGAAGAGAAGAGTGGAGGGTGATGGTTTTGGCATCTGGAGTGTGGGGAGAAGTCTGATGAAAACAGGAAACAGTAGTGGGGTTGTGCATATGGCTACCATCCTGTGCTTTTGTAGATAACTGCTTCCTAGCTCTTTGAGGCAAGAGACTGTGTCCTGTGTCTTAACAAAAAAACAAACAAACAAACAAACAAACAAAAACCCTCTGGAAAAGAGTCCCAGTAGCTCATGTGGTTTTGAGTAGGAGGTGGGGAGTTTGAGTACTTTATTCACTGCTATATTCCCAACATTTACAACAGTGTCTAGAACATAAAAGGTGCCTCAATAAATATTTGTTGCATAAATGTGTGGATAAGTAATAAATAGTTGATAGTCTCATAGCATCCATAGCTAAATATTCAAGGATATATATTTGATGAATAATTATACAGTTATCTTAGACATCTTTTTATTGTGACAGCAACATAGAGTATTTTGACAATGCATTAGTTGTGACTTTCTGAGTACATTGCTTCATAACAGCTATAGCCATGTGGACCAGTCACATGAAAAGAAAAATGCTCACAGAATTGTCTCAATCCCTCTATATATTCACCAGAGCACTTGGATGCTGCTTTGCATACAATATGCAGTCCATTAAAACTTGATGAATGGAATTAAATTTGATTTCTTTTCCTTAGTTTAGGGAGTTTACTCTTACGTTCTAAAAATATAATTCTCATCTTGGAATAGGAAAGCCTGTGTAACTGAATGAAATGCGTATTTTTTTAAATGTTTATTTTTGAGAGAGAGAGGGAGACAAATAATCGGAACCAGGCTCCAGGCTCTGAGCTGGCAGCACAGAGCTCAACGCAGGGCTTGAACTCACAAACCCTGAGATCACGACCTGAGCTGAAGCTGGATGCTTAACCGACTGAGCCACCCAGGCACCCCTGAAATACATATTTTAACAACAGTGTAGACTTGGATGTGGCCAATCTGTAGAGTAATTGCAACTGAAATATTAAGTCTTATCATTTCTTGTGAAGACCTGCTAAGTAGTGTGGCATTAAATAGATTTCCTTACATAGTACGAAGAAGCAGATCTTTATTCACTGCTCTTTTTCCCCTAATTTCTTTAATTGACCATATCAAATTATTGCCACTTTAGGATTACATATATTCAATATATTGTATATTAAAAGCTTTGTAAATTGCTGAAATGACCAAAAACCCATTACAGCCAACAGGCCCCCTTTGTCTTAAATTTGCCCAGTAGGCTTACTCCATTTTGTTATAATTAACATCCTATTATATGATATATAGCAAAAGTTTAAGTGTAGCAAATGGAGCTTAAGACTAATTACTGTGCTATTACATTGCCATTAGTGATTCTATTTATAATTACATATCAAGAACCAGGGAATATGAATTGGTTTTCTATGTCAACTTTCATCTATACATCCAGACCAATAAAAACCATAAACTGTAATACTAGGCAAAGTCTCAAAATTTCATTTATTCTCTTGAGTCATTTCCACTATTTTCAGAGTCAGAAACATCTACTTATTTGTAATAAAGCAAAGAATTATAGCTTCTATGATTCCTTAAAAATGTAACCTTAATTAAGTTCACTGTGCTCAAAATTTTCAACGGCCTGCTGTTTTGTTTACAGACTCAGATATTTGGAATTATCCAGATGTCTGAGTTTTCCACTTTTCATCAAAATGTTTTGGCATGGTATATATAGCCTGTAAACTGTGAGTCTTTCTTCTGAGCTACGGCTTTTGGATTCCACATTATTTATGTGGTTTTGCAGGTACAATCAGACACTAAATGAACTGGGTTAGGACAGGACGTAGCTAAAGATAAACTGACCAGATTTTATGCCCTGTTGCATCAAAATTTGCACTTCACAGGATGTGCCTATAGCCTGCATTGCAATTCTAGGTCTAAATGAACAAGACAAACACCATCACGTGAAAATAACTGTGCCCTGGGAAAGTGCGTCTGGTTCCGACAGCACTTCACACTTACTTGCGCAGTCCTCTTGTGAAATGTGGTTATTAATACTAATGTCATCCACTGCAATCCCGCCAAGGTTTCCTTTTCCGATTTCACCTTCAAAAATCACCTAACAAAATGAAATCATTTTCACAGTATTGAAATGTTCGGTCCTGAATAGCAGTGTTTACAAACGCTCGTTCAGTTCAATCTATGGCACATAAATTAAATTCATGAGATTTCACGTAAGCGTGCGCTTCGATCATCAATCTATGTTAACTGCCTGGTGATGGCATCAAACTTCTAACACTCTCTTTTTATAACTCAAAACGTTAAACTGGGGAAAGCACCAAATAAAAGGAATGTTCATTGTGGCAGCCAGAAATAGATTATAAAGTAGCATTCTCCTCTTTCTCAGCAAATTGGTTCTATTCCTATAATGTTGGAGACTGCGAAGCTACTGAGATTGCAGCGAAATCCCAGGTTCGGGAAATGCCCGAAATCATCTTTGGAATAATTCCCACATCTCTTCTCCATGATTTTCAACATTATCTCAGTGTCTCTGAAGGAGTTGCCCTCCCACCCGGGGAAGGGAAAGGGGCATACCTGATAAAGCTTCAGAGACTTGTGGAGCAGGACACGCCCTTCCTTCCAGTGGTCTCCCTGGTGTCCGATGGCCATCCAGACTAACTGGTCATACTCCTCTGGCTTCTGATAGTGCAGTTTGACCCTCAGCGTGCCCACGTGTGAACCGGACATGTGATACCAGAAGGTCATGCAGTGGGCGGAGTTCTGGGAATAAACCACGGGGCTCACCAGACGAGCCACTTTGCCCTTCTGGTTTTCGTCGGCTTGGGAATAGATGAAGTTGCCATCTCCTGCTGTGACAAAAACCCAGGTTAGGGAGAGTGGCTGAATGTATGAATCCTTTACCTCTTCTTTCCAGTTCCGTGACTCAAACCTTCTCTCCTAGGCTAAGCACCAAGAACCCAAATGTGCAGTGGAAAGGGAGCGGTGTGCTGTTGTTGGGGAACCTCTTTGGCAACTGGGTCTGCACTCCAAGCCTCTGTGAGTGGATGCTTAATTGGGAGAAGGCTGTGAAGCAGCATTAATTTGGATGCTACATATTTGGAATGCACTGTCACATGGATCTAGGCTGTGACTCCAGTTGGCCTTTGCATCGTTGCAAGCACCCTGAAAGCAGAGGGCAGACCTACTTTCATGCAACTTTAGAATAGTTTCAGCAGCACTGATGTGAACACAGACATTAAAGGGAACATATTTTGATGTTTTCTTATTTATCATTTCAGCTGGGTGAGGATACTTAGGTCACTATAGCTTCTTGATAATAATAAAGTTGCAGTTTTTCCAAATAATCTAGTCATCTTCTTTTTCCCACAAAGTCAGATGATTTTTTCCTCATTTATTTTAATGGCTTATAAATTCCTTAAATACACCTGAGAGCTTGAATCTCAGCTCAAGTCCCACTCTTGTTTGATGTGGGCTTCTGGTTCAAGGAGAGGCAAGGTTGCATATTTGAGGCTTATTAGAACTTGCCATTTTGGCAGCGTAGACACTTGCCGGGCGGCAAGGACTTACTCTTGGCTTTGCTTTTAATTACCCCCAGTGGGACCATTTCCTCCTGCCACCACCTGGTCTATACACACAACTCATGTTTCATTGTTTGCTCTGCAAATAGAAATACCTACTCTAACGCTTCACCTGATGTAAGTGCGAATCTGACGCTTGGGCCTCAGTGGGCAGCAGGATGTTTTGTTTGCTGCCCAAGGGGTTTGTGTGTTTGTGAGATACTTTTTCACTGTGCACATGTGGGCATGTCCTTGTATCTGCTCGCCTGCATCAACAGTGTCCAGGTGGATGCATCAGTGGGCAACTTGCTTCCATCACCTGGCTGCTTAGATGAGATTGCACCAAAACACTCTTAATGAAACCAACGGGTGAAATACGAAGAGGGTGGAAATTCCAGCAGTATGTTTGATACTGTTTTTGTGGCGCGCTCCCATGACCAAGGGAACTCAGTCACTCTTGGGGTTTGTTTTCTCCCACTACTTTACCCTATCTGTGTGACACTGTCATTTCCCTGAGGTGAGTAGGGTATCAGTCTACCAGCAGGGACAGGTAGAAAACACACCCATCGTGCCTCTGTGCCCAACATGCCCATCTTAGGGAAAAATACTGAAGTTAGAGATGCTGCAGAGAGGAAGCACACTAATGGAGTCCAAGAGGTTTATTTTGGCTAGTCAGTGAAGAGGTGGAAGAAAGAAGGAGAAAACTGGACTTGGATAGAGGAAAGATGGCTGCCTGAGAAATCTGTCATGACCTCTGCCCCGATGCACTGTGGTCTTCTAAAAACATGCTCCTGTCACTCCTCTGCTCAAAGCTTGTCAGTGGCTCCTCACTACCGTTAGCCTCTTCACCTCTTCACGTGACACCCGAGGCCACACACCCCCCCTGCCACATATCTAACTGCTTCACAGAGGAACCTGCCCAACCATACCACCTGCCATCCCTCCTCCACGTCTGCACACGCCATCCTAGCTCAGACAGTCTCCGGGACAGAACTGCTTTCTCTGATCCCCCGTGTTACCTTTCTTGTCTCTGCTCACCCCCACCTTGGGGCACCCTCACGCCAGCACAGTAATCATTTCTCACCTGCAACCAGACTGTGAGCTCCTCAGGGCAGGGCTACCCTCCTTTATTCCCGAATCTCCAGTGTCCAGTTCAGCATCTAATCTAAAGTAATAGAGCTCCTCAAACAACCCTTGTTCAATGAACCAGGGAAGATGACGGGCTTCAGGAATCCTCCTTAAGGAGGTACATAGCTTCCCTCTTAGAAGTCAACTGCAGAAAACCACGTGGGTTTCTTTGAAAAAATTCAAAATTGAACAGCAGGATATTTTACCTAGATATTGCTAATTTAAAGAAATCTCCAGGTCTGATTTGCAAAGTGCGGAATACTGTGTAATGTCGGTCCATGTGCATGTGTGCTGGGTGTAGGCTCTTTTCGTGTAGGATTTTTATGTTAACAAGTTCCTGCCTTTCAGATATCAGTCTCGCCCCTCTCTCTCAGCAAATGATTGCCTTCCTAGTGCTACAGGAGGCTTTTTCTCTTCAGGGCAGACCTGGTAAATCTGGGTGTCTGGGAGAACAAAAGAGACAAATCCTTCTGAAGGAATCACACTTCTCAGCTGTTAATCTAAGACAAGCCCTCCTTTTCTGATACTCCAACACATAAAGCGTTGATATTTTTCCCTTTCAGGGGTTTTATCACAGTTCTGGGTCAGGAACTCTGTCTTCATTTTCTCAATTAGCACTTTACTTCTGCAAGCCTTTTAGCTTTTGTCTCTGGCTAACATAGCTTTTAACCTCCTTTGAATGTCAGATCCTACTGAGCCATTTTGCTTCACTTTGCATCAATTTTTCCACCATTACTGCCTTCATTTCAGCTAATTGCATTTGGTTAATTTGATGCCATTTATATGTACAGTGCCATTTACAGTCAAAGTATTTTAAGTTTTCTAAAACTGCTTGTCTTAAGATTCAATTGAAAGTGTCTCAGAATTGAAGGAGTCCAATTTTATCCAATTTCCTTGTCATTCTCATTAGGAAAAGAGGTAGCTGTGGTGGAAGGCGGCCAATTCAACCTACTTAATGGTTATATTCACTGGGGGAAAAGAAGTGAACAATAAAATGGGAGAGGCATGAAGTGCCCTCTGCCCGTCCATTGGCCCACTGACCCACTGGCCCAAAGCCCTAGCATGGGGCAATTTTGCTTAATGAGATTTCTCAGCCTCAGAAAATGTCCCTCAAAGGTATCATTTGAGAAGCCACCTCTTCAGTGAACAGTCCTGTAAGTCTCCCTGAGTAGGGTAGAAGTCGGTGGGTTGTATCTGTTGTGTATGGGAGTGTGTGTATATGTGGTCTTTGTAGGACGCCGCTGGATCTTTACACTGGGTGACAAGATGACTAAGAGGAAAACAGGATGGCGGTGGATAAAAAGTTCTTGGAGTGGCTGTCAGCCCCCTGTAACCCCCAGCCCATCCCTCTGCCCCTCATTAATCTTAGCAGGAAAGCAAGACAGGAGGTGGCGTGGGGTGAGGTTTCCACCTGCTCAGAAAAAATGGGCTAGATTTACAACCTTCCTCTAAAGAATAAGAATCCCACCCCACCTTCTTCCACTTCCACGTCAAGGGTCAAGAGAGAGCAAGCAATAGTCTCACTTATTGTTTCTTTAGCTGCAAAATAAATGAGATGACATATGTCTGGACTTGCTTCAAAATAATCCAGAGTCAGGGGTGATAGGGATAAAATAAGAGTCCTGTGATTTAGTGCCTGTTGAAGTTGGGTTATATACATATAGGGTTCATTTCACTAAGCCTTTTCTGTTTGAGTATACTTGAAATTGCCATAAACAGCTCAGGAAAAGTATGAAACAGGTACTTATTCACACATCTTTACCCAGTTTGCTATTTACCAGAAAGGCAGCCAGTTGCCAAATTTAATCAGCTTTCTCTACCACTTGGCGGACAAGCATCCCTTCTAGGAAAGGAGAGCTTGGTAATTCCAGGAAAGGAAGGCATGAGTGAACGCATGGTAGTCTTTTCAAACACCGCTGGTCCCACAGACCACAGAAACCCTCCATAGCCACACCTTTGCTAATTCAAAGAAATGAGGCTGAAGTGAACTCTCCGTTACCTGTGTGATCCTGAATCGGTCCGGTTTTGCTGGTCAACACGCTCCACTTGAGCTGCACGTGATTGTCATGTTCCCAGTGACAGAATGTCTTGTGAGAGCCCCAGCCAAATTCGCAGTTAAAACCGTATGTTGGAAACTCTTCAGTGGGTGGAAAAGAAAAATAGAGAAAAGCAGAGAAAGACAAATTTAATCATTTAGGTCAGAAAGGCCTTTAATTTGCTCACAGAAGGCACAATTTATATAATTTAACGTATGTTTGAAAATTCTGGGAAAGCCACAAAATCCAGGATTACCAGGAAACTCAAAAGATGCATGGAGATGTCAAAATGTTTGCAAAATCACGTTTAGGATTTTTTTTTTTTTTTTTATCCAGCTTTAAAAAGATTATGGACTGCCTGCCAAATTGGTTTTACATAAAATTTCCAGAAAGGTTACTTTCCAAGGCATATATATTACATCTGTAGCATTCTCCCTTGGTCCACAATATTTAATATGAAAGATACTCTATTTTTGAGTATTATATAAATTGATATCCACCAATGAAAAGAATCTTAAGTACAGATTGACCTGTGAACCTTAAAAGTCTAGAAATGTGACTGGGCTGGATGTCTCATTCTGGAGGCTATGTGTATTCTCACCATTCTGGCTAATGCCTCAGGTCTTTAGGTCAGATCTCTGAAGCATTTCTTAAGATTATTTTTTCTTCTGTGCTTTGTATCAGGTCAATCAATTTTAAATGTAAGTTTCTGCTTTTTTAGTGAATTTTAAAATGTGTATGTAAATTGTTCACCCTACTTAAAACCCAGGCAAGTTCACGTAAAGCCAAAGCATTTTTAAATAGCTGCGCATTAAAAAAAAATTTTTTTTTCATGTTCAAAGTGTTTCCTTTGGAATCTAAAAAGAAAGTATGAATGGATTCTCAGAGGGATTATTTATTTTGTGTGTTCTACAAGGTGCTATTTGACTGTGGTGTTTTTTTAAACCCCCATAGCTTTACTTTTTTTACTCAACTCCTTTTTTTCTTAGAAGTAGCTTCTCTTGTTAAGTATGGAAAAAATGAAATCATAATGGCTTGGATTTTGTTTTTGGTAAACTGAAGCGAATAATAAAAATAATCCTAAAGATAAAATTCTCCTGCCTCTGCCAGTCCCACTCCTCCCCCATTACATAAAATTAAACACACAAAGCGCGGCTGTTTTCTCTAATGAAGGAAGGTCACCGCTTCTTGAGTTTAGGTAGTCCACAAGATGGCAGCATTGAAACGGAGAGAAAGGTGCCCAGGGCGTCTCGCCAATTGGATCTTGAACATTCCTCAAACAATTCCTATGTACAATAAGGGAGGTATAGTATCGTATGTTGTATTAGGGTCAGCCTGAGATCCTAGCTCGCTTTGATCTTTAACTTTGTCCGCGTTTAACACGACGTAGCCTGCTTTCTTCTCGGAGCCTGGGCTCCATTGCCCCTCCCCCACTTTAACAATGGCAGGAGGGATTTTAATGGGAAGATTTAGTGAATAGATAAGGATGATTTACTTTGCATTTTTAGTTTCCAAGGAACCCTTTTCAAATGCTAATGTAGAATTTTGGAAGGAATGCACCATATGCATTGTCAAAAGGGAACTGGATGGATTCTCCCATCCAGGGACAAGGAGACCTCCTGAGGGGTGAGGGGTGGAAGGGTGCCTAGGGCCAGTTTGGGAAAGTAACTCTAGTGTGAGCCACGTGATGCATATAACGTGCGGACTTTGTGTTAGTGCAAAAGGGCTGTATTTCACAGCTATGGTGTCACTGGAGTGATATATTTCATGTCTAGTTTATCCTAACCATGAAATAGGGCTTCTTAAAGCATGAGAAACCCTCTCCAAAATTTACCACACTTTTGAGCAGCAAGATTGAATTATGCAGATGAACTACAGTCCATTGAACAGTGACTGAATGGTTGAGCAACCTTGGATGTCAACACCCACAAACCTGGAATGTACTGCCGCATAATCTCATGTTAGAAAATGTTAATATTGGAAAATGTTAATATGTGTGTGGTTTTGAGTTTCCTCCTTAAATGTAGTTTAGAAGACATGCACATGTAGGAAGGCAGCAAGCCATTACAGCGCACACATTTCTGGTTGTATTTCTGGTTAATACATCAAATTATTATTGTATAGTATAGAAAACCACACCATGCATTATTTTGGCTCTTAATTTTCTGGTGATAACAATACAATATATGAACTTGGATGTTTTGGTAATGACCAGGACATAGGACAGCCTTGCTTGAAAGGAGGACTCAAGCATTTCTGCAGCTGTACTGCTCAGTGGTCTGTGTTTATCTTCTCATGTTTTTTCCAGTCCTAGGAATTTAACAAGGCAATCTGCTCTAACGTTATGTATTTTACTACTCTTTCATCTTCTTGTCCCAATCATATAATCTCTGGCAATCTTGCTAATTTAAAGGAAATACTCTTTTTTTTTTTTTTTTTTAATCAATGCATATGGTGGCGAGGGGTGTGGGGTGAGAAAATGTTGAAAATTCAAGCCTGGCCAGAAAGGCTATTAAACACATAAAATATACACAAACATTTATAGGGAAGGGAAAGAAAAAAGAGATTGAGGGAGGAAAAAAGAAGGACAGAAGCAGAAAAGAGGAAAGAGAAAGAGAAAAAAGCAAATTGATGAATGAAGTTAAGTATATAGGACTATTGACCTTTCCGTCTTCAAAATATTCTCCAGGCCCTGTGGCTGCATGATTCTCATTAAATTCATTGGGAATAATCTGGCTAAATCCCTTCTTGACTCTTAAAAATAGCAGGAAACAATATTCTGAACTTAAAACAAATTTACAGCCGCTGTGAGCACGCACCAGCTGCAATTGTTGAACTATCTTGCCCACAGTCGAATCATTAGCACCATATATGCACAAGGATTTAATTTTAGAATCTGCTTTTCAAAACTTCTTTTGAGGATGTTAACTAGCTTACTCACAGACTGGTCTTTCAGTCCAAATAAGTGGAGGTGCTCAGGCCCATGTAATCAGAGGTTAGGAATATACTCTGAGCTGCTATAGGAGTGTTTGCAGATCCTCAGAGGGTGAGATGTTTCAGCAGGGGGAGTTAGATTTAAAATGCAGGGTTTCTCATCATTTCCTGGCAAAGCATTAATAGGCTTTTATGCATCTGATTACAACCGAGGCAGTATATGAATGTTATATATCCACTGAGTTTATTATATTGATAAGAATCCACAAAAATGAAATTTTAAGACTCTGCTTGAGTATCTAATGGTTTCAGCAAAATGAGATTAGATGAAAGTTCAGGGGTTCAGTTTGCTGCTTGTAAAGATGTCCAAAGAATCTGAAAACTGCAGAACAGTGTAGATCAAATTATCCGATAGGTGGGTCCCACCACTGGGTGAACACCTCAAAATCAGACTTGGCCTCTGACTTTATGTACACTCTGGGCCTACTGAACTGTTCTGAGCATTGGTTTAGCCAGAAGGTGACAATGAACAGAACTCCTCAAAGAAGGTCAGACTATCCATTATCCACAAAGACTGGGAGACAGATTCAGGACTCAAGCAATGGAAAAACAGGAAACCAAGGTCATTTGTGGAACTCAAAACCAGAGCAGACAGCCTTTATCAGTAAGCTCTGGTTTGACATAAACTGGTTTAGATGGTGGTCGCTATGGGTCTTACTGGTTCTCGATCTGTACATCTGTGCTCTGACCACAGTACACCCTCTGAGATGGCTGGCCCTTGAACTCATGCACAAACCGAATGCATTCACAAAGTCATGCCTAACCTTCCACCTCCAGGGAGAATTATCCCATTTTGGAATCCGGTGTATACCTTTCCATTTTCTCTAGAACTGTTGCTCACTTTTAGTTTTTAAATGATCCCTAGCTCTTTTGATAGGCAAGAGGAGAGAGGAGTTGAAACAAGTTCATTGGCAACTTCAGAGTGGCTTTATTTTTTAATTTTTAAAAATATTTATTAAAAAAAATTTAATGTTCATTATTTTTTTTTTTAATTTTTTTTTAACGTTTATTTATTTTTGAGACAGAGAGAGACAGAGCATGAACGGGGGAGGGGCAGAGAGAGAGGGAGACACAGAATCGGAAGCAGGCTCCAGGCCCTGAGCCATCAGCCCAGAGCCCGACGCGGGGCCCGAACCCACGGACCCCGAGATCGTGACCTGAGCCGAAGTCGGACGCTTAACCGACTGAGCCACCCAGGCGCCCCTTAATGTTTATTATTTTTGAGAGACAGAGAGAGAGAGAGAGAGAGAGAGCATGCAAGCAGAGGAGGGGCAGAGAGAGAAGGAGACACAGAATCCAAAGCAGGCTCCAGGCTCTGAACTGTCAGCACAGAGCCTGCCGCAGGGCTCAAACCCACGAACTCTGAGATCATGACCTAGCCAAAGTCAGACGCTTAACCAACTGAGCCACCCGGCCGCCCCTTAGAGTGGTTTTAATTAACTCTCTGGCAAGAGAAAAAACTAACAGAGCAGTTAATATGTTTGTTACATCATTAGAACTTCATGTTTTCACCTCAGCCCTCTTCCCTATGACAGAAGGTCACAAAAAGCCAGCCGGCAGTTACTCCACAGAAAACCACCCAAGAGGGCCAAGGGCCCCCAGAAAAGTCAGGAAACAAGCGAGGGGCCGGGCTTCACTCATGACCAACTGCAGCCATCCAGCGTGGTTGCACAACCCCTGGAGGCCATACTTTACAACTTGTAAAGTACTTTGGACTATAGTTTTTTCTGAATTTAGGTGAACAGATACTCTTCTGTTTCACCTTTCCGTAGTTGGGGGTGTCTGAGCCATGGGGTAGCAAGAACTCTGTCAACCTGAGCACACCACAGGGAAACTTGGGGTTAAGTTCAAGTGAAGAGAAGTTTGTTTTGCAGTTTAATCAGGTCAACGGTGACAGTGTCCTTTAAGGAAGCATACTAATTAGAGCAGTCCTTTCTACTTTCTGCCTAGCTGGGTAGTGTCATACTGTTGAGGAAACATTGATATACACCACACGCCCCATTAATAAATGACTGTGGAGGCCAAGGCTGAGTGAGCTTCAATAAAGGAAATGGGAGAAGCTGGAAAACTGACCTGGTCACCTTACTCTAATGATTAACTTTAAAGTATTTAAAACCTCTGATTGCTTATACTGACCATTTCCCTTCGTGTGTGTCTGGGGGGAAGAATTTTACAGAATACTAACAAAATACAAAAGAGAGAAGAGGGGAGGCTGCCATTTCACTGCCGCTGGCCGCTGATAAACAGCAAGCCAAGGGTTTGAAAAGTCATTATGCTTTCCTATGAATAAAAGGATGCGGAGGCGCTCCCGAGGGCGCCGCTCTCCCCCCGCACAATCAGAGCCCTGGTTTCCTGCACCCCACTTCGTGGCACGCCCACTGGAAACGCTGTTGTCAAACTGCCAACTTCGTGGCAGGCAAAACTGACAAACTTTGCCTGTCTCGGTTTTGCAGAATTGTGATGAAAATAAATAGTCAGGCTGCTGCCTGTGAGATTTCCTTCTCCTGTAGTTTGCAAACACAGTCCATGTCCTAGATGTGCTGCGTTAAACAAAGTATGTTACTCAGTTCCTTCAGTCGGGAGCTGGGATTGTCACCATTTGGCAATTACTGATGGAGAAGGAAACCTCACTCCCGGCTGCACATACATGTGGATGAAAGGAAAGCAATATTTATGGCTCATGCTTAGAGACCAGATGCTGCGTGGCGTCCCTCTTCTAGGACTTTGGGGGAAACCGAAACCAAGAAGCTGCGCAGGGCACTATTTCAGGGCGTGGAGGGGGGCGGACATGCACTATTTGGAGGGGGGGAGGGGGAGAAGCACACGTGGAATCTACGCCATTTTGTTTTGTTGGATACCTGATTGTATTGTGCTGTCTATTATTGTTGGTTTTTCTGTGGTCAGCACGGTGGTCCCACCTGAAAAACAAAAATAGTGACAGACAAAAATGAGAAAAAGTAAGCATTGGGGATAATAAGCATTAAAGAAATGCTGCATGTGTGCATACATCTGTTAGAGGCGAACATTTTCCACAGAAAATCCTTCCTTTAATTCCGCCTGTAGTAATTTGTTTTACTTAGATTTTGTCCACCACGATAGCAAGTTCAAATAAACCACTGGTTTTTACTCAACACATTTGCTCATAAAGCATCCAGGCGGTATGGACAGTCTCAGACTTTGTTCCAAGGGCATTCCCTGGTTCCCAGGCTAAGCGTGCTACACCATTGTGACAGTGAAGGGCAAAAGCCTCCACAAGTCCCCAGTGACTTGGGAATTAAACTTGACCTGGGCCTCTTAAGCTTCAAATAGTTTCCCAAGGTTTCAGATGTGTGCCTTCAGGGGCGGTGTAGGGCTGCTCCCCACAATCTATTTTGAAAACTGTAGGTTTAAGAGGACGACAGCAGTTCCTTTCTTTTGCTGCTGTAGTTGTTTATTTTTCCCAAGGACAAATATTCTGCCCAGTGTGTGATTTGGAGAAGCTGCAGAAAAAGTTCACAGGCCCAGAGAACTGGAAGTTTGCACAAAGAATATCCTGAATGTTGTGAGCTCTCAATCAGTGGGGCAACTTTGGAATTCCTGGTGAGGGAACCAGGTGCTGATTTAGCTCCACCCTCTTTTCTTCTGCACCCTGGCGCTTCCATTTTCTGCTCCTCCTCATTATTACACTTCTGGTTCTGGTTTAGTTTTTTTAATGTTTGTTTATTTTTGAGAGAGAGAGGGAGGGGCAGAGAGAGCTGGAGATACAGAATCTGAAGCAGGCTCCAGGCTCTGAGCTGTCAGCACAGAGCTAGATGCGGGGCTCAAACCCATGAACCACAAGATCAGGACCTGAGCTTAACCAACTGAGCCACCAGGTGCCCCTACACTTCTGTTTTAAAGTCGTGTTCTTGAACTTGCCAAACACAAGAATCACCTGAACGCTGGCTGAAACTGCAGCTGCCAATCCGCCTGTCCTCACTCCTTGAACCAGAATGTCCAAAGTTCAGGCCTTTAAATCTGAATTTGCAAAAGCTTCTCAGGTGAGGCTTATAACCCACTAAGTGCAGGGGAAACACCGGTTTGCTGTTTATTACATAAGGTGTTGGAGCCATTTCTCCTTATGTGTATCTGTTTTGCAGATTATGATCAGAGATAATCTATTTGTTACCCCAAGAGGGAAAGCCCAGGGCAGACTCAGGGGAAGGACATGGGGTGGGCTCATGAGTATCAGGGAAAGTTTGGGAGGTGGTTATAAGGTGCCATTGTACACCTTCCAGTAGGATCATTCAATAAAGATGTGCGATCATCTCTATTCTGGCCAGGTCCTAGTTTCACCCTGTAGCTGCCACAGAGCAGAAATCATCTAGATCATGAATCAGAGAGCCGTAAAATCATGCTCTTGGGATGGTATGAAGATTTTGGAGCTAATCGACTACAGCACCAAGTCATGTTACCCTTGCTTTCCCAGCAAATACGCTGGATGAGCGGTCACACGTGTGCGTGGCCTCAATGAGGCAAGCATTAGGAAGAAAGAATTATATATATTATGGGTTAAGGAGGTGAATCTATAATGGCAGAATTGGAGGGAGGCCAGAATACATTAGCATTCTGTTCCCAGTGGTCTCAAGGGAGAAAGACTCAAGGTGAAAATTCACTTTTTAAAACTGATATGATTATCAGTTTTGTTATACGTTGGGAGCCAAACTCTGATGTTGGGTACGCACAGACCCAATGAGAAATTTGGCCTCCTGGTGCCTTTGAAGCTAATTGTATTATCTAATGACTTCAATAGCATTTGCAAATGAGTAACTTCAGGGGTGAATTTTCACCTTGGCAAGCAGTGTGGGAGAGCAAAATCTCTCCTCATTTCCATGCATTTTGGTAGAGTTCACCTGGAATTCAGTGTTGTTTGTAAGTAATGAGCATTTTGCTAAAATACTTATTCGCCACTATATTCAAAGCAGCCAACCCAGGAGGAGAAATTAAAGGGACACCATCTGCATTAAGGAACCAAACACCATGAAAGAGAGCATTCATCCTAATTTCCACACCCCCTCCTATCAGGATAAGGTGAGGATGCTTTCACTTTGGCTCCATTACACTCAACGTGCCAAGTTTGAGGCTCTGTCAGCAAAGCCTGTGACTGAAGGAGCAAGGAGTGTGTGTGAGCCTAGGATGTGAGCTGTTTCCATGCAAGGCGATACCTGGGTCAGGGAGGATTTTGCTCCTTGCAGAAAAGCTTACATAGGAGCACACCCTTTCTCAGAAAAGGAGAACAAGTAACTTCATAAAGCAAAACAAGTAAAAACAGCAACAACAAGAAGAAAACCCAAAACTGGCCGCAATGCAATAAATGAATTTGAAACATGAGATGCCTTCTGAAATCACCTCTTCGATGGGGGCGTAGAGCAGGCATTATCAATACCTCTGGAAGTTCTTAATATATGTCTGATTCATAGAAATGTTGAGACAAACAGGCTGGCTCGAGAAAATAACTTTTTTTTGCCATTGTAATATGTAAAAAAAAAAAAAAACTAGAACTTTTTTCTATCTTACCAATAAATGATGTTAAATGCTGTAGATAAACTATAACCTTGTACATTTAAAAGACTGTCAGTGTTTCTACTATAAATGACCCATTTTCTGTGGTTTGTTACTCATTTGGCATACATAATTTGCTCCAGGCTAACATACTTGCCCTATTTCATTCAAAGGGTTCAGTTTCAATTGATTCAGTCATGAACTGATCCAAAAATGAGAAGGTTGGTTGTTCCGATATGAGAAGTAAATCTGAGGCTTTGTTTCTAATCAATATTAACTGACCACTTTAGGGTTTATAAAGAAAAGAACCTTCTCCACAAGAGGGCAATTGAAAGGGTATACTGTGATGACTACAGTCGTTCCTTTTTATGAGGAATTTCACTACAGATGTGTGACAGGGTCCACAAAGAGCCTGAGGTCTGTGTCAGGGTGTTTACAAGCAATCCTGGGAAGGTTCCACAGGACCTGGTTCATAGAATGGTACTCTGTTCTTAACATCAGCTGTAGGGTTTTCAGCTTGAACTTGACATCTCACAAAGAAAATGCGTCTACATTAATTAATTTTTGTGGCTTTTGGCTGCTTACACACAAGATTTGTTTTCAAAAGCCCATAGTAACATTTATTGGCCCTATGACTGTAAGTGATTAGCCTGGAAGTTTGGAGGGAGACAGCCTTAGGAGCTGGGATTTAAATGTAAACCAAGTTCATGGTACTATGTCTCTGAGCTACATTTCACCTCTTATTCTATCTGAGTGCCGAGCTCTCTTGCTCCTTCAGAGGAGAGCTTTTGAAGTAATTGGAAATGTACTTTGGGACATTTCCTTCCAGATTTTTACATTAATGCATTAGCCAATAACATGGCACTATTATGAAGTTACATGGTAACGCCTTCAGTTTCCCCCATGGAAATTAATTATGTGGGCTCTCTGAGTCACCTCTGGCTAAAAATACAGACCTATATCCAAGGGCTCATGTTTAATCTAAAATGAGAGTCAGATGCTATATGAAACTGCATTTAACCCAAGTGGCGATAAAGGTCCCACAGTGCCTTTGGCAACAATAGGGTGAAAATCCTACTGCCTTGGCCAATTTCCAAGTGGTACAATCCCATTTCCCCACTTGTCTAATATTTCCTCTGCCATTCCAAGTAGAAGAGAAGGTCACTTTGTAGCTCTTAGGGTTTTAGAATGTTATGGAGGAATACTCTAAATTAATTAGTGAGGTATTTGGCACACACCGTCCCTGATACATTTGCTAGTCGTTGCTGATGTGAAATAAGAAGTAATTCTGCCTTTGTAAATTTCAATGTAAAATGATTTACAAAACCCTAACTTAAAAGCTGCATTTCAAATATAAGCCTAATTTCATCAATTAGTGGGGTAAAGGTTCCACTCAAAGCATTTTCCCCTTGTTCAAAAATGCAAATAAACATTCTAAAGTGTGTGGTTGTGTAGGGGTGGTGCACGTGTTGTGGGGGGTGGGGGTTTGAAGGTGAGGATGAGTTTAGCACATGGAGCCATAGAGAAATTCTTACGGAATTAAGAAAATCCTAGCCTCTGGCTCTGAAAATGGCTAAAATAATTGTGTCGAATGGCGGCGGCAGATGGCATGAGGAAAGGAAGCAGTGACCCCAGTTGATGATGGCCGCCACCGTGAGGAGCTACACAAACATGAACAGACATGCACTAGCAGGTCTCCACTACGACATGACTGAAATGGCACAGCAATGGGATGAAGATGGTTTCTGCACCTGTGAGCTGGAAGTCATCACCTGTTCCGCTGTGGCAGTTGGCCTGGTCATCATCACACTCATCCACCAGGTTCCCGTTGGGAGTGGTCGGTCCAGCTGTAGGTGCTGAAACAAGATCCAAGGATTACTACCTCACACCTCTGAAATGTATTTGCAAGGCTCTGGCTATTGAGTCTGCTAACACCTTTGCAGAAAACTCTAATCTGTGGTAAGAAGGCCAGGAGCATGATTCGCCTCCCTTTCAGGAGCTAAATCTACTTGGATTTGGCAGAATTCGTTGGGGACTGCTTTGTTTTGGTATTTGATCCATATCTGTTCAGTAGAGCTGGCTGCCCTAGCATTTTATACATTGCTCTCTACATAAACATCCTTTTTGTGAAAAGTGCTTGCATTCTCACTGGTTATTTATTCATGACCCTGGAATTGAGAACTTTGATGACAGAGATTCTGCTTCAACTGTTTTTCCTTACATTCTCAATGGGCTAGAGAATTCACCTGTCATGAATTCTTTTACTTTCTTAGTATTAGCTAAGCTTGCTAGGTTTGTATTAGAATTTTTCTCCAAAAGGGAGTCTCAAGATTCACTTTTAGTACAATATTGTTCTTTAAAAAAAAAAAAAGAAAGAAAATTGTGAATGACTCCATTTCTCTTTAAGTAAGCTTCTCAACTTGTGATCCCCCTCTCCAGAGCAGGTGTTTGAGAGGAGCTGTCTTAGATGTCCTGGGGTCATTTTCCCTTAACTCCCGGAAGACTGCATTCCACTGTGGACAGGTATTCCTGTATCTTTGAGTGTGTAGTTGAAAGGTAGCCAACATTAATCAAAGACTGCTTTTGAAGTTCTTTAAACTTAGTTTGGTCTATTATTTTTCAGCCTGTTACTCATTCTTGCAATCTGCTTAATATTTTACAGTTTTTGGCATTACCTTTCACTTTGCAAGGCTTGAGATAATGTACAGCTCTCAATGTCTGAGAACCAGACAAGATACTGGGAGTGGGGGCCTGTTCTCTAATAGCTTCTGGCCATGTGTCTGGGAATGTGTTGGTAACTGCTTCTTTCTCAATAAAAAAATTGATAGTCTTTGTTATTGTGCTTAATTACTGAGCAGAGTTATGACAAATATAGAAATGTAGTTAGGAGCGCCTGGGTGGCTCAGTCGGTTAAGCGTCTGACTCTTGATTTCGGCTCAGGTCATGATCTCATGAGATGGAGCACTGTGTCCAGCTCTGAGCTGACGGCGCAAACCCTGCTTGGGATTCTTTCTCTGACCCACCCCCCTCTCAAAATAAATAAATAAGCATTAAAAAAAAAAAAAAAGAAAGAAATTTAGCTAGCTTCAACTTCCTCAGCTGCCCAGAGCACACACTAGGAACGTGTACAGAGAATGTGCACAGTGTTTAGGCACACCATCTAGACTTCGTGAAATGCATACACACAAATTTTGGGCTCCACTTACTGCTATCAGTGAATCAGTGGAATCCTCCCTGCTAATCCAGATGCTTGTATTCACTGAGTTACGTGCCACTTTTAAGTATTTTAAACTCTCTATTCATCTGCATTCCTTATGGGATTTATAAAGGAGGAATTCCTCATTGGAAGTGGCCCAGGGTAGTACTTGGTTTAAATTTAAAAAATAGAAAGTGGATAATTTTTATTTCCCAATTTTACTACTTGGATATATTTTATCTTCTGTGATTCTCTAATTGTGTCTTGTAAATGCTAGCCCCAAACAGGATAGACACTTGCAGAAGGCTCAGCTATATCTCACCGTCTTCCCGTATCTCTCTAGGTATGTCCCGTGGCACAGTCATGAAGCAGATATTTTAATAGGGCCTGTTAATCATTTTAAGGAAGAAAAAAAAAAAAAACCACTCCCTTTCACAGATTGTGTCAAAAAGTTTTGACATTACTTTCCCCGGATGTTGGTTTCTCTTATGGCTAAGGGCAACTTCCTCACTTTTGTGAGTGCTTGGAAACATCTGTGGCAAATCTCTTCACCAACGATTTGTACCTCTCACTACAGAGTTGACACTGGCAAACTGCCACCAGCCTCAGTCTTTTCAGCCATCCATTCATTCCACCTCTTAAATCAGTGTTGCTTTCTAGAATCCAGGCTGATGACCTGCATCATGGCAACCAACTCCCTTTTCCAGATGAACACGTTTCCCAGTAAATGGAACGAACATTGTCTGCAGTGGGTTCAATCTGCCCATCCCTCTTTGTTTCTTGGTATCTTTGCCAAAGTCCTGGCACATAGTCATTCTTAGTCTGTGCTGATAGTGACTGGATAATTCAGAGGTCTGAGATATGACTACAGATAAGGAAACAACTACACAATAAAGAATGGGAGATAATGGCCTGCTTTAAAATAAATACATACAAAAGTAGCTATGAATTATTCACTAGTATGGTGATTTATAGCTTCAGATTCTTTAGTGCATAAGAAAAGTTTTATGATGTTTAATGTGCTCGAGAATGTAATTATATTTGGGTAGCTCAAAACACAAATAATTTTGAAACCACAAGAAGGTGATATTAAAAAGCATTCTTTGAAACAACCATGAGCATATGCTCAATTGATTAACATCTGGGTACCAACAATAGCCATTCTTTGAGCTAAACTAGAGAAAGACCTTTATGGGGATGGAAAAGTTGGTTACTCTTTATGCCCAAATCTAAGGCAGATGGGAATTCTAATGCACAAAAGCATTAGATGGTACAATAAACAACTATCATATCATTTTTCAAACATTCCTTTTATTTATTATGTGATTAAAAAATGCAGAGGTAAGTGCAGTTCTGAGGTCAGTGTGTGAGCTGAATTTGTCCTTGAGATGACTTTCATATGATAAGTGTATGCAGTAATATCCTCAAACAGACCTCACCGTACATTCATACATATTATCTCATGTAAAGTTTTGTTTCTCTGCAGTAGCCTAAGCAGTTCATTCAAGATAATGGTGGTGGTTCTGTCTGTCAAATGCTGTTTCCCACTAGTATGAGATGGCAGTCAACACTGCAGACAGAAAGTTGAATGGGACACAGATGGCTAAACAACACTAAAAAGTCAAAGGAATTAGTGATTGCCAGGGGTCTAGGGGAAATTGCCTGATGGGTGGGGGTTTTGCTTTGGAGCTAGATAAAAGTGGTGGTCGCAAAAATAACTGTGAATGTACTAAATGCCACTGAATTGTTTACTTAAAAATGGTGAATTTTATGTTATGCAAATTTCACCTCAGGAAACTTAAAAAAGTCAAAGAAGGCAACCCAAAGAATCTGAGGAGAGTTCCACAAACAACCAATACAAAAGTGGGATTCTGAAGGCACTGTTTGGTGGAATGTGCTAGAACGTCGAGCCTCACAGACTGACAGGCACAAGGTAGGATCACCCAGGGGAAAAAGCTGGCAATTTGCAGCCGCGCCATCAGGGGCATAAATGCATGAAGAAAGAGATTAAAAAGCGGGAAACTAGAAGGGACTCGGGACGTTGTAATTACCTTCCACTTCACAGCCCAGCAGCTCCATCCTCAGCCCCAGTCCTCCATGAGTGGCTCTCTCAGGGTAGATCCTGATGAATCGTGTGGAAAGAGGTGGAAAAGTCCGTAGCTCTGGTGTATCGTAGTTGTTGTTTCCTTCAAAAGACTGAAGTAGGAGAAACACCATTATCAATAAAACCTCCGTTTTGATAGAGGAATCCCTCCAGGACTCTTAATAGGGCAGAGAAACAGACCCCATCCCACCACCTCGTAAATGGCTGACATTTCTTTCATAAATGAGAAAGGGGGGGGGGGACAACTAAACCTTCTCTAAGAAGTGACAAATGTCATTTCTCAGAAACTGAAGTACACACTGAGGCTATACCAGAAGCTGAGGATTTAATGAGACACGTTTTCAATGCTATGCTGATGTGCCTTCAAGAAGTGACACTTCTACCACCTCCTTGAGGTGGAGGAAGAGAAGTCAGGAAGAGAAGCTGCCATTTTTCAGAGCTATGTTAGACACCACATTTTCAGTGACGACTCCTATTACATTCTCTTAAAGAAGTGGGTCTTAGTTTGCTAAAACCTGTAGAAGAGGGAGTGATTAAATTCCTGAAGAAGGAGATATTAAATTTAATGTAGTACAAGTGCTATTTAGTTAGGAACTGGGGTTATTCCAACTCATTGAAATTGCTATTTACTTAAGCAGAACCACCAGTTGGAGGCATTTGTAGATAAAAGAGCCTCTCAGGAAAGTAACAAGGGCCCTGGCTATCAAGTGAGGCTCTGATGCCTGGCTGAACTGCAGTGTGAATGGGCTCCTTTTTTTGAAATACATTCCTGACTTGAAGTCACTGTGACATTCTTCAGGGGCCAGGCCACCCATTGCCCGTGCTGCTACTTGATTATTTTATTTCCTTTTTTACATTGACAGGAAGGTCAAAATCCTTGAGTGGAATCATAAGAAAATGGAACAATATTTTTTTCAAGAAATAGATAAGCCTTCTTCTATCCTCTTCTCCCAACATTATTCTTTAATCCTACCCCTAAAGGGAGGTGGGGAAGGAGATTAGGAAAATCAAGTTGCCTTATCATTGCGAGTGTCTTGTTATACATGAAACATCGCATCATGTTTCCTGGTGCAAGGCGTTGTTCTAAGTGCTTAAAGTATATTAATTCATTTAATCCTCAAAACAACTCCTTGAGGTACATTCTATCATTATCCTCAGTTGACAGGTGAGGCACAGAGACGTCAAGTAATTTGCCCAAGGCCATACGTACAGTAAGTGTCAGAGCCAGGATTCAAACCTAGGCAGTCTTAATTGGGGCCCTTCACCACACTGCTATGATGCCTCTGCCCTTAGAAATAATCATGTCTAATCTCATTACATTCAGGCAACTAAGGTCTATAACCAAGGCCACATACTTAGTTTCCTTAATTTTTCTTTAAATGTATTGCAGTTTGGTTACTGACTGGTAGATTAGATTGAGTGGATGGCCAGCCACCAGGCCATGTCAGTCAGGAGCAGGGACCATACCCGATTCCTGGATCAAGATGTCATAAGCCAGCAAAAGATGTGATCATTCAGTGGTAGAAATATCAGGGCTAAAAGGGACACACATGTAAGTGAAAACAGACAGATTGGGTTGACTGTGATCTGGCCAGAGGTTCTCTGAGTTCCAGAAATAAATTAATTGGTCCTATCCAATCCAGAAAAGTCTCCAGAAATCTAAAGGACATGGTTAACACAGACTCACTTCTTCCCCTAAAGCTGCCTTCTCTATTTGGAAGAGTAAAATCATTATTGGGGTTCTGCACTCTTGATGGAACACAGTTGCTTCCAGTAATTGGGAATCTGACATATATTATTGTTAGGCCCAATTAAGTGTCGTCAGTGAGATATAATTATAATGAAAACAACATTACTATGCATGCCTGTTCTATGTTAATATAGCTCCAACAATCACAGGAGAAAAGCACTTATAGCTATAGACTCCCAGCTCTTCTTCTAATTTTAACTTGAGTAAAGAATTAGGACAATGTAGAAAATTATAAAAGCTGTCCGTGATGAGCTGGAAAGAATATTAGCAGCGAGGATCTATATGGAAATGAGCTAACACTGCTAACATAAGATTGTTTATGAAATATCTTTGTGTCCTGTTACTCACCGTGGTTTAGAAGAAGAGGGATTTGAGCATTTAGATCTCCTCTCTGCTTAATTCAAAGACTCTGATATACCTTGTCCATCATGTACTACTTGAGGGTAGGAAGTGAGGAGCAGGATATAGGGGATTTTATAGCCATCAAAGTACTGTTTTATTCATAAAACCCAGTACTCATTCTACTATTACACAAAAGATACTTGGCATCCTAAGCAGGTGACCTTCATTTGTAAGTTTAAATAGAGTATGTTTTAAGTATCATTATACAATTTAGTAATATGCACTGCACCTAAACTGAAGGCTTTACCCATGTCCTTTTGCATCTTAAAGATTTTATTTAAGGAGAAGGACATGTCAGGAATGACAGATTAGGCTCTATGTAAATAATTTAGAGGCTTTTGTGGTTTTAAATATCATAGGGGGATGATAATGACGGATAAGATCATATTTGAGGAGAAAAATCTCACATACTCATGAGTGGAGTTTTTTGTTAAGATCGAAACCTGTGTGCTGGCTCCTGGTGGAATTCTATGCGCAATGTACTACAGTAGAGTGATAGCTCTAGACTTAATTGCAGACTCGATGAGGCACCTTATCCAAAGCATATGGTAATTTGTTTTCTTTCTCTCCTAGAACCCTCATGTTGAAGGTGTCACAACACCTGCTGTTGTCACAACAGCACCAGGATGCTGCTGATGTGTGGCATATTCACACTTTGTGACAAAGTCAGAAGGCTCACAACTCCTCTGAAAAGATGGGCTCTTAAGGGGAACTCCGGTTTCTGGTGTTTATTTTACTTTTTCTTTTATCAAAACAAGACGGGCAGGCATAAAGGGGGTGGGGAATGAAATGAACACAAGAAGGAAAGTAGCTGTAATGTAGATTTAAAAAAAAAAAACACTGGAAATGGTTTAGAAACCACAAGTTAAGTAGGGGCGAGATTGGAGAGAGATTCTTACATTTCCGACAGCATCATCACTGTCAGTGGCCTGCCACACTGGTGCTGACCACGGCCTTGGTGGATAGGTAGCCAGTGGGGACAGGTGGTCTCTGCAGAGTCCAGCTTCTGGACAGAGGGGGATCTGGCTGTGCCATTGGGCTTTTGTTTCCTGCCTGCAAAGCCCTTGGCCTGAGTCACTATATTCAAGGCAAATCACCACAGTCGTTTAGAGTAGGAGCAAGGATAACGTTCCCTCCAATGGGCTAAAATCTTTTCACAAAAGGAGTAGGTCCTGAGCAAAGCGGAGATGCAAAAGCTGGGATGGAAAGCCAGTTGTGTTGGGTGTGAGAAGTGCCATCAGCTGAATACTTCCCTCAGTGCACACAGAACTGATGGTCTATGGGTTGTTACTTATTCACACTCAAACCAGCCATCATCAGGTCTAGCTGGTGTTGTGTGCTCAGAAAATGCAAATCAGTGCTCACTTCGGCAGCACATATACTAAAAAAAAGAAAATGCAAATTAGTTTGACCACCAGCCTGAGTAAAACATAATCCCTAAAGAATCTGTTTGGTTAAAAAAAAAAAAACGATACCACGTGTTGTGATGAATGTTGGAATATCTCCCTTATCATTGGATCAAGAGCCAAGTGTATTTTAAAAGGTTCCAAGGCATAAAAAAACATACTCCAGCATTATTCACAAAAGCCAAAAGGCAGAAACAATGAAAGTGGCAATAGGTGGATGAAAGGATACGCAAAATGTGGTATGTGCATACAGTAGAGTATCATTCAGCTTTAAAAAGAAATGGAATCCTGTTGCTCCAACTTGAGGACACTGTGCTAAGTAAAGTAAGCCAGTCACAAAGGAACAAATATTGTATAATTCCACTTATGGGAGGCTCCTGAAGAAGTCAAATTCACAGAGACAGAAAGTGGAATGGTGGTCGCCAGGAGCTGGGGCATCAGGAAATGGGAGTCATTGCGGGGTGGGTACAGATTCTCAGTTTTGCAAGATGAGGAAGTTCTGGAGATCGGTTGCACAACAGTAGGAATGTACCTAACACCACTGAACTTTACATCTGAAAAGGTTAAGATGGTAAATTTTAGGTTATGTGTATGTCACCACAATTAAAATGTAAACAAACAAACAAACAAACAAACAAAAAACCAGCAACAAAAACCCCCCAAAAACCACTTAAATGAGGGATGGGTGAGAGAAGGGAAAAGGGATGGGGGTGGGGCAGTGGCTAACAGATTAAAATTTGTTGAGAGATTCTGAGTTTCTGCTGGGCTGCCCTGTCAGTCCCCAGGCTCCCAGGCTCTGGGCCGCCCTGTCTCCTGAGTGTCGAGCTTTCCCCTGTTCCCTAAGGAAGGAGAGGCGGCCAGCAATGTAATTCTTTTCTGCGTTGATCTCAGATACCACTTTTAGCATCTCATTCCTGTCTTCCCTAGAATGGGGGTCTTACGGACACCATCCACACTTCCACTGATGTCATGGCTTAAAAGAAATACAAAGTCGTACTTCCTCAGGAAAATGCTGGAGGTCCTGGATTTAAGTCAATGACATGACTTCCTCCCCAGCAGCTGCTCCCATCCCTGGATCTCACCTTAGCCTTGCGCTTGCTGTCATCCATGATCATTTTCCAGTCTGAGCCATTGTTGCTGTACCCGATCTTGAATTTCCTCATGAACACCTTGTTTTCCCTGTGCTTCCCCCCCTGAATGATGATGCCCCTCACAATCTTCTCTTCCCCCAGGTCCACTTGGAGCCACTCGTTTATGTATGGGTGAGGAGCAGGTGGCAGTGCCCAGCCGGAGCGACTGGTTACCAGGCGAATATTTTCAGGCATCCAGTTTCTGTCCCCTTGGTTTGATGCTGTTATCTGGGAGTCAGAGATCAGTCCAGACACCATACCCAACATGCCAGAGCAAGGATAATCTAGAGGGTGGAATGAAATAGATGATGTAAAATGATTTTCTATAACTCTCCATGCTTAGAAAGAGAATACCACAGACTGAATAGGAACATTGTACCCATTCATATACATTTTTAAGTCTCTGGATCATTTGACATTAAACCAAAGCTCTCCCTCCCTCAAACCTTTCTCCTAGACTTATAGCACTCCCTCCCACACTCACATTCCAAGAAGGAAACTCTTCCGTGAAGATATACATTTCCCCATTTTTGAGTTCTTCCAAGCTTAATGTCAAAGTACTGATGTTCCAGTCCCTTTGGTATCTAGAACTTAGCCCTAGATCCAGTACAGGCCCTGCCCAACAGAGGTTCAGTTTATGATAGGCTGGAGATAGGAAATCAGTAATTCCAACAGCCGGAGGCTGTTCTGCCCACCCCTTGTTCTAACTGCTGTAGGAGCTTTCCACACGAAAATCCCATTGTTGTCACAAACGTACCATGTCCAAACCCAAACGGTCCTTTTCCCCTTGATACTGAATCTCTTTATCAAACTCTGTGTTTTAACCAGTGGAACCGCCAACCAGCTAGTTTCTGCCTAGTCATCTAGTCTTTCTCTATTTTATATATTCCATTCCTGTTCTGCTACTAAATCCTGTCATATTTTCATTAAAAAAAAAAAAAAAGTATGTTGGTTGGTCCTGCCTTGTGGTCCTCATTTCCTTTTGGCATTACTCTGGTCTGCACCCTCCTGGCCAAGGTGCTAACTGGTCTGGTTGGCTTGTCAGACCCCAGTTATGAATCTATACCATCCATAACTGCCAATTCACTTTCCATAAAAAATTTTTTTTTGCAATGTCATTCTTAAGCTCAAAAATCTTCCATTGCTAAGTAAAATAAGCCAGACACAAAAGGACAAATATTGTATGATTCCATTGATGTGGGGTATGGAGAGGATTCAAATACACAAAGAGAGGAAGTAGAATGGTGGCCACAGGAACTGGTGGGAGGCAGGAATGGGGAGGTGGTATTTAATGGGTACAGAGTTTCAGTTTGTGATCGTGAAAAGCTATGAAGATGGAGTGTGGTGATGGCTGCACAATAATGTGATTGTACTTCACACAACTTAATTGTACACTTAAAATGGCCAAAATTATAAATTTTATGTGATGTGTATTCACCACAATAATAAAAGAAAGAGAGCTTTAAAAAATTTCCATGTCCCCCCATTATTTATAGGACTATATAAAAAGTCTATCCAGCCTTTGAAATCTTCATTTTGGTTTCATTCTGTTTATCTAATTTTGTTTCCTCTTACTGACAGCATATTTCAGTGAATCCATCTTTTTGTATACCCTAGATACAATCCTCATCATTATCTTTGCTCAAAATGTTCCTGCTGCCCCTTATCCTCCTGTTGACAGAGGTAAGTTCTGCTGAAATTTTAAAACCCATCTTAAACACTTCATGAAAACGTCTGAAACTATTCTAGCCTTTATTCCAAAGTCTCCCTTGTCAGAAATATGATTGCATGTGCAGGAAGTAGCACACAGTTTAGCATTAAATTGTTCTCTCCATGCTTTAAGATTGGTTATCTTGCATCCACAGCTAAATTATAAATTTCTCAAAAGCAACAAACAGCATCAGGGGCACCTGGGTGGCTCAGTCAGTTAAGCATTCAACTTCGGCTCAGGTCATGATCTCAGAGTTCGTGGGTTCGAGCCCTGCGTCAGGCCCTGTGCTGACAGCTCAGAGCCTGGAAGGAGCCTGCTTTAGATTCTGTGTCTCCCTCTCTCTCTGACCCTCCCCTGTTCACTCTCTGTCTCAAAAATAAATAAACATTTAAAAAAAAAGCAACAAACAGCATCAGATCTTTTTACATCTTCTGCAGCAGTCCAAGTAGCTTCTGAGCATAAGGAGAGTATCAATCATTGATTAATTGATTGGCCACTTAATAACAAATCATTCAATTATTCTCCTTTCAAAACTGTATGCTCAGTCAAAGACATGCATAAGAATGATAACCTATTTTTCTTTGAAACAACTCAATTCTGCATAATATAACTAAAATTTAGCTTAAAAAATATAGCCATCCTAAATGAGAGGCATGCATTTAATGAGATTAAACTGTGTCCATGTTATCAGCTGGTCCTTAAGAGTTAATTGCTCAGATACTTTCCACTGAGTTGTACATGTCAGGTCATGCCATTTCTTTATCCAAGCATTCAGTCCCGGCTCGGAATTATGCATGTCCTGTCTTCCATACTGCAGCCTTGAAAGCCTCTCCTCATTTTACCCCATTTGTGACAGGCATAAATAATGGAATAAAAAACTTCCTTATGGGGGTGGGATGGAGGGAGGCTTTCTTTCATTCTGTTCCCTCCACTAGGAAGTCCCCATTATCTTGCCCTTCCCACTACCTAAACCACTACAAATCTTGAGCCATTTTTGAATGCTACAATTTTCCCAATATTTCCCACTAGGCATGGTTTTCTTTCTATGAGAATCTTCTTTAGCACTTTATGTGCATTTCTCTATATTGATGACCCTATGCAGCTCCTTGGATCGCTGCTACTGGCCTCACCAGATTTTGTCTTTGAGGACATGAGCCAAGTCATATTTAAATTTTTTCTAGGATTCCTTGAGCCCTGCTTTCTATGGTATTTACTTAACAAATATTTGATGAGTGAATCAACTTATTAACACAATAAAGGCAACTGCCATTTTTCTCAAGCACCCTTTCCTGTAATTCAGTCACAGTAGCTGCTCTTGGCTGGGACCTGGATACAATAAATTCAATGAGGATTAAAAAAAAAATTATACAAAGTCTATGAAATTGTAGTGCTAAAAATAGAAGTCACATTTTTGGTCACTGTGGTCACACCTGTCTGATTCAAAATCAGCTTTTATAAAGAAAATGTTTAGCTAGTAATAAGTACCAGATGTTACCATCTGGACAAAAACACAATTAACTTGAATATTGTAAGGAGAGCACAACCCTTACCAGATTAACGTCCTTTCTCTAATGCAGACTTGGCTAAGGCAGAGTTTACATATCAACAAACCTAGTGATGCCCAGCCCCCATTCTGCTAACATATCCACAGTACAGTTAGACCCTTGTTCCTTCTATAAGTCTGCCTCATCCAAAAAAGAACAGTGAAGAGGCACATTGATTTGCCTTTAACTAAAAATTAGCACTTTTAACAATGTTAAATAACAATTATTAATTCAACAATTTAATAACTCACTTTTAGCAATGATTAGGAGAAAAGTTACACTAACATTTCAAGGTTTGAATAAGATGCTAGGATCTAGTTCTATTCTTCCATAGCAGGCTTGCTCAGATGTGCTTTAGCCTGGCTGCATGTCAAATCCTTTGGAAATAGTGTTGCCAAATTTAGCAAACAATCAAAGAAAAACAACAAAACAGGAAACAGGATGCCAGACTAAATTAGAATTTAAAATAATGAATAATTTTTTGGTATAAGTATGTCCCAAATATTGCATGGGACATACTTATACTAAAAAATTCTTTGTCATTTATTGGCATCAAATTTAACTGGACATTCTGTATTTTACCTGGCAACCCTGTTTGAAAACTTAGAAAGCAATATTAGATGGAAGGGAGAGATGAGTTCTGTGGTGGGGAATTAAGGTGATTCTTTTCATTGATATATTATGGTAAAATTATACAGTTTTAATAGGAAAACTGAGATATACTGGTAAATCAAATACTCTGTTTTAGAGAATGAGAGGGTTCATTCATGATAACTGCATTTGATGCGTGAAACTGAGTGAGCATAATTTAATCTTCCCATGATGACTCAGGATATTGTGGCACCTGAGATCATCCCTCCAAACTTTGATTAACATAGGAACACACTGATGTGAGCAGAAGTACCAGTTAAGACACTTCTGGTTAACAAACACAAGTTAAACGAGTTTGTGGTATGTTCTCATACATCAAGCAGTAATCCTCCAAGACTATCTTCCCCACATATCCATATTTGCCGAAATGATGAAGCCTGCTTTGTCAAAATAATGAAAATGCTCCTTTGGCAATCACCTTTAAAACAGAATGGTTTTTGCTCCAATCTTGTTTTCTTTATATCTCTACATGGTGACCACACTGTATACTCTGGCTTCTCTAGGATTATTGTATTTCTAAAAAATAATTTCTGAATACAAAAATTAGGTTAAAACTTAAGGGCTCTGGAGACTTTGGAAGTCGAGTGATGTATTCACAGGATAACTTAATTCAATAGTTTTTGTTTGTTTTAATCCAGTTTGAGTTAGGAATTGCCAACTGAAGAGGAGAGGGTGGTATTTTGAAATTCAGTCATTTGTGGATAGAACTGCAATTCATTCATCCATTCATTCATTCAAAAATAAATGTATTGAGCACTTGTTCCAGGCATACAGGATACAATAGAAAGTAAGGCAAACATGGCCCCTGCTTTCACGGATCTTACAGTCCAGCAGGGACACTGCAGCCTTGTTCTCTTGCATCAGTCTCTATTCTGAGGGGACTAGGCCCTCTGAAAGCTGAAAACTATCTGCTTCTGGTCATCAAGAAGAAAACTCTGCTTGCTGGGACTTGTCCTAGGTTCAGTTCATGCAGTACCATTCACTGTGTAATTTACTGGGTACCATTTAGTTAACACTGACTCTAGGCCAAGTGTATTATAAATACTTTCAATTTAATCTTCATTTCAGCTGAATTAAGGTTAATCTTACTGACCAGGAAATGGAGTTCAGAGGGACAAAATGTCTTGCCCATGGTCTCACATTCACCAAGTGGACAGTCGAGAATGAGGCCTGGATAGATGTCTGCACACTTTCTGTCCACGTGACCGTCCTTATAACATGCTGCCTTCCCAAAAATCTGCCTTGGTCAGTTATTTGGAGATTGTAGCTACCTTACTAGAGAGAAGTATATAAAATATATCAGGGGTCATGATAAAAATATTAGCACTATGAACTTAAAAGCAGTATCTTTTTTGGGAAAAAATAGCTCCTTAAAATAATAGTAAAATAAAATATATGTGAAAATAGTGTATGCTATTTTAGACATCTATGTTTAAATAAATAAACTAGACATTTAATTAGTCCTTTAACATTGAGTCATGTAACATTTTTGGTTTTAAAATCCAATAAAGTATTTGCCTTCTTCACCTGTGAAGACTCACACACCTAGAATGAACTCTCAGGGAAATCCTTGTGAAAATGGAAAGAGAGGTTCAAATTTAAGTGTGTTTTATTGAACTAAAAGGAGAACTTCAGAAATCAGAGTTTAGACTAATACGTTTGGAGTCTTTACAAAGTTACTTCTTCTTCGTCTTCTTTTTTTTTTCTTTTCTTTCTTTTTTTTTTTTTTTTGGTGCAATGACATTAGATTAGAAATGAGCCAGAAATTATTTCCACCCTGACCTCAAATGGCCTTGTTTCTACAAATTTATGAGCAACTTCTGAAATTTGTAATTCTCTGAAAATGACCTAGAACTTTTCTCATGTAACTGCTGATCAAAAAAAAGCCAAGGTTATATCTAACTTTTCAACATCCCTTCTTCCTCCAAACCTCTCTCCACCCAATTCCTGCCTCCAAGGCCTTGAACTTTCTTAGTCTTAGGTCCTGAAACAATAAACAAACCTGTCTCTGGTATGGAAATAAATATGATTTTGGTAAAATCAGGTGTCAGTTATTACTTGCCAAAATGGACTCTCCTATAAACAAGGATAGTTTTTTTCTCCTTAGTTTTTTCTTGTGGTGCTCTTGTCCAAATGGCTTGTAATTTCATTGAAAATTGCCCAGGTGGTGGGGCTTTTGTTTTTGTTTTTGTTTTTTTTTTAAATTCAGTAGTTTCCTTGTCTCGATATAATTATCCTACAAAGGATAAAAATAAAAACAATAGTACTAGCATTCATGGAAGAAGAGATGAACTGTCCTAACTATGTACACTAACATAATATTAAAAGACAGTTCAGAGACTTTTAAAAGTGGTTCACTTTTAATTACTTTTTGGTGAATCAGTTACTGATTCCATTTAACTTTTAAACTTACACTGAAGGTTACATTGTACTGCTTTGTGTGTGTGTGTGTGTGTGTGTGTGTGTGTGTGAAACCTTTGCAATGTATTTACTTAAATGGAGAGGAATTGTGGCCTGACTAGTATTTACTTCAGAATACAGAATGGTGGCACATGAAGATCAGTGAATCGCCAGAGAAATGCAGTGAGAGTGACAGTGACGACAGTTCTTTTACTTCCAGCTCTGTCCCGAGCTGGCCCACTTTTTTAGCCATTTCGTGCCTCCAGAGTACACCTTCATCTCTCAAATGGGTATAATCCCTCTACTTACATCAATTTAACAGAGATTTTTTAAGTCCTGTGAATGTCAGAAGAAACAAACAAAAAGAGAGGAAACATTGACCGATCAATTTCTAATATTAGTGTATGCATTCAATAAAAGAGGGATAGATATGGAGACAAAAAGTTGTCCAGGTAGAGTGAGGGAAGAGAGAAATTCTCATAAGTTAAACTCCTTCTTGACTGTGGCTGACAGAGCCACCCATAGGCATCAAAATGAAAAAGGTGGAGAGCATGCCATGCAATAATTTTTCACTGCAAATCGACTAAGCACCTGTCAGTGTGCCCTGCACCCAGGAAACAGGGATGAAAAGCACAGTGCTCACCATCATGGAGCTTGGAGTCAAGTGGAAAGGTGTCGCTTGGCACCAGGCTGTGCTGAGCACTTTATATCCACGAGCTACTCCATTATCACAACAATCCTGCATGGTGCATGATGACTGTTTTCTAGCTGAGATCACTAAGGCTTTGAAAGACAATAAATTCCCTCACAAAATAAGCTAGTGAGGAGTATCAACAGCATTTGAACGCAGATGTCTAAACTCAAAGCATATGCCCTTAACTACCAACTGAAAATGACCAGATTTATATAAAGAAAACGACCAGCTTTATATAAAATTATAAAATTCCCATTCATAAAATTATAAAAACTCCCTATACTGCAAAGCTTACATAAATCAAAACTGGGCCATCTTCAAGCTGGAGCTCACCTGTTATCTTGCAGCCATAGACTTCAAACCTCATAGATATGCCAGTTTCCCAAGTCACCGGTTTGATTCGGACAAATCGAGTTATTAGTGGTTTAGGGAAAACTCCAAACACAACATCTGTGGGGTTGGTGTTTCCCTGAAAGATCTATATAGAAAAAGAAAGGGTCCTTTAATGACAGACTCTTCAGATTTAAGACAAATACAAAAATATGTTTCCACAAATGCCTATAAAAATTATTTATAATTTCAGCATTGCCCATCAAAGGTTGAGGTGGCATTAGTAATTTGTCATGTTATTTTTTTCAAATGATGGCAATCAGAAGAAATCACGTGTAATGTAGAATGTTGTTCTAATCATCCATTCAATTTTCTGAGATCCTAGAGACTCCAAAAGCACTATTACAAAGACAACATTTGTTAAAGGTTACCTAAAAAAGGCTATCCAAAAAAGTTGGAAATTATTAACTTTATCATAAGGACCTACATAATACTATAGACGGTGCATGGGAAGTCACTCTATTTTACTTTCCCAGGAACCCCCAGAAGGAGGACTTTTTGAGTTCAGTGTAGGGTCTGGCTTTAAAAAAAAAAAAAATTTTTTTTAACGTTTATTCACGAGAGACAGCACAAGCGGGGAAGTGGGGAGAGAGAGACACAAACAGCATTTGAGGCAGGCTCCAAGTTTTGAGCTGTCCGCACAAAGCCCAACATGGGGCTCAAACCCACGAACTGTGAAATCATGACCTGAGCTGAAGTCAGATGCTTAACCAACTGAGTTACCCAGGTGCCCCCATAGGGTTTGGCTTTTTGAAAATTCTAGGTTATATTCCCAGCTACAGCATTGTGTCAAGTAGCTTCCCCTCTTTTAACTCCATTTCTTGATGGGAAACTTTATCCCTGACACCAACTAAGTAATGATCTTTCATCTTTTTTGGATATTGGTAAAATCATGTTTTAGCGGTCAAAATCAACATTGAGTTATAAATGATATGTAACTGGAAATCAGCTTTTCCAGGGCTCCTGCTTCTAGTTTTAAAAATGAGCCATTTTATTTTAAGAAAGATGAGGCTTGTAACTGCAAATATAGTAAGTGCCAGTCATGAATGAGTTTCCCACAAGGATGTGTCGGGACTACTCTTCCTGGGTGTGGCTCCACTGCTGTGTTCTTCAGCAGGTTCCATGCTGGAACATCCGGCACTAGACCCACCTCAGGAGGAACTGAAAGCCTCTACTTCCCTGTCTTTCACTTTGGCCCTGAACTGGGGATATCCCGTGTCAAAGTAAATCAGCTAGTGCTCTGCTTCTTACACAGCCACACCATATTCCTATTATGTTGTGTCACTTGAGCATTACTGAGCCCATTGGAGGCCTGGAGATTCCTCCCCACGTTTCCAGGTAAGTTCTCAGAGGAGAACCACAATTTCCCAAGACTTGTTCTTCCCCTGGGAGAAAGGACTTCTAAAGGTCGAGCTGATGTTTTTACTTCATTTAGCTTAAGTGGCCTGTGTGACTGAAGGTGGTCAAATGCTTTACAAAGTTGGCCGTTAGCCTGATCCCTCTCCAGAGATGGTTTAATATCATAATTTATCCTCGCCTGTGATGGCCTTTGGATTTCTGTCCTACTTCAGCAAATCTCTCTGGGAAACAATCTGTGTGGGAGCATTTTTGTGTGACAGAGAAGAATGGGCAGCTGCCAGAGGAAGCAGAGTCCCAAGCCATATAACGCTTGAAGGGTCAACAAGTCCACTTCAGGGAGAGCCTGACAGTCAGTTAAGAGCACTGCATGCCCCGGCACAGGCTGGGGGTGAACTCTGGCTCACACTGAGGGGACTTCACATTTGCTGAAAACCATGGAGGTACATACATTCCACTCAACATAAAGAGGGCTGCTGGCCTTGTCATTGGCTAGGAAAGCAGGGAAGGGGGTAGGGGTCAGTGTCTGAGAGGCCGCAAAGTAAAGGGAAAGGAGGGTGGACAACAATAACTGGATGCCAGGTGGACGTCTGGCTTGCATTTAGGTTCAATAAAAGTGCTCAGATGGATGTCGCACCTATATCTTTGCTGAATCCTTCTTTATTCTTTCTGCCTCCCACTCTGGAAGCCCTTCCATGTGCCAGGATGTTCCTGATAGTGGACCTAGAGTGAGCTCTGTGCATTGTCAGACACCCCCTCAGAACCTGGTGTGTGCTCTCGGACAGCCCCTTCTGGGCCATGCCAATGACTGATGGCCAGCGGCTGACGAGGACACCATGGAGAAGTAGCACTCATGTTTTAAAGAAATGGCCTGAAGGCCTGAGGTCAGTTCTCCTTACTCTTCTTGTTGTGTCCTGGGCATTAATATCTTGTTTGTTTGTTTGTTTGTTTGTTTGAAATTAAAGCATGTCTTCAAAAATATGTCAAGATTAAGTCATGAAACTTAGGGTCAAATTTTACTTGCTAAAGCTTCACAAATGCTGGCTGTGAGGATTTTTCTTCCCCAGATGGAGGACTGGTTCCATGTCCTCCAGGGCTAGTCAGTGGCCTTGAACTTGCTGTCCATAGACCTTCCCTCCCACAGGGCAACTGTCTATATATCTACTTTCATTTTCTCTGCCCTAAATAAGAGTGGGGGCTTTGCAGCTAATCAAAAGGAATTAACAGTTCTCTCACTTCACACTATGGCTCTTCTTAGTTCCAGACCCAGAAGGAGAAAATCAGGCCATGCATGCTCAAAACAGAGACAAGGACATGTTAATTGGCCTCTTCCCAAACCCTGAATTTCAAGTTACCTGGATCTTTGCTACTATCCTTATCATTTCTGTGCATTTTATTTGGCCTTCAGGGCAAGCTTTTAGTTTTGAGGAAACAGTGAATATGAGATCTCAGAAATCTTTTGATGAGTAAATCAGAGCAAGCATAACTTCAAATAAACACGCAGGCTGAGAAAAACAACTCAGCTCCAAATGATTTAGGGCAGGGCACCCAGGGCAGGGCATGGTTGGTGTGTCTTCTTTTGTTAAGAGCAGTGAGGAGGTAACATCATGTCATTTGTGTGATCTGAGGGAACACTGTGAACTGCCTTTCTTCTATTCATTTTCACATAAACGGCCAAACACTCTTGTAAATTAGTTTGTGAGCCACAGAGGGTAGATGAAAAGGAGTTTTCTAAAACCAGCCCATGACTGAGAGGAAGAAAGAAGGAATCTATGAAAGACAATGAAGAAACACGGGGAAGCAAAACAGAACAACTCCTCAGGTTCTAAAAAGACAGTGCTTATCCTATACATGCTCAGTGTCCCCATGGGAGGGTTAAAGTGATTCTTGAGTCTAACACTTAATTTGGCTGGTATTGACTTTTCTAGGAAGCATCTGTATAATTTCCTCTTGGCTTCTGGATCTGGGAACATGAGACCCCTCCACCCCCACCCCTTGGTCAGATATAAACCTCAAATTGCACTTTTCATTTTAAATCAATCCCAAACTAAACCAGGCCAGACAGAAAGCTCCCAAACAAACAAGTAAAAATTGATCATCCGTTTCAAAGACTGAATTGGTCGAGGGGCTGACAGTGAAACTTACGACAGGTTTATTTCCTTCCTTTATGGTGATCCAGTCTTCCCCATTGGAGCTAATGTCTATTCTGTAAGTCTTGACATAATATTTCTTCTTGGTTTCCTTTGAAATGGCTCCCTGTGTCCCGACAGCAGTGACAAAGCGCAGAAGGCCCAAGTCTACCTGCAAAACAATACAAGCTTAGTCAATCATTCACCCTGCACCATCATAACCTGAAACATCTTTTCCCGTGGGTTCCACAGTGCAGTTTTCAGCCACCTGAGAGTTATAGGTCCTACTTCCACCTGGCATCAACATCCCCTAACTTCTCCATTTCATTCCTTCTAAAGAAAGGCATGGCTAGGATTAAGACAGCAATTGTCCGAGTTTGGCAGTTCCAGGAAGAGACTGCTGCAACCACAACTGCTTGATCTTGGTACAAAAGTGAACACTGGTTTCAATATCATTTTGCTATATTTTCTAAGAGATTAAAAATTCTTTCCAAACAATGCATTGGTATGTGTTATTTTACAATTAGAAAAGATAAGATAAAATTAGAAAAGACAAGATAAACTTGCAAATTGGATGTTGGAGAGGCTTGGACTAAAACTCAGGTCTAATGGGCTCCCATTTCTCATCACTCTTCAGCATCTGTCCCCTTCCAGACAGAAACAAGAGGACTTTGAAAGCACTAGGAGTGCTGTGGTTTGGAGAATGGGCCAGAGACTTATAATCTGGAATGGAGGGGAGACCAGGAAGGCAAAGTAAGGATATCTGTTTCATCTTTAGATTTCTTTCTTCCCCATATCTTCCCATGGCCTCTCTTGCAGTTCAGCTCAAGAGGCAAGTGGATTCCAAGGCATCATCTGGGAAGGACTGATGCCTCCAAGTGACAATGGCTAGAGTTCACAAGCTCCTACTGTAAGTTTCCAGTGGAGAAGTTCCTCAACACTGTAGCCTCATCTTCATCTCTCACTAGCCTGTCTCGTACCCCTGAAGGTTGGGCTACTTGGAAAGCATCACAGCAGTGATGACAGAGGGTGACCAAAGCCTGAAGGTCCACGATTTCCTGGCAGAGGTGTGCAGTGGCTTGGGTTGTTCCTGTGACCCTGTGATATGAGTGGGTGGGGCAAAGATCTAAGCATCGGGCCCTCAAATCTCTACTAGTATTGGTTCTGCCACTAGCTAGCTGTTGGGCCTTGCACAAATCACTTCATCTTTAATGACTTTAGATTTCCAGTTCTTCGCCTGTTAAATAAAAGAGTTGGGCTAGATAACCTGGAAGGCCCCTTTCAAGTCTGACTTCCTATGATTCCATGTACTCTGTAAAGTAAAATACTGTTGACCCTTGAACAATGAGGGGGGTTAGGGGCTCTGACCTGCTCCATAGTTGAAGATCAGTGTATAACTTTTGACTCCCCCAAAACCTAACTACTAATAATCCACTGTTGACCAGAAACCTTACAGATAATATAAATAATTGATACACACATAGTTTATATGTTATATGAGTTATATACTGTATGCTTACAATAAAGTAAGTTGCAGAAAAGAAAATGTTATTAAGGAAATCATAAGGAAATACACCTCCAGTACAATACTATAAAAAATACACTTTTTAGTGTGCCCCCATAGTTCAAACCCATGTTGTGTAAGGGTCAACTACAGTGTTTTTTTTTTCTTTTACTTCCCTTATTTCCATCATTAATAACCAAGAATAATCTTTAAAAACAAATTTAGTTCATTTATTTATTTTAAGAGAGAGTCAGTGTGAGTAGGAGAGGGGCAGAGAGAGAGAGGAAGAGAGAGAGAGAATCCCAAGCAGGCTCCACACTGTCAGTGCATAGCCTGATGTGGGGCTTGAACTCACCAAACTGTGAGATCATGACCTCGCATGCTGAAACCGAGAGTCAGACGCTTAACTGACTGAGCCACCCAGGTGCCCCAATAACCAAGAATGATCTTAAAACAAAAATCATTACTTGTTTCTATAGATTAGAAATGTTTTCAGTTTTCTTTTAGGGATACATTTGATTATTTGTTTAAAATTGTTTTCCTCCATTTGTCATACCCTCTATTGTATTTCTGTATAATGCAAATACTTTAAAGAAATGATACAAATATATGGCAAATACTTTTGAAAGTTTTTTTAAAAAAATGTTTATTGATTTATCTGGAGAGAGAGAGATAGAGTGCAAGCAGGGGAGGAGCAGAGAGAAAGGGAGAGAGATAATCCCAAGCAGGCTCCACACCATCAGTGCAGAGCCTGATGTGGGGCTTGAACCCATGAGCCATGAGAACATGAGCTGAAGTCAAGAGTTGGATGCCCAACCAACTGAGCCATCCAGGCACCCCTGGCAAATACTTTTTACAGGACACAGAAAGTAATTGCATATCACAACTGCTTAACAGTAACAAGATGTTTCAACAGTACATTCATTATTAGGTAATAGAATGCCATTTTCCAATGAAAATAGCAACAAAAGCCAAAAAAAAAAAAAAAAAAAAGAAAAGAAAAAGAAAAAGAAAACAACCCCCTCCCCTGCAGTATACCCTCTACCTACCACCAAAACTTCTGAATCCTGCTTTCCACTTACTACATGACAACCCAATTTTCAGAAAACAAAATTTCAATTAACCCTCCAGTCCTATAGGCCACGGACACCTAAATAATTTCCATTTTATGTACAGTCAGCCTCATGAAGAATGACTATTGTCTTTCATGAATTGCTTTTTCCTGAAGGCCCTTAGAGTAGTTAAATCAACATATTGCCTATTCACTTCAAAACTGAACACAAAGTTAAATCCAGGAAAAACAGCTGTATTACTAGCTCATAAAAGCCAAGTTGAAGTCACACAATTCAATAATAGGAGACTTCATCTAGAAAGGAAGAGGATACCATTCAATGTAAAAACATCTTTATCTCATTTACCTGATTTAAATTTTTTTTTAACGTTTATTTTTGAGACAGAGAGAGACAGAACATGAACGGGGGAGGGTCAGAGAGAGAGGGAGACACAGAATCCGAAAGAGGCTCTAGGCTCTGAGCTGTTAGAACAGAGCCTGACGTGGGGCTCGAACCCACAGACTGTGAGATCATGACCTGAGCTGAAGTCGGACACCCAACCGACTGAGCCACCCAGGCGCCCCTCATTTACCTGATTTTAAAGATGTAAAGTCTATGCTCTGGTTGCTATTACCAGATTTAAGAGAAAAAATGAGCAAGACTTTAATAGAAATTAATGTTTTTGGATAATGGTAGATGCTTTAATTTTAACAAATAAATATTTACCCAACACATTTTTATCAAGTGCCTGTACTTGCTATTTGAATTTTTTTCTGAAATTTGAGTTTTTTTCACAAGTGAACTATAATACTTTGTATGAATTTGTATACAGAGCTCAAAAAAAGGAGGCAAATCCACGTTTGCCAGATTTAGCAAATAAAAATATAGACTGTTAGGTTAAATTTGAATTTCAGAGCAACAACAAATGTTTTTAGTACATGTACGTCCCGTGCAATATTTGGGACATATGAACAACTGGTCCATTGTTTACTTGAAATTCAGATTTAACTGGATGTTCTGGCAACCCTAAATCTAACTCTATTCCAGACAAATAATCAGGTGATTTTAAGTTGCCGCAAAAACTCTCTGATTTCCTAACGCTGCAATCTGAAAGTTAATGGGCACTCTGGACATGGTTGCACTCAACAATTTCAACTGTTTTCAAATGCTCTCAGAACACTTAGTGCTTTACTGACTATCCATTGAGTCATGCCCAATGCCATATCCACTTTCAAGCTGAAGGGCCCTTCAAGTCTTGACGTCCAAGGGAGCATGAAGCAGAGCTATTTAAATAAACTCTTCCTGTCCAACTTACAAATGGCTCTTCAGTTTGGAAATGATTAAATTCTCAAGAGTGCACATTCAGCTTAGGCTGATTTGAAATAACTCTAGTACTTCATTCCCTGGCTGTCCTTTTCCTAATTTTTAAACTTTGTTTTTAGGGTAAAATTTGGTTACCAGGTAGGAGAGAATTTAATTGGTAGTCAACTGGAAGAACTCTAGGCATTAGAAACAACTGACTTAAAGGAAGGAGCAACAGACTGGAATTAACTGGGTATCCAACAGGGGAAACGTCCAAGGTCCCAGATAGAAAGGCCCTAAAACATGTACACGAATCACTTGTAAAAAAGAAAAAAATATTTTCTTTTCTCAACAGCAATGAAATGCATTAGCAACCTCCTCTTGTAATTGCATAAAATTTCCTGCTGTGCTTCAAAACTCTGCAGATTCTCTTGTTTATACCGCACTGGGATACTTGAAATTTCATTTCATTTTTCTTCCTCACATTACTGCCACTGGGTTTAGTAAGGATGAATGACAACCTCACAAAATGATCAGGGCTGGGGCCTGAACCTTTGCAATTAAAACCGGATGGTAGCCAGAACTCTACCAAGACACAGCCTCCCTATCACTGCGGGAATTCTCATGGGCAACACCAGGGGTGTTCTTTCAAGTCCTTCTTCCTAGGTATTTTTGAGGAATGCCCTAACAACAACCCTGGAGTGACTCACTGGGTTTGGGAGAGAAGCAAAACCATCAGCCTCAGAAGCCCTGCTGGGCACACTTCCCGTGTCTGTGTCAGGAGACTCAGAAGGACTCACTGCCTAAAGCCTGGGTGTTTACACCATTCTCACCGGTGAAGCCAGCTCTGCTAACCATGACATTGGCCTCCATTGGCCTTTGTAGTCCTACCTGCTGCATCTATCCCTCTCCAACCATCCCTTCCAGCCACATGAAATTATTTGTTATTCCTAACACAAAATAAGCCTTTCTGTTTCCCTGTTTCGCCACGTGAAGTTCTCTTGACCTAAAATAACCTTTTCCTCTTTTCTGACAACAAATCACTCTTTCGTCTTTTCAGGCCGGTAGACAGAATGAAGTACCTTCTTCCCCCGGGGATGTTTGGGGGATAGCTCATGTCTCCACCACCGAACCCATCAGGTTGCGTCTTTGCTCTACTTCCATACAGACTTTTAGGATTTCTTGCAAGGGACATCTGCTTTTCTATATAGAAAAGTAATAGATGTCTATTGAAAATGTATAAGCTGCAGAAAAGATTAAAGAAGAAAATAAAATCTCCATAAGACCAACATTAGGAGAAAGCCACCAATAATAGCCTTCCAGAGTATTCTTTCCTATGCAAACTATATGTGAATGTTGTGTTGTATGTTTTGTTAGTATCAGAAAAAATGAGGTCATATTAAGTCTATGTTTGATGACCTGCTTTTTGTTTAGTTTTATGGATAGAAGTTTTTGCCCAAAGTATTTTCAATGGCTTCATGGTGTTCCACCGTATGGTTGTAGCATGATCTGTTCAACCTGTGAACATTTTTATTCAACCTAACTGACATTCATTCAGTGAACACTTAATACCACTCATCTTTTAAGTTCTGTATCAAGTGGTGAGGATATAAAGAGCAGTCAGAGTGTTGGAAACACAAACACATGATGACAGAATGGGGCAATCAATACACATGAAATGTGATCCAGCACAGGGGAAGGAGTAAAATTTTACCCAGAGAATTGGAAGTTGGGGCACTGCAGACATTTCACTGCAGACTTTGATGTCTAAGATGGGTATTGAAGGGTACCCAGTAGAAGTGGACAAATGGGCACAAAGGGAAGGAATGTTCTGGTGAGAAGGAGGAGCAGGAAGTGCAGAGGTAAGCAGGAGGAAATGAATGAATGAAATAAATGGACCCTAAACAACTTACTGTGCCTCCCTCACCACTATAGACATTATTTGTTAAGAAGTGTATGGCTCTTTAAAGAGTATTGTGCTCCGGTCATTTTCAAGCCAAAAGAAATAGTTTTCACAAAAACCTTTCCAAATCAGCCACTGGCCATCCTCTTGCTGGTTTAGCTTTTTGAATTATGATGAGCTCTTACCAACCTCACATCATAATAGACAAGATTGGTGACCCAAGACAGGCGGCTGGAAAGACAAAGATATAACCCCAGAATAGTTTTACATAATGCCACCCCTCTGTGTTTTGGAGGGTTCATCATCCTGAACGATAATTCCTTTCTTTCCATAAAAACTCATTCACACAATAACCATAATTAAGTAACCTGCTTTCCCTAAATCCAATCAGCTCTGTTCCAATCACTATCTTCTTATTTTGAAAGAATATCATTATTTCACAGCTGCTTTATTTTTAATTGGAAGATGGATGTGATTTTACAGCTGAGTTTGATGCACTTCTGTTTGACATTAAGGGTGATGGTAAGGGGGTGTGATGATGGGACGGGTATGCATGGAGCCGAGCATCAATGCATTCGCTAAAATTGTTGAATGTTTCACTCTGTGTGTGTGATGCACATAAACATCTGGTACTTATCTGGTAGTATGTAGACTATTTTGCAGAAGTCTAGCACGCTACTTTTGAGTTCTGTCGGCCACTCTCTGAGTTAGCTTACAATAGCTTACCTAATATATCCTGTTTCCAATATAAATATAAATATAAATATAAATATAAATATAAATATAAATATAAATATAAATTCTAACACTGCTAGTAGAATGTCTACCCACATCTTACTTTCACTGTGCTCTATCCTCAAGGAGAAAATATTGTCAGACAGCAGATGCAGAAGAGGAAAGCCCAATTTTCATTTCGGGTTTGGGGAGAGGTGCAATAGTAAAATCCTGTCCTCATCCACTTCTGGGGGGGGAGGGGGTAGAGAGCTAGCAGCACCTGTGGGGTGAGGACCCCCTACAGCATAGATCCTGACCATGATCTTGACTCAACGTTTGTTGTAAGATGTCTACAGGTATAATCCACATGCACTTTATGGCCATGGCATTGTCTTAGTAATGGCAGGAAACACATTCCCCAGATAAAGAGAAGCCAGGAGAGGCACACATTTTACTGGGAATCACTTTTGGACAAAGCACACATCTTAGCATTGTGTAGTAAATCACGTAGCAAACCTTTGCAAACTACCATTTAAACACCAGCATGCAGCCTCCGAGCCATGAAATGAATATCGTTGCTTTCTATAATAATACATAACCAGCCATTGGTAATGTCATAATGTGGAAAGCCTCATTTCTAAAATGAAAATCTGTCTTGCTCAATAAAATACTGCCCATTGAGGTAGCATTGGTAAGGAAGCGTTTACCATCTTCTAACATTCCCATAGCAGGTCAATACAAGAGCCTGAAAAAATAAAGGACAAATAACTGAAGTCTGATTAAAAACAGGAAAAATACTTTGAAGCAGGGGGAGAGTGTGTTGGGTTTTTTTTTAGAGCATCTCTGATGACTCAAAGAACTGTTTAATTCATCACTAGACACCACAAGCTAAAGAAAATATTTTTTAAGTAATTGTCTCATTTCCTTAGATAACACACATGTTTTCTGATAGAGCCTGGTCATTTGAACATCAATGCTGTTGTAGGATCTGAGGGCTTAATTCAAGCATCTGATCATTGCATTCCTTAACCTAGCATCTTGGACTTTGTATAGTTACCAACTGGAATATAACCACTTTATAGCCAGTGACATAATTCTCTATCTATGTGTTTTTTCACTATTATTGTATTACATAAAAAATATACTTATGGCTGAAGTTACTATATTAACAGGAAAACCACAGGGCAGTCCCTATGTATCAGGCATTTATTAAGGGCTAAATTTACAAGATTATCTCTTTGAATTCTCAATAGTCACACATGGAAGATTTTATGGGCAAAGCAACTGAGGAACTAACTGGTGGGTGGACCTTGCCCAGAGTCACAGAGCTCACCTGTGACTGGGCCAGGACTTACCCAGAGGAGACCCGTGGCCCATGTACAAACACTCACCCATGCTGTTGCACCATCTGTATTGCAAAAACTTGATAAGTATTGAAAGAATTGTTTTGTCAAGAATAATGAAATCTGATCATTCTTTTTAAAAATTACGTTTTTGTATAATCATAGAAAATATGAAACCATTTATGATTACCTTGACTGTGGGTTTAAAATTTACACAGGCTACCAGAAAGCAAAACTTTGCAAATGACTCAGTTATGCTGTTGAAAATAAGATGGTAGGGATGGATTGTTTTAAGCAAAAGATAATGAGGAAATATTTTTAAAATTCTGGTAAAGAGTAAAAATATCCAAGTATGAGAAAAGTGCAAGGCAGGAAGAACCTTACCTATTTTCTTTTCTGGTCTTAATTGCCTGTATTAATCTCTCTCTGTCTCTTTTCTCCCCCATAGCTAAATTAAAGGAAAGCATTTTTCTTGGGTGGAAACAAACTACTGGTTATAACAAAACTCCAGTAGTACAACAATCCTACATGAATGAACAGATGAACTCTTCTATCGGAAGATGTGAGCCAGCCAGTTAGAATAACATTAGATAAGGATGTAACAGCAGAAACGCAATGGAAAGCCTGGTTTCCCTGACTTGCCACTATACTTCCAGCATAAGAACAAGGAAAGGGGCAAGAAAAACCACGTCCCTAAACAAGGGCAGAACTTTGTCTTTTTTTGGCTAATAAAGAGAGACAATGCTTAAGTGGGTTCCTTTGTGTCTGAATTTATTGCACATTCTTTCTATCTCATGTTAATTTTTTTGGGTATAAATCAGAAACAACTAATTAAAAAAGTAATATTTAATTCTGCTATGTTCTTTGAACTGGAGTTCCATCTGGTTCTGTTTAAATAGTAAAATCTGCTGTAGCTGTTAAAATTGGCAAGTGGCATAGGCAAAAAAAGAAACAAAAGGGACTTCGCGCAGCAGGTTAATACTTTAGCATTTCAACTAGAGTCATTTCCAGAATCCAGCTACTCAAATCACTCCAATATGGAAACGATAAAGATGGAATGTTCTAGAATGGAGGCACCACCACTGGTCTACATTTCCTCCATGTGATAGATACAGGCTTTGAAGATAGATTAGGCTTTGAAGATCTTTGGATTGACAGCAGCACATGGGACTGTGACACCCACCCGAAAATGCTCAGCTTAGTTTATGAAAAACATCTTTAAGACACGTATGAGCAGAAAGTCTTCACATATTCTCTGCAAAACCTGAGGGTATTTTTCCTTCTAGATTTTCTTGAACAGATATAATTGTGTGCAGAAAAACCAGACAGTTATTCCATTTGAATTCCTCTCTTACTTGAGAAACCTCTAAAATCTGGACATTAAGACACACTGTATTATGTAGATAAACATTAATTACTGTTCTTCTTCTTAAAAACGTTTGGGGGCAAACTATAAACAAATAAATGGAGCGAGGGAGCATGCTCACAATTAGGGCACGTTACACATCATAGATGTTCAAGCTGGAAGTGTGAAATTAAATTGAAGGATCTCAAGTGTCCAGTAAAAACAGCTAATCCATTAAACTCAACACACATGTACTGTTTGCCAGGCTCTGGAAGCAGGTAGGCCTATGTGGAAATAATGATAACACAAGGCTGAAAGTAAAAAACACCACCATGTTGACAGATGAGGCATTATGGGATTCCAAAGAAGGAAGATTCCTTCCAGGAAGAGAAAGAACAGGGTTTATGGTAAAAGGGTCATTTGAATCAAACTGGATCTCATAAGATGGGGTAAGATTTTGGCTGGGGAAGGGGCCAAGATTGTTGAGCTAAAGGCAGAATCACTGGAAAAATATCTCACCCAACTGTCTGTATTTTGAAATACTGGATATGATGAATATTTTCTTTCTATCTAATATCTCCTGGCAAAGTTGCTTTAGAGATCAAGGTTAAGTGTCCTCCCTGCCCCCTCCCCCTAGCATGTATCACTCTTTGCGTGGGCCTTCATGTGGTCCACAAGTCCAGGCCAGGAAGGGCGTGGCTAGTGACAGAGAGACAATGACATCTTATTTGTAATTAAGCTTTAAGCTCATGAGCATGTACTGTGTTGCTGAGATAATCCTGCTGAAATACGGGCTCTCCCTGCCTCTGGGAATCCAAGCATTCCTGGGAACATACCTAAACCTCAATCTGCATGAGTCAGGGACTTCTCTCTTGAGCTCTAATGGCACACTCTGCAGTCTTACCTTAAGTTTATATCTACATTTAAAAGAAAACATTTCAGTGAAGTGGCATAAAAACCTTTTGTTTACTTCAGGGATTCCTACTGCTGTTGAAATCATACCATTCGCTCCTCAAACATTTAAGGAGAGGGCATCGAGTTCAGAACATGAGCTTATAATGGTGAGCGTTTTTGTTTCGGTGGAGGGAAGTTGGTGACTGGCAATTACTCATTTATAACACAAATAAGTCTTAGATACTTGGGTGAAAGAGAGGGAAGGTTCCCAGATTCCTGCCCTCTAGTCAGTGAGGGAAAAAGTAAAGTAAACAATAAATCTCAGTACAGAGTGGATAGACTGCATTATAAATGCTCAATCAATTCTAGACTTCAGGGAAAAAATTGGGGTGACGCAGGCAGCAACTGGTGGCAGATAGCACAGGGTCCAGAAGTACCTCTGTAGCTTTGACATTAAAAAGTGACCTGGACAATGTTAAGCAAGTTAATTAGCCATCCCAAGCCTTAGTCTTCTCGTCTTGCCAGCAAAAACACTAAGGCTTACTCTATTTAGTTACAACCCATGGTTATTATGAGGATCATAATGAAGCATTCGTACACACATTAACCATAAGAATGTGACCCTAATATTTTTTTCTCTTAGTCACTTGGGTAATTGGTGTGTGTGTGTGTGTGTGTGTGTGTGTGTGTGTGTGTGTGTGTGAGTGTACCTGGATTTTAACTCTTCTGAAGGAGGGACAGAAACTTTCATTTTAAATTCACCTGGCTCTTACATACAGTGTCTAATCTTTAGCAGATACTCAGTATATATCTGTTGGATTTAAACTCAATGCTGTGTCTGTCCACCATTGTTGGCAAGATCTGAAACCCCTTTCTTCCAAACAAAAGCCAACTGCCTGTCATTAAAGGCAAAGTTAGTGTTTGGCCAACTAACTTGTGCACGTAAGCTAGGAATGTGATTATTTTTATCTTGGCGTTTATAACTGCAACTAGTATAACTACTCATAAAATTTCCAGTCCTTTGAAAAGCCCACTACTTGAGGCTGGAGTCCACTGAACAATGAGTTTCATGGGCTAGGTTGACGCTGTGTGAAGTATTCCTTTTCACTTATTTCTCAGATGACCTCTCAAGTAACTTAGTATGTGTCCTTCCTCCCACAAGTCACCCCAAAGGACAGTAGGACTTCCATAAATTTTTTTTTCACAATGTCTATCAGGCTCTCAACCTCACGCAAACCTTTTATTTTAGAGCTAAGTTAATTGCAAACATGATGTCCACAGGATGTTTATGTATTGGCTGTTTATGTATCTGGTATCTTAGACTTTTCCCATACCCTTCCTGTATTTTCTAAAAAGGAACAACATCAACATTTCACTGCATAACTATAGGTCTCTACGGTTTTACCAAATTAACGTGTGGGCTTTATAAGACGTTGGAATTATAGCTGTATGTGGCTAGGAAATGCATGCAGATTTCAGGCCTTTGGTGAATTTTGTGGGTTTTTTTGTCTATGGTGTCTGAGAAACAGCCTCGTAAGTGAGCCTCCTGGCAGGAGTACTAGAGCTCTGCACCAAGGCAAAAATCGCATCACCCCTTTCTAGATGCAGTGATCTCAGTTATGACACATACATCTTTCAGGTCTATCAGGAGTTTAAAGAGATTTTCAAGCCTAAAAGACCAAAAAGCATATTAAACATCATGTACAGGTAAAGTGTATTTACTTGTTTCAGAAGCTGTTGTTCCACTCTTCCTGTTAAGTTTTATCTGCATTAGTGGGGAGATCCCTAACTGACTCAAGATAAACACACATTTGTACTCCAAAGGCATCTGTCTATTCCAGCACAAACAAAAAGACTTGTTTATTATTAGTTTTCCAGTAAGTCATGACTTTAATTTTTCTCCCTCCTCCTAAAAGCTTGGTTTCAAAAACAAACACAAGGATGAATTTCTGGAAACTAAAGACTTGCAGATGAGGGCAACCGTCTAAATCAGCTTCTTGGCCTATAAACTCTGACAGCATCCTTTTATACTGACTTTCCATGTATTTCTCAGGGAGCTAGGTGGGCCTGTCACATTAATGAGGATTTCATGTGCTGATGGCAAATCTGCAAGTGCAGGTGTCCAAGAAAACTCGTCCACTTGGCATGAACAATCCAGCAAGGAGCTGATGGGATTATTGAGATTAAAGTCAGTCACTGCCTAAGGTTATAAGGAATGCTGCCCCGGAGACGAGAAAGGAGAGAAAGAACAGACTGCCTAGGTACAGCTGGCCATCAGAAAGTGTGTGTCAACAGTCTCTGAAGGGATGCCAATCATTCCTGAGAAGAGATGAAATGAACGTCACGATTGAATATTTGGTCAACTGCGTTTTCCCTGTTGGAAGCTTATCGTTCATCCAGGAAGTGTATACTGATTCTTTTTGAAGATCACTGAGAAAGGGGGACAAGAAAAGCCTTGAAATAATGCATTTTCAAAAATTACTCTCTAAGAAAATCATTTGCATTTACAATTCACAAGGAACGTTCTGTAGTTTTGGACTGACTGATTCCGTGTTGGAGCTGGGCAATGAAAACAAGGAGAGGAGAAATGTTATATAATGATTAGTGATTTCCAGGCTCCCCTTAGAAGAAAGGGAAAAAGCATGACATCATTCTGTGTTCTGAAGATATGCTGCTTTGCCATCCAAATGCAGGCTGAAAAAAAAATCTATATTAATTTCATGCATTTCAGCCTGGGTCACACAACGGGAAAAATGCATGTGCATGACTACTTTCAAACCACAGGAGAATGAGCACAGATGTTACACTAAGCATATCATGTTATTCGTCCCCTAGCACTGCCTAAAGTCCTTAACATAATGGAAGCTATGACTTGCATTTATCCACTGGAACCATTCTTAACACGTGGTTGGATACATCTATTTCAACCATACACTTGGAGGTGACAAGAGGTGAAATGCTTTCTTGGGGAACATGGCCACACTGCTGTGTGTGTGTGTGTGTGTGTGTGTGTGTGTGTGTGTGTGTGTGTGTGTAAGGGGCACTTCTTGACAGAAAAACATGGAGCTAAGGCACATATTTGGAAATGTTAAAAAAAGCATCCCTTTCATATACCCTTGCAAGTTTTTGGAGCAGAAAGAATCCTATCCCATTGTTACTATAATTTTAGACACAAAGTTAAGGATAAGAACACATCACTTTGCATGGTTTTACTAAAACTGCCAGTATTTAAAAAGAAATCAAATGAACTGCTTCATAACATTTGAATTACTTTTGATAAAAAGATTTTAATTAAGATGAATTCTATATGAGACACATGAATATTCTAAGTCTAGACACTTCAAAGAAAGATAAGTAGATAAACAGATGTTAACGTAAATTCTTCTTGAAACCGCAAAGTTCTTAGGCTAAGGGGACTGGATTATTGTATTACAGGAATTAATAATCACAGTTGAATTTCAGCATATACAGGACGAACCCCAAATTGCCTATTCCTGCCTCCTTTTCCTTTTTGTCCTACTGCCCAGAAAACACAGGAATGTGCAGATGGAGATCATGTAAGATGCCTTCCACGTTTGTCGCAATAAAGAAGATTCATTTATTTCCTAGTGGTTGATTGAGAGGAAATACCATATTGAATGTACAAATGTATTGACTGGTTTTTCTTTCCATGGAAATTGAATTGTTAAGTAACTGAATTCTTGCTGTCTTGGCATTGGAGCTTTCTAAATAAATTAGAGCCTCCTTATTGCAATATTTGGAAACATAAGTTAAAACTACAGAAATAGTATAATGTGTGTGTGATAGAATGTTGCTGATTGAGAGTAGCAATGACTAGCCTGGATTTTTAAAATAAGGTTTAAATAATTAGCCCATGAAAATCCTACGTGCTATACCTTCATTTTTTAAGACTAGGAACATAAAAAAGAGCTATTATCTCTTCTTCCCGTGAGCGTGGTGTCTCTCCTAAAATATAAAAGAACATTTTCTTCAGTATTTCATATTTCATAATTTGCTAGTTTCTTTTTATTATCACAGGTACTCCCCACTGCAAATTTTAGATTTCATTTCCAGATTCTCAAACTAAAAGCTCTGTCAGATTCTTGCACTTTCTGTAGCTATTAGCCTGCGTATCTCCCTGGGTCTTGGTCTTTCTCTCCTCTGAGATGGATCTATCTGCATCAGCTTTAGCCCAAAGTAAATACATCAAGTCTTGGAGGCATAAGACAACTGTAATGTCCTTCTTCATACAGCTTCATCCAGGTTCCCTGGGGCCGCTTTTTTTTCCCTGTCACTTTTCTGGGCTAGTATTATGGCCTATAACATCCTCAGAATTGAATGTGGTATTTGTCTTCTTAAGGAAAGAAAAAAAGACTGAGTATTGGCAGGACTTTAAGGTGTGAACAGTCCGTAATGGTAGGTAAGCTTATGCCTTACAGATATTTTCTTCAAAGATTGGGGAGACACGAACGATGAACTCTCTGGGCCTCATCTTATCTTCCCTGGTGGGCTGCACATCCCTGTGAGCTAGTACAAAAGAACCAAGGAAGACAGGCCTCACTAGTGAAGTTTCTATGTGAAATCCTCAGATAAACTTCATGGTGGAACCAACCTAAACAATTACTTGATCGAAGAAGAGAAAATGTTTTGAACTGAGAATACATTTTTGCTATGTGCTGCCTCACACGGTAATCAGGAGTATTTAAAATGAATTTCACTTATGCTTCATATATTTATGTTTTCATTTAGGCAAAGCCCAGGGCACCAGCTGATAGAGTAAATTTATTTCTAATAGAATCACAGAATCTTAAATGCTTGAAAAGACTTCAGAAGCTGTCTGGTCCAATCATCCATCCCCTGAAGAATTCTATCAATAGATAGTCCTTCTCAGGCCTGCTCAAAGAATAAAGGAGCTGATTTATTTTTCTGCTAAATCCTGAAAATGTAGTCAGAAATTTAAAGCATTAGAATTGTGAGAAAACAAAACTTTGGTAAAAGTAAGACTTCACTATTCTGAAGACAGGCAATTCTAAGAGTGTCATAAATGCAGTTTTAACCCCTTAAGGCAAAGAGAGCTTAAAAAAAAAAACCCTGCATGTCACATGCATGAGTACATATGTGATTATTCTGAGTCATAATGTGTGCAATTAGTTTCACATGCTTACTCCGTTCAATAGCTGGAAATATGAAAGCATAATGCATTTTATTACTATTGGGATTTATAGAGCATTTTTGATTTAATCTGCTTTCCTCTCTTTATCTGAACACAGAATTAAATGAAATTCGAAAGCTTCGGGGAGGGCAGTGGAAGTGGAGAAAGGAAATAAATATGAGTATCTGTCTCTCTTGTAGGTCAGCATCCCAAATTGTTATTGTGATGCTGATCAAAATTGCCTTTTTGATGCAGAGCTTTCAAATGGTGCATTAAATGAGAAATATAAGAGGGTCTGGAATGTCCATCTGTATCCAGGCTTTGGAATTTGCAGGGTGTACCTTTTCCATCTTTGGAGGAGGTTGTTGTGAACGTGCTAGGTAAGTTTTAAACTGTGGGTTGTTCCAATTCTGAAGAACACACATTTTTTGCTCCAGGGCTTTCAAATTACGATATGAAAGTTATTTAAAGCTTAGGAGTTCGTGTGTTACATTACACGCTGCATAAACGTAGCCATTGCTCCTAAATGCGAACATTAATGCACTCTGTAAAAGGTACAATTATTACCGCCGGGACAGAAATCAACAAACCCCACCAAAGGAATTTCTTAAAACTGCTATCATAAAATCTGTGCATGTTATGGATTTCATTAACATTTTACTCCCTGAGGATTCCCAATTGTATAATAACAGAAGTTCTTTAAATTTTAAATACCACAGACAGGAACAGCCTTTCACCCAAAACAGATGTGAAACCATCAACCTTGCCTTCTTATTGGTCCACAGATATGAAACTGGTTGGAATTGATAGCTCTTAATGTGTTGTTGTTTAGGTTACAAAATTGGAAACTTAATAGTATTTTTCCCATGAAAAGATAAGTTAATAAGCAATAGACAAGTTTTTCAAACACAGCTCCTTACTCTTGATTACCATGGAAGTGAAAACACACACACACACACACACACACACACACACACACACACACGTTTGATTTACATACTGCAAAAAAATTAAAATACATTGGCAAAGGTCAGTGACACATAATGTCCAGGTGTGGAGGGGCTCATTTCAGTCTTATTTTTCCTATATCTTGTCAACAATGACTTGTGATTTTATCCTTGTGTTTCCTTTTCATAATCCAATCCTTATCAGTGCATTTTGAGACCCAAGCTACAGTATTTTGAAATCACATCTGTATTTATTTAGCTAAAAACAGTTCACGTTTAAAAGCTAAAAATAGTGAAGCTTAAGATAAATAAACCAGGAGGTTTATGATGCTGTTTTCCTGCATAAGGTAAACAGATGCATCTGTATTTTTGGAAAACAAAAGAACTACGGTTCTATTCAAATGATTATCTATGATAAGCAATTGAAATGTGACAAAAAACAGCCAAGCAACCAGTTTACCTTTCCTTTGTGATCAACCTTATTAATGGTGATTACCCTTTTTATTTAAAAAATGACTTGATTAGGACTTGGGGCATCTTCTATACCGATGGTTTTCAATGGAGGGGGATTTTTGTCCCCAGTAGGACATTGTACAATACCTACAGACATTTTTGGCTGTCATAATTGAGGTGTGTGTGTGTGTGTTTGTGTGGTGTGTGTGTGTGTGTGTGTGTGTGTGTGTGTGTGTGTGTGTGTTACTGACTTCTAGTGGGTGGAGGCCAGAGGTACTGCTAGATATCTTACAATGCACAGATAGCCTCCACAATAAACAGTTATCTAATCTAGGGGAGCATGGGCAACTCAGTTGGTTAAGCATCCGACTTTGGCTCAGGTCATGATCTCACGGTTCATGAGTTCAAGCCCTGCATCGGGCTCTGTGCTCCAAGCCTGGAGCCTGCTTCGGATTCTGCCCCTCCCTGCTCATGCTCTTTCTCTCTCACCCTCTCTCTCTCTCTCTCTGTCTGTCAAAAATAAATAAACATTAAAAAAATTAAAGAATTATCTAATCTAAAACATCAGTATTGTTTAGACCAAGAAACTTTGGTCGGGACAGAGTCCAGTCATTGGCCAAAGGTAAAGCTTTGGCAATGACTGCTCAATTTGATAGACATCCTTTACCAATCAGTAACTAAGCAGGAATATGCTGGGACTTAAATGTGCTTACCTGGTCTTCATGATGTCACCTTTAAGAAGGACCCAAATTCATGTTTGCACAGTATTACAACTGAGTAGCAACAAAGAAGGGGCAGCAAGGATGCTAAGATTCTAGTCCAGGGTCTGGGTCATTAACTTGCTATGTGGTCTTGGAAATCACTTAACCTCTTAACTCAAGCAAAATAAGGAATTTAGATAAAATGATGTTTGCATCTGCTTTTAGCCTTATACTTAAAGCTGAGCTATCCTGGAAAGAAAACAATTCTCCTCTAGAATATAACTATGAATATTGGTTCCAAATAGACATAAAACAATTAAGAAACCAAAACCATAAACAAATGAAATGTGTGTGGTATGCAAATTAATCTATGTGAAGTGTAGTTCTACCTGAATAGTTGTGTTTTTTTTCAATATTGTCTTTCCAGCGATTTCATCATAAAAATCTAAGAGGTTTCTTTAAATGTCACACATTCTCTTTGGGGTGTGTTGACATGAAATACTAATTAGCAAAATCATTTGACTGATTTTTAAAACTGAATTAAGTGGTTGATTTGATCAAAACAGTTAAAATGATCTTGGTATTTTGTAGATGACAAAACAGTCAGGTAAAAATATCTTAAATAATTATGCCACACGTTTATTCCATGTTCCCCAAATCATAACCTCCTTTAATGCAGCAACAAGTTCTGACTTTAACCCATCCCTGTACATGTTTTCTGTAAGTATTTCCTTCAAATGACTTTCAACAACTTGAGAAAACAAGGTACAAGAGAAAGCAAAGGAAAAGTTCCTCCAGAGAGGAATTTTGGGAACAGAGACTTCCTGGGTGGAACCTAGTCAGAGAAAACAGCCCTGTGATAGGATGTAAAGCATTCATTTTATCAGGAAGTAGAGGTCCCTGCAGAAACAGGGTAAGATAATGAAAGACTTATCTTGGGGGAATTTTTTTTAAAGCAATTTTTCTCCCTTCCAGATCAATGTTTTAGCTAAAACAGCATATTAATATTAGTTGCACCACAGACACACACACACACACACACACACACACACACACACACACACACAGGCAGCACACCTGGGGAATAAACATTCAGTCAAACAGCTATATTTTCCCTAAATTTGCCAACACTATATTTTACATGTCTCATTCCACATTTGGGTAACCCAGTGAGCTATTTTTGTCAGTTCTCTAGTTACACATTTATAAAGGATCATTTTATTGCGATTTCAGCAATTTACTAATGATCTGAATGAGATAATGTACCCTCTAAAGTGTCTGGTTTATAAGCAGACCGTTTACAGTCAGGATAACGTGGCTCAATATATGTTCTGGACCAGTCAATTCAGCAAATGGAACCAATTATGAATACAGCATTACAGATTATAAACCTGCTAAAAACTAGCAATTGTATGAAAATGTCAAAAACTATTTCATCCACGATACCTGTTCCATACTCAACACATCATTATGAGAACAAAAGATTTTTCCAGAAAGTTTAGAAGAAAATTATACATGAAGCCTGTTAAAATAAATGATATTCTAAGGCTTTACGATAAATGATTTCAGTTTCTATCCTAATTTTGGGAGACAAGTAACTTTAAAGATAAAAACAAGGATTCCAAATAAATTCTTTTAACTGAATGAGGAGCACTAACTTTTCCCACCTAAGATTTCCTAAAAATGTGTAATAATTCCAGTCTCAGAGGGAATATTTCCAAGAATTCATGAGTTACTTCATTCCATTTGTTACTATTCCAATACAGGGCATCCAGCTGGCCCCTTCTTAGCTCCTGAAATCAAGCCCATGCCTTTAAATTGCCTTTTGTCTCCATTATCAGCAAGTCATAACTGTTAATTCCATGTTTTAATGATGACTGAGCCACTCTGGAAGTTGCTGGTAGCTCCAACTCACAGCCCTGGAGAGATGTTGGGAAGCCTTTGGGCAATAAGCCAGGAAGGACCTCCTGGCCTAGAGGAAAGACCCTTGGCCTGGGGATTATAGGAACTTGGCTATTTGAATGACTGTCTCTCCTCCAGGACCTGTGGGGCCTTACGACCTCACCGGACTTTGTGGTTTTCCTCTGTAGAGTCGGCGTGAGAGAATTGCTCAGTTTACTGCATTTGAGAATTTGAGAGTGTAAGGTGAAAAACTCACAGTTCGAATGGCCAAAGAGCTATGGAAAAGCCAGCTGCACGCTGGGCCTGGGTCAGGTCCAGCCACAAGTGGTGACTCACCAGCTGCTGTCTGCCTTCATGATCTCTCTGTGCCTACTGACTCCATTCTCACGTGTGAGAAAGGAAGTCCACTTCCATTGTGTAAGCCCGATTTTCCCCACAAGTTGCATCTTTTCTGCAAGTTGGGACTCATGAACCATTTAACTTCTTTGAGCCTCTGTTTTCTCACATGAAGTTGAGGATGTAAATCTTTGGCCTATTTAACTTACATTCTAAGACTAAACTGGGATGTGTACAAAAAGGTGCTTTAAAAAAGGAAAAGTAGGGAGCCTGGGTGGCTTAGTCGGTCGAGCAGCTGACTCTTGATTTCGGCTCACTTCAAGATCCCAGGGTCATGGGATCAAGCCCTGCGTCAGGCTCCACACTGAACATGGAGCCTGCTTCAGATTCTCTTTCTCTTTCCCTCTGCCCCTCTCTGCCACTTGCATTTTCTCTTTCTCTCTCTCTCAAAATAAAATAAAATTAAAGATAAATAAATAAAAGAAAAAAGAAAAAGTGCAATAGGAACATAAAGTTTTGTTGTTAGAGCGTGTCTTACAATTAATTTTATTATTTATTTATTTATTTATTTAAATTTTTGAGAGAAAGAATGAGAGTGCAAGTGGGGGGAGGGGCAGAGGGACAGAGAGAATCCCTAGCACGTTCCATGCCTAGAGCATAGCCCAACACAGTGCTTGATCTCAAAACCATGAGATCATGACCTGAGCCAAAATGAAGAGTCGGACGCTTAATCGACTGAGCCACCCAGCACCCCAATCTTATAACTAATTTTAAAATCCACAAAATAACCCTAAGGCCTGGCCTGATCAGTTTCACATGTTGAACATTAACAAGGGCATTTACTTTCTTTGACACTATGATTGTAAGTGAGTGAACACGACTGAGGGTGTGTGGTGTGTGGTATTATGGGTGTGTAATGACTCAGTTCAGATTACCTCCTTTCCACACTAAGGCCTTTTGTTGCTGATGTCTGCTTTCAAAGTTCCTTCAGTTAGAAAATGTGGAATATTATCTAACAGGAACATACATAAGGCAAAAGGAAAATATAGAATCAAGCCTCCTCATAAAGTTAGTGCTAGCTCCTCTCTTCTGGAACTTTCCTTCTCCTCATTCCTCAGAATGAACATCTGTACTAGTAAATAGAGAGAGGTAGTGGAGAGAGAAGACGATTTTGCTCTGGGGGCTCGGTGATATATTCTCAGAGCTACAGAGTATCTTTGTGGAGGCTTCTTTCTTCTGTGTGATTAATCCATAAAAGGGCTGATTTACCAAACCAAACAGGATGGGGTTTAGGAGCCAGCGCTTTCACTTTCTGCTTCTCTGGGATAAGTGACAGCATAAATAATCTAGTACCCAAAAATTTTCCCACAAAAGACAATGCCCCCAAATTTGGAGAAGAGTGGAGTTTCAGCCTGAGTCGGTTTATCAAGCAATTCTATTTCTAAACTCACTGGAGGGTGTGGTAATCGATTAGTCCCTGGTGCCATTTTATTTCTTCGGATCAACAAAGGTCATATCCCATCTAGGCATTATATCTCTTGCCTTTTTTCCCCCTCGTCTCCTGGCATTTTAATCAGGGAAAAGTCACAGTTGTTTTGAGGAGAGCGCTCCCAAGAGCTTTAATTAAAGCGAGAAGGATAAATCTGTTTACAGTGTGGTGAACACTATCATTAATAAAACATTGAAATAATTAACGAATTAAATTCTGCTTTGTGTGTGAATGACTACACTTAGGATCCATGAGAACACGTTTCCGGAGCAGACAGTATGCTACGCACTTAGTATGCACAGAGGAGAAGAAAGCCCAAGACTGCATTTCTCTGAGATTCACAGTATCATGAACTGCGACAGCTTGAATGGAGAAGGCTACCATACCTTTATTTTACAGGGAAAGAAATTCAGCTTCAATGAGGTTAATGGCTTGGGCTCTGATGATATGCTTGAAAATTAAGAATTTTTATAACACCACTGATATACGGAGTCTTTACTTTGAATCCTTTATTGTTTAACCAGAAACAAAAGGAAGAAAAAGACTAAATGAATAATAAGATAAGCAGCTCCAAGAAACAGGACAGAGTGGAATACTCTGAAAAACATGGGCAAATTTCAAAGTGTGATTAAACTCTGCTGTTGACCATTAGGAGGTTTTAGCTGCTCAGGATATGAAGTGGCCTTTTGAGCAGGATGTGACCATGTGCAAAGCTCCGAGTGGGGACTTCCCTTATGCCCCTTCCCACTAAATTGCCTCTTGACTTGTTTTTAAGCTTTCTGGCAGACAACAGATCTCACAGGAAGCACCAATGTAGACGTTCATACCCACGGTTAACGACGCATTGTTTTTTTTATGTCACTCAGTAATTTCCTAGAGAAAACAATGGCAACCAAAGACTGTTCCTGTCTTGAAGGAAAGTCAGCTTCCAACACTGTCTTATTAATTTAACACATGCAAGTGTTTGTTCTTGTTGCTACAGCAACATGTTTTGTGGGGGTATATCTCATGCAAAATGTGAAAAAGCAGAAAAAGAAAACAAATACCAACCGCATACTGATGTGCATATAAATAGAAATGTCTGTGCGCTAATGCTCCTGTGATTGGAGGTATGCGCCTCTTGCCCTCAGCCTCAATTATGCTTTACTTGGTGGTTAATGTAAAACATCTACCCAATGAAAACAACAAGCCAACCACTTCCAAGGAGTTTCAGAAAAGCTGGAAACATACAAAATTATTCATAATTAGGTGATGGGTGAATGATAAGAGCTCCCATCATGAGGGAAAAGATACAACAAACATGTAAATGAGTCCAGTGAGCTCAAGAAGGAGCGAAAGATAATCTTACCTCAAGGTGAACTGATGCTGAGTCTCTCTGATATTCATTGTCCATAGGGATGGAGGCATAAGGGCATTGAATGCTAGATTTAGAAAGAGTAAGCACCCAACTCATCTCCGTGTGTCCTCTCACAAGGAAAGGCATGAAGGGAATTATGTCCCAAGATATACCTGAATTCATATGAAAGGTAACAAATGATAAAGACAGAGGAGACTGAAGTGTAAAGAAGCAGGTGTTGGGAGTTTGGCAGACCCTGATTCCAAACCCAGTCATTCACTGTGATCTTGGGCATTTACTAATCTCTCAGAACCTCAGGGTCCTCCTTTGTAAAATGAGGATAATAGCACCTCCTTCACAGGATTACTGTGAGGATGAAATACAAATATGTCAAGTACTCAGCAGAAGTGGGGCCCCATAGTAAACCCTCAATAAATGGTAACTATTCTACGAATGGCACAATTGTCATTCATGCTGTTCACCAAATTTCTAGCTCTCCTCCATCCAGCATGAAGTGAATTGCTACCCCTCAGAAGCTAAGTGTGGCCATGGGATGTGCTTTGGCAATGAAAATGGGTGAAAGCGCTCTTTGAGGGGACCATAAGAGTTAGCACAATGGCTGTGCTCTCTTTTTCCCTTTGCTTGCTTGGTGACCAGCAATATTTGAGATGACAGCTGTCCCCTCTGTCCAGGTCCTGGTGTTAGAAGATGTGGAACAGGGGCGCCTGGGTGGCGCAGTCGGTTAAGCGTCGGACTTCAGCCAGGTCACGATCTCGCGGTCCGTGAGTTCGAGCCCTGCGTCAGGCTCTGGGCTGATGGCTCGGAGCCTGGAGCCTGTTTCCGATTCTGTGTCTCCCTCTCTCTCTGCCCCTCCCCCGTTCATGCTCTGTCTCTCTCTGTCTCAAAAATAAATAAAAAACGTTGAAAAAAAAATTTAAAAAAAAGAAGATGTGGAACAGACCCCCAGCTGACCGATGGAGAGTAGCTTGAGTAATAAGTAAACCTTGTTTGAGAGATTTTGGTTACGTAGCTTCTCCTAACCATTGCTTTCTATGCTTTGATAGAAAGAGTCGGACCATTTCAGATTTTTTTTTCCTTTTGCCTAGCTCCTGAGAAGGATGTAAATCCTGTCTTGTTGACAAATGCTTTGTGAGAGCCCATCTTGTCTCAATGTTTCTACTGACACAGAATTGTCTTGCACAGAAGAATTGCTACAGTTGCAATTTCAGAAGTCTTGCAAGCCCAACACTGTCCCTAAATTATTGAGCACTCTCCACATTACCAAGAATAGGACCACGTTACCATGCAAACATGCTTAGCACTGCAAAATGCAAGCTTTCCTCTGGAGACACGTCTGTCAATCATACTGAACTGCCTGTTGGTTTGGGGATGTGAAAAAACAAGTTACCAAGAGCTATTTTGACATAGGCAAATTCATTTAACTTCTGACTTAATCTAGAGCTGGATTCAGCAATCCTTAGGTAAAAATCTCATCTTTTCTCACCGTCTACACATTTCTCAGTGTTATCATTTAGAGGTTAGCAGGAGTTCAGTCTCCTGTAATAGGCCATTTCACTTTAAGTGTATGTTAAACTAATATTGACCTTTACAAAGTAAAACAAAATCTGGGATTTGTGCTCAAAAGACTGAAACAGCAATGAATATAGAAAGTAGGGGATTAATCATCTTGCTTTTTTTCTTGCTTAGAAACTCTCTCTGGGAATTAGTCATTTTTATATATCTTGCAATGTATGTAAGACAAGCTTTGCCTACTCTATGAAAATTAAGCCTGTATCCTTCAGCAAATAACTTTGTATAATTTGCCCACAGTTTAACCCACACAGCCAGATACCCAATGTTTCATTTGACAGTGGGTGAAAAACTCAAGAACATGAGCATCAGGTCTTGAGTGGGCGTATCCAGACATCAAGGTTGGCCAGGCTTAGGTATTAGGATTGGTGCCAGGGATGAGTTGGGGCAAGGGAGTCATGGTGCAGAAGAGGAGAGTCTGTCAGGGATGTAAGGGTAATGGTAAGGAAGGGGGTATCAGGGCAAAGGGAGGGAAGCAGAAGCAACGTCATAATAAGGATACAAATGTGTCCATTTCAGACATACATGTGTATATACACAGCCCACAAAGACCAGTGCCCTTGATCTGCTCCCACTGCTTTCTTGGGCATGTGCTATGTACACTTGTATGGAAAAGCAAACCTCAGCTCCTTTCTTTCCTTCTTCTACTCTGAACAAATAAGAAGCCTTGTACTTTGATATAACTATTTCATGCAAGTCTACTGGTTGAGCCAATATATTTCATCAAGGAAATAAAAATCTGTTGAAGGAGGAAGTATATGAATATAAAATGTGTAGTTGTTAGAAAAAAATCAGATCTTTTAGTTGTTACCAAAGTGAGACAACTGGGCATTCTCTGAAGAGTTAAACAAAAAAAAAAAAAAGAATTTTAAGGACATCAACCAGGCCTGCTTTTCTTAGACTGCAGTGACCTGATGGTTCTGCAGGGTGATGCCACTTGGTGCCCATTCCTTTTGTCTTCTCACCTGCAGGCATCAGGCATTGCACTGCTTTTTTTCAACACCTTTTCTAGATGACCAAAATCTTCCACCCTAAAGATGCCACATCGCCTGCTACATACCTGTATCCACTCTCTGTAGGAATCTTCTCCGGGAGTCCACCCATTCTCAGGGTAGTTGAGGCGAGAGCGTTCTGCAGACCAGTTAGTGCTATACTGGGAAGAAGCTGTGATTTGGTCAGAATGAATCTCCCCTGATTCCATGCCCAGAGCTTCCATACATTTGAAATCTAGAGGGGAAAAAATGGCCCAAAGTCATGAAAACATAGGGGACCTGAAAGGCAGATTTCTTTTTATAATCTGGCAAACTAAAACATTCATGTTGACATTCACACAAAATCTTACAGAAGATGACAGTGGGGGACTTATTGAGATGTGGTACTGATACGTGGGAATAAATTCATGGCAGTAATTTTTAAAAACAGGGTTCTGAAGATCTTGTAGTGGATTAATTATTTTCCTAACTGGACCTAGGTTGACAGAAATACTATTAGAAATCTATTAGGGGGTGCTTGGGTGGCTCAGTCAGTTGAGGGTCCCGACTCTTGGTTTTGGCTCAGCTCATGATCTCATGGTTCATGAGTTTAAGCCCCACATCAGACTGTGCTGGCAGTGCAGACCTTGCTTGCAGTTCTGTCTCTGCCCCTCCCCCCACTTGCTCTGACTCTGTTGTTCTCAAAATAAATAAATATACTTTAAAAAAATTACTAGGAAATGATGGCACTTTTGATTTATTTTCAAAGTTCATACGAGTACACACCAAAAGTTTTAGTATTTTCTCTAAGATCCAGTAAAAGTGAAAAAAGATTCTATGTCTGTTTATAATCCATATTTGGTGAATAGTAGACCTTAATTCTCTGTCTTTCAGATTTCTTTGTAGTTGGCACCTGGGCCACTTCTCCCTGATTCCCTTTGTTCTCATGCCTCCTGCCCTGGCCTTGTCATGATTATTAACATCATTAGTTTATATTATTAAAACACGAGAGTATCCATCAGAAGTAAACCACAGTATCATATGGTCCCAAGGAGGACCACAGTTTTACAACATAAAATGATAATGCTCACAATGATGACTATGAATCATGAAAGCATGTATTCCATTAGGCCTCATATACTCAGTGAAACAATGAAATATGACATTGATATGAAATATGACATAGAGAAATAAATAATCAACTTTAAGAAATGTGAATCTAAAAGTACTAACATGGGGAAAAAAAGCTTTAGAGATTAAGGATTCTCAATCATCAAGAAAAATGCCAACTAACCAAACTTGCACATTTTCTGAATTTTCTATCATAATAGATGAAGTTTTATGGCATAGAAGGTTTTCTTTCACTGGTTTCATACTTTTAAGCTTAGATTTGTATTTGTAATATAGAAATATTTATAGGGGTGCCTGGGTGGCTCAGCTGGTTGAACATCCACCTCTAGATTTCAGCTCAGGTCATGATCTCATGGTTCATGGGATCCAGTCCTGTGTCGCGCTCTGTGCTGACAGCGTGGAATCTGCTTGGGCTTCTCTCTCTCTCTACTTCTGTCTGCCTCTCCCCCATGTTCTCTCTCTCTCTCTCTCTCCCTTTCTCTCTCTCTCTCTCTATCTCTCTCAATAAACATTTACAAATATTTATAGACACAAACATATATAAATTAATTAATCAAATTAAGCACAAATAAGATCTTGAAATTTAATTGGCCTTTTCATTTTCCAGTAAGATCTGGTAGAAAAGATGTTAGCAGGGGCGCCTGGGTGGCTTGGTCGGTTAAGCGTCCGACTTCGGCTCAGGTCATGATCTCACGGTCCGTGAGTTCGAGCCCCGCGTCGGGCTCTGTGCTGACAGCTCAGAGCCTGGAGCCTGTTTCAGATTCTGTGTCTCCCTCTCTCTCTGCTCCTCCCCTGTTCATGCTCTGTCTCTCTCTGTCTCAAAAATGAATAAACGTTAAAAAAAAAAAAATTAAAAAAAGAAAAGATGTTAGCATATCTATGGGGCACCTGGGTGACTCAGTTGGTTAAGTGTCTGACTTTGGCTTGGGCCATGATCTCATCATTCGTGAGTTTGAGCCCCGCATCAGGCTCTGTGCTGACAGTTCAGAGCCTTGAGCCTGCTTCAGATGCTGTCTCCCTCTGCCCTTCTCCTGCTCACGCTCTGTTGGTCTGTCTCTCTCAAAGATAAATAAAGCTTAAAAAAAAAAAAAAAAGAGTGGGATGCCCAACCAGCTGAGCCACCCAGGGCACCCATGTGACAAATATTAAAAAAAGAAAAAAAAAAGATACTAGTATATCTGCAGGAAAGGTCTCCGAACAGCCCCTGTCCTCTTCCCTATGTTACTTTACAACCTGGCAGCTAGACCTGATGAAATACACAATTTATTCATTGTTCTTTCTGGTGTTTTCCTTGGGCCCTTAAAAGAGCTGGACACCACATAAACTTTGAAGAAGGGTTGAGTTAGTTGAGCATTTTAATAAGATGTGAAACATAGTACTTCCTCTTTCTTTTGTGGAAAGCTATAACCGAAATTAAAACATGCTTCTTTTACATGAATATCCGCTTTTATTCACCTAAAAACAAAAAAACAAATGGCTTCCATTGGTGTCTTCACAAACCAATCCACCAGGTGTCATCTATTCTGTAAGACTGCCTTGTCAATAAACTATGGCGGATTTGTTCCTATCCCTTGTGATCAATGCCTGTCCTTTTATGATTCTCAGCCCAGTACACATTCAAGGGTGCCAGATAGGGTCTGGCTATAGTTCGTTGTTTCAGGACACTGTTTTGCCATTTCCCACTTTCTCCCATAATTTCAGAGGCTCACAAGCAGCCTTCTCATCCACAATTTCCTTAAGAAAGCACACCAAACAGTTCTTCCTATTGATATCCATAAAAACCATTTAAAAGAGAAAAATAAATATTTGACATTCCAATTCACAAACCATTTCTTTAGTGTTTCATGTGGCCACAGATGTGTGAGGAGGAATAACATGGAGTGTTTACCACAGGGCTTTGCAGGGTGAATAAATACTGACCTTCTGAGACACTACTCTGCAAAACACTGTAGTTTGCTGAGAAGCCTTCTTTTGCGATTGCACTGTCAGTATAAAAAACCATGGAGAGAATGCCCGAGGAGGAACGGATTCGACCTGGTGTCTTCTGTCCACAGTAACGCCCGATGTGAGGACCAACTAGAAAGGGAGAAATGCAGAGAACATTAAAGTATCTTTTGTTCCACCGCAGATGCAAGAATAACCATTTGCAAACATGGGTCCTGGCAGAACCCAGAAGTGTTTTCTTACCCAAAGCAAGTCTTCCCTGGTTAATTGGTTCACTGTGAACATATTGGATCAGGTTTGTGGAGAGGGATTTAAAGTGTGCTTAGAAGGGCAATAACAGGCATATAACCTCATTCCCCACTGAGCAGGATTGTTTTCAGGAACAGAATCAAAATGCTTGCTTCATCTGCAGTGAATGAGATTTGGGCTGTCAAGTGTCACCTTGACATTCATCTCCAGGACCAAACTGCACACACTGCCCAGTGCTGAAAGATTCCAGCTAGGCTGTGATCACCAAGGGTTCTGGAAGCTGCCTTACTCACTTTCCCCACCCTATGAGGAGATCCAGGGAACTGGTCCCGGATGCAACCAGACCAGTGCCAGGAATCTGATTCAACATTGAGTAACCCCAATTTCCTTCTTCATTCCATCTTTTAGTTCTGGAGCCTTATTATGATGAACATCACAGACAGGGCTCTATCTAATGGATAATTTATAATTGTAACAATTAAAAAAAATTAGAAGCTACAGACACCAATAATTTATACGTAATAATAAGTTGTAAACAAAATGAAAAGAAAATGCATCTGACTTTTCTCTGTTTTTTTTCTCTCCCAAACTTAAGAGACATGACCACATTGCACTTAGGTCCTGTGGCTAAAAGATGGCCCAAAGGAGCCATTTGACTGTGCATATCAGGAAAAAAAGTAGTACCTGGGGCAGTGAAAAATTGGGAACACTGATTAATTTGTGATATGTCAAACTGCAACTGGGCTTAAACTGGCCACCCCTTTGTTGAAGTGCTTTTAGATAAACCTTGGCAGTTAGTAATTGCAACTTGCCACATAGATAGTGCACAAGCCCTCTGGGCTTGGAGAATCTCTCCAATTCCCTGTCCAGATCATCAGCAAGGAAAAAAAAAATCCCCTTTTCTCTAGTTTTTTTTTTTTTTTTTTTTTTTTTTCCATTGCACATATGGTAAAAACATAGCAGATGGTTTGGGCTTAGAAGGACAATCTGGTGTGGACCATTTTCCCCTCCAAGAAATCCATGGTTCTCTGCATTTCAACTAAGAGTTATTGCTTTGTTCAAGGAAGCACAGTGGGTGGACCCCTCTCTGGAAGGATGGGCCTACAGAAGGGACTTGGTGCGCCAAGGCCCGTGTGTGGAGCTTGGATGCAGAAAGCAGCTGATGAAGACTAGAAGCAGGTTCCAATGTGATTGGAAAAGTGAGTCTCATAAGAACTGATCTCCCTGGAGCCTCACCTACCCACTGAGTTCCTAGTAGGCAGCTGGCCAGTCCAAGCACCCTGCTTTTCGGAGTGCTCAGATCCTTGGCTGACAGGTTTTCAGCTCTTGGCTGGCCCTCTTAAAACAAAGCAAACCTAAAACTACAACTAAACCAAAGTGTTTCCACATTCGAGTTAGTGAAAAATGGTTACTTCGAATATCTGATAACTTCTCCATGCATTCATAGTAATTGATGTGATTGAATTTAAAGAGTTTTCTCTACTGTAACTCCTCATTCTCCAGCAACCAACCATTGTGTGTGTGTGTGTGTGTGTGTGTGTGTGTGTGTGTGTGTGTAGCCTGCTTTATTATGAAGAAAACAAGGACCCTGGCCCATTAGGGGAATTGATACAGATTATCTACAGGGCATGCCATGGTCATGAACAGGGACTCTGTTATGGGAAGAAAATGTTCTATCAGGTTTCCCAGTTGGCAGAAGAGAGCATCTCAGGAGATGAAACTCGCAGTTTTGTTTCTCTTGAGCTTTAATCTGAGCCTCAGCTTCTTCTACAAGTGCTAGTCCTTTGGCAGATTTTCATCATTCTGAATGAATTCAACACTTTTTTCTTCCCTATGGAGCACAAAGTTGCCCATGACATATGCATGAAAACACCGAGCTAGAGCCATAAACTCCGGTCTTTCCTTTCCTTGAAAAGAATCCCATTTCTGATTTACAATCTTAATGAGAGGCCTAGAGTCCATTCATAGGTTCTCACTTTTTCCCCTCATTTAAATTCCATTATTGTGGTTTCATAACTTTCTTTTTCTTTAGCTTGTGGGCAAACATTTACAGCCTTAGTCCTTGGAGCCGGTCTCTGATCACCACAGCCATTGACCCGCCAAGAATACAAGTGCACAAGGGAAGCCACACTCAACCCCTTAAGCTCTGGCTGCAGATTCTCCACCCTCCCCCCACCACTCCATTCCTCTGGGGAGCGGGGAGGGGGAGTCTCTTTGAAAGAGCAAACAGAAGAGAACTTGTCTAATGCAGACTCATAATTTAGAGAGTCTCCATGACTCACTGGTTTATAATGTTTAAGACATGCCGGGTAAATCTGCCTTCTGTCCTTTAGAACCTTGCCCCCGGATAGCAGTGTGCAACTCTCTTTAGGAGCCCTCAAGATATGAGAGTGAAAAGGCTTTTTCGACTATAAGACAAAGAAGTATTGAATTTTCCTGAACAACAGCAAGAACTTAGCCTAGCAAGCTAATGCAATATTGATCTGAGCAAGAGTGGGCACAGTACTTATCTATCTCATGCATGTGCTCATTTGTGTATTTACATGAACACAGCTATTGGATTTCCTCTTTCCGTTAGGCCAAGGAGATGAATGGAAACCCACAAAAACAGAAGTGGAACTCAGCAATTGTATTACTGAAGAATTTAAGTAAGCAATATGTGCTAAACAATCTCTTGGGGGGACAGTAGGTGCATAGTGACCATATCTTTCCAGGTGTGAAGGCAATAAAGTATTTGTGCTATTTAAAATATATAACTGCAACTGGGAATGGCATTACCCTGTTATTTGTATTTTTCCATTAATTTCTCCAATAATTAATCTCTCCAATCTCTCACCTCAGAATGAGACAGTTTGGTCTCCTGTTCCCTTTCTATGGTGGGGGGCAAAAAAATAAAGGCAGCAATCTGCTATAAAGACAGACTTTCAAAAGGAGGCATTCTGAATAACTAAACAAAAAAGGTAATCACTTCGAAAAAGTACAAAATAGACCAGGTATTCTTTTCCTACAATAATAAACTTTTTGTTGGAGAATATCTGGACTTGGCAACTTTTCCCCAGAAAAAAAAAAATTGCACATTTATGTCATTTACATTTTGGAATGTTTATAATTTTATGTTTATATCATTTCTATTTTAGAAGTTTAATTTAATTTTATTTTTTATTTTTAAATGTTTTTATTTGTTTTTAAGAGAGACAGACAGCATATGAGCGGGGGAGGGGCAGAGAGAGAGAGGGAAACACAGAATCCAAAGCGGGCTCCAGGCTCTGAGCTGTCAGCACAGAGCCCAGTGCAGGGCTTGAACCCACGGACTGTGAGACCATGACCTGAGCTGAAGTTGGACGTTTAACCCACTGAGCCACCCAGGCGCCCCAGAAGTTAATTTTAATATAAACAGTAAGTCAATAAAATCGAAACAGAGCTCAATCTAGCGTTCATGAAACTTACTCCTCAAATAGTTGATAGTTTTTGGAATGTAGGTAACGACAGCAGCTAAAGCCTGGGGGGAGAGTTGACTTCATGTGTGCCCATGTGGTGTGAGCTAAGCATTCGTGTTTGGCTCCAGAATTCAGCACAAACATTTGCAATATCCACCAGGGCCGGGCAGTGTGCTCAGCTCATGGCTCACAAACCATATGTAAACTTCCACCAATTACTACAGAGTCGCTACTTCTGAATCCATGGAGCTTAAGGAGTGATAGACAGAGATGTGTGATTCACAACAATGCATACCTCGACCTGAGTTTGGGAGTAAACTGCTTTTCTTCAAAGTCAATCCTATTCAATGGGTAGCTTTCAATTACATAGTCACCTAATTCAATGTGTATGATAAAAGGCAACATAAAATCACTTGATGGTTAAAAGCCTTCAGCGCCTTCTGGTTGTTGTTTTTGGAAGGGATATCAAAGAGTAAAAGCAATTTTGCTGGCAAGGGACTGTATGTGTTGAACTACTATAACAAAAATGTTTCTAGTGCCACTGACAAACCCAGGAGGGGAAGTCTGTCATTTTTGCCTAAAAAGGAGAGAGCTGTTATGCTGGTGTAGGCTGGACAAGGCTAGGTAAATTTTAACAAATATACAAACACAGTTTCCATATTCCAAGGCCAGTTTTCTCTGGGAATAAGTCAAGTGCACCGTAGTTTAAAACATTAGTGAATTGCAAGGCTGATAACTCTTATTGTTAATTGTTCCTCGCTTCAACTCAGTGATTTTCTAGAGCCAGAAAATTACTACTTTGAAAAACCCTTGACACTAATAACAATGTGCTTCTTTCTGAAAGTATTCTAAATAAGTTGGTTGATTGGACCTCCTTTTCAAATGTCAATTTAAATGTAAGTTCTAGAATGGAAGGCTGCAAATTTGGGTTGTGAACAAATAAACCCATTATTAAATGTTCCAACTATTATTACAATACTGTTATAATATTGTTTTCCTAATTATCAGATTGAATACTTAGAAATCAATCAGCACTCTGTTTGGGCAAATCTCATTACTTAATGAAGAGTTTCGATAAGATCATCATAACCCTATTTATATAGTAAAAGAGCAAAGACGAAACTACACCAATGATAACTCACCCACTTACTGCAATGACAATATAAGCTTTCTCTAAACCCAGTTTATCTCCATTGTTGTTTACTGTTGAGGAACATAGCTAAATTGAATTACGCTGAGAATTTTAATGTCATTTCAAAGGCAAAGGCAATCTCTTTCACATGATACTTGCCCTTCATTTACAATTTAATATTTATTTAAATATTCTTTCCTCCAGCCTGATCATAATATCTGACTCTATTTTATAGGTGGTTACATATTTCTAACTGCATGATTCGTAAGAACTTCCAAGCTGCCCTTCCTGATCTGTGTAGAGTGTGTTCTCTAGAGAAATCTTAATATTAAACCAGACTAAACACAAGACAAGCAATGCAGCTGCAACAAATTATTTGATATTATCTCCCTCTTTTCAGGATTTGGGTATGTATTTTTGCCATTCACCTTCTAATTCACAAGGATAGAAATGGAAAACTTTCATCTAGCTGTCCACATGGCCACCCCCCTGCCCCCTACCTCCTTCAAATCTTTGCTAAAATGACATTTTTGTAATAAGGCCGAACCTGACCACCTTATTTAAAATTTCAACCTAAATATCCCCGTCTCTTAACCCTAGTACTTTTCATGCCTTTGCTCTACTCTACTTTCCTTTCTTTCATTTTTGTTGTTGTTGTTGTTTACAGAAGTTCTCACTTTTTGCATTCCAAGGACAGAATTCTTTCATCTGTAAGTGTCTTGTTTATTGTCCAATGGCCCCTGGCAGAATCGAAACTCCGGGTGGGGGGGGGTGTGGGGGCAAGGCAGCCATCTTTGATTGTTCTGTTACTAAGTAGCTAGACCAGTGCCTGGTACATGGCAGGTATTCAGTAAATATATTTTAAAATGTAGGATAAATTTAGATGATAAAAACAATGTATACAGATGATGTGTTGAGATGATTCAAATTGCCAAAGATAAAAATTCCCTAGGGAGCAGATAAGGAATCTGTCTAAATTAGGAATGTCCAAACATCCTCTTTCTTTTTCTAAATTTCTAAATTTTTGGTAACCGCATAATGGATGCCATTTCACCCTTAAAATTGTATCAAGTACTTAACCTCTCTGGTCTTTAGTCTCTGCATTTGTCAAGTGAATTGTTTGACTTAACTGATCTCTTCAGGTCTGTGAATTAATGACCAGTAGGCAGGTCAATGAAATGAGGCAAATACTTTAGTCAGGAAAACCATGTGTTGGTCCTAATTCTATCACAAAAATAGCTATGAGACCATGTATAATCGTTCATGGCCCCAGTTTCCTTACCTATAAATTGAAGAAATTAGACTAGATAATTACTGTCTTTTGAGCTCAAATATTTCATCACTACTCTTCATAAAGAGAGTTACCATTTTGCTTTGTTTTATCTCCTCCTTCTGAACTATTTTTTTAAAAAATGATGCATGTATCATGACACTTGTAAAAGGATCTCAGTGCCCTTCCCCCAGATTCTCCCCTTTTGGGGATGCTTCCTGCCCTTCTTACCATCAGGGAATCCATCCCAGATTTCTAGCCGGTCATAGCGACAGAACATCCCCCCTGGAGGGTTTGAGTCAAGCTCCAGGTCAAAGCTTTCAAATTCCAGGATAATCTCTGACATCTTTGGTGCAAAGATAATATAAGTGCATTCAAGGCTGTTGGGATATTTTTCAGGGAATCCTGGGGACTTTATCACTCCACTAGGTGCTGTGTAATTCTGAGAACATTCAGGACCTAGAAGCAAAAGAAAAGAAAGAGCAAAGTGAAAATCCCACTCACACAACTTCACCAACAAATAACCTGGGTAAAGGCAGCATATCTTTCTAACAAAAGCTCACGATTATAGTCACTTTCCAAATCACTCATTACTCAGCCTTACTATAGGAGTGATAGGTATGGAAAGTCAAGTTCAGATTTATTGTGTTCACCTTAGTTTTCCATTTGTGTGAAGCAATTTAAAAACTTCTGCTGTTGCAGAGAAAAAAAAATGACAAATATCAAATCATGTGGGAACAATGAATGAGTAAGCTACAGAAATCTCGACAGAGCCCTAGAGAAATAATTATAGCCCCTTCAAGCTTAAATCTTTAAATCTTGAGGCTGACAGCCCTTTATTGGTGAAATAGAACATTTACAAAGGCGAGGGAGAGAATTCAGTGGAGGGAGTTTGGGTTTCAGATTCCTACACCAGTGACTCAGTAACTCTGCCAGATGTGACCTATGCCTCTTTGACAAACTAAATGTGAAAGGTAATTCGTACATGTATCCAGGGTGAGTGACTCATTTTGAGTGGTGTTGACACAGGTGTGCCGGTAAAGTGTGGCTGTTAGTGAGGGCACGATAAACTGTGATTACAGGCCGTGTTGCTAGAAGTCACTTGATATCAATGTTGACATTGTTGCCTTCCCCAATGTATCAGATACAGTGCCATTCTAAAATTATTTTTAACATACATGTGTGGGTGTGTAATGTGTCTATTTATAGTGTATAATTTTAGTGACTATTCAGGGTTTTCAACACTTTACAAATTATGGTAATTGGTAATTTAAATTGGTCAAGCTCATACACACCTATAGTGCAAGTTGACCTTATGACCGTATGAATGACCACAATTTTGATTCATGGCGTCCAGCGGCAAATGGGGTGGTATTCACCACACCATTGAAAATGGCCCATCTACAAGAATATGAGCACATCAACTTGACCCCTTATCACCATCACCGCTGCTATGATTTTCAAAGGGATCCTAAGGATCTCTGGGAATCAGCAACGACTTGATCCTCTTGAAACTCAAGATCCAACCTGGGAATATTCAATTCAACAATTCTTTCCCTGGGCCATTGTCTCACTGATGGGCACCCTGTGATGGCATGCATGGATTCAGCTCTAATAAGGAGGTTGGTTGAGAGTGTTCTTAACTAAATATTCTCCCACAGAGCCAAGTACTAGAGACAACACTGTAGGCATCAATACAGATTAAATTAAACCAACAGATCTCTATTTTTAGTGTTTAGAATTGCTACGCTGAATCTCCACCTCAGTGCGTCTGGCAGGCTTTTGAGAAAACAAATCAATTGTTTGCTCTCCATGTACATACTAGATGTTTGTGGCACTGGAGACACAGAAGAATAAAAATTACTAGATGTACACAATAAACCTGGCCTTTAGAGGTCTGACTTGTTTAAAATGCCTTCCAAAGCCTTCACAGATGTGGCTCATCCTTCACCATGGTGGCTTCAGATACTCCCTTATTTGATTCTGGTTAAAGTTACTAACATGTGACATTTACCATGTCAATTACAGGTAAGAAGATTACAGAATGTGCTGTATCATTTATATTCTGTTTCTAAGTTCATGGGTGGCTTCTAAGATGACAGGGACTTTGCCAATTTAAGACATTAATTTACAAAGACATTATAGTTTACAATTATATATATATATATATATATACACACACACATATATATAAATATATATATATATATATATATATATATATATATATATAATATTGGAATCCCTTTCATTTTATTTTTAAGATGTAGGAAGAGTGAACCTGGAGACCTCCAACTTCCTCCCTGGGGCAGTGCGGGGTGGGGGGGGATGCTTTTTTAAGATCCTTATAAGGAAAAGCTGACAGTGGGGTTCAATTCAGGTACTAATATTTTTTCCTTCTTAAAAAGGTAAAATTATCCAGGTGAGATCAAGATTTAATAAGAGGAAAAAATGACAGGGATTAAAGGCATACTTTCAAAATCAAATAATTTCAATGCTTTCACTAAGGCTGGCCCAGGTTTGCTAAGGAGTGTGACAAAAACTGGAGAAATTCCATGGAGTAGTAGAAGAGAACTGGGTTGAGCACCAGATCTGTGATCCAGTCCTACTTCTACTGCTAACCTGCTGTGTAAACTTGAGTGGCCTCCTAACCTTCCCAGTCTTCAGATTTTGTACATAACAAATCGGAGGTGGGCTTTAGGATTTGGGAAAAAAATCCCTTTAAACTTCAAGATTCTGTATTTTCCTACTTGTCCAGTAAACATCAACATTTGTTTTAATATTTTTCCTGTTCACTGTTGCATAGGTTTGCCACAGATGAGCAAGCACTTCCCAAAAACGAGCAAGGCAGGAGTGGGTGAAGGAATTCTGTAGAGAGTACAGAAGCACTAAACAGGAGAGAGGGAGAGCAGCCCCGTGTGTCTAGGCATGAGTGAGCTGCTGCTGTGAGAGGTGACACACGGCATTGGCCGCCAGTGAACACTGTGCTTTTGATTTATTTGTAAGACTTGGAGGACCTTGTGTGGCTGTAAGAATGCCACGCTTCATTGTTAATGACAATAAGGGTACACAATGGTAACAGCTAAGATGGTCTCCTTGGAATTATTATTAAAATCCAGACTCATAACCAAATAACATGTGAAGGGATCAGTCTTGCTCTCAATAAATGCCATGTCTTCCCCACATGGACACGCAAAGAAAATGTCTACAGCTTCTTCCAGCAGTTGAGGCTGGATAACCCAGACCAAGGGAAGGACAGGGGAGGAGTGATAGGTAGTGATGCTTGGGTTTCCTGGAGAAATTGTTTTAGGTGAGTGGGAATAATTTTCAGGTTGATGGCCCAATCTTTCACCATCTAGGAAAAGACACATAGAAGGGAAAAGTGAGGGACCTGGGTAGAAAGTTAGGGTGTCCAGGGTGGCTCCAGGAAGCATGGGAAGAGGTGGGGACTGGCTTTGCTGACTGACATTTGCAAAGGTGGCCTTCGAGAAATGCAGCCTTAGGGATGCAGAAATGGCCTAAAATTTCCTTAGAACTGTAATCTAGTGCCAGAAAACCTCAAGGCCAACAGGTGAAAGACTCATTTATTGGGCCAACTATAATTAGTATAATTTATGTGTTTTGAGGAAACTTGAAATTGCTGCACTCTGGAAGAGGTGGTATGTTTTCAAAAATAAAAAAAGGAGATTCATGGATTCTATAATATCATTAAATGGCTTTTGAGGAAAAAAAATATCCATGAACCTGTATATGTATGCATAAATGTATTCGTTAATGACTTTCTATGAAACACCTGTAAGGACTATAGTATATGCAGTGAGGGGGGGAAAGATGTTTTCTTTGCATTTTTCAGGTGGTACCAATCTGGTTGGGAAATAAAATATGCGTATATGAACAAATTTGAAAATATTAAGAAGCATAATGGTTAGTGAAACATACTTGGATATATGTGTGTATACATAATATGCATTATGTGTATATTGTGTGTATGTGTGTGTGCACTTGCATGTGTAGAGGACAAGTTGGGTATATGCATAGGAAAAAAAAAGTAGAAGAATTAAAAAAAGCTTTTGAGAAGAAGAAAGAAAAGAGCCAGAGCCAGGTTTCCATGGAGGTTAAGGGATATAAACTGATAGAGAGCGAAGGCTCTGAAAGCTAATGGCACCAGCTTCATCCATAAGCATTGTTTACTGAACACATCTTTGGTGACAGGCACTGGCTACATGTTTCTCATGTTTTCATCTCAACTTATCTTCTCAATAAACCTGTGTTGGATACTATTATCCATTTACCAGATGAGGAATCCAAGTCTCTGAACATTCAGATTGATAGTCAGAGGCAGAATTAAACTTCACATTCAGGTTTGCTGGACATTACCCAGTGCACTATCCGAGGCAGGAAACCAGGTGTGGATCTGTGGGATTTGAAGCTGGAGAAGGTTGGGAGTACTTGATGTCAAGCCTTAAGCTTGACCCAATGGGACATTGAGGTTTGACCCAATAGGTGATGGACACCTGCCATAAGCATTTGGAGGACAGTGGCTTGATGACTGTTTGAGAAGCTGTGTGTAGCATGAGAAAACATAGGGAGAACCCAAATTGGGCCTATTCAGTTAATGTAGTGAATGCAGAAAGGCAGCATGACTCTTGGAGGCTTTTGGATGTAAATTCAAAAGAACTAGAAGCCATATTGGATGTAGAGAGGCAAGAAGAGAGAGAAAAAATAAGGCTTCAAGTTTCAAAGGTGGTGTTGGAGATCAGGATAAGGAAATTACAGTACCTCTGAGGAAATGGAAGTATAGGGGGCTGAGTTCATTAGGAAGGAATATGAAGAATTCTCAATGACTTAGTTATAGATCTCTCTCTCTCTCTCTCTCTCTCTCTCTCTCTCCTCTTTCAACTATCTTCAGATCTTCGAGAAACACTGAAAATGAAAGGCTACTCCTAAATTCCTTTCTGACACCTTATTTTCTTTTATAGTGCCATATGCCGGTAAGTGAGCAAATGTAGATACGTGTGTGTGTGTGTGTGTGTGTGTCCATATACATACATGTACAATATGATTTCTACAACAGGTCAAACAGCTTTCAACACAAGAAAATATGTATATATGTAATCAGCTGTACATACTGAAGTCATATGTATACTATTATTTATTCAAATGTTTGCAGAATTGTTTCTATCTATCCATACTTGTATGGGGCAATGGCAGATTTCTTTGAAATTTTAAGAAGTTGTACCTATGTTCCTAGAAACTCCTAATGACTCCTATTTGTTATTCTCAGTTGCCGCTGAGACTCTGTAATTGATGTAACTAGATTTTTTTCTATTAAAAAAAGCTCCTATTCTAGGACAGTACACTCAAATCTTAAGCTTCTGTCCCTGGATTGGAACTCCCACCCACCACATTACTGCCAACCTAAAATGGAAGGTTAAATTTAACACATTAAAGGAATCTACCAGCTGTTGTAAAAAACAGTGACATCTGGATAAAGATACATTGTTTATCAATTGACTGATATGTGCATTCAATTCTTCAAGGCTGGGAGACTAGGAATTGTCAGATTCTATCCATCTCAATATATACCATTTGAACAGAAGATTACTACTAAGTGATTATATTGTAGAGGGAGAAAGATGTTTATTTCCTAAGGGGAATGGCATTTAAAGCTTTACTGTTTTGTTTCCTCCAAGAGGTTCTTTCTCTAACTATTCCTCTTCTTAACAGACATTAATAGAAAGCCTCTTCTTCCTTCAGCAGCTTTAGAAACTCTAACACCAGTAGACTGCTTTCCCTTTCCTGGGAAATACTAGTTTTGAATTTTGTAATGAAACAGGATGTATGTACATGGCTTTAAGATAAAGGAGACTCACACATTTTGAATGAAAGAAATAAAACTTCAAGAGAAGATCACACTTATTTTTGAAGAAAGATAAGAATAAATGCTCTTAGAGAGTTTTACAGAATATATACCCTATAAACACTGGTCACCACATTAAAATGATGCAATTTTGAGTCCTGAAATACTTTAAAAATATTTTTTAAAGTTTATTTATTTATTAGAGAGAGAGAGAGAGAGAGCACGCGCGTGCTCACAAGTTGGGGAGGGGCAGAGAGAAGGAGAGACAGAATCTGAAGCAGGCTCCACGCCATCAGCGCAGAGCCTGATGTGCGGCTGAAACTCATGAACTGTGAGATCATGACCTGAGCCGAAACCAAGAGTTGGACCCTCAACCGACTGCATCACCCAGGTGACCCACTTAAAAAAATCTTTAAACACGACTTCTTCCATACATTGGGTAATTTTCCTTTGTTTAAAGTATTTTCCAACAGTTTTGTAATGGGAATATACAATTTTTTACAAGATCAAAGCATTATGCCTTTGTCTTCTTTTCCCTTTGTCATTCATGGAATCAAACAATGGTAATGAACATTTAGCCACACTTGTTCTGCAGGAAGTCACTCACCTCTCTTGAAAATTTCATAACGTATGGAAAATCCAGCACCATGTGTCTCATAGTCAGAGACAAATTTAATAAAAAGAAATGGCCCTGAAGACACTACAGGGGAAGGAGCAATTTTCCCACAAAACTTTCCCCATAAGCGTCCATTTTCATTGTCTCCATCGATGACCTCCACGTAGTCATACCTAACATAAATACAGGAGACAACAGGTTAGTGAGAAATGCCCTTTTAATTTCAGTGATATAGAAGGCAGCATTATCCAGCATAGTCTGTTAGGAAAACAGTGCTATCTGTATTCACCACTGTATTACATGGAGGGATAAAAATCTAGCAAAATGAAATAATCAAAATGGACTACATCATGTCTGTATACATCATCTGGCAACACAGAACTATTAAGAATAATGGACTTGCAGACAATGTCAGTTAAAGTAACCAATTAACAAGAAAAAGAAAAATCTCACGAGCACAATTCTCTGTTATTAAATTGTGTTCCTTTGTCTGTGGTAGTGGGGTGTCAATACATAATGCTATGCATTCTTTTCAAACTGTGAAGTTCTTTTATGAATCCAAAATGTCTCCTTGGCTGGAGCTCTCCATGAAAAATACTTTGATTTCTGTGAGCGACTCTCTAAACATATGGCCACAGAATAATAAACAGATTCTTTACTATTTAACTCAATTCTACCAAACTCCAGACTTCTTAGGAAAAACTCTCTCAGTATCCACAGTGGTTAAAACACAGATCATCTTCTCCAAAGCTATACTTGAATTGCAGAACATAATCTCTCCAAAGAAAAAGGTTTATTTAAAAATGGAAAATTACTGTGTTTATACCCACCAGCCTGAATCTTTAAAGGAATATTGTTGCTTGAAAAGGAAATGTGACACACTCCAAGTCACCAAAGTGATGTGATTTTTAAAAAAATCGGGCTTAATAATAGTACACTAAGGAGACAAATGGTAAAGGAAGTCACAATAAAATATTATTCTAAATATTGTACTGAGATAACACATATGCTTCTTTACCTCCAAGAGGTGGGGAGCCGTCTCCAACAAACTAGCATTCCCCCTCAAAAATAGGAAGAGTTTTGTTTGTTTGGTGTTACACACTTCTTAGTGCCTTTCCCTTTCCTCTCTTGTTATTTACCAAGTCACCTAGGATCCAGATAATCTGAGCTGTCTTCCATTTTTCTTCTAGAACTGACATGAAAACATTACAGTCCATTCATTTCAAACCTTTATTTTATTTCTGCGTTTGACTTGGTTCAAAAGTCCTGGGATATATTAATTTCAGGAATGGCTAGAATATGGCAGTAATATAAACTGTATCTGGCAATTTAAAAGAGATCAAAGTGGGGGAAATCTTCATGATGACCAATGTCATCTTTCACAATCTCTTTTCAAACTGTCCAGGACACATTACTTATGTTTACATAAAGTCTCACGAGGGAACTGCAAAGATGATATCACTAGTTAGAGTGGACAGCTTAAGGCTCTCTAAATTAAAAATGACATTACCTCATCAGTTAAAATTGTGTGCCAGCTCTGTGTATATCAAGAAGAAAATAAAGCTGACATTGATGGAACTAAGCATTAACATATGTGAATTATTGTATTAACTGCATTTCCTTTGCTGCATCTGATGTTTCCAGTAGTAATCATTGGCTGACCCCTCTGCAAAACTATGGACATGCACAGAAGAATTGTTCATTTCTCAATACCTTGGGAGACGCTTTGCATGTTAAAAGAAGATGAAGCAGGAGGGGGAGAAGAAAAAGCGGAGGAGGAGGAGGAGGAGGAGGAGGAAGAGGAGGAAGAAAGCATTATGCTCAAAATCCTTACTGGCCTTTTACACTTAACTGGGGGCAGCTGGAAAGGACACCATCTCTGTATTCATTAAGCCTCCACATTGGCATTTATGTAGTAATTCCTTTTATCTCTACTGCTTCATTGACTAGACAGGTCTGCATGTTTTGCCCCATGTTTGCTTATAATTTAACTGTGGTTTGAACCGTTGGCTATGTTTGGCCTGGTGATGGTGCAATATAGGCTTTTTACTTGAATCTTGACATGGTCTGAATACTAAGTGGCCAAATCTTAGTGCATTTTGCTTTCCAGGCACAAATAAGGGAGGTGGGTCAGGCTTTCCTAAGAACTGGGGGCACTTCTGTGAGGAGCCTTTCCTCCCAGGTAGGAGAGAGCTCAACTAAGATAGTGCCAGTGAGTTGCAACAGAGAAAGAAGCTAGTATTTTAATTCACATATCTTCTAATAGTAAATACCAGGCTCTCCTCTTGGCAACAGTAAAAGCTATTTTTAACAGGAGGAGAGGGATTAGAATCTCTTCCCAGCAAGAGATAAGTCATTGCATCGTTAAGTGCCAATTTTAGGAAATTGAATTATTCGGGGATACAATAGTTACATTTATAAACTGGAAGGCTGCTATCATTTTAGCACTTCCCTTCAAAGCACCATCCAACAGGGCCCCAAAGAGTGTCACAAATAGCAGTTCATGTAAATATTCAGGAGGGTTTATGTGCACAAGTTGCAAAGGGTAGTACTGCCAAGGAAGTTAAGAAAGCAGCTTGCATCTCCCTCTGGAGTTGATACCAGTTCCACTCCATAAGTTTCTTGCTGGCAAACGTGGTGCCAGGAATGCAGCAGGCATGCCAGCAATCCCTCCCTAGAGACTAAATGTGTCACCACAGCAACGCACCCAGCCTGCATTGGCCTGAGGCCCGAGATACTGAGTTTGCAAATTTCGCTCCCCCAGGCGGCTGCACATTGCTCTGTTAGTGCTCCAGTGTGGCAAACGCCGCACTTCTTGGAATGTCAAGATCCCTGGTCATGACGGCGGGGACCTATACAGGTGGAAGCAGGGCCACTTGCTTGACTCTCGTGCTGAACCCACACGCTGGAGAAGAGCCGGAGGAGAACCGGGAACTTTGTCTCAGGAGCTGGGCCCACGCATAGAAGCTAGAGGAGGGGCCAGCAAGCTGACATGCCCATCCGTTTGGAGCCCTGCTCCAGAGCATGACTGCTCCAGGTGACAGGGAAGCTGCGTCTGAGTCCAAAGCGCACTGTCTTTCTGTGCAGGGGCCTGGAGGGTCCCAGCCAGGGAAGCCCTTCCTCAAACCTCATCCTGTCCACTTAGCACAGGAATGTAAACGTCATGTGGATTTTTTAAATATTTAGAGGACAACCAACCTCTCCCCCTTTAGGTATCCTGCCACTTTTTTTCTTAACTCTCCTACCTTAATGCATTCCCTTAAGGAGACTGCATTTACTGGGAACTAACTCTTTTACAACTTAAAGACACTTTACCATGGTTCCTGGTTTAGGGTATGGTACTATGGTGGCACTTCTCAAGAGTGTCCCGGGCTTGGGAGAGCAAGCTCTTTTTTTTTTTTTTTTTTTTTTAAATGTTTATTTAGTCTTGAGAGAGCACAAGCAGGGGAGAGGCAGAGAGAGGGAGACAGAGGATCCAAAGTGGGCTCTGCACTGACAGCAATGAACCCGATGTGGGACTCCAACTCACGAACCCAGATCCTGACTTGAGCTGAAGTCAGATGCTCCACTGACTGAGTCCCCCAGGCGCCCCAGGAGCACAAATTCCTTAAGCTAAAGGGTGTTTTGCCCCCACACTCCCCCTTCCCTCACCCTACCTGGGTATACGTGTGTGGTGAAACATTCTGAGTCCTAATACTAATCACGAGTTAGGTTTCCCATAAGAATGATAAAAGAATAAAGATTTCCTTCTAAGAATTCTTGAAAGGATTACCCAGAGATTATTTTTTTTTTTCTTTTGGGAAGTTTGAATTACGGCTTTAGGAAAATCGCCAAGTAGGGGGAGAAGGGATGGGAAATGAGAAATGTACTCAGTCACTAAAGAGTGGTTTCAGAGGCTTTATAGGTACGCAGTGCTGAAGAGAAGAATAGCACACTTTACTCAAGTCAGGTTTTCTCTGGTGAGTACAAATGACCCCTGACTCTCCATGGTGGAGCCCGCTAATGGGAAGAAAGCTAATCCTCTGCGGGGTGTTGTCTGTACAGGGGAGCTACTGTACCAGCCCCTCACAGCTTCTGGACATTCTCGTATGATTAGGAAGGGGGGTTATAGGTGGTGGCGTCTTTTTAATCTCCTTCCAAGAGGATCTGCCCCCACGTGCATGTGTACATTAATAATGGAGAAACCTGATACCTGACATCATAAACCAGAGTGAGAAATGATGTTGGCTAACATAATTTTCACCTGCAAAAATGTGTTTCTTTGGATCTTTGGTTTATTTTGCACAAGGCATTAATAGCTATTCCTACTGAACAACCTGTAAACGATTACTACACCGCTGTCCAAGAATTACCTTACATACTCCCCAGCAGAGAACGGGCTTTACTCTCAGAGCATTAGAGAAGGATTTGGGAATAAAAATATACAATGATGGAGCTAGAAGAAGCCAATTAGTCTGTATCTGTATCTGTGTTTCTGGGTGATTTTACATGATATTCACCCCTAAGTTCTGGCTTGCTTGCAATGTTCTAATCAAGATATATGAAGAGGCTTATAAGGTTCATGGCTTCTTATTGAGTAAAAACAATTTTTAGAAATCCATTCAAAGGAAATAATCTGGAATCATGTCAAATATTTATGCAAAATTATTTCCTGAAATTTTATTTAGAATAATGGGGGAAAATGGAAATAAGGCAGGCAGGAAGGAAACAAGAAGGAATTTATATACATTCATATCATGGAATATTATTCAGCCACTAAAAGCATATTCAACAAAAGATTTTTTTATAACATAGGAAAAATGTTAATGATATCATAAGTGAAAAGTAAGAGCATAAAACCCTATATACAGTATATTCTCAATTCTTCATCATATGAAGAAAAAGAAATGGAAGGGAGTATGTAGAGCCATTAATAAGTGATTGTCTCCAGGTAGTGAGATTATGTTCCTCAGTCATTTCTGTATTTTTCAAAATTTTTACAATGGATAAGTGTTCTTTGTAATCAAATAAAAGTTATTTTGAAAAGCATTAACTATCTGTATATAAAGTAGCAAATCAATATCCTGTTGCCTAGCTAATAATTTTTTATTTCTTGGTCAGAAAACACTATTTTTTATGAGGTTTTATTTGGAAATAAATCAAAGGCTTCATCTTTTTAAAAAATAACTGGATCAATGAAAGTCTGTGTGCTTTTTTTTTTTTTTAAGTATTAGAAAGTTAAAATGAATCAGATGTGATCTGATACTGGCAATAATACTTGCCATTTGTATGGTAATTTCCACGTTACAAAGTGCTGTCAGATGTACTATCTAACATAGTCTTTCCCATGATCCCAGGAAGGCACTGATCAGGTGGTACCAACCCAGAGGGAGCACAGAGCTGGGGAAGCACTGGGTGGGAGACACAGATGAAGAAATTTGCATCCTTTCGACATTGCCTACTTTTGGGCAAATTTGATTCCTATTTTTGTTCTTGTTACTCTTTCTCATACATATATTTTGAGAGGTGGAGGATGGGTATGACCTTATTATTTTAGAATTACTTATTAACAACTCATAATTCATCTTCAACTGGTCATTGTTGCTAGAAAACCACCATATCGACTAATATTTCATTGATTTTTTTGTTAACAGTGTGCTAGAGCTATATACACAGACATATCAGTGTGTATGGAGGTTTATGTGCATGTGTGCATGTGTGAGACAGACATAGAGATAAGAGAGAGCCACTGGCCTCCAGGGAGTCACGTGGGTTGAAAGTTTCAGTGGAATTGGTGGTGGTCATTTAATGGGCCTCTTCCAGAGCTATTCTAGTCCTGGTCCTGGTCCTCCTGCTTGGGCTGGATGTTCAGGGACCTCATGACTAGAATCCAAGCCCCGCCTGGGCAGTAGAGAAATAGAGATGAAACAGAGGAGGGTGCTAGAGTGTTATCGAATAGCAGCTCAAATTTTGGTTTCTCCCCACTGCTGGCACTGGGGTCTGAACACAGATTACTCCAGTAAGGATGGGGCAGGCACAGAGACTGGGTTATGCAGGCCTATCCGCACTCCCCAGGATGGATAAGTGGGAAAGGCAGGCCCCTCTGACTGCCACCAGAGCTGGAGTCGGCCTGGGCCACTCCTCCCAGGAAGGAGGTAGTAACACACCAAACTCAGGACAAGCAGAGGGCCTGAGCCTTGGGCATGGCCAGAGAGCCCTTGACATTTTCAGAGGGACAGAGAAACTGGGTTGTGCTGGCTGATTCTATGAAGTGCCAATTTCTAAGAAAGCCATTCTGAATCTGGCAAAAATTTTAAATTTATACTATAGACAGAAAATTGTTTTGTTTAATATTTTGTCATATTCCCCTTTAATGTTTGTTTCTAAGTTAATAAAGTAATTTTCCCTTATTAAAATAATGCTAAATATCTTTTCCTAATGATACATGTTTTTTCATATATTATATATATATATATATATATTTTTTTTTTTTTCTTCCTGTATGCACTCTGTGTATTATAAGTAGGATTGTAGGACATGAGTCTTTAAGCTAAGCCTCATTTTAACTTGTGCTGACACTTTCTAAAAGTCAGTCTCCCTTATTTCTATTCTGGCAATCCTTCTGATATGCCCCAAGTCTAGTTATCCTTTTGATACACCCCTAACTTCTAGTCCATAGCCTGACTATAGCTATACTTATGATGTGGTTACGAATAGTTGCACTAAGTGATATGCTCTTGACAGTGTCCGGGCATGGGGGAGCATTATTTCAGTTGCAGAGCTACCCAACATAGTGGTGACCCCATTCACTTATAAGGAGAGTGGCATTTTATCAACATTGCCATTTCTCTACCCTGGAGTTCTTCAGTACAGAGCTCAAGGTCCAGAGGGCAGAGATGACAACCCTGGCCGGCTGGCTGCGCCCATGCCACAGAGCTGGGAAGTAGGTGGTGCTAAAGAGAACAGGTAGCTTTGCTTAGTGGCTGCTGGATGTACTCCAGCCAAACCATGCCTCCTGTAACTGACTTTACAGACTGTGAATGGGAGGCCAACCCCCTACCTCTCTTAGAACAAAAACTGTTGCAAACGCTTTTGTCTTGTCATTGTCCTCCTCAAAGGCTTGCAAGATGTTAATCTTGCACTTGTCCACAGGCTTCCAGATAATTCTCCTGCAGGAAATCCCAACACAATACAGTCTCCCTAGCATCTTTTCCAGAAGGTGGTTCTGCTGATTCAGTATAGTAAGGGTTTCTTTATGTAGGTAGTCAGATAACTTGTTCTCAATAATCAGAGTATAGTAAAACTCATAAAGCTAATCTCACATATTAAAATTTTCATCTTTAAGCTTTTGTGATGCCTCAGGGTCATTATAATGAATATCCATAATTTTATTGCAGCTATTGAAAACTGATGATTAATAGACTAGATAGTAACATAATAATATGTATGAGAGTTAACAGTCCCAGGAAATGAGGCATTACAAAAGTAAAGAAAGAAAGTGTTAAAGAAAAAAGTTTTACTGGAGTAAAATTAAGAGATATTAAATGGTTCTCCCTGGAGCCATGCAAAGGGATGGCAGTTGATTACGAGGGATGCCGTGGCTGGTCAGGACTAGCATAGGAGAAAAACTGAGATAATAAATGTCCAGCAGGTTATAGACAGATCCCTGCTGCTGCATAACAAATCACCATGAAGAGAGGGGCCGAAGACAACACATATTTATTAGGTCACATAGTTCAGCAGTCTGGCATGGCATGGCTGGGGCTCTCTGCTCGGGGCAACCTAAGACCAAAATCAAGGTGTCAGCAGGGTTGCATTCTCAACTTGAGCTTGGTGTCCTTGTCAAAGCCCACACCACCAGGGCAGAATTCAGTTTCTTGTAGCTGCAGGACTGCAATCCCCACTCTCTTGCTGGCTGTCAGCTGGGGGCTGCTCTCAGATCCTACAGACCACCTGCACCTGTCATCATGTGGCCCTCTCCAGCTTCAAAGCCAACAGCAGAAAATCTGCCTTACTCATGCCTCATGGTCTTCAGGAAAAGTTCAGTCCCTTCTAAGGGCTCATTTGATTAGGTCAGGCTCATTCAGGATCATCTCCCTTTCTTGAGGTCTGCTGGTTTAGCCACTTAATTAAATCGGCAAAATCCCTTTGTAGCAGCACCTGGATTAATGGCTGATTGAATAACTGGGAGAAGGTGTGTGCATCCCAGGGGCCAAAGATCCCGGGGGCCCTTCTTAGAATTCTGCCTACCACACAGACCAAGCTCTGGTAGGACATACGGGGCTTGGAAGCTACAGTAGAAACCGAAGCCAACAGGGATCATCCACTTGCATCACCTGGTAGAGCAGAGATTAGTAGATACAGGGTAAGACTAAGGATGGGATTAGGAAATTGGAGCAATCGTGGAAACAATTTTAATGTTCTCATGTCATGTTGGCTGCTGGTTTGGGATCCCTGAGCCCACAGGCATTGCTTGCAGGGAAAAGGAAAGCAAGGTTCTGGAGTGAGCCAGACTCTCCTGTTTGAAGCAAAAACAGAACTTCCAAGATTGCCCAACACATATGTCTGGAGAGAGAAAAGTGATAATAGCTTAATTTAAAAATAAATACATAAAAGAATTCAAGACATGTGGTATAAAATAATGGTCAAAATACATAATTTTAATAGAAAATGTTTGGAGTTAAAATTTCTCATTTCTGAGGAATCTCACTTCGTAATTAAGATTTATTGGAATGGAAGATAAAAAAGAGTCCTTCACATGGGAAAATATTTCTATGATTTAACTCAGATTATGAAATTCAATGATGCATTTTAAATGGAAGAGAAGGAACACCTCCCTTAAAACAACTATCCTCCAGAAGTGATGGAGTCTTTCAGTGTCAAACTTGCAAAGTTCAGTATTTATAGAAAAATTCACATGCCTTTAATTACAATAAACTCAGTTCCCAAGTAAAACTGTGCCATCTGGAAGATATTAACATCATTTACAACTTGTTCGCCTCCCTATTTCATAGAAAATTTTTACTTCTTGCCAACTTTCCACTGTTCTCAGGGAAAAAAAAAAGGAATTACTTGTATGGATTGTCTCAAGATGGGTTTATATAGCAAGTCAAGCCATCAGGAAGTGACAGAGGGGTTTTTTTGGACACATTTACTTCCTTCTTATTTATTTTAAATCCTTGTATCTTTAAGGTTTTTTTTTTTTTGCTAAAAAGATATTCTCTTCTCTCTGCTCCTCTCCTCTTGGCCCTCCAAAGGGAATAATTTTGAGTTTTTTAAGTTAACTGAGCTTTTTATAACGTGGCCCAGTGGAGAGATCTGGGGCAGGAAGAACAGGGTTCTGGTCTGGGCTCTGAACTTCAGGAACCACTCAGGCACCTTTGGTCTGTCAAGATGTGTCACTATATTTGACCTCCCACAAAGTGTCACAGGGGTCAGTGAGGCAAGGAAGTGCCACCTGCCTGACCATCAGGCAGTCAATTTAGCCAAATTGGGACAACTGTGATCCAAGTCCTTACACTGTGCCACTGACTAGCTGAGTGCCTTGGGCAGGTATTAACCAAACTCTGTGAGCCTCTGTTGCTCACCTGTACAATGGACAACTCATATGAGGATTAACCTACAGGACGATAGGGAGGGTTAAATTAGGTAATGAATGTAATGACCTTTGCCAGGCTTGATGTCCCTTCCCAAGTGAGGTTGGAATGCATAAGAAGGAAAGAGATGAATGTATCAAAAAGTAAATGGGGCACAGCTTTGTTTTCCAAAAGGTATGCCACCAAGCTCAAAACAGACTGTGTAGTTCAGGTAGTGCAGGAAATCTAACTACTGTTATCTCCCAGGGGGATCCATCAGTCACATGACTAAGTCTCAGAATATGACCATGATAACATGTTATTCTGAAAAATATGACTTGGGATGGCAGTAGGTCTTGCCCCAGTACTACCACCAAAAGTCAATCAATGAAAGCCATTGTCAATAATGGAATTAAAGAAATCAATTTATAGATAACCACAATATGTTTTTTTAAATCACTAAGTCTGTTAAGTGTTTCCACTGATGTGCTCAACTGATTTAATGATGTGCAGTTGGATTAGTACTCTTAGCATGCAGTGCTGAATTTTCTCCAAAAGCCCCTATAATTGGTACAATGGAAGCACCCCGGGTGCAACTTCCAGTTATAGAAAGGCAGTGACTCTGGCTTATAGTGTCACAAAATCATAATCCTCAAGTTTCCTTTTTCATTGTTTGAAAAAAGAAATAAAGCAATAATTCTGCTTTAGACTATAGGACCTGAGGTGCTAGTTTCAAGAATTTTAAAAATATCCTCCTGATTAATTAGTAATTATTCAGTGGGGATCTAGGTAGTTTGCAAATCAGAGCTGCAGGAACTAAAGTTGGCAAATACTCATTTTTTTAAGTTTTTTTTTCTTTGCAGGTTAATTACAGTAGAATGCTATGGTGTCAGGTAGGTGAGATTACTCATTCTGGAATGGGGAAGTCCCTTACCCTGAAATGGCTACCCATCTTTTCTGAAAAAAAAGTGGAAAGAAAAAAAAATGCCAAAGAAAAATGTGTCTAGTGACACAGATTAGTTTTCCTTTTAGTGACACGACCAGTGAAGGCAACATTGAGTTGAATTTTAGTATGGACAGGGAGCACTGACCCTAGTTGGAACTCTACAATTCTGTTCAGTAGTTCCTAGAGTTTACCTAAGATACAAATCACTAAGCTAGCCATAACCAAGAAATATGAATCTTTTAGGTATAGGCCTAATGCATTTATTTTAAAAAAATTATATTTTAATGTTTGTTTTTGAGAGAGAGAGAGAAAGACAGCACAAGCAGGGGAGGGGCAGAGAGAGAGAGAGAGGGACAGAGGATCCAGAGTGGACTCTGTGCTGACAGCAGAGAGCCCAAGATGGGGTTCGAACCCATGAACTGTGAGGTCATGACCTGAGTCAAAATTGGACGCCCAACCGACTGAGCCACCCAGGCACCGTGGGCCTAATGCATTTATAATACTAGAATGAAATACACTTGAGAAAAATAGATCATGGTCAAAGGGAGATATGTCTTTTCTTTAACCCCTAATGTTTACTGAAAGCAGTGTACTGTTGAATTGCTGTAGGCCATCTTTAGAGTTCGGTGCATCCATGCTTACAGTATTCTTTTCTGTTTTTTGGTTTTCATTATTTAAGATTCTATTAACTTGAAAAACAGGTGTATCAGCTGCACATGACTGGGTCACTAGTAGTTTTACTAACCTAGCATATATTCTGAACCCCCAAGTCGATTAGTAATACAGAGAATAATTTATGTAATAAGAAATACATCTATGGACATAAAATACTTCAAATGTCAACTAGGGTTTCTTCTATATTGCAACGTGCAAACCAGTTAAAAAATATATTCAGGGAATCATTGGTTATTGGCCTAAACATTAGTTTATATGATTTTTTCTTATCACTGATTTGCATTACAGACTCAGTAATTAATTGGTATAGAGCAAGACTCGAACTATCTCTGTGTTAGGAGCAAGCTCATGGAGAGAAGAAAGGATTTTAATGATCTAGGTGGCCTCATGATTTATGCAGACCTTAAAGAGTAACTGCGTGTTTAGAAGAAAAGAAAGCAGTGGCCATAAACATTGCCAGTAGCCTAAAAGCAGAAGCACCATCTAAGTTTAACCATATGAACACAGAGGGGGTCAGTTTGCCAAAATGGCTCTGTGGGGGAAGCATGGATTTGACTCAACCGGGAGATCAGACAACCTCCGTCCTACCATCTAAACTCCTCCCCAACCCCAAGGTGTCTTTAATGGCAAGCTTCACAGAAAGGAAAAGGGAATATGGTCAAGTTTGCTGAAACAAAAGGGAGCATAAAGGGAGCATTTCCAAATACACTCTTCTCTTTATCACAACATAAGCTAGAGAAAGCCATAAAAAATTTCCTCTTGATGATAGTAAAGACTCAGCTGTAAAAACAAGACAGGTAGGCAAAGGAGATAGAAGGTTGTGCTTTATCTTCCCTTACTTTGACTAATTATTCCATAAGGAAAGGTGACTTTTTGCATTAAAAACCAGAATACATGAAACATTGAACATTTCACTGTATTTAAACAGCTTACTTTCTTTGAACGCTTTTAACGTAGAGGGCTACAGTTTATTGCACTTTATAAATAAAAGTTTGCTAAGAGAATTGATAGTGTAAGTTCACACGGAGAGATAGCAAGGTAGTTTTTCAGCATTTTCGTTCTTGAATTATTTGGGGGCAAATAAGTGCTCACTTACAAATGTACAATAAAACAGGCCCTTTGAGAATCCTTCAGGGGAAACTTACTTAAAATAGTGCAGGTCTTTGAGATTATCACATTACATTAAAAATATCCCATATTTCAGATATTTCATTAATTTTGATTGCTTTTTTTCTCTAGTAATGGCCAATTACCTAGATAATATTATTGTTATTTTCATCAATTTCCAATCTGTTGTGTTTGCCTTTATTATTATTATTTTTTAACGGAAGCAGAAACAGTGGAGAATTGGTCCTAAAATGTGTTCCCCAGAATACTCATGAAATGTTTCATGGAAAAAATAGTTTTTTTTTTCCCAAATCATCTGGGAATGCTACATGTCATAATGTTCCTTTTGTGAATATTCACAATTTATGTCAGTATATTAAAGGCTCTGAGAAGTCCCACAGGTCCGAAACCTTGATTTAACTTGGTTTAACCCAACATGTGCCAATCTATTGATTGTAAGCGTCTTTTATTACATAATACCTGTGGAACTATTGTTCATCAGAAAGTATTTTCAAAGTGTTATTTTGGAAAGTCACTGACTTTGAACTAGCCACAGGTCAAAAATAATAAAAAATTCAGGAAGGGAATCAATTTTGTAAGTGATGACATAAATTTGCGAAGACAGAGATAAATTTGGCAACATAATTCCTTCCTCTTTTCTGCCTTAAATGTTAGGAATTTAATTTTAATCAGTGCTTGGAAAACTGTTTTAGCAACTGTTTCTAGCTAAACAAGTACAATGCTGATCCCTAAGACTGATCCCTATACTTGGTAAAACAGGCTTGACCACGCCTGACAGATGCACTTGGCTAGATTACTCTAGTTTGCATCTCTGAGAGCAGGAATTGGGAATGTCCTGATTTTTACTATGTAGTTCATGTTGTGGTGAGCACCATGAAGAGAACTAGCAAATTTTACAGTGGGAAGAGATCTGAGGGATAGGAGACCAATACTGCATTGTATAGGGATGCCTGGCAGGCTCAGGTGGTTGAGCATCCGACTCCTGATTTCGACTCAGGTCATGATTCCAGGGTCATGAGATCAAATCCCCTGTCTGGTTCTGTGCTGAGCATGGAGCTTGCTTAAGATTCTCTCTCTCTCTCCCTCTGCTCCTCTCCCCCACTCATGCACTCTCTCCCTCTCTCTCTAAAATAAAAAAAATTAAAAAAAAATTAAATTTTATAGATGAGAAAACTGAAGCCAAAAACACTTAAGGGGAGTGGAGCAATATTTCAAATCCAGTTACCAGAAGAACCAGAACATTCTACTGTATTTTGATGAACGACAAACCATTACATCCCATTTGTGAGGAGATGATGAAAGGGTCTTGATGGTCATCAGGATTTACTTCCAATTTGAGATTCCTACCAAGGGACTGCTCAGCCTTGTTCCAAAACCTATAGGAAGAGGAGATGGACTGAGTCCAGACAAGGAGTTCATTCCATCTTTGTCATCCTGATGATTATTGTGTGTTCCTTGTTTTACCTTGGATCTGCTCCCTCAATAAATGCTTCTTCAGTATTTAATGTAGCTTCCACCCATTATCCTAAGACCACATTCAATTCCTCCTCCACAAGACAGCTCTTCAGGTATCTGTGGATAAGCATTACAACCCTAAAGTCTCTAACTTTTTTGGTATTGTAAGAATAGAAAAAAATTAAAGAACACATATATGAGACTGACACTTTTGAAAACAGGCAAAAGCACAGATATGTAAGGAACCACTTCTCAAATTGCTCAAAGGTTGTTGAGACAAGCTTATTTTAGCAAGTATAAGGACAGTGAGCACTATGGAAGGTGCATATGTATTTCAAACACTGTAATGTTGTGGGCACTTGGAGTAGTGTTGGTGCCACAAAAGGCAGGGTGGGTGGCTAGACTTCTATTCTCCTCTCTTCCATACCCCACCATGCTTTCCTTCTCCCTCCATTCCCATACTCTCCAGCCTCCACCTTTCCTATTGATTTGGGGCTAGGCAATCTTGACGCAGGGTCTTGCCATGGGAATGACAAATTGTCTCTGTGGAGCAGGGACCCAGGAAATGGAGAGAGGTTCAGGGCAGAGGAAGGGCTGCTCTAGGTCTCCTCATGGATGGAGCCAGAGGGCAAAAGAAATGCCCAGATGACAATTTAATACAAAAATTTTCCACATTCACATTGAGGGTTGGCTTTCTGATGCCAGAGAAAGAATTTATTTTGCTGATTTTTCTTTTACAAACTAGGCACACCAGCCAAGAACTCCCAATGCTGGACTGAGAATGTTCCTATTTTTGTAACTGTTAAATTTATATGCTGAATTTTCTCTTACTCCCTTCCTCCTCACACACACTACTATGTAATTTCATGCCAAGCGATAGTCCCTTTAACATTTGTGTGTGTGTGTGTGTGTGTGTGTGTGTGTGTGAGTGTAATATAGCAAGATTGTTGCTATACTGTAGAAATGTCATTGATTCAGGATACTTTTCCTAATGACAGGTTGTAATAATTCTCCTTGCCAGACATAGGCGAAATACCCATTTTCACTAATTAAGCACACATATAGCCTTAATCATTTTTTTAAACCTTAAAATAGGCTTTTGTAAGTTTAGAATCAAATGGCTTTTATATCACTTTTTTACTACTGAATTCCTCCTTAATTATTCACTGATGAACATACACTCCAGAAACACAGGTTAATAGTTCAAATACTATCAAAGCAGAAGGAATGTTGGGTTTAGCAGTCATTAAAAATAATAACTTCAACTTGATGTTTTTCTAATTTTTCTTCTTTAAAATCCAATGTCTTCAAAAATACTTGCCCTTTAATGTGTGACAGACATGTTAAACACAGGCTGTGTAAATGTTTGAACAGTAATAATATTGATCTGTTCAATGGAAATGTTCTGTACAAATGGCAGACTATTAGCAAAAGCTTTGATTTTTACTCCCATTATGCTTTGCAATTAAGGAGGAAAGTATACTTAGCATGTGTGACACATATATGTGTATATATAATTTTTGGTGAGAAAAGCAATAATAGCTTATATTTATGCAGCACTCTTTTTCTGCAAAGCTGAGAGAGCTTTTACACTTGGCATTGTTTTAAAGGCTTGAAAGGAAAGAGTGAATACATGGTGTCCTGTGACATGTGAGGGTGTCTTTACTGCAGCTATGTCCACATCATGACCAGAGTAGCTGGTCGATTTTGTTAAACCATTGGTGTCACAGGCAATTCTTTACTGAACTTACTAATGAATAAGCTGAATTAACTCCTGAATTGCTCACCTAGAGTCGCACAGAAGTGCCTGGAATAGAGTCAAGGGTATGAGTGGCAGTGTAGACAGAGCTGACTTCTCATCCTTGGCTCTCGACCTCACTGTCAGGGACCAAAAAGCAAACCAATAGCATGGATGCTAGACGGAAAGTCCAAGAAATAGAAGTCGTGCCAGTTGAAGATGATGTGAAGATATCTCTCTAGCAAGGTGTTTCCCACTGCCTCTCAAGCACGCTCTGCTCGTTCAGTACTTCAGAACTGGCTCAAGGTAGAGTGTCAGCCAGGCTCTTCTGGGGCTGCAAACAACATGACACATCTCTCCCTTGTTCTCCCCTGGACTTTTGAAAAACAGTGTTTAAATGTAGATAGAAATGCTGATAATGGCCTTAAAAAAAGGCCTACTAGAGAAATGGCAGGGTAAAAAGGAAATTAGAAACGATGACTTGAAGGCAAATGCATGTCGTCTGAAGACACAAACCCAAAGAGTCTTCCCCTGGCTACTCCTGTGGGCCTCTGCTCCCAGCCTCTCTGCCCAGTCACCACCCCTGGGATAGTACTACTCTTCCAAAGACCAGAGACAACTTCCCTAACACCCCTCACCTAAGATTAACTGCACAGAATTGTTCTGGCATCTCTTTTCCTAGAAGTTCCTCTTTTCTTATTTTTGCCAAACCAAATTCCATTCTTTCAAAGCCCAACTCAAGGTTCATCTGTTCTGTGAAGCTTTCCTTATAGTCAGTCATCTGTAGATGTTTCCTCCACTTGAATTTATGGAGCCCTTTGTTAGCCAGTATGGACCAGGTAATTATATTTGCCCAGTGTTGCCCTGGAATTGGTTTTTAGGTGTTGCCATGCCCTAGTTTTTTCCCTGATAAGATTTCTGGTAGGTAGAAAATATGTCTCTCTATTTATCTCGGGCTTTTATGAGAATCAGAAACAAAACTGCCTCCCTGGAAAAAAGCTCATGCTTATGGAGAAAATGAATAAACAAGAAAAATCGCAACAAACATCACATAACTCAGGTAGTCCAACTCTTTGGTATTGATATTGTAACAACATTTCAGCTGCATTGTCTAATTTGCTTACTAAAGGTTCTGGAAGAAAACATATTATGCTCTAAGAAATTTTTTCTACAAATGATATCAGTCACTGTGGGGAAAACTCAAGACCCCGGGTGGTTCTACTTTTGTTCCAATTACATTAAACCTTATTAAAATAGCCATCACGACAACAACACCTCTGCAGAGGAGTATGCCAAATACTTAGGGGCATAGTCTCATCTACCGTTCTGGGATTTGGGTACCTAACTCCTATTAGTGATAATAGGTATTACGTCTATAAATCCCCAGTCACTCTGTCAATCCTGTTTCCACAGGTGGAATGATGATTCTAATGAGGTCCACGTCTTCAAGATTCTATTTAGGAAAATATACTGTTTAGACCTCAACTTTTCTGTGATCTCTGGTAGTGTTACTGATAAGGGCAGCATTTATGCATTTCAAATTATATGTTGTAATTCATTGTCTTTTAAAGAAATTTGCTCCACATAAAGTCTCAATCCAACTGACATTAGTTGTGTGCTAGAAACACATTCAAATGGTAAAATTTGCCTAATGAAGCTGTTAATTATTTTCTTTCTGTTATGTTCCCTCTCTGCATTATCACTCTCTTCTACTTCCTTCAATTAGGGGACAAGCATCAAAAGGTTTCAGAGACTTTATCACTAATCTGAGTGCACTAAACACAATCCATTCTCTTTTCTTTAGTGTGTGAACAAAAGAATTCACCACCATTTGTACCTAAGGTCAGTATCTGTGGAAGCCAACATTTTAGACTATTTTTTTCCATCACTTGAATTCCAAATTCTTATCCTCAAACGCTTTTCACCTGCTTTAAATCCGGAGCCTAAGGAGAATAGCACGGCCTGTTCTAATAATCTTTGTCTGTAATAAGGCTTAGAGATGTAAATTATAGGTTTGTTCTTTTATTTCTCCTTTTCAGTACCTAAGTAGCATTAAGTGGAATATAAGTCCAGCAGGCACACTGCAAGTGAGAATGTATATGATGGTTATGTGGGATGTCTGTAGTTACATAGATCCATGTAAGCATGAGCATAAATACAAAAGATTACAATCTTATCTAAGGAAGTTTCACTTATAAAACAAAAAGATTCCAAATCTGTGCTGGTTTACACAAAATGTTGTCATTTGCAGTCGATTTTGTGTGCCCCTTTACCAAGAGGTTTTCTTATCCATAGGAGCCACCGAGGCAGTCGTGGATGACTGACCCCACTTAATCCAAACCACAGGACTGACAAATGATTAATTCCGGTTGTCAGATGATTAGCCCTATTCATGGGGTCACAACCTTGCCTGCCACTAACTTGCACCTAAACTCCTCAGGAAAGGTAAGGAGACTTGAACGAGCCATTTTTTAAGGCCAATTCAGTGCAACTGCAACAGACCCTGTGTTCTGTGCACGCCTTCTCCGAGGAGTCCGATTTCCAGTTTTAGTTAAATTAGTTTCATATCAGTCAATACTTGTTTAAAAACATGTCATAAGTCTCTGTGGCTTGTGCATGCTTCAATTACTTCTGATTATTACATCAAGATTCGCAAACAAGATACCAGAGTCACTCTTATTTACTGCAAAATGCTATTGAAACAAACTGAAATTCAATTTCAGAACAGATTGCAGTAACCCATCAAAACAGAGCAAGTGGAGAGGAAGTTGGGCCTGGAGGTGTGCTGGGCCATTGTTAAATGCAGGACAGCATCTCACCTAATAATTTAAACATGGTCTTGTGGCCTGACATTTTTAATGCTTTCTTGATCTCTTTCTTCTGGCTCTTGTGTGTTCTTTGCCACTGTGGGGTGCAGTGAGTTGCAGGTTATGGATTAAATATCAAGCCCTCCTCTGCCAATAGCACTTTTAGGAGGGGAAAAATGATTGGGTACTTTTATAAATAGTCACGCCATAGGTGTCCACAGAAAGCAGTGTTTATGCAGGGCTTTTAAAAGCTGCCTGCCTTTTAGACACAAACCAATCCATAAAAATGCCAAGTTCAAATTTTCAGCTATTATCTGGGCAATACATCTCAGGCACCTTGGTAGGCTGATTGGACATTTTTGTCGGCGCACATTAAGATCCCAGCCTTAACTAATGCAATCTGGTTCTAAAAATTAATTTAACTTACACAAATGCCCTGATAGGCAGCCCATGGTTCTCATTTATTTAGCAATTCATTGCATTTGGAATAAACTAGAGGGTTAAGAATTCTACGCTTGAGGCAGCTCTGACTCTGAAGAACAGAAACATACACAGATTTCTCCCATCATTTGTTGCTTCAGGGCAAGAGAAAAGAAAGCCACCGTAATTTGGAGACAAGACTTTTCCAGACAACTACGAACAACAGCAACCATAGCGCGCCACTAAACAGAGCTGTGTTGTGGAGACGTGGAGAGCAGTAAGACATCTGTGGGGTACGTAGAGTAGATGCAAATAGAATCTTCAAAAGAGTGTCGGCATGAATTCTAGAGAAAACCGAGGGCTTGCAAACTCATTTATAATAAACATTTAAAACATGGGTCAAAAAGTGTTTCCTGGAATTAGAGAGTCAATTAAATGGGGACAAAATTTAGAAGATACGTATGTATCTATATACGTTGTCTCTCTCTCTCTGTCTGTCTGTCTGTCTCTCTCCCTCTCTCTCTCTCTCTCTCCACACACACACACACACACACACACACACACACACACACATATCTATCTTATATATATAGTCACATATATGCCATATACAGTCATATATATATTGCCATATATTACATAAAGAGAGAGAGCGAGGGAGGGAGAAAGGTTTTTATATATCTATTTTCAAGTTGAAATGTCCTTGAAAATTGTCTGTTTGAGCTCCTTATTTTTAAATATGGAAACTGAGACAGAGAAGTGGAGTAGCCAAGATCAGAGTGAGTTTTAACATCCTGATACCCTAGCTACTATTTTTCCACAGACTTCCTAAACATGTTTTCACTTGCATGGTTTAAGAACATGAACTTTCTCTACAAATTTACTTTTGCCCTGATTTTTCTTGAATAACAGGATTCTACAGTTGTTGGCTCCTTTGTTTCTCTAGCACATGTGTGAACAGCAAGCAAAGTGATTTTTAAAGTCCCCACTTGAAAAAAAATAAATGATTTCAAGCCTTCTGATGGGCTCAGTTAATGTTTAGCTACAAATATGGGAGGAGAGGAAATTAAGTTTTCTATGCATGTACCATTGTGCTGACTTTGACCCTGAACCTTAATGGGCAGAGAAAGGCATCTGAGCATTTTCATGGGAATCAACAATGAAGGGCTTGAGTTCATTTGTACAACCTAATCCAGTTCAGGCAGATGAGCAGATTTGTGTCTGTCCTACGTTTAAAACCCATTGAAGAAAGAAATTCCACAGCTTCCCTAGTAACTTATTCCTGCATTCTGTAACCTCTACTTTAAAGAAAATTTTTGAAGACAGTTCCAACCTGTTTCGTTTCAGTTTCAGAACATTTCTTCTTTTCTCCAATTTATTTCAATGTACGCATGCACATATACTTAAATAACAATCTATTTTTATTCCAGAATACTTAGATTCTCTATTTCTTTTGAGATGAGATAAGAGACATTTATGAAATATAGACTTTAATATAGTAATCTGAGAAGGAATTTTCCAGGCTTTTCCTTCCCTGGAATGTTTTTGGCCCAGCCAATTTTGATTCTAACATCTTTAGTAGATACCTTGGCTTCCAGTGTGGAAGAAAACAGAAAGAGCGTTGCATCCTTAGAATTTTACAACCTGTTTGGACTATTACATCTTTATAATGGTGATGGTGTATTTAATCACACACAATTTCTTTCATCGTGCTAGAAACAAAGAAAGCTATCAAGAACAAGAATTACAGAAGGGAATTTGGCAGGCATCTTCTCTGACCCCTAAATGTTACAGATAAGGAAACAGAGCCCCTAGTAAGTGATGTGACTGCTACAGGTCATACGACCAGGAGACTGCAGCAGAGTCAGTAGTGGACTCTGGATTCTCTCTCCCCATTCCAGCATTTCTATTAAAACACACTCACTCAGCATTCAGCAAGAGGGAGAAGACAAAAAACATATTTGTTATCTTTGAAGGAGGAATGCTTGACATCTGCCAACAGCACACACACACACACATGCTTAAAAGCCACAAACATCCCTTAAAACATAGCTGATTTGTATAATAGGTATGTGGCATTATCACCATACTGAGGATTTATCAATTTTTGCATTACCATGTGAATGAATGAATTTCACTCCCCCATACCCAATGTGTAGTCCTCCATCACAGTTGTAGCGTGGATAATGTTCCTTCTTCAGACAACTCAAAGAGGTCACTAATACCAGCTAAATATATTCTTTACTTCATGTTACCTTGAACAATAACATGTGTGAGCAAATTCAACAAAGTAGAACTTTATATAAAATCAGAGTGGGGTTTACAACCTCAAGTTAAAATTGATGTTATTTCTTGCAATGTAAGGTGTTGATCGCTTACTGATTTTTATGTATATGTGACGTTTTATGTAGTGGTGAGGTCCCTACATTTCTCAAAAGCTTTGGGTTAAGCTCTTAGAATGTGAGAATCGTAACGAAGTCTAAAGTGACATCTTACTTCCTGCTAACATATGTAAGTCCTTATTTCTGGGTGTGATCTTTTTCACAAAATAATGTTTCAGCAAAACTCATTTCTAGCAACTGCTCAGAGATAGAAAGGGCCAGAAGGATAAGCACTGGAAAGTTAATGAGGAAGAAAAGCAGTAATAAGCCAGTCTTTGTGAAATCCTGAAGGGTTCACCCGATGTAAGTGAAACCTGGGAGAGAACCGACATCCACTTTGTATCTGAGCAAAATCCATAACATTAAACAAGGAACATTTCCTCTGTGCCACAGCTACCAACTTGCTGAGCTGCCAGGGTTGACTGCCCCTCTGAAGCCAATGCAGTGACAGGACAGCCTTGGTCAAAGAGTCAGGAGGGACTCGGGTGATGCTGGGTAGGTCACTTGACTGGTCTGGGCCTTTGTTTCATCTGTAACCTAAAGGTATTGCCCCAGAAGATCTCAAAGGCCTTTTCCATTAACAACACACCAGGATTTAAAAATAGTCATGTTGGTTCTGGTTTTACCATAGCTATGATCAAGATCCAGAGCCTGTGGCTTGCCCTGATACGATCTCTAATACGTCATATGTGGGCACTTGGACCTAAGGCCAGTCATTCTTCAAGTGTCAAACAGTTATAAAAGAATTTAACATTATGGGGTTTTCCTTTTGATGATTATCTTTTTAAAAACCTGCACTGCAAACATATTCTAGATCGCCTCGATAACCATCATATAAGGAACATTGCCATGTCTTTCTGTAGTCACGCGTGTATTTGCGTTTATGATTAAATGAGTGAGCAGTGCAGACCACCTGAAGGCATGGCTCCCTGTGTAGACAAAGGCTTCCCGTTCATTCAAACAGACACAAGTGGTTGGGGTGGGCGAGTCATACCAGATAACACAGGAGTAACATAGAACTGAACCCTAAAACACTGGGATCCTGGCCATTGGCACCATGGTCTAGTCACTGGGGAACTAATAGGCAGTAGTTCACAAGTGACAACTCCAGACATAAATAGGCAGTGAACAACTTTTTATTATTTTCCAACATAATAATATTTTGGGCTACACCATTAAATTAATCCATCGTTAATACGCCATTACTTTAAACCACCATCAGTGGCTAAAACAAATTAAACAATAAAAAATTAAAAAGGAAAAACAGCAAAGGCCATGCTAGTAGCCAGAAAGGTTGTCCATTGTGCTGAAACTCAAGGAAATTAAGTTAATAATAAGTTAAGTATAAAACTGCAAACCCATCATGCTATTATTACGTTACTCAATGACAGGGATTTTGTTTCTGCCAAATGCCATGATTCATCACGTAAAATTGACGCTGTTATCTGAGTGTTTTGGTTTTGTTGTTATGTCAAGATTAATGTGTAAACTTGCATTATTTTATTTATTCTGTGGGAATGCTAAACATAAATAGGACATGAACACATGTTTGTACGTATATAGTAAGCAATATAATAATAAAATAATTTTCAACACTAAAGGTTGGCGGGAATGCTTTTCTTGAAGGGGGGATAAGTATATTCCTTAAGTTTGGGAAACACTTTTCTTTCAGCTGTATCCTCAGGCTTTTCAGTGAGGGCAGGAACCGACAGCCAGACAGGAAGATCTGTTTGAAGGCAAGCTGCCCCTGGTCCACTGACCTCTCAGGAGGTTAGTTTGACTGTTCTGGAACTCTCCATCTCCTTTTCCTTTTAGTTACTTTAAGTAGACCTATGAAAAATGATTCCTTTCATCTTAATCCTGCTTCTTATACCCAAACCAGCCCAGAGCCAGCTGGAAATAAGCTTTTTCTTTGATGAGAAGCACAAGAAGTTTCTGCACTCTCAGGGTAGGCCTAATGCAGACAGGAGTGCCAGGAAGGTTGATCTGGAGCAGTCACTACCCAGGAGTGGCACAAGGGGTCTGTTCTTACTCTAGAGCTGCAGGGATAGGATGGGAACAGGTAATCTGGCAGCCAAGTGCTCCAAGGCCACACACCAAGTTTGGTTTAGGCAAGTCAGTCAGTTCCCTGGAAGGCACCTACTGGGCTACCAGAGTCCAGACAGCATTAGCATGTCAGTCCTAATAATCCAATTTAAACAAATAAAAATCTTTCCTTCACTGCAACTTTAAATACTCTACAAATTGATTATAAATTACAGATTGGGAGTCTACACAATCTGTACTGTAACCCAACACTAAACACTACTGTCTGTGGTGATGCCATATAATTTATGGCAAATTTAGTTATGGCCACAGCCTGTGTGTCTTATTATAAAAAGCAGCACACTGTTTAAGGGGTGAATATTTCACTTGTAGTCTATTAATGAACTGTTTTCTTCAAGGGTGTTCCTATAAGCCACCTGCATGAATTTCTGTTTCTTTAGATTTCAATTGAATATAAATATGGATTCTGAAATATTTCTGGGGACTCTGCAGTTTTACTTTCCATCTTGTATCTCATATTGTCAAAGTGCACTCCATTCCAGCAAACCTACTTTTCCTTCAAACACTTTGGGCCTCAAGGTAGGGTTTAACTGCCTTAAATTGTGCAGGTCTGAGGACAGAGGGAGGGGAGGGAAAAAAAACAGAGGACCACCTTCTCAATGATGTCCTGAGATCCTGTAGTCAGATGGATCTCATGGCTCTAGAAAATTAGACTTGGGGCACCTGGATGGCTCAGTTGGTTAAGTGACCGACTCTTGGTTTCAGCTCAGGTCATGATCTCACAGTCTGTGAGTTCAAGCCCCTCACTGGGCTCTGTGCTGGCAGTGTGGAGCCTGCTTGAGATTCTCTCTGCTCCCCTCTCTCTCTGCCCCTTCCCAGCTCGTGCTGTGTCAGTCTCTCTCAAAATAAATAAATAAATAAATAAACTTAAAAAAAAATTAGACCCTTGGACACTGCTCTAAGAAAACATTCTTAGGAATTACATTATTCTCTGAAAACGAGTACTACATTTTCCTATTAATAATATACTTATCAACGTCAGTTCACAGTGGAAATTCACGTTATCCTGTTAATCTTGCTCAAGATGAGCATTAAATGTACCTGTTTTTCTGGAGCCAAGCAGATTTTTAAGATCTTGGGATCCCTAGGAAATTTTTTTTCAGTTTGTGATAGGGAACTTTAAGAGAGCCTATTTCTAGCACTGGTCCCAGGAGCAGCATGTGAAAGTCTTCTTTCTACCCTGGGTGACTAGGGACTTACCAGCAGGTGGGCTCATGTGGTTCCTGCTCCATTAGGGTGTGCTGCCCAGGTTGAAGGGAGTCTGGGGGATCTGAGGGGTCTGCCTGCACACAGCCAACACCCACCCATCTAGGCAGCCCCTGTTCATTATTCACAGCCATCTTTTGCCCTGAGAAAAGCCTGATTTTTCAACTTCAGAGTTGGAGGTCCAATTTAATGTCCTAACCTTATGTCATGCCTGAATTCCCAAGATCCCAAGTGCTTTTCAGTTATTGCCCCAGAAATAAGCACATTAGTACCAGTCATGTGGTCAGGGGTTCTGGGATCCCTGCTCAGCTGGAAGGGAACACAAGTTCCCATAATTCAGTATCTGGTCAGGTAACCTAGATCCTCCAGTGGTTTTGGCATCAGAAGGACCTCTGGCTTCAAACCCTTGTTCTGCCACTGCAAGTTCTGTGGTTTTAGCCAGATCTTTTAACTTTTTTATACTTCATTTCTCTTTCATAAAATGGGGATGGCAATATCTTGCAGCATGCTTGTGAGGATTAAAGATATACACATGCCATCAGGCACGCAGTAGACACCACAGGAACTGTAGCTGTTATTGTTATAGGCCGAGGCTGGAATGTTGCCAGAATGGAAACCCCAGATTCTTCCCACTAATCAAAATACTCCCACCACCGCCACTACTGTTACCACCTACTATTCATGAGCATTTACGTGCGCCAGGAGCTTTTCTAGGCACTTGCCCTGTATAATCTCATTCCATACTCCAATAACCCCACCAGGTACTATTTTTAGGTCCACTTTGTCCTTGAGAGAAATGAGGCTTAATGAGATTACATTGCCCAAGGTCACAGAGTAAGTGGCTGACCCTGGGTCAGTGTGGTCCAGAGAAAGGGCTCTATAAACCATGCCCTACTCTTTCTAGAGGCTGAGCCAAACCTGCCCCACCCCTACCACAGAAGCCTTGTCTCCTTTCCCCCAGAAGCAGCCTTCCCTAGACCCACTGGCTCTCCCAGGCAGGGGTCCATCAGCCTTGCAGGCTGACCTGTGGGCCAGAGGCCTGGGTGCTGAGGCAGGGTCTCTGTCTGTTCTGCTCACCAGTATTGAGCACCATCCCCAGGCTCTTAGCTCAGGATTATCTGAGGGCCCAGTTTTAGGTATTTTTAAAAAAATTGCTGCAGGGGCACCTGGGTGGCTCAGTTGGTTGAGTCGGACTTCCAGTCAGGTCATGATCTCACTGTTCCTGAGTTCCAGCCCCACATTGGGCTTGCTGCTGTCAGACCGTCAGCTCAGAGCCTGCTTTGGATTCTCTGTCCCCTCTCTCTGCCCCTCCCCCACTTGCACTCTCTAAAAAATAAGCAAATAAACGTTTTGAAAAAATAAAAATACAAGTTGCTGCAGGAACTGATTCGGAGGGGTGCAATCAGTTGAGAATAACGACTGGATCCTGGTTAGCTTGACAGTGTCTGTTGAACTGTGGGGGAATCACTGGCCTCCATTTTCCCCATATGAACTCTGTGTTATGATATGCTCTCTAATTACCTAAAGAAATCTGTGAAAAGGGAAAAGATTACCTATGTGACTTGGAAAAGTCACTTGAAAAGTTCATGCTCTAAAAAATTTCCTGCTGTCTCCTATTTCCTACCAAATGAAGATGAAGAACTTGACTTTCAAGACGTCTAAAATCTTCATGGTCCTTGGACCTTGTGGCTCCTGGGCAGCCTGCCCCCTCTTTCTCCCCTCTTTCCTGCCCCTTCTTTCCACCATGGGGACACCTTGTGTTCGTTTCAGTATTGAAATGTTTCCAATGACCAAATAATGTCACTCCTGTAGATTAGCTCTCCCGAGGACAAGAAAACATCTTCTTCCTATTTTCCTTGACCTAAAAATGAGTAGAATTTCCACCCATCTTGAGTGTCTACCTGGACCAAGGATGATGAAGTCGGGAATGCCAATGTCCAGAGCAAAGTGCATCCAGGTCAGGAAGAACTATTTTCAGGAACCGATGTGTCACTGTCTCAGGTGGGAGCCCTGATGCTCCACTTTGGACGGTGGCCAGGCAAGGCTCCTACCTGATGGCCAGGGCCCATTGAGGACTGAGGCAGGCGTGCGTGGCAGGAGGGGTCTGTGGGCACTTCTGCTTCTGTGCCCATGGCTTGCCCTCCCACGTGACTGACTACACTTCACTCCGCAGGGTTGCTGCTGGGGTCTCTCCTCCATATGAGCTGAACCAAGCCCAGTGCTGGCAGATGATTCCACACAGAAGCACATGAATGTTGTATCATTTGAATAAGTGAGAGATGCTACCCCATTCTCACTGGGGTTACGCCCGCAGTCAGGATGAGCAGCGTGGCAGGGACGTGTGTGTGTGTGGGGGAGCACATTTGGAGAGTTTGAAAGTCCCTTTGTTTAGCTCTTTTGTCCTGAGATTACATTCAGGATTTTTCCTTCAGTCTGAAGTTAGGGAGGTAGACAGAACGAGACTGACCTTTGGAGTGGGATTTTCATAAAATAAATAAACTGGATGACAGCATATAAAAGTTACAAACCTCTTTAGAATGCCATATGTGAGCAACTTGTAAACAGTCCATAAATATCACCTGCTGGGTGCAAGTCAAGGAGGCTGATGCAGAATTCTGTACTAGCACATTTTCTGCAACATGGAGCCATCTGGTAATGACAATTTATTCTCTAGTTGGCATAGGACTACAATTATAAAACATGTTACTACTGACTTCTGTCTGGAAACAGATGATCATGGCTCACCCTGTAGTGTGGGATACAGAGCTGGGTGGGTGTGGCTCAGTGGTGACATGAAGGCTGGGTGGAGCCAGGAAATGGAGTAAAGATTAGTGGGGCATTTCGTGGACATCCCCATCCACAAGTGGGAGTTCAATGGCCACCACCACCACCACCACCACACACACACAACACAGTTTTTGAAGGGAGAAAAAAATGTTCCTTTAATAGTAATGTCTAATTTTGAGCCATTTTTTAAAAAGAATTCACAACCATCTATGTCATTCTTGGAGAACAGGATGTAGGAAAAGCATAGTGAATGGCAATTTCATCCTTTACCTACTTCTTTTATTTTCAATATCCTCATTATTAATTCTAGAATAATTAATTCTACAAAGGATAATAAGGTCTTTCCCAAGTTCCACTTCACATAGAAATTAATAATAATCTGAATGACTTATTTCACTTAACAAGTTATACAGAGAAAGACAGATACCATATGTTTTCACTCTTATGTGGATCCTGAGAAACTTAACAGAAGACCATGGGGATTGGGAAGGAAAAAAAAAGAGGTTAGAGAGGGAGGGAGCCAAAACATAAGAGACTCTTAGAAACTGAGAACAAACTGAAGGTTGATGGGTGTTGGGAGGTAGGAGAGGGTGGGTGATGGGTATTGAGGAGGGCACCTGTTGGGATGAGCACTGGGTGTTGTATGGAAACCAATTTGATGATAAATTTCATATTTAAAAAAAGAAAAAAAAAAGAAATTAATAATAATCAAAATAATGAAGTTTGATTGCCTTTTCTCCCAAATAGACTTAGCACAAAATCTTCATGCAGGGGAAAAAAAAAAAAAAAAAAAAGATCAAATTTCTCCAAACTGGAGAATAATGTGACAAAGAAAACCAATTGAAGAAAAGGTGGGCTAATGGCTGTACTATCACAAACACGAACAAAATCTACAGACATATTTTAATGTCATTATCCCCTTCCCACCTCCCACAAACCTTTCCAATTATACTTTTAATCAAGAGTTCCCTCTCATGTTGTTACTTCCTGTCCTTCTGGGTTCCTATGATATGTAGTTTCCATCCTGGTCTCATCCTGTTTGCCCCTCTGTAAAAGCTAAGGAGCCTGGCCCACTGTCTGCCAAGGCTTTTCAAAGCCCCAGAAGTCTGTAAACAGGAAAGATTTCCTCTGAGGCAGAGGGCCCCTCCTTGATCAAAAGATGGCTTTTGGATAAGGACTTCCCCCCAGTTTTTCACCATTAACACTTTGCAGATCAGATGTTCTCTTGGAGGGCACTTTATTACCATCCGTGGCAGAGGTGCCGGCATCTTGCCAGGACTGCAAGAGCCACACAGAAAATGCAGGAAGAGTAAGTTGTAGCTGGTCTGTTAATGAGGAGGTGGGGCTTGGAGAAAAGTTAAGATTTCCTCTGAGAAATCCAGGCCCAGGCCTGGAGCCTCTGTCCTGATTAACAGCCAAGGAAGGCAAGCTGATCAGACCTGTTCACAGTACAAGGGGGGACAGGAGAGGTGTGGGAGGTGCTCTGGCAAGTTTGGGGACCTCGAAGTTTAGAAATAAAAATAATAACTGTAAACACAAAGATCGCTTCTATCCCTGTGGTTAGTAAGGGCCCTGAGGTCACTTCGAAACTGGTTTTGACAAATGGGAGCACAGTCAATGACTTAAAAGGTAGAGACATCATTCCAGGCAGAAATTCTGGGTATGATTGTTTATAAAGTAAACTTTATCATTTTATAGTCACAGCTCATATTTCCAAAGTTGAATACATCTTTGTCCAAGGCAGTTAATCACCCCTCTGTAATTTCACTACAATCTACCAATTTCAGGCAAAATTTGTCCCTCTACCATAGCGAGATTTTGCATTCCTTTCTAGTTAATCACACCTGTATGTGAACCTCATTATGTAAGAGTGAAGTGAGAGAGAGCAATCAACGCTATCAGTTACCTTCTCTCTAAATTGGACAAATAGATCAAAGTGTACTCAAACAAACAAACATTTCTAAAAGACCTTCTCTCTTGTATTCGTCTTATCTGTAGAACTCATTCTTCTTTTTAATTACCTGACAAGGAAAAACGGGTGCTTTGAATTCTTATCACACATTCCTCTGTAACACTCAGCTGGCACTTCCAGACTGCCTTGTTTCATTTGCTATCTCATTATTTGGATAAACTCCATATTCCAAAAGAGATGATAAACTTTTAAATATCAAGGGATGCATTCCAGGGTACAGTTCTTTGTCTCTGCCTTTCATACAGTTGTAGGTGGTACAGATCAATAACAATTCATGTTTAAACTCTACCTTATTTAGTTTCCAGTTGACAATGATTAGGGCCTTATTTCATTATAATAGGGAAATGAAGTGAAAGGCCAAAATTTGTGGGTGTGAATGGATATTCAGTTTCCTCTCTAAATGGGAGGTTGGTGGTTAATGAGAAAAAAGTAAATAATGTTAAATGGGATGGAAGTGGCAGGAGAAAAGTGAAGCTTTGCCCACATAACCAAACTTGGAAACCGCCTCATTTACTCATCAGTTATAGCATTTACCATCTTAAATTATAAAATATCTGTTTACCAGTCCTGCTTCCCCCATTTACTGTAGCCCCTTTGAGGATGGTAAACAAGGCGTTATTCACCATCCTGAGCCCAGTGCCCACTGCCCACTGTGGTACTTCATGCGATATATGCCCCTGCCTTTTGTTTTTACTGAATAGAATAAAACAGTATTGGCATCGTGATAAGGAAGAAGAAATGAAGATTCTGATTTTTTCAAATTTTGAGAATCCATTTTTCCATCAAGATATAAATGGGGGATTCAACCAAATCATATGACAGAACAAATATTCCCTGTATGATACTTAGCTGTTCTTGGGAAATAACGAAAAGTAATTTGGTTAACACACGAAAAAAAAGGTCAAACGGTTGAAGGTAACTGAAATACATTATAATAATTAGTTTAGGAGTTGACCCAAGACATGTTTTCACTATAGTACCTTTTATTTTTGGCTTCCCTTTCCTCTTCTTTCACTGATTTACTTCTCTTTATTTGAACTGAACCCCTAGCCCCCCAGGAGTACTAACTCATCACTGCAAAAGACTGAGAAAGCTAAGAAAAGAATGGGGAAGAAACCAAACCCCAACCATAAGAGACAGTTGGTAGCATTTTGTCTTCAGTGAGGTTCTCTGTCATCCTGGTTGGGATGCCTTTTATTTATTTATTTATTTATTTATTTATTTATTTATTTATTTATTTTTAATCCATACTGCCTCACTGGTTCCTTTGCTTCTCAGTACCCAAGGGCACCAGGACTCTACAACATGATGATTGTCCCATAGCAGCTGTTGTGATGCTATTTTCCAAGTCAAACTTAGCTCTGAGATAAGCTGTGTCTTTCATTATGCACTCTGGGGAATGAAATGAAAATGACTCCATCTAAACCAATGGCCATGGCATTGGCATTCAATCTATTCATCTCCATTTATTTGTGGACCCGATTCAGTCTCGGTCTGAAATTTTACAGAATTGCATGACACTCCTCACAGATGGCATCAAGCCACTGCTTGAAAGCTTCTGGGGGTAATGGGAGCCCACTGCTTTATGAAATAGTCCCTCACTAGAGTAGAAATGGAGTAGAAAACCACATACTTTGAGTCTAAACAATGAAAGTCAGAAAAGCAAAAGCATCCAGCTTGATTTAAAGTAATGTAAAGAATCAAATCAATTCTTTGTAATTGAAAAGTGATTTGCTATAGAACACTGTGCATCAGGAACGTGTGTTCTGCCAGGCTACAAATGGGCACTCTGTGACATTACCATGGACCAATTCACAGCACACAGTGATAGTGGGAATCATTGATTTGCGTGACCTCACTGATAACTCTGTCTGAAGATTTTCTGTCATATAGCAACTATTATAAGGTACTGAATTGCATTTGTATAAACATATATAATGTACTAAAACTATTTTTTTAACGTGTAAACCTTTCAAATTAAAATAGCTCAAGATTGAGCTTACATTCCCAGGAAGTCATATTTTATGACAATTAGAAGGGTTGTGATGGTGTGTTAGGACCATCATTTTTACTCACTGGTCCCAGTCCTACCTTTCAAGATGACACAGAATAAGTTCTCAACCTCTTGAAGGACAAGCTGCAGAAGAGATACATGTGTCCCAAACAACAAATCATGAATATATACTACCCAGAACAAACAACAAATAGGAAAAGAAACATAGGTACAGAGGCAGTGTGAATGGGTGAAGGAATTATTGTTCTGGGAATCAGGAGAAACAAGCTTGTAACACAGCCTCACTCACTGGGAAAGTCACTCACTGTTAAATCTCCAGTTTCTTCATCCACCCAACAGAAGGGTCAGAATATAAATCTGGGGTTATCATTTTAGCTAACTGCCAAGCAGTGTATGTGTTTATAACTTCCATACATTTTAAAAACTATGTTAGACCTAAAAGCTTATGATAGGAACACAATTTGGGGTCCTTTAGTAAAACAAAAAAATTCTAACCAAAATTTTAACTGTAGCTGTTATACATACATGGTGTGAATATGTGTATGTGTGTATGAGTACGGGTGCGTGTGTGCAGGGAAGTTATTGTTTATATTAATTTGCTAAGGTCAAATCCATTTTTTTCTAACTCTTTGTTATTTGCTTGGGCTCCCCAGCAAACACAGTTCTATTATTGGCAGAGATGCTGTCTGCATCCAGCTCACATTGTTTCCCTAGCATAAATAAAAGAGACAGAAACAATGAGCATAAAACTACTGCTGGACTCAGATGTGGTGTTTACCAAGGCAGCTGCTTTTGCATTCTTAAAGTCATAAGGGGGTGTCTGTGTGTGTGTGTGTGTGTGTGTGTGTGTGTGTGTACACGCACATGCATGCCCATTTCTGTAAGATCCGACAGTCACTGAAAGTAATTTCCTTCATCCTCTATTTTGCCATAAAGACTGTTAAAATATATATTACACCTGTGGCTAGTTTACTAATTTCCTTGACAAATAATTGCTAGTTATCTATGACATAGTAGCATTATTTAGACTACACTTGGTTTATTTCCTTTGTTTTATACCTTTGTTAAAGGTAGTCAGTGATGTCTTTTAGCTGGTCCATAAAGGGTCACCTAAGGAAAAGCAATTACATGATTAACATCTGGGAAAAATATTCCCTGTTCAGTAAGTTTCATGAGAACAAAGTTATTTCTCATAAGATTTTTTTTTTCTTCCAGCGTCAGCTTTGTTTTCCTAGGAATTGTGCAGTAATGCTGGAATTAATGAGTGATGGAGCCCTTGATTGAATCAATGTTGAGTTAAATTAGTTTGTGTACATAGATGGGACTACTTTTGTGGAAGCTAGAGTGAATATCTCAAGGAAGCACACTAAGAAAAGATGCAAGGCAGAGCTACAGCTGCCCAACAGAGGCAAACAGAAGCTTAACTGTATAGACTTCTTCATAGTCTACATATGTTGAAACAACAGGCTGATTCATAGCTTCCTTGCTTAGTTTCCAAATTGCCTTTCAACAATAGCAAATTTACTCCCTTCCCTAGACTATAGTTGGGATTTACAATCCTACAAGCTCAAATCTTTACAAAGGGAACACTGCAAAACATGGCTCCCAAATCTTGCTGGTGACAAATTTAGATGTTTTCACAGACTGGCAGAATTTTCAGGTGAGACAGGGGTTGGGAAACTATGGTCAGCACAGCAAACTGGTCTGTGTGTTTTTGTAAATAAAGTTTTATTGAAACACAGCCATGCTCATTCATTTACTTGTCTAGGGCTTTCACACTATCATGGAGGAGCTGAGAAGTTGAGATTGAGATCATCTTGTCAGCAAAACCTAAAATATTTACTAGCTGATCCTTTTCAGAAAGTGTGCCAATTCCTGATTTAAAGTGTCAATTTATGTCATAAAAATATCAGCTTCTTTGAAAATGTAGATGGTTTTAAAGTAAATCTCACCAACCTCCCCTATCTCTGAGAATTACCCTCTTAAGCAAGCTGCTAATTTGTATTCAAGAGGCTTAATACTGTCCTTACTGTTCAGTTCAGAAATCATAATTCTAGAAATCTCTTCCAAAGAAATTCTCAAAGATACAAAACGATGTGCATAGAGATGTTCATCTCACCATTATTGTTATTACTTATAATTTTGAATAATTGAAAATAAATGTCCTAAGCAGTTTAATAAAAATTATTATTTTTGCAAAGACAATGTGATTTATAAAAGTCATGTCTTAAAAGCTATTTAAGGGCCTAATATAATACTTAAAATGTAATTTGAAGAGAAAATGGTAGGATAAAAAGTGTTTACAGAGAATTGTCTCATTTTTTTTTAACATATGCATATTTCCAAATGCAAAGAGAAAAGCCTAAAAAAAGATACACAAAAAGAAGACAGTGTTATCTTTGAGTGGTAGGATTACGGGTAACTTATTTTCTTGTGTCTTTTTTTTTTCAAATATTTATTCAAAGGAAAAATATGCAGCATGAGTCCATCATATATATGCAACCTCAGTGTGGTGTGCATGTCTCTATAGAAGGCCTATTGTGTAAATCAGAACGTAGAGTTTGCCAAGCCACAGAGAAAATCTTTATTTAGAACTATAAAAATGATAATGTATATTTTCACAGTATCTGCAAATCTTGAGTTTTTAAAATTGATTCTATAGAATATATACATAAGAGTTCTTTCAAGACAAATAATCCAAAAATTGTCATTGGGCTGATAACAATTAGATTTAAAAATCTATTTCGGATAACTCTGTGCTCAAGAAAAAAAAATACTCATGCCTTAACTTAATCAACAAAAATGTTTGTTCTACATAAAACTCTTGTCTACCATTCTGTGGTTAGCCTATTTCCAAAAGAGGTTGCTTCTGTGTATGGACTAAAGATGGCTATTTGTAGCACTTGAACTACCACCTCTTTCTCAAGCCTGTGGGAGGCACTGCATTCTACTGTGCCATTCCTTTCCAAGAAGTTTTCTCAAATGTACTACAGAAGGCCACTGCTAATCCATACCAAACATATTTGCCATCTTTGACAGATTTGGTAGGTGAATTCTAGTTTTCCTCCTTCTCTTAAGACGAAATGGTCAAACCCATTTTTATCAGCATTGAACTGGATCATCTTACTTCGAAAGCAATCGAATGTTGTGTATACATTTCAAAAGCATCTCAAAATGTCCATAATGGGACCTACTACCTTGCTTTTTTACTATCTATGTTACTGGTACTATTGTGTTTTCAGGTCTTGAAGACAGGGATACCCAGAGTCGCTAATCCCAGCCTCCATCTCCCCTTAGATCCAATCATTGGTCAAGTTCTGTCCATGTCTCCTTGAGGATTATCTCTTCCTTTCTATTTCTATTACCCCTCACTATGTTCAGGAAGTGGATGGGGACCTTTAATGGAAAGAGACGAAGATGGAATGGTAAGGTAAAGCATTCTGCTCCATTTTTGTTAAAGTATTATTATTTTTATACTCCAGCTAGGGATATGAGAGAGAAAAGATTTCCTATAGTTTCCTTCTGTCTTCTCTTTAATTTCTGCCACTTGAAGAAAGAGTAAAATGGTTGCTCAGGCTATAAGCCAACTCTAAAATGTGAGGGCTGATTGAGCTTGGTCCCCACTGAGAGATTCTTGTATATGAATCACCCAGAGGCCATGTCCCCTGCAGCCCTGCCGAGCCGGCTCTAGCAAACATATACTTTAAAGCAACCCAAAACCATCCTGGAACTTTGGAGGCCACGTGTTCACTCTGTCCATGTCCACTGCTTCCTGAAACCTGTCACTCAGAGCCTGCTGGAGAGTAAAAGAGGATGGACTGGGATCCATAATTATAGTCAAAGGAGCCAGGACCCGAGGCAGGACCTTCCTAGCCAGTGTCAGATGTGGATAGCCGGCATGCACCGGTCAAGTATTTAGGGCTGGAGATTGAGTGAGCTTGGGAAGCAAGAGTAGTGACTGAAGGCTGAATCAGAGAGGGTCTGGAACCTCAGCAGAGGTTACATGTAGAGAGCATCAGCAACCAGGAACAAACATGACACTCAACCAACAATTGCCTAAGCCAGATGTTTTTATATGCATCTTATTTGGAGAGAGAGTCAGGTCCCAGGTGGGACAGTCTGGAAACTGCAGGTGAAGATAATGAGGATCAAGATGGAAGGGCACAGAGTGAGCACAAAGGACAGCTCCTGCCACAGAGGCTCTCTTCTGTTTATCACCGTCTTTCTAGAATATAAGCGCCATGATGGAAGGGGATGATGTCTGTTACAGTCACTGCTATATACCGAACAGTCATTGGCACATACTGTGTAGTCAATAATTACTTGTCAAATGAATGAAATAGTAGGCAACAGTTGAGGTATTCAAAGGAGGAATGTTGGTGTCCAAATAAACAATGTTTTGGAAAGTGCCTGAATTGACCTCAACTTCCAAGGTTATAAGTTCTGAATTTATCACCATGTATTTTTTTAAGAATATGTTGTGATGGATGTTGAACGGTAAACTCATGATCATCATCAGCCTCAGGGCCTGTATAAATGATATCTACACCAAACCCTAAAACAACATGGATAAGAAGCATGAAGAGCTTAAATCCCAGGGTCAGTCCTAGGAAGGATGTAATGACAAAAATAATGGGGGTTGACAGCTCAAGTTCTTTTTTTATTGCGGTGTTTAGAAATACTAGACATTTTCCAATTAATGCTGGGAATTAGCTAAATAACTTTAGACATTAGTCCACCATTGATCACTTGCTTTAACAAAAATATGGCTCGGGGGACCAAAGGGAGGAGAAAAGTACAATTAATATGTTCTTTCATTTCAGGTCCTGTTTACATTTGCATCTTGAATGACTTGGATTTATTGTTTTAAACCAAGTTTCCTGCCTGTAATAGAATCATTAAGAGAGCTCTTAGTTTTTATTGGGAACACATGTATGTTCAGAAGTGCCTAGTCAGATGTGCTCAGGAGAAGGACAGCACATTTTAATCACATCTCTCTCCCTGTTTAGTCTTTGGTAAGTTGGTTTATCTGTGTACATTTTGGTGATTTCACTGTAAAATGGGGCTGGTACAAATAAACAATTTCCTAAGGATGTGTGAATTAACCAGTGGTTATAAAGAGCTTTGAAATGATGATGTGCTATCAATGCTAAGTCAAATTATGAAATTGCACCTTTGCAAAAATGCTATTGTGGAAATAAATGAATCTGAACATTGTATTTACAGTGTGATTTGCTTCTGAAATAGAATATTCATAATGGGCCTCAGCAGGCGACAACAAAGTGCCATCTTATCTCCTGTTGATAGACCACAATTTCAGAAAATTATTTTTACAATGGCATCTGAACAAGCTCCTTAATTCGAGGCTGTTTTACAAATAGATGCATAGCTTATTACACAGTTTACACTGCCTCTGAGACATAAAGAGTGAGGTGGGATTCATTAACAAAATCGCTGTTGTCATTCCTTTGTATTTTTTCCAATGTAATTTCTATTTTTTATAATCTAATTTTAAGAAACTATGTTAAACAAAAAGGTAAGGTAGAGCTACTTCTGTGTTAGTGATCAAATCCAAGTTTCGATTAACACTTAGGCTATCAATTGCAGTTAAATTACACTTCGAACTTGGCCTGTGGCTCATTTAGTTTCAAGAATAAACAACTCATTCCTATGCGAAATTTCCACTGCCCGCAAATATATTCAACGACAGCAGAACGAGAGATGAGTATTTCTGAGGACCACATTCTCAGTTCTTCCAAATGACTGATTAGCTGAAACAGACCTGGTAATGGGGAAGATTAAAGTCAGGTGGGAAAATGGGCAATTCCTCGGAATAAATGTTGCTGAAATAGAGTTTAAAATGTCTGATACCATTTGGGGGTAGAAAACTGACATAAAAGAGTGTCTCTGACATAAGAGTGTCTCAGAGGCAAAAAAAAAAAAAAAAAAAAAAAAGAGTAAGGAAATGGGAGGGGCCATTTTACAAAAGGCTGAGTAGGGATAGCTTACAGCTAAGACAGACAAAAGAAAAAGGGGCAGGGGTCTTGTCAAAGAAAAAGGAAGGCCCAGGGATCAGGGCCAGGAAAAATGGCCAGAAAAGACATCTTTGGAATATGCTCTTATGGCAGCAGAATTCCCCTGCACACATTCACTCTTGTTATATTAGAGGCAAGACAGCTTAAAGCACAGAGCCCAATCCTCTCACTTCACAGATGAGGAAATGCAAGCCCAGAAAGATGAAATACTGGAGCCCACAGCTACATAAAGGCTGAATCGCTTCTAGAATTCAGGATCACTATAGGTTCCTATAGGCATCATACATGAAGGGCACACTGTTAACTAAGCAAGTCTCCCGAGGGACCGATGAACATGGTCAACACAGACTGGCACAAAGTAGCATAAAATGAGGGCCTGGTCAGGTAGCACTCCCACCTCTGCCCCAGCTAATCTTTTATACCCATGGAAATGCAAGAGTTTGTCATCTAAGTCATTCTGTTCTCTGGTTGCAGGCAACCTGGACATGGGAGAATGAGGATGTGCTGTGGGTTTCTAGATAAGACAGATAACAGAAACATCTGGAACTATCCCAGAGAACTCAGTGTAAAGTAGTAAGAAATCTAAAAATGAGCCATGGTGGCTGAGGTTACTTGCTATTGTAGGTGTAGCCATGAACCTACAATTTTCTTTGTGTCTTCCCCTTGGGTTGACACTAGCTCATTGTGACACACAACTTTAAGAAACACTTAGGAAACACTGCCATGCTGTCAACCAGAGGAGTAGCTGAAACCCTGTACTGTCCATTTTAGAAAACACCCCACTGCAGCAACCCCTGGGCTAGCTCAATCTAACACCTCCCCAGAGTGGTATTTACAAGTGGCTGTACCAAGGCCTGGGGCATGGTATTTATCTGGCGATATAGACTAACAAACTTACAGCATTCTGCACAGTTTGTATGCCCTGTTGACTTCTATCATAGAGAACCTAACTTTATACAACTTCCCCAGTGATCTGCTGGGAAGTTAACATGTGCATATACTGAGGTTGCCAGCTGGAATGGACGAAAGCTCTAAATTATTTGTGTTAAATTTACATAAAGGTGGTTTGAACATGAGCCCAGATATAAATATACAATGGACAAAATATTCAGAGTAGTGACACAAGGTCTTAAGAGTTGTGGGGATATCAGAAAACACTCAGCAATCAGGACATATACCTATACAATAGTATTCATGTTATGTCTCTAACTCCAAAACAGGTTATGGAGATGAGTGTAAGACAGAAAGCAAAGCTTTCAGTCAAGCACTACCTCTGCATATTTTTTCGAGATTTAGCTAAAGCAATTCACCTGTTGAAATCTAGGTTTTTAAAACTAGCAGTTTTTAGAAGGAAAATGTAAGTTTGACTCCACTACCCGTGAAAATGAAGGGTTTACTATGTAAATGAGAAGTGTAAGTGTGCATTTTAATAGTCTGATTAAGTTAGAGCTTTCCCTGTAAAGCTGGCTTGGTTCTTCCACGCTAGATAGACACACTGGAGAAGACTCACTGGGTGTCAGTTGGTCAGTTCAGTTCGGAAATGTTAATTAAACACCTATAATAGCTGAAACACTACGCAAGGCCCTGCAAGCAGTGGAAATCAATGTCATCCTCCATTCTTGAGCAACTCACGAACTAGTTGAATGAAGAGTAGCAGAATATTAATGATTGTGACACAATGTAGAATATTTTAAAGAACATGAATGAGGTATAAATACAGTTTTTAAGGTGTTGGAGGACAGAGAAAGAGAAACCATGTTTATTCGGTGAATGGTTTTATGAAGGAAGCAGCATTTCAGATTCAACTAGAATGATATGTAACATTTTCACAGGGAACGGTGTTTACCCTTCCCACCTTTCTGAAGGAAACATCTTATGAATAGGTGTGGGGTGGGAAAGCAGGAGTAAGTCTAAAGAACTACAATGTATTTTGGTTAGGATGTATAGGGGAACCACAGGAGATAGGCCAGAGGGATGGGGGAAATTATGTTGTGAAAGACTGACTGAGAAGTACAGACAGAAGCAAGGAGAAATGGGAAGCTCCATGTTTCTAAGCAAAGAAGAAGAATAAGGAAAGTCCCTTTATAAGGCTAGCGCAATAGCACCAAGAAGGGGTTAAAAGTGTTAGGGCTTGAGTGGTTACAGAAGAAATGTAACAAAAAAGACGTTCTAGATTTGTAATTTAGAGGCCTTTAAACTGACTGCACCTGGGGGACAAATAGGCATTGGGAGACATTCCAGAGTGTCGAGTTTGGATAAACAGGAAAGAAAGGAGTCAATAAGAGAAAGAAAATGCAAGGGTGGGACAAAATCAGATTTTTCATTTGTAGCAATGGTCTACCACTCAGGCAGTCAACATCATCCCATATGAATTTGGAAGTTTGAGTCCAATGCGTAGGTCAAGTCTAGGGCTGGACAGAAATTTGGGTATTATCTGAGCTGAGTGACTAAGATCAACAAGGCAATTCAGGGAGAAGACATTCAGGGCAAAGGCAGAAACTTGGCAAGGGCCTGTCTTTTAGTTAGAAGAGAAAGAGAAAGTCAGAAAAAAGAGGTGGGGAGGAAACCATGATGGTTCAGTATGACGAGATGCAGGAAAGAAGGAAGCCCCGACGTGTAGAGAGTAGCAAATTGTGTATAATGTTGTACATAGATTGAAATTAGAGCCAAGGCAAGGCTAGTGGTCGAGGCATTAGAAGAATAATTGGAATGTAACGTTTCAACAAGAGGTTTCAATCAACTGGAGGGGACAGGAATTATGTGGAAAAGAGTTAAGTGAGAAGGTAGAGTTGTGGAGTGTAGTATTTGTGGCAGTAAGAGGAAAGGGAGAGAGAGAGATGAAATATTTGTGTGAAGGGTAACAAGTTCCCGGGAGGATTTCTTTTACTCATGAGTAAGAAAGTCCTACAGAATCTATCTGACCTGTGAAGAACCACAATGGTCCCACAAGAAGGAAAGCAAACCATTTCTGCTGGAGCTCCCGGACACACGCACCTGAAGGCATTTCAAATGAAAACAGAATTGAAAGTGCATTTGAGAAGCTACAGATATGACTGTATCATCTAAGGCCATTTATGAGGGTGAAGTGGGGAGAGGGGGCTAAAACAGCAATCTCTCCTCTGCCACTCTCTCAAGGGACTTCCTGAGAACGTGCTTTTCATCACAGCCACCGAGACATCTCCTCACGATTGGGAAATCTCTCACAACCAGAAATAGGGGAAGGAGACAGCAAAGTTAAAAGACCCGGGGCCACCAGAAGTGCAGGGACAGGGACAGGAATGCAATGAATCATCAATTTAAAGACATGTATTTTCCCAGTTGCTTTTCTGTACAAATTTCTAACACAAAATCCGTCTAATTTCCTCTTTTGTGGACACGAATGGACTGGCACAATTTTGGTTAACTGGTCGGAAAGGACTGGCATCCCTCCTGTAACAGCCACCATGATATTGGCTCCGGCTGTACATAAAGTATTGGCTGGTTTACTGTCTGAATGTACCATATATTTATAAGTCCTCAGGCAAACTTGAGAAAATTATGTTTTTAAAGCCATGAATTTTATTATCAAGTCTGTGACATTGAGATAGCATCTTCCATGAGATTTTTCCAGAAACTCCACCCATCCAGAGTTTTAGAAGACAGCAATTATAGACCACTTATCCAGCCAAACTTAGTATAAGAACGTTCAGAAATTCTTGTTTGCTGAATACATGCTGGGCATGAGATACTATCTCCATTGTAGACATGTGCAGTGCTTTTGAAATATTTATAAGTGCCTCCTCGTAAGGATGCAGACGTTATTGTTTACAGTCTGAACTTATTTTGAGGAACAAAACCTGCGGATGCACTTCCTGTTATAGTAATACCTAGGCTTTATTTAACATATTTCTCTTGTATTCCTAAGCTACTTCCACCTACGTTATCTCATCAACACTGTGTCACCGAGATAGGTAGAGGAAGGAAAGCAATTTTTTTTTTCTCCAGAAAGAGAAGGAAAAAGAGGAATTGAAGCTATGTCTAGGCTGTGTTGCTCCATCAGAGCCTGATGTTGTTACATCTGCCTGAGATGCACTGGTTGAGGTTGTGAAAACCACAGTATTCACAGCGCCACAACCCAGCCATTCACAGATTGTGACCCCGCCCACCTTCCCTGTGTCCTGCCTCACAGATGGAAATGAAGGGCAGACGTGCAATTATACTCCATGCCCCTGATCCTCACCAGAACACTTTTCACAGGAGCTGCTAACATGTTCCCCCGACAATCAGAAATCTCCAGCTCCTGTTAATGAACTAACACACACCAGATATGAGGCTAGATCCGCTAAGGAGGGAAAGGAGGATGTCTTAACGGACTGAACCAAGATAACCTAACAGTTGCTCAGGGACAAAAAAATTGGCAATGGAATAAAGGATAAGGAAAACATAAAACTTTTTCAAAAGAAAGAAAGAAAGAAAGAAAGAAAGAAAGAAAGAAAGAGAGAAAATCCAATCAGTTCTATAAAAAAACCTCACTCTTCCTTCTGCCCGGGGTCAACAACCTTCACTGAAAAATGAAATTACGGGCTACCGCTTGTAGAAGGGAAGACGCTTCTAGGGCAGTTCTGGTGATGTTTTGGCTCCAGTGGAACCAGGGCTAAAATGCATTTCAAACATACACAGGGTAAGAGCAGTGGGCTGTACATGTATGAGAGGCTAACCCCTGCCCTCCCCCCCCCCCCCCCCACCTTCTGCTTGATCACTCTCCAGCTGATCAGCCAGCCTTGCCTGTGTGGCTGGGAACTGAGACTCCAAAGTTATGCTAAGCAAAATAAGTCAGTCAGAGAAAGACAGATATCATATGATTTCACTGATATGTGGACTTTGAGAAACTTAACAGAAGACCATAGGGGGAAGGGAAGGAAAGATAAGATACAGAGAGGGAGGCAAACCATAAGAGACTCTTAAATACAGAGAAGAAACTGAGGGTTGATGGGGGTGGGGGGTTGGAGAAGGCGGGGAAAATGGGTGATGGGCATTGAGAAGGGTACTTGTTGGGATGAGCACTGAGTGTCATCAGTAAGGGATGAATCACGGAATCTACTCCTGAAGCCAAGACTACACTGTATGTTAGCTCACTTGACAATAAATTAAAACAAACAAACAAAACAAAACAAAACAAAACAAAACAAAACAAAAAACAAAGAAAGTTCCAGTTCTGATGCCTCTGACTAGGCAGGTGGGGATGGAGGAGGGGGAACCTGGCCACCAGGTTCCTGGCCACCAGGAGGCCACCACGCACCTCCGTGTCTGGGGAGTGGCTGCCATCATGTCTTTTCGAAAAACTGGCACTGAGACCAAGAGAACACCCACTTGGACAGTTACCAGAATTGCTCCTTTGCTCTCCCTTCACTGACTTTTGCTAGTCTGTCCCCCAGACTGCCCACTGTGAACTCTACTCAGGGCAACATTGTTTTCTTCTCTTCTCTTCTTTCCAGACTTCAATTTCAAGAAAAGTCAGCTGTGTAGTTCCACTAACTTATATGTGCAAAGCACTGTGGGGATGGTAGAGAGTAGAAATGAAAGTAAGACACAGTGTCTACTTCCAAAGAGTTCACTACCCAATGGGGAGACCAACCTTTACCTGTACTGTTACAATGAAGAACCTGAACAGATGGGTGGTAGGAGAGAGATGCAAATGCACTCTCATTGTCGAACTAATGAGAATTTGTCATTTCTAGTGGCTGAAATTTTTTCAACAGTGGATTGATCCAGAAATTAAAATTTTAATCATCTTTTTCTGTGACCAACTGTGTTACAAATAAACGCCTGTTTTCTCAAGCTATTCAAGAATGAACAGGCAGGTATGAACTGAGATAAAAGGTAAAATATCAGTCTCATTTGCCAGGGATTGCTCTGTCTAAAAATCATCATCCCAAACGAGATGAAGTCAAGCTACCATGCTTGTGGGGTTTTGTGTCCTTTATTTTGTTTGGGTCAAGAGCCTGTTCTTTTTTCTTTAAATTTGGGAATTTAGTGCTCTTAATTTTTTTTTTTTAAGTTCACTTATTTTGAAAGAGAGAGAGCACATGAGTGGGGAAGGGCAGAGAAAGAGAGAGGGAGAGAGAATCCCAAGCAGGCTGTGCGCTGACAACTGACAGTGCAGAGCCCAGTGTGGGGCTCGAACTCAGGAAACAGGGAGATCATGACTTGAGCTGAAGTTGGATGCTTAACCGACTGAGCCACCCAGGCATCCCTAGTGCCTTCAATTTTTTTTTAAAGTTATCTCTCTCAGAACAAGATTTTGAGCACATTTAATTTTTTTTCCATGCCATTTCAGTGACTGCTTATATTTCACACAATAGCTTCCCTGCTCATAGCATCTGTTGGTTGGAGAGTCAGGCAAGAAGTTGGAATCACAAATATATTGACTGGCCTTTGGCACCTCTGGCTGTTCTAAAGAAATTTAAGAAGTTGAATAAGGAGACATTCAGCATCCTCTTTCAGCCTGGGACTGGCTGCTCTCTCTGTGACATGCCAGTCAATCAGAAGCAACAAGCCATCACCTCCAACCTGGCCAGCTGATTATACAAGTATCTGACCAGATAAAAACAAAATACTCTGGAGCATCTGTTTCTTCTCAAAAAACACTCTTCTGTTTCTCATAGGAATCCAGTGCCTGAGCAAACATTCTCCATTTAACCCTTACAGAGTCATGATGGCAAAGAGAAGTATCAAAACTTTACAGACAGGGAAGACATGAGAGAGCAAAACTTTCCTGACATTTGCCTGAGATTAAGTAAATGAGCCATGCTTGGAAGACTAGGCATCCTGCTGCCTTCTGGGCCTGCGAAAAAGCCCTGGACCCAGCTGGGATCTCACATGTCCCCCGAACCAATTGCATAAATCTAACGCTTGTGCTGCCTGGTTATCAGGCTTTACATAAATATTGTGTTTGTATGTGCTTTGTGCTTTCCAACTCCACCAACCAAAGGGACCAGAATTTAGATATTTCCCCCCCAGGATTTCATCCCCAAGTTAAGGCAAGTTATTTTATTTTACTTTAATTTCATTTTATTTTATTTTGTTTTATATTATTTTTTATTTATTTTTGAGAGAGAGAGAGACAGAGAGAGAGAGAGAGAGAGTGAGCAGGGAGAGGGAAAGGGGGAGAGAGAGAATCTTAAGCAGGCTCCACACTGAGTGTGGAGCCCTATGCGGGGCTCAATCCCACAACCCTGGGATCATGACCTGAGCCAAAATCAAGACTCGACACTCAACTAACTAAGCCACCCAACCCCAAGGCAAGTTTTAACTGAGTGGAAAATCACCAGTTGGTGTGAAGTTTCTGTGCACCATTTTTAGCGGTTCTTACCTAATCTGAACTGAGAGTTCCAAAACTGAGTCCTTCCCCAGAGTTAGTTGGTTTGTATTCAAAGTTTTGTGTGAGGTGTTTCATAGAAGAAAATGGCTACTTGAATAAAAGATAAGGTGGCAACCCTTCATAAGAATTTTCTCATTCAAAAGGGACATCACAAGCCGCATCAGTCACAAAGATGGAAAGAGATTTGGTGCAGCAGCTGAGCATTTGGGCTCAGTCTAACTTTTGTAAACCTCAGTGCTGCCATCTGTAAAATTGGGATGATAGGAAGATTAAGTGACATCCCGTGCACATACATAGTGCTTAGTGAGTGCCATGGCAGGCATGGAGTGAGGACCCAACAATAAGAACCAGCCATGACCATTACTTTCTAAACACTCTATCAACTATTTAAATTAAAGGGGAAAAAAACATGTTGACTGAATAAGATATAAAATGTGTACAATATAGACCTGGGTGTGATCAGGAAAGAATCCAAGTTACAAGGCAATTGAGTGGACAGAAGCCAAAAGATTATTTTTCCTCTCTGCTCTTCTGCAGAATTTAGTAGAGTTCTGAATGAATGAAGTTCATTTGCTAAGCTAACTGCAAAGACTAAGTGATTTCAAACATAAGCAGCATAATGTGTTTGGCATGCTTCACAGCCAATCTGAGAGTTATCCTGACCTCACGCCATCCCTAACTGACCTAGATACTAGACACAGTTCTATCAACCACAGAATAGCAGGAAAAATCTTTTTTTGAGGTGCTATGTTCTGCCAAGTCACTGACTCCTACAATCAGGATTGATTACAAACACCCAATTAAGAGGCATTTGGAACCTGATCTGAACACTAATCTTGTCTCTTGTTCTTCTTTGGGCTTAATGATCAGCCTTGATGAATACTACAACAGCAATTAGTTAAGTTTATTTTGTAGCCTCCTTTACAAGCACACACACACATGCACATATGTGTTTGTGTGTGTGCTTCTGCCGGAGTATGTCAGCATGCATGCAAGTATCAAGTTTTATGCTGGAAAGAAAGGAGCTGAGAATATGCATGCCGGCTGAAGGCATATGTCTCATTTGGATCAATTTTTAAGTGTCTGCTCCCCAAGTGAAATCTGGTTGGAAATGCCATGCACATGTTGATTCAATTTGATAAGATTTCAACTAACCTTCTCTTTTAGTTTCTCATAAAGGTTTCTTCTTTCAAATTACCAAAATGCCTAATGCGAAACAACCCTATAATACTCAAAATTCATTATGATCAAATGTGACTGCTTATAGTAAAAAATAATAAAGAAAGTTAATTTTATTAAACACATGGGGTTTTGTTCAAATTGAATCAGTGCTAATGGAAAAAAAAAAATCAAAAGGAAGAAAGTAGATAATTATCTGCCTGAGTAGTAACCAAGGAGGCTGCAGGTGGTAGCAACAACATTGGCCAGCAGTTGTTCTAAGAAGGGTTCATTCTTATCCACTCAAAAGTTTTTAATTGAGTGGTGTCTCTCACACTGACCATGTCAGGAAGTTACTTGGGATGAAAATCAACAATGAAAAACTGAAAAGTAAAGCAAAGGAAGATTTTTCTGCATTTGCCTTGAATCTAAAGCAAGCTCCAGATTGAAAACTTTGTGTATATTTTAACATATGCATAATATATGTAACAAATACAAGAGATTTCTACAGGAGTTACTAAAAAATATTAGAGTACACTTCAGTATGATTGTTATTACTATTATTACTATTATTATTATTAGAAAGGGAATAGTATGCATTGTTCTATCTCTATTCCAAAGAGTTTTATCATATTGAAGGATAGTGCATACAGACTTCTAAGACTATAGTTTAGTTTTGTCTGACTTTGAAATTTATAGAAATGCAATCACAGAAGTTAGGATAGTAGTCATCCTTAAAAAGCTAAAGGCTAGTGACTGAAAGCGAACATAAGGGGCTTCTTCATAGGAAGCTGGAAATGTTTACTTTGGATTGGTTATATGGATGTGCTCACCTTATAAAATTTTATCAAACTTCACACTGTGTGTATTTTCTACATACATATCATACCTTAATTAAAAGAACCTATACTTCTATATTTCATATAGAAAATGGAGAAGTATTTTGGTTTAAAATACTGTTTTCCATAAAACAAAGACTTTGTCTGGGTGTAAGTGATGCTCTCAAATGCAAGACTGGGACTAGAGTAAGGCACTCACCTCAAAAACAAAAAAATGAAAAACTTACCAATCAAGATAAATAATATTTTAATGCAGCATTTAAAAAAATCAAAATTAATTGGGGAAAAAAAAACCCATGTGGAACAAAGGAAAATAAGAAAAGACTGAAACAGAAAATAGCACTCAGGGAAACCAAAAATGGAACTTATACTTCCCCAAATTGGCAATAAATGACAAAGTGGCCATTGGATAATTAAATTGGTGGAAATTATCAGACCTGAGAAACTAGCATAACATTAATTTTCATTCAGTGAGTTTATAGTCTATGAAAATAAATGAAATGACCAGTGTTTCTAAGTTCGTAATAACTTAGGTAATTTTAAAAGTGGCACTAAAGAAACAGTGTGTGATCTATTCCAACAAAATGCCCAAACTTGAGTATTATCTCTGTTTAGTTAGAATTTTCTTATAACTAAACTTCACATGAAGTTACAAGAGTGAAATCTCCTTTGATTCCATTGAATTAGAAAAAAAACCTACTTTTGGTTACACAAAGAACAGATTACAAATCTCTTATAGACAAAAAAGCATCTGTACCATGTTAGCTTGTGTCTTGGTGAAATCCTGCAAAACAGCAACTGACAAATCAGCCATTGGAGCCAGGAACCAGTCAGTAAGAAGACCACTACTGAGTTTGCTCCCTCCAATACTACCACCTTTTTAGACTCTTTCTGGAGCTCCACATTCATTTTCTTAATGTTTTTAACCCAAAGTCTGTGAAATTTTTATTGCTCCCTAGATGAGGACATCTGATCTGAATGTAATCACACACCTCTTTGCTCAGCAGTATTTGTCACAACCCATTATAAATTATCATGCTGATAGTTTGCATTGCTGGGAAACCGGAAAAGTTCCATAAATTCTAACTACTGTATCAATGACATTCTTGTTTATTATGCAGATATAAAGTTTTATGAGATTCAAGATGTCTGCTTTACCACCGAAGAAAACTGTAGCTGAGTAAGAGCTAACTAGCTCAATGTAAATGCTGAAAACCATTTACAGGTCACAATGAACACTGTTTTCTGAAAAACACTTCAGCAGGTTGCCTTTTTCTTTCTTTTCTGTTTGTAACTATGCTTTGACACTTCACAGGTATGGAGGATTTTACTGGTACATTCCTTCCATACCTTCTCCTCCTTCAGAATATTCTCTAGCCACCTCTCTTTTATCAACATAACAATAAAACCAGGTGGTAATTCTAGCTAAACGTCTTAGTGCAATGTTAGCCACAGACAGATTCTCTACTGCTCTATTGGTTGATTGATTGATTGATCAATACTATACATTGTTCAATAAAAGAACTCTGGTAGTTATAATAGTATGTCTTTATGTTTATTAGTAATGAAACCTGACTTTCATACTGCAACCTGAAGCATAGATTGTTGCATTTTAAAATTATCAGGCACAAACTTGCACATCCATTTTCCCTAAGGAAGTAACGCCTTGATATCCATTCTAAAAACCTTTTGTAAGGTTAGGTTCATAGTGCTTATGTGTTGGGTTGGTCTTGGAGCTCTTCACATGAAAAATTGATACTGCATTAGTATATTGTTAAAAAATATCACATAGTTTTTAATTTAATTATAAATAAAACAATACCAATTTAAATAAGTAAATATTTTTCCTACCAGAGCTAATCTATTTAATTACTTATCCATCACTACACTCCACAAAAAGAATTTTACCTGGGTTTTAAGGATGTTCCTCAATAAGCAAATGTGCTAGGGAATTGATTTCTTAAACTTTCACATGGTGGAAGTTGACTGTACAAATACTAGAAAGCTTCAAGAGACATTGCCAGGTATATTTTATGTGGATCATCCCATTACTGGATCTATGTATTTAGTTTGACATATGCTTAAGTTTCATATTTCTAAATGTTCTAACCATCACCAAGTTGTTAAAGGTATCATAATAACAGTGGCAACTTCTTTTGAGGGAAGCTTTTTAACTTTTCAAAGGGCTTTCATAGCCACTACCCTATTTTATCTTGCCAATAACCCAATGACATTGGACTTTTTACTGCTCTTAGATATAAAATGTAGCTGAAACAGGGGAAGATATTAAATATCTCAAATAAGACAATCAGTTTGATCTTAACAGGAATGATAACTAAAAGCTTGCCAGCTCGCTGTATTTGGTTTATTGTACCTAATTTTGTATCAACTCAAATATGTTTTTGGAAGGAGCCTATTATAAATGACCAAAAAACAAACAAACAAACAAAAACAAAAACAAAAACCCACCCCAAACCCACTAAAATGTAAAAAACAAAGAAACTATGCTCTTGCACATCCAACAAAAAATTTTTGCCTATGAATTTGTTCTCCCAAGGGTTATTGGTATTTTTCATTTTTGTAGGGAATTTTAATTTTAAATTAAAGCTGTAGATTATTCTCACAGCCTTCACAAAAGATTGTCAGAATTGTGCTACACTTATATCTCAACTGCAATGTGCAACAGTGACCAGGAGTCACATATGGACCAGCCTGAAAATATAGTGACAGCAATGTCTTAAGCTGCTCTTCCTATATCATTTTTTGAATTTTTATTGATAAAACAATCAGGTAGCAACACTTCAAAACAGGGCACAAAGCTATTTTTCTATGCCATCATCTCCGTTGACTTCATCAGGCTAAACATTATCAGCCTTTCAAGGCTGGCCAGGAGATGGCACCTTCACAGAGAACAAATCCCTACTCACTACAGTTAAGAAACCACTTCACTCTGTAGCCTTGAAAAGTCTCGCCTCTATCAGAACAACAGCAACAATCTTCTTGGTCATGTCAGTTTCTTGAATACCTTGTCGACATCACTAAAATTTTCCCTTGCTATAAATTATAATTATCCTTTTTCTTGTCATGTTTAAGAAAGAACATTGAAAAAGTGCTCTTCCAATTCCACAACCCTCCACCTCCCATTATGATATAGCAAATAGTTATTGCAGACTTACTGCCTGCCAGACACTGTGATACGCACTTAACACATATTAACTCACTTGACTGGCTTCCCCTTCATACACTTCTACTCCAGCTTGCACCAGCTCACAAGAACCCCTCATGCACGTCTCTTTGCAAGTCTGCATACAGTGACATCACATAGATAGTTTGAAACTGGCCATGGTGGGAATATTTACACTACAGAAATTGGCAAATGTTACAAATGAGGACTTGACCCACCCCCTTCCAAGAACCAGTTGTTCAACCCTTACCAGCACACCATTGCTACTGACTACTGATTATTTTGAATGTTTTAGCTATTATATCATATGCAGTTGTGGTCATGATTTTCAGATCAGGATTTAGTAGACATGAGTTTACTAAAATGTAATGGCATCTTATCTTTGGAAAAATGTTATTACTTGAACATGTTTTACCATCTCTTAAAAATATCTCTTATAGCAGTTTAAATATTTTCAAAAAGCAAAAAATAAAACAAAATGAAAGAGAGAACAAATATACAGCTTCTCTAGGTGACTGATGCTGTAAAACCACCATACAGAATATTGGCAACAACAATAAACTCCCTGTTTCTTAGCAGTCACTGGAACACTCTATTAATGGCAACTTTCATATAAGATTAAGAAGTCAATATAATGCCCTGAGGCACAGAACAAGGATTAAATTGGAATCAGCATACTTTTTTTACACTCTAGTGTATGCTGATTATTTGGAAATTGATCAACAGTGTATGAATGTATGCTAATTCTCTAGGTACCAGAATGTTGAATTAGTCCGATGACCTCATTTCCCTGCCCATGAAACACTAGTTTACCCCACCAACTCAACAGGTCGTTAAGGACTTCCTACAGGTGGGAACGTTTTCATATTACTCTGTTCTTCCCTAAAAAGGCTATGTGTTTGCAAATAGAACATTTTTAATAACGAATGTGCCTGCATAATAATGTTCATATCCAATGGAAACCATAGCCTACTCACATAGTATGAAATTATATCAAACTGATCCATTTTAAAACTTGGGAAAACATATTGGTCCCCGAGAAACACTTTAGAACTGAGATTTAAGTAGATTGTTTTCCTTGGCTAAAACTATTTCGTTGTCCAAACATTCATTAAAGATAGATACTCAGGTTCAAGTGTCTGGAGAACACATCACATGCAGGGTGGCAGAATGTGGTAACGTGGACAAGACAGAGACAGGTGGTCTCGTGGATGTCCAGAGAGAAGAGCAAATCCTGGATCTGAGAAGACTGCTGCCTGCAATGTTAAAACACATTTTCTACACTGTGCAAAGCAAGACCCACACACTAGCTCATTCATATAAAGTGAAGAGATAAAATTTAGACTGTATCTATAGTGAGGATATTTTGATAATAAGGAAATCTGGCATAAATTGATGCTTATTTACTTCACAGTAGAAGGCGTTAGCAAGATGAAAGCAGATAGATGAAATAATAATTTACATTTGAGCCCCATTGTATTCATTATGCATTAACATTTTTTTTGCATTTTCCATAAGACACTTGCAATCATTAATCTACAACGAAAACCCCTCATCCAGCTTACACTATATGCCTTATTTTTATTCAATGACACTTTGCTTTTGTCATGTCAAACTCAATAAGATTCAGTCCTTAAATCACAAAATGTGTCACAGATTTGTTAAAAAATACCCAACCTCATCATCTGTTGATGCTATATATGTTAGTATCCCACAATATTAAAAAAAAATCTGAAGTGAAAGTTTGGGTTTCTAGTTCTTCCCCTTTCCAGGAACAAAAAAAAAGAGAGAAAGAAATGTAAATATACATTTCTTAACAAAAGAGTTCTGAAACCATAAGTGTTAACAGGAAAAAAAAAATTGAGAGATTATACATTTAAACATAATATGCTAGTTTGGGGAACTCAGAAATTACTTAACATAATTTAATTTCCATACCATTGATACATGATCTGGTCTAGATCAGAATCCCTCCTGGATCCATTTATATCCCATACTGTACACACAGACTTCCCCCTTAGGCATCCATGACCACTAGATGGTGGTGTGGTGCCCTGTTCAAATACTTTCTCACTTACTTGCAGTCTCTGTCCTCCAAATCAAAGTGAGGGTTGAAGTTGATCATAATTCTCTGGTATGGGTCAGGAGCCTGAATCAGCCATTCACATTTTTCACTTGGGTGATAAGAATGAGGATAACCAGGAGATGTAAGGTACCCTGGGCTTTCAATTTTTATAGTATCACCACATTTATCTGTAATAAAAATAACATTTTTATAACATCTTTCCCTGACAACCATTTAGGTATTCTAGCTTTATACAAACATTACTGGTTATTAAACATTCCACAACTCTGTAGGGGGAACTCCAAGAGGTCCCCACAGGCCCTTCAGGTGGCACTGATAGCAACCCCCCACCAAGGAACACTCTTTGATCCCAGGAAGGTTAGCACAGGAGAAAAGTAGACTGACATCTGACAGGACTCCACCCTTACCCCCACAAAGTTCCTTCCCAAGAAAAAAGGTCTTCTAGCGTTAAAAACATTAAATCCTCTCAATGGATGTTAACATGGTCCCCAGGGAGCTTCTACTAGACTTAATTATCCCCCAAGAAGTGTAATCGCATTAAGTAGCAAGTTCTGAGTGGAAGGTGACTAAAAGAAGTGATTCGACCCCTTGTGTGGCTTTTTGATGATAAGCCTGGTCTATGTCATTGATCAGTGGGGATTGTCATCCAAGATTTCGATTGGCTTAAAGCCAAACCTTTTGTGTTGTTGTTTTATCTGCCCATAAATCTAAGTGATTTTGAGTTATCTCTGCTCTGGAGATCCAGATCAACAGAGAACAAAGTGTATTTGGTGAAGCAGAAATAATTCTGCTCTACCGCTCCAAGTAAAGTTGTTCAGTCCTAGAGACTAGATCAAAGCTACTGGGCAGAAAGAAAAATAAATAGCCACCCAGCATTAATTCTAATTCCCTATATGTTGAAAAAAAAATCCTACCACACATGAGGTCCGGGTATGGTAAGCCATAGTCTCACATTCTGCGAAAGGTGAGCTAACTAGTTTTGAGCCCTCATTTAAAAAACAAAAACAAAAACCAAATGCTGAAGTGATTCACTGAGAGCCAAATAAACCAGTCACTGGGCTGCTTTATTGTTCAGCATAGATTCTCATTGTCACTTTTTATGATGGATTTCATGCTGGAGAGTCTCAGCCTGAAATGCTGCCACATTTATTGATGCTTAATTTTAAGCAATAAAAATTTGGTGCATAAACTATGTAAGAGGAATAGGTATGAAAGCAGTGAAATATATAAGCCTATCAATCACAAATTTTCAGTAATGGTATATATAGATTTTAATATTGCATCTAATAGATTCCCTGTGGAAAGAGAATGGCATTCTTTGCTCTCAGCATGAATTTATAAATCTACAGAATTTTATTACAGGAAAACCAGGTCAAATGGAAATGAAAGATGAAGTGCACATCAAAAATGCATAAAGCTACATGCATTACAGAAATCATTTCCCATAAATTAAAAAGAAGACAATATAAATCACATTGTTTTTCTCAATTGCTAGATGTTTCTGACCCTGTTTCTTAGACTGGGGGGTACCCTTCTACTGGTTTCCTTTGCCTTGGCTTTTAAAAGCTTAAGGCTTGCCAAGAAGAAATGTTGCAACTAGAGTTCAGGATCTCAACTAATGATCATGTTGGACTCTGTTATGTGATTCTACTGAGGCTTTTCCATTATTTCAAATGTGTAGAAAACTTGGAAAGTGACCCCATCTCATTAAGTCTCATCCAGCTCTATACAAACATCATGGCAGTGTCTGGCATCCGTAAGAGGAGTGAAATAAAACAGCACTGTTTCTAGTCACTCCACAGAGTCACTTCAGAAGACATTTAGGTAGACTCGGTACCACACCAGAGCTCTTTAATCTGTGACTTCTGAGAAAGTGACAGTGTAATAAGATAATGTGGACTGCTAGACTCCCTGGCTCTGTTAAATCTCTCTAACAGTTGATTAAGAAAGAGCAATTTCTAATGACTCTGGACCATTAGACCTAAATAAGGTTAATGAATTAATTTAGCAGACACTGGTACTTGGTGGAGGTGGACATGGCTTTAAGAGGTCTGCTGTGTTACAGAGGCATTTACTGGCTCTGGTCACTGAACGCATAGCAACATGGCTTTAACCAGGCAAGCTCACAGACTGGAGCTCAGGTTCTCAGCATTCCCCAGATTTCTGCTAAGAAAATTTAAAAATATACTATATATATATATATATATATATATATATATATATATATCTCCATGGACTTCACAATCTAAAGTCTGGAAGCTATTTGCATTAGGCTACGAATCCATCCTGTGAATATCCCTACTAAGGACTTAATCTCGGGAGTTGTAGAGGGCAGAGGTTGGGTTACTGTAATTTCTAAAGTCTAACCACTTGACCTCTTTCAATTGGAGGAGAATGTTTTTCATCCCTTGCCAGCCAGATAATAGAAAGATGCCACTAACTCAGGTTCATTAATAAACTGAACTCCATATTTACAGGTGTGTGTGTGTGTGTGTGTGTGTGTGTGTGTGTGTGTGTCACCTCTAAGCTTTTCTTTTAGAACACTGCTTGGTGGCTGTTGGGGGAAATCTATTGCTTCAAACACAAAACCTCCAAAAAGCATATTAGAGAGATTAACTCCTATCATAAAGACGTGATTTAAATTCCTCTTGGTATGAACCCCTCCACTTGTGGCCTCTTATTAAAACAATATACCACAGTAAGTAGTGGGTGTTCTTTTTTTTTCCTAATTACTTTGATTGAAACCTAAGCCAGACAAAAGTAAATATTTGATAAATAGTTAATAATAATTGCCGAAGAATTGCTGTAAAGATAATTCCATATCCTTGCCTTCACCTACTTTAAAGTGTAAGTTAAACATGCCTATAACCAGATCACATTTTAAAATATATTATTTAGTTTACAGAATACTGTTTATATCCCAGCACTCTTTCATTTACTTAGCAGTGAGTGGTGTTAGAAGCTAAGTGGAAGCTGTAGCTAGGTTAGGGATTTTCAGATATCCCGGTGTCTTACACTGTATATATCAGATTCCTTTATTGACACTATGTAACTTTCATTCATACTTCAGACAGATGAGGGGCGATATGTAAAGACAGAGGAGGGAGGTCCAGCAACCCCAAAGCCGCTATCTCTTGCAGGCACCCACCAGAGGAGATGGTTTCAAAGAGCTGCAAAACAACCAGGAAGTTCTCCCGGCAAAGTGTTCATTAACTTTCAACAGCCATCAGATTTTTGAAAGGGAGTCTCATCTAATTGCCTTTGGGAGGAAACATTATTAAGATAATTGGTGTGCTGATCTGGGAAGGTAGGCAGCTTTGCCTTGTAACGGAGGTAGGAAAACCCCCATAACCAAACAACCAACTTCGGGAGGGAGGCGGAGGACTTGAAATCTTCCTGCCCAGAACCGACCGTTCTTATTTTTTTTATTTCTCCTCCTGGACAAAAGTTTCCTCCGCCCAGGAGGTGGCTATTCCCGGTGCATCCCGGCAGTTCCGCGTGAGTCCCGTGGCTGGAGCGGGAAGCCCGAGTCCCGGCCGGACGCGGGCAGCGGGGGAGCCCGGGCGCCGCGCTGTCACACGCGCCTCCGCCTGTCACTTACCGTTTCGAAAAGCGCTGGCCGGGGCGAAGGCGACGGCGAGCGCGGCGCAGAGGAGCGGCAGCCCCCTCTCCATTCTCCCTTCGCCGGATCCCCAGGCAGACGCGGGAGAACCAGAATGTGCGGGGAAAATAGAGCAAAGCGGGGAATCTAAACAATCTGAAGAGCTTCAACTCCGCCTAGAGCCGTTAAATCCTCAGTCCGTCTTGGAGAAAGGAGAGCAGCGATGCAATGCCTTGATCCGAGAGAAATGCTTCTCTTTTTGTGTCTCAAGTCGTCTGCATCCTGTCATTTAGCTCCGGTTTCCTCTCTCTTTTCCCACACTTGTTCCTCTTCCAGGAGCCACTGCCCGGGCCATGTCTCAGAAAAAAAAAAAAAAAAAAAAAAAAAAAAAAAAAAAAAAAAAAAAAAAAAAAAAAAAAAAAGGGAGGGGGGGCTAGACGGGGGAGGAGGGAGGTAGGGAAACACACCAAAGCCAATTTCCAGAAAAAAAAAAAAAAAAAAAAAAAATCCGGCTTGTTTCTGGACCCGTTGGAGCCGAGGAGCTGGCGCCCAGGGGAGGTCTGGGGTGTCTGCGCGAAGGAGAGGAGCACGCAATGAAAAGATGAGCGGGAGACAGAGGAGTTTCACCAACTGCACCCCCGCCTCCCCCACCTCCTTCGTCCTCCCCCTCCCCTTCTGGAGCCCTTCCCTCGCTTCCTCCCTCCCCTCTGCCGGCACAGGCTCGCCAGTAATTGCCTGACAGGAGACTGGAAGGAACAAGTTTCCCTCCGTGTGCTTTCCCCGTCCGTCTGTCGGTCTCTCCCGGAGGCCCTGAAGGATATCCACGGGAAGGGAGGCGTTGGGGGGTCTGCGCCCAGGGCGTCTGTGTGTGTGTGTGTGTGTGTGTGTGTGTGTGTGTGTGTGTTTGGAAAGAAAGCATCGAGGTCGGTGCCATCGACTGACTGGGTCGGGCTAGCCTACCTCTGCGCGCTCGCTCAGGACCCCCGGGGGAGAGCCCGGCAGCTGGTGGAGGATCCCCGGGATCCGGCCGCGGAGGAGTGCGGCGCGCCCGGGAGCTGGCTGCAGCTTCGAGCAACTTCAAATCCCCGACCCGCGGCGGCGAGGAGCGCTGGGCCTGCCGGGTCACTCCCGCTGTGCCGGCCCGAGGCCTGGGGCGAGGAGGAGCAGGGCTCCCCTGGCGCTCCGGGCCAGGACGAGGGAGACCCGGGAAAGCTAGGCTGGAGTGGGAGACGCACCACAGAGCCAGGCAAGGGTTGACAGTGTCGCTGCCACGTAAATCCGAATCAGACCACTCGAGCGGGCGAGGCTGTGCTGCAGCCGCACACGGCCTCCCTGTCCCGCAGCAGGGCGCGCTGCCGGGCGCCAGTGGTGCCCGGGTGCCCGCCGCGCACCGGGGGCTCCATTGTTAACTGAGATCTGGGGCCCTCTCCTGCGGGACAGAGGGAACGCGGGAGGGTGGGAAGTGGTGCGCCTTCAGCTAGGGGGCAGCCGTCGCCCGACCCCGCCCAGACTCTTGTCTCTCTGGAGCCCAGGTGTTCCCGGGGGTTGGCAATTAGGGGTCCAGGGGCCCCCGTTTCTGTGCCTCTGCTGGGAGGGAGAACGGTAGCGGGGTAGGAGGGCTCTTGGCAGGGCTCGCACGGTGCCCGCCCCAGGCCACAGGCAATTGTCATGCCAGTCCTCCAGCTCCTGTCCACCCCCACCTCCCGTGGCGGCGCGTCCTCACTGTGGACTGGATGCCCCCCAGTTCCATCCCCAAAGGCTTTCCCGGAACTGCTGCATAAGGCCTCTGAGGATATGGATAGCAAGAATAGGGAACAAACGTTTCGGCCACCGATCAGGCCCTTGAGAGGGTAAATGCCCTCGGACCCCCCTCCCAAGGAGTTCGTGCGGGAGGTGAAAAGGTCACTACACCTTCTGGGAATAGGCGTTCTTCACACACCCTGAAAGCAGAGCTTTATTCCTACCTGGCGCAAAGAGCTGGCAAAAGAGATTTAAGAATGTTGGCCAGGAGACTCTGGTCAAGGGTTTTGGCGGAAGAACTAGGGGCGGGACGGGAGGAGGGCAGCCCGAGGCGCGCGGCCCCGGGAACGCGCAATGGCGCGCGCCCCTCGGGGTGCCGGCGGGCTAGTGGCCGGGCGGAGGTGCAGCCGTGGCGCCGGCATTCACCGCGCGCTCTCTCCGGGTCCAGCTTTCCTTCCCGCTGCGGGCGTGCGGGAAGCCCCCGCCTCCAAGCTGGAGACCCGGCCTCAGGGCGCCTCCTTCCCCTCATCAGTTTCCCGAGTCTTGGCTCTCGGACCCCCGGGAGGCGCTGGGTGGGGAGGTGGCGCTACGAGGCCGGGAGTCAAATGCCCGGGTTGAGCGGAAGGGACAGTGGCGGGGCGGTGGGCAGCCCGGCGTCCGGGGGCCCTGGCGGCCGGCGGGAGGGCGGGAGGGAGGCGAGACCAGGGCGCCAGCCGCGCCCAGCGCAGACCCGGGGGAGCAGGCGCTGCGGAGGAAAGCCCCGGCGCTTGGCTACGACAGGCGCACGTCGCCTCCTCCCCGTGTCCTCTCTGCCTCCAGCGCACCCCCGCCAGTCCCAAGCCCCAGCTGCGCAGGGCGAGCGGCATCATCAGATTTGGGGTGACCCCGAGCGACCTCCGTCCCGGGCTCGGAGAGAAAGGCGCCTCTCAGAACCTGGCGGTTTGACAGAGAAGGGGAATGGGGAGGGGCGTGCAGCGGTCAGGGCGTCCTCCAGTCGCAAACACCCGCCTTCTTCCTACTGGGAACTAGGAGGCCGCACTCGCTCCAGGGAGCCGTTTCTGACCGGACTGTGCCTCCGCGGGGTGAGCGAGGGGGCACACGCGGGAGACTTGAGCTGTATTGTTTTTATAAAACTGCCGCCAATCTCTCTTCCCCTTTCCCTGCTGAGTGTGCAGTTCCCAGCCTGGACCCACCGCGCTAACAAATAAAGCCACCAGATCAGACGCTCAGAGAGGGACTACCCCCACTCTGCAACCTCGCCGCCCCCTCTGGCTCCCTTCCTCCTTTCCCGGAGGAAGGGCTCCTCCAGCGTGTCAACACGCAGGAAAAAAACAAAAACAAAAACAAAAAAACAAAAAAACTCCTGTCTTCTCTCTTGCTCACCGGTGAACACTTTAGCCAGGCTTTCTCCAAGCAACTAATAAGACTTGCACTAAGTGCTGGGGGGAAATATCAAATTTAAGTTCTGCCTCTGATTTTTCTGGGCTTACCTGATCTGAGGCTTTTCTAGACTTCTTAGTTTCTACACAGTACTGGGGAATGGAGCCCTACCACACTGATTGATAATTGCCAGCTAGTGGGTTGGTGCAGAGCAAATTGTCCTTGCTAACAACCTCTTTCCTCTGCTGTTAGATTCCGCTTAAGTGCTGAAGAGGGTCAGTTTTAGATTTCCGCAATTCTCCAGCAAGGGAGACAGACCGACCTTTATATGAGAATAAGTGATAGACAGAGGAAGAATTTGGCAGTGTTCCTAGGTTGATTTTATTTTGATCTCACGAACACATCGCTCTTCCTGACATCACAAATCCCCAGACTAGATAGGACCCAGTTTCAGTGAAGGGAAGATTCATGGAGCATACTTCCAGAATGCCAGGCGGAGGCCCTGGGTGGGCAACACCGAGGCCCATAGACTCCCACACTGGAACTGCAGAGGAATAAGGGACTCAGACCTCCCTAGCAGGGCTGGAATCTTTGCCCGCCATTAAGAATAGACTGGGTGGTAAATGTTTGGTTCTTTTCATCAAGCTCTCATCAATTTATCAGAAATAAGATGAGATCCATTGCTCCGGGAGGGCCATTTGAGCCACAAACTTCCTCAAAGTATTCCAGGTTGATGCAATATGGAGATTGAGGTTGGTATTTCAAAACTATATCAAGTCTAGGCAAGTTTTTTAAAGCACCAAGCCCACATATTTCAGAAAAGCAATAAAACAACATATTTTTAGCAGGAGCTAACCTACATTTGAAATGTAAGGATGGAAGAAGTGAAACTGGGGAAAGATTAGAAATTTAAATTTAAATTAATTTACTATTATTTTATTTTATTTTAGGTTTATTTATTTATTTTTAGTAATCTCTACACCCAAGATGGGGCTCGAACTTACAACCCTGAGATCAAGAGTTGCATACTCTTCCTACTGAGCCAGCCAGGAGTCCTTACTACTATTTTTTAAAATTATATTACAAATGACACTTCTGTCAAAGGACGCTGCTATTCAGGAGGTGTCTTTTGGACCTCATCCACAGGTATGTCATTAATTTGGATTGGCAGAGGAAGGAAGAAAATAAACAAATGAACCTTTACTTTCTTATCTTTCAGTTTTGGCCTTTTAAAAATTACTTTAAGGGGCACCTGGGTGGCTCAGTCAGTTAAGTATCCAATTTAGGCTCAGGTCCTGATCTCATGGTTCATGGGTTTGAGCCCCGTGTCAGGCTCTGTGCTGACAACTCAGAGCCTGGAGCCTGCTTCAGATTCTGTGTTTCCCTCTCTCTCTGCCCCTCCCCTGCTCATTCTATGTCTCTGTCTCTCAAAATAAATGTTAAAAAAAATTTAAGTAAATAAAAAATTACTTTAAAAATTCTTCACATGTTGGAGAAAATGCTACCATCTAAAGTTTTAAGACAAAGTTATAATACAGTACATGCAATAACAAGATGCAGGAAGACAATGCTAAAATTGGAAGCATGTTATCGGATTTAAAACAGTTTTTGGTGTTAGAGGTCAGGGCTAGAATTTGAAAATTATGTATTATTTGTCTAAAAGAATATTCTTAGATTGTTCTGCCTTTATTGAATTACTTTTTAATTAGGAAAATTAAGGTAATAATAACCAATAGAAACACTCATCAGACCAATAAAAACATTACGGAGAACATATTCAAAATTTCCAAGGGATTGTTTTTAAGTAGGACAATGTATAAAATATAATTTGAGCAATCAAACAGGGAAGTAGTTCTCTCTTAACATTTAATCATAGTTTTATACAGAGAACTAAAATTTTAAGGAATTTTGAAAAAAAAACTAGTAAAAACTAATTTAAAAGTTGAAAACAAAAATCAAAACAACAACAAAAACAACAAAACAAAACAAACCCACAGTTAAGAATTGTAGAATTTATGTTAGCAGAATTTAATTTTGTTTTGTGTTCATATCAGATGATTCCAGCTGCTATGTGGGGAATAGGTTAAGAGTAGAATAAGGGAAGAAGCCAAGAGACCAGTTAGGAAGTAACTATGGTAGAATCTGAATATGAACATGAACAAAGATCATAGCAGTGGAGGTTGGAAAAAGATGTATTTCTGGTGTATTTAGAAGGTGTAATAACAGGACAGATGGTGAAATGGCTATGCTAATGAAGAAGAGGGTGTGGTCAAGGACAACCCCTAAGGTTATGGCTTTCATAATTGGTGGTGATAGTCTTCAAACAGGCAAAAGACACTGGAAGAAAGACTAGTGTGGAAAGAAGATCATGAGTTTGATCTGATCCAGGTTTAGTGTTTAGTGTCTTTGAGACAATCAAATGAGGTAGGAATACAGAGGAGTGGTTTGGATTGGAGATATACATTCGTAGTCTTTGGTATGTAGCAATAGATTGTGATATTACAATCCAGTAATTATAAGAATTTAGTAATTGAAGTGGAAGGAATGGATTAAATTACTAAGGGAATTGGAAAAGGAGAGCAAGACAGAATGCTGAGGAACATTTAAAGACTGGATTGTCAGGGTGATTCAACAAAAGGTCTGGAGAACGAGCAGCTGGAGAAGTAGAAGGAAAACCAGGAGGGTATATTGTCATAAAAGTCAAGTAGAAGGGAGATTTCAAACAGGAAATGCTAGACAAGCAAGTTGAAATACTGTTGAGAGTCCTAGTTGGATGAGGACTGAAATGCAATTGGATGTAGTGGCCAATCACTACTGACAGTGACTTTGACAATAGTCTTTCCAGTGGAGTGATGGAGGGACAGGGCTAGAGGCCAGCGTGGAGGAGGCTAGTGAATGAGTGGAAGGTAAGGAAATAGCGACAATGAGCAAAGATAATTCTGTTTGCAAGTTTCTACTGAAGGTGAGGGAGACAGAAAATAGCCCTGGAAGAAGCAGTGTGGAGGGAGGTTGATTTTTTCTCTTTCTTGTTTGCTTTCAAGATGGGTGCTCTCGAACACTCTTGAACGCCAATGGGTAGAATCTAGTATTGGGAAAGATATTGAAAATAAGGCACAGCCTCTCTGTCATAGCCATGTGAGGAAAGAGGAGCTGGTGGATGTAATTGCATGGAGGTTTGCTGTCCTGGTAGGGGACAGTTTCTCTCCAGTGTCTTCCATTTTCTCCTGTCCCATGCGATAAGAGGGAGAGAGAGAGGTATTGAAAGTCTCTGGAGATGAGCATAATTGGAATGAAGAACAGACTGACCAGAGAAGCTGTTCCTGTTGTTTTGATAATTTTGTAGGTTGAAAATTTGAACTAGGGACACTTTTCCTAGAAAAATTGGCTTCCATGAAACATAAAAGCTTGCTTAACCCCTACTGACCTAGTAATCAAATATTCATGGTATTATTTCAGTTTTAGTGACTCAAAGTAGGTGTTTAATAATGCCTTAATAAAAGGGAATTTTTCTAACTATTATTTATAACAAATTAATGAATGTGTCTACTAATGTACAGGAAAGTGTCACTCCAAATAACTCTTTGCAATGTCTTCCACTCCCACCCAATCTCTTCTTTGTCTTTTATCCTTCTGGAGATGGCCAAAGAAGAATTTTAAATGTTCACTTACACCCTATAGAAGCCATCCACAGACTTGCTTGTTTGGATATTCCATGTGAAATAAACTGTTTCTTCAACTTTGGAAAGTCAAGATTCAACAACAATATTGCACACACTTTCCATAGATACATAGGTGATTGTTTTGCTTACTTTGAGTTGTTATACAATTTCCTGCCTTGATAGTTCAGTCAAATGTATTTGATAGACTATTGTCAGTGGGCATCATTTTCAACAAGCCCTCTTCCTTCAGTTTATTATGTTAAACCAATAGATTGTCAAAGCACCTTTTCTCCTATATAAGAGGTAACATATACTTGCTGGTTGATTTTCAGCTACAAAATTCATTGCTTTGATGGACTTGTCCTAATGCCACATAAAAGTTTGTATGACCTGAGGAAGGCATGCAGAACAAGGGAAGCCTTTGGGGAACCTTTGTACTGTAAAAGTTCCTCAGACTAGTCATTCAACAAGTTACCTTTTGCAGGCACATTCTCCTCCTGCACAAATGCTATAAACACTTCAGCAGGGACAATAAATAGCAATGTAGACAGGAAGGGAAAATATTTAGTAAGAGACACTCCTGCACTTTCTCTTCTCAATTTTGTTGGTGTAACTTTTAGTTGTAGAAATTAAAAATAATAGAAATGTAAAAGTTGAGACAGCAAAATTGTTAAGCGATAGGTGATAAAACAAAATATATGGGCTTGCATTTTGAAATGAAAAGCAAAAAAAAAAAAAAAAAAGAAAAAGAAAGAAAGAAACAAAAAGCAAGCATCCATGAGAACTTTACTACTTACAATTTGCATTCAGAGTTCAAAGTGGACCTGGGTCTCACCAGCCTCTAAAGAGATCATTTCTCCCTCTTATGCCACAGGTTGAAGAACCAAGATACATGGAGAATTCAAATTTGGCAAGATTATGCAGCAATTCTATGATGGAATAAACTGTGGGAAATTGATGTTCTGAATTTATCTTTACCAATTGATGTTCCTTTGTATCTTAAGGAAGATAGAAGTAAAACTATAAAATAAGTTTAACACAATTGGTTTATTCTTTAGAAAATTCATAAAATATCCACTAGCTTGTGTTTTATGAGGTCAAATGGCATCTTAAATTCACACTGTGCTATTGTCTCTAGTCTGGCATTCAAAGGCATATTTCTCCAATGGATTTTAAAATTCCTTTGTGATATCTCAGACTTTGGAATTATATTGAGACACGGACTGGATGTAGTCAAATTTAACTCATTCTCAGATTTACTCAAACATACTCAAATTTAATGTTGCCTGCCTAAGCAAACTCTTGTCTCATTGATTTTTAAGATTCTTTGGACCTTGGTTTGAAATGGTCTGCCTTGGGTTTTTAAACAGGTGCTACTGTAGGAAACAGATCAACTCTTGATATCTGTGTAGTTCCTATTAGCTCTGATCATGTCAGGTGAATATCTTTTATTATGTAGATATAAGACAGCAACTTTCCTGTCAGGTATAAAAGGAAGCATCTCCTAAATTCCAGGTTGATGAGGGGTAATCAAGGTTGTCACTTGTCAGTCCGTTTTAGCTTAAACAAAAAAGTGATTTAATGGTCCTAATTGGGAAATCAAGATGTGGACCTAGCCTCAGGCATAGCTAGGCCAAAGGTTCAATTGGTGCCAATCAGCAGGATATGTGTGTTTTCATCTGAGCTGGCTTCATTCTCCAACGGGCACTCTCCAGGCAGTGTCAAGGGTAATAGCAAGTCCATACTTAAAGCTTCCTTCTTTGTAGATTGTGTTAGTAGAGAAAGGGTTCAGAGGTAGGCTTTCTCTCCCAAAATATGTACTTACCTTCCATAAAATCCAGATGGATCTCCTTGGTTTATGTGCCCATCCCTGGAGCAGACAGTTGTCAAGGGAGATGGATTCCTCTTGTTCGTCATCCCGGGTCACTTGCCCAACCAGAGCTGTGGGCATGAGGGCGCATGATAGACGGAGTGCAGAGAGGCAGTCTCCAAAAGAAAAAGAGGGTCTCTAGTTTCCTGGAAGAAGTAGGAAGGAATGCCAGGTCACCAGAAGCCACAAGTGTCCACTATTCAGCAGACCAGTCTCTTTGTTGTTTGGGAGTGACCAGTTACCAAACTTTCAGTTCTTCATTTTTATTATGGTGGATGACAGTGTGTGTTTGTTTTGCTTTCCTTTGTTTTTAGATTTTTATCCAAATATCCAACTGTGACATAGCATGCATCTATAGTTTTTATTTCAAACTTCATTTAAGGTTAGCTGTCAGTAAAATGATAAAGCAGGTGAAGGAGTTCCTTTTTAACTCCACCTTCTTTTCAGTGACTCTCCTGCATTTTATTTCTCTTCTCCCTGCTCCTTCACAAAGGCCTTTAAAAAAAATATAGCACTCACTGTAAGAGCACAAGACCCACAGAATGGTGAAATTTCAGGGGCTATGTAATCCAACTTAGTAAGCTCTTAGAGGCCAGGAAATTTTCAGGATACGCTCATAAGGATATGAATAAGGAATCTGTGCACAATGGTGTCAGAGTACCACCACTGGGGTTCCAAAATGTTAAGTTGCCTTCAAGGGGGAAATAAAAACATATCTACTTTGGGGAGATTGCTGTGAAGACACAGCCTAAGAATCACTTATAAAATAATTTGTTTTCTTCAACAAATAAACAGTTTTTAGGGTGACATGATTGGTAGACTCTGGTGTGAAGTTCGCAATAAACAGTAATCACATCCTAAAAAGAACTCGGAACAATATGTTCTAATGCAGGTCTTATGTGGTACGTTTTCTTGAGGTATGTTAAGCCTCATGGAACAAAAGAACTACTTGACTATATTGAGACATATTTGGAACAGGCCCACACACATTTATAGTACCAGACTTTTTTTTTTTACATAATGTTACTCTTTAAAAATAGTATTTTTTAATGTATATTTTGAGAGAGAGAGGGGTTGGGGGGCGTGGAGAAGAGAAAGAGGGAGAGAGAATCCCAAGCAGGTTCCTGTTGTCAGCACAGAGCCCCCACTTGGGGCTCGATCTCATTAACTGTGAAATCATGACCTGAGCTGAAATCAAGAGTCAGAAACTTAACTGGCTGAGCCACCAGCTGTCCCTAAAAATTTTTTAAGATACATGCTTAAATAAGGATGTGAACAATGTCAGAGAGATGCTTACCTATGAAAGCATATAACAGGAAAGTACAACTTAATTTCAGAGCACTGTGCTGAGAGTCCAGACCCAGAGGGTCCAGGCTACCATTTTACCACAACTCTGTGCAGTACTGAACACATCGCTTCATCCTGCTGGGCTGCCAGGGTTTTCATCTGTAAAACACAGGCATTGGATTCAGTAATCTTTCAAGGCCTTATCAGTGGCAAAATTGGATGATAATTTTACTATTTGAGAGCAGTTTTTTTTTTTAAACATTAGAGTGGGTGTCTCATTCTCCAATATTCTGTAAGACCTTGAATGTATGGGTGCTATTCCAGGACATCTCAGGGAGTCTCTCACACTGGCTCCTTTGCTCATGTGATATTTAAAACCTTCCCAGTGTATTTTCTTTCTGAATTGTTTTCCTAACATGGACCATGAAGCTTTGCAGTGGACTTGAAGACTGTGTCCTGTGTCCATCTGTATATACTGTCAGTAAGAAATTAAAATAAAATAAAATAAAATAAAATAAAAATAGTACTATTGGAGGAATGGCAGGGAGTGACGAAAACCATAAGAGAAAGCAAAATAAAGAAACCACAAAACACCCCTCACCAAAACTCTTCTTTGCCTGATTTCTCATAAGTATAGGGCAAGTCAGCATTCCTATTCAGCTGGGAACAGGAGTACTTATTTCATAAAGGATCTTTGTGAGTTAACTAGATTAAAAATTTAAGAAAAGGTTTATTGAGAAAGTACAGGTTAAAGCAAGGCTGTTCCTCTTTATGTTTCTCTGACCATGTGCTGTTGTGCTAATGGACATGCTCTGCCTTTCTGGGTACCCTTGTCAATGGAAGCGGGATATGCACCAAGCTGGGTTTCTGCTCTTTCATTCCCACTTCCCTTCAGGGAGCAATAATGGAGACTTGCCAGTGCTAGGTCAAGTTGAAGACAAAAAATAACACATTTGGTTTGTGGGTCTCCTTTTATGTTACCTCTAGCTTCCATATCAAGGGCACATTATGTTTCAGAGTATTTTTCAGATTAATCTGGACCTCAGTTGCAGACTTGCTCGTGAGATTGAAAGCTCTACCTACCCAGTACCATGCTTTTGACACAGGAGCATTTTCTGGGGCAATTTTTGGTTCTTCATAGGGGTATTAGATGAGCTCATACTGATTAAGCTGTGGTTGGCTCTAGCAAATATTCCCCATGTTATTAAGTCCAGAAGATAGGTTTGTTTTTGTGGCTAAGATAAAAATATTCCTCAGTGTCTTGCTGGCCCAAAGCATGAGGAGGTCAGAGTAGAGCTTCTTCATCTATCTGACAAAGCGTACCTTTGCTGTGATTTTAACAACCACATCCCTTAGTAAAAGCTGTCCTTGGAAAACAATATAAATAAAATAAAAGTTTTATAAAGGCTCCCAAAACATTCTTCCTTTTCCCCTGAGGCTGTAATGACTATCCTGATTTTAAAATCCCTTTTGTTGTTCCTTCTGAGTTTTCCTATTTCATGCTCCCTGGGAGTTAGTTTCTCTGTAAAATAAGCCTGTGGAAAATGGGTAATGAGGAAATCATTGCCTTAATTGAAGGTCACATCTACAAAGATCCAGGTAGGTGTACTTTGGTTGATGGAAAAATCCCCCAGAGTGATATCCTGCTGCCCTAAAAGAGAGGCTTGGTTGTAATTTGTCAGAACCATGTTGGCCCCTCGTTGGTGTCCAGCACATTGTCTTTCTTAATCTCACAACCAGGTAATTTCCATTACTGGTGACTCCCCACCTTCAAAGGGGAAAGGGACGAGTCCCCAAGGGCTTCCATAATTAAGCACAAACACTTTTACGGTATTAAGTCAAAGCCAAATGACTTCCAAATCTTCTTGGTGTTGAGTTCGTGCACTCTACGCAATTGTGACCTTTACTATGTCCCTTTTAATTCTGACAGATTGATACCATGGCCTTGTTATTTTACTGTTCCTTCTAGTGCTTCCATTGGAAAAGAAGAAAAAAAGAGAGTGATTTTTGTTTGTTTGCTTGTTTCCTTTCTTTTCCTTTTGGTTATTGTTAACATCCAGTGTGGACACATTTTTTTACTCCAAAGCAGAGAAGACATTCTAAATACAAAAGACACTGTTTTCAATAACTTGATTTCCTAGACCATCAGAGGATTCTGGGATCTGTCAGACTGCAATGTAAGCATTTTATCAGAGTTCCCATGACAGCATTATTAGCTAGTAGTTTCACCTAAAAAGCCTTCTTAATTTGCTTTTGTTTTTGGGTATTAATTTATTTTCTTTTTCTATAGCTACAACTATTAAATATGCATTCCCAATGTCTTAGTTCCTCTTCTTTCCCTGGTGGAATATTTTCAATTTGTAGTTTTAGCTCCTGCTGCTTATTTGGGGGTGATTATTATTATGGGTGGTCCCTAGCCTAGGCATGGGTTATGCTCTAGATATCTGTTTCAAAATTAGTTGGTTAGGGTTGTACATGGTTCCCCACAGAGACAAGGTTTTACAAGATAGGCAACAGGCCAGTTCACTAAGACATTGTAAACTCACCCATAGCTGAACTTTCATTATTGGTAGCCATGAGCTGTGAGGCTTCTTATGATCCTAGACCTGGTTATTTTTAAGAAGGGCAAGGACACTAAGTCAATAGGGTAATAATAGGGAAAAGCTCAAAAAAGCCAGGCTTTGGCAGCTGGGTTCTACTCCTAGGATTGTGAGGGGAAATTTTCTGGATAGTGGGGCTCTAAAGAAGTGCCTTGGTTGAGGTCCTGATAGTACTCATATTCCTGAAGGAAGAGCCTGATCAGCCAAAGACATGCAGTTGAAGATGAGGGTGAGAGGGAACAGCTGCCATCAGTGAGGCTTTGTGGTTTGGGAGGGTGGGGCCGCAGGTAAGTAGAATTTCTATCTTCTCTGTAAATGGCTTTTTTGGAGGTTAGGAGCTGTTTTAGTCAATGTGGATATAATTATAACTTTATAAGCAACCATATCTCACTATTATAGGATCATTTGATGCTTTCAAAGACTTTTGAGGTCTGCTCTTCAGTTCTCTCTCAACACAAGAACATCTAATTCTCTTTGTTCAAATCTTTATGTCTGTATGCTTTTGCTATTGGATGAAAATAGTTATGTATGCTGTCTAAAAATTTCAAGACTAGGTTTAAAGCATCATTATTATTATCCTATACTCTCACTTTCTTAACTCAGTAATATTTTTTGCACTTTCATTCAGCTTTTAAAAAAATAATATAATGTATTTAAATGTAGTGTCAGTTACAAAGTGACCCAGTAACATTTGCTTCAAAATTACTGTAATGTTCTACTTGTAATATCAAATTGTCATTGTTTGGAGACAAAATGATGATTTCAAATGGATTTAAACAACCTAGAGAGATATTTAAGAAGTATTACCCCCAAACTTGTCAGATATGTTCTTATTGCTGACAATTGTTTTGCAAAATCTTTGTGATTGCTCCTCTTGTCTTGTCTTCAATGTTGTAGTCTAGAAATATTTAGATAACTTGCTGCTATATCTGACATATCCTTGAGGCCATCAGAAAGGCTAACTCCTTTTCCCAACACGTATTTGATATTTTGTATATACTCAGGATGGAGTTTAGAAGACCTGCGTGACATGATCAATAAGCCATTTTGAGACTTGCTCAGAACTTCATTTTATCTTTCTCTCTTTCTCTCTCTCTCTTTTTTAAAACAACCTTTAAAATCAGAAACCCTGGCATAGCACTCTCCAACTGTGCCACAGAGGGACATAAGGATGTTGGTGCTTTTTCCTGTCTATTTTTGTCCCCTACCAAATCATAGCTCTGGAAGGGAGCTTTAGAAGTCATCAATCTGTTCTGTTGCCTTCATGCTAAACATCACAGAGAAGAGATAATCGACCCTGTTCTAAAAGGCTAGTCAGTGGAAAGTATTTCAAAATTAAACAACAAATAGTTGTTGCTTACTATGCATACAGAACAGTATGGAGAGAACATAGAACACGGAAAAGGTTAAGACATTATTCATACCTCCAAGAATCTTACATTTTACTTGGAAAGGATGACTACATATATGCACATAAAACTGCCATCAGAGACTCTTGGATTTAGAGTAGATCTTGAAGACTTAACTTCTTGACCATTGCAAACGTGCCCTCTTGATGTCCCTGACATTTGATTCTATTAGTTCATCACTGGGAAATTCTAATTGAATTGAATTTCTGATTGAAATTCTAAATTCTAATAAATTCCATTCACTTCCAAATTCTAAAGCCCTTAATGTATGATAATTAGGTCTATAGAGATTAAATGACTATTCTAGGAATAGCCTAGGTACAAATTTCAGCTTTGCCAATTATGAACAGTGTTGCCTTGGGCAAAGTACTTAGTATTTTTGCCTTTTGATCTCACATCTGTAAAATGGGGCAAAAAATAATACCTACCTCATAGGACTGCAAGAGTTAGATGTTTAATTTTCAGGATAGTGCCTGATATAGGGAGAGTGCCTATCATAGTAATGGTATTTGTACAACAGTCATGTCTAGTCATTCAGATATCTGACTTGCCTTTAATGTCCCGTTTTTCCTTACTTCCTTCTGCCTGTTCTTTTCCAGGTGACCTCTCCATTTGTGTGATCAATGATATAACTATTCAACTTTTGATTACAGAATGAAGTTTCATAACTGATTCAGTCTTCCTTATTGGTTGTTAATGGTACTCTTACTCCAAATATGGTATGGATAGAAAAGAGTGGGTCAGTTCCTGTGTTCTAAATACTATAATTTTAATATTGCATGTCAAGTTTGCAAAAGTGTTTAAGAAAAAAAAGGTAAACAAAACATAATCCTTCTGGTCAAAGGACTTACTGTTCAGTAAGAAAAGCAGATATATAAACAACTGTTTTGCTCCCTCATCTTAAGTCTGAAGGGCCAACCATGGATCACAAAGCATTTGAGAAAATCCTGCAGTGTGAAAGCAAAACACCAGAAAACAAAAATAGATAGATAAGAAAGAGAGAAAATTCAGGGAGGAAAAAAAGAACTTAAAAAAATATGGAAACTATGACTAATATACTCAGAGAGATTGGAGAGGATATTGTATGTCAAAATGGGACAGTGTGCATGAGAGGGGAACATGAAATGAATCCCAGGAGGTCATCAAAGTCAGAAAATAGGGACCCTAAGTTCATTTTATTGACAACGTTTTTTAAAAGCTTAAGTTTGTTCTACACTTTTAGCTTCCAATTTTGTGAGGTGCTTGAATTGATTCCTGTGTTACTGTCATTCTATTCCATATATATGTTCTTTTCCAAACTCAAGTTCATTGGCAAAGTCTTAGTATTGATGAAATTTTGAGGTGATGGTGGGGGGGAGGGGCCGTCCGGAGATGGAGGCCAAGAAAAAATTCTTAAAGACGTCTCTGCTGCAAAAAGGTAATTTTATTGAAGCATGGGGACAGTACCCATGGGCAGGAAGAGCGTCGCTGTAAGTGTCAGGGGTGACCATTTTATAGAGTGGGGGAGATAAAGTAAAGAGGAAGTTCCTAAAGGGATTGTCATATGGTAAAGGCTCACAGACAATCGGAGGCCTAGCTATTGTCAAGCTAAGGTTGTTTTTCCCTCCAGCAAAACATTAACATTAAGACAGTAGGCAGTTCCTGGACTTTAGGCTGTTGATGGGATTGCTTTTTTCTGGTAAGCTGGTGGAGACTCCTATCAGTTTAACAATTTATTTTTTTGTCCTGTCTTGTTTTTGGGCAGCCGGGAGTGTCCAAGGAATATCACACAAATCCCACCTTGGGAGGGGGTGTGTGCTAGCTTGTGTTTTGCCCCTCCGCCTACCTCATGCTCCTTCATCAGTATTAGTACATTCATTTCATTAGAAGATATTCAATTTCATTCCTTGCTGGAATATTGTGTGTGTCTGTGTGTGTCTGTGCGTGCACATCCGCATGTGTGTGCCTAGTATCATGGTTTGTTTTATTCTGTTCTGTTTTGTTCTGTGCCTATCTCTTTAGCTAGACACGCACTATAACATATAGGATCAAATTGTTGCTGGGTGAACTGGGGAGACCCTGAACCCTAGGGCCTAGACCTAGCCCATCCTGAAGGAGGTGCAGATGGTTCTTGGTCTTGTCTCAAGAAAGAATTCGAGGACAGACATACAACACAGGGGATGAGCAACACAAGCAAGAAAGTTTATGAAAATGAAAGCAAAAAGTACACTCTGGAGATATGAGAGTGGGAGAGAGAGACAGAGATAGAGCACTGCGCAGGTGCTGCATGCCCTGGGGGTTGGGTTTCTATCTTGTATTGATAGTTGTTAGCTAGGGGATGGAATATTCATCTCTTGGGGTGGGAAGCAGTGTTTCCTGCTTTTTCTTCCTAATTTGGTCGGGGTTGGGGGGTGGTTCCTGTCATGGCATCCACCATCTTGGGCTGTCTGGTTTGATCCAACTCTTGTGGAGTGTTGCCCCATGTCCTCTTTGCTGGCCTCTAGTATCCTGTTAGAACCTACTGCCCACTCTAACAAAATGATTTTGGAGCTTGAGAATCTTAAAAATTATCTCATTTTACAGATGAGAAAACCGAGGGCTGGAGATATTTCCAAAGGTCACACAGTCTTTCAGGGGCCCTGCTCAGATTCTCTCATCTCTGGCCTGATAAGTACCAAATGAAAACTATCAAAGGTCTAGAAAGCAGAGTGGACTTTAGTGGGAATGATACTTGAGATAAGCCTTCCAGGATGCTCAGGAATTACATAGCAGCATTTCGTTTTGTTTCTAAGGGTCGGATAAAGGGAATTATATCAGGTATTAAAAAACTATTAGAAGCATAAATGCATAAGATTTGTTTGAGGACAATGAATAAACCAGAGAGAGAAGATTCATGTAATAGAGTAACAGGACAGGAAGTTGTTGCTTGCATATGAAGGGTCATTAATGACAAAGGAAAAGATTTATTCTTTATCCTGTAAGCAATTAGGAGTAACTCAAAGTTCTTTGAATAGGAAAGTAGCAGATTGGTAGTCTCAGGACAATGTATCTTGTGTCATTATATAGGATTGATTGTATTATAATGAGTGTGGACACAAAAGACTGAATGATGCCATCTAGATCATCTAAGAATGAGAAAAAATGATATTCTCTTCAGGAAATGTTTTCTACTTGGAGCCATTACATAATACATGGAAAAAATCAGGTAAGCATTTCATCTTGTTTGTTAAATGGCGATAAAAGATATGTTTTATGTATTAAATTTATATTATATATATTTATTTTTATTCTATATTATATTTTATTATATTTATTTATACATAAATAAAGGAATAAAGGAAAAAGACCTATATATGTATTTTCACTCTAAACATGTTTTGACCTTCTTTCTGCATAAAATGCAGTTGGTCTGGGGCCCCTGGGTGGCTCAGTCAGTTAAGCCTCTGGCTTCAGCTCAAGTCATTATCTCATGGTCGGTGAGTTCGAGCCCCGCGTCGGGCTCTGTGCTGACAGCGCAGAGCCTGGAGCCTGCTTCGGATTCTGTGTCTCCCTCTCTCTCTGCCCCTCCCCTGCTCATGCTCTGTCTCTCTCTGCCTCAAAAACAAATAAAAACATTAAAAAAGAACAACAACACAGTTGGTCTTTTCTGGCTTTCTCCATTGACTTCATAGACATTCTTTTTCTGTTTTTTTTCCACTTGTATTACTTATTTTATTTTTTATTTTTTTAAGTAATATCTATACCCAACATACAGTTTGAACTCACAACCTCGGGATTAAGAGTTGCATGCTGTATAGCTCAAGCCTGCTAGGTGCCCCTGTGTTATTGTTACCAATTCTTTCTTTTCTTCACACCATGTTTTACCCTGTGATCCCCATCATTCATTTCACCCTTAGCCCTCTTTCCTTCACACTCCATATTTTCATGGTTGAACCTGGTCACATGCGAGGCTTCAGCCCTTACCTATAACCTGTGATTCCTTGAATCCATCATGATCTCTTTACTGAACTTCAAAGCAGATTTAATCTGGTTGTGCCACAGCCAATGCAAGTCTAAGGGCTCCCAAATAATTTCATCTCACTCCTCAACCCACTTCTCCCTACTTTTCTTCTCCTTGGACCCTTCATCTTGGTTACAGTTTCCATCGTGATACCAATGCTGGAAACATGAAGGTCTCTGTGGATCTTGGAGGTGGTCCTGCTCTGGTGTTCCAGTATATCCTATTGCACCACTGCCTAAAATATCAAATCAGCTTGAACGCTTTTTGTGGTTTCTGCTTCTATGTAGGATGAAACTCATACTCGCAGTAGGATAAATACATTCCTTAATAACCTGTTCTCATATTCCTTCCGGATTCATACTGGGTTAGTCCACCCTATTGGCCTTCTTGTTTTAGGAACTCACCCTCTATGCCTCTGTGATTTGCTCACATGTCTACCTCCTCATTCTTGAAAGCCTAGCTAAACTATCAGCTCTCCTGTGAAATCTCAGATCCACTGGCAAGGATTAGCTCCCATCCTCTAAGCCTCCAGTGTTTTGTTAATTCTCCTTACTTGGTGTTCTGGTTATTGATGTGGTTTCTGCTCCCTTCACTAGCCTGTGGAATTCTTGAGAAAAAGAGCCTTATTTTATTCATCTTGGTGTCCTAGGATCTAGCAAGTTGCCATATAAAAGTCTCTCAAATTGAATAAAGAGAAAATGAAAAGGCTTACAGGAGGGATATTTTCTTTCTGATGTTATCATTCTAATTATTAGAAGACATGGAAGGCCTGGGAGGAGAACTGACTTATAATGAGCATTGACTTTGTACCATATACTCCACAATGTGGTTTACATATTCTCTCATTTGATCCTCACAGGGACTTTATAAAATTAGTATTATTATCCCCACTTACATAGAAGTAAAATGAAGTTCAGAGAGTTTGAGTCACTGGCAGACTTTAATTTATAGATTCCAGGTCTTGGAAGTCAGTAAAAACTAGGACAAGGACTCAAATTAACTTGATGTTACCCTAAAGCCACAGACATATTTAATGACTCAGAAGAACGTGAAGTGGTTTGAGTTCTACGGAAAAAAGCTATATAAATATGATAATGCCATTGTCTTATTCAAAAACCTTTGTGTTGTCTTTGCAAACAAACTAAATAAATTCCAATTTGTCAGGCTAGCATTTAAGAGACTCAAAACTGGATGGTGACATTCATTTCTGCTCTTCAATTTCCTTAATTCTACCTACACTCTCTGTCCTGCTGGAATGAACTCCCTGGGCATCTACATCTCTCTACCTTTCTACTTTCATTCACTCTTTCTCCCACTTGGAATGTACTTTCTCAGGAATATACTTGCAAGGTTAATTAGCTTCTTAGCCTTATCCTAATTAAATGTATGGTTTTCTTAAGCTTTTGGAAAGATGAAATTCTTAATGGACCACTCTTGCAAACTCTGTCTGCTTAGGAATGTTGGGCTAGAAAGATTATCCTAAAAGAAAACAGATTTACCTCAGTAAATTACAAAAGAAACAAGGAAGAAGGTTGATACTTGCAACAACATGATGAAACATTGCTAAATGGTGGAATGGAAACATTGCTTGATACAGAGAAAGATTATTAAAATTTAAGGTTATGTAGATTTTTATTGATTATTAAAATAATATTAATATCCTATGTGGTTTTCTTTGTTTGTTTTAACACCACATCCCAAGAGACCATTCTGGACAAAGCTTGCCACACTCAACAACCTTCTAATCTGAACTTTCAGTCAATTAATTCTTTCGATTACCCCATGTGTCACTCAGTTATCTACAGCCCTGGCCTTGGCAAAATATCAGGACTTTCCCTTTCATCTGCCTGCTGGATCTGGCCCAGGATTAGCCATAACTTTGGTTAATTCTTCAGTTTTCAGTCATTCTCTGGCCCAGCATGTATAGTACAGTAATTACACAGTTACACAATGGAACATAATGTATATTTCGCAGCACATTCAATTCTGTGCTTTTTATTACAATTCACTAACTTAGGGTAGTGGGTGGGAGACAGTATCTCTATAGATGATTGAAACACAGCTGTTGGGTGGATCCTCCCCACGAATGTAAACCAGAGGATGGAGCTGACCCCAGAGCAATTCCAGAGCTGGCACACTCTGGGATAATTGCCCCCTGCTTCCCTTCCCTACGGAAGCAAGTCTACATTTGTTCACATATTTTTACAGGAGGTTAAGTTTTTCATGGGTTGGTGTAAAACTTTATTCCTCTAGGTGAGCAATTGTAAACATGTGTGACCTTTAAAATTATGGCTATTGTTTGAGCATTATGGCTATGTTAATTGGGAAGTATATGAAATTTCTTGGAGAAAAAGAAAACGAGAGAAAATTAAAAATCAAATGACTTGGGGGCACAGAGGTTGTTGTATTCACAGTCTCTTATCTGAAATCCCCAATCAAATAGCTCTGACACCTTTGTTTATTTGATTATTTATTTATTTGCCACTCATTTGGAGGCCACATCCCACCAGTTCTGACAACTCATCTGGCAAGATGACCTGATCTGATTTGTTCCAAGGGTATTAATAGTCTTTATCCTACTTCACATGAAAATTCGTGGTTTTGCTACAGAAATATTAATGTGTTTGATTGGAGAGTGCCCCTGTTTCACATTGGAATATGACACATATGCACTATGTTTTGGGAAATTTGAAAAATTCTGAATAGTGAATGCATCTGGTCAGATTAGCTTTGAATAAGTGATTATGACCTATAATGCAAGAGAAACTAGCTTGGTTTTAAACATAATTCTTTTGAGACACCACAGCCTATCCTTGCTACCCTATTACATGCTCTGGTACCTTATACCGGAGATTCTTAAATGTTATCAAGATCTCAAATCTAGTGCCTCTCTTCCTTCCCTCCTCACCTACCTTTATTTGCACAGCCCATAATTACAACCACTTCCTTCATTTTGTTGTCCCTCTCTTCTTTCATTGCACCTGCTTGGCATATGTACACCCTTGCTTCAACCAATTATCCATCTTTCCATGCATCCACGCTTCACCAAAACAGCTGAACAATGTTGGGGGAAAAGATCACATAACTGTGCTGACCGGTCTCACTTATATTCATAACCACAATCTGTACTGGACATTGTTGTACAACCCTGCTTTATTTCTCTGGTAGTTTCTTTTTCCACTTGCTTCTCTGACTATGTCACTTTTTATTTGCTTTTAATATCTGTATTCAATTTCCCATCTTGTTCAGCTGATGACCTCAACTCATACTTCATTGAAAAATATAAGCAGAGAGTGAAACTGAATTAATTCATCTTCCCTCCACGTTATCTAACAACTTAACTGCTATCTGTATCTATCTAACCTATCTGTACCAACCTAACTATCTGCACCCATATAGTATTCCTTCTCTCTTATTTCAGTTGATGAGCTATCCCTGTTGCTGTCTAAAGCCATCTCCTCTACTTCTGTCACCCCCTTTGGCCTTCTCAAGGACTAAGTCCTATGGTTATTCTTTCTCTCTCTCTCTCGCTACCCACTCCCTGCCACTCCTTTATTCAAAGTCATTCTCCCCTGCACCCAGATATGCTATAGTATTTCCCACACCCTCTCCAGCCCCCCGCCACTCCCCTGGGTTTCATCACAACACAACTTAAGACACAAGTAGTCAGTGTCATTCCCTCTGATTTGTCTCCTCACTGGAATTCCGTGAGGCTATCGCTGCCACCATACCACTGACATCGCCCTGGTCAAGGTCACAATGATGTGCAGGTGGCCATACGTGGTGGTCACTTCTTTAGTTTCATCCTAACGATCCAGGTGGCCCATATTTGAGGTGTCCCAGAGCTCAGGGTTTGTCCCTTCCCTTTCCATGTTTCACTCAGTGATCTTATTCAGTCCCATGGCTTCAAGCAAAGCTCCAAATGTACTCTTAGTAGCTCTCGTCTTGAGCCCTGGACCCACATACCTGATTGTCAGTGTAACTCCACTGGGAAGTCTGCTGGGCATCTTAAACTACACATTGGAAACAGAACCCTTGATATTTGTCTACCTGAGAAGTTCTTCCCCAGCATGCACCACATTAGTAAGTAGTAAATACCACCATTCATAAGTTGTCTAGGCCAAAATCTAACACCCATGATCTTTTAAATGTTAAGTATAATCATTTCCCCAGTTAAAGCTTCCAGTATCTCTCACCTGATCTATTATAGTAGCTTCTTGCAAGTCTTTCTATGTATACTCTGGCTTCGCTATAAACAATTCTCTACAAAAGCAGCTAAAACAATTTTTTATGTTTATTTATTTATTTTAAGATTGAGAGAGAGAGAGAGAGAGAGAGAGAACAAATGGAGGAGGGGCAGAGAGAAGGAGAGACAGAATCCCAAGCAGGCTCTGCACCAGCAGCACAGACCCAGATGCTGGGCTCAAACTCATGAACCACAAAATCATGACCTGAGCCGAGAACAAGAGTCAGATCCTTAACCAGCTGCACCACTCGGGCACCCCGCTAAAACAATTTTTAAACATGTGCATGTATGTCTCCATTATGTGGCAACTCTTCTGTGGCTCCCATTTCACTTAGAATAATTCTAAATTCTCTGCCTTCACTCTCAAGGCTGTGATGACTCAGGTCTAGTCTTCTTTTTTGCTCTCCTCCACACCCTGCTTCTCCCACTGTGCCCCAGTCACACTGCCATCCCACACACATCAAGCTCATTCCCACATCAGGGCTTTGGAACTTACTTTCACCTCTGCCTGCAATTTCCTCGTCTAGATCCCTACATTTCTGGTTCTTCTTTATCACTCTGGTTTCAATTTAAAAGTCACCCTTCAGTCACTCTCTGTCACCTCCCTCTGCATGACAGAAATCAGAGTCCTTTTTGGCACTTCTCCCTCAGCCCTCCCATTCAGTTAGCAATAAGTTTTATCTTCTCTCTCAGTCTTGCTAAAATCCATTCATTTCTCAATTTTTCCACTGCCAACACCATAATATAAGCCATCTTCCTCTCTTGCTTAGTCTATAGAAGTAGCCTACCAGCCAGTGTCCATATTTGTACTTGTTCTTTTCCAATCTGTGTACATCCAGTCATACAACTGTCTTACATAGACAACTTCAGTGGCTTCCCATTGTTCTTAGGATGATTTTCAGAATCCCCAACAGGATGCCTAAATCTGACTGATCTGCTTCCAGTGTTTTTCAGCTGCATCTTTTCAGACATAAGCATTCAGTTCCTTTTTAAAAATTTTTTAATTAAAAAAAAATTTTTAACGTTTTATTTATTTTGGAGAGACAGAGAGAGTGTGAACGGGGGAGGGGCAGAGAGAGAGGGAGTCACAGAATCTGAAGCAGGTTCCAGGCTCCAAGCTGTCAGCACAGAGGTGGATGCGGGGCTTGAACTCAGGAACCCTGAGATCACCACCTGAGCTGACACCCAACTGACTGAACCACCCAGGCGCCCCAGCATTCAGTTCCTTAAACATATTTCACCCCTTTCAAACTAAGCACATACCTTTTCTTTGACTTGTAACACCACTTTACCCTCTTTCTCTTTTGCTTTCTTTACTCCTGTTTGCACTTTGTATTTTAGCTTGAAATTATTTTTTCAAGAAAGCTTTTCCTGACCATCCCCAAAGACCAAGTTTGCCCCTACATCATCTAGTATTACAACATCTTGTACTTCTCATTTCATAGTACATATTAGGATTGTGTTTAATTCATTCAGCATTACTGCCCTCCTCCCTTACTAAATAAAATAGGTTTCATCAGCTGTACTGTCATGGTAAATGGCAAACTCTAGGGCCAGATTGCCTGGGCCCTAAATCCTGGTTCCTTTTCTTCCTAGCTGTGTGACCTTGAGCAGATTACCTAGACTTCCTCAATGTAAAGTCAAAGTAATTACAGTACTCATCATATAGACTTGTTTTGAGGTTTAAATGAGTTGATAAATATAAAGCATTCAGTACAGTGTCTGACACATAATAAGCACTCAATAAACCATCATGTGTCATTATTATTATAAGGGCTGGGATTAGGTCTTCCTCATCCATCATGGCACATCCAATAAGTATTTGTTGAATAAGTAAATAATATTTTTCATGAGTCAATTAAAATTAGAAGTAACCTTATTAAATGCCTAAATGTGCATGAGGCTCTTTAGGGGATATAGAGATTAATAAGACATAGTTGTCACAATCCAGGCGTTTTCAACTCAGCCAACAAGAGTGAGATCCATAAATGAGGTCTCCTTAAAGGGAAGATCTGCAGCTTACACATCTTTGTATCCTGGACATTTTCCTTGCAGCCTAGCCCGTAGTCTGTGCTCAATGTGTGCATGCTGGGCAAGCATCCACCTGGCTGTCTCACAGGGGAGAACATGGGGAACTCTGGGCAGAATAGAAAGCTGGCTAGAGGAAGTGTAGTAAATTTGCCTTGAAGGACAGGTGGGGGTGGAGTTTCCACAGGTAGAACTCAGAGGATGGGAAGAGCTGGGGGAGTGGCATTCCAGGAAGGGAAAAAGCTGAGACCTGGACCCTGGATACAAATGGGAACACTTTAAACAGTCTGCAATGGTGGAGCAGTGCTTCTTCCTGCCTGCTTCTGGACCTGGCAGCTTCAGCATCATCTGAGAACTCACTAGAGATGCAAATTGTTGCACCTCTCCAGATTTACTGAATCAGAAAATTTGGATTTTCTGGGGCCCAGCAGTTTGTGCTTTAACAGTTCCTTCATTTGATTCTGATGCTCACTCAAGTTTGAGAGCAAGGGGCTAAAGCAATGTGTTCTGATCTGTGATCTGTGGACACCCAGAGATTCCCCAAGATTTTCCAAGGGATTTGTGCCCTAGTAAGTAATAGCAGCAGGATGCCAGAGTCCCTATACACACCAGATAGGCAAGCATGGTAGAAAGTGGAGATGGAAATAACAAGGTTGTCACTAGACTGAATACCACTGGTTTTAATCATCATATAATTTTTAAGCAATTTGTTCAATTTCATCTTGGAGCTGACAAAGGGGCCTCTGGGTTTAAGGCATAAAGTAAGGAATGTTGATGTCAGAATAGAAATTATTGAAAAGCACATGATAATATTTCTGCATGTTTGCCTCTATGTGATTTTCACCTAATCCACCTAAGTCATATATCAAAATTCTGAAGAAGCTCTTCAAGATGCCTCAAATGCTTAAAAAAAACAGAAAAAGAGAAAAAAATAGAGTAGTTATCATATCTAGTTTGGCTTTTCATCTAATAAAAATACGTTATTTGGAAAGTGCTTGCAAATAACAGCCTGAAAACTCCTTTCATATCATCATTAGAACTTAACAATTATATAAATGAACCAGTTGATTTTTAAACTGCAAAATATAGGGATTCTAAACATCAGCTACTAAAGTAGTCAAATCCTGATGATGTAACACGTAATTAAATTTTAATCTACATTTTAATATACATCAGTCTCCAAATTGCATACAGTATCATTTTGGGATTTGTTACTAAACCATCTTTTTTTTTTTTTTTTACATAATTAAAGCAAATCAAACAGTACTATGTCATATAATAAATGGAAAAAGCTAAACATTTTTATACACAGATTTAATATTATAGGAGAGTATTTTAAATGAATTTTGTGATATAATTTTTAATAATACACTGATGTAAAATTTAAAAAAAATTTAACTTAAAATTTACTCATTTTATACCATGGAGAAATTTAAAGGAGATGATTTGCAAGATCATTATGAAAGGGGTTTGTAAGTCACAAGAGGCTAGAAAATTCAAGCCTGGGCATAGGGTATATGGGTGTGGTTGTTGGTGGGGAGAGACCTCAAGGAGAGGCCTGGCCAGGAATGTAATGAAGAGAAAGTCTAAGATGTCTTCAGGGGGTGGGAAGTTTTGAAATCCTAAGCACAAGTGGAAGGTTTGGTTCTGGAGTAGGAGCTATTTCTTCTGAGATAAAAGGGAAAGGGTACTGTTTTGAAGCATTTTTGAAAATACTGCACCTACTAAGTCAGAATGCTTGTTAAGTTCTCTAAATTCTGTCTAAAATGTTCTAGAGCAATTGATTTATTCAATGAAAGTCATCTGTGTTCTGTGAACTGTGTTCTGTGTTCAAGACTCCATCATCTTTAGTCTCCTCTGGGACTTGTTCAATCAGTTGTTGCCCCTGTCCTGTGTCTCCTTTTTCTTTTCATTCACCTTCCATTAGCTAACAAATGGAAGCACTTTTTAAACTGGCATTGTCTTTCTGGGCTGCCATAACAGAATGCCACAGGCTGGGTGGCTTAAACAACAAAACACTAATTTTCTCACAGTTCTGAAGGCTAAATGTCCAAGGTGAAGGTGTTGTTAGGGTTGGTTTCTAATGAGACTTCTTTTCTTGGCTTGCAGTTGGCCACCTTCTCATGGTGTCTTCCTATGGAATTCCTCTGTGCACTGGCAGAAAGAGAGAACTCTGGTGTCTCTTTGTGTTCTTATAAGGCCACCATCGGTGTTAGAATAGGACCCCACCCATTTGACTTTTGTTAACCTTAATTATTCCCTAAATGTCTTATATCCAAATATAGTCACATTGGAAGTGAGGGCTTCAACATATGAATTTGGGGGAAGGAGCACAATTCAGTCCATAACAAGATCCTTTCATCTGCATACATTTTCACCTTCTGTTTTTCCTCCATATTCCTACCATGGCCACAAAGTTTTAAAGAACAGTTAATGCATACTACATCTGCTGATTTCTCTTTCTTTCTTTCTTTCTTTTTTCTTTTTTGGTAGAAGACACCTTTTGTGCATACGTGACACTGGTCACCACCTTCTTATACCATTTGAAGACCAGAGATAAATGCTAGATTTAAAAGAGAATCTGATAAACCTGTGTTTTTACTGATTAATATTATATAGATGAAATCTCAAACTATTATCAAGAGTACATTCTATTTTATAAAATTTTTTTTAAACGTTTATTTAATTTTGAGACAGAGAGAGACAGAGCATGAACAGGGGAGGGGCAGAGAGAGAGGGAGACACAGAATCTGAAGCAGGCTCCAGGCTCTGAGCTGTCAGCACAGAGCCCGATGCGGCGCTCGAACTCACGGACCGTGAGATCATGACCTGAGCCGAAGTCGGATGCTCAACCAACTGAGCCACCCAGGCGCCCCAAGAGTAAATTCTATTTTAAATACACCCAGCTTTTAACTATGAAAAAATATTGAGTTTGATCATCTGTAGATGAACTCCATCCTGTTTCCTAGCTTTATTATTTACTCAGGTTCTTCATAAGATGGGAAGGTCAGCTGGCCCACATCTTCATATTTACCCCATGGACCCTGTGCTCAATGTGTGGATAGAAAAAGGGCCACAAGCTAGACTGTCAGTCTCCAATCCTCCTCTTTATTTTGGGAACTCAGATGACAATAAAATTTTTCACATTAAGCAGATGCAAATATACTGAGTTGAATTTCTTTTTCTGTATATATTTTGATTATTGAACCACTTTGATATCAGTCAGTGCACAGAAAGGACATGTTGCTAAATTATACGCTGTGGAAAGGAAAATATTTGGGGCCTTTCAAAGACTCCCTATAAAGAAGACTTTAAATACAAAGTGTTACAAGATAAATATATTCACATCATATATTTAGGTATTGCATTTTATATTTTAATTTTATATTTATATTATATTATATATTAATATTACATCTAATATGTTTAAGCCATTTCACATTATTTTTCATATTAAATATTCAGCATACTACTTTAACATACTGTTTCTATTTTTCACATAAAATTAATGAGCCTAATGGCATTAAGGTTGAGCTTTTGTTTTTAATTTTATAGGTGCCTATCTTTTTGAATTACTTTAATAATAAAATTCATGGCTTTCCTAAAGAAAGAAAGAGACAGAGAAGAAAAGAGAGCAAACAGTCCAGAGTATTTCTGCATATTTCCTATTTTGGCTTGACAAAGTATGCTGATTACAGAACTTCTTAAAAGGTCATTTGGTAAAGTGAAATAAATGACTTGGAAAAAATACTCCTAAAGGAAAATTGTTTTGAACAATTAAATCATAATAACAATAATTTAAACCACTTTGCAATTAGTCTTTTTATGAACGTCTATAACTCCAGAATGATTTTTACCAAAATGAATCTTGGCAACCAATTAATGCTTGGTCTAGTGTAATTTATTTGATTTTCTTGAGGGCAGAGATAGCTAAAGAAGATTCCTAGAAATGATAGCCATTTAAGACATTCACACAATAATATTTTTTGGAAAGCATATTTGATGGATTTTTATTACGAGTTAAAATATCGTAACTTCTTTCTTCTCATCCGAATTACTGAAGCAGTATGCATTCTTATGCTCCAAGTAAACCTGCATGATGCAGACATATGCTACACACACTGAGGCTTATCATTTTCCTTTATTTAAAAAAGAACCTAATAAACCATTTTTAGTAATTTTTGCCGACTTTATTTAGAAACAAAGTCTTACCATCTGCATTCTAATGATTATTTTTATAACAAATTTATTGTTACATTAGATGCATATTAAATATATACTTAAATTTATTTTTATACATAAAGCAATAAAGATGAATTTGCAACAATACTGGCTATTAGTGATATTTGCTAAGCCAAGTCAGTCTTTGTCTCTCCCCCAACCCGCTGTGTGTGTGTACATGTGTGTGTGCGTGCGTGTGTGTGTGTGTGTGTGTGTGTAGTGGCTATAATATTAAGAAACAGACTTCATGGGTAGCTTATGAAATGTCTTATTACATGGAAATAACAGGTTTCTGTGAGCTGATACAAATATATGTGATATCTTATGTCTTAGTTTCATTTTTTGTGAAATATTTTGCATGTGAAACGCCTTTTCCTTTTTTTGATATGGATCCTTTTATGATTCATCAAAAACAAGACAGGAAGGGGCACCTGGGTGGCTCATTTAGTTGAGTCTCTGACTTTGGCTCAGGTCATGATCACACAGTTCACAAGCCCTGCATCTGGCTCTGTGCTAGAGCCTGGAGCCTTCTTCGAATTCTCTGTCTTTCTCTGCCCCTCCCCTGCTCATGCTCTGTCTCTCAAAGATAAATAAAATGTTAAAAAAAAAAAAAGAAATAAAAAAACAAGACAGGAAGACAAAATGTACACCCTTGTTATTTATTTCACTCAATACATTTGAGAGAGATAACTGGATTGAGAAGAAAGAGAAAAACAAAAATTAACTGGTAACATCAATATACAACTAAAAAACTCAACAATTGCTGTTTATTTCTCAAATGGTACCTGTGATCAAGAGCTTAATAATAGAATTTTATGGGCATGACTATGTCCCTATAGAAGACAGGGTACACAATTTTCAAATTGTGGGATGCCTTGGTAGCTCAGTTGTTTAACATCTGATTCGTGGTTTTGGCTCAGGTCATGATCTTGTGGTTTGTGAGTTCAGGCCCCATATTGAGCTCTGTGCTGATGGTGTGGAGCCTGCTTGGGATTCTCTCTCCCTCCCTCTCTCTACATACCTCCTGCTCTTTCTAAACAAACAAACAAACAAACAAACAAAAATTCAAAATTGCACGGCTTGTATCTCTCAAGGGCTTGTGATCAGAAACAAAAACAAAAACAAAACAAACAAAAAAATACTAAGGCAACATTTCCAAATATCAAAAACAGCTAAAGGTTTGTTGGCTTTTATATCTCTTCTCATTATCATCTTTTGCTGAAAGGCAGAGGGGAGAAAAACAGAGTCAGAGAGAAGGATCAAGAGAAAAGGGAAACAAGAACTAGGAAAAGTGAAAATAGACAGGGGGTTGTTTTAGCTGACATTCCACATGATCTTCCAAAAGAAGACACAGCTTTCTTTATTTTGCTCATTGCCTTTCCCTCTCTGCCCACTCAGCCCACCCTTCTGCCACCAAGCCACCACTAATGTCTGCCTGTGGGGGTCTTGTGCAGACAAGGATAGCAGAAGAAGGCCTTCATATTTTCCCTGAAGCCCAAGGAAAGATCCTTCATATGGATGCTTGTGATATGGAGGAAGCACATTAACTTCTCAGAGACTCTTGTCTAAAATGGGAAAGCTGCTGATGTTATGAAGCGTTTTGGAGGAACAGCAAAAATAACACACATTTCCACACATGCACACATACATGTTCACATTCTGACCATTCTCCTAAACCTAAACAGGCATGGGAAACTATGTACTCCTTGAAATAAATTAGATCCTGGGAAATAAATTAGATAGCTAGCTAGCTAGATGAATAGATGAATAATAAAACCCCTAATCATATATTTTCCTGATTATTCAAGTGAAGATAGAAACTCTATAAAAATAAACTTAAATAATACATAATTCTCAAAGTAATGACTTAATGGTTTTTGGTATATTATTTTAGAATTTTTCTTCAATGAATATGCATACATATATTTTTATTCCAAAAACAGTTGTATATATCATTCTGCAACTTGCTTTTTAAATGTGACAGTACAATTTAAACATCTTTTCTTGTCAATACATATAGATCACTCTTGCAATTTTTAATGGTTGTCACTTATGTGGCTATATCATATTTCATCCTATTGTATTCTTTGATGGACATTTAAGTAGTTTTCCCTTATTTGACTAATGCAAGCTATGTTGCAAGAAATGCTTTTGCATGTGTGTATGTGTGTGTGTAAGTGTGTGTGTGTGTGTGTGTGTGTGTGAGAGAGAGAGAGAGAGAGAGAGAGAGAGAGAGAGAGAATCAATTTTTCTATATAGAAGTTCCTAGAGTAGAATGTCTGTATGAAAGATATGCTCCATTTGAAGTTTTGATGGATAACACTAAGTTGCCCTTCAAAAACATTATTTCTTATTGGCAATATTTTTAATTTCAGTTTACTAAGCTAGAAATTTCAGGGTCATCACCAAATGTCTCCCTTTCGTTCCCTAGCTTCCTTCCAAATTGTCACCACATTCTGTGATTTAATCTCAGAAATGTCTCCTAATTCCATCCTTCCCTCATCTTATTGTCTTTGCTACTTTGTCAGCTCACATCTTGTAGCAGACACTTCCAGTAGTTTTCCAAAAGTTTTTGTCTTCCTGGGACTGTCAAGGAGTACATGGTTTTCCCAGACTCTGTTGTATCATCCAGGCCATGCCAATGGGACACAGAACAGAAATGTGTTTTTTTCAGGTGTGGTCTCTGAGAACCTGCCACACGAGGTCTTCTGTGCTCTTTCATTTTCTGTTGGTTGTACACTGCTCGCCATGAGTCCCCATGAGGTGGTGGAGATGCGGATGGCACAACCCATGTGGAGGAACTACCCCCGGTGCTGACCCACTGCCCAGGAAATGCCTCTTGTGTTGAGCTGTGGCCTGCTTGGGTCTCTTTGTTACAGTTTGCCCGCATAACAGAGGAAGATCTTTATGCTTCTGTTTCACTCACACTACTGCGACAGCCTTCTTGCTGGCTTCCCCACCATCTGCTTCTCCCCCCCTGCCCAGCAACCCTGACACCAGAATGAGCCTCCTCTGAATCACGCTGACCAGTAACTTCCTCCTTTAAAGCCACTGGGGACTCAAGATCCTTTATGAACTGACTACAGCCTTCCACAGGGGGTTGTCTTCTGTGCCTCTCACCTGGCCTGGGTGCTTGTCCAGTTTCCAACATGCAGTGGTGTTCAGCACATACATGCGGAATGAGCAGTTTCATAAAAACTGCTTCATAGGACTATTAATTTGTGTCTAACAATTGATAAAAATAGTGACTTCATTGTTCATCTCTTGGATGTGGGGGTGATAAACAGCATCTTTCTGGTATTACTGATTTAGGCTCATAGCATTAGCTTAAAAGGGCCCTAGATCCCATCTAGGACAATTTCCTCTTCTTGCAGATAAGAAAACTACAACCCAGAGTGCTGAATGAACATGCTCCAGGCAGTGTAGCCTGTGGGAAAACTCAAGAATGGCTCCCAAGCAAACGAGCCCCTAGTTTGCCTGCCTTACTTGACACCAGGGTGTCCCCAAGAGTAGTGACTATGAAAAACAAATGGTATCTCCTGTCTACTGTCTGCTCAGATTCAGCTCACTTCTGGGCTCAGTTTAAAGCCTCCATGCCTGTTTCTCTGATTCATTCCCCCAGTCTTGCTCTACCAGCCCACTGGGCAGGGGACAGGGTGTTAGGTCTGGCCTCTCAATCCATGTTGCTCATCATCAATAGAACTGACAGCTCTTCCATGAACATAGTTTTCTTTGCCCATCTTGCCTGAGGCTACGAGTGTGTGGGGAAGTCATTTTTCTAATGTGGTGGGAGGAATGGCAGGTTTATAACTTTAATTATACCAGATATAAAATAATGGTTACTTAAAAAGTATATTGTTCTTTGTCCAAGGGTCTAGAAGCTCAGTGATGGGTATGTTTAGAAATCAATAATACAGTGAGCTAAGGTTTCAGCTTGAGGGGATTCTGGTTTAGCAGGAAGACAGGATGGGCACAGCAGTGGTTTTGGTCATGGGCACTGCCTGTGTGAATGAACTGAAATATTGTAAGATATTTTTGATTGGTCTGCACTCGTTCTGGCTGGGATTACCTTCTCAAATACTTTTCCTTTGGCAGTTTGCCACCACAACACTCTCTGGCACCAAGTCCCCACATGCACATAGGCTACACATGCCAATGGGAAGACAACAATAAAGGAATAATATGCCATCGGAGCTGTGTTGGTTATATTTTGGTGTATAAAAAACCATCCCAAACTGAGTGGCTTAAACAATGGTTTATTATGTCCCACAATTAGATGAGCTGCGGGGTCCCTGCTGGCCTCACCTGGGCTCCCTCATGTGACCGCTTTGAACTGAAAGGTCAGCTGGTGGCTGGGCTCAGTTGGCAGAGCGGGGCTGGCTGGGATCCTCTGTCCATGTGGTCTTTTGACCCTGGGTGGTCCTAGGGTTCCATGGGAACAAGCACCAAAGAACAAGTGTTTATCAAGTGTGTCATATTTGCTCATGTCCCAGGGGCTCAGAGTGAGCTACATATGGTCAGGAGCCATGATTCATTGTGCACCACTATGGAAACAATCTAACATATTTGTGATAGAGGTACAAAGGAAAATAAAGCAAAGGGAAGGGGATTCCTCTCCCTGAGAGAGTAACAGGGAAGTTATTTCAGATATGGAGGTCAGCATGAGTATCTCTGAGCAAGTGACAATAAAACAGAGACCTGTGCAGCAGAATAGGGGGCCATCCAGGTGTGAGGGGAGAGGGTTCTAGCCAGGGGAGCTGTGTGTACAAAGACTGTGAGTGGGGACAATAGGGGGGCAGAGTGGTTGGAGGCCAATAGGCAGAGGGAGAATATAGTCATACTTGGTGGGATAGCCAGAAGTGAGCTGTGTAGGCCTTTGCAGAGCATGGTAAGGATTTGCCAAGGTATTCTGAGATTGAAGGGAAACTTGTGGATGAATTTGTTCTGGAAAGGGACAGGGTTTGATGTATGTTTTAAAAGGATCACTCTGGCTGCTCTGTAGAGAATAAACCTTATCAGAGCAAAAGCGGGAACAGGAAAATACATTAGGAGAGAAGAGAAAGGGAGGTAGTTTGGAATGCAATTATGATAGAAAGAAAGATCCAAATTCAGGATATGTTCAGAAATCATGTACTCATGGCTTGAATTTGGGTTGTGAGAGAAAGAAAGGCATGAACGACATCTTCTAGGTGACGGGTGTGACCACCTGGGTGAGTGGTGTTTCCTTTTCCTGAGACAGATGGCACTGGTCAGGTTGAGGTATAAAGCAAGATAGGGAAGATATTTCGAATTAAAAAAATTTATTTATTTTAGAAAGAGGGAGAGAGACAGAGCATGAGCGGGGGAAGGGCAGAGAGCAAAGGAGACACAGAATCTGAAACAGGGTCCAGGTTCTGAGCTGCCAGCACAGAGCCAGATCTGGAGCCTGAACCCATGAACCATGAGATCATGACCTGAGCCCTAAGTCAGATGTTTAACTGACTGAGCCACCCAGGCACCCCAGATAAGGAAGATATTTAGGTTGAAATTGACTACGTTAAGTTTCAATTCCTGAACTTAGAAGCAGCTGACATAACCCCATCATTTTATAGATGAGGAAATTGGGACCTGGAAAAATGAAGGTGTTTCTTTTAAAATACCATATAGCATTTTCCAGCACAATTGGTTCTAGAAAACTTGGTTTGTCTCCTTTCCCAACCCCACCAGAGTGTCAGGGCAAAGATTTCTCACTACTTCATGCCACCATCTTAGGTTTGATGAGATAATTTCTAAATGGCATTAAAATTACTTTTAAAGGTTTGTGTCTCTCAGTCCTCTCCTGCTTGAGTATCCAAAGGGGTTGTGAATCTACCCTCTTTTCATAGAAGAAGAGTCTGAAAGAGAGATTACCAGAACATGTATTCAGTTATTTTAAAATGGAAATGAAGGTTTTTAAGATTGTAGATGCCCATAAAACACTTCAGTTTTATCCTACAGGTGAAAATTAATTTAATAATAGATATCAGCTGCTATAAAAATTCTAAATTATTTGAATACTCTGACTCTAACTCCTTTTTCAATTCAGTGTGTGGAGGATTATATTTGATGGATACACACAAAAAATGAGTAGGTCAATGAGATACTGGCAGAGAGGTTTGGGGACTCGGTGAAGATTCAATTTTAGGGACCACAGCTTGTTTGAATGGATTTCACCTTTCTGCAACTATCCTGAGATGAATGAGCAAAGACTAACAGGTCTTCAACGAAATTTAGTTTTTCTGTGTATTTTGGGTTTTCTTTTTAAAACTTGAAACCATTTTTCTTATATTTGACAGATTTGCTTAATGTTTATTTATTTTGAGAGAAAGGGAGAGACAGAGAGAACAAGCATGAGTAGGAGAGAGGCAGAGAGAGAGAGAGAGGGAGAGAATCCCAAGCAGGCTATATTGTGAGATCATGAACTGGGTCCAAATCAAGAGTCCAACGCTCAACTGACCAAGCCACCCAGGCATCCCTATATTTGACAAAAATTAAGCCAAGTTATACACAGTTTGCTGAAGTAATTTTTGTATCCATGTCGTTCACCTCTCTCTTTATTGAGTGCAGAACTTATATTTTTTATCTTGGGTATTAAACATTTAGTATTCAAAAAGTAGAGGAAGCAAGAGATATAAGGCAAAAAAAAAAAAAAAAAAAAAAAAAAGGTCTTAAAGCAAAGAGCCAGGATAAAAGGGGGCTACGTCAGGAGGCAGCGGGCAGGGTTATTGTGAACGACATACATCTCTCTCAATGAAGTTAGCATCCCTCCTTACTTTCTACTTTCCTCCCCCCCCCCCTTTTTTTTTTCCTCTGCAGCACTCATCATCCTGACATCTTTGAAGACAGAAACTTATGATGGTGATTTTTTTCTTGGGTATTTACTATATGCAGGTTTGGAACTAATCTCCAAACGTTATCTCATTATTATTCTGCCTCCAGAGTCAATGTCTATCTGACTCTAATCTTCCTAGAAGCTGGGTCCCTAGGTTTTTGATGTGTTCACTGTGTGACTTCAGGCAAGTCACTAAATTCCTTATGCCTCAGATTTATAATTTATAAAATTTAGGGGTTTTTTGGTATGTACTCTACAAATTTTATTTCTCTTTTTTAAAAAATTACTTTTTAATAACTCCACATTTGTCTTTAAATAAGGAGAATGGGGTATTAAAGAAAAAGGTAAAAACTGGAAACAAAGAATGGCAGGTTTGAGAAGTGAAAGAATGAACAAGGTCCTGCCAGAAGTTCAAGTTTTGAGGAAAGTGAGGGAAAAGAGAAGCCTCAGTTCTTATTATTCCTTTTTTCTGCTTTGAATGGCTAAAATTCCCTCATATGTTTCCTAGATCAAATTAAATTTTGTTGTTAAAATTACCCTGTTCCATCTCTTGTAGGCAAACAGAATCCCATTTGCAAATTACTTTAGGGAATGTGAGTAACACAGATTCTTTTTTATTTCTATTTAAAAAATGTTTTTAATGTTTATTTATTTTTGAGAGAGAGACAGAGTGCGAGTGGGGGAGGGACAGGGAAGGAGAGGGAGACACAGGATCTGAAACAGGCTCCAGACTCTTAGCTGTCAGCACAGAGCCCAATGCGGGGCTCGAACTCTGAAATGGCAAGATCATAACCTGAGTGGAAGTCAGATGCTTAACCAGCTGAGCCATCCAGGAGCCCTTCCCCACCCCTCTTTTTTAAGTTTATTTATTTTGAGAGACAGAGGGAGAGATCTCAAGTCCAGGAGGGGCAGAGAGAGGGAGAGAGAAAATTCCAAGCAGGCTCCGCACTGTCAACACAGAGCCTGACACAGGGCTTGAACTCAGGAACCAAACCAAGAGATTGTGACCTGAGCCAAAAACAAGAGTCAGTCTCACTGAGCCACCCAGGCGCCCTGAGAATGCAGATTCTTACTGAGGCAGATTTTGTAGAAGATGATATAGGGGGAATATTGAAGGACAGGTAATCCTTGGTTTCCAGTACAGAATTACACTATGGGTACTTCCGATAGAGAATTCCCAGGAGAATCCCATAATCAATTTTGAATATTACCTCCTAAGGTAACATCCATGCCTTAAGTTTCCGTGGTTCTACAGAATTCTTTTTTAAGTGATTCAAGAGTTTTTAGAACATGTCATAGATTTCATTTCAAATCAATTCATGAAAAAGTTTTTGAGCCAGATTTTTAAAAGACTTACTGTGTTTTATTTTTATATTATGAGTAGATAGACAATCTCTAATGCTAAAATTTAAATGTTACACTAAGGTACACTCTTAGAGTCTGAGTTTATGACTTTAATTTCTTACCTCATCTCTGGTGTGCTTGTTATTTCATCTAGATTCTGCATGGGGAAAAAGTGCAGGATGACTGTCATTAAGGATCTAAATTGGTTGTTGCTGTTACTGTGGACAATGACATAGTCCCTGCAGTGTCCTCTCAATACTGAGAAGGGGGACTGGCACTGTGCACCCTGCTTGAGGTGGGGGTGGGTGGCAGGATGAATGTATATTCTGCAATTTTTTCTTCTGTGCTTCAGTCTTGGAACTCTGACTCTTTTTTGGGGGGAAGGACTCATCACTTATTATAGCCAGATGTGGGTACCAGTTCCTTATTGATAGGAGCATGCAGGCACCAAGGATAAGGCATCTAGCTTTGTAAAGATAAAGAGGCCATTCTTACAGATTCTTCTCAGATTGGATCATCCATCCAGGCCGTGGTAAATTCTTGGCTCAGGAATTAAAATTGGCTCCCTCCAGTCTATTTTTCTTCTATGTTGAGCTTGTTTCTCAAAAGTTAGTTGTTAGTCTTTTTAACATCATCCCCTTCCTACAGAATTCAACCCAGATACTGCCTGGTTCTGCTGCTTCCCTAATTCCTGTATTCAAAGCTACTGATCCTTACTTTGGGAGAATAGAGAGCTCACCCCTTTTTCTAAAAAATCACCTAGTTATCAAATTGATTACGAGACTGTAAACTCCTTGAGGGCAGGGGTTACAGATTATTCATCATTGTATCTTCACTGGTGCTTAAATACTAGATAGATATTTGTTTTATAGATAAGGTATATGCATCCAAACTGTGGCAGAGGAAATTCAACATATATCATGTTTGCAAAAACTAGATTTGCCAGCATTTCCAGTATTATAGGTATATCTTTCTGTCCCTCTCCTCTTCTTTTTCAAATAAGTTCACCAAACTTCTAGATTATATACCTATATGTATATCCATGTCTCCCATGGTACTAAGCACAATGCTTGGTACATCCTAGGCACTCAGTATAAACTCCTTAAGTGAATGAATATTATTCTTTAAACCAAGTTAATTTCTTTTTCAGAAGAATTGACTTTTAGTGAATTAAACTTTTATGATCTAGCAAATCCTTTATACAAACCAGTTGGGAAAACACCTATAATTTATGCTTCACAGACCTTCTGTCTGCATTCTAAAATTTTATTTGCAGTGCCTACACTAATTTGAATAAAATGAAAACCAAGTTAAAAAAAACTGAAGTTAAACACTTTTAGACATTTGGAACTGTAATAATTTTCTTTCTTTCTTCATTTCCTGTTTCTCCTCCTAAATTGAAATGCAAAATTTAAACATTGGTGAATTGAAAGGGTTTTGTACCAGTTTTAGACTCGAAGTAGTTAACAGAAACTCCAAATGGAGGTCACCTAATGACATTAGATTCAAATTTTGTTGAACTGAAGCTTAATTATTTAGTATTTACTAATAATTCGCCAGATGTGACTGGTTTTTGTGAATTATATTGAAAACATGTCCTTTTTTGTAGTACTGAGACCAAAAATGAAACCTTAGAGGGAAGACTTAGATTCTCTGAAACTAGTAGGACAGAGGTTTTAACTAGAGGTTTTGGAGTCTCTGTCCTGAATCTGAATGTTCATACCAGCACCTTCCAGAAGTAAAGTTATTGACACACATGGAGCCCAATGAGACAGCAGGTATTGAAGACTTTCCCCAAAGCATGGACCCCTTTATGTCTCAAGCTCTCTTCTCTGAATAGATGTCTTTGGGATCCCAGAGGGATCTCTATGGAAAGAGAAGAGAGTGGGAAGGAGAAAAGAAAGACCTGTTCATTGGGCCCAATCAATTAATTTAAAAAGGATTTGCAAAAGACAATAAAATGAAGTCAAACAAATGAATATACACCATGCCTGCTCCCTTCCACCCCTCATGTAGAGATTTCTTAAAACCAAACATGCTCCATATTCGTTACCTTCCATGTTGATTGTGAGGACATGAAATACAATACTTTCAGTGTTTGATTATATGAGAATCAAATGGCTTCCAGAGGAAGAAAGCACTGTATTTCACAAAGCTCGTATGTCACTAATGGAATCAGATAGCAATGTAATAATATGCAGACCAGTTTTTAATGCTTCATCCAAAAAACTATGTGGTGGGAAGACAGCTGGATTTTGGATCTGGACACTGAATTTGTCTGTGTTCTCATGATCTTGGGAAAGTCATTTCATTTGAGTAATATAGGCAGTCTCAGTCTCAATGTCTTACCTGTCATGACTGATGATGGGTCTTGAGCTTGCAGAGTAAAAAAACAAGTACATAAGTTTGACACCACAAAGCAGAGTGTACATATGTGGAAGTGTGAAGGTCTTATCTATGAGAGGTATTAGATCAATGGGGAGCAAAGATTAAACTTGTTAGTATGTGGTTGGGAGTGCCTAGAAACCAAGCATAGAAATGTGTCCAACTATTACCAACAGTATAGGAGATGACAAACAGGAACCAGAGTAATATCCCAGGGAATAGAGTTTACTCTTACCAGAAACACTCATCCCTGGCTTCCGGTAAATTCCACCAGCTGGCCTTTGTTTCCCTCTGACATCTTTTATTGCATCCCAAGCTCATGAAAAGCTGTTACTCCATCACCCCCAACACTTCCATGTTTCAAGGTGGCCCCAAGGATCAAAATGATTCACTCCAAGCTCTTCAGAGATATCAGTTAGAGTTACTGTCATGGAGGACATTATAAGTTGTGTTCTTTTAAACATATTTTTCAAAAACCATCTTTTCTTTCAGAAAGCCTTTTTAATTCAGTTTGAGGACGCATGTTGTGAAAAGATGGATGTTGGATAAGAAAGCTTGCAATTAAAATCACTGTTCTGTTACTTAGAATTTGCCTGGTTTGAGGTTAGTTAACCTCTATAAGTCCTCATTTCCTCATATTTAAGTAAAATTAGTATCTCTAAGTAGTGTTACAAGTTAATAATAAAAATGGTAAAAGCAACAACAATCACCATCTAAATATGAATAATACCACTATGCCTTTATGCTATGATTTATTACTGGCAAACACCTCAACTGATGTTATTTCATTTGATCTTCATAGAATCTTGGGAAGGCAGTGAAACTCCTACTACTTTGAATGGCCTATTAAGTAATTTGTACCACTCAGATAGCCTGCCAAATGGAGGATGGTATGAAAGAAGCAAGAAGGTGTTCAGTTTCCTGCAGTCATGGAGTCAGCAACTAACAAGTGTCTGAGAGCCTTTGGTTCCATCCTGGGGTTTTCAAACTCTACTTCCAAGTAACTGGTGAATGGAGTAAGGGAAAGATGATGGGAATCTTCAATCACAGCAGCTACGTATTTGTGTGTGTATGTGTGTGTATGTGTGTGTGCATGTGTGTGTGTTGTTATTGTTGATTGGGTTTCTCTGTGAGATTTTGATTGAAGAAAGTTCTAATCAAACACTTTCATTTCACAAATGGTTGAAATTAAGGCCCTTTGTGGTTGTGTATCATCCCAAGATATCCCCATAAACCTCTATGGATTAGGAAAAAGACAGGGAAACTCAAAATTTAAAAGAACAAATGTATTCATTAATTCATAGATACGACGTTATTTCCTCTACCTGCTGTCTCCTCACTGATAAAACAAGTTGAGATTTTAGCCTTCAGTTAACTCACCTGAAAATTATATAATTTTAGGCTATTGAAGTGACTTCTTTGTTAAACAATATTTTTTGAGGGTCTACTACATATAAATCACTGTTTAGATACTAAGATACCATAAGAATAAAAGTCTATACACTCAATATATAATTCAGATTGAACAGATGACTCAAACTTATGAGGGGGTAGTATATAATGCCAAATAAATGTGACCATCTTGAAAGGAGAGCTTCCTCAAAAATTGAAGTGATCTATGGAAGTTTTTTCAGAAGTTTGGGTTTTAGCTGGTCCCTGAAAAATGAATAGTATTGAAATAGGGGGACAAGAGACAAGAGATTCCAAGTGTGGAATATCTTCAGGAAAGTCACAGAGCAGGAAATGTCAGCACTCCTACAGAGAGAATGATAAAAAAATCAGTTTACCTGGAGCTCAAGATTTATGAAAGGAAGTGAGTAAGTTTGGCCTTGAGTTGCTAAGCATTGATTAGTGGATCACTGGGTGGCACTCCAATTCTCATATTATAGGAGTGTGATAGTCATTCCAGTAGCCAATTCCATGGTCTAACTCTGTGGTACAAGGGCAATATCCTTCCATGCCCTCTCTATTGTCTCCCTCAGCCACCTCTTCCTCTACTGTGTTAAACTCACAGGTAAGATTTAAGACATCATTTCTAACACCTCTACCTTGTTACCACTAACCCCCCAATTCCAACAAAGTGGGAAATAGATAATATAGGAATCAGGAAATAATGGAAAATTTTTGAATAGGGGCAGGATGTCTTTGTCTTTTATAGTAGGTAAATTTGATCTGGAAGAACCCAAAGGCAAATGCAAGCAGGGATACAGCATAGGAATCCATTTATATGAATATTTCTTGAGTTGCTGTTTGACCTGTGTTTTATATACATTTTCTAATTTAATTTTAAGGCATACCTACTAAGTTGATAATATCCCAATTTTATAAATAGGGAAACTAAAGTACAAGGAGATGTAAGTAACTTTCCCAGTATCAATTCACCAACAAACAAGAGCTAGGATACGTAAACCAATGTAAACCTTAATAATGTTAAAATTCATTCCATTTGTTATTCTTTATTTTGAAGTCAAAGCAGATGGTTGAGTCCATCATTCTCCTTGGATCAAGGCACATTACCATCTTCAATCTGTGTAAGACCCCTTTCTTATTTTATTTATTTGTGTTTATCTCTTTTAAAAATTCTTGTACCTTTTTTCCATTACTCTCTTTCCATAGTCAAAAATTTCCGTGTGTTTGTTGTATATTTGTTTTTTTGTATGTGTTCCTAAATATTACTACATTTTGTGTGCATTAAAAATTTAATTCATTCAAATGATAATTCATTACATATCTTCTCTTCCTTTCTGTTTTTTACTAAGGACTGTATTTTTAAGATTCATCCATATTTCTATAGATGCTTCTAATTCATTGCTTCTAACTGCAACTTCTGCCCTTTCAATTACATACAATTAATTCCCTAAAGCAAGGGGCAGACTTGGGAGACAACATTCATAAATATTAATTAATTAATTAGCATATTAAAAGCAACTCAGTCAACAAAACATTTGTTGAGTACTTACTACCAGACACTGTGTTCAATGTTGGGAATACTGCAATGAACAGAATTCAAAACTGTCCTGAAGAGATGCTCGGTCCAGTGGGAGACCCAATCATGCAAATAAATAATTACAGTTTAGTGATTTATATGCAGTAATAGATATAAGCTCAAGAAATAGCAACAACACCGAGCTGGGTGTGATTGTTTCTGCTTGGGGCTCTGAGCAAAATAAGTGAAATGGTGAACAAAAGAGTGACCCTTTCTGGGTTTCAAAGAATGAGTAGGAGGAGTATTCTGAGTAGATGGGTGGGGAAAAGAGTGTTCTAGGAAACAGCACTTTTGACAAGAATTGTTTCATTGCCTGTCCTCCCCATGGTCCCTTCTAAAGACCATCCTCCACCTGCAGTCTCTGCAAATGGCCACAATGGTTACGGCTCCCACTACTTGAATCAGGCTCATTGCCTAAGGGGTAGGCACGTGCCACCTGACACAAAGGCAGCCTACTGATGGTCCAGCTACCAAACATATGTGTGGTTTTGGTTAAACAGATAACTTGGTCCAATCTTTTCTTTCCCTTGAACTTTGAACTGAGAGACCCAGGTATGTTGCCAAGTGGTGACAGAAAATAGAGCTGGAAGGTCTTGATGCCTGGTGGTCATTTGCATGTTGATGAATAAAGAGACGGTTGGCCTTCAAGCAAACTGAGGGAATGAAGCACCTCTTGAGTAAAGAGAAACACCCCCTTAGTTCCTGGCGCTCTTCCCACTCTCAGCTCTGGGACTGCCAGCTACTCTTGGCTTCCCACCTTGAGTTCCATGAGATTTCTCTGAATCTTTACACAATATCCCTTCATTGAGAATTATTTTGAGTTTCTACTGCTCTTTACCTAATGATACTTGAGGAAAGCACATACTCCCAGGCACGCAGACCTGAGGGACTATGATCTGTTCATGAGCAGCAGTTCATTTGACATTGCCAAGTATAAATATGTGGGCAGGATTGAGGGAGAATCTGAAGGAAGAACCCACAGGACTTGGTGGTTGATTAGACCTGAGATGTGAAGATAACCAATTCTGAAGTTTCGACTAGAAACCCTGGAAGGGCAATGACTGCATTGACAGAAGCCTACAGAAATAAAGGACCGGGGAGAAGAATTTAACTGTGGATATGAGAGGAGGCTTTGGGAAACATATAAATATCGAATGGTAAATTGGAGAAATGGGAGATGAGGAGTCGAAGCTGACATCAGAAAAGGAGAGAACAAGGACTCCATGAAGAGGAGCTATGAATGGGACCAAGATTACCCAGAAATGGGGGTTAGAAAACCAAAAGAAGAGAGTTATAAAGCAGGTGTAATAGTAACAATTATTATTATTAATAGTAGTAATAATAATTGTATAATCTTAATAGTCTATAATACACAGTTAAGACACCAAGGAAAAGAAAATTATAGGAAGGCAAAATACATGTGCAACATCCCCACAAGTCTTCCAATTTTAGAAAAGTTTTCAGTGCCCTTTAATATCCCCCCACAGGCCTGGCTATGATAACACGGCTGTTGTTTTGGTTAGTAAATCTTAGTTTATAGGAATCTTCTCTGTTGAGAGTTGCTTTATTTAATATTCAATATGCCATATGTACTTACCAAAATATATTTTGATTAATAAGATGAAGAAGGTTCCTGTGCTATAGTTATCTTAATAGCCTTAAAATTAGGAATCTGGCATCTGTGGCTACAGGGAGGGACATTTGAAGACTCCATGTTTAGTAATGACATGACATGAAGCCTATTCTCTGTTCATCCTTCAAGGAGTCATGGCTAATTTGGATCTGGAGTTTTGAGGGAATTTAAATTTGGGGATTTCCCATGCGAAGCATCGTTTTGCAATCACGTGCTTAGCTAAAAATGCTCCTTTTCTAGGAACGCTCATACTAGCGAAATGTTGTTAGTTTGGAAAGAGAATAAAGGACAAATGTTGCCATTTTTCCTGTACTGCAGACTTCAACCAACTAATTAAATCCATTTTGCTTTCTGGGCTTATGGTGACTTTGTATAATTCAGACTGGAATCTTGTCACATCCAGAAGATCTGTCGTTGTCTAGGTTACCATGGCAGCTAAATTTTTTTCCTTTTTGTAAAATTATCCCCAGCCCTTGGCTTCAGTTAACCACATAAGCCCGTGTATTATTAGCGTAATGAAGGGACCCTTTCTGCAGGCTTCTTCCAATGCTGTCAGGTAGCTGTCCAACTAGCATGGTGTTGCTGTGTTTAGTATCTTATTCTCAGCATCCATCTGGAGCTCTCTTACAAAGCCCGTAGTTTGCGTGCCAGGGAACATCCTGCTGCTTCTGAAGAAAATTCATCTCCTCCTTCCTTAAATGTGACCTGTAACATTGCGTTGTCCTCCCCAGCCCATCCTGAGCTCTGCACTATGAGGGATGGCTTTGTCGCCATCTAAGCATTCATAGTTATTGTCTGTGCAAATATGCATTTTTCACGTCTGTAGCTATAATGCAACATACTCTGGGATCAGTTTCAAACTCTAATGATTAACACATGTTTATTCATTCCAAATGGAGCTGCGGCTGCAGTCTCTGCTGTACACATGTTGTTGGGTTTTTTTTTTGTTGTTCTTATTGTTACTATTTTTCCTACTTAGGTTGGTCCTTTACATGGATCAGAAGAAGCTACTAGCAATTAATTCCGGAAATCTTTGTCTTCTGCCTTGGAGACCCCTTTCTTGCACTTGCCATTTACCCATAAAGTGTGTCCCCAGATCACTTTCTCTGCACCATGCAACAGTCACGGAAGTTCAACCTTGTGCCCTGCATTAAGCTTCACTCTGTATGTATACTCCCACAACATAATGACAGCCAACTAATGGCAAATTTACCTTTGCATACTCGAGGCAATAATGCACACCAGAGAAATACAGATAGGAAAAAAGCAATCTCTGATAGAGTTTAAAATAGGTGAACATTTAATGACACAGAGGTGGACATTCACAGGGAGATTAGGAAAATTAGGGACATCTTTTTTGTTTGCTAGGAAAAAAAAATCAAACATAGGGTTGTCATTATCAGCTACTGCAGCTGGTGCTCACACTTTCCTGGGAGGTGTCCCGGAGAGGCATGGTCAGGTTTTGGGGAAGAGAAGGGAAGCTACTTACCCATTGCTGTCAGAATGACAGCACTGTCAACTCTACTCAGTGACCCAGGAAGAGAGCTTCGTCAACCAATATGCAAAAACACAGATAATTTGGAGCAAATTGTGATTTACTGAGGGGTTACTTTTGATGAAATGGTTTTCCCTGCTCTCTAAATCTCATCCTAGGCTGAATCTCTGAGCTAAAGTGCAGTTTCTGCAAATGCATCCGAGCAGTAGAGGTTAAAGGAGCCACTGTGAAATTTACTTCATCCCTGAATTTACAGCTTTGTTAAGCAATACTATATAAAAACCATAAAATGAAAGAAACTAAAAACAAAAAAGGGAAAACCCAGTAACAAACAAACACGTCCAGCCAATCTGCTTAAACTGCCATGAACGAAGTAAGCATGGTCCATAATAACTATTTGTATTCTTTCCAGCTTCAATAGTCCATAAATGATCACAGATAAGAGATAGGTGGATATCTCATTCTTTTTCCTGACCTAAACATTTCTCCCTTGCCATTTACCTCTCCTGAACCTGAGGTCTCTCTGATAGAACAGTCAGCTTTAAGTCTTGAAAGAGAGTGAAACAGTGATTGTAATTTTTTAAAATAGTATCTAACACACTAGGAATGCAGAGTGAATGCCAAGCTATAATCAGTTAAATGTCCTCTTTCCTTTATTCTGTTTCTTATGTTTTGCATTTGAGTGAAGACTCCCGGAACCTCGTTTCCACAGGACACATCTAATCACCTGGTGCCAGGTGGTACCCGCCCAAGGCTACAGCACAGCCATTCAGTAGATTTTCCTCCAGGGTCGATTCATGCTCTGTATACTTCTCCAAGTGTCTATAAATAGCATCACTTGTGAGGATTGTTGAAATAATTTGTTGCTATAATTATAGTGACATTTCTAGCATGTTATAATCATATAAAACTGCAAAAATAGAAAGATGCTATTTTGGAGTTATTTTTTTCCAACTCAGTTTGTGTTGCATGGAATGGAAGGAAAGATTAAGAATGCCACTTGTTTAGAGAAGAAACCTGCTGCATGGTAATGGGAGAGAACAATGACACCTAAAAATCAAGAGTACTTTCTTAAGAAGCAAGGCGGCTTGATACTTTGCAACTCACTTGGTTTTAGTCAAAAGGAAGAAAAGAAAAAAAAATCTCCAAAGTACAATTCCATACGTACAAGAGAAGTGAAGACATGTGATGATATTCTTTCAGCTGAGGGCCTTAGCCAAACCAAAGCCATTTTAATTTTTCATAGGCTTTTACATTTTTGATGACAACATCTCAGTTAAGGAGCCACAGATATCCAAAAAAGAAATATCTAGGATGCTTGTACTATAAGAATCTTCGAAAAAGACTGTATTCTGAGTTGATGGAATATTTTCATTGTTTCCAAATGTTCAGCCAATGCCAATTAAACAAAAATTAATGTCTATTGATAAAATGCTGTTTGCTGGTAAACAGTCACACTGAGGGCTGTGCCACAGCTATGGGTGCTTTTAAAACCACTTCTCAAGATTTTATAATAGCGTAACATGTCTACACACACTATATTGATTGATGAAATAATGAAGTGTCTAAGTTTATTTTATTACAAATACAATTGTAGTATATTTAGAGTATACAGTGTGGTGATTTGACACATGTGTATATTGTTAAAGGATTCCAGGAGCGCCTGGGTGGCCGACTTCAGCTCAGGTCATGATCTCACGATCTGTGAGTTCGAGCCCCGCGTCGGGCTCTGTGCGGACAGCTCAGAGTCTGGAGCCTGTTTCAGATTCTGTGTCTCCCTTCCTCTGACCCTCCCCCGTTCATGCTCTGTCTCTCTCTGTCTGAAAAATAAATAAACGTTAAAAAAAATGTTTAAAAAGGATTCCAACAATTGAGTTAATTAACATATCCGTCACCTCACATATTTACCTTTTGTGTGTGTGGTAACTCCTAAGTTCTATCTATCTCTTAGCAAATTTCAACTATAGTCACCATGTTATGTGTTAGATCCTCAGACTTTATTCTTCTTGTAACTGAAAGTTTGTATACTTTTACCAGTCTCTCCCCATTTCTCCCACTCTGCAGCCCCTGGAACCACTTTTCTACTATCTGTTTCTATGAGGAAGGCTTTTTTCTTTATTTTTTTTAATTCCATATATAAGGAAAGCATGCATTATTTGTCTTTTTCTGACTTATTTCACTTAGCATATTATTCTCTAGCTCCATCCATCTTCTCACAAAAGGCAGCATTTCCTTCTTTCTTAAGGCTGAATGATATTTCGTTGTGTATAAATGTGTATGTATCACATTTTATTTATTTATCCACTCACTGACAGAAACTTAGGTTGTTTCTGTACCTTGGGTATGGTGAATAATGCTATAATGAACATGAGAGTACAAATATCTTTTTGAGATAATGATTTTATTTCCTTTGGCTATATTCCCAGAAGTGAGATCTCTGGATCATATGGTAGTTCTATTTTTAATTTCTTGAGGAAGCTTCATACTGTTTTCCATATTGGCTACACCAGTTTACATTTCCCCCAGTGATGGACAAGGGTTCCCTCTTCTCCACATCCTCACCAATGCTTATTATCTCTTGTCTTTTTGATAATAGACATTCTAACATGGGTGAGGTGATATCACATTGTGGTTTTGATTTGCATTTTCCTGGTGATTAGTGATGCTGAGCACCTTTTCATGTACCTGTTGCCTATATGTGTGTATTCTTTGGAAAATGGAAAAATATCTATTCAGGTCCTTTGTCTTTTTTTTTCATTTTTAAATTTTTATTTAAATTTAAGCAAAATAAAATGTTATTTAAATTTAGGGAAAATAAAATTTCTTTACTTTGCTGTTGAGTTGTATGAGTTCTTTATATATTTTGGATATTAATCCCTTATTGGATATGTGGTTTGCAAATATTTTCTCCCATTCCATAGGTTGTCTTTTTCCCCCACAGGTTGTCTTTTCACTTTGTTAATGGTTTCCTTTATGGTGCATAAGCTTTTATTTTATTTTATTTAAAAAAATTTTAAAAATCTTTATTTATTTTTGAGAGAGAGAGAGAGAGAGAGAGAGAGAGAGAGAGAGAGACAAAGCATGAGCAGGGGAGGGGCAGAGAGAGAGGGAGATGGAGAATCTGAAGCAGGATCCAGGCTCTGATGCAGGATCCAGGCTCTGATGCAGGATCCAGGCTCTGAGCTATCAGCACAGAGCCTGAAGGGGAGCTCAAACTCATGGACAGTGAGATCATGACCTGAGCCAAAGTCAGAGGCTTAACTGACTGAGCCACCCAGGTGCCCCTATAGTGCAGAAGTTCTTAAATTTGATGTAGTCTCATTCTTTATTTTTGTCTTTGTTACTTTTTCTTTCAGTGTAAACCCAAAGAAAATCATTGCCAATACCAATGTCATGGAGCTTACTGCCTACGTTTTCTTTGAGAAGTTTTACAGTTCCAGGTCTTATGTTCAAGTCTTTAGTCCATTTCGAGTTGATTTTTTTTTGTATGGTATAAGTTGGGGGGCCAGTTTCATTTTTTTTTTTTTTTTTTTGCCATGTGAAACCCAGTTTTCCCAGCATCATTTATTGAAGGGACTATTTTTCCCCACTTGGCATCCCTGTCAAAAATTAAGTGACTAATATGCTTGGGTTTCTTTCTGAGCTTTCTATTCTGTTCCATTGACCTATGTGTCTGTTTTTATACCAGTGCTACACTTTGTTTTGATTACTACAGCTTTGTGTAGTTTGAAATCAGGAAGTGTGATGCCTACAGGTTTGTTCTTTCTCAAGATTGCTTTGGCTATTTAGGGTCTTTTGTAGTTCCATATGAATTTTAAGGTTATGTTTTCCCATTTCTGTGAAAAATGCCATTGGAATTTTGAGAGAAATTGAATTGGATATGTAGATAACTTTGGGTACTATGGATATTTGAATAATATGAATTCTTCCAATTCATGGGTATGGAATATTTTCTATTTATTTGTGTGTTCCTCAATTTCTATCAACAATGTTTTACAGTTTTCAGTGTATAGTTCTTTCATTTCCTTGGTTAAATTTATTCCTAAGTATTTTAGGAATACTTTTGATGCTATTGTAAATGGGATTTTCTTTATTTCCATTTGGTATTTGTGCTGAGCCCAGGGTGGAAGATATCTGCAGGAAGTACTTGCACACCCATTTGAAAACTGTTTTCTTTGTTTGTTTGTTTAATATAGACCTGTGAATGCTGAGCCCTGTTGGCTATCATAGCTAGGTGATTTGAGGGCTTATCCCTTGGGTGGCCACCACAAAAGCTGAGAAGTTGGGGCACTAAATGTGTGAACAAGTTCCTTCCAGAGAGAAGCTGGAAACTTGGTTTTATTGTTAGAGTGAGCCGGAGGGAGAATGTAGGGAAAGTGCTTACCAGCTTTTTTGGGTTCTGGGGAGGAACTCAGTCAGCACCTAGCAACGGGCTGATAAGAAGCTGGACCTTCAGGCAGCAGCTTGGAAAGTATGCAGTCCCTTCCAGCAAGAAACTGAGGGATGGCTATTTTTCCCTATTCCCTCTGTGCTGAGCTGGGGATATAACCAAGGGGAGTGCTCAGATGTCCATCTAACAACTGTTTTTTTTGTTTGCTATAGTGCTATGGATCTGGTAAATACAAACCTCATTGACTCTCAGAGCTAGGTGATTTGGGAGTCTGTCCCTTGTGTGAGAGACTGTCCCTTGAGTGGCAGCCTTAGAAGTTAGGATACTTAAGTGTGGTCCAAATCCTCTGGTCCTCAAGGAGCAGCTTAGACTTGGGGGTTCCTTCCCAAATGCATGTCACTGTGTCCTGGGTGCAGTTTATAGCAAGAGTGTCTCAGCCTTTTCTACGTGTTTTGATGTGGGTATTTTCTGTGTCATCCAATGTGCAGGAGTCACTCAACTAGTTCTAGATTTCTCTCAGAGGCAATTGGTCTGTGGGTAGCTATATTTGCAGTGTGTCCATAGAAGGAAGGGCCAGTCAGAAGCCTCCTATGCAACCATCTTGGCGATATCATGCCTGTCAAAGTTGATTTTAGGTGAAACTCCTCTTCTGAGTGCTGATATCTACTCTTTTGACCTAGCCAATGACATCTAACAGCAAAATGAAAATTGGTACTGTCAATTTTTTTAACACTGATGAGAGTTATACTTTTATTTATTTGTGTGATTGTTCCCCCACATGTCTGTATACTCCAGGAAGGAGAAGATCTTGTCTGGCATACAACACTTATTTCTAGTCCTTGGCCAAGGACCTGACATGTAGTAAGCTGACAAGCTATAAGTCAACATGAGTTGAATGAAGGAATGAAGGAATAGGAGGACTTCGGATTAATTCTGGCTTTGCCATATATATGGTTTATAAATTTGGGCAAGCATTTCACTTCTTAGAGCCTCATATTCTTTATTTACAAAATGACTGGTTTGGCCTAGAAGCTCTTGGAGGTCCCTAGTTTTAAATTTAAGGAATGAATACATAGTAGATGCCTCAGGACCCTACCTCCAGGTCTTTTTCTGGAAACCATCTGCTCAGCCCCCAATCCATTTCCCTCTGCTGGGGCACTTTTCCTGGATAGAGCCATTTAGGCCAGTGATGGACTCTGGAATTGAGCTGGAATGAACATATTCTCTTTTCAGGTGTTTGGCGTTAGGTCTGTGGTCCTGCCAATCAGAATCTGCTTGTGACTGAACGGTGACCTGTGGATCTGGGGGTGGCCGCCTCCTGCCCAGTGTGGTAGTCAGGCAGCACAGGCAAAATGCAGAGAGGGAACAATGAAGCAATCTACAGAGCAAAGCAGGCTGGGCAAGTGGAGAGTTCCAGCAACTTCTATTCTAGTTCCTTGCTGAAGCCTGAGGCTTGCTTGACCTTGAGTTCCATAGAGTGACTTTGTATACTGAGAGTAAATTTTCTTTTTTTTCCTCTTTTTTTGGATGCAAAGTAGCTCTAATTGGTTTTGTTATTTGTTTCCAGAGACCCAAATATATATGTATGTACATATATGTATGTACATTCTTCTCAATAATTAATTCTAATTTAATTGGTTATTTCGCGAAGTCGGCTAGATTCTTTAAATCCTCATTCTTAACAAGCCTATATCCAGTATTTTCTGTGAGTAGCGTTTGTCAGGACCTGTAAAGCATGCCTCTCTCTGGAATAGTCTTTTGTGTTTCTAACAGCATAAAACTGGAAAACAAAGAGCCTCTGACCTAGGTTGAGTAAATATTCTATTCCTCAGCACCACATCAGAACAGGTTCGTCTGTTCTGCTTTGCTGACCTGTGTGGCTGCTCCCGCACACCTGCTTTTAATTCTCAGTCCTTTCTGCACACCTCTGCAGACTTCCCAGATCCTGGACAGAAGTCCCCTCCCTGATAGATATCAGCACTAACCCCTGTCTACCCTTGGTCCTCTTTGAACTGCCCTATCTCATTGTCACACACATCCTGACTTCATAGTTCCCTTCCTGATCTCACTGAGAAATGAGAAATTGGGTTATGAGTTATCTAATTCCATTAACCTCATTATTTCTCAGAAATGTGAGTCCTGGAGAGGTAGTGCTACATAATGGAGGAAGTAGAAGACTCAGTTTCTACTGGTAACTGTGGGATCTTTTTTATATTTAAAGTTGATTTATTTATTTGGGGGGGTGGCGCGGGGCAGGGCAGAGAGAAGGAAAGAGACAGAATCCCAAGCAGGTTCTGCACTGTCAGTGTAGAGTGCGACGCAGGGCTCTAACTCAACAACTCCAAGATGATGACCTGAGCCAAAATCAAGAGTCTGACAGCCCACTGAGCTACCCAGGCACCCTGGTAACTGTGGGATCTTGAACAAATCTCTTTCCTTCTTCATTTGTAAGATTTGAACCAATTTCATGCTTTCTGGGATCCTCCCACCCTCACCTCAGGGTCTATTTAAATAACCCCCTCACAGCACTCATACTGTATCTATTTCTAGGCTTTTACCACCGGTCCTTTGTTATCCGTCAGGACCTTGAAAGGGAAGGAGTCTTGTTTACGGTGTACCTTCTGTAGGTCCCTCAGTTTTATTGTAGGTGTTTTGAAGTTTTAACTAACTGAGATTTTTAAATAAAGTGGCCGCCCACAGACAGAGGGAGTCAGGGCATGGGAAAGCACTGTTCCCTTACCTGGAACGTCCTGGATTATCCAGGTCACTGTCTACATGCTGGTAGCATTTGCCCACATTTCCCCCCGTCTCCGTCCTTGATGGACAACATTACCAGCCCTGGTTGTTTTTTGCCTTAACTTAATGTTAAACTTTCCATGTTATTTGTCTATCAGGATGCTTTTTGTTTGACAAACATGAAGCTTTTTCTTTCTGCCTGATTCATATTCTAAATGTGCAAGAGATTGGGGTTCTTGAAATGTTTTTAATAATAATTTTCTCTTTCTGTTGCCATCATAAGCCCCCACCTTGTCTATGAATAATATGCCCAGAGCAGGAGATAATGAGACAATAATCTAGAGTGGCTGGTGTTGGGACTCCAAAGTGAATATGAAGTCACTAAAGTGTTTGTCTCATAACCTATGTTGCTGTCTTAGTGAGAACGCATTTAGCCACCTTGGCCTAAACCCTTTAGGGTACCCCTACAGGGTAGCCATCACACATCAGTCAGATATCATTGTTCAGCTTCCTAAGTGTATTTCTCCTGTGGTGTTGGGTCACCAGAGGAAAGGGAATGCCCACTAAACTGGCCAATATTTTGGAATTCTTTCCCTACTACCATGATATTGGGGCAGGTTTTAAACAGTAGTGCTACTTAAGATATTTAAGCCAAAATTTTATAGATTTATCAGGGCTTTATTGTGCCTCTACCTGCCAACTGCAGTCCTCTGCCCTTGTCAATCTTCTACAAGTTTCTCAACTCCTTTTTGCCTGGGAGCTGAGATCATACTGAAAAAGAGACTGAAAATAAACCAAATCATTAAGTGAAAAAAGGAGATTTTCTTATGACTATTAGTTTGCAAAAACAAAATTAAAGATAATACAGGTTCACGCAATGTCATGGATAATGACAAGAATCTAGATAACAGCCAAGAAAAAGGCAACTTTATTGCTTTCTTGCAAAGAAGCCAAGAACAATAGTTCATCGTGTTTCCAATATATTCATAACGGAGCATTTTATGATCTAAGGAAAAGTTTGATGAAATACAAGACTTGTGTGTTGGCTAAAAATGCCAGGTTTTGTTAAAATCTTTAAATGTATTTGTCACACTTTCTAAATTCCAAACTAATTTCCTTGGGGCTAAGGTCTCTACTAATTTGTTTGTTTCTTTTGTAATATGAAGGCCATGAAATTTACATGTAAAATGACCATTGTTTTGCACTGGGTTTTCTTGGCCTGTTATTTCCTACATAATTTTTACTATAGCTTTTGGGGGCTGATTCATTCAGTCTTGGCAGTTACTGAATATTCTTGTCCTTTAAAGCTATAAGGATGTCTCAAGTTGGCAGGAAAGAAAGAAAAGTCTTTGTGCTGTTGAATACCAAATCTGGCCTCTATTACAGCACTGAAGGAATGCGTTTTGGAATGACTTTGGAAACAGCCAAAAGAACATCCTGAAGACCTTCTGACATTGATAGACAGAAGTTCCCACTGAGTCATTGTTGGTCAGACAGGCAGGTGGGGCAACTAATTCTGAATGAGTAGAAATTTCAGTTATAGTGTTTGGCTTACATAATATATTTTAGAAGACAGTGTAAGTAAAAGGAAAGTCTGATACGGTCAAGGCCTGAATGTTTGCCTATTAATCCAAGCAGCCTTTGATGGAAGAATCGGTATTAGAAAGATTACCTTGTTGACTTACTTCAAATGTTGGGCTAGAGTCAGACAGAAGGGAATATGCATGTGGCCAGAATAGCTGAGATGCCAAGCATTACAGTTAGATGATCCTCACGAAAGCCCGTATGCCAAGTAGCCTTCCACTAACTTGCTCACCACTGAGAACTGATGATACACCTAACAAGGAGATTTTTTCCAGAATCATGGGTATAGTTACCACCCCGCAGACCAACAATTTAGGGGAGGATGCTGAATTGGGGTGAGTCTGCAGAGTGGACTCTGATAGTCCACCTTGTTCTGGAAAGGAAATGAGAGAAATTCCTGAAGCAGCAGATGGGGATAGATGGCCAGTAAAGGAAGGCTTAAGAGAGGTTAAAGAAAATCAGAAATTTGGTCCTAGGAGGCCAGTATGTGGGAACCCTGCCTGGAAACAGGAGGGAGAAGGGAAAGTGAGACAGTCAAGGACTCTGGTAACCAGTCCCTATGCACCCGGGGCACCCTCCACTGGCTCTTGTTGCTTTTCTTCCAGAGTACAGCTGGGACCAAGGAGCAAGCCCAGACCTGTTCAAACTGATCTGAAACAAGAGGGTCACCAAAGTTGACCTTTCACTAACATCTCCCCTCATTTTAATGCTAAAAACCACACCCAGATCATGTTCTGTCAACTGCGCCTGTGCTCCCACTTTACTGGGATTCCCCACCCCTACCTGTTTACACATCATTCCTTTCCCACCTCAGCCCCTTTAAGCCTTTCCCTGGATATTGTTCAGGGAGCCAGTCTGACACCTTTGTCTGACTGTGTCTCCTTTCAGCTGCAGCTGTTGCCCCCAACAAAGCCTTGCCTGTGCCTTTAAATTTGGGGCTCGGCCTCATTTCTACTCTAGCTGTGTCCAAGGAACCTGGTCCAGTCAGTAACAAAAGCAGTGTTAGGACATGGAATCCTTTTGGGATTATGACGGAGTCCTCTGCACCTGTTGCTCCACTGCTGGTCTGAGCCCACACCCTTGTGTTTGTGGCTCTTCTCCTCTGTTCAGGCTTGGGTTTGGCAATGAGACCTGGATGAGGCAGGGTTAGTGGCAGGGAGTGGTGAAGAGGATACAGAACCTGGTCACAGCGCTGGTATTTGCATTTTTCTGGGAAGGAGAATAAAGCCAAGTGCCAAGTCCTAACTTCCAGGCTTTCATTGTCTGAATGAGCTGACTTGCTGCAGAGTAAGGACATATTCCTAGTTTTCCCAGCATAGACAGTTGGGGTAATTTCACAAGGAGCAGTAACATCCTGTGTGTGTGTGTGTGTGTGTGTGTGTGTGTACATGAGTGTGTGTGTATGCATGTATAAAGGCATGGAGAATATGGATGATGCCACAAGCTCTCCTTTCAGAAAAAGATCATCGTATTTATATCTTGCCAATTAGACCTGTGTAAATGTGTGGACAAAATATGGAAAAAAATGGAAAAGATCCCGTTATTTGATCCTCTGTTGCTGTTTCCTCTCTACATAAGAGAACACTGAATGAGAAAGAGGGTGCTAAGTCATGGGAAGTGAGGACCACTGCCCTGTGATACTCACAGGTCAGCCAAAAATGTCTGATGTGATTTTAATTCTAGTGATTTTTGAAATTTCATGAGGAAAAGAAACACTGAACTCCTTTTCTGGCATGTTAAATAATGGTAATATATGCTTTAAAAACTCATTATAACCATTAACATGAATAACTTGTGATTTAGAATTTGAGTTAAATAGTTAGGCTGCTACATTTATGCTCTTTGGATGTTTGAATATAATTATTTGAGGATTAAATTGAGAGACATCGAACAGTACCAGAAATAAATAGCAGGCTTGCTTGCAAAGCCAAAATTGGAATGGAGAAATGAGAATTCTTAGGGAAAATGTCTGTGGTATGAATGAATGAATAAAAAGTAAGATATTCCATACTTTAATTACAAGAAGATTTCAGAATAAATTGATTGACATTTTTAAGGAGAAGATGAGAGAGTAATACGTGACTTTAAGAAATATTTTGCTTTTGTTTTTATGGTCTCTAGGATTGAAGAAGGGATTAATTAAAGAAGCAAAAAAATGTACTTTTTTAAAATTTAGAAAGCATGTTCATTTAGGTGAAAACAGGTGATAGGCTACCTTTCTTGGAATAAAAGGAGTATCTAGGAACTATTTAAACATTATCTCAAGTAACAATTACTTACATAGTAAATTAAGACAAACCCAGTGCATCAACCTTATTTCCTAATGGACAAATCCTTGGTGGCTTATATTTTGCCTGGGAAAAAAAATGGAATTTATCATCAAAGCTAAGCAAATCAGTAGCTATTTGCTTCATTATGAAGATGACCTTGGATTTGGAATATACTTAGGATCAGATCACTACATACATTTTTGAAAAAAAGAAAATCCTTTCAATTAAATTTTTTACAGTGTAAATGTATTTCTAGTGATTTAAGTCAGACCCTGAAGGCTGATTTTAATGTACTTTCATTAAGGATTTCTTTGATGTATGAGTCCAGAGTACTTTTGGCTGAATGTACTGTCTATTGAGATGTTAGTGAAATATCAAGCAATAGGAACAAAATGGCCAACTTACAAACAGGATTCTGAAGGTCTCCCAAAAATAAAATCATCAAAAAGAAACTTTGAAATGCAATGTGGAACAGAATGCAGGAGGCATTTTCAAAGGCTTTGCTGCTTTTGGACTCACAGACCACCAAAAGATTAGCAAGATTCTGATGTATGGGAACGTTAGGAAGTTTCTGGGCTCACTCATCCCTCAGAGACTAAAAAGCCAACAAAAATTCAAAACGTCAAACCACTTTATAATATAAAAAAGAATCCAATCCATGCATGTTTGTAATTTCCATAAATTAGCCTTGTAGGCCAGCATGGTGTTTCGTAACATTGTCAAGCAATGCATCATACAAATTAGACAAGGGCTCTGGCCAAGAACTGTTTTAAGGAAAATTACAGATCCTCTGCCCTTTCCTGCACACTGAGCTCAGATCTTCTCCATCTGACTGGAATCACAAAGAAGAAACTGAACATTTTATCCAAAATATTATTGTAAAATAGTGGCACAAAGACCCTTTCTGAGAGACAGGACTTGCAGCAAACATGTACGAGGTGGGGGAAGGAGAGTATCCTCAAACAGTCTCGTCTGAATCAGTCACAAGCAGTTGCCAGGACCTGGGCTCTGAAGCAACGGGCTGGATTTGCAAATCACATTTCAAACGAACAGTGAGATACAATTAGGGAGATCAATGTATGAGAACAGCACCTGGAGGCTACCGGAGTGGGAATGCAAAATTGTGCAGAGGATTTGAGAACCAGTCTGACATTTCATTAGATACGGTGACCTGGGATTTTTTTAAATGTTTCACTTCCCCACCAGGACCCCCAGCTCTTGTCAAGAAGTCTCCTCTTCGAGCTTCTACCCCCTTCTCTGCAGCCTCCTTCTGTCCCTTACACGTATTCCACCTCCACACTCTTGCAGATACTGGCCAACCCTCTTGGAGTGTCTGTTCTGCACGCCTTGTCCACATTCTAACAATCAACAGCTACTTACTGTAGGCTGTGTACAAGCTCTGTGCTGGATATTGACGGTAGTCAAAGATCTTTAAGACCCAGATATTTCAACAGGTTTAAAATCTCCTTTAGAATGAAGAGAAATATATGTGTAACCGATGAAAATATAAGGCAGTAAAGTAGCCAAATGTATGGGAGTGATGTACGTATTCAGAGGGGAGAGCTCATCCCTTGGGAATCATGGGGACATCGTGGAGGAGAGATTTACCTAGCCCTGCAGGACGCACAGGGTTCAGGTAAGTAGAATCCAATGGGGCTGAGGTGTGGACTGGCATTTCCAACAGGAGTTCAGCATGAGCAAAGGCAGGCAAGCAGGAGGAAGGAAAGAGATAGGGAGAGAGGATGTTGGTGATGTTCACGTGTCCAGAGCAAGGAGAAATTACACACTGGGTTAAAGCACTTGCAGCCTGTTTGCCAGGTTGTCCAGTAAGTGAGGAGATACTAGAGTTGAAGGGGTGTTTTAGGGATAATATACAGGGCACCAGGGTCCTCTCAGGGGAAGATCTGTGCTCCATGGGTGCCTGGCTAGAGCCCATCATTCAGCTGCTGGGTTCTCCCTCCCACCAGCTGCTGTACAAGTGTGCTTTGCCTTGGCTGGTGGTGAGGAAGTCAAGCCACGTACGTATTCCCTTCCCATGGCCCGCTGCCTCAACCCATAGCAGATGGGTGGCCTCAGGGCACCTAAAGGTGCGAGGTTCCTGGATCAGGGTGGATGAGAAGCTCATCTCTGCCAAATTCCCATACAGTGGTCAGTGGTACAGCCAGCCTGGGTCAGGGAGGGCCATAGCCATACTCCGCCCTGAGATTCTGCAAGGCACATGTGTCTAAATGTGACCATCCCTGAGCCTTTGCCTAGCCCCTGATGGGAGTGGAAGGTAGAAGTGACTGCTGGGCAGAAGCCAGTGGGAGGAGGCTGGGTAGGACCAAGGGAGCCAAGGTGCAGTTCTATGGGAACCCACAAGGGAGACGGGGGCTGCAGGGAGATAAGCCCCAAGTCCCAGCCCACACTCATGCATCTGGGGGCAGCAGAGAGGCTTGTTGAGAGGTCGTGCCCTGTCACAGGTGGCCAGGATCTGACATAAGGGTAACAATAGAGTAGGAAAAGAAAGAACCATAGAAGGGCAGGGGAAGGGACTGGGCTAAGGAGAAAAAGAAGTAAGATGCAACTATGGCATTTAAAGTTGGCAAAATACAGAAAAAAATGATACCCTGATATAGGAAGGAAAATAAGCAGGAGTCAATTTATTTATGTTTTAATTTTAGTTTTGGGGTTGGGTTGGAGGAGAGGCAGAGGCACGCTGTTCCATTTTGGACATGACAAGTTTAGATGGCTAGCATAGTTAACAGGAGGAGGTGTCCACGGGCAGGTGGATGTGCACCAGAACAGGGGAGACAGGGAAGGGAGAGATGAAGACTCATCGGGAATTTGGCTGACTGGAGCTTCCAAAGGAGTGTTCTGGATGCTGTCTTTGAGTGAGAGGACGAGAAGGGTGGGCAGAGCTCAGAGAATATACTTGTGGGGTACCTGCCTTCAAGGAAAGAGAAAAAAACCTCCCAGGAAAAGAATAAAATCAGTAGAGAGGAAACCCCTGGATAAGGATAAGTAAGAAAGGAGTAAATTGTCAGAAGAAGACCAAGAGAACTGACCCAGAAAATCTTGGAGAACACGGACAAAATAACTATTCTTTATAATTCCCAAGGGAATAGTTTCAGTGGCATAATTAAGTGGCTTACTGAGTGAATGGGAGGGCTGTATATAAATCATGACTTTCCATGGCTAAGCTTGGTCCGGAATAGACAGTGTAAAAGAGGATTTGGAGGCCAGCGGTGCAGATTCCAGATCTCCATTTGGACACTTTCTAGTTGCATGATCTCGGGCAGGTTACCTAATCTCTTGAAGTGTCTGTTTCCTGGCCTCTGAAATGAGTACATCAGTACAGTGTTCTTCACATGGGGGGGTGAATGAATGCAGAGTCTGGCACACTGCCTGGCACACAATGGTCATTAGGATTATATTGAAGGCTTAGGAGCAAGAATGATGATTAAAATAGCTCTGTGACTTCAGGATGTCCTGACGTCTTGTCTCACTGTTGAGACAAAGAGGCACAGACACGACTGTAACACAGACAGTGCAAGTGCTCTGAGGAAAGCACAAACAACTTGCTGAGGGAGCAAGAGAGAGGAAAGCAGAAGGGCGGCACAATGCACCAAGCACAGGTGGCAGAGGCAGGCCCACATTTATTAAATCCCAGTTCTATCACTCTCTAGCTCTGTGACCTGGATGTGACCCAGTGGGTGCGACAACAGTGACCAGTAGTCCCCAGTGCCTATGCTCTCATTCTCACATTACACACATTTTTTTTAAACTTTGAACATGGCTGCTCTGCTAAGGATTATAATTCTCAGCCTCCGCTATTACCAGATGTGAACACATGATAAAGTTTTGGCCCATGGAACATGGAAAAAAAATGTGGGTGTGTTCTGGGTCATTTCCTTGAAAGGAAAGAAGATGCTTTCTTATTTGCCTTTATTTTTCTCCTTTATGGCTGGAATCCACATGTGATGGCTGGAGCCAATGCACCCATATTGGGCCATATAGCAAAAATTGTAGGTTGGGGATAATGTAGCAAAAAGATAGAAATTGTCTGCATCTGCAACCCTGTGGGGTTTCCAACCTTCCCTGGTTTATATTTGGACTGTTAAACAATAGATAAATAAATTTTTCTATTGTTTAAATCATTGATATTTTGGTTCTGTTCTTACAACTGTACTTGTATACTAAAAAATCATATACTTGCGCACATTTATAAATTAGGATAAAATACTTCATAGAGTTGTGTGAATTGAGCCATCCGTAATGCATAAAAAGCAAGAGGACCAGTATCTGCCAAACCATATGTACTTAATATTTACTGAACACTTGAACACGTTGGTAGATCCCTATGGAGAATTATCAAGGAATAGTGTGTACACTATGGAGGGAAAGGGGTAGAGGAAATTACATTATAGGCTGCTTTTTAGATAGATATTAAAGGACTTGAACTTTATTCCTCAGATAATGGCTCCTTATAGTTAGCAACATGTAGAAATTAAAAATGGGTTCATACATGTTGTTACAAATGGAAAATTTAGTATTTTTAGAGCCCTTAGTTGATGCCAAGCATTGGGGAAACAAAGGTAAATAAATCAAGGTGTTTGTCTCAAGTTGCTTGCTCAATGCAATCGTATAGTATACTGCTTAAAAGTGTGGACTCTCTCTCCAGACTTTCTGAGTTTGAGCTCAGGATTTACTACCTTCTGGTTGGTAGCCTTGGCAAATTATTTCAACTCTCTTTAGTTCAGTTTCATTCTCTGTAAAACTGAGATAATAAAAACACCTACTTCGGAGTTCTTGTAAGGAATAAATGAACTAATACCTACAAGGTGTATAAAACAATGCCTAACATTGAGTAGGTACCCAGTTTATGTTAGTTATTGTATCAGTTAACTATATCTACATAACAAACTGCCCCAAGTTTGGCAACTTACACCCATATACACTAATTTGGCTTACAATTCTTAAGGCTGGCAATTTAGACTGGGTTCAGTACATCTTGGTATGCTTCTTTATGCATCTGCAGTCATCTGCAAGTAGGCCAGGTGGCTCTGCTTCTGGATGTTGGTTCGTTTCTATAGTCACTGGCTAGGGAATAACAATGGAAATTGAATTCTCTCATACTCTATACTCTACACTCTGTCTCTCATATTATCTAGCAGGCTTATTAAGCTTGTTCTCCTAGCAGAAGAAAGATTCTAAAAGAAAGTGAAAGTGTGAAAGTCCTCAAGACCTAGACACAGAACTGGCATAACTTTGGCCTCACCATATTCTATTAGTCAAAGCAAATAGACAATTTAGCCAGGTCCAAGTGCTAGGGAGCTAGCCTCTGTTTCTTGATGGGAATAGCAGCAAAGTCACATTGCAGAGTGCATATATAGAGATGCCATTAGTTGGGGCTATCTCTACAATCAATTCATAGCAATTTGCCTCTGGTCTCAATAATTCATAGCCCTCCTACACGCAAAATATAGTCAGACTCTGCTAAGACTGACAAAATCTCAACCAATCATGGCATTAAACTTAATATCAGCTCTGCATGTGGCTCTTGGAATGTGTATCCTCTTGATCCAGAGGTCTGTGAAATGTAGAGACAAGTTACGTGTCACCAGAGACCCAGCATATCATGATGGCACAGGGGCAAATCACTGCAATAAAAACTCCTTTTGAAAAAGGGAGAGGATGGGAGACACTAGCAAGAACTGACCCATAGCAGTTCTGAAACTCACCAGGGAAATGTTACCAGGCGCCTCCAACTCTGGAGATGGGGAGTGTTTCTTGATTAGACCTTGGCTGGTGGTGAAGAACCTTGGTTCTGATTCTTGTGACTGATTTCTTGGTCTTTTTTTGTTTGTTTTAAAGTTCTTATGCCATCCTCTGAGATCCTGTCCCTGGCCTCTGAGATGTTCTTCTTTTCCATCATCCTCATTGGCTCTATCTGAAGAAATAACCCATATTGGCAGATGAATGGATTTTTTTTTTGATGAATGACGTTCTTAACCTATTTCTGCCTACAGAAAGTAGGATGCTCAGAATATTTTGAACATTTTGGACAATCTCAATCACCTTTAGTCTAGAATGGCAGTGCTTTTGCCTATATAACTTCCTAATTAATCTGATTATTTTCTTCACCTCATTGGACAAAGCCAATACCCAAGATTGTTCTGTAGATATGGCTCTCTAGATTCATCAACTGCTACTTTGGGATTCCGTTTTTGAGAGATTATACCATTAATATTTTAGAAGTCCTTTGGTTCAGTGGCAATTGAATCATTTGTCTCAATGTGTCCTTTAACTATTTCAGAGGTTTAAACAAATGGTCACACAATGATACCCTTGATTTGATCTGTGTCCTCAGGCAGAGTTTTACATTAAGAATCTTTTGCTATCTAAAGAGACTGGAAATAAGTAAGTGTTTTATTTTTCAATCCATCAAGTCATTCTGTTTACACACTGTCCAGGGCTTTCTTTACGTCATCTTCTGATTATGTCCCTTGCCATATGCAGCTAGAAGTGACCAGCTAACACTTTTAACATTCTGCCTGGAGAATGCACTTAACCAAAACCAAGCATTTTTTAGGTTTTATATGTATATGTGTATATATATATACATATATATATATATATGTATGTATATATACATATATATGTGTGTATATATGATACTTGATTGATCAATCTATTGATTGATTGATGAAGCATGTTTTATTTTGCAGTAGGTGATAGCTTTTTCAATAACAGCATTACTGAGAAATAATACACATACTCTAAAATTCATTCATTTAAATTGTACAGTTCAGTGGTTGTACTACTCTCATTACTATCTAATTTTAGAAAATTTTTGTGCTTCCAAAAATAAATCCTATATCCACCAGAAGTCACTCCCCATTTCTCTCTTCCCCAAGCCCCTGGCAAACATTAATTAATCTAATATACATATATATAATATTTTATTGTCATAGTAGCTAACATATAATGTATACAGTGTAATCTTGACTTCAGGAGTAGATTCCTGTGATTCATCACTTACATCCAACACCCTGTGTTCATCCTACCAAGTGCCTCCTTGATGCCCATTACCCATTTTCCCCACCCCTCCCAACCCCCCCATGCCCATCAACCCTCAGTTTGTTCTCTGTACTTGAGTCTTTTATGGTTTGCCTCCCTCTTTGTTTGTAACTTATTTTTCCTTCCTTTCCTCTATGGCCTTCTGTTAAGTTCCTCAAATTCCACCTCTATTTCTACTGATTGGCCTATTCTGGCCATTCCATGCAAATGGAGTTATATGTGGATTTTTATGACTGGCTCCTTTCACTTCATGTAATGTGCAGGGATGACCATTTACAAGTAATTTTGCTGTTTCATAACACAGATCACCATTTTTCTAGCTTTGAAAACAATATTTACACCATTTCTCCAGCCTTTGCTAAGAGTGTACTTACTGTTTTTCCATCCTCTACTCACACATTGTTTCCCAAATCAATGATGCATACTTTGGATGTTGGTTACATCGACATTCCACCTCTGGTACTAATTTTCACATCTTTATTTATTACCAAACTAATATTATATCAGAAACAATCAAACATCAGTGGCATGCAATAATAATCACTTTGTTTTGTTGATGAATCTACAGGTCAATTGGGTGGTCTTCTTAGTCTCAACTGGCTCACTTATAAATCTCCTGTCAACTTTAGGTCATACAGATAGTTCTGTTGGCTTGTCTTAGGGACTGGCTCACTATAGGCTTGTCTGGCATAGCCTGGTTAGGAATATTGGGCTGTCCTTCATGTGGTTTCTTGTCCTCCAGCAGGTCAGCCTGGCTCATTCACATAGTGGTTGGGCAGCTTTCCAAGAGAGAGAGCAGAATCACAAGAGGTCTCTCAAGGCCTAGGCTCAGAACTGGCACACTGACATTTCTGTCACTTTCAGTTTGCAAAAGCAAATCACAAGACCAGCTCAGAATCAAGGTGTGAGGGAACAGACTACCCCTCCCGATGGGAGGAGCTGCAAAGTCACATTGTAATGGGAGGCTATTAATTGGGACCATCACTGCAATTAATCACAGCTGTAATTCTCATTACTGATACCAAATAGCTACATCCAAGTCAATCAGACTGCTGGAGTTCCATAATTTTTCTCTAACTCAATTCATCAAACACTTATCAAGTGCCTATTGTTTGATAAACATTGTGTGTGATCATAAGAAGATAAAGATGAGAGGGCATTGAACTTGTCCTTAACGAGTTCATCGCCCTGAGAAGGGAAAGAGACATGTACATCAACACATATGAACCAATGTTATAAATTCAACAGTATGTTCGAGACACAAAAGAAAGTGATGAATTCTACTTAGGTTTTCAGGGGAGGTTTGATAGAGAAGCTAATATCTAAGTTGAGTTTTTGCAGAAGACTGCTTGGAAGGTAAGAGGGTGGAATGGATCATTCAAGGGAGAGGGAAGGGTGTGGACAAGGTATGGAAGTGTAAGTACTTGTGGTGTGAATAGAAATCCCATGTAGTTTAAAATCCTTGAAGTATCAAGTGTCATGCGGGAAAAATAATGGTAGATACTAAGGTAATGGTTCCAGCATGTTGGGGCTTCTCTCTAATATATAGGAATTCTTTATTATCCTGGGGGTAAGTGGGAGTCAATGAAGTAGATGAAAGGCAAACTTTCTTTTTAAGAAAGAGGACTAGCTTATTACACTTTTGATAATGGACTGCAATGAAGAAGAGAACAAAGACTTTGAGGCTAGTCAGGAGACTATTGGAATAGTCTCTAAGGAAAGATGATGATCCGTACCAAGACAATGGTGGTAGAAACAAGGGAGGACATAATATTTAAGGAGTGTATAGGAAGTAGAACTTGATGAGTTAGTGTGGAAGAGGATAAAAACAGGGAAAAAATTGAGGGTGATGTCCAGGTCTGTCATCCATTGCTTTAGAACCCTGAGTAATGTTGAAACCCTAAGGTGACCATTTTTCAGAAGAGCAAATTTATCGACCTAAAAGTGTAATCCTATCAATCAGTAACCTACAGATATTTTTCTAACATTAAAATTTTTTTAACTTTTCATTTTGAGAAGTAACACAGAGTTCCTATGCACTTTTCATCCAGTTTCCCTTGATGGTAACCATACTACAATATCACAAGCAAGAAATTGACACTGATACTCTGTACCAACTGTGTTCAAAATTCACCAGTTTTACATGCACTTATTTTAGTGTGCATGCATTTAGTTCTATGCAATTTTATCCATGTGTAGACTCACTCATGTGACCACCACAACAGTCAAAATATAGAACAGTTTCATCATGAGGATACCTTGGGCTACTTCTCTCTTTCCCACTATCTGGACGCTGGCAACTACTAATATGTTTTTATATTTCTATTATTTGGCTATTTCAAGAATGTTATATAAATGGAAGCATGCAGTACATAACCTTTTAAATTCAAATAATTCCCTTGAGATCTATCCAAATTGTTCTGTGTATCATTAGTCCAAAGTTCCTTTTTCTTGCTGAGTAGTGTTCTATGCTGCAGATGGAACACCATTTGCTTAACTAGTCACCCACAGAAGGGCATCTGGATTGTTTCCAGGCTTTAGCTATTAGGAATAAAGCTGCCACAAACATTTATGTACAGGTTTTTGTGTGAATGTGCATTTTTATTTCTCTGTAACAAACACCTAGTGGTATAATTTCTGGGTCTTATAGTAAGTATGTGGTTAGTTTCATAAGAAGCAGCCATACTCTTTTCCAGAATGGCTGTGCCATTTTATATTCCCACTAGCAATGCATGAGAGATCCAGTTTCTGAACATCTTTGCAAGCATTTGTTATTTTTTATTTTAGCCATTCTAATAGGTGTGTAGTAATAGCTCATTGTGGTTTTAATTTGCATTTCCCTAATGGTTACTGATGTGGAACATCTTTTCACGTGCTTATTTGCCATCTGTACATCCTCTTCAGTGAAGTGTCTATGTCTTTTGCCCATTTTCTAATTTGATTGTTATATTCTAGCATGTTCTTATTCCCAGGCTCTTGTGCATTCATCTAATCAGAAAATAGTCTAAATTTTATCTTGTGTTTTTACTAAACAGATTTTTCCATGGAAAAGAATCAGAAGTCCTAGTAAATTTCCACACGCTCTATTTAGATGGCTTACTTTTTCTATGCATGAGCCATTTTATTGTACAAACCAATGGGACTTGTCCTGCTTGCTAGTTTTCCCTCCAAGCCACCGGATGTTTCCCAGTCTCTTGTGTTATACACAGGTGCCGAAAAGCAACTAATTACCTAGGTTGGTTCAATGGGGCTTGAGCATAAGCAAAAAAAAGTGGTTTTAGGCCCAACTAAAGCTTATTTGTGCACCTCTAAAGGAAACTGTTGACCAAGCAGTTAAGTGACATGGCAGGTAGTGAGCAGAGCATAGCTGTTACAGTTGCCTGTGTTTGATTGGAAACTGACAAAATTTTCTCCCTCAGAAAAGACCCATGTTTAGCATCTGACACTATTCACCTCCTCTGGTGACTTGTGTGAAGTGTGTCCTAGATTTACTATTTGTGTTTTTTATCCAATGAGTTTAAGAGACACACATAAATTTTACCCCTCTTAAATAAGCCATAAATGCTGAGTCAGCATTTATCCGACCTGTTAAACAAATTTAAGAACAAGCGTCAGTGATTAGTTAATTCAGGGGAATAAGAATTACTAAAGACTTGCTAGAAAGTGTGAAAGCAAATTTTCTCTACTTTTTCCACATAAACTTACAGTGATATCCTTTTGTACAGATTTTCTCCCCTGCATAGGATATAACCAAAGGAATTGTGGAAGACCTTGTAATTTATTTTTGAAACAAAAATTATCAAATACAAATGTATTGAAAAATTGGTAACTATTCTTATGGAAGTATAAGCACACATTTTTAAATGCTATTAGGAAAAAAATACCCCACACCGCAATACATTAAGTAGGTTGCAATAAATACCAAATTCTGAAATCAGTGTGTGTCAAGAAAAAATGATTGAAGAGGGCTGACATGCACTGAAATATGGACTAGTCTAGAGAGTGCTTAAAGAAAGGAATAAAAGCAATAAATAAATAATCATTTATATTATTTGGTCTTTTTTATAAATGATTAATTGATTAAAGGGGAGACAGGGTTAAGTAATTCAAGCACCCAATATCAATCAGAAACCACATTCTAGTTTGCGAGATTCCACCTGGTTTAGAGAGCTCAAAGCGTTGTTCCATGCTGTTTTTCCTAGGTAAATCATTTCCAGTTTTCAAAGTTATGGGTTTGTTGGGTCTATTTGAGCATTTACTCCACGGAGAAATTGTACTGGGATAGCTCTGGCATCTAGAGTACCATGTGAGATGGCTGTGTGACAATCCCTATTGGTGACATAATGACAGAACACCAGATACACAGAATGGTTAGGCAAAGGTGCACATATAGTACCAGAGAACTCGTGAGCACTTATCTCTGCATTTAGCATGTACACATTGAACGCTTTGCATAGTCTAGCTCTGTGCTAAGTACATGCAATACACAAATCCCAACCTTTAAGAAGTTCAGAAACTCACATGGGAGAGAGACACATGATCATCAAATACAACAAGATATAAACAAATATTATGATGGCAGCAAGTACATGGTATTATCCACATACAGAGGAGCTCTGATTCATCCTTGTGGTGGTGATGGGGTGGGATGGGTAAAGAAGGAGGTCCTGAGTGAGGTGAATACTGAGATGGATCTTGACAGTCAAATAGGAGGTGAAATAGACATAGGAGGGGGAGAAGATTGTACCAGGCAGATTGACTTATGGGCAAGGGGAAGTGGCACTTTGCCAAGCTGCTGGAAGTTTGCTATGGTGGGGATATAGGAGATAAAGGCAAGGCGGTAGGAGGTGAGGGCTGCGGAGGGAGGCAAGAGCCAAGCAGGATAGTTATCAATGGGTTTGATGCAGGTCAATGACAAAATGAGAAAGGCAGAACTAGAGGAATATTTTGTTGCAGGTTAAGACCACTTGCTTTCTATCCCAAGAAAGTAAAATCAGAGAGGCCACTGCACTATGTTTTAGAGATCCCATACACAATTAGTGTATTTATATATATAAATTTATATATATATATATATATATATATATATATATAACTGTTTATATTTATAACTATATATATAAAACTATCAAATTGTTCCTCCTGAGTCAATCCTACTTTCTAGGCACTGGACTACAAATTTGAGGATTATCCCTCAAATGTCAGTTTAAAGACAGAGATTATCATCTGGCTGGTTATTACCCATAGGCCCATCTTCCACGCTGAGTCATAGCAGCTGCATGATAGCCTTAATGGAGAACATTGGTGCTTATATATTGTCTTTCCATTCACAGGTGCTGTGAACCCCTCAAACAGATCCTATTCCACGTGTCTTATTTCTACACTAAGGATGGGATAGAGCTTGAGATTAGAAAATAATGGAGGAGATTTAAACCATGACATAGGAACTACAGCTGAAGAATCTGGAAAGGTTTCCCTGGACTAGATAAAGTCTCACAAGACGCATTGCTATTGTTAGTATTGCAAAGGTTGTCTATGTAAGAGGAAGGATTAGACTTTTCCTGTATAGCGATAAAGTACGGATTGTGTAATTGGATGAAGCTATTTATTTGAAGGAAATTTATTTGGTGCACAATAAAAATAATGGTGTTTATCATTTGTTAGTGACCCATACATGCCAGGTATTCTGCCAGGATCTCTAATCCTTTCAACAACCCTGTAAGGTATATGTTTTTATCCTCATTGTGCTGCTGAAGGATCTCAGATGCATTCATAATTTAAACCTATCTGGCTCTCTTCTTCCATTGCATGAAGGTTCTCTCAGGAAGAACTATTATACTGTATATTATCTACCCCCTGAATGTAGCTGTCAGAGGTAAAGTGGACTATGTTCCAGATGGATGGTTTCCTCTCCTTCCAGTGATCATTGCCATGGATAACATAACAGGGATTCAAATAGTACTTGGATTGTTAGACTCTGTGGCTGTTAAGGAACTGTTCAATGAGAGCTTCCAGGGTTCTTTGTCATTATATAAGCAAGTTGGATGCTTACACTATATGGGGTATGTATTAGTTTCCTGTTGCTGCTGTAACAAATTGTCAGAGACTCCATGGCTTAAAAGAACATGTTTGTTTTCTCTGATAGTTCCAGAAGCCAGAGGGTACTCATGAGGTTAAAGTCGAGGTGTCAGCAGGGCTGGCTCCTTCTGGTGGCTCTGAAGGGAGGGTCTGTTTCCTTGCCTTTTTTGCTTCCAGTGACTGTCTATATTCTTTGGCTTGTGGCTTCTTCCATCTTCAAAGAGTATCACTCCACTCTCTGTTTTCATTGTCACATCACCTCATCCTCTCCTTTCATCAAATCTCCCTCTGCTTACCCTCTTACAAGGACTCTTATGATTACATTGGGTCCACCTGGGCAATCCAGGATAATCTCCCCATCTCAGGATCCTTAACTTGATCATATCTGTAAAGACTATTTTGTCACATCAGGTAACCTTCATAGGTTCTGGGAATCAGGACATGAATATCTTGGGGAGTGGGGGGTGAGACTGTTACTCAGTCTACCACAGCCATGCAAAGGCTAAAGCATGGGTATAGTAAGGATGGTGCAATCTTCTCAGATGAAAATTCACTGAGGAATGAAATCCAATCTGCATATGTCCTTCAGACACTCAGAACAGATCCCATTAAAATTGTTCCCTAGCACATGCATTACTGATAAAACAAAGAACAGCTCCACAGGGGGACCAAAAAAGCACTTTTACTTATCTTTTCTCACAAAGGATGGCAGCATTTTAAAATTCAGATAAATAAAATATGTGCCCAGCATCAAAGTCTCAAGAGGCAGATGAAATGCTAAAGTACGAAAATAACCAAGAAAAACTAATCACAAATCAGACAAAGACCAAGCACTACCATTGTTTTGCATTATCTAAAACTGTCAAGCCATTGGACTTAAGGGACCAGGGAAAGGGGACACAACGAGATAGAGAATTTAATATTAACACTGGAAATAGGTTTGCCACACTGATGATCCTACTGGCAAAGTAGCACATCTCAGAGTCCAACGCCTGATACTAAAGTATTGCTTTACGCAGATGCCAGTCTCCCCAAGCCCATTTTAGGCTGATTTCTCCAGGGAGTTTTCGAGCTCTCACATCCACCATTTAGGAGTCTCTGAAAGTGGCATTCACGCAACAAGAATTTGTGGAGTACCTACGTAGGTATGCATTCCTTTGTTAGGCACTAAGGGAGATGTAAAAATAAGTGGAAGACAAAACCCTGTGCCTGAGGAACTTTGAGATACATGAAAAGCTCCCTCAAACAACCCAAATAATAGTGGCTCATCATATCATCTTGATCTCCGTGTACTAAGAATCTACTCCTGATTTTAGCTTGCGCGTCAAATTGAACAAAGCCTTTCACAAGTAACAGGTATTTGTTCCCATTCTTATTTATCTACTACAGATAAGATTGAAGAAAATAAAAATGAACTGATGGAGCAAAACAAACAAACAAACAAACACAGCAAACCATTTGCTGAGATTTTTCTGTGTACCAGATCCTGGGTTCACATGAACAAACAGAGCTGAGTCCCTTTCTTCAAGGTCCTGCAGGACATTCTCTGCCACCAAAGGGCTTATAATTCAGCTGTAAAGATTGAAAATATGAGTGAAAGTATTAAATAAAATTAGAGGCTAAGCTATGGGTACCGAATGGAACATTTTATGAGTAGATTCTTGACGTTGATGAAAGATGCTGCTAGGTCTTTGTAAATCCTCCAGATTTGGAAATACTCTTTAACATGGCAAAATGAATTGAAAATGGAAATATTTTCTCCATTTTGCATAGGTATCCATATAATAGTAAAAAGCTTGAAAAGCAAACACATGGTTGGTTAAAAGTAAATTCATCTCTGGCAACCTCTGTGACCAGTTTCTTGTATGTATTCATGCAAAGATAATGTATGCATAGTTGAGCATGTGGTGTAGTAAATATGTGCATGTTTATACATAATATAAATGGTAACTTTACATCTGATTCTGTAACAGACTTTAAGCAATCTTTTCATATCTGTAGGTATAGAATTCACGTGACTTTTAACTGAACATTCTAACTTACCTTAAAAGACCACTACTAATGGACATTTAGGTATTTTTATTCTGTTTATCTTTGTCATTCCTCAAATATATATCTGTGCAATAAATTCTAAGAAGTAAAATGCTTGAAAAAAAAAGAAGCAAAACAAATGAGCAAAAGGGAAAACAGGAAATACAGGCAAACCAAGAAACAGGCTATTAACAATGGAGAACAAACTGATGGTTACCAGAGGGAAGGTGGGTGGGGGGATGGGTGAAATAGGTGATGGAGATTAAAGAATGCCCTTATCATGATGAACACAGTAATGTATAGAATTGTTGAATCACTATACTGTACACCTAAAACTAATATAACACTGTATATTAACCGTACTGGAATTAAAATAAAAACCTAATAAAAAAGAAAAAATATATTAATATATTTGATTGAAAAAAATAAATAAGATATATTTCTTCTCCTTTCTAAAATTCAATAAAATATAATTGAAAAATACAGTGGTCCAATTCAAAACTTAAAACTATATAGGTTTAGAACCAAAAACTATACTACATTATTAAAATGAATCCTACAACTCAAATGAACTCTTTACTATATTATGTTAATAGAAATAGATGCATAATAGCAATATGTACAAATGCCTCTAAATGTCAAAGAGAGGAAGTTTTTGGTCACTTTTTGTAATAACCAACCAATTGATAAATAAGGCACAATAAAATCAGCATTAATTGGGGGTTATCTGGTTTTACTAACTAGTTTAATTATGCCTCAACCAATTACAAGTTATTGTAAAGCATGGGCCTTCTAAATAGTTCATAAAATGACTAGGCTATGAATGTTAAGTTTCTATTTGAGATCTACACTACTTGGGAAATTCAAAGGAGAGGCGAAGGTTTAAGGGTTGGAGGCTTTGGTGAAGACTTTGCCAAGGACTAGGGAGTTGGGTTATACGTCTCATAAGACTTGAATATGTTATTGCATACAGCATGGGCAGAGGTGTTTGGTTTCCTAACTCAACCAAACATCTTATTTTGGTGAGTAGTTGGAAGTAGTGTTGAACTGTGGTCAAGCTGGTACAGGCAGGCAGGGCTTTGGCACACCTCCCATCTGTTTCAAATACCAAGAAATGATTAAGTATTAAATGGGAAAATTATAATAGCTAAGTTGAAGTACTATTAAAACATTTCCATGGAACAAAAGTGAAACAAAAATACAAAGTGGTAAGCAGGGTCATAGCCACGGGTGGGATGGAGTCCAGGTCAGGCAGCAGGCAATGGGAACTAAGTTCCTACAGGGTAAAAGAGATTTAAAAAAAAAATCAAGAGATGAAGACAAATGCCAGGGGCTGAGGTTGGGCTCTCCAAGCTCTCAAAAAGATATGGAAAAACTGTTATCGACTGCTGCCTAGGGACTACAGATGATGGTAATTGGAAATCCAAGAAGGTAGGAGGTAGAGGCACAGTCTCAGGATAAGGAACTCCATCTGTGACATCTCTCCTCTCCCCAAAACACTAGGTCCCCAAATGACCATTATAAAGTCTGGTTCTGCACTTGGAACTCAGGGACCAGGTAGAAGCAGATGCAAATGGTTGGACTAGGAAGGATGAAGATGTAAGAGAGAGGAAGAGAGAAAGAAACCAATCAAACAGGATGAACCAGCAAAACAAAACTCTAAGCCACATGGAGAAAACTAATGGTAAGAAAGAAGGAAGTAGACAAAAAAAAATCTGGACAAGAAATTAGCATAGATGAAGTCTGGACAAAGACCTACATTTAGGGTGCATAAAGAGATAAATGAAACCATAAAATATAAGTAGGAAACAAAAGGCAGAAATAAAACTAGAATGGGTGGATATAGAAAAGAACCAATTCTAAAATTTTGGGATTGAGGAATATAGTAATTAAATAAAAATAAAAATCCAAAATACAGGATAAACTGTGGAATAACATATTACACATTTGGAAGACATTGCTAAGATACAGCGTACTCAGCATGAAGCAAATGGCTGGGGCTAGGTGGGGGGTGGGGTGGGGTGGTGGTGGTGGGGAGAGATTGATTTGAAAATACACATGAACAGGCACTGAGAGACAGGAAGGCCAGGTGAAAACCACCAGAGTATATCTAGTAAGGGTTCCAGCAGAAGAAAATGGAGGAAACAGTTGGGAAGAAAAGACTGGCATGAGTACTCAGACTGAAAGCACATTCCATGTACCTAGAAAGAGAAATAAAAACAAATCCATACCCATTCACTTCATAATAAACTTGTAGATATCAAAGATAAAGAGAAAATCTTAAAGTTCATAACACAGAAAAGATAGATTATCCAGAACAAAATGGCAGATAAACAAATAGGTGAGGAAAAATAATCATCAGCATGATCTAAAAACCAGTTAAACTATCTCAAGGGTGAGATCAAAATAGAAACTCTTAAGAGCACATTAAAAGCTAAATGCACTGGGTAAGTTAAAAGCGATTATAACAGAATTTGATTAAAGGACATTACATTTGTTTATTTTTTTTTTACCCTAAAATAACTAAAAAATGTAAAACACAATCTAACCAATAACCATAAGATAATGAGAGGGTCATTCTTCAGAGAGTGTTAAATCATACTGATATGGTTGTCATGATCAACAGAAGGATATAAGTATCAAAATATACAATATATATGTTTAAAAAATTAAGAGTTGTCACTGAAAGAATGGAAACACAAGTTCTAATTACAAAAGTAGTGGAAGAAAACAAATATATAAACAAAAATGCAGAAATATTTTTATTACAGAAAAAGGCAAAGATGAAAAAAAGTCAAGGAAAAGAATGGTAACTAAGATGGTGAAATTAGTCCAAACAAAATTATTGAAAGTAAATAAAATTCAATGAAAGTAATGAATTAACCATCTATTGAAAGAGAGATTATTCAATATCATAAAGATCCAGGTATATATTGCTTCAAACAGATAATTTAAAATCACACGGAAAGATTAAAGATGAAGAGGAGTAAAAAGAGACACCATACAAATGTTTATCAAAAGAGATTTAGTTTGGTAATGTTAATCCGACAAATTAGAATTTAAGGCAGAAACAATAGGGACAAAAATAGGATATTACATAATACTTAAAAGAACAAAGTCATCAAAGCAATCATGAGCTGCATATACTTAACAAAATAATACTGAAAAAAAACCAAACAAAGATTGACGGCAATCCTACAGGGAGTACTGAATAGTGTTCCACCTTTAAATTTAGTAAGTGTGGTTGGTTGCTTTTGGTATAGTGATGAAATGAAGCCATGGTGCATCCTTGAATGAGAGAGGATGTCCTGAGAGCAGGGTTTGGGGTGGTCAATGTCATTGCCCAAGAACATAGGCAAGGGTAAGGAAACACAAGGTGCCATAGTTCCCATCCACCAGATAGGTGTGGTAATCTGATCTAAGATGGGAAAAGATAAAATAATTTAAAATGAACAAAAAAGAAGAAGAAGAGGAAGAGGAAGAAGAAAGAGGAGGAGGAGAGGAGGAGGAGGAAGGAGGAAGAGTCTAAAAAGAGTAGTGACAGACTGGATATCAGGGATAGGGAAGGGAAGCCAACCTGAAGTTCTCGTTCAACCAAAGAATAAAGACACCACAATTCAGGAGAATGGAATAGTGAGAAAGTGAGCCAGTTTTCATGGAAAGTCAATATAGTTTTTGATTTACTGAATTTTGAGCAATATACATGAAATTATTGTTCATCTGACATAGAAACTGGCCAGCTGTTTGTGATGGAGACTCAGAAAGCTAGTCTGGCTGTTTCTCTGCTGCCTTCTCCTCCTATCTAAAGAGCCCCTGAATGCTCTAGAGAGGCTGGGATACCTATCTGCTCTCAATTATAGTATTAGTGGCACCAAGCATGGTTAGGAGAGAAAAGGGGTTAGTAAAGGAATCCCACAAGTCTGTGGCTTTTTACTGAGAAAATTCTAGTATCTGTGAGGGTGAAGGTAGGAAGATGGCACTATCCCATCCACCAAGAAAGATGCTTCTTAGCTTTCTTTTCACCTGCTATTTTGTCTGCCATTGTAATTTAAAGTCTTGATTATAGGATATTGTTCTGTTTTGTCCTGAATATTTTTGTCACCTACATTGACCATTTTTTAGTTTCCCTGTCCATTCTAGAAATGACAGTTTGGGATGCATAAGGAATACTGGTTCCCTAAAAGTCTAGTCATGTGATTGAAGTTTTATATTTGGGCAAGATCCTCCCAATCTGAGAGATACATAAGCTAAGCCTGATGGCCACTTTGCAAGGACAAAAGAGGGAGAGAGACAACTCCTTCAACAACTGTAGAGAGCACTGCGGTGGGAGGTCAGAGAAGCTGTAAGAGACACAGAGGAAGTCAGGGCTGTACGAAATATCATGGAAGAGCACAGACTCCATCAGAATGGGAGATGCTTCTTTGAGGAGTAGCTAGGAGTAGCCAGACAAGTGACCACATGAGGGGAATTGCTGCTTGAAGGAAAAAGAAGGAAGAAGGAAAAATAAAAAGGATGGGGAAATATTAGACTTAAGAAGTTGAATTTTCTGGGGGTGCTTAGGTGGCTCAGTCAGTTAAGCGTCCAACTTCGGCCCAGGTCATGATCTCATGGTTTGTGAGTTCGAGTCCTGAGTCAAGTTCACTTCTGTCAGCACAGAGCTCTCTTTGGATTCTCTGTCCTCCTCTTTCTCTGCCCCTCCCCACTCTTGCATGCTGTCTCTCTCCCCCCCCCCCAATAAATAAACATTAAAAAAAAGCAGTTGAATTTTTTGGCATGGGTGAATTAATCAGTTAATTCCCCTAAAGTTTCAGAAGGAGAAACCAGATGACAGAGGGAAGAACAGATCTGGAAGGGTTAATGAAAAGGAAGAGGGCAAATCACAAGAGCTGAAAGCTGAGTCATCATCAGGATGGGGGTTGAAGAAGAAGCCAGTGACTTCCCACACTGGCACATTGGCCCTGGGAACTTTCGGTATTAAAACCGTGGCCATGACTCACAAACCTTTTAGCTGTGATTCAGATTCCAGAGTTGAGAGTACAGAGTCAGCTTCATCAAGGGAGCTGTTTCTGACTTATTCTGGAGGATAAGATGAGCATTGGTTTGGCAGTAATACTGATACACAGGCCAAGGATAAAAGCTGTTAGCGTGTCATTGAGGGATCACATTTACTAGTGGTGACACAGTTGGATGGACAGAAGGAAGGCGCTGTCATAGATTCCTGAACGACATGGGGGTGAAATTGTGCATATCTATGACAAAGGGAATCTGGGATTAATGTACTGAAATCCTTTTCTGTGAAGAAGTGGGGAGATATTTACAGGAAGGTTGCATAGCTGCACATATACCTTGTGAGGATTCAGAGAACAGTTTATTATTAATAACTTGCTCAGGCTCACATAGTCCAGATGAGAGCACCTGGCCCAGGGGTACCCCTGGTGAAATGGTGCTTTGTGACCTCATATGGCAAGGAAAGCTGTATTTATTTCTGTTGACCAGAGTTGGGGAAGACCAGGCCTATGAGGAAGGAACTAAAGATAGAAGAAACAGCTAGAATTCATCTTTCTGAGACATAATCTTGCTTCCTTAGGATTGCCAAATTCTAAAAAGTTTACATCCATCAAAGATAATAAAAATGCATGCATAATTTCTAGATATGAAAACCATAACTGAGGAAGTTTAAATCATATCCAATCCATCTGATAAATAACAAAAATGCATTTTTAGTAATTTAGAAAGTGGTAACACTCCAACAGTCCTAGCTCCTAGGGAACTATAGAAATCTCTGATGACCCATCCCACATTAAAAAATTCTGGGGGCTTCTGGGTGGCTCAGGTGGTTAAGCTCAGGTCTGAGACTTCGGCTTAGGTCATGATCTCACAGTTTGTGAGTTCAAGCTCTGCATCGGGCTCTGTGCTTCGGATTCTATGTCTCCCTCTATCTCTGTCCCTCCTCTGCTTGTGCTCTGTCTGTCTGTCTCTCTCAAAAAGAAATAATAAAAACAATATTTTTTTAAATTTTAAAAATTTCTGGAGTCTTTCTCTGCATACAGAGGCAAGAACCACATTTACCTGGGCAGCTAACTCTGATCCCAAGAGCAAAAGCAACTTGCACCTGGGTGGTCCCAGCAGGACCAATGGGGAGCTGGGTAACAAGTTCTGGAGCACCTGCCCAATCATTCACCAGAGAAAAGTGGAGGGAGAACTGGCATTGCACTAACAGACCTTTCTTGAGGCCTGGGGGGGGTCAGAAAAACTGTCAATCACAATGCATCAAAGTGACTAGAACAGGACTCAAAGAGACAGGCAGAAGTTTAACCCATCAGAGAGAAAGTGAGGATGGTACTGGAGAAATGTCTACAAAAATGTAACATCAGCAATCTGTATAATAACAAAGAACATGGCTGGGAATAATATCAAGAATGAATAATATGTAATACAGAAGGATGATGTGAAATATGTTGTGCAGTTGGGGACCTCAGAGTTGAGCATTCCAATGCTCAAATGCCTGAGTCTTTGAAAAGAAAAAGAATTACACTTTTATTTGTGGGCAATGAACTCAGGTTCTGTCAGACGGACATTCTTCGTATTAGGGCTTTGAGGACAGGGGAATGCTAGAAGCTTCGCTGAGTCAGGAACGACTCAAAAATCTTGTCTCAGAGTTTTCTTCCAAGAATTAAGGTTCATTAATCAACACAAGATGGGTACAAAACCTTGATTGTTTAACATGAAGATATATAAGAGGGGATAAAAAAAGCACAGCATAATGTCCTAGAATGAAAAGAAAGAGCTGATCTTAGGGACAGATGAAGATCCATGTGTTATCTGGGCACCTGAAATAAGAAGAAACATGCCACAGATTTCTACTTATAACAAGTTAATACCAGGGAGATGACTGAAAGAGGGAAAGGAAGCAAATCTCATGGAAAAACTAGAAGAAAATACCAGTGTAAATGTCAGCCAGGTAGCCAGTGCGTTGAAGGCAATATTAGGGGCATAAGGAATGTGCTTTTTTTGTGGATGTCTGTTTGCTTTTCACTTTATGGGTGATGGAATTTCTTGGGCATTTTAGATTAGAGTTACAAACCATGAAAATCTCCCCCTACCACCCTACCCCACCCTCAAAAAAAGCATTGATATTATAGGATAAAATAAGTTAATGTCTTTATTAGACCTTTCTGTTTGAAAGCTTTCATTTAATTTCGAATGACCACATAAAGGGTGACCCATACAACCAGGCCAATTTTGTTTAAGCTCAAAGACAGGTGAAGAATGAGAACAATCTAAGATTCTAAAATAAGACAAAGGCAATAAAGAATATGAGCAGTGGAAAGTAATTTAGGGAGTCGCAATAGCAGCTTTCAGAATGACACACGGGAGGCCCCAAACTGTACAATAAAAGAAAGCAGGCTAGCAGATGGCTTAGTCAGCTCAGCAGTAACAGTGGGGCAGAACCAAGTTCCTGAGCAAGTACTTCTGATAATTAGCAAATAATTTTTGTCCACATGGAGGTTACTGAGCTTATGATCTCCATTTCAGTATGGGCACAGTGCTGGCTAATAAGAAGCATTTTGTCTAATGAAGGAAGAGGTGACACTTAATATAAACACATAAGGTCCAGATTGTGAGTGGAGGGCCAAAAATGGTTTACTTACTGAGTCTGAACCAAAAGGAGGCATATGACAGGAAAAGACATCACTCTTCCAACCTCCTAAGCTATATAGGTTGTTATTAAAGTGCGCACATATGAGAAAAGAGAGAGCGAGGGAGGGAGAGGGAATGAGGGTTATACAGACATAGATACAGATATGGACGGATAGATGGATGGGCAAATGGCTTGATACACAGACATATAATGAATTTTATATTTGATAAACAGTCATTAGCATTCTAATATCGATAGAGTGAGTATGAAATTTATGGAAGAATATGGATCTGAGTTGTTTGTATTTATCACCTAGCTAATTGGCAAAGCATCTCTAAGAGGAAAGTCAGGAGCACACTTAAGGCCAGCACAAGACAGAGTGGTTAAAGTGGGAGGTGGGAGGTGGTATTATATCAACCCTGACTGAGCACCTTTGGATAACACAGTAAAAGGGTTGTCAGAGAAGAAGATGGAAGGTTCTCAAAAATAGATGTCACATCTGTGTGGTTATTGGTGTCTAAACCCAGTTACATAACATCTTAGCTGAATAGGTTTGATAATGAAGAAAAATGAGAAAGTAAAGGAAACACTCTAGGTGAGCGATCTGTTGGAATGCTAGGGATGTTAGATCAAAAGTAGGCAAGGATATTTATTCCCCACAGCACATGGATATTAGCCATAGACCCAGCCGTGCATAGCATTTGGTCAAGTTTGCATGTGAAAAAGAGAGAACCATACCTCCGCTCTCTTGCCACTTCTGCATTAGTGCTGTAGAGCATATCTTGGTCCACAATCAACCTTGGTATATTCCATTTACACCACATGGAGAAATAAAATGTATTTCTAATTGGCTTTTTAATAAGTACTAATTAGTTCAGGCCTTTGTGATCCATAAAGAGATAAAGACTGAGTTTGCATCCTTCCATCAAAGTGCTAAAGCTGCAGCTGGCAAAGCGTCCCGCTGCTTTCCCTGCCTATCTTTTGGGAAGAAATTGAAATTACCCCAATGAAAAATCTCATTTAGATTTTTCTAATATGTATTAAAATCTAAGAGGTGAAACAGCGCAAGCAACTGTGGCAGAGTCCCCAGGAGTGGTCTGAGGGGACCAGCTTGGGGCAACATTAAGACAATAACTGATTCTTCCAGGAAGAAGTAACATTTAAACTGAGTGTTTGGTTGTGACAGCTGTACAGCATCAGCCATTTCAACGCATCTTTGGGCTGAAGGACTCGGGAGGCGATAGCTAAGAGTTGAAAGTCAAAGGGAGAAAGTTAATGCATCATGTTGATTATTAAGGGATGAATGAACAGGTTTAAGATGGACTGGAGGAAATATAGGTCTTCATAGTTATCCGATTCAAGAGGATTTTCTAGCTCCAGGGTTAGTATAAACATCATAGAGGAGGTGTCTGGAACCAAGGGAAAGATTTCAGAAAGTTGGCCGGTTCCACTGTACTGATGCTTATATTTGACACCAATCCAACTACACCAAAGTTAGACAAATCAGTCCCAAGGTCTCAAGTACCTTCTCCATTAAGTGAGCCATGGAGACACTCTTGTGGTTTTCAGTGCGTGAAAACACCCTGGGAAGCAGCCTAGACTATCTTTCTCTTGCTTCTGCTTTTACCTGGGTCTTAGGAAATGTCCCATGTAATCCCAAAAGTAGTTTCCACAACACAATATTTCCTCAAGGCTATTCCAAGGCTGTCCTACTTCCCACTTCCTGTACAAGGGCTCCAAGTGTTTTTAAAGAAATAATAACAAGGATGCCTTGTGGCACTGTTTGTTGTGATTCAAAACAAGAAGTAGTTAGAAATCATTTGTTATGTAGTAACATAATCTAGCATATCCTGGTTATTTGCAACCAAACTATTCATCTGGAAGGGGATAGTGTAGATAAAATATGTATACTTCAGTGCTCAAGCTTTAAGTCAAGTGTGTTGGAATAAATATAGAAGTTAAAAGATGCCATAACAGGATGCTTATGAGAGCCAGTCGCTAATGCAGGTCAGGAAAGAAAGATGCCAGAGCCTGAGATAAAAGAGAGGGCTACATAAATATCATGAAACACTGAATTGTATATGAAAAACAAAAAAAAATACTTCTGGAAATCAAGAAGAACAACTACATGAACAGGGTACACCTGCGGGTGTGGGGGACATAGGGAAGTGGGCTGAGAAAATAAAATATTTTGCTAGTAAAATTTTAGATTCCTAGGAAGGAGAAGGGAGAAGCAAGAGAGTTAGGAAGGTAGGAAGTTGGGGTTGCATGCAGGTTGAGCAGGAAATTATTTCAGTCTAAACTAAAGTCCAGTGGAAGTGAGAATGAAAACGCTCACTTTGTAAGATTTCTGTTCAGGAAGTGGAGCGGTGGTCCCATGGGAATGAAATGTGGCCAGAGAAGGAAATGGAGGAATAATACATGATTATAAGCCCCTGAGTTTGGGAAGCGGGGAGGTGTTATTGACAGTCAAGAAGGGAAAGAAGGTGTCTTAAAAAGGAAACAAACAGGGTTCATTTTTAGGTTGGTTATTTGATATATGAGGAGAAACATTTAAGAGTCAAGACCAGAGAGAGGATGTGTCTAGGAAATAGGAGGGCAGAGGGGATTGCAACACCCAAGTCATGACTCACTCCACAAATGTAGGAGAAATGTCTTAAGAGTAAAATTTAGCAAGAGGGGAAAACATGAAGAGCATGGACACAATTGGCAGAGAATTTATCAGATGATTTCATTGTCCAGATTTTATTGTTTTCTGTGCATCCACATCTGTGTACCTTCCAGTGCATTTTTCTGAATCACAAAGCTTTAGAACCTGCTTTTTGTAGATTGAGAAAATGGATTTTTGGTGATTACAATTAAGAGAGGAATAGAGAGGGGATGGGAAAACTCTTGGATAAGCCAATGACAAAAGTCAGAATTTTTATGTATCAATGTGAATAAAACTTTCTAAATAACTAGAAAGAAGGCAGATAAGATTTTGACAAGACAAACACAAGACTGATTTTGAAAGTACAGAGGAAGTGGCAAAAAACAGTGACAGAGGACAGGCTGTGAAGAAACAGGAGTGTGGGTGGGAAGGGACAGAGGAAAGGGACAAGTGTTCTGGAAGAAATTGGGGAAAAAGTCTGGGAAATCAAAGGCAAATGTTTGGGATAAATGACACCCAGATGGCCAGGGCCACCTGTCCTTTTCCGAGAGAAACAAAAGCACCACCCCATCCTCTTATTCTTAGCAGTTAAAGGCAGATATAGTGCCTATCTACAAGATAGGAAATTTCTGATGCTGACTTGTGCACGAGGATAAAGGTTAAGATGGTGAAGATGAGCAGGGAACTGATAAATGAAGTGATTCGTAACCCAAAAGTAAACATAATGCATGACTTTAAGAGCCAGAGATGCATAAAGCAATTGTTGAGGTTGCATCCAAAACTTTTGAGATTGAGGAAAAGAAACCATATGGGACTTATGGTGAGGGCTTGGGGGATCTGGAATCTAAGTGGATGTGATGGATACTGATCAAGTGGCAGAGAGGCAAGTTTTGAAGAAATACCAACACACACACACACACACAGGAAAAAGATTAGAAGGTGGCTACCTGTAAGTGGTGATTTTTGGAATAGTATTCATTTTCTACTTTTGTGCTTTTGCATCAATGATTTGATTTACCTTGTAATCAGAAAAATGTATATTTATTTTTGTGATTAAGAAAGCCAGCTAACTGAAAATCAAGTCAAAGGGAAGACTGGGTCATCTCAATGCCCAAATATGTAAAGCAGTTAATCCTTTAAAAAAACTTTTTTTTCATGTAGTTCCATGAAAGAGGTGTGGCATTTTTGCCAGTAGGTAAGAATTTTAAGGCAATGGGATTTCAAAATACTAAGTACTCAATAGTTACTTGTTAGATACAGTGGAATTGTGAATAGAATTGAATTTTGCAGGTATATACTTTACAAAGATACGATCTAGTCTCTGCTACTAGAAAAATCTCATGGAAGCTCTTCTCCTTGGGTGGGAATCAATGATTCTTTGAGGCCAGCCTCTATGACAAATTCCTACTTAGGAAGGTCTCTGTGTGTGACCTCTTTGAGTAAACATACCTTCTGGTTTTCCAGCCAGATTCAATACAAACATATTATCAAATCATCCCACAAACCATAGGAATGTCCCAGCAATTTCAGCATTTCTGACTTCTGAACTATATATGACTCAGACTGCTCTGAGAATCTGTAAGCAACACCCAAGTCCTCTGCGGATTGTGTGTTTGAAGTTCTGTTTGGAGAATGTGGCTTCTGGAGTTACGTGGTGTTTATCAGTGTTCTGTCTTAGTCTCCTGGTTCCTGCGCCCACTTCTGGAGACTCAGAGCAAGGTTAAATAGAACCCTTGCAATTGTTCCTGGTGCTTTATGCAGAGGTTATCAAAGGCTCCCTGTTTTGGAAAAAGATCTTGCCACCAGCAACGACATGGATGGACCTCTAGGGCATAATGCAAAGTGCAAAACGTCAGACAGAGAAAGACAAATCCCATATGATTTCACTTGTATGTGGGATTTAAGAAACAAAACAAATATACAAAGAAAGAACAAAAAATAGACAAAACACCAGACTCTTAAATACAGAGAACAAACTGATGGTTACCAGAGGGGAGGTGGGTGGAGGGTGGGTGAAACAGGTGAAAGGGATTAAGAGTACACTTACCTTGATGAACACTGAGAAATGTATAGATTTGTTGAATCACTATATGGCACACCTGAAACTCATATAACACTATATGTTAATTATACTTCAATAAAAAGAAAAACAAAAGACCCCCACTTTTAGCAGTGTGGAGGAAGCCTGCTGGCTTCTGGCTGACAACTATTCTTGAGTCAAGGGCAGACTGCCTTTGCGTGGATGAAGAACCCAGCAAAGCTAGATCAAAAAGGCAGAAGTATGGAGTACCCCTTCTTAGTCACTAGGACAAAATTCAGAAGGGACACAGGACCTCTTATTCATGCCTCCCATTTCTGTGACACTATGCAAGGCTGAACGGGGCTCCTGCTCCAGGGATTAGGGGTACCATTGTCACCAGGAAGACATTCCTGCAGATGTTTGGTTCTACGCACATCACATGGCACGCGTGAGCTACAAGGAAGGCAGCTCTGTCACCTCAGCATCCTCTTTCCTATACCTGTAGATTTTCTTCCCCTTGTGTGTGTGTTTTTTCCTGCTCATTTCCATAAATAAAATGTTCTTTCTCAGCCGTATAGCTGCTCCCCCTGATTAATTCCTACCGTGGCCTCTCTGTAATGGTGTTTCTTCTTTTGCTTAAAACAGCAGGCATCTGCTTTTTGAGTTGAGTTAATGGGGGATGGAAGGGAGTTAGCCAAGTCTCCATGGGCTCTCCAAGAATCCCCATAACCTCCTTACAAATGACTTACTTTTCAGCTGATTTCTTTTAATTTTGTTTATGGCTCGCCAAGGTAGAATATTTTCTATGCCACTCAGAATTTCATGAAACAGCCCACACTGCATTGGATTTTAAGTAATACCTTCTAGAGAATTCAGGAGCATCCAGTTATCATTCCGGCCATCAGAGCCTCATTGGTCCTTTGCCACCATCAGGAGAACAAAGTGTTACATGTGCTTTCTTTGCCTCACAAGGCAGCTATCCCGATTGCACTGCGAGCTTTATTAATCCATTGGTCTTCCTCTAACACCTTACACACAATAGATTGCATCTATTTAAGTACCTAGATCCCTTTGGAAACAAGGCCTTCTTCTGACACACACAGAAAGGATTTTCAAGCAGCAAATCTGCAGGTAGTAATTTTAGTAGCCACTAATGTGAATTAATAATTCTAATAACCTCATTTCAGATGTGTTATCGGGACACTGGAGAGGGTTGCCATGGCTGCTGTATTTTATTGCTCACAGCTGTGCAAATTCATTTTGGCCAGAAAATTCTGTCTAACCTCTCCTTTCATTGGTTTGCACAATCTCATACAGTGTGGATTAAAAAAAAAAAAAAAAAAACAAGAAGAACTTGAGGAAAAGTTGTGTTCTTAAGACTTTAACTAAATGACATTGGTAAGTGACAATAAGGGATCCCAGTGCTTTCTAAAAGAATTACACAGTTATATATTCATGAATTCAAATCATTGCTTTTGCACATTTAGCAATACCTATGTTGAAATGATAATTTGTCAGTAATTCTAAAGCACCACTTTAAGTGCTTTGGGGCTTTAACAATATTTCTTAATAAACTATCTTAGGTATCATTGCTTACTACAAGATTCCAAAAGTTTCATTAATTCATTCACAGTCTCAGGCCTATAACCAAAAACAGTCCAGTAAATGTTTAGCTAAGTGTATGAAGCATATGCCAGGGCACTGCGTGAGTGCAGGGTAACCCCATGAATTCCACTTGAACTTATCTTGTGCGAACTTACAGTGGGCAGTAAGATTTGTACCTTAACAACCCTAACAAGGTACTAAACAGAACTCCATCTATTAAGCACCTGTTAATTTCCTGGTACTGGAAATATAATGTTTTACATTTTCTAATTTAATCCTCACTATGTTCCTATAAGGTTGTACTGGTGGTTTTAAAACATGGCCACATATTCTTTGATACCCTCTTTGAGAGGTGGGGTCTATATCCTCTCCCCTTGAATCTAGGGAGGCTTGTGACTGCCTTGACTGGTAGAGTACAAGATAAATGACAAAATGTCTTAAAAGGCCATGTATCTTCTGCCTTGACCTCTGGAACATTTGCTCTTGGAGCCCAGAACCATCATGGAAGAAGGATATCATGAGACTGCCATGCTGTGAGGAAGCCCAGGGCATGTCTACATGCTCTGGGTGCCAGTCCTAGCTGAGCCAGCCTTCAATTTATCCTGACCCAGGTACTGAATAAAACTTCTAGGCGATTCAGTTTGCCTATAGATTCCATCTTTCCAGACACTATAAAGCAGAGATAAGCCATCACTGCTGTGGCTTGACTGAATTCTTGATCTACAGAATCCACAAACATACTAAAATCATTGTTGCCTTATCCTTAAGTTCTGGAATGTTGGTCATTATGTAATAGATAACCAGATCACTAGGAAAACTTAGAAGTTAAACAACTAGTCCAATGTCATACAGTAAGTAGTGTGCCTGGGATTCAAAACTGGGTCTATCTGGTCCTACATATCAAGTTCTTTTTAGCACAATTTATAAGTACCATAAGAGAAGTCTATAAACAGTGTTGTAAAAACACGAGACACAAGTAGTTTTCTTTCTGTTCGTGGTCATTAGTGTGGACTCATCATGGGCTTGCCAAGCCTAAACACAGAAAAGCTGTGGAAAACATGTTGTGATCTTTAATTAAAGTATAGTTTTTAAACCCACCCCTGTGTTCCTACCAAATTTTCATGTATCTGATTTGAAAAGTATCCAACTCATTGACTTTAACTTTCATCTGAACCCATATGGCAATCTGGAACTCAATATGAAACCCTCAAGTTCTGTTCCGCACCGGTTGCTCCATTGGAAGCCAATCATGGGAATGGCTTAACAGCTTCCCTTCTTTGTTGCCATTTAAATACTCTTCTTGTTTCATTAAAAAAAAAAAAAAAAAAAAAAAACTACAGAGTTTTAAACTTTTACAAACCTTGGTTGTTTAGATTCAGGACTGCAAAAGGAATGCAGATCCGAATAAGTTAGACTATTTTACCATCCTGTCAGGGATAAAAAGTCCCTCTCCACAGTGAGGCCCATTCAGAAGGTTGTGGTCCAATGAACCCAAAGCTCATTCTCCCGTACCCCTCTCCCCCTCTGCCCCACACAGGACTATGAAAAAAGGTAAGACTAACATTATATTCACTTAGGGGTTTGCAGGACTCAGGAAAATGCTCGATGAAATGGGGATAATTTAATAAAAGCCTCAAACCTCATTGGAGTTGAACTCTAGGCAACATATGCCTGCACTTTGAAAACTCTATAGGCAGGACTGAAATTTTACATCAACTCCATTTTCCTGGAACAAATTGACTAACTTGGTGAAGCCTTTTTTATAATGAGAGGTCTCGATGCAAGGTCACAGGTGACAGAATTGCTTATGCAATTAGTCGCTAAATGCATCTAGAAACCTTCGGGAATAAGGGACTTTCCTTGCTGAGGAGACTTATTTATTAATTGTTAATTATAATTTCTCTTATCAGTTTCTCTGTGGATTTGGTGTCTACAAAGAAAGATTGAGTGGAAAAAATGATGAGGTTCTGTAGAACAAATGTTCCACCAGTTAATAGTGCCCTGTTGGTAGTGGCATTCAGGAATCTCAGATAGGGTAACAAAACAGGTGCATTCTGCCCACCATGGATACATGGGACTCCTGTGTGGGACATCCAGGTGAATTATACAGTCCTTTGGAGCCACCACTCACATGACGTCCTGTGGAAATAGTGAATGAGAGCTCCAGCACACCGAAAAGCTTCTCTGGAGCCCCACATTCTGCATTCTACCTTGTAGCTTACATATTATAGTTTGTCTGAAAGTCTTATCTCTTGAACTGACTTGGTCAGAGTGAGTGGTGACAATGGATCACATTGGCCTCTCTACAACACAGTAGGTTCTGAGACACCAGCAAGTATCATGACATTGAAATGTGATCTCCTGGGAGGGGCCCAGAGACCATGCAATGTCACCCTTGTCGATGTAACAAGTTGGCTTCCTTTAGGTGGCAAGGGGCTGTGCGTAACACTTCTTAACTGACCTTTGTGGTTGTTATGATGCAGTTTTCATAAAGAAAGAAAAAAAATACTGTTGTACTTTGAAACAATATTGAGCATGACAATAAATATTGCCCATTCCATTTTTTTTCCTGTATGGCTGTCTTCTTCATGGGGTTTGTGGTATAATTCTTCACAGGTTATAAAAGTACATAATCACTTTTGACAAATATAGATACACATATTTCCCCCCAGCAATAAGTGGATTAGATGATATTTCAGATCTAGACAACCCTAATTAAATTACTTCTAACTTTACTGGCCTCTGTGGATTGATCTCTCTTTGACCTTCATAGCCATCAGAATAAATGAAAAGAAAGCATTCTAATATTTTTTCACATTAAAACTTTAACATAAGCCTTCATATCTGTAGACTACATGTATATATCAACCACAACAAACAAATGTTTGCTTGTTCTTTATGTGTTTTTTTCAACTCTATAGTAGTATAAATTAGGATTATGTCAGGAAATACATACATTAGGTTACTGCAAAAAAGGTCATTCAAATTACATTTTTAATGTTTCCCCATTCATTTAAGAAAGAAAAAAAATATTTTTAAACAAATATCCTTTCTTAAAACAGGAGTGTAAATGCATTCTGTTGCTTTTATCTTTTAAAAGCACAGGATAAAAGTATGGTCCAGTGTAGTGAATAAAAGACATTTTCTCTAAATGGGCAAGTAGTAAACATTTTCTTTACCACACCATGCACTAGAAATGATCTCTCAGGTGAAAGGAGCCTTTTTTTCCCTTATAAGTTGTCTTTGTTCTACACACCGTTAGAACATTTTTGGCATTTGTGAAAAGGCAATGTTTACATTACACTTTAAAAAAAAAGGTTGGATATATTTGTTGTTTGAAAAATGGAATTATTACTACAAGATAACAGATGTATAAATAAATAAGTATAAATAAGTATAAAGTTCAAAAATTACAAGTAACATAGACTACTGGAATTATCAAAAGTTTTTCTTCTTTTTCTTTCTTTGTTCTTCCCTTTCTTTGCCTTATGTAAGACAATTTATGATTCTTAAATTAGCAAACTTTCCTTGAGCATTTAAAACATAATCCTGTTTGTGAATATTTACATACAAACTCTTCAGGATTACCTAGATTATGTAATTCAAAGTATTCCCACCATGGGAATAATACTTCAAAGTTTTCATCTAATAAAAGTGTCCATACATTTTAAGAAACTAGAAGCAGGATTTATGTATCATTCAGTTCGTGTTTGTGTGTGTGAGTGTGTATATGTGTGTGTAAATGTGTGTGTGTGTGTCTTCCACAGTGGTTAGTACAAAGTCTTCCACATAGGAGGTACTCAATAAGTATTTTAATTAACTTGGGCCACCATATTGACCAATATGATGGGTAATTGGTACTTTTTGATTATAATAATAGATAAACACAAGGCAAAACATTAAATCATGGCCTTTTTGCTAAGTGATTTTATTTTTTTGCTGTGTAAATCACAGTAATATTCATCTACGTGATTAGTTACATGGTGGAGAGCCATTTCGATGCAGATAGACAATCAACTTGATCATCGCCTGATGGCACCTGCTATCCATAGGCATTTTTATAGGGCTTTTGGCATCACCATCAGGTACTGGGTCTCTTTATGATCAGTCTTTTAAGGGTACATCTCCTAATTTAATTTTATTCTGTCTGCTAGAGAAGGCCTTTTGGCCATGTACATACACACAGACACATACCACTGAAAATTTCTCAAGACGGTCCATTTTCAATTTTAACTATTTTTAAATTGATATACTTTTTTTGAAATTATTATTATTTATTGAATCATTTACAACTCTTAATTGAAGGGATTCTACACAGAATAAAGGCTGACTGAAGAAGGAAAAACATATTTTTCTTTCTGATGTTTTTGATTTGGCATTCTGACATCACGCAAATCTTGAAGTATCAAATTCTCCAAAATAAATTTCAGCAAAGAAACATCTCCTGCCTTTTGGCTTCTTCCCAACTCTCATAGTTTCTGATGTCCTGAGATTCTTTCCATTATTAAGGCAGCCTCTGTTGAAAAGGAAGGTATATTTCAGGTATAGTCAAAGAAACTGGCAACCAGGAAGATTAAATAACAATTGGCATAAAGTGGGCAAAGTCAGTCAATAGACTTTTTTTTTTCAGGAGCTTTCCACTTATCCGTGAAGAAAGTAAGTTTCATAAAAGAAATAATCATTCTTTCTTACCCTAATGAAAATCTTGATATACTAATAATTTTGCAACCTTCCCTCAAATTTTTCCCTCAAATGATTTACTCAAAACATCATCTTTGAAAAAATTAAATCCCATAACTTCTTAATTTCCTTTTTTTTTCCTTTCTGTTTTATTATACCTTCTTGTATAGTTAATCCAGTTCTCTCTTAAAAAAACTTTTTTTAATGTTTATTTATTTTTGAGAGACAGAGCCCGAGCAGGGGCAGGAGGAGAGGGAGACACAGAATTTGAAGAAGGCTCCAGGCTCTGAGATGTCAGCGCAGAGCCCAACATGGGGCTTGAACCCACGAACTGAAAGATCATGACAAGCCAAGGTCAGAGGCTCAACCAACTGAGCCATCCAGGTGCCCCAGTTCTCTCTCTCTTTTTTCTCATCCTATCCAGGGATCCTAGGCTGTCTCCTACAACCTCCTTTCTTTCCCCTTCAGAAAAACAATTGAAAACATCTCTCCTTGCTGCTCAGAAGGAATTCCTCCATTTAACATAAAATTACATAGGAATTTCCCAAATAGAGAATATAAAACATATCCCATGATGTCAAGGAAGTAATTTCTATAGATGGTAAATTCACCAATTTTTGACCAGTGCCAAAACTCAGGTGGGTGTCTACTAAGGATCTGAGTGCTGTGCAAGCTTCCCATTCAGTACATGTTTTCTTGCTAAGATATTTCTACTGCTCACTCTTTTCTATCCCCTTATTCACTTGAATAATCATTAGCAGCAGCAGAAGCCTAATTATCCACATCATCCACTCTGTGCTCAAATCAGGGGTAAGAGCGGCATGACTCCTTCCTTACAAATCCATTGCCTTCTTAACCATAACTGATGCAAACAGCATCTTACAAATAGAGTTTCTGAGCAAAGGCTGGGAGTTTATGAAGCTAGCCCTGGCCTCACCTCAGTGGCAAGTATCACCTGCCCTTCTCTACTTCCTGTCAAACTGCCAAAGGGGCCAGGGCTGGCTTCCTTAAAATGTGCCTCAGGGACATTCACACCATATGGCAGCACAGAGAATGTCACCCTATGCTCTAGGGTATTCCCCCCCCTAGCTTACACAAATTGTAAATTATTATCCATAAAATAATGGTAAAGAGAGACAAGGGCAGCAAAAGGATCTGCTGTAAAGCCTCCATTAGCAAATGAGATTGGCTTTCTTATTCATGTGAAAAGTTCAAGGAGGCAATCTTGTTAAACAGCCATTTTGCATAAAGAAATAATATGCCATAATGGACCTTTTCAAATAACTTTGATGTTTTCCAGGACAATTTATTAAAACTGTGCTTGGGAGGAATAAGGAAGTCTCATTAGAGGATAAAATCGGCGGTTGGTGGGCAGTTGGTCAGGGCTCACACATTTCAGAGCTGTCTGAAGCATATCCTGGTCCTCTCCTAGAAATGCTTCACTACACTGTTCCCCCCACTACATCCCCATCTTACCTTGGCATTGTTTACATCCAAGAAGCACAGTCCTGTGGGGAGGAAGAGGTAGAAAGGGAAAAAGAGTGATGGGGGTATGCTCCAGTGTTGCAAGAAGTAGGTTAATTATTTACTTATTTGAAGTAACTTCCACAAGCAAGACCCATAATTTGGCTCCTTGGATGGATGGTATGTCTTATATGTCCTGTGTGCAGAGATCACCCAAACCATTGTTTATCAAACTCCTTCATAGAATTTGCACAATGGTGCTTCTAAGTACCACTCTGCCTTCTGTCCTACTTTCCTGGGTAGCATATATGAAATACAATGCCTCTCAAGTGCTTTCAGTTTCTCTGTGTTTTGGGTACACTCTCAGAAGGGATTATTTCTTGCTATAAAATTAACACCTTATTTATATAAGCACATTCTTCAGAGCAGTAGTTTCATAGGTTGTTATAGGGGTCCCTTGCCAAACAAATTTGGGAAACCCTGAAAAAAATAAAATTAAACAGTTTTCTTTACCATGGCAAATTAATATATTACAGATCTTTTACTATATTTATTTGTTTTGTGAGTCTTCTGAGAGTTGCAGAGTTTGCTACATTTCTCAAACTTACTTGAATTTCATTAAGGAACATCTTTAGTCAAACACACTTTATGCACTATGGTGCACCATCAGGAGTTACAGAGGGAGAAGAATTGATTCTATTTTCACTAATCTAAGGTGGCTTGAGAACCAGTAAATAAGCTGGGAATGAGATGGGATAAGCTTTACACTATAAAGATGTTCTCTCTTAACAGCTTTGATGAAGCAAATTGCCATATTGGAGAGGGCCATGTAGCAAGGCACTGAGAGATTCTTCTTCCAGTAGCCAACAAAGAACCTCAAGCCAACCACCCTGTAGAGACTGACTCTTGCCTACAACCATATGGGAGATCCTTCCCCAGTTGATATTTTAGATGAAGCTTCTTATCCTGGACTGACACTATGATTACAACCTTTGAGAGAACATGAAGCAGAGGACCAGGTACACCAGACCTCAATTCCTGAACCACAAAAACTATGAGATAATGAAAATGTGGAGCCACTAAGATGTGGGGGGAATTTATTATGCAGCAATAGGTAACAAATACAGATTTTGGTCTAGAGTCTAGAATAATGTGAACCAATATCTCAGTGGAATTAGGTTAAAAATTATAATAGAAGATATAAATTCTATGCAGAGTTGTGAAGGAGAAAGACAGATGACTTTTCTTAGAATAAGACAGTGTATTCCAGTTACAAAGAAAAGAACGTTCAAGGGTTCATGTCCATGACTGCAGAGAGTATTTCCTGAGAAATATTCTTATTTATTATATGCATGGCACTATGGGGAGTAGAAGAAAGAATAATTTTTCTTGTCCTCAAGGAACTTTATCTCTAGAAGAGAGGCAAATAAATAATTGAGCATCTATTTTCAAAAACAGAAGTAAAATAAAAGTACAAAGTGCTATAGAAGCTATACTTCCATATGTGCATATGGGAGAGATTAGTTCCAACAGAGTGGAAGGAGAAAACTAAGGAAGTTTATTTGGAGGAAATGCCAATTGAATTGGCCTTGAGGAATATGAAATAAAGTAGTAGTATTTTAACAGATGGAAAGGGTGAGCAAAGACATTCCTGGGGGAGAAGAGAAAATAAGAAAAGGTTCAGATATAAGGGAGTACAGGATACATTCAGGGTGTGTTTAGCAAGTATGTGTGGGACATTAAAAAAGGGGACCTCAAAGAAAGAACTAAAACCAAAGTGGAACAGTCAAGTGATTTTTGTATGTACTGGGTAGACTTTTATTGCAACAAATTTTATTGAGGGAGTGACAATTTAGTTGCCAGAATGAAAGAACAGTCTCAATTTCTTTGGTTCCAGCTCTATGTTGACACAAGGAATAAACATTGCCCTTCAGATAAGCCCAAGCACCCCTTTTACAAATGGCCTTAAGAGGTTCCTAAGTCTAAGCCTAGGAGTTGAGATAACATGAAATTGAAACCATCCAAGCAAAAGATCATCAAACCTGTAATCACCCCCAGATAAGATTCCACATTGTCCCTTGGAAACTTCTTCTGTCTGACAAATTTAACAGCCAGACTCCTCTCCTTGATTTTGTGTTTCCTACTGGTTAATTGCCCACTTTGAAATTGTGAAGATACTTAAGTCTTCTCTGAAAAGTTCTGAGTTTCTTTGACCTTTCTTCATAGGTCTTTTTTCTAAGTCATTAATAATTGTCACGTTCTCCTCTGGACCTAGTCCAAACTTCCATGTCTCTTTAGTAGTAAAGACCCCATTTTGGCAGAACACATTAATACAGGGCCTAACATATGACAGGTAGGGTTAAAGAATGGCTTGGCTTTCACATTTCATATTCCACTCACATGACATCATGTGATGTTTACTTCCTAATGTCAGGGCCATGTCATGGGCCCACATTTGTTCTGTCCATTATGATTTCAGAGCTAAGGCAAGTTTTGGCTCTATGAACAGCTCACTAAAGTTTTCTTTGGGGTCATAAAATGTAGGAGTTCTTACCCTTTAAATGGGTTATATTCTGACAAATATCCATTGTGATTAGAATTTTAATGTTTGAACACTGGAAATGAAGTAGGCTTAAAGCTGCCTCCTATTGGTAAAGTAGTATGAATTTAGCTAAGAACGTTTATTGACATGGTCTTTGAGGATCTCACAAACATCCTGCTGGGGATGTCGAATGGTTGCTAATTCGATCATTGTTTTCCCATTGAGCAAATTAAGGTTTATATGTGGTAATTTATTTATGTAAGTAAATTGTGAATGGTGAACTTCTAAAAATCTAATCTAAACTAAATAAGCCCTAATAAGACCTGCCTCTTCAAACAAATGCTTTGCCTCCAAATTCTCCCCTAAATTGTTAACACATATGAGCCCCAAACAATTAATAATAAAATGTAATTTATCTGTAGGATACTAGCTAAAATTTAAGCCCAATTTGCCTATATTGAATTATTAGGTTGTGACTTGAATTATTAGGTTATGACTGAGGGGATTGATGAGTTGTTTTTGTGTACATGCAGCACAGACAGCAAGTACCCAGCTGATATCAATAAGAGCCACAAGGATATTTGGGGAGTACCATAAAAGAAGGTGTCTAGCAGAATTTATATCTTTTTCCTGAGCAGATAAAGCTATCACCCTTCCTCATAGGTGGTGGAATCCTATCCCCTTAATACCTAATAGTGTGTATCATATTTGGTATGGAGTGAAGAGATGTGTAAGTCTACTCTCTCCTAAAGTAGGGAAAATTTGTTTTCCCCAACTGGGCAAATACTTGGCAGTAAATGATAATACTTCTTGCTGTCTATCTATCTATCTATCTATCTATCTATCCATCTATCGTCTATCTATCTATGTATCTATCTATCTATCTGTCTCACCTGCCTACCTTCTCCCAGGTCTGTATTCTTGGTGGCAAGGGTGTACTTTGCCAGAGGGACCTTTTTTTACCTCTACCTTTTGAAATCTTATCCCCAGTGTTCTTTTTATTAAACCATACAGTTGGTAGTGAAAATCCACTGGGAACTGTTGTGCTTGGGAATAACATTACTACATGATTATACTGTTTTGTCATCATAAAATTATGGACGTCATTGAGTACCAGGAATCAGGAATTGCACAAAACCAGTCAGCAAATTATATTCTAAGTATTCCCTTTGGAGTCAATTAAAGAACATCTTTAACAAATTAGTCCTTTTGTTTCATCATTAGAAAGGAATACGTAAACAGAATATTTAGGCAATGAAATATTTTTCATTCACATTAATTATGGCATATTAGCTGGAGAATCTATAATAAATTGCAAAGTTTGACACCTTATGAACTTATTAAAGTGAAAGCTCTCCTCATAGCCTTAAATTATTCATTTTAATGGCCTAAAATTATAATTTAATAGTTTTATTGACATGTGATAATTTTTAAATTATAAGAATATAGCTGTCTTGCTAGTTCTTTATCTATACCTGAAAATTACCTACAGCATTTTAATAGCAATATAAAATAATGAACAAATGCTCAGGTCTGGTTGGTCACATAGCTTTTTAGCTCTTTTGCAAAACAAATAAAAAATCTTTTCTGCAATGAACGACTAATTTATATCTAAAGATTTCTAAGAAAATTATTTTATTATTTCCATTTGATTTTGTGAAAATTTCATTATGTGTTCATTTTCTTTTCCTTCCTCGTTCTTTCACTTGAGCCAAGTACTTGATTTCTTCCCTGACGAAAGGAGGAAACAAAGAGTACATTCTGCATGATTTGTTTAATTCCTCAAGGTCCCTTCATAGCAATACTTCTTGAAAGAATTTTCTAGAGTAAAACTCTACTTCTCACCTCATTTCAGCACTCAGTCCTCTCCAATCAGGCTTCTGTTCCCAGAAATCTCTCTGAAATTGCTCTTTTCAGTCACCAATGGTCATTTCTTTTTCCTTGTCTTACTTGACATTTTACCATCCTTCAAAAACACTTGAGCATTCCCTATTTTGTAAAAACACTGTCTGCACTTGGTTTCCTTGACACCACACTCTTCCTCCATCCTGACAGTTTTTCTTATTAGGCTCTTTCCCCAGCTCCTCTTCCTCTGTTTAATAACCAAGCCATAATCCCAGGCTCCTTCTCTTCCCTCAGTAATCTTAGCAAGTCCCACGGCTATAGGTATAATCTATATGATAATGAACCCAAATCTATTACTTCTGTGCTTATTTCTGGTTATTTGATTTCTAAATGACTCATAGACTCTCCACTTGGTGTTCAAAACAGAATTCTTGATTTCTTACCACAAAGATATTGCCAGTTTTCCCTTGCCAGAAAAATACCCCAGCATCTACCAATTACTCAAGCCAAGAACCTAGGTGTCATCCTTGACTTCTTTTATCCCCTCTATTTTAATCCTCCAAAAGATCTGTCAACTTGACGTCAAGAACATATGCCAAACCCATCTACTGCTGTTTATCTCCCACTGCCACACGTCTCTCTAAGCCATCATCATCTCTTACCTGAAATGCTGCTGGAGCCTCTGTAGTGGTCTCCTTGATTCTATTCTTGCCTCCTGCCTTCAATTCATTCCCTACCAGCAGTAAGAATAACCTGGTAAATCATATAATGTTATTCCTCTTTTTAAAATCCTCCATTGAATTCCCTCACAGAATCCAAAATCTATACCTTGACTTTCAAAGGTCACCTGATCTGGTTCATGACTATCTTTCTGAACTCGTCTTGCATCACTTTACTCTACTTTGTGCAACCAAACTCCTGGTGGAGGGGGCTCCATCAGCTTGTGTACATGAGTGAGAATGGAGGGGAGCAGAACCCTCAGGCAGGTGCTCTATGATAAACATGTTATAATCTACCAAGATTTTGAGGTTGTTTGTTTCTACAGCATAGCCTGCCCTGTTTTAGTGGGTACAGAAAATCTTTTCCATATTCTTTTATAAAATACGTATTTCTTGGGTATATTGTATAATGTCAGGCATTATCTTTAGAACAATGACTGTAGTTGGGATAGACAAAACTGCTGTTCTCAGGATGTTTACAGTCTAATGAGGAGGGATAAAATAAATAAGCAAAGAAATACATGAATAAGATACTTTTGTACAATGAAAATGGTCAAGGCATGTCCCAACCATTCTTCAGACTAAATCTGAGGATTACAAAGTAGGTTGCCATGGGAAGGTATCATAAAGAGCCCCAAACTGAGAAAGATGACCACAAAATGTATCAAAAGCAAATATGAAGTTCAAATTCTTTGAAAGAAAAAGGATAAATGGAATTAATGAACAAAGCCTAGCAATTAAAGGCAGAATAATAGTCAAAAATTCTCAAATTTAAAGAATTACATCAGAACTTTTAATTAAAAAATTGTATAGCATGCTGTATAAGACAAATTAGAGAAAAAATATAATGTACATAATGCAGAATAACTTCGGAACACTCAAATCAAACAGAACATGTAAGCTTTCAAAATAACAAGAGGGTTACCTAGAAATAAGGAGGAAGGATAGGACATCAGATTTTCAATAGCCACATGAGAAGAAAGAAGAAACGGAGTAAGAGTTTAACAGTACAAAGTAAAAGAATTTGAAGCTAGATTTTTTTTAATGTTTATTTATTTTTGAGAGAGAGAGAGACAGGGAGACAGAGAGAGAGAGAGACAGAGAGACAGAGTGTGAGCAGAAAAGGGGCAGAGAGAGAGAGGAAGACACAGAATCTGAAGCACACTCCAGGCTCTGAGCTGTCAGGACAGGGCCCCACAACCGGTCTCAAACTCACCAACCGCAAGATCATGACCTGAGCCCAAGTTGAACGTTTAACCAACTGAACCACGCAGGGGCCTCAAACCTAGATTTAAAAAAAAAAAAATCCAGCTAAGCTGTTATTTAAATGCAAGGCTAAAATAAGAAAATATTTAGACATATTACAACACTAAATGTTTAATCACGTTCTGGAGAAATTTGGAGGAATTAAATCAGAAAGTAGAGAAATGAATCAAGGAGAAAGCAATGAATTATTGGAAAGTAGGAAAGTACAAAATTTTAAGTTTATTTTTCAGTGAATAATAGCTATAAAGAAAATTGTGTATCCTGTAAATATGAAACCAAAGCATTAAAGAGACAAGATTGACTGGCAAGAGAAGAGCAGAGTTTTAGTCCTAACAACAACAAAAAAATACACAAGACATTTATAGAAAAAAATTTTAAACTCTGCTCAATAATATTAAATGAAACCTAAACAATGGAAAAATGGTCATGGTTTAAAATGAGAAGACAATATTTTACAGTTGTTAATTTTCCCTAAATTAATGTATATGTTTAATATTATTCCCATCAATATCCCAGTAGGAGCTTTAGCAAAATTAGACTAAGTGTTTAAAATTTATGTAGACAAATGAAGGCCAACAAGTAGCTAAGAATATTCTTAAAAAGAAAATCTTCCTGAGGATATCATTCTACCATATATAAAGACATATTTCAAATTTATAGTATTAAACTAGAACAATGGATTCATACATATGGAAACCTAATATATGACAGCAGAGAAATTAAACGTTTGGGAAATATCAATATTTAAATAAATTGTTCTGAGGAAATTAGTTGATCATATGTACAAAAGTCAAAATATCTCATCCCATATACCAAAACACATCCCCGATGGTTTCAGGTTTTAAGCATGAAAGGCAAAATACACATATATTAAAAAGCAAAGTAGAAGGCTATTTTTGTGACATTGTTTTGGGGAATTATTTCCTCAAAGACATGTAAAAATCATAAATCATAAAGGGAAATTGATGGAATTTATTGAATAAATATGAAAGACTTATATTCAACAAGTGTGGTAGGAGACAGACTGAGTAAAGATGTTTCCAATTTATATTACTACTAAAGGATTAATATGTAGCATATACATAAAGTTCTTTAAGTAAAAAAAAAAAAAATTAACCCAATAGAAATAGAGAGCCAAATGGCTTATGAGAAACTCAGCCTCACTATAAGGCAGTGGGATTTATTAAAAAAACACTAGATTGGTAAAACTGCAAAAACTTGATGATATCAAGTGTCAATAGAAGATAAAGAGAATTAAAACAGAGTTCAACCTTGAAACACTTGCTGGGAGGAACACAAACTGATGCAGTGTGTTGGAAAGCAATCTCAAAGAGTTTTGAAAATTTGAGTGTGTACATTCTACCAACTCAGTGATTCTACTCCTAAGTATCTATCTCCATAAAGCCCTCACAGAGATTCACAAAAAGCCATATATGTCGATAGTCACAATGTTGTTTGAGATAACACAGTTTTGAAATAAAACTTCAATGGTTATGAATAATGGAATGGATAAATATGGGAGACATGCAAATGATGAAATATTACATAATGCGCAAAATGAATGAAATAGATCCATATGTACCTCCATGTAAAGTCTCAAAAACCTATGTTAAGTGAAAAGGAAAAAAAAAAGGAAGACAAAGAAGATGTAACATAATATATCACAAGAAGGGATGCCTTTGAAGAAATTGAGGATACAAAAGAAGATAAAAAATACAATAAAATAAAAAGACAGCCTATGCATGAACTAATAATATTGGATGGTCATGAACTCATGATTGATTGTGTGCCTTCAGTCCTGAGTTGCGCATTGACAGACAGTCCAGGGTGGAAAATAAAGCTAAGGAAACTGGGTAATGGAACAATACGAATAAGCCTGGTGAATGGTGGCAGGGTGGGAGAGAGAGGGTGGTCAGAGAAGGCCTCTGAGGAAGTGATATGTATGCTGGAACAGGGTGATGAGCCACAAGTAACCTTAGGAACTGGTAGATGGCTAAGACCCCAAGACAGGAACAGGTAGGTTTGTTGAGGCATGAGAAACAGAAGAGCAGGTCAGGGTGGGTAGTAAGGGAAATGGGGGTTTGAGAAATTGACAAGACTAATGGAATCATGAGGGTCTTTGAAGAACACTGGAGGGGTTTGGAATCTGTTTTAAATCCAATGGGTATTAATAGGAGAACTTCAAGCAGGGGATACAATGATTTGATTTACATCTTCAAAAGCTCACTTCAGCTTCTTAAGCATTATGGGGACAAAATGAAATAGGAGAGAAAATAGATCATGTTTGAAGGGGGAAAATCATTTGGGTTAGATGTGCCCACAGTGATAGTTAATTTAAGAAGATGGTGTGGCAACATTAAACAAGAGATCTGAAGAAAAGAAAATGTGATCCAAGAAAGTAAAAAAAAAAAAGTTATACCCAGGAAAATTGTCTTTCAAATTTAAGGCAAGACAGAGACATCTTCAAAAATAGAAGATTTAGGGACTTTATCTCTTATGAACCCTTCTTGAAAAATCTATGAAAAGATGGAATCTAGGCAAGAAAGAGACAGCCAAACAGAAATAGAGAAACTATTAAGAATAGCCAAACCAGGGGCACTTGAGTGGCTCAGTCAGTTGTGTCTTACTTCAGTTCAGGTCATGGTCTCAAACTCAGGTTTGTGAGTTCCAGTCCCGCATTGGACTCTGCACTGACAGTCAGAACCTGCTTGGGATTCTCTCTCTCTCCTTCTCTCACTGCCCCTCCCTAACTTGTGCACATGCTCTCTCTCTCTCTCAATAAAAAGTAAATAAAAGAAAAGAAAGAAAAAAAAAAAGCAAAACCAAGCCAAAACAAAGCAAAAACCAAAACACTCTACTTAAATATAAAAATACATCTGGGCAATTGGGAGAATTAGGGATGTAGGCCAGAATGTAAATGTTATAATAGAATGAGGAGAAAAAGGAGGTAAGAAGGGTATGAATATGCTAACTTCTCCATTTTTAAAGTAGGAAATCAGTAATAATAAATGTGACTTTGTCTTATTAATTTTTTTTTAAAATATTTTTACTTTAATGTAACTTTATGTGGAACATTTAAGAATTAAGATCTTTCTTGGTGAAGAAATATTATCTGAAGTTCACCAATTTCTCCAGTTTTATTTCAACTCATTTTTCTTTTTTAATTTTAGTCAATTTAGCTTTATTATTTGTATAATAACCCATTTTCTGTTTACATGTATGTAAATATGTACACATGTGTATATGTCTGTCTGTCTTTCATCCATCTATCTCTAAACATGCATGTCTAGAATGGCATTAATAGTGTTGGTTCTGAGTAGTAGATTGGGGAGGTTTTTTCCTCTCTTCTTATTCCTTATCTATAATTTCTTAAATTAGCAATTATGTTTCACTTCTATAAAAATAAATTATGTCAATATTCCAAAAATTAGAGCAAATGAAAAGAAGAAGGGAAGAAAGAAAAACTATCTAGTTGACAGCATTTTCTCAGTAAAAATGACATATTACATGTCAATTTTTAGAACAGTGTCTTTCCCTTAGTAGGTGCTTAATGAAAAGTTGCAATGATTTCCAGGATTATTATTTCCTAGGCTTCCAAGGAGAGAACATCTGCTGTCTCCTTCAATTTCTTTGCCATCGACTCAGAAGAATCCTTAGACAATGTTTTGCTCACCTATTAATGGAGCTGTGTTGTTAAAGAAGGGAGGGGGGAGGGACAGAAATAAGCAATATCTTTATTATTCTTAAACTTTTTGGAAAGGAAAGGAACAAAAAATAAAAGCAAGGATAAAGCAGAGTACTTAATTTATAAGTATCACAGTGCTTAAAAATATGCATTCATTGTTTTTTAAAAATACACATTCTTAATGTGGTCCTTACAAATTCTGTTTAAGCTTTCAAAACGAATTATCCATGTTTTGTTTCTTTTACAACCGTTATGTGGGTCTGGTCGGGTTGCCATAACAAAATACTATTGACTGGGTGGCTTAAACAGAAGTTTGTTTTTTTGTAGTTCTGGAGCTGGAAGTCTGGGATCAAGGTGTCAGGGTAGTGGGTTTCTGGTGAGATCCCTCTTCTTGGCCTGTGGACAGCTGCCCCCTCCCTGTGTGCTCACAAGGCCTTTCCTCAAGTGCATGCACAAGGAGAGAGCAAGAGATCCGGTTCCACTTTTCCTTATAAGGATATTAATCCTATCTGATAAGAGCCCTACCCATATGATCTCAGTTAACCTTGATTACTTCTGTAAAAAATGTATACAGTCACAGCAGGAATTAGGGCTTTGACCCATGAATTTGGGGGGAGGGCAAAATTTAGTCCATAGCAACTCCCAACTTTTTAGAAGTTGTGTTTGTTTTCTTTTTAAACTAACATACCCAGATACTAGCTTAATTTTTAAAGTCCTCTGTTTGTATTAAAAATAACTGGTACTATTGACAGGAACCTTATATTGTCACCTTATATTTTTTTATTCAGTTATTCCTTTCTCAATCTAGATCAATTAGTGATAGATCTCTATTTAAAAAAAATTGATGTTTTATTTATTTTTGAGAGGCAGAGACAGAGTATGAGTGTGGGAGGGGCAGAGAGAGCGGAAGACACAGAATCCAAAGCAAACTCCAGGCTCTGAGCCGTCAGCAGAGAGCCCCACGCAGGGCTGGAACTCACAAACTACGAGATCATGACCTGAGCCAAAGGCGGATGCTTAACCGAGCCACCCAGGCTCCCCTAGATCTCTATTTTAAAAGACAGATGAAATGGTGATTCCAACCACACATGACTGGATGGCCAATGTCAGCACTTAATCCACCAACATGCCTTTCTGATATCCAATCAAACTTGTCCACTTTGAGTTGCAGATACAGCTAACAAAATCATCAATTCCTTCTTTTAGAGTCTCGCCATTTTCAAAGTACTGGCATATGCATCTTTTATTTGATTGGTTCAACAATGTTGAGAACCAGGCAGAGAAGATCTGGTTTTAATTTTATACAGGAGTAAGACGCTAAGTTATTTAACAGCAATAAACAACAAGCAAGGTCAGTGAGCAGTAAGACTCCATTTTTACAATTAGTTAGTGGTTTTTCCTTTCTTTTCTGTTTTTCCTGTGCAATGTCTCAATAATTACAAAACTGTTTACAAATTATTAGTTCTGTAAGAAGATATTGAGGAGTGGACTGTAAGAGAATAAAAAGAGGAGTAAGACATGTTTTCTTTTCTCTAGGAGCCTACATGACCTTGCATATTTCCTGCAATCCAAACTGCAGCTGCCTGAAGGCAGCCCTGTCTTTCCATTCCTCTTTAAATTAACTTTTTCTGTGAGCATCTCATAATTTTGAAGTATGGTTTGATGTTCATTTATTGTTAGGATTATGATTAAAGTGCAGTTAATCTCTGATGAAACTGTATCTATACCAATTCACTAAATCAAAAATTTTGAGGGTACATTTTACTTTTATTACTTCTTTAATAACAAACTTCTGGTTAATCAAACAAGGGCTGCAATAAATACATGTCACTCATTGATGTTAAAATTAGATTGGCTTTTCTTTAAAATATTTCAAGCCATGACATGATTTTGATACTGGTATCTACTCCAATATTTTAATGGTTATAATACCACTTTGATTACAAAAATATTTTGAAAAACACTTAAAATATAGCTCACAACAAATCAACAATCACTTTTTCATAGTTTAAACAATGCTTTATCTTTCTCATATCCAATGATGGAGTCCTTTCTTTTCTCCAAATTACTTTCAAAATATTTACTGAGACATTTCTCTTTTTTTAAGCTTTTTATAAAAGTTTGTTTATTTGTTTGTTTGTTTGTTTATTTATTATTTTGAGAGAGAAAGAGGGAGTGTGTGCAAGCAGGGGAGGGGCAGAGAGAGAGAAAGGGAGAGAGAATCCCAAGCAGATTCTGCACTGTCAGTGCAGAGCCCAGCTGGGGTTCAACCTTACCAACCATGAGATCATGATCTGAGCCAAGATCAAGAGTCAGACACTTAGCTGACTGAGCCACCTGGGCACCCCTTAACTGAAACATTTCTTAAAGATTTTTTTTTCTCCTAAGGAAACTCATAAAAATCCATTTATGTCTACTGTTACAAGCTTATTTTCAGTCTAAGACCTTACCTTTGGGGAACAAACTGTTGAATCATTGATATTTCTCTTCATAACACCTAAATTACAGATCATATAGCTTCACTATATCTTTAATGGTAGAAATCACATATAAATTCAGTTTAAAATTTCCAGGAATAGTTTTGAGGACTGTAGTACATTTGGCCATTAAAGGGTTTAAAATTATCAAATTGACTTGGTCAGATTTGATAGGTTTGGATCACTGTGTTTCATTATAGCCTATGTGCAGAAACTCACACATCTTCAAATGGTCTTGTTCAGATGTGGGGACCTGCTTTAGGACATTCAAAATCAATAAGATGTCTGGGTATACTTGAATTAAGTAAAATAATCAAGGATTGCAAGACACCCTGTCCAAGTAGAGTTTGAAAATCTTTAATACAGTGTTCTTAAAAGCAGACTATCTTCCAACAAATGACTTACTCCATGGATCAAATTGGAAGCAATTTGGTCATTGCTTCACTAACATGTCTCTGCCACTGCATTGATACATAGAAAGTTCTGGATGGCCTGCAATGATTTTTCTAACTTGGGCAAAGCCCATCTGGCCATGCCCAATCAGTCCTACCTATTTACAAATGTTCAAGTTTCCACATATGGACTGCACAGCACATACAAAGCAATCAAAATCTGTTAGTCATGGGACGATCTGTCTGGTATTTTCAGCCATCTAAATAATTAATTGGATAACATCTGAATCAATAATTTAATGATTCAATTTGGTCAGTAATGTAACTAGGTTTTCATGATAATTGGTCTAGGTGTTTTCATTTCTAGGACCTTGTCATGGAAATAGTGAGGTTTTGACTAGGTTCTCAAAAATATTTACATGTCATAGCTATATGCAAATAATTCATACAAATATAACTGTGTCAGTGATGGGGCGAGAAGCCAATAAATCAGCAATTAACAATTGTTAATTAATTTTTTATTCGTATGTATTACTAATGCATTGACTATGCCATTCCCAATTAAGATTTTTATATGTATATACATCTATCTACCTATCATCTATCATCTATCTGTTATCTATCTATCTATCTATCTATCTATCATCTATCTAAATCATCTACCTATCTAAAGAGGGAGAGAGAGAAAGGTGTATACAGATCTTTAACATGATGCAAACGTTTTGATAGAATTTGGGGATATCTTTTAGTTTTACAAATAAGAATAAGAGTTTTCATGAGAAAGAAGCAATGTTTATTCATATATAGCATATTTTTCAATTCTAAATATATTTATATCTCAAAAATATTATACTCTCCAGTCCCACTTCTTCTCCCTACCACCATTTTGCAGCCTAACAGACTAAAACCTAGAGAAGTCAAATATTAAAATTTATATCAAAGTATATATACATAACTATAATTAGATAACTAGATACATTTTTATTTTGAAATGCTGAACAATAATTAAGATTTAAAAAGAAATGTAGAGTGTAACGGCCTCTAAAATATAAGGATTAACAAGGAAATTGTGAAATTATTATTATTTTATCATAAAATAGTTTTTGAATGCTTTGTATTCTATGGGATTTTTTTCATCTGACAAAAGACTTAACCACCTCTTCTCTCAATACCTGAAGATAAATATCTACCACTAGCCTTTAAACAATACTTGTCATGTTTGTCATTTATGAAGCAGACTCATACATAAATTAAGTTTTCCTAAACTGTAGCTATGAATTAGAGTCCCATGAAATGTGCTATTGCTAACACACTGGTGGGATGTTGCTATCACTTCAATTGTTTTAATGATAAATTTCCTTTAGAAAATGGAAGGATCTGTTGACAGACAAAAACAGGAACTAACAATGGACTATTTAGACTTGCAAATGATGGAACATTTAATTATTCCAAAATAGCATTCCCCAGTTAGGGTATGATCATTAAATCCATCATCCTTCAGTTTATATGCATGAAACATTTATCATGTCTTCCTCAAACAGGAGTCACTCATCTAAATATAGATTTTTGGACCATCCATTTCAGCATGACATTTCATCGAAAGGCTGGAATTTCATTTATTTTCTGTAACAGAGATAAAGTGTTTGTAAACGATGTGATAAGACCATAAAGAGAAAGTAAAGTGAAATCCAGCTTCATACAGAGATAAATACAAACTCTACTAAGGACACCACCAGTATAGAAAGGGAAAAATGAGAGACAATATGTCAACAACAGTATTCCAGGTAAGAGTCAATATTCTCTAGATATGTTTTTTTTTAATGTGTGGACTGTTTTAGTACTCTGAATTTGTTTGCAAATTAATTTGCATTCAGACTCAAGAGAGAGGAAGCAAGATCGAGACAAAGTAAGAGTAAATACACTTGAATTCTTCCCGTCAATTTTCAAATACTGAAAAAAAAAAAAAAGTTTATCTCCTATTTGAGAGATAATGTCTCAGGAAACAGTGTTTTTTGAAATTCAGAAATTAATTTTTTTTTCTGCAGGCCCTCTTTTTTCAAGAGATATATATTGTAGCTAGATATATATTATTTTAAGTCTGATTGGGGAAACAGGTTATCTTTGGGGCCCGGGCAAGCATTTCATGGGAAGACAAATACAAATAAAAACCAAGTAATTTTCATGGAAATGTACTCCTCCTCTAATAGAATGCTTGCAGCATGAGAGATGACAGGAAAAAACTTAAAGCAAATTTCCCATAAAGGACCCTTAAGGGAAGGATCATTTTTGGTCCAACATTACTAACCTGCCCTTCCTTGCCTGGGGTCTTTCTCTCTACCACCATTTTATAGCCCAGCACACCAAGGTCTAGAGAAGTTATGTGACTGGTCCAAGGCTGCATGCTAACGTCAAAGTCAGGCCTTGTATTCATGTTTCCTGATACTTATTAAAATGTTATTTATGTATTTATTTAAATATTTTTAAATGTCTATTCGTTTTTGAGAGACGGAGCATGAGTGGGGGAGGGGCAGGACACAGAATCCCAAGCAGGCTCCAGGCTCCAAGCTGTAAGCACAGATCCCTATGCCAGGCTTGTACTCACAAACTGTGAGATCATGACCTGAGCTGAAGTCGGACGCCTAACCGACTGATCCACCCAGGCACCCCTAAAATGTTATTTAGTTCACGATTCTGCCAATGGAAAATGTGTTTGTGCATAAGGTGGCACACACACCACCAAAAAAGTATTTATGAAATTTTAACTGCATATGAAACTAGCAACTAAGTGTCTAATAGCCTATCCCAATTAGTTGAACCAACTTTAGAAAAAATTCCAGCTAGCTTTTTAAAATAGTTTTGAACATGGGCACCTGGGTGGCTTGGTCCGACTTTGGTTCAGGTCATGAGCTCATGGTTTGTGAATTCGAGCCCCACATTGGGCTCTGTGCTGACAGCTTGTAGCCTGGAGCCTGCTTCAGACTTTGTGTCTCCCTCTCTCTCTGCCCCTCCCCTGCTCATGCTCCGCCTCTGCCTCTCTCAAAAATAAATAAACATTGAAAAAGTAAAAAAAAAAAAATACTTTTGAACATCCTGAGAGAGACAGTGAAAGTCTTCATCTTTCCTTTAAAATACTTGTGAAACCTATGTATATGTGCAGAGAGAGAGATAAAGAGAGAAAGACAATATTCAAGAAACCCTAATTTAAAGTACTCTTGGGCCTGGGTAGCTCAGTTGAGTGTTTGACTCTTGATTTTAGCTAAAGTCAGGATCCCAGAGTTGTGGGATCAATCCTGGTGTTGGGCTTCAAACTCAGTGTGGAGTCTGCTTAAGATTCTCTTTCTCTTCCTATGCCCGTCTCCCTCACTGGTGCTCTTTCTCTCTCTAAAGTAAATAGATGATGGTAGATAGATGATGATAGATAGATAGATAGATAGATAGATCAAAAACTGCAATCAATTTGCACTCTCTAAGAAAGAAAGAAAGAAAGAAAGAAAGAAAGAAAGAAAGAAAGAAAACTTTAAGAAAAAGAGTTCTTAAAAACTGCAATCAATTAGTATTGCTAACCGCATGTATGCTTCCCTATCCTCGGACCTGGCCTTTTAAAACCAGAGAGGCTTATTGTTTTTTCTGATTCTCCTTCCCACCCAGTTCTCTTGTCTCTGACCCTTGCTGTCTTCTACACCTATGAGGTCAGTTCTGAGTCAATGATGGTGGATGATGAAAAAGGAGAAAATATTTCAGATGCTAAATGGTAGAACTGGAACTGACTGTATTTAACTTTTTTCCTGTTATGTCTACAATAGAAATAAGCAATCACTATTTGTCTATTGTGACCTTGCTAATGGCCAGTAAATGCTCCCCTTTTTGATTTACCCCCTTCATCCTGGTGGAAAAGACCCAGTTCATTATTTTTGAGAAAAATGAAAAATTGGTAAGCAGCTCCATTGTTGCCCTGGTAGAGATAAAGAAATAGAAGATGTATCTTCTTCCTTTCATAGGAACTTGAAATTAATATAGATAGATGCTTTGAGCTTTTAAGTACTGGGGTGATTTAGCTGACTGATCCCTAATGAAAGGATATAAATAATTATCATTAGTGACATAAGCAGAGCCCACCCATTTTCTCATAAATGGGTTGGCAAAGCAGAGGAGACAATAGGAGAAGATTTAAAACTAGGAAGTCCGGGAGAATGTTCCAGGAAGCCACAACTGACTTCATAATGCATACTGTTTATGAAGCAGTTACAGAGGTAAATAAATATCAATTGCGTACAATATTGTCATATCTACAAAAGCAGACTCCCATCATTTTGATTGGTGTTTTGCATACATATGGACTGTAAGATCAAACTTGATATGTGTGATTTCTTGCAATAATCAGTACACAAATCTTCCTTTCTCTGGCATGCAGCACTCTGTGAAAAATGTTACATTTAGACTCTGCCTTACATAAAATGTGTGCAATGTCTATGTTTAACTTCCAGCACCTGCCTCAGTTTTCTTTTCTCTGCCCAGTTAAAATATCTTCTAACAATGTCCTCATGTTTACCATGTTTTCACCCATAGAGTTTTGAAACGTGGTACCTTGGAAAGTTTTGTAGGAAAAATACTTTGCATGGTGAAAGCAGCTTATAGCAAACCTCCACATCCACTGAAACACTTGCGTGGGAAAAGAAACAAAAAAGTACCACCAGACGTTTCACAGAACTAAGTGCTGAAATATACCTAACATGGACAAAATCTGGTCCCAGCAAAACATGATTTTCTTCTGTGAAAAAAAATTCTGTCACATCCAGCTCTCTAACTCCCTTGATGATGTATCTTTTTTCATTTTTTTCACCAATTCTTCAATCTCCTCCCTTTCAATTGACTCAACTTTCAATTTTCTGTCATTTCTCTGTAAAATGTTTAGAATCTATTCTTTTGCTTCCCATCATTTCTGCCCCAGTTCAATTTCCACACCATTTTCCCCACGCTCACCTCCCTCTCTCATCCCATTTAGTGGCAAAAGGTCACAGTAAACACAAAATAGGTTAGCATGATGGCAGCTTCTATCTGGACATATTTCAGTGTTCTTTTAGTTTTCTCTACCTCCTTGGCCACTTGCTTACATTCATTTAGCTGTACGTCTGCCAAAGAGGAAAAATGGGCACACTTAGTATACCAGTGCCGCGTAGTCAGAATAAGAAAGTAGACATTGAGGGGCTCCTGGGTGGCTCAGTCGGTTAAGTGTTTGCCTCTTGATTTTGGCTCAGGTCACGATCTTGCAGTTCAAGAGATCAAGCCCCATGTCAGGCTCTGCACAGACAGCATGAAGCTTGCTTGGGATTCTCTGTCTCTGTATCTCTCTCTGTGCCCCTCCCTTGCTCATCCTCACTCTCTCTTTAAAGAAATAAATAAACTGAAAAAGAAAAAAAAAATGGGACATTGGAAATAGATTTGGTGAAGAAATTCAGGAAACTTAGGGACATATTTCAAGATGGTGATTGGCCCTCTCAGCGTCAATGGACATGGGAAGGTCAAAGTGAAAATCAAGGCAGCAGCTAACGTCAGTGTTCAGAAGCTGGGCACAGTCAGCCATGCCAACTGAAGGTTGAGGGATACAAAGTATACACAGCTGGAGAGGCACCAGTTCAGAGACTAGGGATGGCCAGACATGCAAACGCTCTAGAACCAGAGAGGCATTGTGAGATTCCTGAGGTCAGTTAAGGTTTTGCGAATTAAACCATGAAGGACTAAATTGGGGGACTACATTCTGTTCAGGTTTCCAGAAAGATAGTGTGGAGAAAGTCAGTGACTGTTTATCACTGTGAGGGGGCATTTTTGGTTTCAAAGAGATGGGGCACGGAAAGAATTCCACTTCTGACAAATCTGTGTGTTTCCCTTCCTCCCAGGAAGTTAAAATAGTTCTTTGCTTTTCCAAACTATTATTTACTAATAATTTATTATTTATTAATTATTTATTCTTCTTAAAAATTTATTTATTTAGAGAGAGCAAGGGAGCACAAGTGGGGGAGGGGCAGAGAGAGAGAGAGAGAGAGAGAATCCCAAGGGATCTCCATGCTGACAGTGCAGAGCCTGATGTGGGGCTCAAACTCATGAACCATGAGATCATGACCTGAGCTGAAATCAAGAATCAGTTGCTTCACCGACAGAGCCACCCAGGTGCCCCAATTAATTATTTATTCTTAAACTCTTACAAAATCAAGGAAATTACTTCTAGGCAAAATATATATATATATATATATATATATATATATATATAGTGCATATATACATACATACACATACATACATATGTATGTGTACATATATATATTCTTAAAATCTAACATATGCATATGTGAATATTAGATTTAAAGAATTTGAGGGATTAATAGAGGAAAATGTGATGATTCAGAAGCAAGGACTGATTGTCCAGAAAAAAACCAAGCCGGATGGTCATTAAGCAATTACTCCAGAGAATGTTCAGACATTGCCATTTACATAGAAATCTAGGGCACTGGCATTGTTTATATCAGATGCTCTTGAAAACTGAAAGGTTTGAGAAAAAAGTGAGGACAAATAGCAGGTATATGATAAAAATCTCATAGAATCAGGAAATAAATACAACCAAGGGGAAAAAAATCCTGCCCTTTAAAAAATTACATATGGAAAATATATAAGAATTCACATGGTTTTCTTCATCTTTTCTTTATAAACCATTAGTTTGAGTACTAAAGGAATATTTTTAGACTGTGCTATGTGGAAGACATATATTTTCAGATGATAACTCATGGTGGTAAATTAGCTTCTTGGATGCATCTTCCAAACACTGGGGTATACATTTAGCCACGAATATCAGTAATAAGTGTGTTTCATTCAGTGTAATAGTCTTCAAAACACAGACCTGTGTTTATAGACTAAGATTAAATCAAGGAAGGACTTAGGTAATTGTTAGGCCATAATGACCTCTCTCTTTCCTGAAAATGAAATAAATCTAACAGGCATTCCTTTTAACTAAGCCCTTGAGAGAAAGGTTACATTAGTGTTTTCAGTGATTGTTAAACTGGGGCAAGAATTAGCTATTTGTTTCTGGGTTATTTTGCTTTAATATTTTAATGGTGCTATAAATTTTGGAGCTAATTAACATAAGAAAATGCCCCAACCAGTTTTCTTAAGCGTTTTAGGTCATTTTATGAAAAGTTTCAGAAAATCTTCAGATTCGTGTTTTAAAACATGTCCAATTTGCATCAGGATAACTCATGATTGTCAAAATCACCTTCTACCCAGAATTGCCTCTGGCCAAGATAGAGTAAAAGGAAGTAGATTTACCCTCCTGCTTGAAACAAGCAAAAAAACCCCACAAATAAACAAACAAAAACAAAAAACAAAAATAAAAATAGACAAAATATATGAAACAAAAGTTTCCAAGACATTGGACATCAGACAACAAAGGATAGTGATCCCTGAGGGATGGCAGAGAAATGAGGTAAGCCTTATGATTGCCCCAGCTACTGCCCCAGATTACTTACAAGCTACTGTGTAGGGAAGGGGAACTCAGGCAGAGTCTGATAGTCTCACTGAGTTGAGGAAATGGAGCTGAGAGTCCAGGGAGACCAATGCAGCTAGGATTCACGAGACACCATACTGTCATGAGACAGCAGGGAGAGAGAAAGATAGAATTCTGAGGCGTGCAGAAGATCTGAGTTTTGACCAGATGACGCATTTGAGGAAATTATCTGAAGCTGGGGGAGGAGGGGAGGGAAGCACCTAAAATTATTAGAAGATATGCAATGGAATTATAAAAAAGATATGCAGTTCATCAAAAACATGGCATAAAAAGAGGGAACAGGAACAAAGAGCAGATGGGACAAATAGAAAAAAAAAAAAACAGCAAGATTGTAGATCTGCATTTGTCCATATGATATTTCCATCAAATGTGAAATAGCACATTTCAGTTGCACATCTCCTACTTAAAAGGCAAGGGCCATTATATTACCAAAAAAGTTAAGACCCAGCTAAATGCTGCTTAGAAGAAACACATTTTATGTATGTATGCATGTATGTATGTATGTATGTATGTATGTAGTCATTCATTCATTCATTCGTTTATTTAATTTGTTCTTTTGAGAGAGTATGTACACACGTATGGGTGGGGCAGAGTGAGTGGGAGAGAATCTTAAGTAAGCAGTCTCCAAGCCCAAGATGGAGCCCCACATGGGCTCACTTTCACCACCGTGAGATCATGACCTGAGCTGCAATCAAGACTCAGATGCTTAATGGACAGAGCCACCCAGTTCAGGTGCCCTGAAACACATATTTAAATATAAATGCACAGATTAAAAGTAAAACAAACAAACAAACAAAAACCATGCAAGTATACTGTGCAAAAATGAATTTTCAAGAAGTTAGAGTAGCTATAGCAGTATTAGACAAAGTATATTTCAAGGCAAAGGACATTAACAGGGATAGAAAAAGATCCTTTCAGGGGCACCTGGATGGCTCAGTCGGTTAAGCATCTGACTTCAGCTCAGGTCATTATATCACAGATGGTAAATTTGAGCCCAGCGTCTAGCTCTGTGCTGACAGCTCAGAGCCTGGAGCCCACTTCAGATTCTGTGTCTCTCTCTGCCCCTACCCTGCTCATGCTCTGTCTCTCTCTCTCTCAAAAATAAATAAACATTAAAATAAAAAGAAAAGAAAAAGACCCTTTGATAATAATAAAGGGGTTAATTAATCCAGAGGACATAATAATCCTAAATATTTATGCATATAATAGAAGGGTTTCAAAATTCATGAAGCAAAAACTGATAGAGGTACAGGAGAAATAGGTAAGCCTACATTTATAATCAGAGGTTTTTATAATCTTATCTTAATAATTGGTAGAACAAATAGACAGGAAATTAGTATATAGAAGATTCGAAAAACACTCCCACCAATTGATCTAATTGACATCTCTAGACCACTTCAGCCAACAACCTAGAGTAAACAATCTTCAAGTGCACATGGTATGCTTACCTAGATAAACCATATTCTCTCACAGGAGTGTCAATAAATTTAAAAGGACCCGAGTAACATAAAGTATGCTCTCCATATTTAAAAAAAATTAGAGACCAATAATAAAAAGATGATTGGTAAGTAGTCAGGTCATTGGAAACTAAATATATCTATTAAATAAATTGGATGTGTTGTTAAAAACTTTTTTACAAAGAAAGCTTCAGGCTCAGAAGGTTTCATTTGTCAACTCTACCAAATATTTAAGGAAGAAATAATACTAATTCTACACAAAGTCTTTCAGGAAAGGAGAGATAATTTCCAACTTATTTTATTATTACCCTGACACCAAAAGCAAAAAAAGACATTCCAAGGAAAGCTGTACAACATCCCCAAAGAACATGCATGCAAAATTCTACACGGAATTTTAGCAAATCAAATCCAACAATATATAGAAGTACTTTTATATAAAATTATACATAATTATGTGTTTATACATAATATATAATACATAAAAATATAATGACCAAGTGGGGTTTATCTCAGGAATGTTAATTTAACGTTGCAAAGTCAATGTGATTCATCATATTAATAAACTAAAACAAAAAAAAACCAAAAAAACAAAAACAAAAAAAACAAAAACAGTCAATCATCTCAATGGACACAAATAAAGCACTTGACAAAAATCCAACAGCCATTCCCCATTTTAAAAAAAACAACAATCATAAACTCTCAGCAAACTAAGACTAGAAGAGAACTTTCTCAACCTGATAAAGAGCATTTACGAGAAACATACAGTGAATACCTTTCTTCAATAAATATTTTAAAAATTAATGACAGATCAGTGTGAAAAATGGTGTACAGGGAAGGGTCTTTGAGGAAGTAGGGCTGAAGATAGTTGCCTGATTTGGTTTCTTCCCTACTAAATTATTTAGTGCATAGCATTGTGATTTACGAGTGGCTTTATCTGGTATAATTGGCATTTCCAGCTGCCAGTCTGTATCTACTGCCTTTGGTCTGCACCACCCTCTACTTGGCTGGGCTGTCTCTCCTCAGGCTAACTTTGCAGGGATTTGGCCTTGGAAGCAACACAGACAAAGCTTTTGGGGATCCCTTTTATCAATTGTCTTCTAAATTATCAGTAGGAATGCAGTTTAATTTTTATTGTTATGCATGCTTTGGGATACAGTCATGCTGAACCCATAAATACTTAGAATGTGAATCATTGTGGGAATTGGTTTGACTGTTTATAGACACAATCTAACTAGAATCCTGAATGTGGGCTCCTGTGTCATCAAACCTAAATTTCTGAGCTAATTTGAATTTTGTGACAATAATAGTTATAATTCTGGACTTAATATAGGCCTTTTCATCTTCATGGTTCTTGGCAAACATTAGCTAATTAGCCTTCCGGTCCTAAAGAAAAATATTACTGCTCCTTTTCAAAAATAAGAAGTAAAGGGGAAAAGTAAAGTTTATACCTCATTACTTTGAAGCAAGAGACTGGGAGAATTAAACCCAAAACCAGTTCTAGCATGTGGGTTTGGGGGACATCCCTTCCCCAGGGGACTCAACTGAAATCCTGAACTTACCGTAATTTTCTTTTACAAGGAATGTGCATTATAAATGCTGTTGCTTTAAAGTGATAGGATTCCTTTTTATGCACTGAATAACCCTTCTACCTAAAGATTATACTTCAGATCTTGAGTCACATTTATGTGGTATTAACCTCGTGTTTTAAAGAGGTTTTGAAAGAGCGGACATACGCTGGCCGACTCCATCTCGTTCTGAGTCCTCCACCTTGAGTGACTATGTCCCCAACGTGGCCCCTTTCCAGGAAAATCGCAGAAACCTCAGACCATGCCTCCTCCCCTTGAGTAACCTCCCGCTCACCCATTCAAACTTCCCAATCAAAACATGCCCGGCGACCTGCGAAACAGGACTCCGACCCTTCCCCAGCCAATGGGCTGAGGCCACAGCCATTACCTCACCAACTGCCCCTAGGCCCCAATAAAACCTTTGTCCTTTTGAAACTCGCTCTCTCTCTCCAGTATCTCACCGCTGCATCGGTGCAGGTAGGGGATTGAGCTCGAGCTAGCTCGAATAAAGGCTCTTTGCTTTTGCATTGGACTCGGCTCCCTGGTGGTCTTTGGGGATCACGAATTCTGGGCGTAATAGTTTCTCCTGGTGCTCGTGCCAAAACAAGACTGCATATGCACAAGTCAGTATAGTGTCAGTGACAAGCACATTAAATCTTGCCATCCCTTTGAACTCAGAACATTGTACAATAAGAAGTAGAGGTTATCTGGATGCCTGATCCAACTCTGCCAGAGGTCCTTTTACTTGTTAAGCCTAAATTTAATATTCCCTTGCCTTCAAATTAACTCACCCTAATAACCTGGAATGTCTTTTACTTTTGCCACCTCCTTTGTGAATAAACCTGGCAATCACAAGTGAAAACACAGTATTGTTACTGCCTTTGTGTAAAATTTCATTAAAAAAATGCTGTTTGACTCTCAACAAAGAGTGTTTTCTAACCAGTGCAATCACAAGCTTATGTCATAACTAGGAAGGAAATATGGTAACCTTTTGTATTAATTTGCTTACTTTCCAAACGTGGCAATAATTGTGCACGGGTTTTTGAGAATAAAGCATGTGAAAGAGTTTTCCACTGATCCCTGCAAATAGCAGCAAGCATTTGTTTGAATCTGGCCTTGAACATACTTGGTGACTTCCTTCCCCACTAGCAGTAAATTTTGGTGCTTGCAACAAACGACCATTAGTGACATCACTGCAGTAAAGGCAGCCCATTTTGTGCTGTGAAGCCAGACCCAGATCTTATTTAAAATAGGCCACCTTGCTAGGAGTATTTATCTCACTATTTCAAAGTGCTCAGTAAAAATTAAAGAACATTTTTAACAGTTTTGGAAGGCATCATAACAATGGTTAAGAACAAAGTTGTTAGATGGGAAATCCAACTCAGCAAATCTCCTACTAAAGTCAGAATAATGAGCAGCCAATGAGGTGTGTGTCTTGTGCTTATTTATTTGCATAATCAACACATATTTATCAAGTATTTATTATGTTCTTATACAGTAGAGACATAATCCCAGTCCCCCTAGAGTTCACAGTTTAGTGAAAATATGAGAATAGCCAAGCAATTATAAACAATGCAAGAACCACATTAGAATAAAGAGTAGGGCACCTATAGGATGCAGTTGGGGATCAGCCAGTTGGAGAGACAGGGGAACAGTACACATAAAAGCCAGGGAGAAAATGAGAATGTGGAATGATTGGGGAGGTAAAAGATTTTCACTCTAATAAAATAAGGTGGGAAGAAAGAGACAGGTCTAGAGATACATTGGAACCAGATTTTGCTGATTTTGTAAACCCGTTTAAGGACTTTTGACTTTTTTTTATTGACAGTGCTAGGGAAAATATTGAAGGATTTAAATAATAGCATATCATGATTGGTTTTTTATTTTCTTTAAAAAAATTTAATGTTTTTGTTTTTGAGAGAGAGAGTGCACGAGTAGTGGAGGGGCAGAGAGAGAGGGACACACAGAATCCGAAGCAGGTTTCAAGCCCTGAGCTGTCAGCACAGAGCCTGATGTGGGACCTGAACTCACAAACCTCGAGATCACGACCTGATCTGAAGTTGGAAGATTAACAGACTGAGCCACTGAGGCGCCTCTAGTTTAGTCGTCTTAAAAATGTCACTTTGGAGAGCAGAGTGGAGAAATGATTGATGAGACCAGAAGCAGAGGCTGTTTAGGAGGCTGCTGTAATAATTTGGACAGGTAATAATGGTGGCCTAAATTAGGAAAGGATCTTTGGGGATGGAGAAAGGGAGATGGAATTATGGAAAATTCAGAGTTAGGACTTTTAGATTGTTGAATAAGGCCAATAAGGGAGGCTGAGGAGTCAAGCTGGCTCCTAGATTCTAGCTGCATTGATGTTGGAACCAATTGTTGGTATTAGGAGCACAAGGAAGAGTTGATGGGAGTGGGGGTGAGGATGTGAAATGGAAATTTCATTCAACACTAAGGCTTAAAGTCTATCTTGAGATGACCAGTAGACAGCTGGTGATATTGGTCTAAACTAGGCGATGGATATAAATTGCAGATATAAATTTGAGAATTATTACTTCAAAGATGGTAGATGAACCAAGGGAATTTCCCAGGGACAGTATGTTGAGGGAAAAAAGAGATCCTTGGATCAAAACCCTAAACACTATCATCTAAAGGACAAAGAGGTCTTGAAGGAAAACCAAGAAGTGGCCGGAGAAGTGCAAAGGAAACCAAGACAGAAAGATATCACAGAACCTAATGCAACTGTGTTTCAAGAAGAAGGAAGAGAAAGTGGGTAAATAAGGAACTGAAATGTATGAATTGCATTTTAGAACAAAGTTGCTCATGCCTTTGGTGAGGACATTTTATTTCAGTGGAATGGTTATAATAGAAACCATATTTCTGTGATATAAAGAGTGACTAGAAGGTGGGAAAATATGGACCATCTGTGTAGACCACATCTGAGGCATTAGGAAGAATAGGATAATAGCTGGAAGTTGAGAAGGGATGGATAGGTAGTAATTTTACAATATGAAAGACATACACATATTTAACTGCTTAGAGAAAGGAACCAGGACAAAGTGAGGAGAAAAGTGCAGGACGAGAGCATATGATTTATGGCACAAGCAGGACTTCATTTTAGAGGCTCTTCCCAACCTCAGATCAAACATAACAGTGCACCCACAGGTCACATTAAGAACATTTTGTTTCATTGAAGTATAATTAACATATAGTGCCATACTAGATTCAGGTGTACAATATATGATTCAACAATTCTATCCATTTCTCAGTGCTTATCAAGGTAAGTGTACACTTAATCCTCTTCACCTATTTCACCCATCCCTCACCTCTCTGATGGGTTTGCAGCCATCAGTTTGTTCTCTGTATTTAAGAGTCTGTTTTATTGTCTTTCTCTCATTTTTTTTTTTTCAGTTTATTTTGAGAGAGAGAGATACATGGAGAGGGAGAGAGAGAGAGAGAGAGAGAGAGAGAGAGAGAGAGAGAATCCGAAGCAGGCTTCACACTGACAGCCTCCCCCTGCCAATGTGAGGCTTGATCCCATGAACCATGGGATCCTGACCTAAGCCATAATCAAGAGTTTGATGCTTAAATGACTGAACCACCCAGGCGCCCCTTGTCTGTCTTTTTTTGTTGTTGTTCATTTGTTTTGCTTCTTAAATTCTGCCTATGAATGGAACAATATGCTATTTGCCTTTCTCTAATTTATTTTACTTAGCATAATACCCCTAGGTCCTTTCATGTTGTCACAAGTGGCAAGATTTCATTCTTTTTCACAGCTGAGTAATATTCCATTGCATACATACACCTCTTTATCTATGGATGGACATGTGGGTTACTTCTAAATCTTGGCTATTGTAAATAATGCTGCAATAAACATAGAAGTGCATATATCTTTTCAAATTAGTGTTTTTGTTTTGTTTGGGTAAATACCTAGTAGTCTAGTTAGTGGATTATACGGTTAACCTATTTTTAATTTTTTTGTGGGAATTCCATACTGTTTTTTCCATAGTGGCTGCACCAATTTGCATTCCTACCAACAGTACATGAAGGTTCCTTTTTCTCCACATCCTCACCAACACTTGTTATTTTTTTATTTTTTATTTTAGCCATCTGACAGGTGAAGTGATACCTCATTTTACTTTGATTTTGTATTCCCTTATGATTAGTGTCGTTGAACATCTTTTCATGTGTCTGTTGGCCACTTCTTTGGAAAAAATGTCTATTCAGGTCTTCTGCCCATTTTTAATTGGATGATTTGAGGTATGAGTTGTGTAAGTTTTTAATATATTTTGTATATTAACCACTTATTGGGTTTGCAAACATCTTCTCCCATTCAGTAGGTTGCCTTGTCATTAAAAAATTTATTTAAATGCTTGTTAGTTAACATACAGTGTTATATTAGTGTCAGATGTAAAATATAGTGATTGAACACTTCCATACATCACTGATGCTCATTACAAATGCACTCCTTAATCCCCATCACCTACTTAACTCATCCTCCACCCACCACCCCTCGTAATCATCAGTTTGTTCTCTATAGTTAACAGTCTAATTCTGGGTTTACCACATTCTCTTTTTTCCCTTTTTGCTCATTTATTTTGTTTCTTAAATTCTACATATGAAAGAAATCATACAGTGTTTGTCTTTCTATGATGACTTAGTTTGCTTAGCACAATACTCTCAGCTCCATCTATGTTGTTGCAAATGTTAAGATTTCATTCTTTTTTATGGCTGAATAATATTCATTTGTATGTATAGACCACATCTTTTTTATCCATTCATCAGTCAGTGGACACTTGGGCTGTATCCATAATTTGTCTTTTACAGATAAGGCTGCTATAAACATTGGGGTGCATGCCACCCTTTGATTAATATTTTCGTATTCTTTGGGTAAATAACCTAGTACTGCAATGGCTGGATCATAGGGTTGTGTATTTTTGACTTTTTGAGGAACTGCCATACTGTTTTCCACAGCGGCTGCACCAGTTTGCATTCCCACCAACAGTGCAAGAGGATTCCCCTTTCTCCACATCCTCACCAACACCTGTTGTTTCTTGTGTTATTGATTTTAGCTGAACTGACAGGTAATATCTCATTGTAGTTTTGATTTTAATTTCCCTGATGATAAGTAATATTGAGCATCTTTTCATGTATCTGTTGTGGCTATTCATATCTTCTGCCCATTTTTTAAAATTGAATTATTCACTTTTGTGTGTTGAGTTTCATAAGTTTCTTGTATATTTTGGATACTAACCCTTTATCAGACTTGTCATTTGAAAATATCTTCTCCAATTCTATATGTTGCCTTTAGTTTTGCTGATTATTTCCTTCCCTGTGTAGAAGTGTTTTATTTTGACATGGTCCCAATTATTTATTATTGCTTTTGTTTCCCTTGACTCAGGAGACATATCTAGAAAGAAGTTTCCAGCCAGTGTCAAAGAGGTTACCGCCTGTGTTTCCTTCTAGTATTTTTATGGTTTCAGGTATCACATTTTGATACTTATTCCATTTTGAATTTATTTTAGTGTATGGTATAATAAAGTGGTCCAGTTTCATTCTTTTGCGAGCTGCTGTCCAGTTTTCCCAACACCATTTGTTGAAGAGATATTCTTTTTCCCATCGGGTATTCTTTCCTGCTTTGTCAAAGATTATTGACCATATACTTGTGTGTTAATTTCTGGGTTTTCTATTCTGTTTCATTGATCGGTGTATCTATTTTTGTGACAGTATCATACTGTTTTGATCACTACAGATTTATAATATAACTTGAAGTCCGGAATTGTGATGCCTCCAGCTTTGTTTTTCTTTTTTCAGTTTGCTTTGGCTATTCAGGGTCTTATGTGGTTCCATACAAATTTTAAGATTGTACTCACTCTGAAAAATACTGGTGGTATTTTGGTAGGGATTTTATGACACATGTAGATTTCTTTGGGTAGTATAGACATTTTAACAATATTTCTTCTTCCAATCATGAACATGAAGTGTTTTTTAATTTCTTTGTGTAATCTAAATTTCTTTCTTCAGTGTTTTATAGTTTTCAGAGTACATGTCTTTCACCTCTTTGGTTACATTTATTCATTCATAGGTATCTTATTGTATTTGGTGCAATTGTAAATGGAATTGTTTCCTTAATTTTCTTTCTTTGGCTTCATTATTGGTATATAGCAATGCAACAGATTTCTTTATGTTGATTTTGCATCCTGTGACTTTACTGAATTCATTTATCAGTTCTAAGTGATATCAGTTTTTTTTACTGAATTTGTTTTTCAGTTCTGATAGTTTGTTGGTGGAATCTTTCATGTTTTCTGTGCATGGTACTATCTCATCTGCAAATAGTGAAAGTTTTACTTCTTTCTTACTAATTTTTGGATGCCTTTTATTTCTTTTTGTTGTTCAATTGCTGTGGTTAGGACTTCCAGTACTATGTTAAATAAAAGTGGTGAGAGTGGACATTCGTGTCTTGTTCCTGACCATAGAGTAAAAGTTCTCAGGTTTTCCACATTGAAGACAATACCTTTACTGTGTTGAGGTATGTTCACTCTAAACCTACTGTTTTGAGGGCTTTTATCATAATGGATGTTGGACTTTTGTCAAATGTATTTGCTGCATTTATTGAAATGATATTTCATTTTTAAATGTGATGTATCATGTTCATTGATTTGCAAATATTGAACCACCTCCTGCAACACAGGAATAAATTCCACTTGATTGTGTTGAATGCTTATTTTAATATATTGTTGGATTCAGTTTGTTAGTATTTTATTGAGAATTTTTGCATTAATATTAATCAGGGATATTGGCCTATAGACCTCTTTTTTAGAGGTGTCTTTATCTGGTTTTGGTATCAGTGTTATGCTGACTTCATAGAATGAACTTGGAAGCTTTCCTTCCGTTTTAAATATTTTGGAATAGTTTGAGAAGAATAGATTTTAACTCTTCTTTAAATATTTGGTAGAATTCTCCTGGGAAGCCATCTGGCCCTGGACTTTTGTTTATTGGGAGGGTTTTTTTTTAATTTATTTTTTTATTACTGATTCAATTTCTTTCCTGGTTATGGATCTGTTCAAGTTTTCAAATTCTTCCTATTTAAGTTTTGGTAATTTATATGTTTCTAGGAATTTATCCATTTCTTCTAGGTTGTCTGATTTGTTGGCATATATTTTATAATATTCTCATAATTGTTCATATTTCTGTGGTGTTGGTTTTTATTTCTCCTCTCTCATTTGTGATTTTATTTATTTGGATCCTTTCTCTTCTCTTTTTGATAAGTCTGGCTAGAGGTTTATCAATTAATTTTTTCAAAGAACTAGCTCCAGGTTTCATTGATCTGTTCTAATTGGTTTTTCAGTTTCAGTATCATTTATTTCCGCTCGAATCTTTATTATTCCCTTTCTTCTGCTGGATTTAGGCTTCGTTCTTTTTCTTGATCCTTTAAGTATAAGGTTAGGTTGTTTATTTGAGATTATTCTTGCTTCTTGAGGTAGGCCTGTATTGCAATATACTTCCCTCTTAGTACTTTGGTATATCCCAAAGGTTTAGGACCCTTGTATTTTCATTTTAATTTGTTTCCCTGTATTTTTAAATTTCTTCTTTGATTTCCTGGTTGACCCATTCATTATTTAGTAGCATATTGTTTAACCTCCATGAATTTGTGGTCTTTCCAGATTTTTTTCTTGTGGTTGACTTATAGTATGATAGAGTTTTGATCAGAAAAGGTGCATGGTATGACTTTGATCACCTTGAATTTGTTGAGGCCTGTATTGTGGCCTAATATGTGATCTATTCTGGAGAATGTTCCTTGTGCCCTTGAAAAGAATGTATATTATGCTGTTTTATTGTCTCCTTTATGATTATATAGTCCTCTTCTTGTCTCTTGTTTCAGTCTTTGTTTTAAAGTCTAGTTAGTCTAGTATAAGTATTGTTACCCTGGCTTTCTTTAGTCATCCATTTGTGTAATAAATGTTTCTCCATCCCTTCACTTTCAATCTGTAGGTGTCCTTAGATCTAAAATGAGTTTCTAGTATATAGGTGTTTTTTTTTTTTTTTCCATTCCAAATGCTATGTATCCTGATTGGAGCATTTATTCCTTTTACATTCAAAGTAATTATTCATAGATATGTATTTATTGACATCTTATTACTTGATTTGTGGTTGTTTCTAGAAATTTTCTAATCTTTTCTTGTCTTTCTCTCTTTCATATTTTGCTGATTTTGTTTAGTGATATATTTGAATTTATTTCTCTTTATTCTTTGCATGATTATTAGTGGGTGTTGATATATGGTTACCATTAGGTTTGTATATAACCTAACTTGCAAATAACAGTCTATGTTAAGTTGATGGTCGTTCAAATTTGAACACATTCTTCTCTACCCATGTTTTAGATATGTTACTATATTTTGTATCTTTTTTTGTGTTATTCTTGACTTATTTTTACAGAAATATTCATTTTTACTGTTTTTGTGGTTCCTGCCTTTATACCGTCACTTTTTTTTCTCCTTTCTACTCAAAGAGTCTCTTGTAATATTTCTTGCAGGATTGGTGTAGTGGTCACAAACTCCTTTAGTTTTTGTTTATCTGGCAAACTCTTTTCTCTCCTTCTATTCTGAATGATTACGTTGCTGGATACAATATTGGCTGCAGATTTTCCCTATCAGCAGTTTGATATCAAGGCACTTCCTTCTGACTTGCCAAGTTTCTGTGGAGAAATATCCAGCTAGTTTTTTGGGTTTTCCCTTGTCAGTTAATGACTTCTTTTATCTTGCTGCTTTAAAATTTTTTTGTTTATCACCATATTTTGCAAATCTAAGAACAGTATGCCTTGGTGTCGCCTGCTTTAGTTGATTTTGATGGGAGTTTTCTATACCTACTGGATCTGGATGTCTGTTTCCTTCTTCAGATTGGACAAGTTTTCAGCTATTATTTCTTCAAATAAATTTTCTTCTCTCTTTTCTCTCTTCTTAGAAGTCCTATATTATGAATATTATTAAGTTTGATGGAGTCACTGAGTTCCCTGAGTCTAATCTTCTTTCTCATAATTATTCTTTCTCTTTTTTGCTCATCAGCATTGTTTTCCATTACTTTGTCATTAATTCATTTCTCTACTTCCAGCCTGCTGTTCATTGCATCAAATGTGTTTCTAATCTCATTTATTTCAGTGTTCATCGCTGATTAATTCTTTTTTAACTTTTTTTTATCTCTGTGGTAAGAGTCTCACTGATATCTGATGTCTTCCATTCTTTTCTCAAGCCTGGTGAGTATCCTCATGATTGTTGCCTTAAATTCTCCATCTGTCATATTACTTATAACTGTTCTGCTTAGATCCCTGACTATGGCTTTATCTTGTCCCTTCATTTGGGATGAATTCCTCCATATTGGCATTTTGTCTAAGTTTCTGCCTCATTCTTGTGTTAGAAAAGCCAGTTATGTTGCCTGCTCCTGAAAGTAATGGTCTTATGAAAAAGAGGTCATATAGTGCCCAGGAGCTGATGCTTCAGGGAGTGTTTCTGTCATGAGCTGTGTGAGTCCTGCTGTGGTGTTCTAGCTGCTCTATCCTTCAGGTTAGTAATCTACAGAGGGTCTCCTTGTCTGCTGTGTGCTCTGGCCTGGATGTGGTGAATTTTAAGTAGGTGTACTCTGATCTCCTTGTTAAATGAGACCCATAACCACCTCCACTGGAGCTGACACCCTGCAAAACTTTGTATGGGAGATGTGGTGTTGGCAGGGGTTTGTGCTGGTCTTCTGTGGGAAGGAGCCTACTTTGCTGGGACTGAGGTAAGAATTACTGAGAAGAGCAGTTCTACTGGAGTACAGGGGGATGGTGCTTGGTGTAAGTAACTTACGCAGACTGTTTTAGAGCTGTGCTGCTTCCTGCAGATGGCTCTGTGTTTATGCTGAGGGGTGGAGGAGGGAAAAGGTGCTAGTCTGCTCCTTTGTTCCCAGAGAGGTCTCTTCCTGAATGCTTCTGAATAATCTCCTCTCTGTGTGCCCCAGGCACTCTTCAGGTCTTTATTTCCAGGCTGTCTGCCCCAGTGTTATTTACCTGCCTTCTCTCCAGGAGCAACACAATGCTCTCCAGGCTGTATCTTAGCCAAGTCTGCTGACCTTTTACTACTCCAGACATAAAGTACCACTGGTTGCAAGAACTTGTAAAATTCAGCCCCTTTCACTTTCCAAGTATTTGACCTTGGGGAAACTTTCTCCTAGTGCAGTTCCCTGTGTGTTTCTCTCTCTCTTTCTTTTTCTCCCTCTGTCTCTCCTCCAGGACCATGGCTCCCTCCCCTCCACAGCACCAATGATCCATTTCTTCCCTAAACCATTTCTCTGTATTTCTTACCTTCTTTGATGTGGCTCCTTGTCTCCCTTTAATTGTGAACTTTGTTTTGTCAATCTTCAGGTAAATTTCTATGGTATTTAGAATGATTTGATAGTTATATAGTTGTGTTCTGTGGGATAAGTCAAGCCTAGGGTTCTCCCACTCTGCCTCCATCTTCCTGCTCCTTTTGTTACCTTGCCAATTTATCGATTTTTTTTTTCCCACTGGGTAAATGCTTTTTATTTTGGTGTAGTCCCAATAGTTTAATTTTGCTTTTGTTTTCCCTTGCCTCAGAAGATATATCTAGAAAAATATTTCTATGGCAGATGTCAATGAAATTACTGCTTATGTTTTCTTCTAGGAGTTTTATGGTTTCAGATCTCACATTTAAGGTTTTAGTTGATTTTAAGTTTATTTTTTGTATGGTGTAAGAAAGTGTCCAGTTTTATTCTTCTGCATGCTTGTCCAGCATCATTTGCTGAAGTCTGTCTTCCTCATTGTATATTTTTGCCTCCTTCAGTGTAGATTAATTTGCCATAAAAGTGTGGGTTTACTTTTGGATACTCTATTCTGTTCTATTGATGTATATGTATAATTTTTGTGTCAGTACCATACTGTTTGGATTACCTCAGATTTGTAGTACATCTTGAAATCTGGAATTGTGATACCTCCAGCTTTGTTCTTCATTTTCAAGATTGCTTTAGCTATTTGGCATCCTTTGTGGTTACATACAAATTTTAGTATTATTTGTTCTATTTGTAAAAAAAAAAGCTTGCTGATATTTTTATATAAACTGTATTAAATCTATAGCTTGCTTTGGTAGTATGACCATTTTAACAAAATCAGTTCTTCAAATCCATGAGCATGGGCTATCTTTCCATTTGTGTCATCTTCAATTTCTTTCATCAATGTTTTACAGTTTTCAGAGTGCAGGTCTTTTACTTTTTTGGTTAAGTTTATTCCTAGGTATTTTATTCTTTTTGTGGTGATCATAAATGGGATTGTTTCCCTAATTTCTCTTTCTGCTACTTCATTATTAGTGTATGGAAATGCGACAGATTTCTATATGTTAATTTTGTCTCCTGAAGCTTTACGGAATTCATTTATCAGTGCTAGTAGTTTTTTGCTGGAGTCTTTAGGGTTTTCTATGTATAGTGTCATCTTATCTGCAAATACTGACAGTTTTGCTTCTTCCTTATCTATTTAGTTGCCTTTTATTTCTTTTGCTTATCTTGTTGTTGTAGGTTCTGAAGTACTGTTATACACAGAAATTGGCAAGCACTCACACGTGAGGCAAAATATCTTTAGGGTAAACCTGTTTTTTTCTTTCCTGCTAATGAATTCCCATGAATTTCTTATAAGGCTGACTTAGTGATGATGAACTCCTTTAACTTTTGTTAGTCTGGAAAACTCCTTATCTCTATTTCTATTCTGAATGATAGCCTTACCGAATAGAGTATTCTTGTTTGCAGACTTTTTTCCTTTCAATATTTTGAATATATCATGTCACTCACTTCTGGCTTAGAAAGTTTCTGCTGAAAAATCCACTATGGACCTGGAGTGTTTCCATTGTATGTAACTGTTTATTTTCTCTTGCTGTTTTAAAAGTCTGTCTTTATCCTTTTTGCCATTTAATTATTATGTATCTTGGTGTGGACCTCCATAGGTTGATATTTTGGGGGGACTTTTTGCCTACTGGATCTGGATTTCTATTTCCTTTCCAGATTAAGGAAATTTTCAGCTTCACTTCTTCAAATTAATTGTCTGTCTCTTTCTTTCTTTCTTCTCCTTCTAGGATCCTTATAATGTCAATGTTATTACATTTGATGGTTGCTGAGTTTCCTTAACCTATTCTTATATTTTAGTGTTCTTTTTTTCTTATTGTTGTTCACCTTGATTGCTTTTATTACCTTGTCTTCCAGCTCACTGATTTATTCCTTTGCCCTTTCTAAACTGATATGATTCCATCTAGTGAATTTTTAATTTTGGTTATTGAGTTCATCATCTCTTGTTGGTCCTTTTTTATATTTCTTATCTCTTTGTTGAAGATCTCACTGAGATCCTCTACTCTTTTCTTAACTCCAGTGAGTATCTTTATGACCATTACTTTGAATTCTTTACCAGGCATATTGTTTATCCGTTTCATTTAGTCCTTTTGCTGTGGTTTGCCATGTGCTTTCATTTGGGACATATTCCTCTGTCTCATCACTTTGTCTAATTCTCTGTGGTTTTTCTATGTTTTAATAAAGTCAGTCTTGTCTCCTGATCTTGAATGTAGTTTCCTTATGAAGAGGGCATCTTTCAGTGTCCTGTAGTTCAGTTTCCCCTATTCACCAGGACCAGACTCTTTAGGGTGTCTCCTATGTGGGTTGCATGCACCCTACTGTTGTAGCTGGACCACATTTGCCTTCAGTCCAGTTGGCTATAATGATCCACTTTGTCTATTGTGGGCACATTGTGCAGGATTTGGTTCCTGTGCTTTCAAGGGGCCGGTCTGGTGTCACTGTGGGCTTCTAGTTGGTAGTATCTGCAGTCAGACCAGATGCCTGCCCTTAGCTCAGTTTCAGGGGCCTGGGTCACACTGACCCATGGTACTCTCCCTGCATTGTCCCTGAGTGGTTTTTATTGGTGGGTGTGGCCAGCAGTTAGACCAGCTGCCTGCCCCCAACCTGTCTGCTGGGGCAGTAGTCACACTGCCGTGTGTGGTTATATTCCCTTCTCTCCAGGGTTGGAGTCACTTTGGTGTGGCACTGGTTCCTGCCTGGGTTTCTTGCAGAGTATGTCTGGGCAGAAGCTGCTTTGGAAGCATGCCTGCCCAGTGGGGCAGATTGGATGGGGGCAGATCCATAGAATAGAGGGCCAGGGTTCATGGTATTAGCATGATAGGTGGAGCTCTTATGTTCTGGTTCCCACAAGTGTCTGGTTATCTAGGCTGCTGTGTAGAGGGGAGAGAAATGGCACTCTACAGCTGGCTTTTTTGTTTTTGAAGAAGTCTCCTAAAGATCTCTGCCACTCTAGCACACATTCTGAGATTAGTAAATAAGTCTCCTTCACATATACCTCAGGCACTTTTCAAACTGCTACTTCTATGCTGTATCTCAGTGAGGTGGTTTGTTATACTAGCTCTTTAAGGGAAGTGCCTCAGTTTCCTATTGCTCTCCAGCTCTACCATAGTGAAGGGAGATAATTTTTAAAGTACATAGAGTTAAGACTTGCTAATTATAAAAACTCACAAAGTTAAGCCCCACTGATTTTCAAAGCCAAATGTTATGGGGACTAATCTTCCTAGTGCAGATGCCTCATTCCTGGAGTGCCTGGAGTGCTGTCTGTTCCTCTCTCTTCTCCACACTTATGGTGCCCCTCAAATTTGTGGTTAGCCTTGTTGGGAGTTTAGCTTCTGACCGAGTCTCCACCCTTACTATCCTGAAAATCTCTTCTGCCAGTCTTCAGGTATTTTAGAGGTAGTTGCACTGATATGGTTGTTATCTAGATGCATTTATGAGACTAGATGATCTTAGGATCCTCTTTGCCATCTTCCCTGACTGAAGTATATTTTTGCAATAAAAAAACTTTAAAAGAATTTTTATAATTTTGCTTTCAAATTTAGTGTCTATGAACTACTCAGTTTATAATTCAGTATGATTTATCAACAATGTATGTGCATACTCAGGAATTTTGGAAAATGGAGAGCTTCCAAGTCACAAATTGTTTCCAAATGTAGTGAAAAGTTTACAAATACCAAGTTTTACAATGTTGACATAATATTACATTTTATATACATTCTGTTATTTATTACATTTGATTTTCATTATTCATAATTTGAATTCCATAATTTGTTTTTTTGGATACAAACATGTCTGTAGGTACTTAAATAGTTCACAAGTTCCAAGAAGTTTACTTATATTGCTTAATGCCTAAAATGGTCTAAAGAACAAGGTCCCTGAGGAAGTAGGAGAGGCACAGTGAAGAGCAGAAGTAAAGGGCTAGTCCTGAAAAGGAAATTCTTCTTCCCTTGCACAAGAGAAAAAGACAAAAGAACAGGTGAAGAAGCAAGATGACAGAATTCCCATTTCATGGTCTCTGTTTATGAAGAAAGAGTTGAAATTCTTTCCATGTGTTGTGTGTGTGCGTGTGTGTGTGTGTGTGTGTGTGTGTGCACGCCTTCTTGAGAAGATACAACATAGATATTCCTTCTGGAAAGTCTCCTAGAAGCCAACATCTTGAAAAATTTTTCTGTTGATGGTGTTTGGAATTTGTTGGCTCTCATTGTTGATCCATCCAGGCACCATTCCACCTCTGTGTGCTGAATGTGAAGAGGTACACGGAATTGTTGCTGCTTTCTGCTCCTCTCAAGAGATTATTTTTTCACCTCATTGTTCTTCTCAAAGCAACACCTCTTTCTCTACTCCTACATGATAGGGCATACAGGACTTATCAACGTGTTCTTATCTACCTTTGAAAAAACTTCACTCCACTCCCTTCTAAAGTCTTTTTTAAAATAAAAAGAAAATACTTTAATACAAATCTCAATACCCTCTTTTTATTGTTAAAATGCTACATATTTACTATAGAGTAATTAGAAAATGTAGACAAAAATTTAAAATACCATCATTGATACATCAACCATATTAATATGTTACTATTTCTTTAAAAAACACAGAATCTCACTATAGATGCTGTTTTGTAACCTGCTTTTTTATTTCAAGTAAAATATTGTGAAGATCAATAAACATAATTTTATACCATAATGTTTTATAGCTGTAGTGTATTCTATTGTTTAACCATTTTCCTATTGCTGGATATTTGTTTCCAAAATTTCAGTATTATAATGAACACTGTGGTGATTATCCTTGTATAAACATATGTATGCATTATTGATTATATTAACTGAGGGTAACCTTTTAGTAGTGGAGTTGCAAGTTATAAGAGTCTGTACTTTTTAAGGCTTAAGATACATTTTCATTTTGAGTCCACTTTAACATCATGCCTTTACTTTTCTGAAGATCCCTAGGGTCTTAGCATATATTTTCATCACCTTCCTTATAGAAAAGAAGTCAGAGGTGACTCAATTAATTTTGTAGTGAGATTAGAAAAAATCAAAGTGTCAAAAATCTATCATTCTAAAATTTCTACCTTTTTAAAAATTTGAATCACTTCTGTTCTTAAAGATAGCTCCACAAAATGATGTCAAACTCCCAAACTGCAAGCATTGATGCCAAACAATCCATTTCAGTAATGGGATGCCCAGTGCTGTTTTCAGCATTTGTATGAATTGAAGGTCATTTGTGGTGAGAATGAGGTCTTCTCTCCTGAAGCATCAGTACCATCTTACTCACCCTCGAAATGTCGGAATGCCCATGGGGAACCTGAAAGCATCAACCAGACACTATTATTAAAATCTCCTAATTATTTAAAAAGCCATTCAGGATAATAGAGTAGGTTTACTTTTCTCTCATTAATGTCCCTCGGCAAGATATATAGAAGTTAGAAAGTCACAATTTCATTGCTTTTGGCCTAAGGCCATTGCAGTACTTTTAGATGGAGGGATAAAACAGGTACATAGTGTTCTTCAGAAAAGGTTATAAGCCTGTAGACAGGACAGAATTAGAGTACAATTCTGAGTGTACAAACACACAATACTTTGGTATTGGTTTTCTGAAGAGAATGTCAGATCAATACAAAACCATGTCAAATTGACTGTGGTGTCTAAAATAACTTTAGATCTGGCTTTAGGAGGAGCTAGAGGGGAAAAAGAAAAAGAAGTTACATGAAGGTCCATGTTGGACAATAAATAACTTCTCTCATCTGGAACAAGTCTTGGTAACATTTTGGATAAGTTATACTAATAAGTTTCTGAAATTATTCAAAATGCATGTGACAGAAGTCTAGAGTAATGAGAAACAATTGTATGTTATAATTCAGTATAAGAAATTATGTTTGAGTTAAGATCTTTGTGTTGTATAAATTTGTCTAAGCCATATAAATGATTACACCTTTAATTCTTATAGTTTATTTTATATAGCAAAATTAGAATAGAGCAGTATTAAAGGGAGAGTCTCTTGAAGGTCACAACAATGTGAAGAGTCTGGCTGTGTAGAATGTCAGCTAAATAACCCATAGGGACAAGAAATAAGACTGGATTTCTTCCACAGAGCAGGCCTGGCAAATTCCCATGAAATTAGGTCACTAGGCAAACGTTCCAGGGCTGGCAGCATACTTATGATTCTCAATCTCCCTTCTAAGTTGTTAAAAAAATCTTTTGGCATTTAGAAATTCTGCTAAGGCAGTATCTGAAATAACAGAATAGCTTGAAGGGACACCAGATGAATGCTAAATATGAAGAATATATAGAGTTTAGAGACAGCCTTGAGAATGAAGAGAGATAGTTATTGAGGCTACAAGGGAAAGTTAGAAGCTTATCAATCAACCAGTGAATATGTATTTATTGAGAATGCACAAGATACCTGATACCAATAAATACAGGTGGTGAGAAGTGCAAGAGTTAGGTTGGGTATCTTCCTCTAGTCCATTTGGAAATTTAGAAACAGTCCAAACAGGGCTGCTAGATGAAAATAATACACATGGCCCATTTAGTTACACATTTGGATGGTGACATACAAATAGATGAAGAAAATTGTTGAAGTCTGTGGCCAATGTATTAAATTACAAGTTCATAATCTTCTCACATCTCAAATTTCAAGTTCTGTTTTTAGAGACTCATTTCCTGGCACATTCACTTCAAAAAGTCTCTAAACAAATAACAACTCTAAATACCCTTGGAAACTCACCATTGTCTAAGTAATTTTTTTCTAGCCAGTAGCACAGAGATAAATACTTCCATTCTATGTCAAGTTTTTTTTTTAACTTAAGAGATATTCTTTATCTTAGTTAACTGGTTATTCTTCATGTTACTGGTAATGGTACAACTTCTTAGGGAAGATGAAAGACTTCTTGGAATAAATAAGTGTCTCTATTGTCTACACAGTGTCAAAGGATAGTCCCTTGTCCCTCTATGTTGTAGCCTTAGCATCAAATTCTTTGGAAAGGTGACCTACACTCTTCTAGTTATATAGATGGAGATTGTCTCCCATAATAAAGATAGAAAAAGGTAATAAAAGTTCACTTCCTGTTGCAGTAATGAATGTCCAAGTTCCCTTTATCAACTGACTATTCAGTTTATGATTTTCTAGTCAATTGTTATGTGTGCAGAAGCTTGCCCATGTGAAAATACTTATCATCTGCTTCAGTGGCCCATGGTCAATACATTTATATCATCAACAATAACAACATACAGTGATTTTTTTACAAGATAAGCCTGAATATTGACAAATCTTTCTCTAGACTCACCAGAGAGAGAGAGAGAGAGAGAGAGAGAGAGAGAGAGGACTCAAATGAATGAGAACAGAAATGAAGGAGAAAACACTACAACCGATATCCTACAAACACAAAGAATCGTAAGAGACTACTAGACCAATTATACACCAAGTTGGAAAATCTAGAATCTAGAAATGAATAAATTCCTAGAAACATACGATCTTACTGAATCACAAAGAAATACAAAATTTGAACAGACCCGTTACTAGTAAGGAGATTGAATAAATAATAATAATAATAATAATAATAATAATAATAAAATCTTCCCAACAGACAAAAGTCCAGGACCAGAGAACTTCTCTGGTGACTTCCAGCAAACATTTAAAGAAAAACTAATACTAATCCTTCTGAAACTCTTCAAAAAAATAGAAGAGGAGGGAATATGCCTACACTCATTTTATGAGGTGAGTACTATCTCAATACCAAAATGAGACAAGGATACCACAGGAAAACAAAGTTACAGGGAAATACTTAAAAAAAAATTAATGTTTATTTATTTTTGACAGAAAGAGACAGAACATGAGTGGGGGAGGGGCAGAGAGAGAGGGAGACACAGAATCCAAAGCAGGCTCCAGGCTCTGAGCTGTCAGCACAGAGCCTGACGTGGGGCTTGAACCCACAGACCGCGAGATCATGACCTGAGCCAAAGTCGAGCACTCTGACTGAGCCACCTGGGCGACCCTACAGGGAAATACTTTTGATAAACATAGAAAAATCCTCAACAAAATGTTAGCAAACCAATGTCAACACTATATTAAAAGGATCATACACCATGACGAAGTGGAATTTAGTCCAGAGATATAAGGATGGTTTAACATCCACAAATCAATCAATGTGATACATCAAATTAACAAAATGAAATATAAAAATCATATGATAATCTCAATAGATGCAGAAAAAGCATTTGACAAAATTCAACACCCATTTATAATAAAAACTCTCAACAAAGTAGGTATACAGGGAATATAATTCAACATAAAAAATACCACATATGACAAGCCCACAGCTAATATCATACTCAATGAGGAAAAGCTGAATTTTGTATGTATATAATATATGATGGAATACTATTCAACCATAAAAAAGGATACAATCTTGGTACCTGTGCAACACATGTCCATCTTGAGGGTATTCTGTTAAGTGAAACGAGTCAGAGAAAGGTAAATACTGTATGATCTCACTTACATGTGGAAACAAAAACAGAAACAAGCTCATAGACACAGAGAAGAGGCGGTTGCCTGAGATGGGAATGGAGATTGGTAAAACGGGTGAAGAAGTTAAAAGGAACAAACTTTCAATTATAAAATAAATAAGTCCTGGGTGTCTAATATACAGCAAAGTGACTGTAGTTAATCATTCTGCATTGCATATGTGAATTTTGCTAGCAGAGTAGATCTCAAAAATTCTTATCCCAAGAAAAAAAGATTCTGTAATATGTGTGGTGACAATTGTAGACTAGACTAATTCCGATCATATTGTAATGTACACAAATATGGAATCATTATGATGTAAATGTGAAACTAATATAATGTCATATATCAATTATACCTCAAAAAAATTGGATACTATTACACACCTATTAGAATGACTAAAATCCAAAACACTAAGAATATCAAATGCTGGCAACAGGAACTCTGTTTATTGCTGGCAGTCTTACCATAAATCAAGCAATCGTGTCATAGGTATAAACCCAAAGGAGTTGAAAACTATTTCCACAAAATAACCTGCACATGAGTATTTATACCAACTTTATTTGCATTGCCCCAAATTGGAAGCAACCAAGGTACCCTTAACTAGGAAAATAAACAAATTGTGATAAATCCTTATGATGGAATATTACTTAGCAATAAGAAGAAATGAGCTATTGAACCACAAAAAGACATGGAGGAAACCTAAATGCAATTTTTTTTTTAAATGAAAGAAACCAATCTGGGAAAAAAAAAGAGAGAGAGAGAGACCCAAACCACAATACTGTATAATTCCAACTATATGACCTTTAGGAAAAGGCAAAACTGTAGAGTCAGTGAAAAGATCAGGGTTTAGGGGGAGAAAGGATGTGTACATGGAGCACGGCGCATTTTCAGGGCAGTGAAACTATTCTGTATGATACTCCAATGATGTTATTACGCATTTGTCAAAAGTCCATAGAGCTGTACAACATAAAAATGAAACCTTAATGTAAATGATGGTACTTAGCTAATTATAATATGTTGGTATTTGTTCATCAATTATAGCAAATGTAGCACACTAATGTAAGATACCAGTAGGTGAAACTGTGCACACAGAAGGGGATATATGCAGATTTTCTGCACCTTTTTCACAATTTTTCTGCAAACCTAAAAATGCTCTATAAATAAAGTGCATTTAAGATGTTTAAAAACTGGGTGGGGAAATAATCTTGGACTCAGATCTTAAACTTTTTTTTTTTTCCTAACAAGAAGGTAGTAGAAACCTTACAGCTAGAGAAATAGCCTTTCAGTGACTGAGTTACTATAATTTCACCTTTATACTCCTTTAGTTTCATCACACTCATAGTGTATTTTTACATTTCTCATGAATTTTTGATTATTCTTTCTATAGATACAGAAATTCTGAACATCACATAGCAAACCTAATTATATTTAAGAAGAATTTTATGTCATTTATGATTGACTGCTTATCTATGATATGCAGAAATACTAATCTTATTTGGAAATAACCAAAAAAATCTGTTAAATTATGAATAAAGTATGAATCATTGTATGCCTAATTATAAAAATAATGAGTAAAACATCAAAGAAATTGGTTTGGGGAATTCTAGTTTTTTTAAAAAAAAGGTACTAATTTTCCTAATAGAACTTTGGAGGTAATTGTATTCCCAATTTTATGGAGAAATCATTTCACTATTATTAGTGTGTTTAATTCTCAAAAGTTAGTTGTGATATTTTTAGTGTAAGCTTGTTTGGAAAATACAGGCAAAATGATATAATTATGTGAATTTTACTATCTTTCCAAGAAAGCAAAAATAAACAGAAAGACTAATTTCAGATAAGAATAAGGACATCTAGGTTCTTTTTTTTTTTTTTTTTTGAATCTTTTATTGTAAAAGCTTGGCAATAATTTTTAAGACCACAAACCATATTGATGTTTATTCTTTTGTAAAAGAATCATCTAAGTCTTTGGGAATAATGCCATAAGAATAACTTTATTATCCCAATAGAGAAATTAACTTAAAACATTTTTATTTATCTCTAAGTAAAATGACCTGATAAACTGTACAAAAAATTGTATTAATACAAGAAATATATTATAAAGAAGTCAAGACAACACAGAAGAAGTAATGAATACTGAATTACTGAAGTAATGAATAAACTATTATTCCTGTATAATATTCACTTACAGAGTTTTGAAGGATGGCAACAAAAGTTCTGGATCATTCTGTTTAATATTATGTTGTAATTTATCTCAATGATAGCAATAACAAATGCTTTGTTATTCTCTGAGTTCAATCACAAAACTTAGAAATCAACCTTTTCCTTGTCACTAGGCCTGAAGATCTTACCTCTGTAGATTCCTCTCCTTTAATATTTTCTTTTTCACAGAATATTCAGTGTATCCCAACTGAATGTCTTTGTATCTAATCCATGCTTCAACCACTTTTATTTTATTTTTTTTAATATATGAAATTTATTGTCAAATTGGTTTCCATACAACACCCAGTGCTCATCCCAAAAGGTGCCCTCCTCAATACCCATCACCCACCCTCCCCTCCCTCCCACCCCCCATCAACCCTCAGTTTGTTCTCAGTTTTTAACAGTCTCTTATGCTTTGGCTCTCTCCCACTCTAACCTCTTTTTTTTTTTTTTTCCTTCCCCTCCCCCATGGGTTTCTGTTAAGTTTCTCAGGATCCACATAAGAGTGAAACCATATGGTATCTGTCTTTCTCTGTATGGCTTATTTCACTTAGCATCACACTCTCCAGTTCCATCCATGTTTCTACAAAAGGCCATATTTCATTTTTTCTCATTGCTATGTAGTATTCCATTGTGTATATAAACCACAATTTCTTTATCCATTCATCAGTTGATGGACATTTAGGCTCTTTCCATAATTTGGCTATTGTTGAGAGTGCTGCTATAAACATAGGGTACAAGTGCCCCTATGCATCAGTACTCCTGTATCCCTTGAGTAAATTCCTAGCAGTGCTATTGCTGGGTCATAGGGTAGGTCTGTTTTTAATTTTCTGAGGAACCTCCACACTGCTTTCCAGAGTGGCTGCACCAATTTGCATTTCCACCAACAGTGCAAGAGGGTTCCCGTTTCTCCACATCCTCTCCAGCATCTATAGTCTCCTGATTTGTTCATTTTGGCCACTCTGACTGGCGTGAGGTGATATCTGAGTGTGGTTTTGATTTGTATTTCCCTGGTAAGGAGCGACGTTGAGCATCTTTTCATGTGCCTGTTGGCCACCCGGATGTCTTCTTTAGAGAAGTGTCTATTCATGTTTTCTGCCCATTTCTTCACTGGGTTATTTGTTTTTCGTGTGTGGAGTTTGGTGAGCTCTTTATAGATTTTGGATACTAGCCCTTTGTCCGATATGTCATTTTCAAATATCTTTTCCCATTCCGTTGGTTGCCTTTTAGTTTTGTTGGTTGTTTCCCTTGCTGTGCAGAAGCTTTTTATCTTCATAAGGTCCCAGTAATTCACTTTTGCTTTTAATTCCCTTGCCTTTGGGGATGTGTCGAGTAAGAGATTGCTACGGCTGAGGTCAGAGAGGTCTTTTCCTGCTTTCTCCTCTCAGGTTTTGATGGTTTCCTGTCTCACATTCAAGTCCTTTATCCATTTTGAGTTTATTTTTGTGAATGGTGTGAGAAAGTGGTCTAGTTTCAAACTTCTGCATGTTGCTGTCCAGTCTCCCAGCACCATTTGTTAAAGAGACTGTCTTTTTTCCATTGGATGTTCTTTCCTGCTTTGTCAAAGATGAGTTGGCCATACGTTTGTGGGTCTAGTTCTGGGGTTTCTATTCTATTCCATTGGTCTATGTGTCTGTTTTTGTGCCAATACCATGCTGTCTTGATGACAGCTTTGTAGTAGAGGCTAAAGTCTGGAATTGTGATGCCTCCTGCGTTGTTCTTCTTCAAAATTACTTTGGCTATTCAGGGCCTTTTGTGGTTCCATATGAATTTTAGGATTGCTTGTTCTAGTTTCGAGAAGAATGCTGGTGCAATTTTGATAGGGATTGCATTGAATGTGTAGATAGCTTTGGGTAGTATTGACATTTTAACAATGTTTATTCTTCCAATCCATGAGCAAGGAATGTCTTTCCATTTCTTTAAATCTTCTTCAGTTACCTTCATAAGCTTTCTATAGTTTTCAGCATACAGATCTTTTACATCTTTGGTTAGATTTATTCCTAGGTATTTTATGCTTCTTGGTGCAATTGTGAATGGGATCAGTTTCTTTATTTGTCTTTCTGTTGCTTCATTGTTAGTGTATAAGAATGCAACTGATTTCTGTACATTGATTTTGTATCCTGCAACTTTGCTGAATTCATGTATCAGTTCTAGCAGACTTTTGGTGGAGTCTATCGGATTTTCCATGTATAATATCATGTCATCTGCAAAAAGCGAAAGCTTGACTTCATCTTTGCCAATTTTGATGCCTTTGATTTCCTTTTGTTGTCTGATTGCTGATGCTAGAACTTCCAGCACTATGTTAAACAACAGCGGTGAGAGTGGGCATCCCTGTTGTGTTCCTGATCTCAGGGAAAAAGCTCTCAGTTTTTCCCCGTTGAGGATGACGTTAGTTGTGGGCTTTTCATAAATAGCTTTTATGATCTTTAAGTATGTTCCTTCTATCCCGACTTTCTCAAGGGTTTTTATTAAGAAAGGGTGCTGGATTTTGTCAAAGGCCTTTTCTGCATCGATTGACAGGATCATATGGTTCTTCTCTTTTTTTTTTTTTGTTAATGTGATGTATCACGTTGATTGATTTGCGAATGTTGAACCAGCCCTGGATCCCAGGAATGAATCCCACTTGATCATGGTGAATAATTCTTTTTATATGCCGTTGAATTCGATTTGCTAGTATCTTATTGAGAATTTTTACATCCATATTCATCAGGGATATTGGCCTATAGTTCTCTTTTTTTACTGGGTCTCTGTCTGGTTTAGGAATCAAAGTAATACTGGCTTCATAGAATGAGTCTGAAAGTTTTCCTTCCCTTTCTATTTCTTGGAATAGCTTGAGAAGGATAGGTATTATCTCTGCTTTAAACGTCTGGTAGAACTCCCCTGAGAAGCCATCTGGTCCTGGACTCTTATTTGTTGGGAGATTTTTGATAACCGATTCAATTTCTTCGCTGGTTATGGGTCTGTTCAAGCTTTCTATTTCCTCCTGATTGAGTTTTGGAAGAGTGTGGGTGTTTAGGAATTTGTCCATTTCTTCCAGGTTGTCCAATTTGTTGGCATATAATTTTTCATAGTATTCCCTGATAATTGTTTGTATCTCTGAGAGATTTGTTGTAATAATTCCATTTTCATTCATGATTTTATCTATTTGGTTCATCTCCCTTTTCTTTTTGAGAAGCCTGGCTAGAGGTTTGTCAATTTTGTTTATTTTTTCAAAAAACCAACTCTTGGTTTCGTTGATCTGCTCTACAGTTTTTTTAGATTCTATATTGTTTATTTCTGCTCTGGTCTTTATGATTTCTCTTCTTCTGCTGGGTTTAGGCTGCCTTTGCTGTTCTGCTTCTGTTTCCTTTAGGTGTGCTATTAGATTTTGTATTTGGGATTTTTCTTGTTTCTTGAGATAGGCCTGGATTACAATGTATTTTCCTCTCAGGACTGCCCTCGCTGCATCTCAAAGCGTTTGGATTGTTGTATTTTCATTTTCGTTTGTTTCCATATATTTTTTAATTTCTTCTCTAATTGCCTGGTTGACCCACTCATTCGTTAGTAGGGTGTTCTTTAACCTCCATGCTTTTGGAGGTTTTCCAGACTTTTTCCTGTGGTTGATTTCAAGCTTCATAGCATTGTGGTCTGAAAGTATTCATGGTATAATTTCAATTCTTGTAAACTTATGAAGGGCTGTTTTGTGACCCAGTATATGATCTATCTTGGAGAATGTTCTATGTGCACTCGAGAAGAAAGTATATTCTGTTGCTTTGGGATGCAGAGTTCTAAATATATCTGTCAAGTCCATCTGATCCAATGTATCATTCAGGGCCCTTGTTTCTTTATTGACCGTGTGTCTAGATGATCTATCCATTTCTGTAAGTGGGGTGTTAAAGTCCCCTGCAATGACCACATTCTTATCAATAAGGTTGCTTATGTTTATGAGTAATTGTTTTATATATTTGGGGGCTCTGGTATTCGGCGCATAGACATTTATAATTGTTAGCTCTTCCTGATGGATAGACCCTGTAATTATTATATAATGCCCTTCTTCATCTCTTGTTACAGCCTAGTTTCTTGTTAAAGTCTAGTTTGTCTGATATAAGTATGGCTACTCCAGCTTTCTTGTGGCTTCCAGTAGCATGATAGATAGTTCTCCATCCCCTCACTCTCAATCTAACGGTGTCCTCAGATCTAAAATGAGTCTCTTGTAGACAGCAAATAGATGGGTCTTGTTTTTTTATCCATTCTGATAGCCTATGTCTTTTGGTTGGTGCATTTAATCCATTTACATTCAGTGTTATTATAGAAAGATACAGGTTTAGAGTCATTGTGATGTCTGTATGTTTTATGCTTGTAGTGATGTCTCTGGTACTTTGTCTCACAGGATCCCCCTTAGGATCTCTTGTAGGGCTGGTTTCGTGGTGACGAATTTCTTCAGTTTTTGTTTGTTTGGGAAGACCTTTATCTCTCCTTCTATTCTAAATGACAGACTTGCTGGATAAAGGATTCTCGGCTGCATATTTTTTCTGTTTAGCACACTGAAGATATCGTGCCAAGCCTTTCTGGCCTGCCAAGTTTCAAAAGAGAGATTGGTCACGAGTCTTATAGGTCTCCCTTTATATGTGAGGGCACGTTTATCCCTTGCTGCTTTCAGAATTTTCTCTTTATCCTTGTATTTTTCCAGTTTCACTATGATATGTCGTGCAGAAGATCGATTCAAGTTACGTCTGAAGGGAGTTCTCTGTGCCTCTTGGATTTCAATGCCTTTTTCCTTCCCCAGTTCAGGGAAGTTCTCAGCTATAATTTCTTCAAGTACCCCTTCAGCACCTTTCCCTCTCTCTTCCTCCTCTGGGATACCAATTATGCGTATATTATTTCTTTTTAGTGTATCACTTAGTTCTCTAATTTTCCCCTCATACTCCTGGATTTTTTTATCTTTCTCTGAGCTTCCTCTTTTTCCATAACTTTATCTTCTAGTTCACCTATTCTCTCCTCTGCCTCTTCAATCTGAGCTGTCGTCGTTTCCATTTTGTTTTGCATTTCGTTTAAAGCGCTTTTCAGCTCTTCGTGACTGTTCCTTAGTCCCTTGATCTCTGTAGCAAGAGATTCTCTGCTGTCCTCTATACTGTTTTCAAGCCCAGTGATTAATTTTATGACTATTATTCTAAACTCACTCTCTGTTATATTATTTAAATCCTTTTTGATCAGTTCATTAGCTGTTGTTATTTCCTGGAGATTCTTCTGAGGGGAATTCTTCCGTTTGGTCATTTTGGATAGTCCCTGGAGTGGTGAGAACCTGCAGGGCACTTCCCCTGTGCTGTGGTGTATAACTGGAGTTGGTGGGCGGGGCCGCAGTCTGACCTGATGTCTGCTCCCAGCCCACCGCTGGGGCCACAGTCAGACTGGTGTGTGCCTTCTCTTCCCCTCTCCTAGGGGCGGGATTCCCTGTGGGTTGGCGTGGCCCATCTGGGCTACTTGCACACTGCCAGGCTTGTGGTGCTGGGGATCTGGCATATTAGCTGGGGTGGGTAGGCAAGGTGCATGGGAGCAGGAGGGGTAGGCTTAGCTCACTTCTCCTTAGGTGATCCACTTCAGGAGGGGCCCTGTGGCAGCGAGGGAGTCAGATCCGCTGCCAGAGGTTTGGCTCCACAGGAGCACAGAGTTGGGTGTTTGCGCAGAGGGAGCAAGTTCCCTGGCAGGAACTGGTTCCCTTTGGGATTTTGGCTGGGGGATGGGCGGGGGAGATGGTGCTGGTGAGCGCCTTTGTTCCCCACCAAACTGAGCTCTGTCGTCTGGGGGCTCAGCAGCTCTCCCTCCCTTTGTCCTCCAGCCTTCCCGCTTTCCGAGCAGAGCTGTTAACTTATGACCTCCCAGATGCTAAGTCGCGCTTGCTGTCGGAACACAGTCCGTCAGGCCCCTCCGCTTTTGCCAGCCAGACTCGGGGGCTCTGCTTGGCCGGTGAGCCGCCCCTGCGCCCCGGCTCCCTCCCGCCAGTCCGTGGAGTGTGCACCACCTCGCCGCCCTTCCTACCCTCTTCTGTGGGCCTCTCCGTCTGTGCTTGGTTCTGGAGACTCCGTTCTGCTAATCCTCTGGCAGTTTTCTGGGTTATTTAGGCAGGTGTAGGGAATCTAAGTGATCAGCAGGACACGCAGTGAGCCCAGCGTCCTCCTACATCGCCATCTTCCCTCTCTCTCCTCCAAGGACATCTAGGTTCTTTTTGCTCTACCACTATGTAATCTTTGGCAGATTATTTTAATTTTCTAGAATTTGAGTCCCACATCCATAAAATAAAGAGGTTAGAAGTATATTACTCCTGATAACAATCCTGAGATATGCTTTGCAAAAAAAGTGTTCTTTGGGCAAATAAGTGTCAAAATCACTGTACATTGTTCCCTCTATAAAGGAACTTATCTTTGTTTATGCCAACATTTCTCAAAGTAATTTGGCCACAGATCTCTTCCTCTGTTTTTAACATATTTGGGATACTCTTTGAGAAATGCTGGCCAGATGATCTATAGGGTGTACTCCAGATCCCACATTCTGTTGTCTTATAAAATTCAAGGCCAGACAATGAAAAGCTGAGTATCATTTTTTGGAAGACAAAACTTGGAATTCTATGTATACATTAAACTCCTGTTATTTTTCCTAATAATATCTTAATATCCCCACATTTTTAGTTTCCATGAACACCAAAAATCATAAATTTTATGCACACCCCATGGCCCGTGCAACTTTCTAAGTTACTAAGACTACTGAGACACTAGTAAATTGTAACTATTAGGTTAAACTTTACCTAATTGCTAAACAAATTCCAAAAAGGAAAAATAGCTTAAGGCTTGGAGATCCAAATAGAAGCTTTATCCTTCTTAAATCATTGAAACAAATCACTGGCCACATTTACTCAATAAATGTTTAGCGAAGATATATCATATTGCACCATTATGACACACCTTCTCAAGTAATGAAGAAGAAATGTTCCCCTTTATTGAAGGGAATTTTTGTCTAAGAGGAGATGAGATATAATAATATATTAGTAATAATGCACTATTACATTAAACATATAAAATAATAATAGCAAAAAAATAACAATTGCTACTATTAAGCCCTTACTATGTGTCAGGCACTATATATACATTATCATTTATCTTTTAAAAAAATTCCTAAAGCATAGATTCTATTATTATTCTCATTTTACAAACAGGAAACTAAGGTTTAGAGAGGTTAGTAACTTGTTCAAGGACAATACAGCTGTCAAATGACAGAAAGGTCTATAGGACCATAGTATCATACTACCTTTTAAACCAGGCTTAAATATGAATGAAAGCAAAAAAAAAAAAAAAAAAAAAAAAAAAAAGAATTAAGAAGATGGGGGAATAGTGATGTGAGAAGAGGATTAATTGATACAACTGGGTTTCATAGGAAGGATCAAATCAAGATTTCCAGGAAAGTGAGTTGGCCTTGGATACAGTGATGGATCTCTCTCCTTCTCTGAGACAGGGAAGAGAAAGGTATGGATGAAAGAGGAGATATATCAGAAGTGTGGGGAGGAAAAAGATTCCAGACTTAGTCTTTTTCTCACATGGATTAGGACTTATGGGAACAATTATTTTTTTATTAAGAAAAAATTTTATTTTATTGAAAAAAATTTTAACATTTATTCATTTTTGAGAGTGAAAGAGACAGAGTGTGAGCAGGGGAGGTGTAGAGAGAGGGAGACACAGAATCTGAAGCAGGCTATAGGCTCTGAGCTCTCAGCACAGAGCCTGACGTGGACTTGAACTCACAAATTGTGAGATCATGACCTGAGCTATGGGAACAATTCTTAATTTCATTTTCTCCTAGATACACATGTTTGCACTTGACCTGCTTTATTACTCTGCATGAGCCCTGTCCCAAGTGGACTCAGGACTTCTCCTTAACTATCCAGTCTACCTTTCACAGTCAAGTATCAGTAACCATGATTTCTTCTCAGAACCCCAGCCAAAGCTCTTAAAAACAACAACAAAAAACTGAAAAATCAGCCATAAAATATATATCCGAATCCCAAATAACTGAAAAACCATTCTTGCTGATTTCATGGAGACCTGTGGGGGACACAGGTTCTCTATCTTGTTGTCATTAGGGAAACTTTCAAATGCAAAATAGCCATTCGTTCTTACAGAACATCAATTTATGTTGGAAGCCTACAGAAAGACAACCTTTTATCTCCATTTATTGCGAATGTAAAGATTTACTTCATTTTGAAAAGAAGTCTTGATTCTTGGTTTGTCCTGGGCACACGGATTTCTGACAAAGTGTCAGACCTGGTGAGTGGCAGCTTGGTGCCATTGAAGATCACCGTGTGTCTTTCTTATGTAAACTTACCTACTTAAAAGGACTGAGAAAAGAGCCCTCTCTAACCCTTCATCCCGTCTTCCACTTATAACCTTTGAATCTCATGGGGTTAAAGCAAATTAAAGTATTAGATTCCACCATGACTCAAGGTAATGAAAACATTTCTCTGAGGCCTCAGATGAGCTGCAAAAAATAGACTGTATGTGAATTCCTTGGGTCTATGACATTGGGCTGTTCAATGGGTATTTAAAGGCTCTTGAAGCATCTTAAATGGGCCTCACTGAAAGGGAAACAATTGTTTGGGACCCAAGTGCTCTGTGTTCTAGTCTCAGCCCTGCTGCAAATTTACTGTGTGGCCTTGGGCATTTAGAGAGATTTGGTTAAAACATATCTTTTAAGCACCTTCCAGTTCAAAGATTCTACGTTGTAAAAATGAGCAAAATGGAATACTGCATTAAGGGAAAAGTCAACTTTGGGTGTGTGTGCACATATCTCTTAAGGACAAAGGCAGTTTTTCCTCTGGTCACTTTGTGATTAAAGAGTGCATAAGCAAAAATAGACTCATTCATGAAAATTACATTAAAAAGTTATGTAATTACATAAAAAATCCAAGCAGTGTGCAATGGCAACAATTTCTCAACTCTGTTCTGTAAAGTGACAGAAATCCATATACATTGGTCTCCTCTTGAGAGAATCAGCAATTATCTTTAGGAGTTTGCAAATTAGAAATTCTACACTCTGGGTGCCTGGGTCCTTGCTGTGGTAATCCTAGAGCTGTTCACTTCTAGCTATAGGACTTTATGCCCTATTACTTTGCAATAAGAAGAATAAAATATAGTTTTCCACTGGAGTAAGTGCTAGGACTCAAGAAATATAATAATATGTATCCAATACTTGACAATATTATGAAATTAGCAATTTAGCAAATTAAAGAGAAGAGCTTCCTGTGCCTTTACTGTGTATTTTCTTTTTAATTTTTTTGATGTTTATTCATTTTTAAGAGGGAGAGAGAGAGAGAGAGAGAGAGAGAGAGAATGACAGAACATGAGTGGGGGATGGGCAGAGAGAGGGAGACACAGAATGCGAAGCAGGATCCGGGCTCTGAGCTGTCAACACAGAGTCCAACACAGGGCTTAATCTCATGGACTGTGAGATCATGACCTGAGCTGAAGTCAGAGGCTTAATGGACTGAGCCACCCAGGATCCCTATACTGTGTGCTTCCTAATACTAATTCAATATTTAGGTAGAACTGTTCCTACTTGCACATCCCCTATGTCCTGTATACATAAACATTTGTGAAAATGATGGCCTGAATTCAGCAATGAAATATGCAGCCTTGGGAGAAAAGAAAAACTAACTGCTTAATTTAAAGTTGAGGTCCATAGTTTAGTCTTTTTAAATACCTACTGCCATGAGATCAAATTTAAGTCTAGTAGATATCATTCTCTGTATTTTAGCTGTCATTTTCTACTAATTTCCACCAGGAGTTCAATATGTATTGCCTTCTCTCCTTTAGGAATATTCCTATTTTTTCCCAGACAGACTTTCTACCACATGATAGGAAAGCTCAAAATAAACTAGATTCTAAATGACATGAGAAAATGAAAATATCTTTCTATCGTCTGACCTGATATGAACCCTGGTACTGGTAGATGCCTCCAAATGTTCATTGAATAAAGTTATTCAATTAATGTAATAATGTAAGAATCAAGAATTTGTAGATTTTAACAACATGTGAATGTATGGAGCTTGAAAATGTGTCTGTGATTCATTTTGATCTTTGGAAAATGCTGTAAGTTTGGATTAGTGGGTTCCATTCAGAGACTGGCTCCCTAGCATTACCCTACTGGATAATTATAAATTTCATAGAAAATCTGAGAACATCCTCTCTACCAGTTCAGATTGGTCCTAGCAGAATAGAAGGTTTGTGAATACCTGGTATGACAAATTCTCATCAAAGGCTGGCAAAACTATGTCTAGAGAAAAATATTCTGTTCACTGAAAATGAGAACAGCCTTTTACTCTTTGGTTCTTCCTAGAATAATTTATTATAGCTGTAGAACACTCCCTACCCCAGGGTCATTTCTAAGGAAGTTTAAGTTCAGATTTTTCTCTCAATGTCTTTCAATAACCTCTTCTGGAGTGAAAGATATTGTTGCCAAATGTACTTTGCAAAAAATAAACATGGAATGAAAGGAAAGCTTACCTCTCTTCCCCCTCAATATGTCCAGTCATAGCTTTGGCAATTCTGGATTCAATTACTAGTAATTCTGCCAGCACCTTGACATTTTTTCTAGGCCCACACAGAAGAGGGACTAAAGTGATTTATTTATATGCTACCACTGCCTTTGTCTTTTCCCCTCTTGTTCCTATGCACCCAAGGACTAAGCAGTTACCACCTATATCTTAGTTCCTCTTTGTTGGACCAAATGTTAGTGAAGAGTGGTTAGGTAGACGGATGGACAACACTTTCATTTTCAGGCTTGAGAATCCTCAGCCTCATGGGAGAGACCAAAGAATAATGAAGAGATCCTTTCTATGATGTGAATTAACAGCTTTCATTTAAATAAATGACTCAATTATTTTATCTTCCAAAAAGTTTATACATAAAAATGAGAACAATATTTATTTTCCCCTCTGAAGAATAATAACATCAGGCTATAAGAAACATATATATATATAGTGTGTTTCAGAATTTATTCATTTACCCGACAAATGCTTATTAAGGGCTTATTGTGTTTCATGTACGGTTCTAGTTTCTGAGGAGACAGAAGTGAATAATATCAAAACAGACCCTGTTGTCAGAAGAGAAGCATTTTGAAAACAAATTAACTAATAGTTTAATGTAATTTCAAATGATGTTATGAAGAAAAAGTAGGGTAAAGAGAGAGTGACTATGTGCATTTGTCTGAGAAAGCAACATTCAAATGGAAGAACCTGAATGACATAAAGAGAAACACCAGAAATGAAAGCACTATGATGCTGTGAGATCTGAAGGTGTTCAAAAGCTAGGAAGGAGTGGGTGGTAGAGATGGGGGTCGACAAAGGCTGGGCCCCAATGAGGTGGATCTTTCATGCCAAATTGATTTTATTCTTCTTGAAAATAAGCAGTGAGTTTAAAAAATTTTTTTAAGTTTATTTATTTTGAAAAAGAGAGAGAGTGAGCACGTGTGCATGAGTTGGGGAAGGCCAAAGAGAGAAGGAGAGAGAATCCTAAGCAGGCTCTGCACTGTTAACATAGAGCCCAACGTGGGGCTGGAACCCACAAACCATGAGATCATGACCTGAGCTGAAACCAAGAGTCGGACACTTAACTGACTGAGCCACCCAGGCATCCCTGAATGTTATTCTAAGTGTAATGACAAAGGATTGAAGACTTTGGCAGGGAGTGATGTAAAATCTGATTTCTATTTTACAAAATCACTCTGGTTATTTTATGGAGAAAGAGTGATAGCTGGGAGCTGGCAAGGAGACTTTTCCCATAGCCCAGGCAGGGGGAAAATGGTGGTGAAAATAGCAAAGTGTCACTAAATAATTGCATTAGAAATCTCTTCATTTGGGTGTAATTGGCATGGATAGTCCCTCATAAGTTCTGTCCCAGAGTTGCACTATTTAAATTTCAGAAGTCAGAATCTCGACAAAAGCGTTCTGCAATCATGTTTCATACGGCTGGGTGTGAAACTCATTTTTCCTTTTCACTAAGCTCAGTTAGACGATAAGGATGTTTATGTAAGCTCCTGAAATGAAAGAAAAAAAATGAGGCAAATTATGTCACACAAATGAAGACACATGATAACAGAAGGGGAATTGTTCAAACAGAGAAAGATAATCATGGGCTAGAAAGAAAGACAGTGATGTGGGGACTTGGACACACCAACCAATCCTCAACACTCCAAGTAAAGATATAGATGGTTGAGCAAAAGAAACACACACAAAAAAGAAATCCCATTGAACTGTACAGTGATTTATTACATTTTCAACACCAAAAAATCTAGACAGTACGGCCAAAGAAAAGATTTCTGTAGCATTTCTGTGTGTGTTTGGCAGTGTAGGAAATGTAACTTAACACTGAAATGTTGGAATTGCCAGGAAGTGTTCATGGCTTTATGTAGATAAAGGAACAATGTTGTTTAATTTGGGACCACTGAAGAAAATTGGGTATATACAGACATCTGAACCATATAGTGCTCCTCCTTAAAAATAGACATGTTTCTACCATTTCAGTCTACCAGATATAATCTTAACATGAGAGAAGAGATTTTCATGTTTATTTTATAAGAAAGTGAAATACAGAGAGGTGAGCATAATTGTTCTCAGTTCCACAGAAACCAGATCAAGCCTTGAACCTCCACATGCATTTCCTCATCCACCATTAGTGCTACTACAGACTCTGGTCACTCATCTAACAGGTGACTGCAAGTCATTGTATCCTTTCTTTTTTTCACATTGTTCCACTTAGCAGAGGAATGAGTTTTCTTGGCAGAGAAAGTGGAACAAAAGGAAAAAAAATGTTTATTTGCCAAAAGGAAAAGAAGTTTTGAAGCAGCATATATGTTACACACACACACACACGCACGCACGCACGCACGCACGCACACACACACAAATCATCTCTTAGAAGCAGTATATGTTTGTTTTACTTTTTCTACTTCTAGCCGTGTGAAGATCTACTGTTCATGTAATTCAGCAAGGAGCTGAATGAAGAATGAATGAAACTCAGGGAAAAAGATGAAAAGCTATTGAAAAGCTTAATTCTGATGGTCAGAGGCTGAAAGATAATTCCACAGCAATCTATGAACATAACAGATGTTGGTAACCAATTCCTACCATTGTCATATAATTGAATGTCTTCTCGTCTCTGGCACAAGTGTTCTGATCTAGCTCCATGATGAACACAACAAGAATAGGCTAAACTTCATGATGACAATTTCTGGTTTATTACTACTAAAATTCCTGGGAAATAAAACAATGGTTCAACACTAGAATGGTTTATACCAAATGAGACCTTTACCAAGTAAATTCTCTATTCCTCTGTGACTCATTTCAGCACTATTCTCTGTTCCAATCATTTCCTTCTTCCTATCATTGGGTATATTTTCCCATGCACTCTTTCCTTTTCCTTATGTTTCCAAGTCCTGACATATTTCAGGTCATAGGTCAAATCAGATCATATTGAAACTTAGTGATTTTCACCTTTTGTGATCCTCTGCAATAAAGTAAAACTTGGGGATTTATAGATATACCATCCATAGTTTTTACTGTTACAAGAGATTTTAATTCTTATTACTTTCATTAGGTGTAGATTAGATTCATGATGTTCATGAAGAAATCACTGATTAGTGAGGGAAATGAGTCCACCATTGAGCATCTACAGCTAAATGAGGTTTGTTGTTGTCTACCTATCTTTGTGCCCTCAGTAACTTCTGAATGTGAAATTGGAACCTTCAAGTTTCTCAGCTTATACCTCTGGCAAACCTTAAGGATCTACAGTACCTAAAGACTGTATCATGTATTGTAACCCAGGGTCCAGAAAAGGTCTAATTTGAGTGCTCTTTAGGGATTCTGGAATATAATGGTTTGGTTTACATAATCATTTTAACCAGTGACAAGTGAATTCAAATTTCATTTTCACATTTACTGATTAGTGTAAATAAAAACTTCTGGGAAAAAATGTTTTGGAGAGTTTAGGTTCAGTGTGCAACAGTGGGTCCAATAATTCTACCAAAACTACAGTATAAAGGAAGCACATTGAAAGTTTCTTGATATTGCAGTATGAAGAAGGATTTCAGCTCTGATCCCAGAGACATCTAGTGAGAATGGGATCCATTACTCAGTCTCAGAGAAAAAGTGAAAAGCAGAAGTGTTAGTGTAGGAAAAGTGGGATCATGCCATAGAAACTTCCATGGTCCAGCTCAATGAAAACTTAGCCTAAGTCCTTTAAAAATGGTCTCTAACATTATCAATATAAGAGTGCCATTCAGAGGCCATGCTACCAGTTGCAACTGTTGGTAAGGTAGAAGTTCGAATAAATATGATGAGTAGTGAAGATGGGATCCTCAGAATTGGGAGAAAACTGATGAAGTCTGCAAAAGTACTGAATTGGTTAAAAGACAAAATACCATACAACACCCAGTTTCTCCTCTCCCCCATCAACCCTCAGTTTGTTCTCAGTATTTAAGAGTCTCTTATGGTTGTATGGAAATCAATTTGACAATAAATTATATTAAACAAATAAAAAACATAAAATATAAAAAATAAAAGACAAAATACCAATAATAAAGGTAATAATGATAATATGCATCACTGATTGAGTTCTTTTTATGAGTCAACACTATGCACATTATCTCATCTAATCCTTATTACTACTGTTTGAGGTAGGTATTACTAAGTCATTTTACAGAAAAGGAAACTGAAATATAGAAAATTTAAGCAACTTAATCAAGAATCGCACAGGGCATAAGTAGAAGGGTGAGAATTATGTGATTTCAGGGTTCTTATTCGTAAATTTTTTTAATGTTTATTAATTTTTGAAGGAGAGAGAGAGACAGAACATGAGTGGAGAAGGGCAAAGAGAGAGGGAGACACAGAATCTGAAACAGGCTCCAGGCTCCAGGCTCTGAGCTGTCAGCTCAGAGCCCAACACAGGGCTAGAACCCACGAGCTGTGAGATCATGATCTGAGCCAAAGTCGATGCCTAACTAACTGAGCCATCCAGGCGCCCCTCAGGGTTTCTATTCTTAATTCTCATGTTCTATGTCTTCTACACAATGATAAAAATGGCAGAGGAATGTATTAAAGAACAAAACCCATATAAAATCCCCCTCACAAAAAATACTTAAAACTGACCACCAAATAGCAGAGGTGAGGTGGAATGGAGTAGAGACTGGTGTCAGTAAGACGTAAGAATCCTGAGGGAGAACCACATTTACAGTGGAGCCCAGCCTTGAATTTCCCAGTAATAGTGAAACCCAAATTTTCCCTTATATTTTTCTCTAATCATTTTATGTGTGACATGCATCTAGTTATAATTTCTCACTTTTGCGGTGAGAACTTAGTCTATAATAATAATATTTACTTACTAATACTTAACATTTAATCAATAGATTCTCCTTTCTCTAAGATGAGAAGGCTCACTATGGCCCTGTGGAAATGGAAGGCAGAAGACTGACCATAATTACTTATTTTCCTTTCTTTTTTTTAAATGTATTTTAATGTAGAGAGCACAAACAGGAGGCAGAGAGAGGGGATCCAAAGTGGGGCTCTGTGCTGACAGCAATAAGACCATTGTGGGGCTCAAACCTGTGAACTGTGAGATCGTGACCTAAGTCGAAGTCCAGATGCCCCTGACCACAATTACTTCTAAAAGGCTTTTCGGTTCCTAAAGAACTTGCATTTTAGTTACATCCTCACTGTGCAAGACATATTTAAAAAGAGACTCTTAAAAGAAATTTCCTGGATAACATATGTTTTTCTTCTTGAATAGCTATAACCTTCACCCCTTACCTTCAGTTCTAAACTTTTAGAGCAAACAAGATATAATCAACTCATGGACCAAACCTGCAAACCATGCATATGTAGATTTATGTAAATATCCATGCAAATCAAACACAGCCACTGGGCTTCTGGGAGGTTACAAATGGAGCCCTTGGTACAGCAGAGGTCAAATATCCTTGGCTTAGTGCTCAAGTCTACATACATATTTTTATAGGACAACGGCAGCCCCTAAACTCAGCAGTCTTTAAATGCTGTGATAATTCTATGCTTGAGTAGTTTTGAGTCATAATTAGGAAGGGGTGACCTGGTCCAGAGAAAAATGAAGAGCAGAATGAAACTGAGGTCTAATATTCCAGTTTATTTAAGCTGAATATGGATTATCTCCTAGCCCCTGCTTTCCTTATTTTTTCATGTGTCCATGAAGAGGCCTCAGCTGGCATGGAAAATGCCTTTTTATTTCAGCTGGCTTTGATTTGAGCACTGAATTTCCCTAACTTACCTAAAATCCAGAGAGCCGAAGGCCACTGTCCTTGGAAAGGCCTCAGTACAGAGGAGCCATCCGCTTTGAAGTACATGGACACTCTCCTGGGTGCTGTACCACCACCACCTTATAAAAGGCTGTGGAAACAGAGAATCTGCCATGACTGTTACAACTACTACTAAGAGCTATGAATTTTAATTCTGGGGTAACCAATGAAAAAGGCCACTAGACTAGAGTCTAAGAATATCCTTGTGGGAACTCACTGGATATGCTTGGACACAGCAGGCCAGGTTACTTCCAGACCTTCTGTCTTTTGGTGGAGGAAGTCATGGAACATGGGGGAGGGGGCATGATCACACCAAATCAGCGTTAGACCTGGATGAATGAGCCAAAATGGTCTTCTGCCATCCACGTGTGCACATCAGCTATTGAGTTCACAATCAGGGCTTTTGCTTCTATTGCAGGGTTCAATTAATTGTGCTGAGTAGTTAGACTTTGAGCTTCACCAACACTTCTTGCCCAGAAACAAATCTCATGCAGGGTAACTTTAACAGTTCCCAGTGCTGGCTACTCCCAATCTCCTGCCACACAGCACTGCCTCCTTGTTTCCCCAAACACTTTGTCTCATAGCCTGACAGTGAGAATATTCCTGTTCTCTTAACGTGTTTCCAGGACTGTGGCCAACGGCAGACACCAGGTCATTAAACACATTCACAGCTGAATGACTAAAGAAAAGACATGATAGTTTTAATTAATTCTTTGCAATTGAGCCCTATGTTCCTTGGATAAGATTATTGCTTCTATGTTCCTCCAATTCCACATCTATAAAACTGAGATCAAAATGCCAATTTTCTTCAATGAAATGGTCTGGAAAATAAGAAAGATAAAAATCTGAAAGCATTTACAAATATCTATTTTTAAGTTGAGAAAAGAACATTAGTAAGTTTAAAATTAGCCAAATTCCATGAGGAGTTTCTGTAAAAAGTTAATCGATCAGGATAAGAGCTATTGTGGTTCAAGTGATGACAAAATGAAAAAAACAAAATTAAAAGAGTGGGGGTGGGGTATTTAAAAAGTCAGAGATGGAGTTTGCTCAGTTTGCCAAAGACTTGGGGTGAAGACAGTGAAGAAAGCAAGGAAAGCTTTTCTTTAAATGAGACAAGAAAAAGCAAACCATTCATGCCATGGATAACGGGAATGGATCAAATCCCAGCTCTCAGTTTGCCAGATAAGCACTCTCCGTTAGACTGTAAATAATTCTCACCTGTGGTAAGGTATAAACCATGTAAGCAGTACCAATATTTGAAAGACAAAATTGTTCTCACTTCTAATTAAAAGGTATTATATTCTCAGTCGGCTGTGTTGTCCAAGAACCCATTAATCAAAGAAGCCATTACATCTCTACTTACATTAATTCCATTACGCTATCACGTGAGTTATGTTCAAACATTTATTGCCCAATAATTTTCAGAGAAAAATGTAATAACTTGGGTGGAGATATCATTAATGTGAAGAGATTTTTGGCACAGGAGTTAATGAAGTGCATGAACTAACCCTCCAACCCCAATTATAATGAACTTTTCCAAATTCCAAGGCTAATGGGTAAGCTCCAAATGCTGTAAATGAGATTGCTGGATTTGAGCAGCACTCTGTGAATGTCAATTTAGTCCTCAACTTTTGCAAGGATAACATTAGGTAAACAAAATCAGGGACCTTTCTCATCTTCTAGAACATTTGAAGCTATTTCTTACATGCCCAATAACTTTTTAGTAACAACTTCCATTATAAGGAAATCTTTACACACACACACACACACACACACACACACACACACATTTTCTAGAACAGACAATTGATTCTTCCTTTTTAAAATCTCAAGCAGTAAAACAAAACATCATTACAAAAATAATGCTAACAAAACTTTAGGTTATTATAAGAGAATTTATCATGTGTGTTTCCTTTTGTCCCTGTGCTTGTCAAACTTTAGAATTATGAGATAAATGATAATGGCAGTCATGTATAAAGGCATTCATGCTTTAAGAAGTCTGGGTAGTTATAAAAAGACACTGTACTACCTATACCTGATCCTCGGTTCTAGACTCTTGAGCTGGCAGAGGTGGATTGCAGATCTGAGGCAGAAAAGAGACAAAAAAAAAAAAAAAAAAGGAAAACACTTGGATTTGGGCACAGTCACATCATCTGAACATTTGAAGCGATCTCCAGAGTTACATAGACCAGACAATTCTCCCAGTCAGGGATGAGGTGAGGCCAGAAGCTGGGGAATCCAATTGCCTCAGCCATAGAAATGCATGGCATATCAGGGAACCATCAGGTCCACAGGGAGTAGTTTTTTATTTTTCAGCAACAGAAAGTCAACAGAATATGTTTTAAGTAAAAAGATGTGTAAAATCCCAATATATAAAACATACAGAATAGAGATGCTTGGGCTGAAGGCAGAGGGGATGGAGAAGAGTTCCCCTACCCACCAGGCTCTGCTCCCCAGCTCCACTGCAGTTTTCCAATAAAAGTTTTCAGACACTTAGATCTCTGGGGAACTACATGACTGTTCTGGTCTCAAAAGAAAGAACACAATGAAAGTAAGAATGAGATCTAGCAAAACAATAATGATGATAATAATTACATCAGAGACCCAGAAGAGCAGTGCAGCTGAGTTTAAGGGAAGGACTAGAAGCGGGATGGTTGGTCATCAGATCTCTCTGTCTGTCTGTCTCTCTCCCTCCCTTTAAATAAACATGTGCACTTCCAAATTCCATGGGAAAAGATTATGATTGATCCAATTTGGAGCCCATCGACTAAGATGGGATGGTGGTGGTGGTGATGTAGGAAGAAGGAGGAGGATAGGAACATATAGTATACACATGGATGTCTGTGAGTTGGGTTTCTATTCCCAGAGAAGGACAGGTGTTTAGATCACGCAGAAGTTTGAGAGTCACTGAAATAATATGCTGAAAGTTAAGACACACACATACCGAAACAGGACAGGAGCTTGGAGACCTACTGAGTTACAGGAAATAAAACTAACTAGGGCATCTATGCACAATACTGAGGGCCATGATTGCCAGTGGTTAGTGAAGTCAAGGAACTGATATTTACCATCTGAGAAATCCACAGGATTTCTAACACCCCAGCAAATTGGGGGCAGGCACCATGAGAAAGCAGGCAGACAGTTAGCAATGGAAAGCTTTGGAAGCATGTTCCTGGGCCCTAACTTCTCAGTGAGGCTCAGAGTCTTAGCTCCCAGTCCTGTGAGCAAGGATAACTGAGGACCAGGAACATGTCCTTGAAATACTGAACAAGACAGAAGCCCAGCTCTTTTCCTACAGCTTAAGGTCAAGGAAAGGAACAGAAGGACTCTTGTGTTGGTAGGTCCCAGAAGCCACCTAACTAGGCCTTTGAGACACTCATGACCAGTTCACAATTGCTTTTGGAGTGGAGGGTGCCTAGTAGAGCTTGCAAAAGTCAGTGGAACTCTGAGCACGTGTGGCGTCTGCTAGGGGAGAACTGGATGGGTCATTAAAACTTCCCATTATAGGGGTGCCTGGGTAGCTCAGTTGGTTGAACATTCTGACTCTTTTGATTTCAGCTCAGGTCATGATCCCAGGGTCATGGGATCAAGCCCTGTGTCAGGCTCCATGCTCAGTGTGGAGCCTGCTTAAGATTCTCTCTCTCCTTCTGGCCCTCTCCCTTGCTCACACTCTTTCTTAGGATAAGATAAGATAAGATAAGATAAGATAAGATAAGATAAGACATCCCAATGCCTCCCACTTTCTCTTAACCTTTCCTAACAAGGAACACAAAGGAGTGATTTGTGACAGGAAATAACTATCCAGCTCCAGTATTTTGGCTTGAGCCAAAATAAAGAGAGGTATGTTGAAAATGTGTGTTATCTGAACACGAACAAACAAGACTGGTATATACCTTCTAAGCTAACATTTTTGACATATGTACTCTTGGGGTGTATAAAAATCTCTAAAGAAAGATCTCATGAAATAATTTCAAGAGTTGTTCACATATATTACCTTGCAATATTTTTCATGCATGGAAAGACTAACACATTAAACTTGTCTACATCTCAATGTGATACCTGTTTTACTCATTTGCTTAATTTACTGAAGATTTTAATATCAAATTGTTGCTAGAAGAAGGATCTGGAGATGTTTAGAAGCAGGACTTTGGGTGTTAACTCCAAACACCCACTCCTAAAGCTTCTGCTAAGAAGTAACAAAACATTTGTCTCTAAGATAGTTAACCTCTCTTCCATGCACAATCTACAGCACTTCGCATTGGCAAGCTTTATGCAACACCCCTTCCCTTCTAGAAGGGTAGAAATCTTTTTGCATTGTTTTTCAGCTTTTCTTACAAAGATGCAAAACACCAAGAACACACACCATTCACCAACAAGTTAGCTTGTCTTAAGACTATTTTTTATCTAATTTAAAGGTAAATGTCAGAGGAGCATTTCACTACATGGGGATTAAGGAAGTAGAATTCCAACATATACAAAAATGTGGTTTGTGACTCTGGTGGATGAGGGGCTTTTATCTGCACAGAGCTTGCCACTCCCCAGGATTCAGTGCCCAGAAGATGAGTAGATACCTCCATTTGTAACCCTGGGGTGACAGAATAGAGAGTCTTCTTTTGTTTTTTTCCAATTCCTTTCTTTCCCCCGAGGACTTTGGATGTATTACATATAAAACCAACCCATGGCTTTTCTGACATATTTTGCCCAAGTTGGAGTTATACACATGTGCCAATCACCAGTGAAATATGATTACTTATTCAGTAAAGAGGAGCTTTGAAGAACAGTGGGACATAGTTCCATATAAATGACACGTTTTATCTGTTTTTCAAATAATTCATGGAAAATACTGACATAAAGTGCCAATTATTTTTTCCCCATGAATAGGGCTGGCAGTCTTATTGTATACTTTAAAAGTCACTTACAATTTGCTCACATTTTTTTTTAATTCCCCAGGGAAAAGGATGTATTTTCTTTGCTCTAAAGATTAAAGTTCAATTTGACTTCATATTTTGTGAAAGGGACTCTTAAAGACACTGCATACTCATATCCTTCCAGATATCATTACAAGCTGTAAATTGGTGATTGATGTCTACCAGGATGGCCTCCAGAGGCTGCATGCTAGTTAAAATAATAAAGTGCTCCTTATCCTCTGGATGCATTTGAGAGAATAGCAGGTGGTCATTGTTTACCGTGCTAAAGTGAGCCACTCCATTGGAGACAGCTCATTTTGGACCCAAGCTTAATGCCATGCCTGAGTGATTCTACTTCTAACAAAGCTGCCAACAGACTCATTCTCGTTGTTTAATTTGAATGAGAATTAGCTACTGCCGCAATGCAAGCCCAAGACCCTCTATTATAAAATGGTTTGCTAGATGTGTCTACTGAAGTCTAGTGGCTGAAGAATTTGGAGGGGAGTAGGAATGATACCCACTGGAAGACACTTCATTTCCAACCTCACTACTCTATGTTAGACTCAAGTAGACGTGGCAGCGGGAGAGGGAGAGGTGGTAACATCCTTCGGCTTGTGTCACAGGCAGCTGTCACTTAGACTCGCAGGGAAGGACAGGACTCAGGGAAAACAGTGTCCCATATATTTTCATTAAAGAAAGAGCGTGCAGCCACTCTAGGAGCTGTCAGGGTAATTGACACAGAGCCATTCTCAAAGAGCATTACATCAGCAGGAGCATAGTGCCCGTCTGTGCTACACTGCTGAAGTTTCATTTGGGAGGGTCAGAAAAACAAAACAAAACAAAACAAAACAAAACAAAACAACCAAAAACCTGGAATTTGCAAGACACTTCTCTGTATTGTCCTGGATAGAGTTGTAGAAGCCTCTTTAGGATGAGCAGTAACTTAATCCTGAGACCTTTGGCAAGTCCACCCACGGGCAACCATTGTAGCCTTGTGCCCTAAAGCATGCATTTTACAGTGTGATCTAGAGAATCTCGGTGTAAAGATATGAATGTCAGAGTGCTTTAGAAAGGACTCACTGGGGTCCTGGTGTAAGCATTAAGGCCAGAGCAAGAACATGCCTGCTTCTACGCAACTGTTCGTGTCCCAAGGACCAGCTTACGTTTATGGATTTACTTGTGATACTGTTCTCCTGTCTCTGCCCAGGAAACATACAATGTCATGTTTTTCTTTAAAGAAGATGGATCATTTCTCTAAAACCAGATGAGGGTCATAGGGCTCAGGATGGTCCCAAAAATTTATTATTGAAGTACAAACAATCAAGGTATTAATGAAATTGATATTGTTACTAGAAGAAAAAAATAAATGTCATAACTCAGGGTCACCATGGCGATCCTTATTGGCTTATTACTTTATTGTTACTTCCAAGATTTGTTTCTTGGTTCAGTCAATGCAGCCTGGTGAATATCTATACTTTGTTTCTCATGGCTTTTATCTGCTCATTCAGTGATTTTTACCAATGATGTTGGACATTTTCAAGATGTGGTGTAAACATTTATGTGGATAGGCTTAGTGTCCTCTTTGACTTTCTGCTTGGGATAATGCAATTTCCAGGAATACATTACACCATTTCCTTCAGGAAACAATTCCCTACCTTTTGGAGGTCTCCTTTTCTCCAGTTTAAATAACCTTAACTATGCTTATCTTTTTTTCTAAGACTTATTGTCAATCCCTATTACTTTTGATTAATCTCTGTGGGATTGTTATACCAGTTTTGCAATAATTCTGTAAAGGCTTCAAGAATCCCCCAAGTTACAATTCATTGGTGGCAGTTTTGGGTAATAGATTGAGGAATTGCATTTCCTGGAAATACTCTATCTTGTTTTATGACCCTCATTTTCTCAGAGTCTGGATAACTTAGGAAGTGGATAAAAGAAAAACATTTACGAAGTCTTAGCTAAGAACAACATGAAGTCATCCTCCTTGAGAAGTTAAAAAAAAAATGTTCCAAAAATAATAGAAAGGGCAGTTTTATCTCCAGCAAAAAGAAAGTACCCATTTATTCTTTCCCAGTAAAGACTATAGTAGGGGAAAACACTCTGGTTCCTGGGAAGCTTGGCGTAGTTCTCTTTTTGTTGTTGTTGTTATGAACTTTCGATAGTGGTATGCATCACAGACCAGGTAGGAAGTTAGAACCCCAAATCTGCAGAATCCAGGCCTTTAGAGAACTGTGGAATCTTAGGTGAGAAGAATGCAAGGATTCAGGGTGCACTAAGACAGAGGCTCAATAGCCAGGAAAGAATTCAGGAGTCCAACACCCAGGTTCTGAGGTCAAAGCAAAACAGAGGGTCAGAAATGTGTGGACATCTAGAACTCCATCCCTGAGTCATGTGGGACAAAGTTTGCAATGCTGTTTCTGCCGAAAAACCCCTTATCCAGTTTCTGTTGGGGCAAGAGTCAGTCTTCATTTTGTATCCCGTTCAGGGCCTGAAAAAGAGCTAATGGTGACAGGGACATAATGGAATATTAAAATAACTTTATTGGGCAAGTGTATTTGTCATGATCCCCATTACCTAATACAGAGCTCCTTCCTGTTATTTATTTTTTTCCAGCGTGATTGCCATATAATTGGCAAACAAAAGTTGTATATATTTAGAGTGTGCAACATGATGATTTAATATATGTACACAATATGAATGCTCAGAAAACATTGCTGCAGGGTTTTCAACTGCCAGTGATCTTCAAGGCCATCTGAAAATTTTGGATATAAGGTATCTAATCTTAAGGCACATTATCAATGTAAACACATAAAGTTCTGCTGTTAGGTTTCTTTAGCTCCTTCTGAGCTTCAAGGAACAAGCTATTTCCAATATCTTTATATGGAAAAAAAAAAAAAAGAAAGAAAAGAAGCTTTTTTTCTAGAGCTTGTCCTGGCAATGACCAGGATCATAACAACTACTTCCTCTAAAGGAGGGAACTAAGAGTGGAAGGGGGTAAGCTGGGCTCAAAAATAAGAAGTAGGTGGTGATGGGGAAAGAGTTAGAGTTTCAATAATATGAAACTGAAAAAAAAACATTAGAGACAATAAAACATGCATATGCTTACTCAAAGATTTATTGGGAGTTTTTGATGTACCAGGCACTGTATATATAACCAAATGCCAAAGGATTCAGTGAAAAAAATATTGGTGACCTCTAATCATCTCCACATTGAGAAAGCAAGAAAGTTTCAGGGGAAACTGAGATCTAGAGAAGGATCTAGGCAGATTTAGATAGATGGTCCTTCTATACCACAGTACTGCAGGGAATACTTACAAGAATATGAAGATCACTAGAGTAAGCTCTGGGTTTCAGCTTTAGTTTTACAATTTTGAGCAAGTCTGTAAATTTTGCTGACTCTAGTTTCTAACCCTAAAGGATAAGATGCTTTGTCTTCAAAGTTTAGTGGGGAAAATGTCATTTCTGTGAGCTTTTGGGGATTATAATAAAGTATGAAGAAGTGGAGGGGTGTCATAGAAGACAGAGAAGCCAACTCTTTCTGGGGGAGATGTCAGAGCAGCTTTACAAATATTTGAGCTCAGCCTTGACCAAGGAGAACAAATTCATAAGGCAAATATAGATGATGAGTAGAAATTTCTGGCAGAGGGCAGAGGAAACAGCATTTATCAAGGCCCTGAAGAAGTCATTCCTTCATCCATTCTTTCAACAAATTAGTGAGAATTTATTATTAATTGCTCATTAGTTCTTATTCATTAGTTATATTAATTTTAGTATTATTATCTAATACTGTTCTAGATACGTTAATACAACAATAGTACAAGGCATGTCTCTGCCCTCAAAGTATAAAATCTCATGGGAAAGAAAGATAACAGAATCAATAAAAGGTATAATTGTGAAATAATATGATATAATATGGTAAAATTTTAAATAATAAGTACTATGAGAAAAATATAGCAGGGTATGAGAATAGATAATGAGGGCAAAGGTGGAAAGTATTTTATTTTTATTTTTTATTTTTTTAATTTAGTTTTGAGAGAGAAAGAGAGAAAGAGAGTGGGCAAGCAGGGGTTGGGGCAGAGAGAGAGGGAGACACAGAATCTGAAGCAGGCTCCAGGCTCTGGACTGTCAGTACAAGAACACTGAGCCCGACCTGGGGCTTGAATTCGTGATCATGACCTGAGCCAAAATTGCATGCTCAACCAACTGAGCCACCCAGATGCCGCAAGGTGGAAGGCATTTTAGATTGGGTAATCACAGAGGGCTTCTATGAGAAGGTGACATTGATCTGGGACAAGACAAAGCCAGCCATGAAACGATCTGCAGGAAATTCCAGAAAGAGGGACATCAGCACATGTGAAGACACTAAGATGGTTCTAGGAGGAGCATGCTGAATAAGGGGATGATTAGGTGGAGGTGAAGTCAGAAAGCTAGGCGGGGACCACCTCTTATAGGGTCCTGTAAACATACTAAGTGTAGAGGCAGCCAATGGAGAGTTTAAGTGGATGAATGACAGGGCATGATTAACATGCTTAAAAGATTGGAGGGTAGACTGGGTTCCAGAAGACGGGGTAAAAATGAATACAGCAGCCTCTGGGTGGTTTAGTCGGTTCAGTGTCCGACTTTGGTTCAGGTCTTGATCTCACAGTTCATGAGTTTGAGCCCCACATTGGGCTCTGCACTGAGAGTTCAGAGCCTGCTTCGGATTCTTGCTCTGTCCTCTCTCTCTGCCCCTCCCCTGATCGCACTTTCTGTCTCTCTCAAAATAAATTAAAATAAAAAAACTTAAAAAAAGAAGAGAATGAAATCAATTATGACAATGTCTTCTAAATAGTTCAAGTAAGAAATGACTATGACTTCTACTTGAGTGTCATTTGTACAACTAGTAAGAAATGGTTGAGTTGTTTAAAATATTGTGTTCCATGGAGTCAACTGGATTTACTTGGATGCAGGGATTGAGAAAAGGAAAGAAAGAGAAACAAAGAAAGAAGAAAGAAGAAAGAAAGAAAGATGACTCCCAGATTTTTGGCCCAGAGAAATAGTGGTGTCTTTTAGTAAGACAGAGGAGGCTCAGCGTAGAAGATACAGAGAGAGAAGAAAAGTTCTGTTTTGACATGTTACGTTTGAGGTGCTTATTAAGCACTTAATCAGAGATGTTAAGTAGGCTTAGAGAAAAGCAGACACGTGCTTTGAACTGTAACTGGTGTGTGGTGGTTGAAGAGTTGCATGTGCGTAGAGAGAGCAAGTCCAGGCTGAAGAGACAGGTAAAGAAGACAGGTGCATGTCACATGAAGATGGACTTTGTCCTGTAGGCAATGAGGGACAAATGTCAGCAGTCTTCAGTTTCTGAACACTCACCCTGACAAAGGTATAGATGGCTCCCAGGCTAGCAAGACTGGAAGAAGAGGACTGGCCAATAAATTACCATTATTAATATAAGGTAGAGTCCAGGAAAACCTCCATTAAGGCAGAGATATTGGGAATAGAAAAATATTTTGGACATTTTGGGCTCAAGACACCAGTAGTCCCTATAAAATAGAGACCAAGCTGAAGACAAAGGTTTGGGCTGGTAATGTTGATGCAGAAGTCATCAACATCTGAATAAAAGCTACAGCCACATGAGTAGGTAAGAATCAGAAAATAAGCACAACAAGGAGAGATTTTTGGGAATAAGCAATTTCAAAAGCTGATGGAAGATGTGAAGCCTGGGAAGGAGACTGACATGGATAAGAATGTCTCTAAACTGATTGTCTTTGTCAGCTTAGGCACCTATCACAAAGTACCATAGACTGGGCAGCTTATGAACAACAGAATTTTAATTTTCACGTTTCTGGAGGCTGGAAGTCTGAGATCAGGGTGCCAGCACAGTCGAGTTCTGATGAAAACTCTTTTCTGGGTGTCAGACGGCCAACTTCTTGTTATATCCTCACATGGCAGAGAACAGAGAAAGTAGGCAAGCTCTGGATGACCCCTATCAGGGCATTAACCCAGTTAATGAGGGTTCCACCTTCATGACCTCATCAAATCTTAATTAGCTCCCAAAGGACCCACCTCTTAATATCATCAGATTGGGGGTAGAGTTTTAACATATGATTTTGTGGGGGGACACATTCTTTCATGACAGTAACTATCAGCCCTAATATTCTATAACTAACTCTAATTTAGAGCAGGTCAAGAAATGGATATTGAGGAAGCAAGACAATAAACATATACAATGCTCAGCCCTATGCAACTGAAGTCTGTAGTTTTGTCCAGAGTCTGTTTAGCTTGAATGTGTCAGCAATCAGAGCCTGAATTCTTCATTAAGAGATGCAATACCATGTTGCAGAAGGGAGGGAAAAAGGGAGAGAAGTAGATAAAGGGGGTGAACATATGATGCATCATAAAGCTGGTCTTTACTGTGATTGACTTCTAAGTCCCTCCTTCAACAATCTACATGGATTGTATCTCAGGACAGTTCATCAGGGGGAGAGAGGGATCATATTTATCACCATCTCCATCTCCCACTAATCAAAGTTTGGCCCAGGGCACATTAACTCTCCCACTCTTTAGGTTTTACATATGTGGCCTCTGGGCAGTATCAACAGAGAAGCTGTTGGCTGGAAAATGAGGCATACAGTATGGGAATGAGGGAAGGTGAGATTAAGTTGTGCAAAATAGCCCAAAACTGCAGAAAAGGATGATTGAAGCTCCATTGAAGGCTAGAACAAGAGACATACAAGAACAAGCTCTGAAATGGTACTTAAGAAGTGTCTGATTTAGTAACCAAATATGAAGAGTAGTTAGGTGTTTTGAGGTCTTCTGTTTATTCGGAGGTATTTATTGAGTACTTGATGTTCTTGACACTCTTCTAATATCTTTGAAATATATTTCCATGACAATTTTATAAAGTAAGGACTATTACATGGTCATTTTACAGACAATGAAACCAATGCTTACAGAGTTGAGTACTTTGGCCAAGGTCCTACGGTAATAAGGGGCAGATCTAGGACTTGAACCCAGTTCTGTCTAACTCCTAAGCCCCTTCTCATTTCACACTTCATAAGCATCTCACACCAGACTAATTATATTAGAATTTATTGGGAAGGGGCCTATGTGTCAGCATTATTTTTAAAAATTCTCCAGCTAGTTCAAATACACATCTAAGGCATAAGTGCCCTATTAAAAAAAAAAGTAAAACAAAAATCTTTTTTACCCATGGATTTCAAATATAAGTTGGAATTATATTTTATTTTATTAACGTGAAGTTTTGTTTGATTCAGTGTTGACGGGAATAGGGCTTCCATGTAGTGTAGAAAACTAAACAGCAGTCAATGTACAGGAAGCATGTTCATTAAAGCCTAACATTCAATACTATGTTGAGATCACATCCTTATGTTTGATAGCACTGTCTTTCATTGCTCTTTTACTGCTTTGTGATCCCCTGAACTGTGTTCCTCCAGCTAAGGATAAAAAAAAAATAGAAATGTCTCTAGATTCTCCCTGGTAAAATATAAATCTTAGAAAATCAAATTCCAACTTGAGAAATCTGGTTTGGATCAAAGAAACTGAATCATTAATCTGGATCCTTCTCCAAAACTGGAGTCAACCCAAGTCCGGGCCATGATATATATGGAAGAGGCCAGATATTTAGAAGGATATTAATTCTTCCTTATTGTTGATGTGTTTGTGCTGACAGAGGAGACAGAGACCAATGGCAGAATACTGAAAGGCTGTATTTGAGTATTTTTAGCTTGATTAAAATAAGGAATGATTTAAAACTATTTTAAACAGCTCTTCTCACAGAATCCTGCAAAGCTTCCAGCCTGATTGCTGGATGGGAAAAGCTTGGCCAAAGATTCTGCATGATGAAGAAGAACCTCTCCCATTCAGACTGAGCCTCCAGCAGTCAGAGATTGCACCCCATCAGTCTAAACAACATTTTTTTTGTGATGGAAACACAGACCACAGATGGGAACTGTCTTTTCGTATCTTAGATGGGAAACCCCAGCAGTTCTCATGGACTGCTTGAAGACATTCAGAATCATACTGCAGTTGGCAAAGTGACTATTTCCCTTCTGAGGAACACTCTCAGGTGACAGTCAGCCATCACAGGCAGGTGGTTTTGAATCATGGAATGATGCTAACGTGAACCAAGCTTTCACCCCTGAAAAAGCCTATTTCCAGGTCTCTCAGGCTGCTTCATTTTCACAGACTGGTGTCCCTGATTCCCATACTGAGAGTGGAGAAGGAAGGAATGGAACTTGGTTAGGTAGGAGATCTGGACTTGTTAAAAAGCTAATCCTGCATTTTCTGCATCGGATTCGTGAGACAGCCTGGACAGATGAGCAATTTTGGTGCTGATAAGGCAGAAACACAATCATTATCCTGCACCCATGTATCTTGCAGGGTAACTTGGACAACACATTCCATTTCAACGCCTCTGATTGTCTGACTCATTTCTTCTACCCAGTGGAGAAACAAGGACTTCTTAGACAAAGCATTCATAGCCAATAAGTTGGGCCATTCTCCAGATTCTGAGGAGATTTAGTGACAAGCCCAAAAACCTGTTCCTAGATGGAGTTCTTTCACCATGGGCTCTACGTACAGTCTGAGTTTTATTTCAGTGATTTGGCTAATCCAATGCCTTCCACGTAAAAAAAAAAAAAAAAAGAACAGAAATTATTTAAGAACAAAATCAAACAAAAACAGTGTTCCACCAAGATCTTTCCCTCCCCTGGGACTCACCAGGCACAAATAGCACCCTGGTGAAAGTCCACAGCGTTGTATCAGTGGCAAAACATACTCAAACCTAATTTTAGCCAATATTTTTTAACAGCCTTTGCTTGCTAATAACTATACACGTGCTGAAGCAGAATTCTATAGAAAAGAAAAAACTGGACCTACCCAATCCTGAACCTCATCTTAGAGATAACGCTGTCTCTAACTGCATCACCCAATTGCCTAGTTACCAAAGGCTTCAGTGTTCACCCTTGGCACACATCAAGTGCTTAACCAGTAATACTTCTCTGGCCACAAATTCATACATTTGGCTTAACAGTGACACAAAAGTGATCCCAAGTGCCACTTTTAATGGATTTTTCTCCTTTATAAATGGACACTCGACCTTATAAGCTTACATGCCAGTTGCCCACACATATTGTTCTCCCTTCCTTTAAGAATTGAAAGTAAGTTGTTTTTATTTGAGTGAGAGTAGATGACATCCCTTGGGGACAGAAAAATCCAACCAGAACTTGCTTCTGGGTGGCTGAATTGTAAATCGATGGGCACATTAGAAATAATCAGGCGTCCTATGTGCTACACTTAGGGTACAGCGATTAAACCTGAAGATTCACGAATTAGGCTCCAGCATTCAAATCCCAGCCTCACCATTTTATATCCATGGGCAAATTACTTAACCTCTCTAAATCTTAGTTACTTCATTTAAAAAATAATTATGAAATAGTCCCTGCTGTGAGGATTAGGTAAGATAAAATCTGAGTGCTTAGCATCTGTGTGTAGTGAGTGGTAAGTATGGTTCAATGAAAATTAGCTATTATTATCATTTCACTATTATTTACTTAATTTTGAAAGGACACTGCAAAATTCAGTGGTATTTCCAGGACTAAATCAGATTTATAAGAGGAAACTTTTTAATTCTCATTATGACATTTAAGTTTGTTTCTCTGAGATTTTGGGAAGATCTCCTACTTTTCCAAATACAAAGGAAATTTTTTTATACTCCCCCTCACAAAAGGTAGTTAGAGGGTAAAAAACTGGGGTTCTTTATTCTATCAGAATCTGCCTGGGTGGTGTCAAGAGTGTTGAGGTAAAATGAGGGAGCAGGCTCTCCACACTCCCCACCAGTTTGTGTCTCAGGGCTCCTTGACCTGCTGAGGGTTCCCCAGGCTGCAAAGTGGTGCCAGATGATGTAGGCAGTTACATTAGCTGTGTTCTCCTGTGTCTGTCCCAGGGTTGTCTGAGGGGGATTGTGAATGTCAGGGCACCGCTATGTTTCACAGTTAATGGATATAGCTAAATAGATGGAGTAAGTGAGCTTAATTGATTTTGCCCAAGTTATGGGTGGAGGTGGGGGTGGGAGAGGGGAAAGAATGGGTTCCCAGAGAACAGTAAGCTTAAGGCTATCAAAAAGAGATAAGAAACTAAAATATTTTCATTGCTTACTAAACAAGACCTCAGCTAGGACCCCTTCTCAAAAAGCAATGAAACAAGATTAGAGGAAGGCCAAAGGATAGATCTTACCAAAGATAAATGAGTTCTTAGACATGGTATATTTGAAATGTTTGGGTCTCTCTTGGCAAGAGACACGCTCTCATCTTGCTGTTGTCTCCTTCTCCTCTACAGTTCTCATTTATTACACCCAGAGCTAATCTGTTTTGCCAGGATACTCCCCTAAAACATTTTACCCCTTTCCATTTCTTCTCTTTCTTTAAACCACAGGTATGTGATAGAAATTTTATTCCTGAAAGTGATTTATTTGTGCTGACATCATTAAATGTCACAACAAGAATTTGACTTCGTGTCCAAGATTATTAAAAATACATACTTCTTATCCTTAAAAATAGGAAATCACGTTTCTCTTTCAGAAACGGAACTCACCCAAAAGACTTGGGTTCTGTTAGAAATTCTCAGCGTATGATCTGGAGGATCATCTAGAGTCTGTTATTTTCTTTCACCATAACATTCCCATAGTAAGCACATTAAAATCAGAATTGCTCAATATGTAAGACAGAAACCATGCAAATTTGATTCGCACTATTAGTGTTTCAGTGGATTGAGCAAACATCTGTACGAAAATCTTTTCCTGCTTTTAAAAATAAATAAATAAATAATGAAACTAAAAACACTCATTTGTTTATGTCTTTACATCTTAAAGAAAATGAATTAATGGCTTTTAAACCCTTTGCACTAAAAAAGGAAAGTGCTTCCAGCTTGACAACTTAAATGATAAGTTACAGCCCAATGTGTTTTGAAATAGACCTAACATAAATCCATCTTCAATAGGGAGTTCTAATTGGAAGCCACACTGACCCTTCACTCTGGTGGTGCCGCCACACAGCTCGCAATAATGAAGACTGACAAATTGTCGTAACTGGATGTAGACTTAGAATATACTGCCCTCATGGCCTTAGCCACACCAAGTTCAGGAAGGAGACACAACCTTTCCAAGTGTAGAGAAGACTACAAAGGTCCACTTTAAGCTGCTGGACCGGGACCCCCTCCTGGACACAGTTGTCTCATTGGAGGGAAGGCAGGGCTGTGGAGGGGGCAAAGCCTGTCTAAGCAGTGGGGAGCCCAAGGAAGCACCTCCAAAATTAAAAGCATCTGAAATTAAAATGGAGGAGGAGAAGGAAGGCAAGAAAAGAAACAGTCTTCTCTCATGGAGAATTCTGTCCATTTGTGGCCTGCTTGGGAATTAACTTATAGAATTTTCTTGGGCTTCTCAGGTTGGTGTGGGAGGGGTTGCAAATCTCATCCAGAGCTCTGATGATTTTTTTCTGAGGAAAAGCAAACCAGAAAACAAGGAGAGTCTCTGGTTTAGTATGTGCTGTTGAGCAGAGATTGTGATATTGAGACCATTCCAGGAAAGGAAGTTTTAAGGCCAAAATTAAAATAGCACATTTGTTCCTTGCAATTTGAGTTCAGAATCCCCCAAGGCTCCTTCCCTGGGAAGCCTTATTTTTCATTTGAGAGATGTTGTGCACCATATGGATTTTTTTTTTTTTTTTGGTTTACATATCGCATTTGCCAAGAATGTCTTATGAGACACAGCACCTCATTTTCCATCGGGGGTCCCAAGGGATAGCAGGTACCTTCAAAGCTCTCTCTATTTGCTTGGTAAATGTAAACATGCAGAATAAAACAACACTATTTAGCAAATAAAATGATACTCCCATAACTTTTAAGCTGTGCAAATCATAATTACAGCAATCTCAATAATTATTATCACTTAATTTTCAAAGAGCACCAACCTTCATTTAGACACAAACTAAAATTGGAATCCAGCCTTGACATTAGTCTATTTAGACTCAGAGTCTCAACAGAAGGCATATATGTGTTTGAACATTTTGACTTAATTTACAGGTGAATTCAATCAATGTGTCAGTTCCCACTGAACTTACAAGTTGCTTGACTAAATTGATTGAACAAATTGACCTATTGTGTTGTCACCTCGCCACTGCATAGATATGGAAGTGGGGATTAGCTAAGGGGAAGACGTGACATGAAAAAGGAGAGTAATTTAAAGTAGTTGAGTGTTGTGTTATTCTCTTTGCAATTCCTCATATTTGTTGCTGGTATATTTTTAGGTATTGGCAGTTCTCAAAGAATGAAATTCACTAAAGTGGACTTAAAATGGAGTTGGGGAAGTGTTGAATTCAAGGGGAACACATTCAGTCTTCCACTGACAAGCTCCTCTAGACTTCTTTGGCTCCATTTCTTTGTTGCTGGCAGTCTTAGAATAACAGACTGTCTTATGATCTTTCAGCATCTTCTCTTTGGCGCTCAGGCTTACTGGATATTGCAATTTGAATCTGGAAGACTCTTAGATGTCTGGATCTTGGTTAATGAAGAAACTGTCTTCTCTTCACTTACTAAGTAGCTTACTAAATAATCTTAAAGTTGAGAACAATAACTCTGGCTGTCTGAATTTTTTCTTCTGAATCACTGAAATCTCATCCAGTGTTAACACGCTCTTAGTGACAAAAGCTGGAGAAGGTACAGGAACCCTAGCCTTTGAAGATCTTATGTTTTGTTCACATAGGGTTTATGTTTGTTTGTTTTGGTAATTTGCAATTAGAGTACTCTGATCTACATGTTTCCTGAGGAACATTCCAGGAAATATCAAATATATATTTAGAAGTTACCTATATGAGTAAAAAGTGAAAACTGTCTTTTAATACAGTGATATTCAGAGTAAGTTGTCAAAATACTCAGAAAACTATTTTATTTGGCACAATGACTCAAATAAGTAATGGAAATGGGGTAGGGAATGGGAGGAAAGATGACAACAGCTTAGCTAAATAGAACACACTAGCTTGAGAAATCTTGCAGCAAGCTGTCTCCCCAATACTCTGCAGTAACTGTCTTTGGCCATTCTGTTCCTGTGTCTAATCTGTTGGCTTTTATAACTACTAATTTCATTTAAGGGTGGTGAAGTGGACAGAACTCTAACAAAAACAATGGCTTACACTAAAGGTGTTAATAAATGGTGTCGTTCTAAAACATAATCACAATAACTGCCACTTACTGAGCACTAACTATGTGCCTGACCCCATACCAAGTGCTTTCTATATTTTACCTCATTTAATACTTACTACCTAATGAGTTTTCCTACATAAAGCATGGTTTTTGGGGTCAGATGGAACCTGCATCTGTATCTTAGCTGTGCCATTGACCTAGCAGGGTGAACTTGGGAAGTTACTTAAATCTCTCAAAGTCCCTGTGGTTCAATTGTAATCAGGTACTGCACATCACCTGACATTTTTTTTAAGTTTATTTATTTATTTTGAGAGAGAGAGAGAGAGAAAGAGAGAGAGCAAGCGGGGGAGGGCCAGAGACAGAGGAAAGAGAGAAATACCAAGGAGGCTCTGCACTGACAGCACAGAGCCTGATATGGGGATTGAACTCACGAACCATGAGATCATGACCTGAGCCAAAACCAAGAGTCAGACACTTAACTGACTGAGCCATTCAGGTGCCCCTCACACCTGACAATTTCTGAAGGTAACTTTATGAATGAACATGTATGTATTCTGAATTTCTATAAATGACATTATACTGTGTATGAATGCTACTTACTACCAGGTCTTGCCTTACTTAGCCTTCACTGTCCTCTTTCCATCACCCAGAGACTCCCACTTCCTCTGGTCTTCTCATGGAGCTCATTTTCAATCATTGTGCCATTTTCTGTGTTCTTTCTGAATCATCAAATTATCCATAATTCAGTGTATTTCGGCCCCAAGTAAAACACAGCTCCATGATGAAGGCCTGTCTGAAGTTGAGGTAATGAGAGGGATCAGCATGTGTTACTTGCATGCCATACACCTCTATTTTAATCCCCAGTGCAGCCCTGGGAAGCCATGTGCACTCACTTCTCTGTGGACAAGCGGAGGTACAGAGGAGATAAATGCCTGGTGCCAACATTATACAAATTCAGCAGCAATTTAGCCTCCCTTTCCCTAGTCTCATTTTCTTTTCTTTCTTTTTTTTTGATACATACATGCAATGTAATTGAAAGCTGTTTCTTTTTTAGCAGAACTTTTTTTCAATTTAAATTCAAGTTAGTTAACATAGAACCCAGTGATTCATCACTTATATATGATACCCAGTGCTCATCCCAACAAGTGCCCTCCTTAATGTCCATCACCCATTTAGCCCATCCCCCCCCACTCCTCTCCAGCAACTGGCAGCTTGTTCTCTGTGTTTAAGAGTCTTATGGTTTGCCTTCCTCTCTGTTTTTATCTTATATTTCCTTCTCTTCCTCTATGTTCATCTGTTTTGTTTCCCCAATCTCATTTTCATTAAACACCAGTACTCCGTTTCTACTTGTTCCCTTGAGAAAATAACAACAACATGCTCTTGTCAATTTAGAATGAGTAAGATGTTGGCTTTTTTTTTTTTATAAGTGCATAAATAGTGTTTGCATCTTTACATAGCTAAGAGTAGATCGGCTCTGGGCAAAGTGCTTTAAGTGTGATGATTAGAACCACATCGAAGTAAAAATAAAGCACAAATGGCAATTTGCAAGCAAAACTACTCAGTCCAAGTTTTTGTTGAGGACTATTTTCTGGTTCACTAGAGACTTTCAAACTTATGAGAAAAAGACGACTTAGAATAAAAGAAAATTAATCCCTTAGTTATGCTATATTAGGGACTACTTAGGTTGAGTAAAGAAGGACAAAATGTGGGTAGAATATAGGATTCTGGAAGTATCTGTCTGTATGCAATTTCTTAATGGCTGTTATGTCTACCTTTTGCATTCCAATATTTTCTAAATTGGTATATAATGTCTACTTATGTGATAACTTACCAAGCAAAATCTTATGCTCATATCAGAGTTTGTTTTTGAATGAGGAAGATAAAAATAAAAGATATTTCATCTACATCTAAAATATCAGCAGAGGCCTTGGCTCTTTCCTGGTCCTTTAAATATCCCAAGTATGAACAAGACACCCTAAGAGATACCAATTTCATTTAAACATCAAAGAAAACTCTCTGTTTTGATAGGTTTTCTTCTGTGTCTTTGGCAGTGAGGGTTTGTAAACATTGCTGACAATCATCCAGGTTGTTGTCACACTTACAGACCTACCTTTTGCCTTTGGAAATGTGGCTCTTCCTCTCCTTTGGTGGCATTACTCCCTGGAGGCTTGTGCCTGCCTGGTGCTGTCCCTATGAGAATGAAAGCCACAGTTTCTGATTTTACATCTTATTTCATCAAATCTGTCAAAGACAAAGCTCTAGAGGTGAAAACCTTCCTCCATAAGCAAGCTAGTATCTACCCGTCTCTAGTATTTCCAACTTCTTTTCGCAGATAATATAATGCAGTTCCTTGAGAAGCAGCCTTGTCCACAGAGAAGCCAAAGTGCTTTAGGGGTCAGTCAAAAGGCTGAAAGTTCAGTCTTCAGCTTCTCTGAGCACTTTTCCCTGTGTGGAGCCTCTCAGCTATGGTGACAGTTAACAGCCAGATTCTAGGTGACATGGAAACTTGATCACCACATCAGTACATGGGCCATCAAATATGTGACCCTGAGGTGAAAGTCTCCATGTTATGTTACCTCTCCCCTCAGCCAGGCTGATCCCCACAAAGCACTTCTTTTCAATTTATATTTATATCCTCCAACCCTCCTTCCTGTTCTTTCACACAAGACAGTTGACAATAGTAATAAATGTGGTCATATTCAAGGATGGGGCTGTGACAGGCTCAATAAGGAGTGGACTGATTTGTTGCTTTGGGGTTGAAAGCTCAGACTTTCATGAAACAAAAATATTATATTCAAGGTAATGATTTATGGCCTTGACTCCTGTTTGATTGCAGACCATAAATACTAGCAAACGGTACTTACAGCATCTCTAGAGGACATTAGGAACATACTCAAGTTTATTTTATATAGCAATTACTGATTCAGTAGAAGCCTGGACACTACTTGAAAAATATTATTTTTCCCCCAAAAAGTCTTTACAAATGATTATACTCAACAATGATTTGCACACACTCCAACTTTAGCCGTGTGACTCTAGAATGCTCAAAGAAATCCAATGACAGATCAACTAGTGGGACAAAAGCTGATGCCAATCGATATGCTGACAAGGATGTCATTTTTTGGTAAATCCTGTAATAACCTAGCTTCCCAGTCTCAAATGCATGGACTACAACTAGCATTGTCCCATTAAAATTTAGAAACTTCCATGCTTGCTGACTGGACTCACAACACCAATCTTGCTCAAATCTCTTTGATTTCCATGGGTCTAGTTTCTTCAGTGGTAAAACAGGACCACCTGTTCCAGTGGACCCATGTTGGCCTCAATCACACCATTTCTGCCTCCTGTGTGAGTGTAGTCTTATCCTTCTTCTCTCCCTGAAGTGTGTCCTGGTCTGTCTTGCCCATTCAACTACCCCAAAGTCTTAGAGCCACGTAGATGCGATACCATTAGCCATTTGTAACTGAAGCCTGTGCCAGCCAGAATGAAGAGGAGTGTCTTGTGCATAGGATGCTTTATTTATATTACAAAAAGCATTTTAATCCCAGGAGGCATGTATTTATGCTTTCTATAGTTAGTGCTCAGTGAATTAATTTATTTAAAGCAGGGAATGATATTTTTCTATGATACAGATTTGATCCCTATGTGGAAAAGAAAAAAAGGTCTTCCTAAAAGCTTCCACTGACTTGTAGAAGTTGGATCCAAAAGGTGCTATTTGAAATGCTATTGAAGGAAAGTCTCCCAGCAGATAGGGATACAGCTCAGGAGCTACTTTGCATTTATTATTACAGTAGGTAGCTACTCTTCCTTCTCTATCTTGTTTGAGAGACTTCCCAGAAGATAAAAAACAATTAACTCTTTATTTTGGCAGTGATCATCCTAGGTGTTCTTTTAATGGGTATTATTCTTGCTAAATTATAGATGAGCTTGATAGTAAGACAAATGCCATTATCTGAGTTATTTATTCATGGGATGTTGTCTGTAACATACCCACACTAGTTTTTCTCAAAGTTTAGTATTGATCAATTGCTTTAATCAGTTGTACCAAGGGATGCTAAAAGACTCAGCAATCACAGCTTTGAGTATCAGCATCTCTCTCTGGGTCTCTGCCAGACTAAGAGTGAAAACTGTGGCTATTTTCAAACTCTTGGTAACGAGAACACTAAGTTGAAGTGAATGGATGGCTACTCATGTTTAGATGGGAGAATTCATATCCTTTCTCCAGCTTTCACACACAGGAGGTCATCACTCAGACAAGGCCATCATACTTTTGCACACACATTGTGTTCAATTGTGATCTTGGGGGGAGTACAGACACCCAGCTCTGCTCTCTCTTAAAGATACCCACATTTTTTTCTGACTTTGCTTTCTATGCAGGGAACAAACTCTGCTGGCTCCCCAGAAACACATGGCCGAGACCTCAGTAGATAATCAGCATTCTGTCTAGAGGCAATTAAAGATGATATAGTTGGGGTTCTATTTTTATTTATACTGTGTAATGAGGCTCCAAATTAAAAAAGTTATATCCTAATCTCCATTAGTGTAGGGAGTTGCAGCCTTGTGAGTGCAGTGGTCCATATTAGGTGACAAATTTATCATTTTTACACTTTCTTTCAGTGCCAAGATTCAGCATTTCCCGAGGACAAGTACTGATACAAATAGCAGGAGATCTACCCCCCTCTCTCCTCGTCCTACTGTGGAAGTGGGTTTCATTTGAGCAATAAGACCTGACAGACTGTGCATTTGTGGGCAATTACAGCACACCTTAGGTGGTATTAAAAAGCATAAGGTCAAAGATGGGGGCTTTAACTTCCTAAGAAGTGCAATAATGACCCTGAAATGCACAGCTTGGACACCTTATTGCAATCGTAAGACAGAATACATTAAAATAAAGAAAACAAGGAACAAAGCCATAGTGGAAATTGGGAGATGAGGGTATGAAATCAATGTCAAACAATCCTAAGTCTGTGTATTTGGATTTCTAAAGGCATTTCCAAATGTTTATCCCTTTACATAGCTTTGCTGCTTTCTTATGCAAAATCAGAGACCCCATTGTCCCCCAAAGCTCTTCTGATCAGTTCCTCTACATTTTGTAATGAAGTTGGCAAGACTGGAAATATTATTTGAGTAGGCCTCCCTGGGGAGGCCAAGTCTGGTGTCTGGTAGGGGTCTGCATCAGTTTTTAGAGTTAGGCCAGAGTCTGAATGGGACAGAGGCACTGGGGGAGGGCCAGAACACTTTTGGGTCAGTAAAGCACTACTGATTAACCACTGGGAAATTCAAGACTGTTCTGTATAAAGTTAAACCCTGCAGTAGGCTGAAAAATGGCCTTTCAAAGGATATCCACACCCAAATCTCTGTAACCTGTGAATGTTACCTTATATGGTAAAACCAAAAACATCTTTGAAGATGTGATTAAGTTAGGGATCTTGAGATGGAGAGATTTTCCTGGATTGTCCAGGGGGACCCTAAATGCAATCACATGTTTTCTGAGAAGAGAGAGGACATTGCTGGGGGTGAGGGTGGGGGTTGGTTCTACACACAGACACACAGAAATGAAGGCGATGTGACTCTGAGGCAGAGGCTGGAATAATGCAGCCACAAGCCAATGAAGGCCTGAATCTCTGGAAGCAGAAGACAAACCCACTCTCTTCTAGAGACTTAGGAGTGAATACAGCCCTATCTGCCTCCCAATCTTCGTCCAGTGATACTGATTTAGACTTCGGGCTTTCAGAACCACGAGGGGAAAAAAAATGTTGTTTTAAGACTCCCTTTTGTGGTAATTTGTTACAGCAGCTACAAGAAACAAATCCAAGTCCCCGTAGGGTGAGGGCTTGCAGTCTTGCTGACCCCACCCCTTCCAAGACTATTCTTCAAGGTTACACTATGGGTTTATTTCTGTATACTACTCTGTTTTCCAAGAATCTAAAAGAATAAAATGTCTTGACTACCACATAGGCGCTGTCTCCCCTGCTATGTTTTTTTGAGGGAATCTGTGACATAGGTTCAAACCTCACAAATACTCCAATTGAAAGCCCAAGTCTTTCCTCACCCATGTTACCCTTATCACCCCCCACAAAATTTCCTTTCTTTTCTAGGACCACTTCTTTCAGAGAATCTTCCTTGAGGTTTCTACTGGGAGTGCCCTCCTCTCCCAAATAACCTATATCTATTTTAACCCTTCTATGCCTTTTGCCACAGAGACACATGCCCATGCAGCCATCTCCCTGGGGAGGGCTTGACCCCACATAGAGAAAGAACCTTTGTATCCTCTGAGGTGCGTTGGCCAGGCTTTACACCTTGAATCCTGAGTAGGAGGAGTGCCTCCCAACTGCCAGCTAAGAATGCCAACTATGTGGGTCAGAAGTCTAGCCACTCCGTATTCTCCCATCAAGTGGGAATTAGATCAATGACATCCAAAACTCTAATGAGCTCTTCAGGGTCTTGGAACACTTGATGGGAGGGAAGAAGAATTCTTTCTTATAAATGGCTTATATTAGGGTTCTGTGAGGCTAGCCAACCTTAATTCTGTGAGAATTCAGTATTCAACTTGGGGCAAGAGTCTATGAACTTTTATCCGGGGAACACTATTTATATAATATACCAATATCCTTAAATTGCTATGGAAGTAGGAAATGGTCATGAATGAAATAAGCAAGTGATTTGTCTAAAGAACTGCCTGAATAGAACTGAGGAGACCATAGATATCCCTCAGTGCACCGCAGTTCAACTTGTGGAGACCTAACGTACTCTGCATCTGGTGACCATAAGTTTACTGGGTAGACATAATGTGTGTGGATAGAGGCGGGGAAGTGTGCAATAAGCTATTCAAGATCTTGGAAAGATCCCTTTTCCCAGGAACACTTCCCCTGAAGGTGTATTGTTTCACATGCAATTGAATAGTCTTCTGGGGGGCAAAGGAACAAAAAAAATTTTTGTTTATTTGTTTATTTTCTAAGGTATGGTGAAAGAAAATCCATGAGTAACCATGGCTATCAATTGAACCATATTTTTAGGTAGTGCCTTCTCCTTCACATTTAGGTAACAACCACAGCAGTTCAGGAGGAGAAGTAAATAATAATAATGAGGATTATAATAGCTGGTAAGTATTGAGGTTTTGCTCAGTGCCAAAGATACACATGATCTTGTTTCATCCTCACAACAGCCATGTGGAATTGGTACTATTGTTAATCCCAGTTTTACAGGTGAAGACACTGGGGTCACTGAGGTTAAGAGACTTGGCAGGGTCACACACAGCTAGTTGGTGGTGGAGCTGTGGACAGAGCCTTAGCAATCTGTATCAGGACATATGCTCTTTGGGGTACACAGAATAAAAGGATTTATACTTTGGTAGCAGGTCTATAATAAACTCAGGTGGCTTACTGTCCATAAATACACTTAATATCATCTCTACATCCTTCCCCACCTGGGCTGGAGGAAATAAAACTCAACCTCCTTTAGGGCTTCCTCATCATCTTCTTCAGCAGATTCGGGCAGGGTTTAGGGATCTGATGGACATGTCAAGATAGGGTAGACCTCAGTTTCTCTGTCTGGTTGCTCCCAGTCCACGTGATAGTCTCTGTTCTGTGGCTTCGTGCCAAGCCTGGGGCCAAGAATGTTGAGGTGTTTCCCGAGAGCATCCCACACCCACCTTTTCTGAGCCCCCTCAGCCTCAGCATGTTGCCAAGAGTGGGGAGCAGGTCTTAGCTCTCCTAAACTAGGGAAATCTGAGTTGCCATGAGGGAGACTGATCTCCTTCCTTTCTTCCCTACCTGCCTCTCTCTTTTTCTCCCAGAGAGATATGCTCTAGGCACTCTTGCTTAGGTCACTGCTTTTCTCAATGGTCTTAGAATTTTGATAGCTTTTACTTTCTCCTCTGCTGCAAATCCCCAGCAGGTACAGATCTTGACTTGAACAGGTAAAGAAGATAGAGGAAGAATACAGCATGAAAACTTAAGTAAATAATGCAAAATGTGCCCCAGCCACACATCCCTTTGCTTCTTGTGTTAGTGATTGGCATATGCCCACTGCTCAACTTTGCCCTCACACTCATGCACACATGCATACGTCCATACCTCCATAATTGTTCATTCTTTTCATATTTACTGTTTCTTCTATTAAGTAAAGCTTATATTATCTAGGTTTTGTCTTTGACAATACTGATGTTGTTATGGAAATGCACTGAATGTTCCTTTATTAAAATTCCCAACAGAGGGACACCTGCATGGCGCAGTTGATTGAGTGTCTGACTTCGGCTCAGGTCATGATCTCACAGTTCATGGGTTTGAACCCCACATCAGGCTTGCTGCTGTCAGGCTGTCAGTGCAGAGCCCACTTCAGATCCTCTGTCCCCCTTCTCTCTGCCCCTCACTCACTTGTGCTCCCTCAAAAATAAATAAAACGTTAAAAAAATTCCCAACTGATTGTACATTACACATGATGTCCATGAGGTAGTGTGTGGTGCACAGGTGACTTGACCAAAATTTTCCTATTTGTCACTTATACCACCACTTTTTAACATATCTTATAATGTACTTTTTAATTTATGAATTATCTGGGAAGACTTGATGGTTTGGAATCCATGCTAATTTGTTCTGGTTATTAAAATCTTTAGAAAGATTATTAAAAGAATATTTAAGTGTCTCATTTCATGGAAATTAGGAACACTGGGTTATAACGTAAATATATTTATCCAGAAAGTGGGGGTAAAACCTCTAGGGAAGATATGATATTTACTATCCACATTGGTCTCAATAATGCCACGTGTGGTTGCTTTTAAATATATTGTTCATATCTTATCATGCATATACCTCTCCACCACAGTAAATCCCTGGACTGTTAGTGCATATAGGACATGTGTAGCGATGATTTCTCAGTAGACCTCATCTTCGGGGATCATTTTATTTCCACAGTTTAGTGCCTCCTTACTAGAATAGAGCACTCCATAATTTTTTCTAAAGATTCTATCAGTCTTGATCCAATGTGCTTGGTGATAAATGACTGAAAGTTGGCCACAGAGGGGAAGTAAGCAATGAGTCATGCTGTCTCCTAGTAACCAGTCAGTAAATAGCTTCCAGCAAGTATTTTAAAACCCCAAGCACACTTACCTTTGATATTATCCTTAGACAGACTATCCTAATCTATATCTGTACTCTCATCCTTCTTACAGAACTTCCAAGAAGAGAGAAAAAAAGATGGGATCAGTTTACATATGTCTATTACCTTCTTCAAAATTCAAATGAAGACATATCTACACAAGGGAGCCTCTCCCAACAAACTTCTGTCCTTGATTTGTTTTTCTGTGTTTTGCTTGCTCTCAAGTGTGAGAAGTGTTTCTCACCTCATTTGTTTATTTTTTAATGTTTATTTATTTTTGAAGGAGAGAGAAAGAGACACAGAGTGTGAGCAGGGGAGGGGGCAGATAGAGAGAGGGAGACACAAAATCCAAAACAAGCTCCAGTCTCTGAGCTGTCAGCACAGAGCCCAACACTGGGCTAGAACTCACAAACCTTGAGATCATGACTTGAGCCGAAGTCCAACGCTTAACAAAATGAGCCACCCAGGCACCCCGTACAGATATGTTTCTCTACATAACTGCTCAACTAGTTCATATTGCTATCTGGTTCCATAATTTAGAGTACAGGTCAGCAAAGCTTGAGAATAGAAAGTGGCAGGAAAGTATATTTCTTAGATATCCTAACCACTGAAGATTGCCTCAGACTAGTTAATTTCAATTTATTAAAATTATTAAAAGCATAAATTCTCCCTAAATGAGAAGTAGGAAAGGAGACAGTTAAGCTCATTAAATTTATCCACCTTTTAGACCATTTCCACTAAATGTTCAAGGTCAGATACAATAGCATGGAAGTCCTTATTAAGGATATGGAGGAAAACAAGACAAGAAGCTTGGAAGCAGAAAGCATTTGAAGCAGTGGCCATGAAGCTGATGTAGAAGGGTGCTTTGGTTGGACAGACAGCAGCAAGAGGGCTCCAGGAACTAGCAAAGGAGGGACATCAAGGGGAATAAGTAGACAGGGAAGATGAGTGGCAGGGACATAAATGGCCCCTGAAAATCATCTTAGAATAACCTATAATGTATGGTTGCAACTCTCTGAATTAAACTGTAAGCTGTGGAAAGGTATGATTTATTCTGTTTTCTTTGTTCTTGTTTTCTGCTAAAACTCTGTAAAGAGTAAGTGTGCCAGAAATGTTTGCTGAACAAATATACTTCCATTTTAGGCAAAAAGTATAGGTTATCCTCAGACAGAAAAAAAGCGAAAGAAAATAAATAAAAAGAAAAAAGAAAAAGAAGAAAAAAAAAGGACTATCAAGAATGTTTGTCAAGATTATAAAAGGTAGCTCTGGGATCTTATTAAGAAAGCTTTGAGTTTGGGAAAAGTTGTCCCCAAAGCTAGGATCTCTTGGGTAAACCAAACATCAAGGGGAACTGGTTCTAAAGTTCATAGTCTAATTCCTTTAAAAAAAATTTTTTTTAATCTTTATCTTTGAGAGAGAAACAGAGTGTGAGCAGGGGAGGAGCAGAGAGAGGGAGACACAGAATCTGAAGCAGGCTCCAGGCTCTGAGCTGTCAGCACAGAGCCCAACTCGGGGCTGAACTCAGGAACCATGAGATCGACCTAAGCCAAAGTCCGCTGCTCAACGGACTGAGCCACCCAGTCCCTCCTGCAGTCTTACTATTCTGTACATAGTTTCTCTTCTGTAAGTCGGAAGCCTGAAACAGGTAAAAAAAAAAATCATATTTACTAATCTGGTTAAAGAGTAATTGTTGATTTATATGATAATCATAGAATTGTAGCTCTGCTAAGAATATTAGAAAGCATTTAATCTTGTGGTTTTAACCTGTAGTTCTCAGATTCCTCAGTGATACTCAGAGACTTTCCAAGGGGAAGTGGAGGTTGGCTGGAGGCAGGAAGGGTAGACAGCTCCAGACTTTCAATCCCTTTTCCAGGGACAGACGCTTCCCTCTTGGTTGTTTGTTTCTGCATCGAGGTTCTACATAAGATTTCATTGGGTGGGCAGGGGATAGGAGGTAGTGGTTACCATTCTGAGAAAACCAGCAGACAATTGCTGAATTAGTCTAAATCTTTCATTATATAAATGAAAACAACAACAACAACAACAACAACAACAGAGACCTATACAATAATCCAGCCAAAGTCACTGTTCAAATCATAACATCTTTGAGCTGGGAACACCCTTGAGGGTCATCCAATCTAAGCTGTGTTCACCCACACTGGGCCCAAACTCCTCCACAACTGGGGGCTCACGTTCTACCAAATCTTCCCACCTTTCTTGTTCTTAGAAAACCACTTTCCTATAATAAGCTAAAATCTGTTCTTCTATATTGCTAGAAGCCAAATAGAATAATTCAAGTCATTCTTCCACATGATAATGCTTCAGATATTTGAAGATAATCTAACATATCCCCACTAAGCCTGTCATCTCCAGGCACAACATCTCTATTTCTTTCCACAGACTGGCATGGTTTCTTTCACGTCTGGTTGCCCCACTTCAAAAAAGTGTTAATTTGTTTATATCCCCTTTAAGGATTCAAATGCAGAATTGAACATATTTCAATAACATTTTAATTTATTCATTAAGATTTTTTTTTAAAGTTCCATTGTTTACACAATATCATGGTAACTCTCTTAAGGGGAATAAGGATTGATAGACAAGAGAAGTAATATGGAGATACTATTATCTACAGGGTGGGGTTTCCTGCACAGACAAAAATTCATGCACACACTTTACCCTCTGTTTCTTAAATATAGTTCTCTACCCCAGTCAAAACCGCCCCAGTGGACTAACAGTGAGAGTTGCTTCCTAAAACAAGGCTTTTACTCTTTGCCGTCAGTTATATGTGCTGTGCATAAGGATTTATAAATTTGAAACAAATAACTAGCAGACCAGGGGGATACATTGGGTCAGATTTAGATTACTTAAACTACATCCAAGATGGCAACTAACCTGTCTGTGTAATAGGTACCAAGGTCAATCTGTAGCAAGTTCATTACGAATGTGAACCTGGAGTGAACCTGGGTGGCTGAGTGGTGGAGCATCCAGCTCTTGGTTTTGGCTAAGGTCATGATCTATGGTTCATGGGATCAAGCCCCATGCTAGGCTCTGAGCTGACAGTGCAGTGCCTGCTTGGATTTCTCTTCTCCCTCTCTCAGCTCTTTCCCTGCTTTTACTCTCTTCCTCTCTCTCAAAATAAATAAATAAACTTTAAAAAAAATAATGTGAACCAATTTTAAGTATCTTTAGAAATATACTTTCAAGTGAGATGATAAAAAAATAAAATACATGAAAAGCATTTTAAAATGTATTATAATTGACCGTCACTTATCTCTGCTAATGGAGAAAACTGTTATATAAATAATCCCAAACAGCATGCAAAATGCCATTAAAACACAGTTCTGGAGTATATTGGAATTTACATTTTGAATGCAACAGCAAATTACCTTACTAATAATAGAAGGTTTTATTAAATATTAAAAGTGGCCAGTGTTTCCTTGAGTTCCTTCTGACTAATCCTGATGCATTCTGAGTGGTGGGAGAGTCAATTTGAGATTAAACATTTGCAAGAAATAATCTACCAAACAAATAATAATCCACAAATGCTAAATTTAGAGATGATTATATTCTACAGTTACTGCTTTTTTTGAGCTGCTGTAAGTGGTTTACTGCTCATTTTCATGTTGCTTTTCATTCAAGAAACTCAATGTGCTTTATGTACATCATCTTATTTACTATCACTGTTGCCTTGATAAATACAATTAGCTCTATTTTGTATTTGGGGAAAATGAAAGTTCAGGATTGTTAAGGGACAATATTTCAGGAGAGGAAAAGGGTAAATCTCACAAAGAATATTCAGCAAGATTTATAATTCTTGAGTATTTCAGTTTGGGAAAAGGACTCAAGGATCATTTAGTTAACTTACTCATTTTAAAGATGAGGACAGTGACAGTAACACCATTTCAACATTCTATTTAGTGAACTTAAACACTTCTCAATTTCATTTACATTTCCTGAGTTTAAAATGAGAATACTTACACTAGCTTTTTTCTAATAATAGAATTCTGATAACCCTTAATGGGAAAGGGCCAAGATGAATGGAACTGTCTGTCCATCTGACATCTAGCTAATTTGTACATTGGCAGTATGATACCAGGGGTGCTGGGCTGGGGATAAGAGCCTTGGGTCCCACCCTTTTCTGTGACACTAACCCTGCTTTCAGTAAACAGATCTCAGACATGTTTTTGGAGCTCAGTATCTTCATCTCTAAAATTAGGGATTGGACTAAATCTTTTAAATGTTCTTAGAGTTCTAATGTGCCACCATTCTCACTTTCCTTATATAATTTTTGCAAATGCATAATAGATACATATGTCATAGAAATGCAAATTCACAGACACTATAGGGAGAGGAAAGAAGCAGAAATTAAAAATGGAAGATTACATTATATTTCAAAGCTAAGTAATCCCTACAGAGCAAAATGTTGATTCGTTATTTTTAATGTTGTACTTTCTAATAGACAATAAATTCTGAAGTGACTGGTTCCTCTTGGGGTATGTTCATTTCTGTTTCCTTCATGAATTTTGGGGAGTTTGTATTATGAAATAAGCGTCAGGTTCTCTTAGCTTGATGTGTTGTGATTACTCTTGCTCATGAGAGTGTTTGGACACGTCATCTCTGACAAGTCAAGGAAGAAAAGGACAGGGGTATTTCTTTGAATGAGTTTTTTTCAGTTTGCTTGGAGTTTGGAGCTGTAATTCTCAGCTGGCAGTACCACCACATTCCTCTAGTAACCAATTATGTCATCACAAACAGAGATTTATGAGCTCAGACTCTAAAGAAACAGAAGGCAGGATGAATTATGAGAAGTTCCAGGTCTGCAAACACTTTCTCCAATAATTAGCCTAAGGTGGGGAGGAGGGAGAAATTAACCTCACTAAACTCCCATTTTATACAACCCAAATAATACATTGCTAACATCTGACTGAGCACACAAATTCATCTTGAGGTGATCCAGTTTAAAGCCCATTTGTAAATTCAGTCTGAAGGGCTTCACGTGAAAGGGACGAAGGGCTGGGAAATGCACAATGGGGTGCCCACAGTCCCTCCACAGGACAACCAGGATGACATAATAGGGCCTTTGTATCACTGATGGATGCATCTTTGACTTGACCCACAGGTAGACATGAAATGGTTTTGTGTTCTAACAGGAAAAACGGGAGTTCATCACCACAGATACAGGCTTGCACACATTCCTGATGCAAATACAGAAAAGCTAGTGTGCATAGGCAATGGTGTCTCCATAATGGTGTGTGGCAGCATGAGTTCACAGGTTACCCAAGGCAAGGGTGGCACCATTTACTTAGTGTGCCATTATACAGAAACATTCCAATAGCTATAAAATTGCAAGCAAATATTCAACTCATGTTCATTTGTCCCCTTTTGTTAAAAAACTGCAGGAAAATGTGTCTTGGGGAAAAGGTGATAGGAATCCATTAATCTACCAATGAATATTAATATTCTGAGACCTGGTAGGGAATAATAACTTAGTAATATTAAGTGTGGTTCCAGCTCTCAGGAACCACAATTTTTTTTCATAGAAATAGAACAAGCAATCCTAAAATTTGTATAAAACCATAAAAGACCCTCAAGAACCAAAGCAACCTTGAAGAAAGAGAGCAAAGTCAGCACACTCCCCAATTTCTAACTATATTACAAAGCCACAGTAATAAAAAGAGTATGATAATGGCATAAAAACAGACACATAAATCAGTGGAACAGACTAGAGAGCCCAGAAATAAACCCATGCATATATGGGCAATTAATTTAACACAAAGGAACCAGGAATATACAATGGTGAAGGGACGATCTTCAATAAATGGTGTTGGGAAAACTGGGCAACCACCTGCAAAAGAATGAAACGGTACCACTATCTTACATCAAACACAAAAATTAACATCAAACAAACAAATAAATAAGAATCGACTATAGAGAACAAACTAGTGGTTGCCAGAGGGAAGATGGATGGGGAGATGGGTTAAATAAGTGGGGAATAAGAGTATACTTGTGAGGAGCACTGAGTGTTGTATGAAAGTGTTGAATCACTATATTGTACATCTCAAAATAATATTCCACTGTATGTTAACTCTACTGGAATTTTAAAAAATAAATAAAATTTTAAAAAATTAACTCAAAATGAATTAAAGACTTAAATATGTCTTGAAAATATAAAACTCCTGGAAGAAAAAAAGGCATTAAGCTCCTTGACATTAGTCTTGGTAATGGTTTTTGGATCTGACGCCAAAACAAAGGCAACAAGAACAAAAATAAACAAGTGCAACTATAGCAATTTAACAAGCTTCTGCACAGGAAATCATCAACAAAATGAAAACACAACCTACCAAATAGAAGAAAATATTTGCAAATCATAATAAGGGGTTAATATCCAACATATATAAAGAAGGCATACAACTTAATAGCAAACAAAACAAAACAAACAAACAAAAAACCCCAAGCAATCCAATTTAAAAATGGGCAGAGCAAGGGCACCTGGGTGGCTCAGTTGTTTAAGTGTCCAACTTCGGCTCAGGTCGTGATCTCATGGTTCGTGGTTTTGAGCCCTGCATTGGGCTCTGTGCTGACAGATCAGAGACTGGAGCCTGCTTCAGATTCTGTGTGTCTCTCTCTGCTTCTCTCCCGCTAGCACTCTGTCTCTTTCTGTCTCTCAACAATGAATAAAAATATTTTTAAAAATGGGCAGAGGATTTGAGTAGAAATTTTTCCCAAAGAAACATACAGATAGCCAACAGCTACATGAAAAGATGCTTAACATCACTAATCATCAGGGAAATGCAAATAAAAACTACACCTATTAACATGGCTATTATGAAAAGACAAGAAATAACAAGTTGATGAGGATGCGAAGAAAAAGAAAAACTGCACTGTTGGTGGGAATGTAAATTGATGCATCCACTGTGGAAAACAGTATGGAGGTTCCTCAAAAAATTAAATGTAGAATTACTATGTGACCCAGCAATTCCACTTCTGAGTATTTATCTGGAAAAAAAAATGAAACAGTACCTTGAAAAAATATCTACACCCCCATGTTCATTGCAGCATCATTCACAATAGCCAAGATATGGAAACAACCTAAGTGTCAACTGATGGATAAATAAAGAAAATGTAGTATTTATACACACAGCGGAATATTATTTGGCCATAAAAAAGAATAAAATCTTGCCATTTGTGACAACATGGATGGACCTAGAAGGTATAATGCTAAGTGAAATAAGTCAGAGAAAGACAATTACTGTATGAGCTGAGATATATAGATCATCTATATCTATATCTATATCTATATCTATATCTATATCTGTATCTATATCTGTATCTGTATTTATCTATCTATATCTATATAATCTATATCTATATCTATCTATATAATCTATATCAATGTCTATATCTATATCTATGTCTATATCTATATCTATATCACCTATATCTCTATCTATATTTATATAAGCCAAGATATCTATCTATATCATCTATATCTATATTTATATCATCTATATCTATTTATATAAGCCAAGATATATAATGAAATAATAAATAAATAAGTTATAAAAGAAACAAGTCAAGGGGATGTAATGTACAGTATAGTGACTATAGTTAATATTGTATTGCATATTTCAAAGTTGCTAAGAAAGTAAATCTTAAATGTTCTTATCACAAGAAAAAAACTACATAGTTTTTTGGATTTGTTACATTTGTTACATTCTGTAACAAATACATTCTGTATTGTGACAGATGTTAACTACATTATTGTGATCATTTTGCAATATATACAAATAATGAATCACTATGCTGTACATATGAAACAAATATGTTGTATGTCAGTTTTACCTCTATTAAAAAAAGACATGAATGTTCCAATTTAGCTCAGGAGGTAAGATGCATGCATACAAGTAGAACCAATGATACCAGGCAAAATATGGCAAGTCAGTGTGAATGCTGGAGACAGAAAGTGGGATGGGAACTCAAAGGGAGAAAGAGCCTGAAGGCTGTGGGAATCAAGAAATACTTCCAGAAATTGCCCTTGAGAAAGCCAGTTCTTGTACATGAATTAAAGGCAAAGCCTGCAGGGAGTTTTAAGTAGGACTGTGGATTCACCAGGAAGAGAAACAGGGAGAGAGACAGAACTAGGTAGAAAGCAAGAGAATAGGCAAAAAATTTCTTGTGAGAGTCACTTAAGAGAATAGTATTGGGCAGAGAATAAGGAGGGATTCAAAGACAAAATTGGAAAAACTATTGAGAAAAGAGAAAGAAGATGAATGGTTATTAAGCACCTACTGCATACCAGTCACTGTGCTAGACATTCTACATATGTTCTTTCACTCAATTGTTTAATCCTCAGTAAGTTCATAGGACCAGTATCATTGCTCCCACTTTATAGATTAGACAATAAATTTCAGAGGCATTAAGTGGATCCAGAAGTGAACCCCTTTCCTTATGAATTAAAACCCCATGCTATTTCTACTATTCTTTTCCATGTCCCTGTATCTTCCTTGAGTGTAGAGTCATTATTTATCAAGGTAGGGAACCAGACTAGATAAGATCTAAGGTCCATTTTAGTCTCAAAGTACTGAGTCAATCATTTAAAATAAACAGAGAAGAAAAAACAAACAGAAAAGGTACTTGAGGAAAAAGTGGGAAGCTGAATTCTGATGTGAAGATGTGGAAGATAATGTTGGTGAGGAACTCTGACACAGAATAAATCAACTCAGAACCTCTTCTCTGACCCCTTCTGTGTCCTTTTCTCTAAGTTGGGTATGAGAAGTCCAGGCCAGTCACAGCTAGCTTGGAGACAGATACCCTGAACGTGACCATCCTCCTCAACCATACAGGTCAATCCAGAAATGAGATGGATCAGCTTCTCAGGACTACCTCAGGAGGCAGACTTTCTCCTACCAGGGTCTGCTGCCAACCTCTAACTCACAGCTTCCCAGAACTGGCTGGAACTGACTGGACTTTCCAAAATAGAGATGGCCAGAAGACACTGGGGACTTGTTTCAAGCATATTTTCATCTCCTCAGCCAATGACTGGAAGGAATAAGAAATTCTAATGAGAGACATATTGAGGAGAGAAAGGTGTGAAATGGAGAGTGAAGCGTGAATCCTGAGCATATAAGAAGAGGGGCGTAGAAAAGAAATCGTATCAGAAATACTGAGGTGTAAAATAACAAAAAAGAAACGTCTACAAACTTTTATAAACGTGTCACAATTACCAATTTGTTAGTGGTAAAAGTGAGTAAAATCAGGAGAGAGAGCCAGAGGTAAAGCAAGGTAATGCTAACAAAAAAGTGACAAAATGCTCCACTTTGAGTAAGGAAATCTTCCCCATGGCCTTGTTCAGGACATATCATGTTTCCTAATTTGAAAAAAAAAAAATGAGTTTGTGTGTTTTCGTGGACTTTGTATATATGTGCTGAGGAACTTCTGACCACTCAAGCAACAAGAACTGGAGAAATTACTAGACAGCCTTGGGTCATTCTCTACTCGACTTGCCATATGTCAAATATTTCTTTCTTTTTGAAATGACTGTTGAGAAGGAAACCTAGAAAAATCCAAGAATAGAAACTACTCAAGGCCCTTGCTATCACCATGCTGAGTTGGAGCACACCAGTTTCTGAGAGGGTGTATCAAAATATTAAGACTAATAAATCAAAACAAAGGAGTAATCCATAATTTATCCCTTTAAATGTTTTAAACTGCTGGGGGAAACAAAACTCAAGACAGCAGTTCTTCACCTGGCCAGGGCTTAGTGCTATATTTGTTTCCTCATCTGCCTTCAGTTATTTTGGAAGCTGGATACTAATGGCTGAGCACACAGTGAGATGGAACCACATTCGGCCAGAACCAACCTGAGTATAATGAACTCTTTGAGGATGTGGCTTCAGTTCGTTAGTGTGAATACATTCAGGAAGCCACGTGAAACGCCCTGGTGCAAATTCCTTTTTTTTTTTTTTTTTCTTTTTCCTTAATGGACATTTGCTTTGTCAGACTTGCATTACAGGGGAGTTATAAATATAGAAATGAAATATTGATTACTTGTCTCAACTCATTCACAACTTGTGCGAGATCACACACCACAGAGCAGCAGGCACTGAGGGGGTGGGGGATGTGAGCACTTTCAGGAACTAAACTCTCTTAAAGGGTTCTTTGGCTGAAATTCATTTTCAAAAAGTGTTTCCTCACTAGGCTATTTCAAGAAGCAGAAGTAAGGTTTAGGATAGATTTTTCCCATGAAAATTAGGGCCTTGTCATCCTGCAGATCTTTTCCTTCCCACCCACAGAGCTGGTCAGTCTCCATACATTTGGGCACCATAGGCATGCAGAACAGCGGGTGGTTGCCCAAGCTGGGAGAAGGCCCACTCCCACCCAGGCATTGACACTGCTCTCACCTGGGAATAGCAAGCAAGCAGTGAAAGAATGACCAGGGATTGTTTTGATTCCAGGCAGAACACAAAGAATGCATTCCCTAGATGTTAGGTCAAAACAACCTAACAAAGGAAGAGAAGAAAGTTTCCCAAGAGCAAGCAGCTACTGATTCCCCTAAACTGGTTTTTGGGTAGAAACTACTAGTTTATGATGGGTAAGCCTGGTGGATGCCACCTTAACCAAATGGTACAACCCAATGTTTGGACAAATTGACATTAAGAAACTCCTGATATGATTCACTGAGAAGGGCGCAAAATCACTTTTGTTGTATTCCTGCCGAAAACATTCATAACCAGAGTCCAGGCATGAGGAGATATTAGCAAACCTCAATTGAAAGACATTCTACAAAATAATGGACTTGCATTCTTTTAAAGGTTAAGGTGAAAAAATACAAAGAAAGGGTTAGGAAACTGTTCCCAATTAAGAGTACTAAAGAGACATGCAACGAAATGAAATGCATGATTTCGAATTGATGAAATCTGAGTATGGACTGTGGATGAGACAGTGACATTACATCAATGTTAAGCTATTTGACTTTGATAATTGTACTGTGATTATGTAGGAGAATGTTCTCTGTTCCAAGGAAACACACAATGAAGTAGTTACGGAATGGACATGATGTTTCCAACTTAGTTTTCAATGACTCAGGAAGACAAATTATCTATCTACATCTATCTACATCTATCTAGAGAGAGATGGAAAAAGAATGATACAGCAGATGGGACAAAATGTAAGATATTAGTAAGTCTGGGTAAAAAGCATAAGAGAATTTCTTGTACTATTCTTTCAACTTTTCTGGAAGTTTGAAAATATAATAAAAATTTCCAAATAAGTGTCCCCAGTATTGAACCTATCAGATTCAGGGTTATAATTATCAGATTTTTCTTCAAGAATAGGGACTTAAAATTCCACCAGCAATCTTCCCCCTCCTCTGAGATGAAGAACCACTCTCCACCTGGTCTCTTCACTTGGTAGAATACATAGAACAGTTGTTCAAGGCCTCTAAAAAGGAAATAGTAGCTGACACACTGGGGTATATGTCTGAATTGGAAGTTCCGTTGAATTGGTGACGTTTACCATTTGGTTTCTCCTTTGCTGTATCCCCTGGCCTGAACTCAACACAGCCTGAAACCTGGAAGATGGTCTCAGGACACAGAAATAGAAAGAGCTAGAAGATGACCTCCGGTTCTAGCTCTAGGAACATGAAGGGGAGCTCTTAACTCTCAGAGAGTGGGTGGAGGGGTACCCTGTTATTCTTTTTATCTTTTTTGTTTTTATTTTTTCTCTGTTTACTTGTACCCTATTCCCAAGGTCATTTGTATATCTCCACTGGTGGCTGAAACAATGGGGTTGTGCAAGAATCTAAAACTCTGAGAGAAGAAACCGTGATCTCAAGGGGACAAGACAATTCCGATGGCATATTTTTATATCTGTCTTTCTTCCTCTAGGCCCAGGACACAGGCATGGTCACAGGAAATGCATGGTAGACTGCGATAATTTAAGCCCCCATCTGCTGGCTTGAGGACTGAAAAAAGGAGCCCCAAGGAACTGGAAAGTACTGGTGTGGTCATAGAAAGAAAGAAGCTCAGGAAAGCAAACTTATAAAGTAAAGTGAACTCCTGGCCCCCCCTTGAGCTGCTCATGTCTGGATTGACACCCAAACAGCTGAGGCAGGTGAACCTTGAAAGCTAAACTAAAGGATAGACCATTACCTGTGTCCCAGACTGGCTCCAGGTGGTACACATACGGGACAGTTCTGAGTGGCAAGCACTATAGAGGTTTTCAAAACCAAACTGACATGGGAATGACAACTGAAATAAGGGTAGTCATGACTCAACCAAATCAAATTGTTTGCTAAAACAAAAATACCAAAATTCTCAATAGCACTTAATCAAGATCTAGGGCCCTATAATATGTTATTCATAATGGTAATGACAAAATTCAAAATTGTATGACATAGAAAGAATCAGGAAATATTAACTCACCCACCTGAAAAAAGACAACAAAGAGATGCCAACAATGAGATGACACAGATTTTGGATTCTCTGACAAATACTTTAAAGCAGCTACTATAAAAATGCTTGAGCAGGCAATTACAAACATTCTTGAAACAACGTTAAAATACAGTCTTATCAAAGAAAAAACAAGGTATGTGAGACCACATGGGAATTTTAGGACTGTCAAATACAATAAACAAAATTAAAAAATTCACGAAATGGGCTCAAAGGCAGAATGAATATGACAAGAGTGAAGATTCAGTGCACTTGATGATAGAAAAAATAGGTATTATCCAATCTGAACAGAAGAGAATAAAAAATCAAAATGATGGAAAAGGATCTGGCGTCATGAAACAGTGCCAAAAGTTCTAAATGAAAAAAAAAAGTCTAAATGCATGTCATCAGAATTCCAGAAGGAGAAAAGTGAGATTCAGAAGACAATATTTGAAAAAATAATGGCTAAAACTTCCAAATTTTGATGAGAGACACAAATATATAGATTCAAGAAACTGAATGAGCCCCAAATAAAATATAGAAAAAGAATTCCACACCCAGATATATCATATTCAAACTGAGAACTGAAGACAAACTAAAAAAAACAAAAAACAAAAAACAAAAAACAAAAAACAAAACAAAAAAAAAAAAAACAAAGCAGGAAAGCAACCAGAGAAAAGCAACAAATTATTTAGAGGGGAATGACAATGCAAATGACTGGGGATTTCTCATCAGACTTCATGGAGGCCAGATTAGAAAGGAAGAAATAAAACTGTCACTGTTCACAGATAATATGATTTTCTTTACAGATAATCCAACAGATTTATAAAAATACTCTTAGAACTAATAGATAAGTTTGGCAAGATTTCAGAATACAACGTCAACACACAAACAATTGTATTTCTATATAAAAGCAACAAACAACTGAAAACTTAAGTAAGTACAATATATCATTTACAATAGCTCTAAAAAAGAGAAATATTAGGTATAAATCTGACAAAGCACATGTAGAATCTGTATGCAGAGAACATAAAATGCCAGGGAAAGAAAACAAAGACCTAAATAAATGGAGGGACATTTCATGGCCATATATTAGAAGGTTCAACCTAGTAAAGATAAATTAATGTACAGATTTAATGCAATTCCTATCAAAATCCCAGCAGGATATTTTATAAATGTGGACAAGCTGATTCTAAAATTGATATGGAAATAGAAAGGAACTAGTCAGAACACTATTGAAAAAGAAAAGCAAAGTTGAAAGAATCGTACTATCCAATTTCAAGACTGATTTATGAACTCCTAGTAATCAAGACAGTGTGGTATCGATGAAAAGATACACACATTGATTAATGGAACAGAAATTGTCTAGAAATTGACACACACAAATATGGCCTATTGATTTTGAAAACATGCAAAAGCAATTCAATGGGAAAAGGATAACCTTTATGACAAATGTTTGGAACAATTGAACATTCATTTGCAAAAAATTAAGATAAACTTTAACCTAACCCCTAGATTGTATAAAGAGCTTAACCCTCAAATGCACCATAGATCTAAAAGTATTAAAATAAGACTAGAAAACATTTAGAAGAAAACATAGCAGAAAACTTCAAGAGCTGGAGTAAGGCAGAGTTTTTACACATGACAGCAAAACCTGATGCATCAAACAGAAATTCAATATTTGGACTTTGTCAAAAATAAAAATATTTGCTCTGTGCATAATATTCAACTATAAGAACACAACCGAATTTTAAGAATGGATGAAATACTTAGACACTTCATCAAGGAGGGTATAGGGAAGGCAAATATACATATGAAAAAGATGCTCCATATTATCAGTCATTAGGCAAATACAAGTTAAAACCACAATAAGTTAGTGCTACATAGGTCTTAGAGAATCTAAAATGTAGCAAGTGCTGGCAAGGATAACTGAGCTACAGAAACCCTCATACACTTTTGGTGGGAAGATAACCCAGCTACTCTAGAAAACACACTTTGGCAATTTCTAATAATGTAAATGTATACTTACCCCATAATCCAGCAATCCACTTCTAAGTATTTTACCAAGGAGAGATAAAAATATATTCACAGAAATCCTGTACACAAAAATACAGATTTTCAGGGGTACATGCACCCTGATGTTTATAGCAGCACTGTCAACAATAGCCAAACTATGGAGAGAGCCCAAATGTCTATCAGCTGATGAATGGATAAAGAAAATGTGGTATATATATGCAAGGGAATATTACTCAGCCATCAAAAAAATGAAATCTTGCCCTTTGCAATGACATGGATGAAGCTAGAATGTATTATACTAAGCTTAATAAGTCAATCAGAGAAAAACAAATACATGATTTCACTCATATGGGAATTTAAGAAACAAAACAGATGAACGTATGGGAGGGAAGAAAAAGAGAGAGGGAAACAACCATGAGAGACTCTTAAAGATAGAGAACGGAGATGTCTGGGTGGCTTAGTCTGTTAAGCCTCTTGATTTCAGCTCAGGTCATGATCTCAGAGTCATGAAATCTCACTGGACATGGAAACTGCTTAAGATTCTCTCTCTCTCTCTCTCTCTCTCTCTCTCTCTCTCTCTCTCTCCCTCCCCCTCTTATATTTTCTCTTTCTCTCTAAAAAAATAAAAATAAAGATGGAGAACAATCTGAGTGTTGATGGAGGGAAGTGGGTGAGGGATGGGCTAGATGGTGATGGGCATTAAGGAGGGCTCTTGTGATGATCACTGGGTGTTGTCTGTAAGTGATGAATCACTGAATACTACTCCTGAAACCCATATTGCACTGTATATTCACTAACTAGAATTTAAATAAAAATTAGGAAGAAAAAAAAGAAAACCTGTACACAAATTTTACAGAATTTCTGTTCATAATTGCCCTGTACTGGAAAGAACTCAAATTTCTTTTAACAGGTGAGTGGTTACATGAGCTGTGGTACATCCATGCAATGGAATATTACTCGCCATTAAAAGGAATGAACTATTGATACATGCAATACTTTTGATGAATAATTAAAAGGTATTCTGTTGAGAGAAAAAAGCCAGTCTCAAAGGTTACATATTATACTCTTCCATTTATATAACATTCTCAAAAAAGACAAACAATATCATTGTTCCCAGAAGCTGGGGAATGGGAATGGCGTGATTATAAAAGGCTAGCAGGAGGGAGTTCGGGGAGACTAAGGAAACCTCTCTGTTTCCAGATTGTGCTGAGAGCCACATGATTCTGTACATGTGTTCCATTTCAACTGTACACAAAAAGTCAATTTTACTGTATGCAATTTTAAAATTAAAATAAAAGAAAAAAATCAACTATAATTTACTTAAGAATAAATTTACCTTCTAAATAGGTAGAGAAAATTCAACAGAACCACCAACTGAGGATCAGCTGCTGTAGGTGAAATTCATTTTGTTTTCATGTTACTTTGGGGAATTTGGAGAATAACATCCATCAACAATAATTCAGTCATTTTGGAACCTGAGGACTACTCAGTTGCCTTCTAGAAACAATCACCCTAGGTAGCCCTGTGCAGAGAGTGTGGGTATTCTGCTGACTTGGGATATCAATTCCTATCTTCATTATGTTCTGGAGCTGGAGCTGATGCAAATTGAGGTAGATGATGAGAGTGGGGAGTGGCCAAGGAGGACCAGCTGCCAAGTTTCCAAGTGTCCTCACAAGATTGTATCATCTATAATGAGTTCACAGTGGCACAGAGTATGACCCTCACACTTATGGGGTCAGAGATTTGATCCTGTCATTGCCTCTGAGTTGATTGGATGCTGAGAATGTAGTGAAGATCCTTCCTAGCCTCTATATCCATTTACAATTGTGAGTTGACACTCTTTCTTAGAATCGTCTAACTCTCTTTGCCAGATTTCATGCTCAACCAGCAGCCTTCTAGTAATTCATTTCTTTATTCATTCTTTCACTATACATTTCTCAAGTACCTTCAATGTGACAAACATTACACTGGGTGCTGGGCATACAAAAATAAATAATGCATATCCACTGCTTCGAGCAGCTCATAGATTTTGCTGCAGGGGAGAGAATGTGATGGCCAGTTGACAGGTATTCCAGGCCCGGTGGCAATGATTTTCCACATTGTGATTTAACAAGGTAAGCTTAGGTACAGCCAGTCATTCTTTTGTGAATTTGCTTAACAAAAATCATTATCCCTGAATTTCACTACACAGAGGAAAAATGATGAAACCCCAGGATTGGACCCCAAATGTATGACTCCAGTGAGGAATTGTCCACCTGTGAAATTCCAGCCTATATCACACCACTAATGATCCACCCTGAAATCTAAAGGGTGGCTGCCTTTATACTCAATCCACACTCAGCAATTGTACTCCAACTCTTCTCTCTCCTTCCTTTCCTCTTTCTATCATCTGTAATACAACACAGTGTCCTCTCCAGGCTGCAAACTGAGCTCCAGAGCTGTTTCAGTCGTGCTTTTATTCTCTTGCTTCTTCTATCCTTTGCAGTGAATTCAGAGCTTTTACAATAATATTGTGAATGAATTATAATTTATGTTTATGAGAAAGAGGGGAGGAAGGAGAGAGAGGGAGGGAGAGACAGAGAGAGAGAAAGAGGGAGGGAGAGAGAGAAGGGGAGGGAAAGAAAGAGAATGGGGGAAATTAAACCACTTGGGATTTGGAGTATCTTTAAGTACCTCTTAAGTAAAGCATATTTTTAATAGATTAGTTCAAGAAATACACTTTTCAATGGAAAAAAAAAATGATTTCTAATTTTGGCTGCCACCTGTTAGCTATGTTATCTTTGTAAGGTAATTATCATCTCCAGCCTTGGTTTTCTTAACCATAAAATGAAATGATTGGGCTAGAGAATTTCTAAATCATCCCAGTATCCATTGATTCTAGTATTTTTCAAGACAAAATCCTCTCTTCAGATCCTTCACTGTTTTGTTCAATGATTTGTTTCACTATTTTCTCTTGACACTTAAAAGGGCTTTGTGATAGCTACTAGTTGCAAAAAAATATTTCCCATAAATATCATATCATATATGTTTCCTGTTAGGGCTTCTGACATTCCACATGTTTTCAAAGGTAATGGGAAATACTGGAGACAATTTAAGGGTCATTATTGTGTTAGCCAAGAAAATAGCTAATGATGACTTTAGCTACTGGACTATTCAGCCGATCATAGAACCCATTAGCTCAATTAAGTAAATCAAATAGAAAAAAACATTTAGGCTTAAAAAGCCGCCCACCACTAACTACTATTTGCCAATGAAGCTTCTATTTCATGGTGAATTCAAATTGTTTATTTCTTCTATGAAGAAGAAAATGACCAGATCATCTGATTTAGCAGATATGGTTATTCAAGATCACTTAGCATATATAATTATACACCAAATATTCCACTAAATCACAATTTCAAGAAAGCAGCTAAGACTAGAAGTCTTCTGTGTGAATAAGACTTGAGCTTTCTGGAGTGTAGTATTATTCACTATACTGAGATAGGTATGGGAGGAAGCCAAGGTCTTTTCTTGCCTTAGGAAAGTTTCTCAATCCTGGGATGGTCTATATGTTCAGATTAGTGAGAAGGCAAGGGACTAGTATTGATATAAACATTTATAATTCCAAATGTTCTGTCTAGTTCTAGTTGTTTACAGCATTCAGACATTGAGTACTCATTTAAACTTTCAAAGACTAAGCCCTCCAGATAATGCTGTCTTTAACTTAAAGTTGTTTTTTTTTTTAATTTTTTTAAAATTTTTATTCAAGTGGTTGCCTCACAGGATGTTTGAAGTGACTCATGGAGAGAAAAGAAAATCCCTGGTCATATTATTTATTTATTAAGTGTGGTTATTATATTCAGGCCATGGTATTGCTGGATAGAATCGGTCCATTGAAAGACTATTCAAAATTGATACAGTGAATATTTTATTCAATTATAAATTTAACAACTGATGTAATCAGTAGTGTGCTGGCAAATGTTTGACAACTGGCTTTCCAGCACTGGTTTTCATGGTGTAGACTGATATACCAACCTACCGATGCAATTTCATCCGAATTGCACAGTTGCTAGAAATTCAACAATCAGCTCTAGTGAGCCAGAATAAACAGCACCAGCATATTACTGGATGTTATTTAAGCTAACAAATAAGGAAAAGAATGGCTTTGAATATAATTGGCATTCCAAGAAAATTATCGTTAGACAACACACTTTTATTCCAAATTAAAGAGGGTGTTGGGTCACTTTTTTCCGAAGACTCCTGTCAAGGATCCCTTTAGAAAAAGGCTGGACTTCAGGAAATTTACATTCTAAATATCAACACCTGCTGTGTGACCCTGGGCAGGTCATCCCATTTCTCTGGGACTCATGTATAAAATAAACAGATTGCCTACTAGAGAGATGTTAAATTCTCTTCCATTTCTGATTTCTGCTATTTTGTATGCAATTAAGTCCAAAACTCATCTAAGGTACAGATAGTGGATCTGGAGACAGAAGTGATCACTAACCAGAAATGAGTAGGAAGTCTCCAGTTCTTCCCCAGGGGCTTGCTAGGATCTTGGTTTCTCTCTAAAAGAGATGTTTTGTAATTGATCATGTGTAAGGGTAGGGTCAGATCTGCTTTCTCCGAGGCCTTTCCCTTCTGCCAATGATTTCACCTTCATCTCAGCCCATCCAATGCTGTGTTTAGTCCTGCCTTTAAAAAAGGTGAACTTTTGTCTCCATCCCCACTTCTTTCGCCTACATAGCACGAGATGGTCGAGTATATATTCTTTCATATTTGTGTTGAAATACTCACTGCTAGGAGCAACACAAGAATACCAAATTCGTAAAAACAACACATATCATTTAGGTTCTCTAAAATAATACAATAATAAAATGAAACCAGTTCTTATTGTCACTTATTGTGCCCTGTTCAATTGTACCTTAAGATTCATTCGTTTTATTGATACGTATCTATTTAAACATCAGTTCTGCACACAATCTAGTCAATATATATCTGTTGAATGCATAAATGAATGACTGGCTGACATATCTGCCTGTATGGATGACATGGTCTCTCTAGTCATTTTCAGGCTGGTAGTGCTATGACAGATTTTTCCTATTTCCATATTTTTCTTTATGTTCTCTGTTTATTTCTAGAGAACAGAAAACCACCTCTTTCACTGTGGGGGTGGGGATTTTGGCAGGAAAGTCATACTCTTTACCTGTCAGCTACCTTCCAGAAACACATGAACTGAGAGACCGAGAAAGCAGACAACATGCCATACAATTGCTAACAGTTGGTAGAGCAGCAAGTGCACTGAAGTGGGTGGCATTTGTCCCTATTTCTACGCTCTGATCCGAAGCTTGTACAACAGATGTACTGGGGGCTGAGGAATGGCGGTGCTCATTTGTGGAGGTGAAATGCTAGAGAATGCGCAGGCCATGACTAGCAGCGGAAGCACAGAGCTGCAGGCTGATGAACCTGTTGGTCCTGCTGGGTGGTTTTCCTTCAGCAATGTTTTTAACAATTTTCAATGTTAGAAGCACTGACAAGTATTGCTAATGTTAACATTTCTTTATCAGGCGAGAGTGCCAGAACTAGATTGTGTGGAACTTTTTGAAAATACTGTCCTTTTATGTTTCTTTCTGGGTAAAATTTAACCTCCAACTTGACAAAATTATCATCCCCCAAACCTTTTATGTTATTGTTGTTAACCATAAAAGTGGCATGGAAGTATTACAATTTTTAAAGTACATTTATTTATTTCGTTTTTGAGACAAAAAGCAAGCGGGCACACAAGTGGGGGAGGGGCAGAGAGGAGAGAGAATCCTAAGTAGGCTATGCTCCACCAGCACAGAGCTCGATGTGGTGCTTGAACTCATGAACTGTGAGATTATGACCTGAGCTGAAATCAAGAGTTTATGACATAAACCAAGGTCAAGAGTTGGATGCTCAACTGACTAAGCCACACAGGTGACCCTGAAAGTATTATAATTCTAAAGTTACTTAATAGTTTTTTTCTGTAATCACCCTGGTATCTTTTTGTTTGTACATTATTTAATACTTTTTCTTATTCCTACTTTATTTCTTTGTTTTATTCTAGTCTCATTTGGGTTTTCTTTTCTCCCACATGTGTCCATATTTCTCTAAGTAAAAAAAAAAAAATCTTAAAGAGTTGTAGGAATAACTGTATATTTAACATACTAAATACATTCTTCACAGGACCTTATGGTATAGTTCTGAAATAAAGATAGTAAAACAAATATCCCTGACAGAAGGGTAGTTAACTCACAATTATAAAATTGGAGTTAATCCTTAATTTCATATTTTAATCAGTGTGCATATTTAAATTAGTTTTATGATTTTTTATGACCAATCAAAAGTTGAAATTGCATACATTTTAAACACTCCAAGATTTTTTTTTAAGTGAGAAGATATAGAAGACACAGCATTCTGACTTTTTAAAAGATTGGGAGAGAAGGAGAGAGAGAGAGAGAGAGAGAGAGAATATGAGAATATCTCTGTTTCTAATTACACAGACTATTTAAGAAAAAGAATTTAAGTCAGCTGATATTTTTCCTTTAATTATTTATGATTCAAACCAGCTCATTCTTTTCCTTTCATTATTTACACGACGTCTAATAACTGGTCTGATTGAGTTTAAATATTTGCAGTGGTTTGTTCTTGGCTTCATGTTTGTAGAAACACGTGTTTCACCAGCAGGAGTTTTATACTGTTCATGAAACACAGTGCTGCAAAGGGCAAATTTTTTATTTTCTTCATTTTGATTCTCACACCCACAATATAATGCAAATTAGGTCATTGGTTATTAACAATATTGTCAATCAAGAGAGTATAATTAGTAATAAACTATGCGTGCCTGAGCTCAAATTATATATTTTGCTTTAGAAGAAGATTTCATCAATAAAAACCCAACATATCTGCTCATAATCTGGATTCTGAATCCAATGAAAGGATTATGGTATAGAATATGTAGGTGAAAAGAACTTTAAAAAAATTATCACCATCATACCGAATATCTGCTATTACTTAAATTGTCTCGAAGACCTTAGTACTGTAGCTAGTGGAGACCAGTTTACCTAAGACACTACCTTTCCTCTACAAGGCAAGTCCTTGCCCCTTTCACATAGTGAGTTCATGTAGAACAGAGAAATTTATAGACAGAATAATTATAAAACCTTTCATGATTGCGAAACTGTAAAGGGATTCGGTTGGTAATAGTCAGAAACAGCTTTTTTAGGTTTGGCCTTAGAGCAAGGCCTTCTTCTCCCTCATCTCTACACAAAGTTATTAACTGCTGTGATAGGGGGCTGGTTACCTCTACCCTGCATTCCTATGTAGGTATGAATTAATTTCCAAATGCCAATGCATGTCTTTTTTCCTTTTCATGCATCATATTTAGGGACACAGCTGGAAATATTATTCTGTGTGCCACATGCATACACTCAGCACAGTCTCTTGCTCACTGAGTGGAGTCAATGGGTAAAGAAATTGCTCATCCATCCTTTACTTTTATCTTGGTGTGTGGACAACAAATTGTCTAAAAATTGATACAAATTTCTACAGTAATGAAAACAAAACAGAAAATGGAGAGAAAATAATAGAGTCTGTGCCTTTAAAAAACTAACACTTGTATGCCATCAGTCAGTGATTTTAGAATTGAAGAATATTAGAGATTTTGAAAGAAGTGCAAAAGTGAAAATGAATTGCCTTGGTATAAAGTAAAAAACACTGAACTTAGAATCAGAAGATCTGGAAAGTCAAATATTTTATGAACAAAAAAAATTTTTCACTGTAGCCTGTATGACTACCATAGGTCATTTTTCTAAATGTCGAACTGACACCATATAACGAGTATCTGAGAGGGATCAAACTTTGAGAGTACAGGGCAGGGATCTCCAAGTTCTTGAGAGTTATAAGCCTCATTGCTATTTCAGTTTTAGATGTTTCCCTCATACCTACAGGTGATTTTCAGCACATTTTAAAAATTTAAACCGGACTCAAATGAAATACATATATAGTAAAAGGAATCCATTCAAATTGAGAGAGGAAGTTAAGGGCAATGTTTTACTCTGATTATGGAGTGTGTATTTTTGAACAGTAAGCCTATGTTAAAATATAATTAGTGTAAAAAAAGTAATATTAAAAGGAAGAAAGTAATCTCTTACATGAAAGAATATATGATATTTATACATCTTTACCTCTATCACTATATATTACTTTGAGTTAATAGTATGGAAAAAATGGAAATAGAATAAAGAAAAAGAACACAATCACATGTGTTTACCAAATTCTACAAATTAATACTGTTTTGTGAATTTTTGCATTATTCCTTGGACAGCTAGATCTATTCTGGGATGTTTTCAGATTAATACTTGAAATCATCTCTGCTATAAAGAGAAAAATAAACAAATAAATAAAAATTCAGAGCATATCCAGACAAAGATGTCCCTGATTGAACAGAAAAGCTCTGAACTCATTGTTCTTCTTGGATAGATCTCCCAAGAGCACTTTTTATGAATCATGTATCTGATTGTTCACAGAGATTCCTCAGTAAGATGCCAAAATACCTCCTTTTGATCAGTTAGGCCAGAGACCAGAAGACACCCAATATTACTGTCATTAGTTTTGCTCCTGGAAAGATGGCAGAATTCTAGGGAAATTTTAGTCCTGCCATGGAATTTAAGATAATGCTGAGAGTTTAAGAAACTATAGGATGCCCCAAAAGATACTGATATTTTGGGCTTCCAAGCACCTATGAGGCTATTTGTAAATATTGGTTGAAGGAGAAATAGAAGGATGGGACAGAGAAAGGAAGGGAAAGGGAAAAGAAGGAAAGAAATTTGATGGATTCATGCATTTACACAAATTACTTTGAATGGAAATGGCAATCTAGAAATAGCCTTATTCCTACCCTCAAAGTAAACAAAGTCCTTAGGACAGAGTTTCTTATTCTATACCCTAAAAACATATTCTGTGCCTAGCATAGGACTAAGAAGAACTCAAGTGTTCATTAATGTAAATGATACGAAATAATAAAGATAAAAACCCAAGTACTCATGTGATGTACTGTAGAGACTTTAAAAGTATGTTAAAACTGAGTTCATATTTTGCCCCTAACATATGCCATTTTTAGCTCTTGAAGTCACATATGTCTACTCTAGACAAAACAATCTCATGATTTTTCAAGCAGCAAGTAAGCAAAGGGGAAAAGTATGAGAAGACTTTTGGGAGAAAAAGCTATGGTTGGAGAAGTGGTCAGCGACAAGGAATAAACTAGATAATTACAGGAAGATCAAAGAACTTTATAGGTCTCAGTAAGTAATCAGATTGCATTTAAGAATCCTCAGCCAGGAAAGTCTGATTCTGTCTATGATACAGTAAATGATGCAAAACTAACTCTCCTATTGAGAATAACTATAAAACTGGACAAAATATATGAGGCAATTATTGCAGGCTTTGAAAAACAGTTAGTGCCAGCCTGCTATCCCTGAGAGAAGGTAAACTTGCAATCATGCCATCCCTGCGTAGGGAAAATTTCCTGACTATGGCCTAGGGAGGTGGAGCCCAAGCAGAGCTTGATGATCGTCCTGAGTGAAGAAAGTAGAAATCAAGTATAAGACATTTAAAGTAACTAGAATCTGTGAGACAGGGCACTGGGAAGGGCAGCCGTGCAATGGAGTAGATCATGGCAGAGGATTTAGCTGAGTATGCACAAGATAAGCAATGAATGGCTTGCTGGAGAGCAGCAACAGAGTAGAAAGTGTAACTGGGTTACTAGAAGTTGAACAGAGCTATAAGATGCTGGGGTTCTAGTCCAGTTTCAGTGGAAAGACCTTGTATCCATTTTGGCATCCATTTGACACAGCAGAAAAGCCACTTGTTTTAGGAATAAGAACCAAGTCCCAGAGGAAAGCCTACCACAGGTATGACCTTAAAAAGCTTAAAATAAAACCATCTGTACACAAGTTCAACTTGATTAGTTAGTGACTGGACAGTCTACCAGAGTAGAAGTCAATACTTGCCAGGAAGAAGATCACAGATTCTTAAAACTCTAAGATTTATCATCTATGCTGTTGAGAATGCAATAAAAATTACTAGATATTTAAAAAATAGAAAAATTTGACCAATAATCAAGAAAAAAAAACAGATAATGTATCTTCAGGTGAAGCCAACATTGGAGTTAGTACTCTAAACATTAAAACAGATATAATAAATATGTTCAAGGATTTAAAGAAAAATAGTGTCATAATTATGAATTGTTAGAGAGTCTCAGCAGAGGGATGGAAACAAAAAAAATAAAGAGAGAAAAAAGGAAATGGAATTCTTGAACAAGACTTCAATAACTTAGGATTTTTAAAATTCAGAAATAATTAATGGTATACTGAAAATAAGTCAGGACCAAGAAGACAGATTGATATAAACAATCCAGTCTGAAAAATGGAAAAAGAAATAGGTGGGAGAAAAGTAAAGATGCTCAGAAATCTGTGGCATAATATACAATTTCTAACTTCTGTTGGAATTAGAACCCCAGAAAAAGTGAATGATAATATTTTAAGAAATAGCTCTCTCCTCCAGCCAGCCAAGATCCAAAGGGAAGAAGGCTAAGAGGAAAAAGGTGGCTCCAGCCCCTGCTGTCATGAAGAAGCAGGAAGCCAACAAGGTAGTCAATCCCCTGTTTGAGAAAAGGCTCACGAATTTTGGCTTTGGACAAGACTTCCAGCTCAAAAGGGACCTTACCCACTTTGTCAGATGGCCTTGCTACAGCCAGCTGCAGTGTCAAAGGGTTATTCTCTATTAATGTCTTAAAGTGCTTCCCACAATTAACCAGTTCGCCCAGGGCTTGGACCACCAAACAGCTACTCAACTACTTAAGGTGGCCCACAAATACAGTCCAGAGACAAAGCAAGAGAAGAATCAGAAATTGTTGGCTGGGGCTAAGAAGAAATCTCCCTCAAGGGGAATGTCCCTGCTAAGAGGTAACATGTCCTTTGAGCTGGGGTTAATATTGTCACAACTTTGGTGGAAAACAAGAAGGCTCAGTAGCAATGATTGCACTTGATGTGGATCCCATTGAGATGGTGGTTTTCTGGCCTGCCCTGTGTCATAAGATGGGAGTTGCCTACTGCATTATCAAAAGGAAGGCCAGGCTGGGGCATTTGGCCCACAGGAAGACCTGCACACTGTTGGCTTCACAGAGGTTAACTTGGAAGACAGAGGAGCTCTGGCCAAGCTGGTGGAAGCTATCAGGACCAATTATAGTGACAGATATGGTAAGATCCACCATCAGTAAGGAGGCAACATCCTGGGTCCAAAGCTGGTGGCTCACATTGCCAAGTTGGAAAAGGCAAAGGCTAAAGAACTGGCCACCAAATGGCTAATGTCCTGCACATAACTGTAATAAAAAGTTCTCTTTCAAAAAGAAAAGGGGAAGCACCTGGGTTGTTCAGTCGGTTGAGCGTCCGACTTTGGCTTAGATCATTATCTCACAGTTTGTGAGTTCGGGCCCTGTGTCAGGCTCTGTGCTGACAGCTCGGAGCCTGAAGCCTGCTTCGAATTCTGTGTCTCCCTCTCTCTCTGCCCCTCCCCTGCTCATACTCTGCCTGTCAAATATAAATAATTGTTAAAAAAAATATTAAAAAAAAATAAATTTATTTATTTATTTATTTGTTCCTAAATTTGATGGAAAACATCAACTTACACATTCAAGAAGCTCAGTGACCATAAGCAAGATAAATGCAAAATAAACCACATTAAGCCTGTCATAGTCAAATTTCTAAAAGCCAAATATACAGAAATAAGCCAAATTAAAAACAATTACATAGGAGGGAAATAGCAAAACAAATAATGCCTTATTTCTTATCTGAAACAATGATGTCCAGAATACAATGGAACAAGATTAAAAAAATTTTTTTTAATGTTTATTCATTTTTTAGAGAGAGAGAGAGAAACAGAGCATGAGTGGGAGAAGGGCAGAGAGAGAGGGAGACACAGAATCTGAAGCAGGCTCCAGGCTCTGAGCTGTCAGCACAGAGCCCAACGCAGGGCTCGAACCCACAAACTGTGAGATCATGATCTGAGCCAAAGTTGGATGCTTAACTGACTGAGCCACCCAGGTGCCCCAGAAGAAGATTTTTTAAACGTTAAAAACAAAAAGAAATAGAATAAAAAAAAAACATTCAGAATTCTAAACTACAGTGTAGAGAAGATACCCTTCAATATTAACATACACAAAGACATTTTCAGATAAAAGAAAACTGGAAGAATTTATTCTGATAGACCTGAGTTGTAAGAAATAATTATGGATATTTTTAAGACTGAAGGGAAATGGAAATTTGGGTTTGCAGGAAAAACTGAGGACACCAAAAATGATAAAAGAATGAATAAAGAGAAAAGACTATGCTTCTTCTTCCTTCTATAATTTCCTAAATGGCAGGTAATCATTTAAAATGAACATAATAATATTGTAAGGTAGGATTTATTCATTATGTAGAAATAAAAGCATGACAACATTAACACAAACATAGGGGAGTAAATGAAATCATACTGTGGCAGGTGTATTATATTTGTACACTGTAAAAAAGGTGAAGAATGGGATGTGAAGTGTGAATTGGAAAGTCAGAAGTGGAAGTGTGAGGTATTAAGTGTAAAGTGGTATAATATTGACTCAAATGGACTTTGATAGGTTTGGGATATATCATAATCCCTTACTAATAATTTAAAAGTAATTAAACTCAATTATAATCATGATTACATTAAATACAAATGATCTAAATGCTCAAATATAAAGGTTGAGATTGTCAAAATGAATTTGAAAAATGCAAGACCCAATGATATGCTGCTATACGAGATGTATTTTAAATATAAATATATAGTTGAGGTTGAAACTACAAGGATGGAAAAATATATATCATAAAAACTATAAGCAAAGTAAAGCAGGCATGGCTATACTAAGATGAGATCAAATTAACTTTAGGAACAAGAGTATTACTACATCTGAAGAAGAACAATTTATGCTGATAAAAAACCTAATTCATCAGGAATATTTAAAAATCCTACATGCATATTGACTTAATAATATACCTTCAAAAAACACAAATCAAAACTTGACAAAAGTAAAGAAATAAATAGAGAAATTCACACCATGGTTGAAGATTTCAACAACCTCTCACAGTAATTATTAAATTATATTATATATATATATATATATATATATATATATATATATATATATAAAATCAATGAAGATACAGAAGATCTGAACACAATCAACCAATATAACTTAATAGGCATTTATAGAACATTATGAACAACTTCAGAGAACACATACTTTTAGACTATACCTGGCTCAACATAGATCATATATTGAGCCATAAAATAAAATTTAATCAATTCTAAAACATTGAAATCTTATACCATATGATCTCTGAAAATAATAGATTAAATAAGAAATGAATAAGATGCCTAGAAAAGCCAAAAATGTTTGGAAAGTTAGTAAGATATTTCTAAAAAATCCATGGACTAAATTTTAAAAGTTACTAGTGAGAATTTTAAATTTGAGTTGATTTACAATGAAAACACAACACTTCAAACTTTGTAGGCTGTAGCTAAAGAAGTACTTTAAATGAAACTTATCATTTTAAATGCCTTAATAGAAAGGAGAAAAAATGAAAATCAATAACCCAGTTTTGTCTTTAGTTAAGAAAAAAGAGCAACTTAAAGTGAGAATAAGTAAAATAAAAGAAATAATAATAGAACTCAGTGGAATAAAAACAAACAATAGAAGATATTAACAAAGCCAAAAGTTGATTCTTTGAAAAGGGCAAGAAAACTGATAAGTCCCTAGAAGAAATAATCCAACAAATTAAAATAAAAAAGAAAAGAAAAACACACAGGTATTGCCAATCTTGGGATTAAAAGAAGAGGAAATCCTGCAGCCATTATAAGGGTAATAAGGTAATATGATGACAAATTTTTGTGATAAATTTGATTATTTAGAACAAGTAGATGAATAAATAATAAATAAATAATAAATATAATAAATAAATAAATAATAAACAAAATGAAATACCTGACTCGTCCTATATTTGTTGGACAAATTGGATTTCTAATAAAAAATCTTCCCACCAACGTATATTGATTCCCCAATGGCTAGCAAACTTTGAAGTAAGGAATGATGCAAATGCGCACAAACTCTTAGAAACTAAAAGAGGAAGGAATAATTTCCAACTCATTTAAAAATTTGGAATAACCTAAACACAAAACCTGACAAAGAAATTGTAAGGAAAGAAATTTACAAAACAATATCAGTCATGAACAGATGTAAAAAGCTCCCTTGCAAAATATTAGCAAAGTGAATTCAAATACATACATATATATATATATATATATATATATATATATATATATGCATGTGTATGTGTGTGTGTGTATAATATATTTGTGATCAGATGGAGTTATTTCCAGAAATCCAAGTTTGGTTCAGTGTTAAAAATCAATACATGGGCTGTAAGTTTTCAGCTAAGAGAGGTAGAGAACTAGATAGCACTTTGCTTCTGCCCTTACAATAATAAGGGGGAAAAAACACTGACTAAACAAAATTAATAACTTTTCTTGAACCAGTTAGAGAACTGGTGTGACAGGGCAAAGGAATAATGTCAAATCCAGGGACAGACCAGTGCCTGAAAGGACAAACAGAAAAGAACTCATGCACTTGTTTACCAAGGACAAATGCCACATAAATAAATAAATAAATATTGAGCTTAAAAAGTTTAATAAATTACTGAAGGCTACATATGGGTGTGAAGTCTCTGGGTAGTAGACAAGGGAGGATTTTCACCTTCTACTAATCCTTTCCTCCATGGATACTACCAGGAAGTCAGACAGAAGATAGGAGAGATTCCTAAGAAAGTTTCACATCATGCTGACTATGGGTAGGGAGTAGTAGCCACTGCTGAAACTCTGCCCAGCTTCATCTCCAGTATCTCTTCTATGGTACCAAAGCTTTAATCTGAAAAAAGAATAATAATAGAAATTGCCAGCTTAAAGCACTGAAGAAAATCCACAGTAGCTGAGGGAAGAGAAGAGAAAAATAAATAAATAAAACTCCACCCTAGAGAAGGGCAGAAGTCAATGCTAGGTCTAAGATTATAGATGGTAGAGGGGCAATGTACTTTAAAGGCCACACTCTCAAGACTCAAATCCACAATGTTTGCCTCATACCGAGGCTCAATGAGCATCAGGGAATGCCCCCTCTTCCACTCTTCATCACCATGCTAACAAGTGAGTAAAAGTAACACATAGCTGAGATCACTGCAAAAGATAGTTTCTGGTGAACAGATAGAAGGAGAACTCAAAATCAAGTGGAAAATAAACATTGAGAAAAATTATTCTGGCCAATTAGCTCATATTCTAGCACAAGTATCATTAAAGGAATTTGAGACTATGGTGCACTGGAGATGATTATAGCAATAACGACCTTCAAATATAGCCCAAACTCCTGAAAATAGTAACACAAAACCCTATACTAAAGGCCCTTAAAGGTCTAGCATGAACACTCATACTCCAACAAATTAGGTAACCTAGAAGAAATGGATAAATTCTCAGAAGCCTACCAAGACTGAATCGTGAACAAATAGAAAATCTGAACAAACTAATAATGAGTTAGGAGACTGATCACTAATCAAAAACCTCTCAAGAGAGAAACTCCAACAGTAGGTGGTTTCACTAGTAAATTTTTACCTGTGAACATTAAAGAAGAATTAATGCCAAATTTTCTCAAACTCTCCCAAAAAATTGAAGATGAAGGAATGCTCTCAAACTCATTTTATGAGGCCAGCATTACTCTGGTACCAAGGCCAGATGGGGACACTAGAAAATAAAACTACAGGCCAATACCCCTGGTGAATACTAATGCTCAAGAAAATTCTAGGAAACTGAGTTCAATGGCACATTAATAGAATCATACATCATGATCAAGTGTGATTCATCCCTGGGATATAAGGGTGTTTCAAAATAAGCAAATCAATAAACATGATATGCCACATTAATAGAATGAAGAAATAATATGATATAATCAATAAATGCAGAAAAAACATTTGGCAAAATCCAACACCCTTTCAAGATAAAAACTTTCAAAAAATTGGATATAGAAGTAACATACATCAACATAATGAAAGCCATATATGACAAACTCACAGTTAACATCATACCCAATGGTGAAAGAACGAACACTTTTCCTTTAAGATTAAGAACAAGACAAAGTACCCCCCACTCACACTCCTATTCAACACAGTACTGATAGACCTCTCCAGGATAGTTAGTCAAGTAAAAGAAATAAAAGACATCTAAATTGGAGAGGAAAAATTAAAATTGTCTCTGTTTGCAAGTGACATGACCTTACATATAGAAAACCCTAAAATCCTCACCAAAATACAATTAGATCTAATTGATGAATTCAGTAAAGTTGCAGGATACAAAATTAACATCCAAAAATAAGGTACATTTCAATACACTGACAATGAACTATTTGAAAGAAAAGTAAATAAAACAATCCTGTTTATAATAGCATCAAAAACAATAAAATCTTTAGAAATAAATTTAACCAAGGAGGTAAAAGATCTGTACACTGAAAACTATAAGACATTAATGAGAGAAATTGAAGAAGACACAAATAAATGGGAAGATATTATATGATTATAGATTGGAAGAATTAATATTTTTTAAAGTTCATGCTACTCAAAGCCATCTATAGATTCAATGCAATCCTTATCAAAATTTCAACGGAATTTTTTACAAAAACAGAAAAAAGAGACACATAGACCAATAGAAGAGAATATAGAACCCAGAAATAAATCCATGCCTTTAGGGTCAACTAATATTTTACCAGAAAGCCAATAATATTCATTGGGAAAATATGGTCTTTTCAATAAGTGACTTTGGAAAAACTGGATATTTACTTGCAAAATAATGAAATTGGTGTTTATCTTACACCACTCACAAAAATTAACTTGAAATGTATTCAAGATTTAATATAACCCTCAAAACCATAGACGCCATTCTAGAAAAAAACAAAGGGAAAAAATCCCTTGACATTGGGATTTTTTTAATATGACACCAAAACACAAATTAAAAAGCAAAATAAACAAGGGGGACTATATCAAACTAAAAAATTTCTTCACCACAAAAAAACAAAACAGAACAGAACAAACAAAACAAAACAAAACAAAACAAACCAATCAACAAAATGAAAAAGCATTCACCTGAATGGGAGAAAGTGTAAATCATACATCAGATAAAGGGTTAATATTCAAAATATATGAGAAACTCATACAATTGAATAGCAAATCATCATCATCTTCATCATCATCATCATCATTAGCATCATCATCATTCAATTTAAATACAGAAAACAAACTGTGGGTTGCTAGAGGGGTGGTGGTGAGTGGGTCATGAGTTAATTGGGTGATGGGCATTAAAAAGGGCACTTTTGGGGATAAGCACTGTATGTCCCATGTAAGAGATGAGTCACTGGGCTCTCTTCCTGAAGCCAAGACTACACTGTATGATTTCTTACTTGAATTTAAATTAAAAAAAAATAAAATATAATAAAATGAACAAAGGAACTGAATAGGTATTTTTCCAAAGAAGACATACAAATGGCCAACAGGGACATACAAAGGTTCTCAACATCACTAATTATCAGGGAAATGCAAATCAAAACCACAATGTGATATCACCTCATACTTGTTAAAATAGTATTATCAAGGAGATAAAAGACAAGTATTGGAGAGGTTGTGGAGAAAAGGGAGCCCTCATTCCCATTGTTGGTGGGAATGTAAACTGGTAGATCCACTATGGAAAATGTTCTGGAGGTTCCTCAAGAAATTAAAAAGTAGAACTACTATCTGGTCCAGCAATCCTATCTGGGTATATATCCAAAGGAAATGAAATCATCATCTCAAAGAGATATCTACACTCCCATGTTCATTGCAGTATTATTTACAATAGCCAAGATATGGAAATAACGTGTCTATTCACAGATAAATGGGTTTTTAAAATGTGGGTAAATATACATAACAGAATGTTTTATCAGCCATAAGAAAGAAGGAATCCTGCCATTTGTGAAAACATGGATGGACTTTGAGGGCATTATGGTAGATGAAATAAGTCAGCCAGAGAAAACAAATACTGTATGATCTCACTTACATGTGAATCTAAAAAGAAAAAGATAAGCTCATATAAAGAGAGTAGAATTGCCAAAGGCTGGGTAAAAGGGAAGATATTGATTAAAGAGTACAAACGTCCAGTTATAAGGCAAATAAACAATGGGGATCTAAGGTACAGCATGGTGACTATAGTTAATAATACTGTGTTGTGTACTTGAATAAATCTTTAATGTTCTCACCACAAAGAAAAAATGTAATTATGTGAGGTGATGGATATATTAAGTAACTTTATTGTGGTAATCATTTTATAACATATACATATATCAAATCATCACATTGCTATATGTCAATGCTATATGTCAATTTTATTTAAATTAAGCTGAGGGAGGACTAGCAGAAGAAATGAGATGTTTATCTTCAAGCATAAAGTGTATTTACCTCAGCATCTACTACCTTCTACAACATACTCAGGTTCTGACAACAGGATATTATCAGGCTAAGAAAAGGCAAGGAAATACCTAGTCTGAAGGGTAACCATTACAACCAGATTTAGACATGACACAGGTGTGGCATTTAAAATAACTTATTAATATGTTAAGGAATTTAATGGAAAAGATAGACAATATACAATACCAAATAGGTAATGTCAGCAGAGACAAGAGAACCATGAGAAAGAATTAAATGGAGTGTAAGATACAGCTTTCAGTTATGGAATGAACAAGTCACGTGGATAAAAGGCACAGAATGAGGAATACAGTCAATGGTATTATAATAGTGGTGTATGAAGACAGATGGTAGTTACACTTGTGGTGAGTATAGCATAACGTACAGACTTGTTGAATCACTATGTAGTACAACTGAAACTAATGTAACATTGCTTGTCAATAAAAAGAATAAAATGGAAATGCTGGAAAACAAAAACCACAACAACAGAAATGAAGATTGTCTTCCATGGGCTCATTAGTAGGCTTGATACAGACGAGGAAGGAACCCATGACCTTGAATATAGGGCAATAGAAATTTCCCAAATAAAATGCAAAAGAAAAAAAGAATTAGAGGAGGGGGAGATCAGAACATAGCATTCAACAATTTCAGATGATATTAAATGGTCTAAAATATGCACAATTGAAATCACAGAAGAGAAAGAGAATGGAGCTGAAAAAATATTTGAAGACATGATAGCAGAAGATTTTCCAAAATTAATAACACAAAACCACAGATTCAAGAAACTCAGAGAATGCCAAATGGGATAAATGCAAGCATACCCACACTAATAAAACCATATAGGCATATCTTTTTCAAACTGCTGAAAACCAAGACAATAAGAAAATCTTGAAGGCAGCCACACCTAAAAAAAAAAAAAAAAGGTATATTATCTACAGATGAACAAGGGTAAGAGTTATAGCACACTTCTCATCAGAGAACACGCAGTAAGATAATGGCGTGCCTTGCTTGAAATGCTGAAGGAAACTGTCAACCCAGAATTCTATATCCACAGAAAATAGCCTTCAGAAATGAACTTGAAACAGACTTTCTCAAACAGACAAAAACTGAAAGAACTGAATTCACTGGTGACAGACCTACTTCATAAGAAATAGTAAGGAGGTTCTTCAGGCAAAAGGGATGTAGTACTCAGAAACTTGGATCTACACAAAGAAATAAAGAGCATTGGAAAAAGAATAAAAGGAAGTGAAAGGTAACTATAGAAAGCAAAAGTAATAACAATGTATTACATGTTTACAGCATACGTAAAAGTAAAATTAATGACAATCCAGGAAAGGTTGGGAAGGCAGGATTGGAAATAGATTGTTATAAAGATGCTTACCCTACACGTGAGGCAGTATAATTTATTTGAAGTCAAACACAAATTATTCAAATTTTTTATTGTAAATCCTAAGACAACCACTAACAATTATTTTAAAGAAGTTAAATAATTCAATAGAGGAGTTGAAATTGAATTATAATTGCTTAATTAAACCTACAAACCTTAATTAAACCTACAAAAGGCAGAAAAAGAAAAAAAAAGAACAGATGGAAATCAGATATCATGATGTTTGATTTCAATTCAACCATTTCAAAAATCACTAAATGTGAAAGGCTTTAGCCTTCAGAATATTCTGGAGTTGTCTATTTTATTCCCCAAATTCACCTGTCCAGAAAAGAACAGAATCCCTACATGAAGCTGGCATCCCCTGAGTATCATCTCCTGGGAGGCATCATAGTGGAAGTTGCCTACAGTAAAAAGGTTGGGAGATTCTGGCTCAATAAGACCATCACTGGCCAATGCTGAATGCTGCAATGCAGACTATTCCAGGGCCCTCTCTATTCAGGATAGAAGGACTGTCTGGGGAACAGAGGAGTCCAAGAAGCCTTCGTACAGAGGCAGGACTGGAGCTGCTTCTGGAGGTGGCCTGGTCACAGGCAGGTTGCCCTGGGAAAGACTGTGAGAGAGTGGAATGGGGCCTGGGGTATTTGATTTTTTTTTAATTTTTTTACATTTATTTATTTTTGAGAGAGAGAGAGACAGAGCACAAGTGGGGGAGGGGCAGAGAGAGAAGGAGACACAGAAACTGAAGCAGGCTCCAGGCTCTGAGCTGTCAGCACAGAACCTGTCTCAGGACTCGAACTCACAAACCGTGAGATCATGACCTAAGCCAAAGTCAGATGCTTAACTGACTAAGCCACCCAGGCACCCCTTGAGGGTATTTGATTTTACCTAAAATATTTGCAGGGACTGCTGACCCTACATCATCCAGTTAGAATGTGCTTGTCAGTATTGCAGAGTTGTCTGTATTTGCTGCTAGAGGGGTAGAATCTGAAAGTAGTTATTAAAAAGTCTTCCAGGACTGTTTGATCCCTTGTCTAAGACCTTTGAAATGATTTGAAATAAACTTCATTCATGGCAGTTTTGGAGGAAGGTAGGGCCTTTGAGTTACTCTCCTTACTTGATGGTACAGCCTATCCTTTTGTTAAGTGTATTTTGCTGGTATTTACGGAACAATTTACGCTGTCTAATCAAATAAATTAAAACACTTATTTTTGCTTTCCTCAACTCAGTCAATTTTTAATAATCATGTTGTCATTTTTTCCCCAAACTTGGCACCAAAACTTTATTCATTCTTCTTAGAAATTCTGTCACCAACCTACTATAAAAACTGTCATTATCTCTCAAAGTCACAGTTCTGACATCTGTTAAGTAAAGGTTTATTTTACACTTCAAAAGTCAATCTGCACAGCTGACTGAACTCCTTCAGAATTTTACAGCTTGCTCTTGTCAAATATTTGGGAAAATAAAATTTGCTTTTAGAAAAATATTTAGTTTTAATAGAAAATACTCTTTACTGATTTAAAAAACCTTTTGTTTCTTTCCCTGAAAAGAAAAAAAAAACAATCATTTCAATTGTTTTTTATGGAAAAGCATAAAAATAAGAGAAGTTGGAAGAATTTCTGTGTATTATATTTCAAGTAACACACCAGTTTCTTTACCCTCACACCCCTGAAGGTTGAATAGGTCATTTAAGTTCTAGATATATTATTAGAAAGAAAGTCTCAGCAATGTGGCTGGTCTTGAGAATGAGGGAGTAGACTGATGCTGACTTCTCTCTGTTCCTCTGGGTGCCCCTAGCCTCTTTTGATAGCCTCTGCCTAACAGATCTGAGTTTGAACCATGGTCTGCTAAGCTACAGATTATCTCTGACCCCTATCTAGCTAGGGGACAATCTCCATTTGCTTTCTGATGCCTCTGGAAACAAAGCAGGGGAATAAACATCTAATAGAGTATCTGCCCTGTATTAGGCTTTGTGCTAAGAATTTTCCATGTGCCACTTTGTTTAATCCTTACAGCAGTCCTACAAGCTAAGTACTATCTCTGGGTCTCAAGTCAAAGCTTATGTTTTGATTCTCCATCTTTGCTGCTTCCCAGCAGGCTACATAATACCATGCTTAATCTGTTTACCAATATACATTTTCTTTTGTATTGCATCTTACGATTTCAAGCTTCAAACTTTTCTCTGAGAATGGATGTCTCAGTAGCTACATACATTTGTGAACCTATTGCATCTTATGATTTCAAGCTTCAAACTTTTCTCTGAGAATGGATGTCTCAGCAGCTACATACATTTGTGAACCTATACATTCCTAACTGCAGCTTTGTGCTTGAGAAGTCTTTCCAGACAGACTGTGTTCTGGGGATGCTACCTTCTTTCTCATGTAAATCTACTATCCAATACAAATAATGGTGGGTGTGAATACAGAGTTTGCAAGAATGTCCACAAGTAAGTTCATGTGTACAGCTTGGACAGTGTGCCTCTGCTGCTGACACAGAAGTCATGACACTTGCTTTTCTTCCCACACCACAGGTCTTGCATCCACTGCAAGAGGTAGCAGAAGGAGTGATGCACAGGAAACCAGAAGACCTGGCCTCATATAATTGTTTTGCCATTAATTAGCTGTTTCACAGCAGAAAGAAATCACTTGGACTCTTCCAACTCCATTCTCTTTTTGGTTAATAAAAGGGAGATGGTAGTACCTAACCCTTTGGTTGCTATAAAAACAAATGGGTCATGTGGAAGTGGTTTGAAAACTATAAAGAACCTTTAGTGATATTCCAGTTGGATGGAGCACTTGGATAGAAATGTGGATAGAACAAACTTCTGTTGTCCTTAAGTTAAAAACTAATCTTCTTATCATTGTTTACCAGTCAAGAACCTGAGTTACAACCAATTGGAATTAGCTCTGATGAAGTTAGATAGACAGGGAGTTTGATAGCAGACTCATAGACTCCCTGATGCTTGGGGAATAAAAAGAAAAAAATGGGCTCTGGAGGACAGATGGAAGGAATAGTCTAGAAGGACAGGGCACCAGATAGTGATATTGCCACTGCTTGATGCCACAGGATGCAACTGCCATGAGTGAGTTTTAAACTCTTCCTTTGAGTTTGCATTGCTTGCTTCATATTCAAAGATTCAGGGTGATCCAAGATGAGTAATTGGACAGGATTTCTATGACAATGTCTTGGATGCCAGAGGATGAGAAAAGGAAGATCTCCCTCCTTCATTCTCTGTAACAGGTGACATAGCTATGGATACCTCAGATGTCATGCATGGTGAGAGATGCCCCCAAATAGAAAGACAAGTTGAATGCTAGATGCTAAAACTAAATAAAAAACAACTCAACCCCAACCCATGACCTCCTGCATGATCTGGCCATGCCCCACTGATTAGCCTCATCTGGCTCCACCAACATCCACTCCACCCCCATACTCTCCTCACTTGTGTTAGTTAATTTCTTCTTTTGTGCCAAATTCTTTCCCACCTTAAGGCCACTCAACTGGTATACCTGGAATTCTCCATTTTTTACCTTCTCCTTTGTCTACTCCTCCACTCAGCCTGTAAGTTTCAGTGTCAATGAAACTTCTACAGGAAATGCTTTTCTGGCTTCCATCCTCTTGGCCAAACCTAGGTTAGAAATGCTCCTTGCATTTATCCTCCCATATAAATTTGTGCTTCTTTTTTTAAATTATTTTTTAATGTTTATTTATTTTTGAGAGCATGAGCAGGGGAGGAGCAGAGAGAGAGGGAGACACAGAATCTGAAGCAGGTTCCAGGCTCTGAGCTGTTGGCACAGAGCCTGATGTGGGGTTCGAACCCCCAAAGAGGGAGATCATGACCTGAGCTGAAGTAGGACACTCAACAGACTGAGCCACCCTAGCGCCCCAACTTGCACTTATAATTAAATAATCATTGGCATTATTTTATAAATGTTTGTCTTACTCACTGGATTACAAACTTCATGAATATAAGGTCTTTATCTATTCTGTTCACACATGCATCCCAGTCTCCAGTACACACTCAACAAATATCTATTGCTTGAGTGAATGAGTTAACAGACAAGCATGTGAGGATGTGGTTAGCAGCGAACTGAGACCCATACAAATTTTCATTTTTCCCTTGAATTTTAGCAGGCATGATCCTCTCCTCCTTCCTATGGTTCTGTGAGATCATAAAGGACGTGACCGTGTACTTTTTTGTAGCCTTCTTGTTGGCATAATTCTAGGAACATTGAATAAATAGGTCAACAGATGGATGGATGCATAAATGAAGTGCTGGAAAGTAGTGAAGAAAGAAGCTCTTTCTACTACCCTCCTCTGAGTTCCTCTGGCGTGTCTCAGACTAAATTCCTTTTGTTACTTCAAGCTAGGAGAAAAATGAGCACAAACATCTTATTTCATCTACCAACAGATATGGACTAGGTTTTCTGTTAAGTACCATAGGGGTTGTAAGTAATTTAAAAAATTCATTTTTGGGGTGCCTGGGTGGCTCAGCCAGTTAAATGTCTAACTCTTGACTTCAGCTCAGGTCATGATCTCATGGTTCATAAGTTTGAGCCTCACAGCAGGCTCCGTGCTGACAGTGAGGAGCCTGCTTGGGATTCTCTCTCTCTCTCTCTCTCTCTCTCTCTCTCTCTCAAAATAAATAAATAAAATCTTTTAAAAAAGGAAAAAACTTCATTTTCCCCTCTCAAATAACTTACCATATAATTAGGAAGACAGGTCAATAATACATGAGGAATTCAACAATAAAAGATGAAGACCATAGCACGAGACAGCAGTAATGAAAATGTTATGGGATGGTGTATCATTAATTGCCAATAGAGTATAAACAAGAAGACGATTCATTCGGAAGAGAGTGAAGCTTTAGCTTTTAGAGTGGGCCTTCTTTCTACACCTGCTACCATTTATATAGATATGAAAACTTTCCACAAAGGAATTGCACCTTTTAAAATAAATTCTCTCTACCTTCCTATTTCCACCTCCTCCCTGCCCTCTCTACCTTTCTAGGCACATATTGAGTGGAATCCTGGAAATAATTACCTCCTTGTGCTGTAGGTTTCAGGCTCTAACTCTGTGTCTTTCCCAAGGAACTCCAAATGTGAACCACTGTTAAACCAGAGGCCAGGTAGCTGTGCTGTGTACAAGATAATTACACAGGAAGGTGCAGACATAAATGGTGACTGCTTAGGAGTGCCCATTTTTTGGTCTGGCTACATCAGTCATTCATAACAAATTGTAGAAGTTGTTTTTTTCCATCCGATTTTGTTAACTAGAATGGGACCTATCGTGAAGAATCTTTGATTCTTTTTGTACACATTATACATTCAGCCTGGGGATCTTGGTTAGGAGCTGGGGTCAAGTCCAAAGACAGTCTAGCCAGTTTGAATTCTGGCTCTGCCATTTTCTAGCCATGTGTCTTTAATCTTGTCAAGCTGTAAAATGGACACTGTAAAAGGACTTACCCTACAAGCTTATTGTGAACACTAAAAAAGAGCATGCACATGAGGGCTTAGCACAGTACCTGGCATAGAGGCAGCTCTCAGTGAATTTTAGCTATCATTATTACAGTAGCCCAAACCTCTTTGGCTGCCTCAGTTGTGTGTGTGAGTATATTTCTTCATGTCCCTCTACTCTTTCCCACCACAATTTCATAAAGAAAATCTGGGATTGGGTAGAAGAGTGCCTTGAAATTGTCCTTTTGCATAGAGACCTTCATGAGAACAAGCCGATGTGAGTCCTTCACAGCCAACTGTAGCACAATGCCTGCTGATTTAAGCTCATCTTGGTTAGTCTGACTTGCTGGTGGAACGTGGATGCGATTAGGAGTAACCTTGGAGACAGGAGTCAGAGTCTGAAGTGTCAATATTGCAGGGTGAGCATCATGCAGTGGAAGGAGGATAGCTTCCAGATCACTGCTGGGTCACCACAACCGAGCAACAGAAAGTGGGCCATGCTTACATACCCCTGACCTTCTTTTCTTTCTTTCATTCTTCCTTCCTTCCCTCCTTCCTTCCTTCCTTCCTTCCCTTTCTTTCCTTCAAGTTTATTCCTTTTTGAAAGAGAGAGAGAGAGAGAGAGAGAGAGAGAGAGAGAGAGAGAAAACTTGAGCAGGGGAGGGGCAGGGAGAGAGGGAGACAGACACAGGACCTGAAGCAGGCTCCAGGCTCCGAGCTGTCTACACAGAGCCCGATGCTGGACTTGAATTCACAAACCGTGAGATCACGACCTCAGCGGAAGTTCAACCGACTGACTAGACCAAGCTTTCCTCCCGACCTTGTTTCATCTCATGGGGCTCTGGTTAGTGAAGGGGGCCTTTCTTTTTCCTCCCTGCTCTTGCCAATCCAGGGTCATAGCAGTTGTCTAGAAAGATTACTCTGTTGTGTCAGTAATCAGCAGCCTGAATGGTCTCATCTCAATAAGATTAGAAAAAAATTCCCAGCCGCACTCTGGTCCGCAGCAGAGTGCTCTAATCGGGAAAACAATTTCCACCTGGGCAAAACTGCGCTCGGGACAACAAACGCGATGTCGTTTTCCGGCAATTAGAGATGGTGGCTCTCCTTTCTGTGCATGTTAAATTGTGTGTGTACAGCATAGGGCAGAAACACTGAGCGCGGAGGACAAAGAGACCTGAGAACCTGCTTTTAATTAGCTTCTCCTCTGACACTGCTTGTGTCTCCCCCGGTCCACCCATCCTGGGCCCTCTAATCATTTCTTACCATAGGCAATGAACATATGTCCCTCTGCTCAGCTAACAGGCACCTGTCTGCATAAGGAGGCAGATCAACCCCCAACTCCTCCCTCCCTGCTGATGTAGATGTTGAAGCTTCGAATTTCAATTCGGCCCCTGGGTCTGAGGCCCAATTTTGAACAAGTTGGCATGGGGTGGGTTCTGGTGGTGTACTTTTTAATTGCATTATCCTGGGTGATGAAACTCTTTTCATTCTTCATGCATAAAGCGCATGCTGCACAGGGCACACGCTTCCCACCGTGACTTTGAGCCCGGGCCCAGTTCCCTCCCAGGGCCACTTTGTCAGCTGTTATAAGATCTTTTGTCATCTCAGTGCTATTAATTGCCCTTGAGCAGCACCAGGCTTTTTAATTCAGGTTTTCCTAGAACAGCAGGAGGGAAAATGGAATGATTGTAAAAGGGAGTTGATGTTAATTGCTAATGTAGGTGCACATTTCCTTGTTGTTTAAGATAGTCCTTTACATCTTGTAGTCTGGAAATAAAGAAGCAGAGACTGGATAAAGAGTCACAGTCCTGGGACCTTCTTGAGAAGCCATAGGAGGAGGAATGAATGGGCTTTCTTTTGTTTCCTTGTTTTATTGAGTCTAATTGTCCCACAATCAAGGTATCCAAAAGATCTTATGTGAGTCCAAAATACAAAAGATGCCTGTGAGGGCCACACTGTGCATGCCCTGATTCAGAGACTCAGAGGGAAAAAGAAACAGAAATTTAACCGGAGCAATATAAAGGAAATTTTCTACAGGCTCCTTAGGAGATTTAAAATCCTAGCCATACTGCTGACAGCAGGTGAAACAATTATGAAAGAAGAGAACCTACTGTTTGGGGAGTTTGGAATAGAGTCAAAGGATCAGGCCCTTGACACAGACTTTAAAAGAGTCGGGATAGAGTTTTAGCAGCAACAGGTGAGTTCGTCTACCATCTTGATACTAAGGGAAGGAAGTTGTTTCGTTTTTTTTAGATGGTTGTCATTTTGACCAGTTCCACCTTTGAAATGGTGTTTTAATTATGTCCATAATTGTATCCTAACATTATTTTTTTTGGATAAAACATTCTTTTAGGCAATGTTTTAAAAAAATACCTTTGTTTTGTGGTAGATGAATATTTCTCTTTCCTTAAACAGTAGCAATAAAAAAACAAAAAACAAAAAGCCAAAGGTATGTGGCTTTTCATACTCCCTGAACTCCCATTCTGGGCTTCACCCATGTCCCACCCTCACTTTCACCCTCAAATGAGAAGGCAGAAGCCCCACAAGTACTCTGTGGCTTCTTGCCACCATTTTGGAGGTCACGGTGTTTCCTCTGAGAAACCTTTCAGAACTCCAGTCTGAGGCTGCAGCCAGCGCTGTGGGAGGTTGGGCCCCACTGTGGAGACCAAGGAAATGATGAGCCAGCTTGCTGTAGTCACACTAAGAAGCCTTTCAGAATGATTGCAAGTGACAAACAGGTGTGTGGATAGCAAGTCCACTAGGTTGACCATTTAAATCACTCTCCTCCCTGAGGGCTCTTACAGCTGAACTTCAGGAGGGAAACACATCTGCAGAGTGGCAGGAACCCCTTTGTGGCAGATTCACAGTCACACCTAAAAGTCTGAAGAGCAAAGAGCCAAGACCTCACAGAGGACCCAAGGGGACACAACTCGAGATCCTCCAAGTGAAGGTTCTGATGCGTGCGCAAGTGCTCCCAAGCCGATCCCTGTGATGATAGACATCCTCACTGAGGTCAGATTTGAGGGTCAACACCTTATCCAAAAAATGTCCTGGCACCAAGGCATGATATCCTCTCCCAATCTGGTTCTCCAGTGTTGTTAAAGACCTGCTTATGTCACAATTGCTTAGAATTCCCAAGAAATGGGGAACCCAGGGAGTTATTTCTTTTTTCCATTTTTCTGGCATTGTTAAAATCTTACAAATTGTCCCACACATTGGATGCCTACTCTGCAGAGGCACAGCTCTCTGGTATTGTAGGAAATATATAAATGTAAGGTGTCTCTTAGAACACTGTGTACCACTCAAAGTCAGAGGGGTTCGCACCCTTGTTTTCAGCCCAGCAAGTTACTTGTTGAAGGCATGTTGCTTCTGGTCACTGTATTCCCTTTCCAAACTAGGTGGGAAGACCTTACACATCACTATGTGCATGGGAACCCTGAGAAATGGTTCATTCCTCGGAAAGTCAGTCGACAAGCTGAGGATAACAATGGTTCTGCCATTCACTAAGAGCCCTCTAAAGGGCCACCAACAGGTCCCAACTGCAGATAGCCATTCAGCTGTGTGGTGGGGATTCACTGGAACCCCAAGATCCTACCTTGATGACAGTTGTGGCTATGGCATAATGATAAGAACCTGGTCATGGGAGTGAGGTAGAACTTAGCCTCTTTCTTTTTCTTTCTTTCTTTCTTTCTTTCTTTCATTTTATTTTGAGAGAGACAGAGCACAAGTGGGCAAGGAGGAGAGAGAGAGGGAGAGAGAGAATACCAAGCAGGCTCTGCACAATCAGCATAGAGCCCTAGGCAGGGCTTGAACCCACAAACCGTGAGATCGTCACCTGAGCTGAAATCAAGAGTCGGATGCTTAACTGACTAAGCCACCCAGGTGCCCAGAGCTTAGCCACTTTCTTACTGGGTGGCTCTAGGCAACTTATGTAACCACTCTGTCTCAGTTTCCTCAGCAGTGTAATGGGAAGGATGACACCTGCATGGTGGGGCTGATTTAGAGATTGAAGTAAGGTTAATGCATGTAGAATTGTGCCTGGCACTTAATAGATGCTCAGTAGATGCGGCTCAGGAGTGTATTACTGGATGATCTGTGTCAGGACATTGTAACATCCTAGGCATAGTGTTATATATAAAATTCGAGTGTCGCTCCGGAGAGTGGGAAGGAACACTTGTCATAATTGCACAAGGTCAAAGTCATGGATGGGACAGTCCCAGATTTAGGTCATCATCTCTAAAACCATGTCCTAGTCTTTCAACATGGGTCTTGCCTGGTGCTTTTAGGAGTGTTTCCCGTTTTGAAGGAGGGGCTGCTTTCAGCATGACCTCCCCTACCTGGGCTTAGATGGGTCTGATTAAAATCCATCCACTCTCCATCCTTCTCCCTTGGACCTCACCTACAAAAGCCCAGCTAAGCTGGCTAGCTGACAGACCAGCAAGCTTTAAATGCTATAGTGCCCTGTAGCTAACGCAAATGGCAAAACCACTCCTAGTGTCGGGCCACTGGGCTCCTTTCATCGAGATAAGGCTCCTTCAGTGGAGAATTCTAGCCACAGTCATGATCCTGGACGCCCAAACACGCCATCCCCTTTCCATCAGCCCACGGCTGTGACAGCACTTAAAGCTGCAAGTGACAAAGACACTTCACAGGGGGATCGATGTCAGGTTAGAGCAGAGCCACTTGAGAGCAGACAGGAACAAAGATGCTCTGGTGTTCAGAAACTGCTCCGCCCTCCAGCCAAAGGTGAGAGAACATTGTGCTCATAGAAGTTTCCATACCTGCCCACCTGCCCCACGTGCTTTTCACTGGAAAAAGAGTCTGCAGTTTGATTTAGTCTTCATTGTTCCCAGTGATAGCCATTCCAAATTTACTGTTTATGAAGTGAAGAAGGAGATATGCTTAGAGACTTAGAAAAAGTAAATTTAAATCAAACCATATGATTTAAACTTGAAATTGTTGGATTAGTAGAGAGTTTGTAAAATCTACTGTTCCATTCCCTTTCTTCCAGAAATAGAGCCATCCATAACTTTTCTTGGTCTGCACATTGCATTTTCTTCCCTGTGCTTGGTGTTCCTTCAACTCAAAAATGAGAGTTAATAATTCCTGCCTTACCTGCCTTGTGGGATTTTCTGTGCTGATTGATGGCCATAAAATAACATAAATAATCTATGTTTAGATGGTGCTTTAAAGTTTATAAGGAAAGCGCTTTTTCATTCAATCCTCACAATGACCCAGTGAGGTGGGCAGTCTGGGTTATGGTACATAAATGTGGGGTCGAGGGTACTAAACAGTGTAAGAAGCAAAGCACTGTGCTCACCGATGGCGTGAATGTCACGAATAATGACCAGGAGTGTCCTAGTGTCTGGTTCTTTCAGGAAGGGTGAGAGCAAGGAGTGGCTCACCAGCCCCCGAGTGCTTTTCCTGCTACTGCAGGGCATCCCCAGCTCCGATGTACAGGGGGGACAACGGAGCTGTGTTAGGGTTGGTTGGGGAAGATGTGGACTCAGCTCCATTTGCTTGCAGCCACAATCTCTGTTGTGAGCTCTGTCCGTATCACAGCCCTCCCCAAGAGAGGGCATGAAGGGATGCAGTGGGATCCTTTCTACTTGTGTGTGGCTTCACTGCTGCCTACCTGGTGGGCTCAGTGCAGCCCACAGTGAGAACTCAGTGGTCAGGTGCATCTGTGGCCCCCCACACAGTGTGAAAACTCACTTCCAGTATTAGTCTGGAGAACCAGCAGAAATGCTAGCTCTCCTTCCTGGCAGGCTCGGGCCAGTGATTCGCACCCAGGAGGCAGTGAGGTGGCATCAACACTGCCTCTTCAATATCTGACTGACTTCAAAGATTAAGCTTCTGAAAGTAACTGGATTTTGCCAGCAATCACTTGAGTTTTAGATTACATTTCCAATCTAGAATTCCACTCCTTCATTAATGTCAGCCCTAGCACCCTGGAGTCACTATTCCTTTAGACGTCAGATGTCACTTTTTGCAGGAGTCTTTGTGGTGTTCTCCAAGTCTCCCATGGCACCCCCTGGAGTCACCCTTTCTATTTCAGATGCCTCGCACATAGTTAGTACATAATTTTAGAATAAGTTGGTGTCTAATGAATTAATTGAAGCAGCAGAGAGAGGAATGAAAGTAGAACTGAACACGTTGCGGGCTTGCATGTAACACCATTGGTCATCTGTCCATTCTGATTTCCTGTATTTGCCAGAATCAACATGGTTAAAACTCATCCCTCAGCCTCCAGGTTATCCCTGCTTCATACTATCTCTACACTACAAAACTATCATCCCTCAACCAGCCAACTTGAAAGACAATTTTTAAAGGGGGTTGAGAGGGTACATGAGAGTTTGTTTTATAAAGTTTTTACTTGAGGAAAAAAAGTGAAACTGATCACAGAAAAACGAACTCACGTTTTCTAATGCTCACTCCCCGATTTCTCTGGGCCCATGAGCACAGAGCTGTGTCCGCTGTCTTTGCTAACTGGGGCCTGTGGATCACACTGACAATCAGGCTACTTAAGCTGAGGTGGTTGCTGAAGGGCACGAGTGGATGCTGGGCTGTCAGGACACAATGCAGACGTTCCAGGCATGACCCTCTATCACCCAGCGCCCAATATTAATGAGTGATCTCCTGGATTGATAACCACTGTCTGCTGCTATGCATTCCTAACACTCATATTGTATCACATTTCAGTTATTTTAGACAAGTCCCACTTTGCATGATTGATCAGTATTTTTACTTTCATGAGGTTTAGGTAGGTGGGGAAAAAGCCACAGCAAAAGAGCATGACAGGAAGTTTCTTTGTAAAGAGTCATGTATTACCTTCGGGTTATGGTTTCTTAAAACCCAAATTTCTTAAGTGTTCTGAGATTAAAAGCTTCCTATTTGCCACAAAGTTGAAGGATGATGATTTAGCTGGTGTTATTTTACAAGCACGATTTTACATTTGGCCGTCTACAGATTAATGAGTCTTTAATTTTCACTGGGGAAGGTCATTATGAGAGAAGTAGATTCTGAATCCTGACAGAACTCATTTGGGAAGTGAAACTGAGGAATTGTACTTAAAATGTGCAGCCTACCTCTTCCCCCAGAAATGTTCTCTGGTGGTGTGGGAGGGAGGCGACTGGCGGAGTCATCCTGGTCTGCAAGTTGTATTAGGCTGCTTCTAGATCACTTGAGAAAAACGGAGGAAAAAAGAAGGGTGTTATCATAACCTATAAACTTTTCCCTTTATTTCCTTGGCTTTCTCTCCCAATAAATTGAGATAGAAAGGAACTTTGAATTCAGTTAACCCAACCATAATACCTTATTAATTTTATAATCAAAGTTACCATTTACAGAACACTTATTATGTGTGTCATAAAATGAGCAGCACAGCAAGCTAAGTACTATTATCATCTCTACAGATAAGCAACTGCAGCTCAGAGGTGGGGTAAGGTACCCGCCTGAGGTCACACAGCTTGATATGTGGCAGAGCCAGGATGGATGCTGAGGGCTGTCTGATACTAAAGACAACACTGTGCACACTTACACCTTTTCTCTCTTATTTAGAGGATAAGGGGAATCACGTCCACAGGTATTGAAGGACTTTTTCTAAGTCACACATCATGTTAGTGGCAGTGCTGTGACATAAACACAGGTCTCTGGATCCAAGGCTGTCGTTCTGCTATAGCACCAAAGCATCATAACCTGACATAGCAACCATGCAGCTATCCAACTTCCATATTCTGAGCAGCTTCCAATTTTCTGTAATTTTTAAAAAAATTTTTTGAAGTTTATTTATTTTGAGAGAGAGCATGTATGCATGCGTGCCCGTGTGAGCCAGAATGAGAGAGGGCCAAAGAGCCATGGAGAGAGACAATCCCAAGCAGGTTCCATCCTGTCAGCTTAGAGCCCAATGTGGGGCTCAATCCCACGAACCATGAGATTGTGACCTGCGCCAAAATGAAGAATCAGATACTTACCCAACTGAGTCACCCAGGTGCCCTTTCCTATAATTTTAAAATTTTTAGTAAGAATTCTTTTTATTCTATACCCAAATAATGTGTTTTTATAGATTTCTCTTCATTCTACCAATAAATCCATAACTTAGAAGCCGCCTTTTTTAGATCATGTATCTTAGTTTCTGGTTGGAAAATATGACCACTCTCCAGAGTTGCCCCACATATAGGTTTGGGACAAGAGTGTGTGTGATGGATGACTAAGCTACCTCAAGAGTTATCAGAGCAGGCAGCACTGAGGTAGCAGATGGGTGCTAAGGGACTCTGAAGACTGACTCGATGTATTCCATCCCATCCATCCACTGTTCTGCTTGACAAGTCTGAAATTTCTGGCCTTGGAGTCACTTCTTTGGATTAAAGTATCATATCACCAATTAAGATAGATATATGCTATGGTCTATTGTCTGTAAATATTGAACTTGATTGCAATGAACCTGATGGCCAGTTGTCTGGGGAAAAGTCGAGATACGGGGGAGGTAGTTTTTGGTGTAAGAAGCAGAATTCAGGAAAGACTCAAGGCAGAGGAACTCAATGCCTGGTAAAAGGTCAGTCCAGGTATAATAATGCCCAGTGGGGCACTTGGAGTTGAGGCAAGCAAATTTAGGAGAAACAGAATTTGTCAGGAAAAATGGTAATGATTCTCTTGCTACCTAGAGTACTTTTAGGAAACATTCATAAGTAGCTTGGATAGTTGGTGGATGACATAGTACCGAATACTCAAGACAGAGAACCAGAGACAGGGTAGAGGATTCTAAAAGAAGCCATAGGGGGGCTTGAAGACAAACCCTGCTAATAGGTTCATGCAATCCTGACACCGACCTCAGGTTATGGCTCCTTGAAAGAGCAACTAGGTGCGTATCACATATGCCCCAGAAGAATTCAGGCCACATGGCTTCAGTGTGAGAGTGAGAGTGGGCATGGAGCCACTGACCCTCAGTGTCTATACAAAATAATCAATTCCCTGGGCCTCCTCCCTCATCTACCCAGACTCCTCCCTCATCTACCAAGCAGAGATAGCTGCCATGGAATTCTGCAACACTCTCTTCACAGCTTGCCCTGGCATTGCCACACTGTTCAGTGTTTACCTAGAAGGGCTGGCAGGCACTTCAGAAGGAAGCAGGTGAAGGAAGATCCATCTCTACCACCACATCCATCCTTCACCTGAGATTCAATCCACCACAGAACAAACCACCCTGCATTCCCATCAGGTCAGTTTTCATTACTTGTTTTTAAAAAAAAATTTTTTAACGTTTATTTATTTTTGAGACAGAGAGAGACAGAGCATGAACGGGGGAAGGTCAGAGAGAGGGAGACACGGAATCTGAAACAGGCTCCAGGCTCCGAGCTGTCAGCACAGAGCCCGACGCGGGGCTCAAACTCACGGACTGTGAGATCATTACCTGAGCCGAAGTCGGCCGCTCAACCGACTCAGCCACCCAGGCGCCCCAGTTTTCATTACTTCTAAGATGTGGATGAACACAGTTCAAGCCAGAAATTAGGCCCCAAGGGTGCCTTGCTGTTAAATTGGTTGGATAAGTGGCAAGTGCAGCAAATCAGCCCTCAGTGAATTTAGAATTTCAGAATCATGGTGATTATCCCTTGATGGGAGGAGAGGGAGAGGATGAGACAGGATACCAAGTAACCTATCCCTGACCTCCTATTGTTGAGTAATCAAGGCCAATCACAGACTCTTGGTGTGCAGAAGAAGGCTTTGCTAATCACAGTGTGCAGAAAATTATATTTTGGCTAAGGAGAACCTCTTTAGTACACGCTTTGCCTGTTGTGTGGGCTCGAGAGGAAATTATGTAATAAGAAGAGGTGTTGCTCACAGGAAGTGAAGTGGCAGTCTCTGAACCCTGCGCCCTCCCACTTCAGACTCCAGGAAACCAATTCTACTGTCCTGGGGCAGGTGGCCGCACAAGTGCCCCCTGCCTCCAGTGTGCCTGACCAGTTGGCCTTCATGTGGCCACGCTGCTTGATATTTGCCCCTTTGGAAACCATTATATGGTTAGGTTCTCCTAATGGCTCACATTTCACCTGGTAAAAGTTTATCCAGGAGCATTTTCCTGAACCTGAGTTTTAGTCTCAAGCCAGGACTATTTCTAGGGTCCAAAGGGTGTGTGCCCATCTGAGAATTTGGTTGCTTCCTTTAACAGCAACAAGCAAAACTCCCGACTCTGTAGGAGGATTTGCCCCCAGAAGATGACAGATTCTGGGCAACTCCTTCTTCTACTTTCTGGATCACTGCTAGTGGTTCCCCACTGCCCCTGTTACACAGGCTCAGAACATTCAAAACAAGTTTAATAGTACCCAATTTCAATAAAGATAATTACAAAAGGCTTTTTTTTGGCTGAAAAGAACATCAATAAAAATTAACAAATATAAGATGACATTTTGGGGGTGCCTGGGTAGCTCAGTCAGTTAAGCATCTGACTCTTGATTTTGGTTCAGGTCACGATCTCACGGTTCATGAGTTAGAGACCCGCATTGGGATTCCAGTCTCCCTCTCTCTCTCTGCCCCTTCCCCACTTGTGCTATCTCTTTCTCAAAATAAATAAATAAATGTAAAAAAGGATGACATTTTGAAGTCAAACATCTTATGAAAGTAAATACCGTACTCTTTTTTTTTAAGATAGTCCATGCTTTGGAAGACTCCCTGTTTAAATTTTTTTCTTAATGTTTATTTATTTTTGAAAGAGAGAGACAGAGCAGAAGCGGGGAAGGGGCAGAGAGAGCTGGAGACACAGAATCCGAAGCAGGCTCCAAGCTCTGAGCTGTCTGCATGGAGCCTGATGTGGGGCTTGAACTCACAAGCCATGAGATGATGACCTGAGCCAAAGTCAGACACTTAACCGACTGAGTCATGAAAATGTCCCTGGAAGCCTCCCTGTTGAGATGATTGAGATGGGGTGGTTCTCATTAGCAGCAGTGTAAACACAGACATGGAGAGAGAAAGGATTAGGTAGCTTTCTTTAAGCTATCTCTCCTTTGAGTGGGAGGTTGGCCTGAAGTGAGGAGAGAATATCATTAAGAAAGAAACAAAAGAGCTGGAAACCAGCACTAGCAACAGACTCACACTGCCACCTCCTTCCTTGCTGGCATCTCTCTCCAGCCCTATGTGAGACAAGTGTGTCCAGGACTTCCGTGGGAAAGCACAATGCCCAATCCTGATGATCTCTGAGCATTCCCTGAGTAAGGATGTCATTAACGCCCAACTCTTGGCCTTTCTCTCTCTAACCCTTCACTTATTCTTCCATAGAGATGAGCACTGAATTACTGAGAACAAGACAAACATGTTTGAACCTCGGGGGTTTTTTTTTCTTTTTTTTTAATTTTTTAAAATATTTATTTATTTTTGAGACAGAGAGAGACAGAGCATGAACAGGGGAGGGGCAGAGAGAGAGGGAGACACAGAATCTGAAACAGGCTCCAGGCTCTGAGCTGTCAGCACAGAGCCTGACGCGGGGCTCGAACTCACAGACCATGAGATCATGACCTGAGCCGAAGTCAGATGCTTAACCGACTGAACCTCGGTTTTATAGGTTGCATGGGGGCACTGGGTTAAGAATTCACGACATGCCTCCAAGATCCCAGATTAATTTGGAAGTTTCTCCATGCCAAGTGTCATGTGGCAGATTTCTTTGTAAGAATCTCCCAAAATTCATTCTTTTGTTTTGCAAAAGTACTGTTTTGGGATAGCTTAACTTTTCTCTTTTGTGTTTCTGTGTTTTCTTTCAACATGAGGCAGCCTAGGCCCAGGGAAGAAGCGAAGCATCCCAGTTCAGCAGAGGTGCCCGGGTAGTGCTCCAAGGCTCTCAGCTTCCTACTGAGTTGAGAGCTGGTAGTTGGCTGAGGGGGCTGGGAGACATGCAGGCTGGGACAGGGGATGTATGGAAGATGGGTTAGGCACTTCCAGTGTCTGTGGTACCATGGATTATTGAGAAAAGGCCAAATTTCCCAGGTCCTGACCAAGCTAGGAACAGTTCACAAGTTCATCTGCATGGTGACCAGGAAGGCTGCTTGAGCCTGGATCCACACTGCCAGCCAGAGCAGAATCAGCTCCAGATCGGGGCCTCACTTATTCCTCCAGTGGCACAACTCAGGGCAGCCTCATCCTGTGCCCTGAGTAACATCTCAGAGATGAGCCAGCAGACAGGGGAACAACTTGAAGAACTGAGCATTTCTACCAAAATGACTAGTTAAATCTCAAAAGAGAGTGTCAATTATGGTTTCCATCCAAAATTTAAATCTAACTAAGGCATTCCTCTCTACTACCTATCAGATGGGCCCCCAGCTCATAAGAGAGAGAAGGTCAGTTGTAGATTCAATAAAGAATCTCTACCTTCTTTCTACTTCCAAGTTGTAATGAGTGATTTGAGGGATCACACTCTCATTCCTTTACTTACTGATTTCAACAAGTATTAAACACCTGCTACCTGCTAAAAATTGTTGGTGCTGATTGAAGTTGTGAGGGGTGACAGATATTTTGGTCTGGGGGGGCAGTGGCTGTCCAGACCTACTGTCATTATAGAGTGATCTTCAAATAAGATTATTATTATATCCTATGCTGGGAAGGGTGGGCTCTGCTCCAAAGGTGTGTATTTTAAATAGCTGACTGTTTCTAAAGCACTACCCTGGTAAAATAGTGTTTATTCCACTTAGAATAACTGGCTTGAGGCTATTGCTACTGACAACGTTTCCTGCAGTTGGATGGAGAGAAAGAAAGAAGCATGGAGCCCAACAGTTGGCCCAAATATTTGTTTAGTCATGTCTTCAAGTCAAAAATATCCTTACAAAACCATTTCTCAAGGTAATGGAAGAATCAGGTAGATTAGGGAGACCTAATCAGGTGTTCAGGTTTTCTAAACCCCATTATAAAATTGATGAATCCTGCGCACAAGAGAAATTACAAAATGTGTCACTCTGATAATTGGTACAAGAGGAAATACAAATAACAAACACAGGGAATTAATTTATATTTTCACAAGTATAACAAAAAAAAGTACTTACTAAAGCAAACGTGAAGAACTATTGTCATTGGAATTAGCAAAACAAATGCATCAAAATTTACTTTACAATGTTTTATACATTTATTGCTATGTTATTGCTGGTTTTGTAAGTTGGTATAAACTTTTTGGGGGAAAGCAGTATGAGAAAGAATAGAGAACAAAGATGGTCATAAATTTTGGCCTAGTGATTTCATTCCTAAGACTTTATCCTAAGAAAATAATTCAGGAGAAGCAAGAGCTCTCTGAGGTAAGGGAATCTTCTTCTTCTTCTTCTTTTTTTTTTTAATCTTCTGCTTTTTAAAAAATTTAAATCCAAGTTAGTTAACATATAGTGTAATAATTATTTCAGGAATAGAATTTAATGATTCATCATTCACATACAACACCCAGTGCTCAGTCCAACAAATGCCCTCCTTAATGCCCATCACCCATTTAACCCATCTCTCCAACCAATGTCCTGCCAGCAACCCTCAGTTTGTTGTCTGTATTTAATAGTCTTTTATGGCCTGTCTCCCTCTATGTTTTTATCTTATTTTTGCTTCTCTTGAGGGAAGGGAATTTTCTATAACATTATCAATGTGGGGGAGAAGAAAAGGGACACAATCTGAATGACTAACATTAGGACAAAGTGGGTATGTTTCACAGTGAATTGGCAGGCAGTCTCAGAGAGAAATAGTTATGGAAACAATTGAAGAATGTGATGAGGCAGCATTAAAAGAAAAAACACAGTTAAAAATGATGCTATGGTTGCTTATGATGCTATGGTTGACCATGTATAAATAAGCAAAAATGGTAGCAGTAGCATTGAGATGGCATAATTATGATATTTTCCAACATTTTTAACTTTGTTACACTTTGTTTTTTTTTGCTTTGTTTAAAAAAAATTTTAATGTGTATTTATTTTTGAGAGAGAGAGACAGACAAAAAGACAGAGAGCGAATGGGGTAGGGGCAGAGAGAGAGGGAGGCACAGAATCTGAAGCAGGCTTCAGGCTCTGAGCTGCCAGCACAGAGCCCGACGTGGGGCTCAAACCTATGAACTGCGAGGTCATGACCTAAGCTGAAGTTGAGCTCATGACGCTTAACCAACTGAAGCACGCAGGTGCCCCTGTTTCACCTCACTTAATTTTTAATGAAAAAGCATTCACATGAAATCTAAGGTCTCCAACAAATAGAACATGGTCGTGCAGGGTCTCAAATGTTAAAAATAAGCCATCATGTGAGTGAGTGATAGCTGTACTTCAGGGGCTGGGAAATGGCTTTTAACCAAGATCTATAATGAGTATGCTGAGTGGTTTGAGGTGTGTCAGAATGGAAGCAGCACATAGAGAAAAGTCATTTCTTCTTCCAGGAACCACATTAGCCATCTCTGTATCACTCAGCACATCGGACACAGCCCCGGGCTTCCCAGAACTCCAGCATCCTGGTGGAAATACTCTATAGAAAGCATGGAAAAGCCAAACCAACAAAGCCAGACTGAAAGGTTTTTAATTAGATCAAAAGGGTTGAGTGTGGTCTGGGTTTCACATGAAACATATTCTTTTTCATCTATTTTCTCACTCAAATACTATTGTGTGAGTAATCTCCAGGATCCACTCAGCCTGGTTTATTTAATTTAATATTATTTTGTTACTTTACTTTATGTCTTATGATACAAATGCGACTTTTTATAAGACTTACAGATTATTTCCTGGGCGTCTGAAAAGGAATCTGTCAGGGTCCTTCACCTAAAGGACTCACACACACAACACACATTCACACACACACACAAATCCTCATTTTTTTTCATTCAGGTAAAGAAAGACAAAGAACTGAAAGGGCCAGGAAGCTGGACCACCATTTTGCTTATGATCAGCAGTTTTGATTCCGAGGAGAGAGACAGCACAAACCAGCCATGCAGCAAGGCAGTGTGCAGCCAGGATTTATATGGCTCCAATTTCCTCAGGAGGACCCCCTGGTGTGACCGCTCTGCTGTCCACAAGAAACACAGGAACCCTGGTGCCACTGCTTTAATAATTAGATGCTACCCAAGCCCTCTGATTTTGTGTTATGAAACCTTTCTTCCATGAAAGGAGGGTTTTCCCTGGCAACCCCCTGAGCCTTTGGGACCTCAGGTGACTTCTGTACCCGGGTGGATGTTGTACAGCTTCACCTCCTGCAAGTTGCCTCGTCCCTTTAAGAGCACATGTGGGCCGGGGGGAAAGAAAGTTGCTCCCTTTGAGCTCAAGCTCATTTGTTCAAATGAACAATTCTTCTTCCGAGAGCTTTTCTCTGCATCTTTGTTACTAAATAATGGGCATGGAATCTAATGAAGTTATCACATTTGATGTATCAATGAGGACATTGAAAGTAGACTAAAAATTCGTAACTACTCAACTTACACCATCTTCTATATTTTGCCTTCTGACAATCACGTGAAAACCCCAAGGATGTCAGATTTTATGCATCTATTATTAGGGCTGGGCATGATTCTTCCCGTGGAATTATCCCCTACTTGGAGGAGGGGCACTAGGAATGAAATTTCAAAATTGCATCAAAAAGATGTGAAGGGAAAGGCTGTATCAAACCTGCTGTTTGCTGTAAAACCACATTGTCTGAGTGTTTATCGAGTCTCTGAAATCCTGGCTAGACAAAGTTCCTCTTTTGCTGAAAAATCCAAAGTTTGGAAAATCATTGTCATTTTCAAGCTAATGTCCATTTTTTTAGCTCTGCAATAGAGAAAATTCCATCAGTATATATTTCCTTCTCAATTACTAACATGTTTCTTCAACAATTTTTAAAATTTAAGCTACTTTATACACTATCATAAAATTCCAATTTAATTTACATACATCAAGATAAAACGACTAGGAGTTTTTAGGGGTCATAATGTAAACAGAGAGAGGGCAGGTATGATAACGAGGGAAGGAAATTCTGGTGTTCTGGCCCTTTCCGTGCAGTCTGTCTTAGATTGGTGTGTAAGAGTCTCTCATAGAGCCCAGGTTACTAAGTGAACCTTAAGACAGCTGTAATCCATGGCATCCTATGCAACTTTGCTCTTTACAAAATACTTCCTTCTCAAATTCACAGCTCTTTATCCACAGCTATGAATCCTTAGTGACTGGGAAGTGCTTCTAACACTTGAGCTTTTTTGTATCAAGACCAGAAAACTTGAACAAGTACAGTGCTTTCAACCAGAGTCCCTTATGATTCTTCCATCACCACTATCAGCTATATTCAGAAAGAATTTCCTATATAGTTCTAAGTAGGATTTTTAATCTACAACAGAAATAACAATAATGACCATTAAAAAAAAAGACTGCTATCCTGTCAGTGTATTGGAATACTAAAATAATAATTGGAGTCTTTCTACTCACTCCCCTCTTGTGGAGTAAGATGTTCAAAAGCAACAGTGGTTGCTGGCAAGGGGTTTTATTGGGTAGGATTTCACCATTAATGTGCTCCTATACATTTACCTCTTTCTCCAGTAGGTAACTCCACAATTTTTTCTCTGCATCTTTTATTGTCTTTTAAGGAATTGATAAGGATCTCACTTCTAGTTTCATCTCTAAGGCCTCTTTTCTAGTTAATATATCTCTTTAGATGTTCAACAAAGCAGAATCAACCAAATTCTCTAAGGAAACATGTCAGAGTAATTGTATAAGAACAGAGAACAATATTCTTCACAGTGTTGTCTATTATTATTAGTGCATGCATAAAAATGCTTAATATTGTAATTCTGAGTGAAGTAGGATTTTGAACAAAAGTCAATTCTCTGGAGGGAGGAGAGTGGGAGAGGGAAGGAGAGGGAAACATCTCATCAGAACTTCCTAAAGACAGTATCACTGGAAAAGGCTAGAAATGAGGAATAGGGAGCAGTGCAGTAAGATTACCAGGCTTCCAACTGAAAGAGAAGTCTCCTGCTACTTATGACAAGAAAATTTTATATGCTGTCCCTCAGGGAAGGTACAGCCACTATTAAAACCACATCATCATTGAAAAAAAAAAAAAGCTATATCTTGATTAATAGAATCAGGGCCAGATGCTAACTTTCAGAAACAGATAAAGAAATCCAGCTTCTCAAACCTAATGCAATTATTCATAAGGGATGATCGTCATAATTGCACATGCCCAAGGTCCTTGGGGGTATAGTTTGAAATTACCTGCTATAAGCCGGAAATTTCTTGATAGTTTCTTGTTTTCACTTTAAAAAGCTTTGTGAATTGTGCATTATACCCCATAACATACCCAAGCTCATTTTAATATAGAAATAATGTTTTCAATTGCCACTTGTATATCCCTGGCACATTACTGGTATATAAGTGCCTCGATTTAATATACCAAGGGGAAGACATAATTTTGACCTGTGCAAAGCTCTTGGAAACCTTGTTAAAGTTTCTGATTCTACATGTCCAGGGTGGGATCCCAGGTTCCACATATCTAAAAAACTCCTGGGTTATTCCTGTATATCTGACACAAACAGCTGCACTTTGAGTATTGGAGCTATAGATCAGCAGGTTGTATGGTGTGATCTCTGACCAGCAGCTTCAGCATTTCCTGGGAACTTGTTAAAGATGTAGACCCTTAGCTCCCATTCAGATCTACTGAATCAGAAACTCTGGGGGGTGGGGCCCAGGAATCTGTGTTTTTTAATAAGCCCTCCAAGAGATTCTGATTTAGACTAATTAACCAAGGCAGTAAGAATTTAGTCAGCCAAGAGTAGAGATTATAGGCGTTTAGGTCCTTATAAACCTATAATACATAGATGGCTTCGAGATCCATGCAGATGACATAAAACCAAGAAAGGAAATTTCCTGAATCTGATTCAAGAGTCATGAATTAGAGCTGGACTCACTGCAACCAGGGTGGTCACAGGACAAATATACTGCACAGTAAAGAACCAGAGGGGATAACCAGGAAGTGTATCAGAGAGAAGATTAGGAAGAAGTCCCTAAGAGGAGATGAAAGTCTACCTGAACAATTTCATCCATATGAGCTTAGGCAGCAGGTATCTGAGTTCTACATGCAAGCCTGAGAAGTTGAGGGGGCGGGGAATATTCCTATGGAATCAATGTGCCATCAGATTGTAACTAATGTGAGATACAGAACATTGATCGCTGTACATTATCAGTTGCTCCTTGGGAAAGATTTGCTTTATGTACTTTAGGGTCTTCAACAGTTTCCTAAGGAAAATTCCCAACTTTGTCCTTTCTTATCTTCTAAAGCATTTGTATGAGCTTTTGCTTTGAACAGGCAAAGAGATATATTCAAGTCGAGATGTAAATAGCTATAGAGAGAGTACTAGAGGTCAGGTCTAGAGGAGCCACAGGCCCCATGCAGGTAGCAGGGGCTTATGGTGGGAGACAACTAGAAAAAGTCTAAACTAGCCTCTGGAGACAGCTGGGATGGATGCTCCCCTCCTGCCTGGAGATGCCCTCACATGGTCTCTGCATGGCTAAAGAGCTGCACTGCTGCAAGAAAAACCTGAAATTTCCTTCAGCTTGGGTCAAAGTCGAAGCTTGGAGTCCCAAAATGAACCTGGTATTGCTGCTCACAAATGATGTGTTTTCTGTAGAGATATGAGGTGTGGCTTGTGATTTTGTCGCCACGCTTCATACCAGAGGGTAAGTGACAGGGTTATTGCTCCAGAGAAGGATTGCTTTTTGTTCTGTTCTTTTTGGTGTTGTATTTCCTAAATTTTTAAGGACAGCCTTTAATTCATGTCTGCATGAGCTTTGAGGGATACCTGGACACCCGTCTTTCCCCAACACCTGTCCCTACTGTCATGGCCTATGGCTCCCACTCTTCCTCCGCCCCATCTGCAGATTGTCCCCACTTCCCCTCTGGAGGGTGTCAGCTAGTCCTGGCCACCTGGCAGGACTAGACCCTGCTGCTCTGTATGAGCAGCCCTGGCATTATGAAGGGTCCCTGAGGGAGCAGGACATGGAAATCAGGTCACAGGGCTGTCATAGACCCCTATGAACTATAAGGATCAGGGCCTTCTTTTTGTCCCAGCCCTATTTCTGCTCACCATCCTCTCTCGAGGGCCCTTTATCTTCTTCACCAACTTCCCCCATACCCCCCAAAAAATAATTTTGGCAAGGAAAAGTGAGGTTAAAAACAATCGTTCTTAGAGAATCTGAAGAAAAAAATATTTATATAGAAACATACATATAAACAGATCATGTCTATGCCCCAAGCCTGAAATGCTCCTTCAAAAGGATATAAAGATTTAAGTCAAAGAGGTTAACACCTAAGACCCAACAGGATATTCAGAATGAGTACATTCAGTAATTAGACATATACCTATTAAATTGTTGACAAGCACTAGATACAATAGTCTATGAGGAGACAAAACAGCATATATGCCCACAAGTGCACAAAGTCACTTTCTCAACAGCTGTTTCTAGTTACGTTAAGTTTTTCTACATTCTATACACTTGGTTATGTACAGAGACAAGGCCTTTAGTTATAATGAAGAACTTGAATTGAAGCATGAATCAGATACCCAGAGGAGCTGACCTGGTTTGCCAAACACAAATATTATGAAGATAAAAATTGAACCACATAATTTGTTTTATTGTTGTATTTTCAAAAGAAAACCTCATTAACCAGAATAGAATATGTTTCCTAATAATCACAATATGATGCATAACATTTATTGAACAATTACTAAGGGAAAGGCACTGAGTGAGTTGTTTTAGTATAATTCAGTCCTCACAAAGTATTATAGGGCAGAGGTGGAAACAGGATAGTAAGTACTTGAGTGTCAGTCAATTCCAATGGAATGAATGAACTGAAACCAGTTAATACTCTTTTTTTTTAATGTTTATTCATTTATTTTGAGAGAGAGAGAAAGAGAGAGGGAGGGAGAGAGAGAGAGAGAGAGAGAGAGAGAGAGAGAGAGAGAGAATGCAAGTGGGGGAGGGGCAGAGAAAGAGGGAAAGAGAGAGACAATCCCAAGCAGGCTCTGCACAATCAATGCAGAGCACAGCTCAGGGCTTAGTCTCAGGAACCATGAGCTCATGACCTGAGCTGATATTAAAAACAACCCAAGTACCCCTGACACCAGTTAATTTTCGGTTTTGCATCACCCCATTGCATCCTCAGAATGAGTTTTTGATACATTGAGCCTAGGGTATGTGCCTATGCCTTGGCTGTGCTGTGGTGGGGAGAAGCAGGAGTTGGGAGGTGTCTCTAGGGACATGGCTGTCTTCCCAGCAGGAGGGCAGTGCTCCTGATTGGTGCCACCAAGGCTGAGGCCAATGGAAAGGAGGTAACTTCCCATAGAAAATCAGAGCAAAATGCTGGGTGCTCAGGAAAGGAAAAGTGTCCACTTCAGAAACACTTCAGAAATGAGTTGTCCAAGTTCCGTAACTACAAAATGTTCACTCTTGGACAAGAAGACAGAACATCTGAAGCTCAATGCAGGTTCTACCTGAAACTTTGAAAGGACTTTGAAATTATTGTATAGAAACTGAAAGAAAAAAAAAGGAACATAAATGTCTTTTAGGAGACAAACTGATTAATTTCAAATGCACCAGGCCTCCTTTCCCTGGCCTCATTAAGACAGAAAATACTTTAGATCAGCCAGAATCCCAAAATGACACGCTTATGTCAAGAAAGTAATAAGTAAATAAATAATAAATGGTGAAGATTTTGAAAGGCTCATATTGATCTGGTTTTAAATCCCACTTCTGCTACATAGTACCTTGTGAGTTTGAATTATGCAGCTAGCGTGGTGCTTTTCTCTTAGTAATTGTCCAATAAATGTTATATATCATAATGTGATATTTGGAAACATATCCTGTTCAGATGAATATATCTTTTGAAAATGCAGCAGTTAAAGATGATATTTATGACTTTTGGGTAAGCAAAGATTTCTTAAAATTTCTTAAGCAGAACACATTGGCACTCACTATAAAGTAAAAGTACATAAATTGCAATACATGAAAAATTAAAATTTGCACTTATCAAAAAAATCAATAACGAGAAGGAAAGCCATGAGTGGGAGAAGGTTTTACAATACATATAAATGGCAAAGACTAGACTATTCTAGACTCAAATCTTGAATCTGTAAAGATCTTTTTATATTATTTATAGACTTCTGCAAAAAATATTACCCCAAAACTGAGTGGCCTAAAAAAACAAACACTTACTACCTTGCAGTTTCTGTGGGTCAGGAATCCAAGTATGGTTTAGCCGGGAGCCTCATGAAATTGCATTTCTCATGAAATTTCAGTGGAGCTGTCAGCTGGGACTGTTGTCCTCTCAAGGCTTGGTTAGGGAAGCGTCAGTTGCCAAACTCACTCATGTGGCCATTGCAGGGATCAGGTGCCTTCTGGCCTTTGCCTGTATACATCAGTGTGACATTGAACAATTCACAACATGGCAGCTGATATCCCCTAAACAAAGAGGAGATCTCTGAGACAGAGATAGAGAAAGAGAGAGAGATCCAGCAAGACAGAAGCCACCATCTTTTTATAACCTGATGTCAGAGGTGACATCTCATAACTTCTGCCATATTCTGTTCATTAGAAGTGAGTCACTAAGTTCAGTCCACACTCAAGGGAGAGCCACACAAGGGCATGAATACAGAGGTGAGGATTGTTGAAGGTTGTTTTAGAGGCTGCCTACCATACTCTTATAAGTCACTGAGAAAAGGGAAACAGCACCATAGAGAAATGGACACAGAATTAAGCACTTAAAAAAAAAAGTAAATCATCAATAAATATAGGGAAATGTGCTCATCAGTCATGAGGGAAATAAAAATTAAAACCAAGATGAAATACTTCTATTCAGCCAACAGAATAGCTAATGATAAAAAGATAGAATACCCCAAGCTTTGATAAGCATGTAGAAAAATTGGAATTCTCATATACTTCTGGTGGGAGTGTAAATTTGTACAACCACCTTAAGAAACAGTTTGACAGTATTTATTACAACTAAGCTATACATAGTCTATGACCCAACATCTTTACTCTTAGTTAAATGCCTAAGAAAGTTGTATATATGGGGACACCTGCATGGCTCAGTGTCTGATTCTTCATTTTGACTCAGGTCATGATCTCAGGGTTGTGGGATTGAGCCCCAGGTTGGGCTCCACGCTGAGCATGGGGCCTGCTTAGGATTCTCTCTCTCTCCCTCTCTCTCTCTCTATCTATCTCTCTCTCTCAAATTAAAAAAAGTGTATATATGTGTATACCAAAAGACATGTATAAGAACATTCATAGCAGCTTTATTCATAATAATCAAAAAACTGGAAACTACCCAAATATCTATCAATAGAATGGATACTATAAGTTGTGATAAAAATTGATTATGATAAAGTAATGATAAGGGGATAAATTACTGCTCTGCCTTAGCAATATGAGTGGATCTCATGAAATAATTGAAAAATTTTTTTAATGTTTATTAATCTTTGAGAGACAGAGAAAGACAGAGAGAGACAGAGCATGAACAGGGGAGAGGCAGAGAGAGAGAGGGAGACACAGAATCTGAAGCAGGCTCCAGGCTCTGAGCCGTCAGCACAGAGCCCGATGCGGGGCTTGAACTCACAAACTGTGAGATCATGACCTGAGCTGAAGTTAGCCACTCAGGTGCCCTTCATGAAATAATTTTAGTCATAAGAAATAACCAGGAAAATATATATACTGTGAAATTTTATTTATATAAAACTCATAACCTTCCGAAATTAATCCATGCTGAGGAAATTTTGGAGAAAAGTTACTTTTGGTAGGACTTAATGACTGTGAAGGGGCTAGTTTGGAGAATCTAGGGACCTGGTAATGTCCTATTTTGTTGACCTGGTGATAAACATCATTAACATCAAAACTCAATATACTATACATTTGTGATTCATGCAGTCTTCTGTATGTGTATTTCAATACAATTTTTACTTAAAAAATAATAAACTTTGTTTCTGCTATGCTCTTCAGAATGGTGGCTATGAGTAAAACTTACTAATAACTAATTTACTGAAAATTGAAATTCTGTGTCCACTGGAGCTATGTCCTGAGTCCTAGTCCTTAAGGTCTTAAATAAATACCAAGAATTAGCTTTTAATTTAATTCCTGGAAACTAAAAAATTGCTAACATTATTGACTTTTCTGTTTCCTGTCTTTCCCAAGGAGAACATTAGAAATGTTCTTCAGTTTGGAGGACCATCCGCTGATCTCCTTCCCATCTTTAATGAGTCCACAAAGCCCTGTTCCAATACCTTGGCCTTAAAATAAGGAACGGAAGAAGGAATGAAACGGAGGAAGGGCAGAGAGATAAACAAAATGCCAAAGGCAAGAAAATTGGTTAAAATGTGGAATGTGGTGTGTATGTGTATGTGTATGTGATTGTGCATATGTGTGTATGTGATTGTGGGATCAGAAGAAACTGGAGAGGAATGTCAAAGTAAGAAAAGATGAAGGAAGTGAAAAGAACAGCCAGAAAAGGGGAAAGAGTTGAGAGCTTTATTAGCCATATATTGAAATCTCCAATTTCAAATATGCTATCCTGTTGATACCACCATTGAGAACACATATCTTGATTCTTTAGAAAATGAAGATATATTTTATTATATAAAAAGGTTTAGAAAATAAAGTCCTGGATGTGAAATAATTTGCATGTAATAAGTGATAATGGAGAAAATAAAACCATGTAAGTTTGATAAAACTTTGCTTTCTTTCTATGAAAAGGTGAGGGTGGTATAGAAGGACAGCAGGCAGCAAAGAGTACACCAAATATTTGGCCATAAGCCTCATTTTTATGGCTTCATAGAACTTATGATTTGGAATTGACCTTGAAATTCCTATAGCCTTACCCCAAATGTGAATTTCATAAATGCCAGATGGAAGAATCAGGATGGGGGTACTGGACATGCAACCTGGATAAATCCGTGCATCATGATAGGACACTTGGTCCTGTGAGAGTCTATTATCTGGTCATTGTCATCAACTGCCACATTTCCTGAACCCAACATGAGACTGATTTTTCCATGAGATTTGAGGGTCCGTATTATTTTATAGCTTCAACACTACAGAATGAGAAAAACGTGTGCACGCACGTGGATGCACAGTGGGAGAGCTGTGTTCAGCACATTCAGAGGCAGTAAATATTTTTGTTTTTAAGCAACTGTAACTTACAGCTATTGAAGAGTAAATATCCCATTGGTCACACATAGAGGTTAATGCTGTGTTAGAAAGCAAACTAAAAACAACCTTCCAGGGGTGCCTGGGTGGCTCAGTTGGTTAAGCATCTGATTTCTGGTTTTGGCTCCGGTCATGATCTCATAGTTCCTAAGTGCGAGTCCGTCATTGGGCTCCACGCTGACAGCCCAGAGCCTGCTTGGGATTCTCTCTCTCCCTCTCTCTTTGTCCCTCCCCTATGTGTAAATGGTCTGTCTCTCTTTCTCTCTCTCTCTCTCTCTCCAAATAAATAAACTTCAAAAAAATGTTTTTTAAAGATCTTCCACCAACTCCATCACCATTGTTTCCTAACCCTCCCCACCCTCCCTTTTTATACCTACGTTCCAAGCCATGGTAACACAGCAATGATGAGGAGGAAGCTAAATTGATATCTTTACCTTTGTTCTCCTTTTTTCAACCTGGTAGAAAACTCTGTCTCAGAATGGAAGCTTTCTGCATGCATCCAGTGTAAGAAATCATTTAAAAATCTACCATAAACATGACTCTCGGTGAAAAGTATTTGCTTCTGTTTAACATTTGAAATCATTACTTTTAAATTAAAATTAATGTTTTACATTGAATAGTAGTAGGAATCATGGCAGAAAATTAATCTGTCTGGGAAGATACTAAATACTGAAATAAATCCATACATGCTGTCTGGACTGCCCTGTGTACTCTATAGCACATCTTATGCATGTTTCTTGGGAATTATACATAAATGGTTAAAAGCAATGTTTTCTTAATAAACCATCTTGTGGCAAGGACTTGCTTTCTATAGAGTGAAGAGTGTGCATGCATGAATGCTGTATTTGAATATAAACCTCATAGACCAGACTGCTGGATTCTCAGTGGTGTATCCAGGAAATATGCAGTTGGTTGGACCTTTTCTAATACTTTCCATTTTTATCAAAAGCAAAATCAAAGCAATTTTCAGTGCAAAACCAAATTCTAAACAACACCCATGAGAATTAGCAAAGCAACATTTCATCAGAAAATCACCTGCAGAATTTAGAATGCAATTTAGAATTACTAATTGGTGTGTTAAATGGATACATTCAGAAAGAGCTGAGGAGATGAGTCAACACTTCTGAAAGAACCATAATTTCAGGATTTCCTGAGAGAGGGCTCCAAATTATAAGCCTACCTAACACATTAGTGCATGGATTAGAGAAGTCAGTTCACCCAGACATTTGTTGTGTGCATAATTTCAAAAAGAATAAATACTACTTTGGAAATTGCTCTGGTTCATTTTGCCAAAAGTAACACCCTTTCTGGGCACATAGCCACTAGATATTTGCCCTGCTTTCTTTGTGACTATGGAACCTTGAAACATTGTTTGCAATTTTATCAAAGGATTCATTGAGTCAGAGGATAGTCAGAGAGAACATATTAGCTATTAAAATGTAGCAAGGTGAGCCTGAGATTCCTTAGAAAAAAGTTAGCTTTTATCTTAATACAGTCTACTTTTAATTTTTCACTATTTATTCACACTTGAATCCTATCATCTCCCTACCTCAACTACCAGGCAACCATCATCTCTTTTCACCTCTATCTGCCCTACTGCAACAGCCCCTTAGATGGTCTTCTAGTCTCAATGTGGCTGAGTACAATCTGTCTTCCACCCAGTGGCCAGCATGAGCCTTCAAGAGCTGCTTAAACAGCAGAGGCTCCCAGGGCAGGAGAGGCAAATCCACACTGAGAGTAAGTATCCACCCTCTTGAAGACAAACCTCTACCCACCCAAGATGGGAAGGGTTTGATATAGTCATCACTATAGGACCTGTGGGTCCCTAAGTAGGGGTTCAACACTGGGGCTTGTTTCAGACACTCAGAGTAAGTGTATCTGAAACACGCTTCCTAAGTGGGAGTTCATGCTATTGGACTCATCAGTAGCTTGTCTGTGCCACCGTGGTTACTCTGTTCACAATCTGCAGGGTGAGTTCTGGGTGGCAGATGACAAAATCGGCCAACTGGCCAAGTCATTTTGTCTACTTAGTTATTTGGTGCCTTTTCTAGGGTGGCAGGTGCTTTCTGGTGGGCATTAATGTGTGATACAAGCATCTTCACACTCTGTGCCTATTCTGATTTGCCCATCCACATGCACCTCTCCCGGAATAGCTTGTCTCAACATCCCTGTCCTTTCCTTTCTAGGCCACTGCCCAGTAACCTGTGTGTATTCACATCTCAAGCAATGTCAGGTTCACCACTCAATGCTCTGCCCATTGGAAAATTTTTCCCTTTCTACTGCTTTTAGTCACCCAGGAATGTGGCCGTAATGCAGCCCTTGTTCATTTTTGGCTTGCACTCACATACTGATCCAACTATCTGCAAAACGACCTTGAACATCCACTGCCTCTTTGAGCAGGCTCTATGCAATAGGTATACTGGTGCAGTGGCAGTAGGGGATAGGTGGATTAACCTAGCCCTGAAATAAAATGGCAAATGGCTATTACCCTTCTCACATGAACATAAAAAGTTTCTGATCCCTTTTCCTAATTGGAATGGAAAGAACGCATCTTCCAAACCAATGGCAATCTGCCACATATCTGCAGCCTTATTAACCTGCTTTATTAGTAATGTCATAATTGACATAGTAGCTGCAATAGGTTGATACCTGGTTAAGTCCTTAATATACATCATCCTCCAGAATCTATCTGGTTTCTACAAGGGCCAGACTGGTGAATGAAATTGAGATATGAGAGGAAATGCCACCTTTGCATCTTCTAGGTCATAATCTCTACCATCTACCCACAGTATCAGAGAACCCCATTTGGCCTTCTTCATTATAAAAAAATCTTACTCTGCAGACCAGGAATACAATTTAGAGTTATTCCAGCTGTTAAGTATATCAGTTCTAATTGTGCATCAGGAACTAGGGAATGATATTAGGTACATTCATGGATCCAAGGAGCCCACTGTAAGCTGGACTTTAGCTAGGACTCATTTATTTTTTACCTGATTTCCTCAGGACCCCACACTGAATGGGGGCTATGATTTTTTGAGTCTCTGGTTATCAATGTCAACTCAGACTTAGTTCTTGAAAGTTTCTGTTGTTTTCCTTTTTCCACAGTGTATGGTCAACTGAATAAATGGCTATTGGTCCCTTTGGGGAAGAAGTAGGGGACTGTCAAAGAATATACTTTTATGATGTTACAGGATCCTATTGGGCCTGGCTACGTCTTAGGTAAAAGGGCTCCAGAACTGAAAATGGATTCAGGTGTGAGGACTGAGCAACAAATGGTGAGTTTTATTGGAGTAATTGCTCTCACGCTTTTACTTTTCCATTCTTTTTTCTTCTTTGGAAATTATAGATAGTAAGCAGTGCCTTGGTTGACTGCTGTCTAAGGCAATGGTCAGCAAAATATAGCCAAATTTACCTCTGGCCTACCACCTGTTTTTGTAAATAAAGTTTTATTGGAACATAGTCATGTTTAGGCTTTTTATTTTTGCCCCTACCATCTGCCAGGGAAGCTCAGGCATTTCTACTTTGCTAAGATTTGACCACCATTTCTTCCAGGCTTTTAAAAGCCACCTCAGAAATGACTTTGTTCCATCCACTGAGTCTTTCTTATTAGGATGATAAATCCCACATCCTGAGAAAATGTCCCGAGATCAATGAATAATTGCTTATCCAGCTTTACACTCTATCCTCCTCGATCAAATATCCTCAGAATATAATCCCAGGAGAACTTTCCTTGCTCTTGACAGTACTGGGTGATAGTTGTCTTCATTCTTTAGGTGTATAGTCTCTTTCTTGCCCTATCAGGCTCTACCCTCACCACAGCAGCATTATTCTGGTATTTAACCCTAATTATTCATCTGGCAGTAAGAAAGAAGATGGAGACAGCTCCTAAGGTTGGGGACACATATGTCTTGTGGGGAAGAGGATTCTGCAGCATCTTCCAGCCTGGCTTAAGTGTCAGCCCTTATTGGGGAAAGGTAGACTCGCGGTGCACGGTACATGCCCAGAGGGTGGGGCTGTGGGTGTTGTAAAGTCAACATCATCAGGAACATCCATCCAGGTTTCTCTGCGTTAAAGAAGTACTTTAATGTCTTGGAGCTCTACCATTCTCAAAATTAAGTCTTAGCTTTGTCTTTTGGTTATGCCTGCCCTTCAGCTATAGGTAATAAGGACCTCTTTATATATTACCACCATTACCACTGGAAGCTCTATGGTTCTCACACTTGGCTATTAAGTGCATGTTAACAGCTCTCAGTCTCTCATTAATCTTTTCAGGGAGTCCATACACCTAGTGTCAACCAACCAATCGGGCTGTCTTTGTAGGCACTGTCCTCCTACTTCCAAATGCTATATCGTTATACCTAACACAGCATTTGCCTCCATAGGGACATTTTCAAGGGTCACCATCAGTGAAATATTTAGCAACTGACCTGCATCTTATGCTAGGGAGCAGACATGTGTGCTCTATGCCAAAGAGTAGCTGAGCTAATTCTCTGCCTTCATCTTGCTGTCTGTTTTCTCAGACCACTCTTGGTACCACTTGTGTTAATCCAGACCTTCTGAGAAACAGACATTAAAACAGGGTTAAAAAATGCAAGGATTTTATTGAGGAAGGAGCCTGTGAGAAAAGGATTGGGGAGAGAGCTAGAAAAGCCTGGGAAATATGTCAAACTCCGAGGCAAGAGTGAACCCAAGTGAAGGAGAGAGAGAAAAGGTTGAGTGGATTGCCCTCAGAGTTGTGCAGTCTAAGCAAGCTCAACAAAGATGACAAGGATTCCTTGACTTTAAAATGGCCAAAAGAGGAGTTCCACATCTCCCAGAAATGAGTCTTCTTCGGTATGTCCCCCACTCTCAGTCCTTGATTAGGGAGTTGCCTGTGGGAGGCATCCTCTGGCCCAAATGAAACAATGGATTTCAAAGGACAGCATCTGGGGCCCTGGGTCAATTATTCTCCCTGTAATAGGAGGTCCATGAGGCACATTTTCCCATTTGCCATATAGATTTAATATAATTTCAATTAAAATCCTATTGGGATTTTTTGATGAGGTGATTCTAAAATGTACATGGAACTTTAATGGACTTAGAATACCTAAAACAATTTGGGGGGGGGGGGGAAACAAAGCTGGAGGAAACACATAACCTAATTTCAAGACTTACTGTAAAGCTACAGCAACCATATGTACATATAAATCAATGAAACAGTATACAATCCAAAAGTAAATGCATGCCTATATGGCATATTTTTTAAAGGTGAAAAGATAAAGTGGAAAGGATATTCCTTTTAATAAATGATGCTGGAACACTTGGATATTGGTATGCAAAAAATAAACTTGGACTCCTACATCAAACCACAGATCAAAAGTAACTCAAAATAGACCATGGATCTAAATGTAAAATCAAAAAATATAAAATTAGTAGAAAAGAATCTGAGACAATATTTATAACTTGGGTTAGGCAAAGATTTCTGAGCACATAAAAATCAGAAGATATAAAATAAAAATTTAATAAATAGACTTCATCAAAACTAAAGACTTTTCACTTTTAAGAATACATTACTAAGAAAATGAAAAGGCAAGAAATATATTGGGGAAAATATATCTGAAATATATTTAGAACATATAAAGAGCTCTTACAATTCAATAATTAGGCAGGGGTGCCCATGTGGCTCAGCTGGTTCAGTGTCTGACTCTTGGTTTCAGCTTAGGTCATGATCTCACAGTTTTGTAAATTCAAGCCCTGCATTAGGCTCTGTGCCAACAGTGAGGAGCCTGCTTGAGATTCTCCCTCTTTGTCTACCCCTCCCATACTCACCCTATCTCTGTCTCTCTCAAAATAAATAAATAAAAGAAAATAATAAGAAGGCATAAGTCCAATTTTAAAAGGGGGGAGGGTGCAAAAGTTTCAACTGGACACTTCATAAAAAAGACATATAGATGACAAATAACATGAAAATATGCTTAATGTCATAAAACCATTGAAAAATACAAAATAAAACCACAATAATATACTAATACATATGCACTAGAATTCCTGAAATGAAAAAGACTCACAATACCATGTGTTACCAAGAAAACAAAACCACTGGAGTGCTCATGTATTGCTGGTAAAATGCAATCATTTTTTAATACAGTTGAACATGCACTTAACATAGGAACTTAATAAGTTGGTAGTTTCTTAATACAGTTAAACATTCACTTAACATATGACCCAATAATCCCACTCATATATTTGATGAGATAATGGAAAATATATGTTCACACAAAGATGTAAATTGTGTTTGTAGCAGCTTCATTTGTAATGGCCACAAACTGGAATCAATTTATATTTTAGCATATTTGTATATACACATAATGGAAATACTACTTAGCAATAGAAAGGAATGAACTGCTGATATACTCAACAACATAGACAAATCTCAAAAAGATTATGCCAAGTAAGAGATTCCAGATACAAAAGACTGTATGATTCTTTTTATACAAAATTCTAGAAAGAGCAAAATGATAGTAGCTGACCAGTGTTTTCAAAGAGTGGGGTTGGGGAATAGAGATTGCTGGAAAAAGAGAACTAGGTAACTTTTAATGTTCTATATGCCATCAGGGTGATCGTGACACAGCTCCGCACATTTGTCAAAACTCACTGAATTTTATACTTAAAACTGGCCAGTTTTGTGTATATAAATAATACCTCAATAAGGTTGATTTTAAAAAGTAGAAGAAAAGAAAATAATGACAGGAATATAAAATGGAACCTGGAATAAGATAAGAAAAATTGATTTACTTAATGGACCATAAATTTGGTTTTAAGGCTCCTAACTGCTACCTTGAAGATGGAAATTCATTCATTTACAAAATTTATCGGTCTTGTTTCCAAGACCAAATAGGAATTTTCCTCTTTACATAAAGTGGACACCATTTGGAATAAGAACAAATTACTGTAGTAAACTCAACAATGAGTCTGAATTGAACTGTCTTTCATATAGACCCATTATACAGGCAATCCAGTAAAGCAATTTGGGGGAACAGTCATTAAAATTCTGTGTTAATAAACAGTTCTTTACTGAGCTGTCTTAATGCATGTAAGATTTTAGAATATTTAAGTATATGAGGTACTGTGTGACTTCTAATTATTTTTCCTAAATATGATGGTTTTTTTTAAATAAGATTTTTAAAACATTGGCAATGAGCTCAAGGTTCCATTTCTTGGCATCAGCAGTGATTCAAGCTACTCAATGCTGCCAGTGACCACAGCCTCCCCCAATACTTGAACAGGTCATTGAGCCAGAAGTAGATGTAACCTCTTTGTGGAAGCCAACAGCTCTAAAAGAGAGGAGTCTGCTAGTTTTATACCTTAAGCAATATTCTTTTGCATTTCACATGAGAAATATACAGGAGTTAGTGGCTTTTAGCTGTTACCTTCTCTGCAGAGGCTGACAAGATTGAGTCAATTGTTTTTATGAGGTTCAAATATATTAAAAAATAAAGATATGCCAGAACAAGTCTGTAAATACTGTGGTTAATTTAAGTGTTAATAACCAATAACTTATTATGAATTAGTAGTAGTTTGCAAATCTTGTCCATGTGTCTGTGTGACTGTATGTTTACTTTTGTTTGGAGATAATGTCAGAAATTTACATTGAAGCACTTTTTGAACAGGATATCCTAGACAAATGTCCCTCTTGGAGCCATCCACTCCACCCCACATAGCTTCTGTCCTTCTAGGATAAGATATTTAATTACAGCCAGCAAAATCCTGAGAAAAGAGAATGAATAATTTTCTCTTAATGCCAAGAACTCTTCTAAATGCTTTACATGTATTAACCCATTCTTTTTTCATAAGTGTTGTGAAAATGAGATTATAATTATGAGATAAATACCATTGAGATGAGAAAATTAAGGTACAGAGTAGTTAGTAACTTGTCAAAGATCACTGCTACTAAATGGGAGAAGGAGCTCTGAAGTCCACATTCTTAACCATTGCATTACAGGTTGAATCAATGTAAAGTGGCCAGTTGTCAATCATTTGTGATCTACAAAGTGAGCAATTTCATATGGTTCAACTTAGTATAATGCTGAAATTGACTCAAGCCATGTTCATATGAGCACACATATATGGGACACATTTGTTTCAATTGCCACTCAAGAATACACATCGACCTTTTATCTGAATTTGGCAAATACAGTATTTATAGCAGAGTGCTTTTTGCTCCAGGACAAAGATATTTTAAAATTCATATCTCCTTTGTGAAGAGGTAGGAGGCAGAATAAAGCTGGTGAGGGCTTAACAGAAAGAAAAACTTTCTAATGACTAGAGCTGTCAAAGATGGGCTGATGGCCACTATAGCCAGTGGTGGGAGCTTCTTCCCTGAGAGGCACACTCAGAGGTGGAACATACTATCAGCCACAATGTTTTCTTTATTGTTTGCTTTTTGTTCTGGTTCAGCCAGGGCAGGAGGTAAGCATCTAACCCTGCTCGTGCAGGATGTGGCAAGCTTGTGTGCTGGCCACAGCACTGTGGATGCTCTAATTTTTATCCCAGATGTCAACACTTAGAAATCAAAGCCAAGGGGACTCTACTGAAAAACAGGGAGGTTCTTTTTGCTCCAGTTGAAAATTTTTGTAATTTATAAAAGAGTTGGAGAGAAATAATGCTTAAAAAGTCCTTAAATTGCATAACATAGTCTTATAAAGACAAGTTCCTTTCTTGCCGGCAACAGCTCATTAACCACCTCTGATTCCTTTCTTCTGGACAAAGCCCATGGAGCTCTTTAGATGCTCAGCATTGGGATTTAGTAGAACTGAAATTGCTGTCAATTGACACCCTCTAGAAGGGTAATATGATCATGACCACTCCCTTGATCTGCATTTTATTGATTCACAGTGCTTACCTGTGTTCACCTTGATAAAAGGGACAAACCCAGACCCGCTCTCAGCAGTCAAGCCAAACCTGAATAGCCCTGACCTCAGATGGAAGTCAAAGTTACAGCTCAGATTCCACCAACAGGTTCAAATTGGCTCATCCTGACTAATAGGATGAACAATGCCTGGAAAAACAAAATCAAACTGTCCTTGAGGCTGCACAGAAAAACATGGAGCACTTCTGCATGGTAGAAATTTTTTCTTCCTTCCACACCATGTCTCAGTTTCCCTGAGTGAGGCGAGGATAGTAAGTGTCCCATTTACTGTGAAATTTGGTTTTACTGATTACAACTTGTAATGATCATTCGGCTCAGTGGATCAGATCTTACTTTTCCAAAAGCCATTTTATGTGGGCACTAATGTGTTTGTCCCTCGCTTATCCTGATCAGTGGGGCGTTCAGTTATAAGAATCAGATTGAAAATAATGTCTTTGATTTTCCTTTGCTGTTTCCAAAGGGAGGAGAGATTGTCTGAAGTCCTCTGAGTGCTCCCTGATGGTGTGGGGGACCCTGGGACAGCTGGGGTGGAGAGGTCCTAGTTTCAACCACTAATCACTTGATTGGCCAGGTAGGATGCTCTGCATGCCCAGGCCTTTGAAAATGTGTCTCAGCCATGAGCCACGTGGCCTACCCTTCCAGAATGTCATCCTGTTTGGGGGTTGCTCTTGGATCTCTGGAGCCAGGATAAGGGTTAGATGCCCATCACTGCCTGTCCAGTTTAGTCCTATCAGAGGCTGATACACTTATCACTTTCTGCCCATTACGCTTTCTCTGTGCTTATAGATCCTGAACAGAAGTAGCAGACAAGAGACCCCCACCCAACAGAAGCAATTAAGAGCAGGACAGCAGGACCTGTCCATCCTGGGCTCCTCCCTGGGCCCCTCTGCATGGCTCCATGCTGGCTGTGTTCTCACCTCCTAAGCGCTGGGGAAAAGGCTGCTCTTCTTGACTGCCAGGGCCCAGGACCCAGGGCCCATGCAATGTGTCTCCATTCCCCTGTATCACCTTGCTCCTCCACCCCCAGTGTTTGCAATAATAATTTCTGGTTCCCTGGATTGGCTCTACTTTGCAATATATTATTCACTCTCCTCTTGAAATTCTCCCTTAATATAATCCATGCTCAAGGCTGCTGTCAAGTCTTTATCAGAGGATAATTTTCAGGTGTTAAGAGAAAAAAAGACCTATGGAAAATTCCTTTCCCTGCTCCCAGTCAGGTCAAACAGAGGTCTTGATAGGGGAAAACAGGAAGTATTAAACTGATGCCAGCCATCATCTTAAAATAAAGGCCAAGAGTAATAATTCCTTTGTGTTGGTGCATGTATATATTTTCGTCATCAAAAGAAACTGTCAAGCCCTAAACACCCTGCCTTTGTATGTATACAACTGGCCTGGCCTGGAGGCTGGATCAGAGATTACATTCCGTAAGATCACACCAATACTTCAATAACTACATCTTTTCACATCCAGGTCACATTAGAAACCCATTTGCTTTATTCAAAAGAAGTGTGAGATATTCAGTCCTGAGTCTTCAGTTATTATTGGCATTCGTACATGACTGGGCATAGGAACTTAAGTCTCTGCTCTTGTCATCACACATTTATGCACATTTTGAACTGTGATTTTTACTTTTTAACCTGAGGCTCTTCAACTTTCCTAAAGGGAGAAATCCAGATGATAACACCAGACCTTATGCTATCATATTAGCTATATAAAGGAAACAATAGGGAGTGAGAATAAATGAAATAACCAAAGCCAGGTGAGATAATTAAAACCATCTTAATCCTTTCACACTGAGAGAGGGATGTCAGCCCATTTCTTTTTCTTCTTCTTTTTTTAACAGTGTAAGCTTCAGCTCTTATTTCATTTCAAACAGCTCTCCCCATCAGTGCTTGTTTTACAGATGTGAATCCGTGGAACGAATTAAGTTTTGCTCAAGGCATTTAGTATAGTAATAATGTGCTTCTCAGAGGAAGGAAAAGAAAGGGGAAAAAATTAGCAAAGAGCATCCACCCTACATGCTAGATCTGTAATGAAATCTAAAGATGCTGAGAAAAAAGCACCCCTTAACCAAAGCAGATCTATTTATAATCACATTTAGACATTATCACTGAACCCCACCAGAAAGGGGAGGTAGAATCACTGTCAAAAATCATTTGAAGTATAAAAGTGAAATGAAAGTCATTCTTTTTTTTTTTTAAATTAATTTATTTATTTTGAGAGAGAGCACACAAGTGGGAGAGGAACAGAGAAAGGGGGAGAGAATCCCAAGCAGGATCCACACTGTCAGCGCAGAGCCCAATGTGGGGCTCGAACTCACGAACTGTGAGATCATGACCTGAATCTAAATCGAGTCGGATTCAACCAACTGAGCCACCCAGGCGCCCCTGAAAGTCATCTTTTAATGGTTGTTCTGAGATGTGGAAAAGGAAGGGAAGGGTAAAGGACAGTCATTAAGGGATGCTGATAGAGAAAGTTACCAAACGGGTGTGAGATCCCAGGTATGTGACACCATGGAAGACCCATCATGAAGAAGGAAAGCCACAGAGCTCAGAGCCCCAGGTGGATGATGGTGCATTTATCTTTAATGGCCCTGTAGTGTAAGGGAAGAGCAACCCAAATCAAAATACATCAGGTTGAGCCCTGGCTCCTCCTCATTTATTGAAAAAGAGTTAGCCCTGCACCAGCTGTCGCAGAGGACTATGCCAGCCATGCAATGACACAAACAATCTGAGTCAGCTTTGCAAAGGCTGAAGATAGAGAACATTAAGGTAGCCTGAAGTTGCGCTCAAGCAACTATGATTTTTTTCATTAAGTTTGGGCAATCTTTCTTGGCACACTCTCTCAGAACACAAATTAGAAGATAGAAAATAGTGCTTTATTGGAGAGTAGCAGAAGGGTGGAGAGAAGAGATTTTTGTTGTTTTGGTTCTCAAACATTTCAGAGTACTTCGATAGATTTTTTTTTTTAATGAAAAGTTCAAAGAGAGGAAGCTAGAGTCATTTTGCAAGATATCTGACCACATTTATTCCTCTGTGTAAAATCTCACAGTGGCTTCCCCATACCTTCAGAAAAAATTGAAATTTCTTAAAAAAGTATCCATGGCACAAAGTAGATATCCTACTTCAGTTAAATGAGTAAGTGAAAAACTGATACCACTGACCACTAATACGTGGTAACAACATAATAAATATGAAAAATGAAAGACTATTGATAATACTGTAGTCTGCCCTGAGCCTAAGACAGTTTTCTTTGTTTAAATGGGAGATTAACATAGCTTACACAGATGCTAAGGACTCTCCAGAGCAAAAAATGAGTATTTCTTTTTGATTAATTAACAGGATTGAAAGAGAATTTACAAGATGACACCTCATACTTAGTGCCTCCATCTTATTTCCTACATAATCCCTCAAAAATTATCAGGTAGATGTATTATGGGTCTTTCCCTTGGTTTGAGAAACTACCTATATTACCCCTTTAAGTTCTTACCTTTCTATAAAAGCTGACCAATCAGAGTTCCAGCCCATTAGGAGAACAAAACTGATTTGATAAACTCACTTAATGAGGTAATAATGGATGGTAATGCCTAAAGTAATGTGAAGAAATCCCAAAGAGGATCATCCTGGTGTGTATTAATCAGATCCCAGGAAACAAAAAGGAAAATTGCCACCTTGACAGCCAAGGATGAAGGAGGGTGCATGATTCTCTCCTTTAAATTGGAAAGAGGGGAAGATTCAGGATGGTTAGTCCTCAGAAATATAAAGAGAGCAAAAGAGAGGTAGGAACCATACAGACCATATGAGGACTCTGTGAAAACCCTGGATTGTCCCCTTATTTGTACTTTTGTGTCATTATTTCCCCAGTTTGTTTCTCCTGGTGGCTGGCTAACAACACCCAAAAAACTTAAATTTTAAGAAGTCTATGCTTCTATTCATAACATATGTCATCTTTAAACATATTAAAACATAGATATTTGGAGGGAAAATCACAAGTTGGGAAGCGGTGGAGAGTGGTTCATCAAATAGCCCTGTCTCTCAAAATTTCACCTTCCTCTGGGAGTTGTATCTTTCTTCTATTAACACACACTCTATAACACAGCTTCACTCAGAACCTTTCTTTTGGCTTCCCTTTATACAGCTGAAAAAAGCCTGGACTGTACTAAAGGAGAGAAAAGGAAAATTAATATTTATAATATACTATTCAAGAAGACTAAAAACACCCCAACACACAAAATGTGTGAAATAGTCACCCAAAGAGACAACCTTCTAGAAAGATCTATCAGATTTGAGCAAAGAGTGGGGGAGATTATAGCTACCCAAAATGGGTATATGTATTTACAAGACAACAAAAACCTTGAGAATACTGTCTTATTTCTGAAGGACTAGCTTCATTTCCTTATATCTAAAACAAGGGAATCGTTCTTCTGCTAATAACAAAAACAATAACAATAACAACAAAACACATTAAAAAAACAAAACAGAGATTCATATACAATTAGATCTTAAAACCTATTCCCCCACATTAACCAGACATAGCAGATGGAGTTGCCTTTTGCACATTCCCCGAGAACTCCCTTTCTAATCAATGTTTGCTTTAACCTTTCTCAAATCTTTCCCCTTTATTTTTCCCTTCCAGCTAAGTTTCCATGTTCAGCTGAACTGGTTCCAAATGTATAGAGAGGGGCCACAGTGCTATCTGTGCCAGCCCTCTTCCAATCTGTACTGACCTTATTGCGGCTACCTGAAAGGTGTGTAATTGGAGGGCAGAATGAAGAGATCTCTGCCCTTCCTGGATGTATGTCCTCTTCACTTTGCCATGGTGCCTAAATGATGAATTTACTCTACTTTGGACTGATATACTAAATGCCCTGGTAGAGTGCAGGTGGGTTCCTGCCAGGGAAGCGCTGTGGGCTTTTGTTACTAAATGCCAAAGCCACATCTTAACCTAAGTCTACTTCCTGGACTATCTTTTTACCTTTTCAACAGTTTCCAGGTACTCATCATTTACTTTTATTCATTCATTCAGCACAGATATATTAAGGACTGTTTGCTTAGCATTCTGCCCTAAGGATACATTGGTGAAAAAGACCGATGCTTCTTGCCCTTTAGAGATAGGTAGACGTTATGCAGCTGATTACACACAATTGTAATTACTATTCATTTACCCATTCAGTAATTATACACCAAGTACCTACTCTGTACTAAGCGCAATGCTCATTGCTGGGAATGTAATAGGTGAAAAAGACATCACATTCTGTACCTTCATGAAATCTGTAGCCTGATCAAATATAACACAAGAGAATATAAACTGAATGTGTGGTAAGAGATACAAAGGGTATACAGTTTTATGACAGAATATAATTATATATATATATATATATATATATATATATATATATATATATAAAACTCTATAATTGGAAAAATCGGCTTCATCTGGGATATTACAGAAAGGCTTCCATGAAGAAATGAGTGGGCTGAGAATCTGAAAGAGTCATGTCTAAGAGGGAAGGTGGTTCCAGTTAAAAGAGGTAGCTTACACAAATTCCCATTAGAAAGGAATGTGGTAGGGGCACATAGGTGGCTCAGTCGGTTAAATGTCCGACTTCAGCTTAGGTCATGATCTCAGTTTGTGAGTTCAAGCCCCATGTCAGGATCTGTGCTGACAGCTCAGAGCCTGGAGCCTGCTTCAGATTCTGTGTCTCCCTCTTGCTCTCTGCCCCTCCCCCACTTGCACTCTGTCTCTCTCTCTCTCTCAAAAATAAACATTAAAAAATTTAAAAATTAAAAAATAAAAAGAAAGAAATGTGATAGAGAGGGAGCTGTGTGGTAGAGATGGAATGGAAGAGAATTGGATGCATACAACAGGTATTTAAGAAGTAAAATTCCAAAGAACTTGGTTGTTTAGATACAACCAACTTGGATACACAAATGAAAAAGATGACTCAAGTTCCTTATTATCACAACTGAGAAGGTGCTGGAGCCATTCACACAGATAACAAACACTGGAATAAGAGCGGTTTGAATGGAGACATAGGTGTTGAGCTTCAGACCTCACACTCTGGATTTGGCAGGTGAGGCTTTGGAGCATTCGAGATCAACATAGTTCTGAAAACATTGAATTTGAGGAGCCCATAGAGTCACCTATACCTGTAAGATGTTTCAGGTAGGAAGTCCAATACACAGGTAGGCAAAACTATACCTAATCTGATTCTTGTCAGGAAGCCTCATAATCTTCTGAAAACGAGAGAGGATGGAAGGCCTTTGGGGGGCCGCTCTGAGTCCATATCACGTTCCCATCTCCCATTCACCTCCCTGTCTTCCCCTGGAGGCTGTCATGAGATAATTTCCCATCACCTCCAGGGTTCCGTCAAGGTAGGAGTCTTCCTGTCTTGCCCCCCTCAGAATAGACCTCCAGAATACAAACCTACTTAGCTGTAGTCTAATTTTGGCTCCTCAGCAATGGAGTATCCCATTACTCATGGTGTTGGCATCAGCCCATTTTGTTTCAGTACTGGCCTGTGTGGTGTGTTGGACAAGGATTACAGGAAACTAGCACCTTTGGCTGCTCTCTCTCTTTCTGTAATAAACTGTCTCCTTCTAAAAGTAGCTCATTGTATCTTTACTGGTTCAACCAGTAAGGGTTTGGCTTTAGCATTGCCTTTTGACAAAACCAAGAAAAGACATGAGAGTGAATAGATTTGCAAGATATCAGTCAGTTGTTAGGATTTTAGTTTCTGATGTATGACTCAAACATAGAAAAGTGCACATAACTTAGAAGCATAGAGTGGTGATTTTTTACACATGTGTATGCCTGCACCCACTCTGTAGGTCACAACATAGAACATATCCAGCACCTGGCTGATCCAGATGTAAATGTGGTTCTTATCTCTGTCATCACAGATTAGCTATGCTTGGTTTTGAAACTTTATACAAATGGAATCCTACAGCATCGAATCTTTCGTGTCTATATTCTTTCAGTCTACATTATATCAGTGAGGTTTATCCATTTTGTGCCTAGTAGAAGTAATTTGTTATTTCTCATCTTTTATTGTATTCCACTGTATTAAATGTATCACAATTTTTTGGTCCATTCAACTGTGATGGATGTTTTGCTCCCAGCTTTTAGTGATTAAAAACATCATTGTTATAAAGATTCCAGTACATATCTTTTGGTGGGCACAAGTGTTCATTGGATATATATCTGGGAGTGTAACTGGGTAACTAGCTTACTAGGTAAAAGGTTAGATGATAGGTAAATAGATGATGATGTTAGGTAGATAGATTAGATGATAGATAGATAGATAGATAGATATCCTTACTAGGGTCTGTCAAACAGTTTCTCCAAAGTAATTGCATTAATTTACACTTTTACCAACTAAATGTATGGGAGTGCCAGTTATTCCACATTCTTTTCAACACTTGAGATTGTCAGTCTTTTAATTTAAGCCATTCTGATATGAGCATCATGGTATCTTATTTTGGTTTCAATTTGTATTTTCCTGATGAGTACTGATTTTAAACACCTTTTCATATATATATATATATATATATATATATATATATATATATATATATATATTTATTTTTTTTTTTTTTTTAATTTTTAATTTAATTTAATTTAACTTTTCTCAACTTTATTTATTTGAGAGAGACAAAGACAGGCTGAGTGGGGAAGGGGCAGAGAGAGGGGGAGACAGAATCCCAAGCAGGCTCTGTACTGTCAGCAGGGAGCCTGACATGGGACTTGAACTCATGAAACAGTGAGTTCATGACCTGAACCAAAACCAAAAGTCAGACGCTTAACCAGCTGAACCACCCAAGCACCCCTAATTTTTTTTTTACTTTTAGAGAGAAAGAACATGTGAGTTGGGGAGAGGGGTGGGGGATGGGGGTAGAGAGAGAGAGAGAGGAAGGGAGAGGGTGAATTTCAAGCAGATTCCACACTCAGCATGGAGCCCAACACAGGGCTTGATCCCATGACCTTGTGATCATGACCTGAGCAGAAATGAAGAGTTGGATGCTCAACAGACTGAGCCACCCAGGCATGATGTATATATACATCTTTATATACGTATATAAGTATACATAAATATACATATATACGTATATAAAAAAATATATATATATATATTTTTTTTCTTTTGGGTATTCTCTTTTGTGAAGTGCATGTTCAAAGTATTTTGCACATTTTCAATTTAGTTGCCAATCTATATCCTATTATCAGTGTAAGTTACATACACATAACAGACACATGTCTTTTGTTGGATATCTTCTTCCACTCAGTCATTTTCTTCTTTACTTCTTAATGTAATCTTTTTCTGAATAGAGGTTTTTATTCTTAATAAAGTGCAACTCACCAACTTCCACTTATTAAATTGTTTTCTATTTAAAAAACCATTGCCTACTTGAAAGTGGAGAAGTATTAGCTTATGTTTTCTTCCAGAAGATTCATGATTTAATCTTTTGTGTAATAAGTCTATAATCCACCTCTAATTTATTTATGTGTATGGTTTGGGTAGGAATCAGAGTTCATTTTTTCTCCTATATGGATATCTAACTCACCTTCCTATTTAAAAAGACCACTCTTTTCTTACAGAATTGTAGCTGCACAGTGGTCATAAATCTGATATGACCGTCTAGGAATGGCTGTTTCTGGCTCTCTCTTCTGTCCCACTGGTATATGGATATATCCTTGTGCCATGTCATGTTTTCAATAAGCTTCGTAGACATTCAGCAAACTTGTTTGAGTAAAACTTCCAACTTTGTTCTCCTTCCTCAAGATTGTCATGGTTGTTCCAAGTCCTTTGTATTTTCACATACAGTTTGGAATAATCTTGACAATTACTAAAATGAAGAATGTTCTAGGAAACCATTGAATCTTTAGACCAATCTGGGGAGAAGTGATATCTTAAAAATATTGAGTCTACCAATTCATTAAGATGGTAAAGCTCTCAATTTTTAGGTATTCTTTAACTTTTCTTAACAATATTTTGTAGTAAAAATTGAAAAATGTAGACGTCTCTTTCCCTCCCTCCCTTCCTTCCTCCCTCCCTTTCTTCCTTCCTCCCTCCCTCCCTTCCTCCCTTCCTCCCTTCCTCCCTTCCTTCTTTCCTTCCTTCCCTTCCTTCCTTCCTCCTTTATTCCTCCCTTCCTTCTTTTCTGTATATATTTATGTATTTATTTTTGCAATTTTATTGTTTGCTTTTAATGTCAAGGCTGTGCTGGCTTAATAAAAATGGTGAGAAGTATTCTTTTTCTATTCTCTGGCCATGTGTGTTTAAATTTAGTATTGTTTCTTCCTTTATTATTTGGAAACATTATTCAGCAAAACAAACTGGGCCTGGAGTTTTCTTTGTGTGAAGTTTTTAATTATAGATCTACTAGAGAACAATTTGGTTTTTAAATTTTCTACTTATGTCACTTTTGATAAGTTGTGTTTTTGTAGGAATTTGTGTATTTTATCTAATTTTAAAAATTAAAAATTATTTATAAAAGCCCCATATTATTTAAAAAAAATAATGTTTATTTATTTTTTAGAGAGAGATAGTGTGCAAGCAGGGGAGGGGCAGAGAGAGAGGGAGAGAATTTGAAGCAGTCTCCAGGCTCTGAGCTGTCAGCAGAGGGTCGACATGGGGCTTAAACTCACGAATGGGTAGATCATGACCTGAATTGAAGTTGGACACTTAACTGACTGAGCCACTCAGGTGCCACTAACCCTATATTACTTTTTAACATCTGTAGAACCTATATTTTTGTCCTCCTTTTGAGTTCTAAATACAATTAATTTGTGTTTTTGTCCATGATTTTCAAAATCAATCTTCCTAGGGGTTTGTCAATTTTGTTAAACTTACAAAGAACTATTTAAAAAATAATTCTGCTGTCATTTGTGTTATTGTCTTCAGATACAATATATCCCTCTTTTTCCTAGTTGGTATAAAAATTTAGGTTCCAAACTTTATTTCTAAATTGTGAATTCAGAACTAGAAAATTTTTTCTGACTCCTGCTTTAACTGCACCCACAAGTTCTCATATTTTTATTATCATCCAGCTGAAAATACTTTTTAATTCCACTATGAGGTCTTCATTGCACATGAATTATTTAGAAATGTGTTACTTAATTTTCAAACGTTTGATGATTTTCCAATTAACTTTTTTGTTGTTTATTTTCAAGTCACTATTATGTAGTCCAAGGCTTTTCCATACAATTTAAATTCTTTTGTGTTTTGAAGAAATTTCTTTGTGACCAAGCACATGGTCCATTGTGGTCAGTGTTTCATGTGTCATAAAAGAGAATGGTTTTGCTGTTGTTACATGTAATCTTAATTTTTTTTTCTGTCTTAATTAATCATGTTGGTCAAGGGACTCCTGGGCAGCTCCGTCGGTTAACCTTCTGAATGAGGCTCAGGTCATGATCTCACAGCTCATGAGTTCAAGCTCTGCATTGGGCCCTATACTGACAGTTTGGGGCCTGAAGTCTGCTTCAGATTTTGTGTCTCCATCTCTCTCTCTCTCTCTCTCTCTCTCTCTGTCCTTCCCCTGTTTGTGCTCTGTCTCTCTCTCTTTGTCTCTCTATCTCACAAAAATAAACATTAAAAAAAAAATGTTGGTCAGATCTTTCTATATCTTTATGATATTTTTGTCTATTGGATTCTATCAGTGAGAATCCACAGAGAGAAGAGTGTTAAAATATTCAATGATGAGTGAGAAAGCATCTACTTCTTTTTAAAAATTCTACCAATATTTGCTTTGTGTGCTTTGATCTTTGTTATTGGACAAAGTAGAATTGTTATATCTTACTCTTTAATTGAATTTTTAATCATCATCTCTAGTAAAATGTCTTATGCTTTCTTTTTATATTGATATAGGTACATTAATATTCTTTTGGTTAGTAACTGTTTGTGCTTTTATTGATATAATTTTTTTCAACCTTTCTAATGCCCTTATATTTAAAGTGGTGTATTGTGAAGAGTTTATAGTTGCCTTTCTTATCCTGTTGGATAATCTTTACTTTTTTTTTTATTTTTATTTAAAAAAAATTTTTTTAACATTTATTTATTTTTGAGACAGAGAGAGAGAAAGCATGAACAGGGGAGGGTCAGAGGAAGAGGGAGACATAGAATCTGAAACAGGCTCCAGGCTCTGAGCTGTCAGCACAGAGCCCGACGCAGGGCTCGAACCCATAGACCGCAAGATCATGACCTGAGCCTAAGTCGGATGCCTAACCGACTGAGCCCCCCAAGCACCCCTGATAATCTTTACTTTAATATAATTACTGACATAAGTGGATTTAAGTTTATTATCTTGTTTATTTTGTGTGTGTGTGTTATGTCACTCTTGACTGATGCCAAGCATTCTGTTCCCTCCAATTTTTAAGGTGTTGAATGTCAATACTTACTATACACTTGACAGCAGTCACAATAATTGAAATGTCTATTATTCAATCAGGTATGTAAAGCAAGGAGAATCTTTGGGTAAGGGACAAGGCTATAGCAAAAGTGATCTTTGAAGACTGCCTGAGGAGAAGAGAGAGAGCACACATGGGATTTTTGAATAATGTTAGGGGAAGTCTAATTTTCAGGCAGCCTATTCCAGCCTGTTCAAATGGGCATGGCTAGGTGCTGTGCTTGCACCTTATTAAGATATGGCAGAAATGGATGCAAGTTGCATTTCTTGGTCCCCTCCCCCACCCTGTTAAATTCAGGTGACCATGTAACAGTTTTTACATTTACTCAAACCAGTGTTCAATGCCTTGATTAAGTGATTTTATTTAATAGTCTAAGTGTGATTTTTCTGAGAGTGACCCAATTATGTTTCCTTATAATTGGTACCTTCTGTTTTTTCTATTCTATTTATCACTCCTTTCTTTTATTCATTTAGATTAACTAAATATATTTTAATGCTTTTTCCTTTATTAATTATTTAGTTTTATATTATTATAAACTTACATATGCAGCCTTAACTTATTAAAGTTCACCTTAAGTTAGTATTCTTACTACTTCCCCAAAATTCAAGAACTTTATAGCAATATATCTGTAATTTACTTTCCTATCATTTATGTAGTATAATTTACTTTTATATGTCATTAACCCAGAGATATTATTTGTAATTTTGCTATAAACCATTGATATTTTATATGTACCCCTATATTCACATTTTTAGTGCTCTTAATCTTTTTCCAGTTCTGTACTTCCATCTGGAATCATTTTTCTTTGACTAGAAGAACTTTCTTTAATATATCTTATAGTTCCAATTGTCTAGAGAAAAAAATTCTCATTTTTTTTTTTGTCTGAAAATGTCTTTGTATTTGTCTTGAATTTGATTTCTATTTCACTGCCATTTTCTCATAGAATTTTACTTTTAGTTTTTACTTAAGCACTTTAAAGGTGTCATTCCATTGTCTTCTGGCTTTCATGATTCCCATTGGAATGTCAGCCATAAATTTTATTGTCGCTCATTTGAATGTAATGTCTTTTTTCTCAGGCTACTCTAAAGATTTTTTCTTTGTTTTTGGTTTTTAGAAGTTTGACCTATGATGCGCCTAAGGGTGGTTTCTTTATATGTATTCTACTTAGGACCCATTAAGTTTTTTGAGTCTCCTTGTTTGTGTCTTCAATCATTTTGAAAACCTCAGCAATTATCACTTCAAATATTTCCTTCAATCTGCTCATTCTTTATCCCCTCCTGGAATTCTACCCACACTCATGAAAAAACTTTTTACTGAACCCTACATTTCTCTTATGCTTTCTCTATTTGCTCCATCCATTCTTCCTACCTCCACCCTACTGAACTCTGTGCTTCCCTTTACTTTTTATGGATTCATCTTTGAGTTCATTAATCTTGTCTTTGTTGTTTCTTGTCTTAATTTAAACCCATCCAAGAAGATCTTAAATTTGAATGCTGCATTTTATATTTCTAGGCCATCCATTTGATTCTTTTTTATGAATTACAATCTTCTGTTGAAATTCTTCTTTTTTAATAAAAAAATTTGTTAATGTTTATTCATTTTCAAAAGCAAGAGAGACAGAGCACGAGTGGGAGAGGGGCAGAGAGAAAGGGAGACAGAATTCGAAGCAGACTCCAGGCTCTGAGCTGTCAGCACAGAGCCTGATGCAGGGCTCGAACCCAGGAACTGCGAGATCATGACCTGAGCCAAAGTCAGGCACTCAACTGACTGAGCCACCCATGTGTCCCCAGATGTCATCTTTAACCAGGAAGTATATCCTCTTGTTTTCCTGTTAGATAGATAAGGTAATGAAGTAATCACCTTGTCACAGTCATAGATTAAGCTCACACAGGGCTGCTTACTAGTCTTAGCATGACTAACTTCATCTTTTAACCAACATTCTTTTAGAGAAGGAGAGGTGAGTGGCCCTTCTGAGGTTTTTATTAAGAGCCTGGCAAATTTCTGCCTCTTCAGCCCTGGAATACTCCAGAGAATTCAATTCTTTACTTCAAAAGTTGTAGACTTAGCTCTTTTGTCTCTTACTTCCTTCTCCAATACCCTAATTTCCCTCCAACTCTCCCTAACAACTCTGAAATCTAGTACACTGGTAAATATTTGAGGAGGAAATAACCCACTTCCCTCTAGCAGAAATTTCTCCCTTTGTTTTGATCATGAATATGCAGTTTGGGCAGGGATTGGTAGAGTTGCCTCATCTCTGCTTCATGGAACATCAAGTGAGGGTGCTCCAACTGGGTTTGGAAGGACCCAGTTCCATGATGGCCCACTCATATGTCTAACAAGTTTCTGCTGTCAACTGAGACTTACCTGGGGCTATTGACAGATTTCTCTCTTTCATGGATCTGTTTGGATATTCTCACAGCATGGCATCTGGATTCTAAGAGGCAGGAAATGGAGCTGCAAATTTCTTAATGCCTGGCTTAGAATTTATCATAACATCACTTCCATACCATTTTATTCATCAAAGCAGGCAGATAGCTTGCCCAGACTCAAAAGTAGGGGACAGCAATCCCAACTGTCAATTGTAGAAATGTCTAAGAAATTGTGACCATCTTTAGTTTATCATATCCATGCCTTCCTATAACTTGATACATATCTTGTGGTATTTGGATGTAAAAAGGTCATACTTTTGGATCTCCTAAGTTTCTAATATGGTATTTATGAGAACCTCAGTAGGTTTTCTTTCCTTTATTAGAGTGCCTCTGAGTGAGTGATTTTAAATGTAACCCTCAGTGTTGAACCCAAGACTGACAATGTTCCTAGAAATGAAATTACTAGGGATCATATTCACCTCTGAGTGGCTTTACCTTGGCTATAATTCAAGTCCATCTTTGCTACATCCATATCTCTTCAAAATTAAAGAAACAGAGATAATGATCAGAGTGAGAAACAATAGCCAGAGGGCTAGGAAGAAGACCAGAAGAGTGCAATGCACAGAAACTAAGGCTGAGTGTTGAATAGGTGAAAGTGGTCTACCATGTCACAGAGAGGATGGTAAGATAAAGAATGAAAGCTTGCACTGGATATAGAGACAGGAAGATGAGCCTCAAGAAGCGTTTTGATGCGAGGATGGGTATAGCAGCCTGAAGGTCATGGATTAAGGAGTGAATAGGTGATTGATTAAGTGAAAACAATGTGAGTGGACAACTCTTTCAATGGATCTTGTTATGAAGATAAAGAGACAGATGATAGGAAGAAAAGGATGAGATTGAGTGACAGTTGAATTTTGAGTTAAATATAGGATAAGCTTGAATCTGTTCTAATGTTAGTAAAAAGATGCCAATAATAAGTGGCTAAAGTATAGGGGTCAAAAGGGATAATTGACGAATAACAAAGTCTCCTGAGAAGCAATGAGAGATTTGATGCAGAGCAGAGGTAGAGAAATTAGCCCTAGGCTAGGATTAACATTATGGGAGTGATGAAGAGGTGGGTAAATTCTCTTCTTCTATTCAATCAAGAAGCAAAAAGTAAAAAGTATATGCCCATGCAGCTAAGTTTTAGGTAGGGTAGCAAAGAATGAAGGGAATTTCCGTAAAATGGATTCCATTTTATGAGCTTAGTTCCCTGTGAAAAGTATAAGAAGGTATTCCAGGGTAGAATATTTGAGGATAGATGAGGTTTGAAATAACCACTGTGGGGAATAAGACAGAGAGAGATAGAAAGATTACTGGGCAGCTTTAAGTCTAATTGAGGTCATAAATCATCATCACGAATCTGAGAGGTTTGTGATATAAGGAAACATAGAAGTTAAACAGTTAAGTTGATTTCAAGTTGGAGTTTTATGGGGCATTTGTAATGGAAGAACAATAGATCAAGGAAACTGAGAATTTTGGCAAGAGAGTCATTGAAACAATGGTGCAAAAAAATCTAGGTTTGAAGGATATAACATTGAGATAAAGTGGTTGAATGGAATAAATTAGAGCAATTATAGATGCTTGGGTGAGGTCAAAGATCCAGGGTAGTGAAAGTAAAGATTTAGGGCAGCCAGAGAGTAAGATGTAGGAAGTTAAGCTTTCAGAGGTGTTAGGGCTCTGAGTGATGGCAGAATGCATACAGCAATCACCAGAAGTGAAGGGGTGGTAAAAAGCTATTGATTCTAAAGGACTCAGAGCTTCAAGGTTTGGTTGCTAAAGTAGCTGTACAAATGAAATCATATAAAATGCTGACAGAATTAGAGTGTTGGTGAAGACCTGGTGATGAAGTTTTGGGGGAACGGTGAGGTTCGTGAGGTCCAAAGCCAATGACCAAGAAAGAATTCTCAAAGACATCTTTGGTGCAAAAAGGTGATTTTATTAAAGCATGGGGACAGGACCCCTGGGCAGCACTGGGGTTGTGGGGGGTGACTGTTTTATGGAGTCAGGGGACATAAAGTCAAGAGGGAGTTTCCAAAGAAACTTTCACATGCTAAAGATGACTTACTGGAAGCCTAGCTATTGTCAAGTTAAGGTTGTTTTTCCCTCTGGCAAAGTATTAACATTAAGACAGTATGGGGGGGGGGGGCGGGTGGTGCTGGGTGGCTCAGCTATGCCTCAGACTTGGGCTCAGGTGGTGATCTCATGGTTTGTGAGTTCAAGTCCCATATCAGGCTCTGTGCTGACAGCTCAGAGCCTGAAGCCTGCTTCAGATTCTTTGTCTCCCTCTCGCTCTCTCTTTCTGCACCCCCCCCCCCACTCACACTCTGTGTCTCCCTCTCTCTCTCAAAAATAAATAAACATTAAAAAAGGAAAAAAAAAGATAGTAGGGAGTTCCTGGACTTTAGGCTATGATGGGATTGCCTTTTTCTGGTAAACTGGTGAAGACTCTTATCAGTTTAACTTTTTTTGTTGTTCTTTCCTGTTTTGGGGTAGCCTGGAGTGTCCAAGGAATATCATACATGTCCCACCTGGGGAGGGAGGGTGTACTAACTTGTGCTTTTCTCCTCAGCTTGCCTCCTACTCCCTCATCACTGGGACAAGATCCCCAAGTATATGATTGAGACCCTGTCTGGGGAGTGGATAACTTCAACTGCAGAAAGAGCAGATGGAAACTGGCATAGATGAGGCATGCACTTACTTTCACAGAGCAGGAGAGAGGACCAGCATGGTGCTGGACATGGCATTGGGTCTCCAGAAGGATGAGGACTCCATCTTCCAAGACCATGGTCCATGGAATGAGGGCCAATGAGCACCATCCTTTTAAGGGGGCCACAGGCAACAGGAATCCTTATGGATAAACCAGGTATTTTTGTCACAAAGAGAAGTTCTTCCTGATACTGCTGTCTGCTCTTTGCTATCATGGGGAATAGATGGGCATTTGCTGAGACAATAAGCTGTTTCCAGATATGTGCTTGTGACAGCTCACCTGACCAAGGGGAAGAATGACCACATCAATCCCTCTCCAAGCCCCTTCCCCCTTCAGAAGATTGCAAGGAGCTCCCCAGATACTAGAGCCTGGAGATTGTTCATTCAGACAGGGCTGCATTCAGGGGAGTGGTATCCTTGCCTGGACAACCAACAGCTTCTCCCATGTACTGTTCTCATTCTTTGCTAAAGCATCATGACATTAATTGTGATGGGCTAGTGCAGAACAGACAAAGACTTCATACATAGATGGACATTCACATCATGAAAGACCATTAACTCACTGTCATTGTCAGTGTCAAAAATTAATTTTGATCCTGAAACAGAAAAATGAGGCAAATACTGAGTCATCCCATGTTCTGCTAATAGCTTCAATGGGGCAAACTGACCAGAGCATGTTAGCAGTGGTTGTGACCAGTTCATACGCAGGTGATGTGGTTTCTGCAAAAACAGAGTGAACCTCTCTTGAAATTAACATGTGCATTTGAATGCCATGCATTTTATAGGTTTGTTTCTACTTCATTTGCATATTTTTTTCTTTTCTTTTTTTTGAAGCTATAAGTATATTAGTGTTTGTACATAGTTAAGTAACACTATAATTCAATACTAGCATATCTACACATTATTCTATTTTGAAAAAGAGTGATACAAAGAAAGCCAAATGACACAGAAGTCTCAGCTGAAGTTCAATGACAGTGATTGTACTAGGCCAAGCTTTGCAGTTCCTCTACATTTGCTTACAAGGCTTGAAGATGAGATCATAGGTCTTTAGAGTCTTTGCTCCAAAATGCCTGGGAAAGAAGAGCTCAGTTTTGCAAACATTGTCTGCGTTGCTTTAGCTTACTAAAGAAGTGGGTGGGGGAAGGAGGGAAGAGATACTTCCATTTATGTCTAGGGGTACCCTAGGGAACATGTGTATGGAATTACACTGTCTCTTACAAGCACTTTCAGTTTGCTATGCCTGCAATTCAAGGATTGCAGAATGCAAGATACCCTATACTATCAAGATGGCCTCAACTCAAAGTGCTTGGAAATGCCACTTGTAATCTTAAAACAAAACCCACCTTCCCTCTTCAAGAACAGTCAGCAGTTTAATTATGCTAAGTACTTTTCACCCCAGGAGGCTTAAGGTTGCTGTATTAAGCAACAGAACAGCATTCTTTTGAGGCTTAAGGCTATACATTTAGAAAGCTGGTAAGTGTCTCACATCAGAAAGCCTCAAGTCTTTTAGATAATTTCCAAGGATTGCATTTTACAAACTCACCTTCCAATTCAAGCCAAGAGATGCCAGAACACCCTAGCTTTTTATAAGTGATCCTTGGCCTTGCAAAGTTTTCCTAGATAAATATGGATGGAGACTTTTAAAACCAACAAAGACAAACATTTGGTTGCACATGTAAATGCAATTATTCAAGCTGTAAATTAAATTCAATTACGGACAGAGAGTAGTATCTTAAGCCTCATGCTAATTATACTTGTGAGTTTCAACTCATTAAACTCGGATAATGCTCAGAAAGAAGGAATCTGGCGGCAGCAAGTCATGCATCCCCCCAGCCTGTCCCCTCTGTGGCTTTCATCACTGTAGTTGGGCATGTTGGCAAAACCAATTCACATCCAAAGAGTCTAAGAAAAAGTAGAGACATCCAGGGTGTGACAACGGACAGTGTAGCCAAGAATAGACAGCTAATGTGCACCCTACAAAGCTATTGAAAAAATGTTGCTTTGGGGGCACAAAAAAGCAGATGAGGGCTTCCAAGAAAAATGCTAGCACTGGGAGGTGATGAATCTTTCCTCACATCTGACCATCCCCGCCCCCAGGGCAAGAGTCCAAAGCCAGACAGATTCCATTCCTCCTCTCCTTGGAGGGGGCAATTCAGCTCTTAGCTGGGCTCTCCTCAGGAAACAGCGCTGACTCAGCCACAGTGGGAAGTGTGTTCAGCCCTCATGTTTGGTAACTGGGACCTTGTCACCCCTTCAACGTTTCTCCTCTTTTTTGCTGTTTACTCTCACCCCAACTTTGACCCCTTGGTGACCGAGATATCTGATAAGAGCATTCACAGGAAGAGGATGACAGTATGCTAACCCAGCCAGGAATGTTTGCATTTTTTAAAAGCCTCATGGGGAGCACAACTTCAGCACAGAGAACAAATTGCTGATGTTGAAATTTCAAGTATTAATCAAGGAGATGTGTGGAGAGAGGAAGCCTTTCCTACAACCTTCAAATCACATTCAGTGGGTCATTCCTGACAACAGGCCAGCCCTGATCACAGGGATTGGATTGTTCAAGTGATGTTGATGGAGTGGCTTCTGAAAACCAGGCATTCTACTAGGTTCCTGCTCTGGAGACGATCTTATAAGAGAAAGACGGGCATGTAAGTCTTGAAGAGAAGACATGGCTGAGAATCCAAATTCACTTTTATCCAATGGATGTTGTCATATCCTTATATGTCTGAGAAAAATCTCAGAGATTCTTCATGGTGTTTTGAAGACTTGGCACTGTGTCACCGTATCTGTTATGTATTGCCACATAACAAACCACCCCAAAACATAGTAGCTTAAAACAACAACCACTTATCTGGCTCATTATTCTACTAAGCAGTTCTTTTATGGGCCCCAGTGGTCTCTGCTGGGTTTGCTCATGTGTCTGTGCTCACTTGGTAAGCTGGTAGGAAACTGGCTAGTACCAATGGTCTTCCTCACATGGTTGACAGTTGGCTGGATATTGACTGGGGCAACAGGGTGACTGGGCCACGTGCCTCTCATCATCCATCAGGCTAGCTTGGGCTCTTTAGCATGGCAGGAGCAGGGTTCCAAGAATAGCTTGAGGGCAAGCCCAATGTGGGGGAAAAAAAAAACTCTTTTCAAATTTCTGCTTGTGTCAGATTTGTTGCTGTCCCATTGGCTCCGGCAAATTACACAGCCCGGCCAGACTCATGGTCAGAGGGGTCTAGTCAAAGATCCAGATACTTGTGCATTTCTGCTCCTTAAACTGACATAATTCTCAGAAGGAAGGAATCTGGCAGCAGCAAAAGGGACCGTTACTGGAAAATCAACCCAAAGTACATATTATATATATAAGGTTTTAAGCAAAGAAATAAAAACTAAAACTTCTGCCTTTTAAATCAGGGTTTTACAGACATTTGAATTCTAGGGACTAACAGTATTTAAAAACAAATAGGAAGATGGGAGTGAAACATAAGATTGTTGAGATTTTTAATTCTGCTGGCTAGAAATACTAAATAACCACCTACCATCCCCATTATTTTGATAAAAGAAAGGACATTTCAATACCAAAGTAAGAGCAAGACATAATTTTAGAATACACTAGTTCTCTAAATAGAATAAATTAGGTTTTATGAAAAGCTATCTACATTGCCTTCATTTTTCTCATTTCACTGAAGATCAATGGAAACCTCAATTAGAATGGCTCTCGTTAGGTGACTGACATGTGGGAGCCACTGGGCTAGAGAAAGATAATAGGCAGGCAGGGTCTACTGATGAGTCGTCATTAAGAGTGTACTAAGTGTGCAGGCTAGCCCTGCCTCATGTGCCATCAGGGGTGTGACAAGGGTAAGACAGCAATTTTCCTCAAAACGCTGCAGTCCAGCCTGCAAGTAAAGAATTACTTGAATTAACATAAATGGTCAAAAATTTGGAAACAGAAATTCTGAGTGCAGAAAAGAATTATAAAAATAGCAGATGAGGCCAGACTATGACTGTGGTACCAGCCATAACAGAGAAGGCAAGAGAGAAGAACCATCATGCTAATTCATTTAATGCTAAATTCCTTAATCCCAATTCAAATGAAGGCTTCCTCCAATCACCTGGAAGACTATTTTCTGAGGTATCTCCAGTATTCTAACTTGTCAGTTTAGATTGCAGATCTCCAGGGCAGAAATATGTCTACTTCTAAACCAGAAAGAGCAGTGGCCTGGGTTGCACTGCTGTCCTCCAAACAAGCGTCATTTTTGCATATTTGGATTTGCTGATCACGTTGAAATGGAGAATGAGGAACTAGAGCTCCCAAATTCATTGCTTTTCAAGATTCTTCAAATCTTTCTGCAGAAGTGATGCCAGTTGAGATGGCACATGCTTGCAAGAAACTTACCATTCATCCTCTTTTTAAGATCCATAGATATTTTTTCTAGTGATCCCAAGAGTAGGTGAGCCCAGAGTGGTTTTGCCTAAATTGGGGAGGTATTTTCCTAATTTCTTGTTTGCATTTCTGCTACTCAGCACAGCGGATTTGGGGTAGGGGAGGGCTCTTCCTTGAACATCAGCCCACCAGAAGCTGAAGAGCAACCACTGCTAAATTTTGGCCACTAAATTGTTACTCAGTGTCATCCTGCATTCAAATAAGATGCCTTCTGTAGGAAACCACCTTTTGGGAGAAATCTAATTTTAGAAGGACTATAATGCAAAAACATTCAGTGCATAATAAAACTTCAGATCCCATTATTTTCTTCCTTTCCATAAATATCATTTTTTTTCAAACCTTGTCTCTTAATCCAAACAAGGCACAACAGCTAACCTCCTTTACTATATCTAAGCAAATGGATCTTTGCTACTCAGAATGCTTTTGATTTTAGCACCATGGATTTTAGAAAGATCTAGCAAGTTTCAAAGCATGTCTCCTTCATTCTCATCGCTGACAGAAAAAATATGTGCATTTGAGCTGTGATGATCTAGTCAAGTTCACCACTTTTTAGACTAGAAAACTCAGATTCGAACATCTAATGTGAAAATTAGAATCCAGGTCTTTGGAATATCAACACATTATTCTTTGAAATTTCCTCTTGATACTAGGCTCTGCCTGAGGAAGAAGTCCTGGCAGAAATTAAATGATGTATTTCCACTTATTCTGTAAGCCTCAGAAAACACTCTCAGAACCAGAGCCATATTCCTCCTCCATAAACTATGCATCTTGTTCACCTCTCCTAGTCCATTCACCCAGAAGCAACTTGTCTCCACAATCACGAATGAACAAAACCTGACTCCTGGCAGCACTATTTCAATTCATGAACTCAGGATTTTATGAGGAAGAGTCATGAATTTAAACAACATGTTACCTCAGTAATTTGAAAACCTAATTAAAGGGATTACCTTTTCAAAGTACTGTGCTCTAAGTTGCCCAGTATGTCTGTCACTCTTATGAGTCATGTGGCCCACCTGTCTAGCTCTGTTAAACCACCACCATATACCATTTTCAGATAAGCAGAGAATACTCACTGCTAGAGGTTTGCATTAAACATCAAAAGATCATTTAGTCCCTGTTAGCCTTTAGCAGGAATACCATAGACACTAACAGATGGCCTTTGTTACTCTTCAGAGTGACTAACTTTCTGTAGAGGTCACCATGATCAGAAGGTATAAAAACAGTCTCTTCTCACGTGATTACCGACCTTCTCCCTCCACTGGTCTCCTATGGTACTCAAATCACACTTCAGTTTTAACACTTAGAAAACTTTGCCTGAGCATATTTTTTTAGGAGGATATTGGATGAGAATCCAAATTTCTCCTTACCTACAATTTTCATAACAGTGACCAAATAAAATGGTTACTTTCAATTCTGGAATGAGTGTTCAGTTTTCCCACATCTGTCTATAATTATTATATCAAAACTTGGACATGTGGACTTTCCATAGATCAGTGGAACCCAAGGGCTTCATAGGGCATGATGGTGCATTGAAAGAGAGTGATACTGTGAGTTGCTTTTTAACACTTGTAAGAAACATTAACCATTGCTTCCTGTGAGTCCATTGCCGCTCTCTATCTTGTGTCAGATCTGGCAATGGTTCAAGGGAACTTCAGTTTCCACTTGTGGGGATTTGCCTATCAGTTTAAAACCTAGAGTAAAGACTCTCCTTTGAAACAAATCCAAATTCACTGCGTTTTGAAATAGAGCAACTTTTACTACATATTTGCCTTTAAAAACACATTTGCTGATCTGTTGGTCACATGGTTCATCTGCAATGGCTTTTGTGGATCTTCTGTATAATTGGCAAAGATCGAGGAAAAAGAATGATTTCTCCCGCACTATTAGGTCCCTGCCAGGTTGACAGCTGTCTCCTGTTTCTTTTGACCACTCTTGCTCCCAACATTACCTGCAGCAGATAGGTAAAACAAGGGGTCGCAGACATTTCACCTCTTAGTTAAGTGTCCTATTGGCCATTGTAAACAGATACCTCAAATTGTACTGAGTCTAGAAGTCCAGAGATAGTTTCTTGGTGTTTTAGGAGATCATTCAGATGATACAAATTAAGTCACAGCTAGGACAGTGCTGGGTCAGAATGTGACTTGGACATATGTGATGGGGAAAATGTTAAAGAAGGGGAAGCATGGAACTAAGCCTTCAGTAAAGAAATACAGAATGTGTAAAGGCATGGGCTGTGTGGTAAATGAAGATGGGATGGATGGAATGGATATGAAGAATTTTCCAAAAAAAAAAAAAAAAAAGAAGGAAAATACAATTAGGTTAAAGGAACAGGGCTTTGGGAGAGGTTCTGTATGTGATCCTATGTTTCTTATGAAACATAGTAGAAAAGTAGAAGAAAGTAGAAAAAAGAATTTATTGAATAAGTGAAACTAGGCAAACACATTTTTGTCAGCAAAAAAAAAAAAAAAAAAAATACATGCCTCAGTCAGCAGGACACTCAGAGTCTCAGGAATAGTAAAGAGGAAGAAACCATAGAGTTTTGACGTCTTTGTAAAGAGGAACTGGAGTGGGGTTTAGTAGGAAATTTGTAGAGCAGGCACAAAATAAATCACCAGGAAGAATGTGAGTAGCGGACCATAAGGATGCACTGAGTCTTTATGCCAGAAAGCATTTTGGCCTGTTACCTATCTAGTGGTCCTTGGGGACATGTTTACCACCACCATAAATAAACCAAGTCTTTGAAGACTCTCATTGACTCAGCTGTCTGCTTGATAGGTCCTCTGAGTGAAGGACAACAAAGCTCATGTCCAGGAAGCTTCCAGAGTTGGCCAAGTTGATGAAGAACCAGAAGAGGCAGGCTGCTCCCTCACTTACTGTTTTTCATCCCTCTCCCTTCATATAGAGGCTTTGGGGCTTGCATTCCATGAGAGGGCATCAGTAACATGTCTCATCCTTATTTGTTTGTTTGTTTTAATTGAAGTATAGTAGACATACAACAATATATTAGTTACAGTTGTACAATACAGTGATTTGACAAGTTTGTACATTGTGAAATGCTTACTACATTAAGTATAGTTACAATTTGTAGAAAGGACAAGTGTTGGTGAGGATGTGGAGAACAGGAAACTCATGCACCGTTGGTGGAAATGTAATTGGTACAGCAATTACAGAAAAGAGTATGGATGTTCCTCAAAAAATTAAAAATTAAAAATAGAAATACCATATAATCCAGTAATTCCACTCTTAGTATTTACCCAAGGAAAATCAAAACACTAATTCAAAATGTCATATGCACCTCTATGTTTATTGCAGCGTTATTTACAATAGCCAATATATAGAAACAACCTAAATGATGTCCATCAATAGATGAATATATAAATGGGATATTACTCAACCTTAAAAGAGAGTGTAATCTTGCCATTCATGACAACATGAATGGCCTAGAACGTATTATGTTAAATGAAATAAGTCAGACGGGAAAAAACAAATACCATATGATTTCACTGATCCGTGCAATCTGAAAAAACAAGACGGGTGCCTGGGTGGCTCAGTTGGTTAAGAGTCCAACTTCAGCTCAGGTCATGATCTCTTGGTTTGTGAATCTGAGCCCCACATCGGGCTCTGTGCTGACAGCTCAGAGCCTGGAGCCTGCTTTGGATTCTGTGTCTCCCTCTCTGTCTGCCGCTCCCCCCACTTATGCTCTCTGTCTCTGTCTCTCAAAAATGAATAAAAAAATTTAAAAAAATTAAAAAACAAGACAAACAAAAAAAATAAACAGAAGCAGACTCATAAATACAGAGAACAAGGTAGTGATTGCCAGAGGGAAAGAGTGTCAGGGGTGGTGATAAGTGAAAAAGGTGATGGGGATTAAGAGGTACAAACTTTCATTCTTGGTTTTTGAACCAAAAGACCCACCTTTCTCCCAAACTGAGTAAAAGAATGAAATAACAAACCCAGTCATACCAAGGAATAAATGACTGACAAGTGATTTAATTCTCAGATGTGTTTCTGACATCATAAGGATCTTTTAGTATGCCAATCACATTCTTGGCTAGCATGGATCTGTGTTTGAGGCCACAAACCTGTCTGAGCAGTTATATTTTCAGGTACCTGCAATTGTTAAGCCAGGAGATGAAGAAGTTAACTGGTCCCAGACCTGCTGGTTAATGTGACTGATTATGGCCCTGTCTTTGGGCTTCACAGTGGCCACACTTTTACCTGAAGAATGCCATCCCTGGGGCACCTGGGTGGCTCAGTCGGTTAAGCATCTGACTTCGACTCAGGTCATGATCTCACAGTTCGAGCCCCGCGTCCGGCTCTGTGCTGACAGCTCAGAGTCTGGAGCCCACTTCGGATTCTGTGTCTCCCTCTCTCTGACCCTCCCCCATTCATGCTCTTTCTCTATCTCAAAAATAAATAAAAATTTAAAAAAAAATTAAAAAAAAAAGAATGCCATCCCCTTTTCTGGGATGTGAATTTTCAAGCTATGTCTTTCTCCCCTTTTTTGTTTCTCTTAAGGCAAATGCCTGCCCTTAGTATGGTAGAAAAAGTTTTCATAGGTGGGACTTTCTAAAGCTTAGAATGGTTGCATGTAAAATAATCTCTTCTAAGTCCTGCATTGGTGCCTGCCATACCCCCATTAAAGTTGCCCACTGGGCAGTTATTTTAGCTTCAGAAGACACTACCAGGGGTACATATGTCACTCAGGAGTCATAAATACTGATCTGTTCACAACTATTATCTATTCATGCTCATCTTAGGTGCTCACATCAGTTGGCAAAACTGAGGGAAGAATATTCGTCATAATTTCTAATGTTTTGGGGGTATCACTTAGTTTACACACATTTTCTTAGACATTATTTTAGCTGATCTTTACAATAACCCAGGAGATAAGCAAATACAGTTTCTCCTTGCTTATGAGAAACCTAACCCTTAAAAGAGTAATAAAGTCCGTATGTGGGAGCCATGTTTGGCACCTGGGTCTCCTGACTCAGTATGCCCTTTACACACATGTCACGTACAGCCAAGTGTATATGGATGTGGATGTGGAAAGACATAGAAAGGAATAAAGGAGTCTGTGGGGGAAGAGAAAAAGACCAGATGGGGCACTGAAGAAGAGGTGGGGGTAGGAAGGAGGAATCCTGGGTGCTGAATCTGCAGGTGGTAGGAGGGCAGAGGGGCAAGGGGGAGCTATTCAGAGATGAGGGAAGGAGTAGTGACCAACATTAGGAGCCTCAGTCACTGAGAGAATTTGGGGAAAACATGCATATTTGGGCTTGAAAGAATGTGGTGTAGGACACAGTATACTGGACTGGGGATAAGAGAGCTCAGGCTGGCCTGGTTGTGCCATGAACAAGCCTGGGCACATGACTAACCCCTCTGGCCTCGGTGTCTTCAGTTATAAAACAAAGGACTTCACTCAGATCATCTCTAAGTTCCTGGGAGGTCACAATATCTGTGACTTTGGTGCAGGTACATACATGACATGAACATGAAGGAGCGGGTGCTGAGAGTGGCATAAGGCTAACACGGGCCTCAAGCAGATCTTCCCAGTTACTCATCTCATGGTTTGTGTTCAGCCAGCCTGGACAGGACTAACCTCTGGTCTGTGGGATCTAGGGACAAGATCCCAGTGACAGTACTTGAATGATATTGGCAATAGCAAGTGATACTTTCACCGAATGGGGATTCAATTTAAACCATTTTCTCAAAGTGAAGTGTCTTTATTGTCTTATTCCAGATGCTTCAAGGAATAGGACAAGGGTAAAGGGAATTCTGAGAATATGAGTTAGGAGTGGTCCCAAAGCCCCGGAGAATTTGTCTTTCTGGGCTGTGGTGTGGGGCAGAGACATTTCAACATTCATGCAGCCTTCAATCAGCCACCTTTGACCAACACTAAAAGCCCGTTACCAAGAAGGGAGTGAGAATAATTTCTCTCCTATTAGTACTTCCTCCTTCCCAAATGTGATGCTAGCCACTGGGAGTTGTAATTGCAGATATCACCAAGGACTATGGATATAAATTTCACAAAGGGCAAGACCTTCCATTATGAGTGGGAAGATGGCTTTAATTAAAAAAAAAAATCAATATATTGTTTCCAATCATTAGAATCCCATGTCTGTAGGAAAAATCAATCCTTTTCATATTAAAATGCTTACATTCACACTCAGATGTTATATTACACATGAGTCATTGAAGGAGGTCAGGAGGCGGTCTGCCTGAGGCCCAGAATGAGTCCCAGCCATGTCCATACTAAAATCGTAGGTGTTTGTGAGAGTCTGTCTTCAGGAAACCTGTGAGCTAAGAAATTCTACACAATACCACAGAGATTTGAAATTCTGTGCAGTAAAGAGGGTGCCTCATCTTGACACATTCTCTCCTCATTCTTCCAAATCCTCAAATGAAAGCAAAAATAAAAGGAAAAGCTAAAATCGCATCTTAAAGAGTGGGAGCATCTCCATTTTGCAGTGATTTCTCTCACTCCTCCTCCTCCATGTTGGCAGATTTTTACCACAGGGTTCAACCAACAGGCACCAGGGGATTCTAATGTTAACAAAGGGCTCCATTTTTAAAAGATAATTTATCTATTCATGCAAGAAAATGCTTTTGATTTTAATCAGCGGCAAGGGTTTGGTTCTCTCCTCTCGTTTCCTGAGAAGTAGGAGCAAATGGAGACAGGGCGGATCTCCTGGAGAACGTCACATATTACTGAAATAGACTCTTGACAGCATTAGATTCCCAGAGGTGCTATTCCATTCCCCACACAACATAATAGTAATGATCTTATGGAGAAATTTTGCCTTTATGGAAACTGTTTATTTCTAAGAACATTCTAATGTCAGGCTAAGTGTGAAGCTTCCCTAATAAAGAAGTAAAGGAAAACAAGGGTCCTAATTAAAAACATTGTTTAAGAAGACACTTGTGAGAGAAAAGAAAATCCCGCTTTACATGGAAAACTTAACCATGTATATTGCTAGAACGTATTGCAGAGTATTCACGCCAATTTCCCAGACCCCGTTCCTTGTCACTATTTATACTCTTCAAGCCCAATCCTTCTGGGCCCAGTTTCCCTCCTGTCCAGTTCAGCAGTTACTCCCTTTGAAGTCAGTGTGAAACTGATGCCCAAAGGGGAGATATATGCCCCAGGGATATCTAACCTACTGGTTTCTTTTTCTCATTTCACTGGGTTTGGAAAATGATGGAACAGTCTTTCTGTCTGTCAAGCGCTTCCCAGTTTGATTTCCTATCTGTGGAAACAGAGCAGACGTGCCTGCATGCTACCTAGGCACTCATCAGTGAGGGCAATGAAAATGTTTTTATTAGCATTCTAGGAAATCAAGGGGCTGGTTTCAAAAGCTCATATATTTGCCACTTTTTGAATTTTTTCCTGGGTAAGGGAACTGGAGTCTACCCAAATTATTCATTGCTGACGACAGGAGCATGGACTCAGCCTGGTTGGATTCGAATAAAAGCATAGTTCCATTCCTTGACTTTGGGAAGTGACTCTACTTCCCTCTGCCTCATTCTACAACTTGGGGACAATCCTAATACCTATCTGGGAAGGGTTTTTATTTATTTATTTATTTTTGTATTAAGTCATCAGATTCATACAAAAAGCCTTTATCAGATAGATACTATCATTTCCCCCATGTTACAAAGGGGGAAAATGAGGTTCAGAGAGGTAACTCAGTTGCCTAACACAAAGGGTTTTGTGTTAATTCCATGGCTCATAGTACAGTGCCATATACGGAAGAAGAGTATAATGCATGTTAACTATTATCATAATTGTTTTAGATCATCCCAGTGATATTTTCAAATAGCGAACAGAAAGGTGCCAAAAAAGAATGCTGGAAGTCCCAACAACTAGGGGGCAAAGAGAAGAAGAGAGAAGAAAGTGATCAGTAATAAGGACACAAACACCAGCATTTATGGTTTAATGTGCACCAGGCACTATTCTAAGTGCTTCACATGTTTTAAGCCATTTCATCTCCATTAGATTTTGAGGTAGGGAAGCATCTTATCCACCACTTATAGAGGAGAAGACTGAGACAGAGAGGTTTGGGAAATTTCCCGAGGTCACACTGCTGGTTGGTGGCACAGACCTCCTGGTCTGGTTCTGGAGCCCATCTCCTTAAGCATCACACTCAGCCACTGTCTAAAGGGGATTGATAGGCAGAGCTAAAAAGTTAGCAGAAGAACAAGAGACACCATCATGAGACTCAGGAGGGCCTGAGTTGTTGGTAGTGTTAAATTACCTTATACAGGTCGTGGTCCTGGTGGGAAAGAGATGACACCCCTGAAATTGGGAAATTTGAGGAAAGTTTAATAAAGAGACTATTTACAAAGGTATGGGCAAGTATAGAGAACCCAAAAGTACTAATGGAATATTCACTGGCAGGTAAGAGCAGAGAGTAGGGTCAGTACCTCTAAGGTCTAGACAGCTGAGCAGAGAGAGTGGATCCTGGGACTCTGAGAAAAATAGAGAGGGTGGGAGGGAGAGAGAGAGAGAGAGAGAGAGAGAGAGAATGAACAAGAGAGCACTGCTATTTGGAGAAGATACCCTAAGAAGAGCTGTGACTTCTGTCAAGGGCAGCAGCCCACTGCAGTCCTGTCCCTTAGAAAGAAGTGGGATATATACACCCAGCTGTGACTCTTCTATAATTTTCTGGGGCTTTCCACTGGTCAAACCCAACTAGCAGCCAAAGTACAAGGGAACCCATTTAAACAACTGGTAGAGTTCAGCTTCCCAGCATACAGAGTAGGGCACATTAGCAGGAGAGGAGATTTAGAGAAGTGCACGGATGATAGCCAGCAGTGACTCAGAAAAGTTATGCAAAATAGGGGCCAAAAGTTTATGAATGGGTTTAGCAATTCAAACACTACTGGTTATTTTGTTAGAACATTTTTCAGTGGAGACATGGGGTGTGCAAGAAACCCAAGGGCAGTGAGTTGAATAGTAAATGGAAAGTAACACAGTGCAGGCAGTAAACAGAGACTATTTTCAAGGCTGGTGGCTGTGCAGGGAAAGAGAGAGAGATTGGGGGAGGAGTAAAGGGGAGCGAGGGGGAGTAATGGAGGGAGAGAGAAGTGACAGTTGGAATACAGATGATGGAGCAAGGTCCTCAGGAAGCTGAAGGAGTTGCTAGTGAAATGGCAAGGAAGAAGGGAAAGAGAAAAGGATTTATATGGATGCAGATAAATGTGTGCTCTCGGGGTACAGGAAATAGATGTTGTTGTCATTAACTATTTCCCTATATGAGACTGGAAGTGAAGTCATGTCCTGAGATTGGCGGGGAAGGCATTATGGAAAGTATAAGAGTGGAGGGTAGTGCTTGAAGGAACCTTACAAGAAACGGGAGAAGGAATTAATCACAATCAAACAGAAGGATTACCTGGCTCAGGTAGGAGAAGATAGAATTGCAGAAACATGGATTTGCTGCTGTCTTTTTCCTCCAGGGAATCTCATAGGCCTGGAGGTAGGATAGGAGAAGGCAGAAAGTTGGCTTGGCATTTTCTCAGTCTGGAAAAACAGGATAAGGACAAACGTATTGAGGGTGTTGGTGAGAAGTAGCATGAAGCATAGATACTGGATTCTAGACTGAATAGGGAAGGAAAAGGCCAGGGGCTGATTAGAGAAAACAGCTGCAGTGACCTGGAAAGCTTGGGGGATGGAAGTGTGCATTTGACCAGCATATGGTTGGGAGGGAGAGAGGTGGAAGGACAGAAGGTCATGATCAGAAAGCGGGATGAGAGGATTTGTAATTTGAAGTGATGATAACTTCTTAGGTATGGCCGTGAGTTAATCATCACGTTTATTTTACTCTGTTTTCCACGGCTTATCAATGCTTATAAATGAAGATTGTGTGAAAAATGTCAGCCAGCTCAAGAGTGAGGAAGGCATAGCATGATCTTCTCCAGGCACTGGGCCCGCACTGCTTAGAGATGCCCCAACTGGGAGCATGGAGGATTTCACTGTGGCTGAGGGCGGCGGTCACCGCTGGCAGCAGAAGGACAGCTAGACAAGGGGCAGGCAGAACAGTGGGGGAGCATAGACGCACTGCGAGCAAGCGTTTGGGAGACATTGGTTCAGCTGGAACACCTTTAAGACGATGGCATTTCGACCAGAGGCTGTGCACTTAGGGCAACCCACGGAACGTGCCCGCGGAGAAGGCGACACCGCACCACAAGCTCCAGAAAAGCAGAGGCTGCAGAGGGTCAGGCAAGGCAAGAACCGGCCCTGGCGCAACGCCCTGTGCGCATGTGCGTGGGCTGCTGACTCCCGGCAGGAGGATTGCACTTGGAAGCCGGGCCTGAGTGTTCTCGGAAGCTGTGTAACAAATTCAATCTGGATTTTCATTCTATGAGAGAGAGAGAGAGAGAGAGAGAGAGAGAGAGAGAGAGAGAGAGAACTTTTTTCATGACACATAGGGTAGAATTTGACCGTGTCTCAACTCCAAACTTGCAAAGAAGAATTTATTCCGGAGTATTTGAGATGTCACCACTTATTTTAAGATTTCTTTTTCTTTTGAGGGGTTAGTGGGGAAAATAATCAAAACATTTCTTTAATTAGAAGAAGCCTACAATAAAGAAGGGGGGATCAAGATTTAATTGCTGTATTTTTTTGTTTAGCAAAATGTGTACCCAATTAAATGCAGTTGAGCAGTTCTGGGAAGAAATTAATAAACAGGGGGTGGGGGAGAAGATGAGGAAGCAGAGGGAAGAGACTGTTCCCAAGCTGAGATTTTGGTTGCCAAGTTTCAACAAAGAGCAAAGCTTAGCTCCGAAGGAGAAGCCCTTGAGAGATGGGGTTTAGAATAGTAGTACAAACAGAAACCCCAAATGAGGCAAGTTGGGGAGACATTTCTCTAATGCAGTTCATCCTCAACAGGTGCTGGCAACATCTGTAATGAGACTATCCATGATAAAAAGCTTCTCATACCTTAATCCACATTATATTACATTCACAAACACATTGCCATCCTCTTCCATCCTCCTCCCCCTGAGATGCAGGAATAAATAATGTACTATTAAAATCACATCTCTGCTTTCTGCCTAAGAACATTAAAAGTGAGAAGAAGAAAAAATAGATTCCACCATCCCATTATCCCCAGGGGAATGCAACTGGTAAACATGAAGATATATTCAGGATGATCCAATAGAAGAAACCCTCATATAGCCAGCCACACCAGTCTATTAAAAAACCTAAAGATTATACATTGAGTGGATCCTATGATAGATACAAATAAATGAGGAATCTTAATTTAATTCAAATATTACTACCGTAATACAAATGCCCATGTTTGGAAAATGGAATCAATTTCTTTCTGAGAGCCACACAAAATCAGAGCCTTCATTCATTCATTTATCCATTCATTCATTCATTTGTCCTACAACAAATATGTATTAACCATTTACTGTGTGCAAGACACAGAAGTACAGGAATTCAAAATCTAGAAAAAGTTGAGGAAGCCCTGTGTATCACTTAAGTTTTATGGTCTCTGAAAAAAAGGTGGCTAGTAAAAGAGATATTTTTCTACCTTCCCGCCTTAATTTACCTTCCTTTACTATGGGCTTACTGTAAAATTCAGTTAACCAGTTTACAATGTATCTGAAGGTAGAGCTTTATAGCCTGGCACATAGGTGCTTTTCATAAAAATAGTTTGAGATGATTAAATTCCACAGTGTTGTTCCTTTTGGTCTAAAGAAGATATGCATGCTTTGGCTTCCTTACCTATACGTTGCCTTTGATCCGTTCATTCATGCATTCATCAAATGTATATTCCTCATCTACAGAGCAGCAGAATATTCTTGGTGCTGGCAATACAAACATGAATAAGATTGAGTCTTTCCTTTAAAGGAGCTTATCATGAGTGGGATGCAAGAAGATAGACACATCTCTGCAAAAATCTTACAGGTTCTGGGATAGCACAGTGAGACCTAAGAGACAAAAGACAGTGGGAAGGTCAAGAAAGTTTCCAGAAATGCTTCATCAAGTTCATGGCTTCTGCCTGAATTTGAATGATAAGTAGACATGGGGGATGAATAAGAAGAAAGTCATTTTAGGTGAAGGGAACAGCCTGGCATGCTCGTGGAAAGGTAAACATCTGTTCAGCCAAGTAAATGGGTCCAGATTGGGTGGTGGAGGACTGGAAAAGTGGGGGACAAGAAAACCCACTGGGTGATAATATTGGGAGGTGGGTGTACGTGGAAGGAAGTAATCCTTGTTCAGTGGTAGTTCCTTTCTGTTGCAATATCTAGAGATTCCTTTACTCATGACATAAATCAAGTCTATCTTCTTAAAGATTTTTTAAAAATTAATATAGATTTATAAAGAAATATGGAGGATGTGAGAGAGAAGATTATTCTGAGATTATTAAAGTGGTTCTACAGTTTACTGATTGGAACACTTTGAGAAATTGCTGAAATAAAAAAACTATAGTTTCAAAACAATTGACCTAACAATTTTGTTTGGCACAATAGAGGTGTTTGGTTTTTTGTTTTTGTTTTTGTTTTTTTTTAACCAAACCAACATGAAGTTTTTAAAAATTAGGGGTTGATTGCCCCATAAGAGGTCATATAGAAACTATTTATTGAATATAGAGATATAGGAGGTCAGTAAATGTACACAAAAGAATAAACAGAATTATATAAATCTCATAGATCTCTGTGAGAATGTACATACTATGTATATATGCATATTCATTAATCTATTTTTTTACTCACTGGTCTCATTTTAAGACTAATAATGCTACCTAAACTGACAAAACAGGCAAGCTTTATAACTCAGTCCCAATTTACAGAAAAAACAACAACAACAAAATCAGATCAAGTGTGAGTCAAGCAAAGCTCTGTTTACATATTATGCACAGAAAGAGTACTGGAAATCCCTATACCCAGAATATAGACACACACATTTAATGATACAACTACATATTAGCATCATTCTGCGTGTTTTTCTATCCAAATGCACTTGAAACATTTAGTCTGAGTCTATGCCACAATCGTGCATTTCATTGGAGTGCCATGGATGGTAACTCAGATTTGAACTGCCATTTTGTTTCACTATGGCTTCCTATGTGAGTCTCTGCTAGGGAAGAGTCAGAAAAAGTGTTTCAGACCAATGTCTCCAGACCATGAGGTATGTACTTTTTTGCATTTACATCTTTTAAATGTCCCTTTTGCCATTTTCAAATATGCAGTTTCTGTGCTACCAGCTACACTGTGAACTCTGAGCATGGTATCTGGATTAGGTCTCAGAATGTACCAGGCCTATGACAGTCACTAAATGACCAGCTGACTTTTGATCAGGTCTGAAGGCTAAAACTTTATGCTTGGTGAATTGAAGACAAAGGATAACCTGATAGCATTTCAGTTGAACTGAAATTGTTGTGTATCACAGACTTCCAAAAGTACTAAACAACTTCATCTAGAAGATCAATTTGCTGAGGTGATCTGAGAGAATGTTTCGTAGTTAATTCAGTTGAGCAGGCCTACTTGTGGGCAGTGCTGATCAAAATCAGATACACCACAGGATGGAAACTCTTTATCAGAAAGGTGGAAAACTAGAGATACCTGTCTCAAAACTTCCCAAACGATAATGGAATTTGCTTAGTACTAGCAACATCTCTGGAATCATTTGTATTAGAGTCACCTGGGTGTTGATTTAAAAAAAAAAAAGACAAAATTCTAAGTTCAAGCATATACTGCCCCCAATAGACTCTCTGGAAGTGGGGCCCTAGAATCTGGATTTATGGGAAATTTTCCAGGAGGTTTATTCATTCACTATAGTTTGAGATGTCCAAAGAATGTTGTTCTAGACATAAGGACAGACCCATTCTCTATAGAAAATGGTGTGCCATGGGGGGGCCTGGGTGGCTCAGTCTGTTAAGCATCCAACTTCGGCTTAGGTCATGATCTCACAGTTCATGAGTTCGAGCCCCACGTTGGGCTCTGTGCTGACAGCTCAGAGCCTGGAGTCTGCTTCAGATTCTGTGTCTCCCGCTCTGTCTGCCCCTCCCCAGCTTGCTCTCTTTGTCTCTCTCTCTCTTTCTCAAAAATAAATAAACATTAAAAAAATTAAAAATGGTGTCCCTGTCTGTGGGAGCCCCTGTAGTTCACCTCACTGGAAATTTGGGTGCCTGACTGTACTTCCCATGTCACGGCATGCAGAAACCTGTCAACCACTCTGCCCTCTCAGGTGTCTTCCATCACATCAGCAACAGTCTTCAGAGAAGCCTTCAGTTCTCCCAGAAAGTCACCATGCAATCCTTCACAACACAAAGCTGAACATTCTCACTCCTCTGACCATTTTGAAAATACACCACATTGTTAATGTAGTTCCATCTAAATGCTCTTTCCTCAACTTTTTAATAATTACTGGTTACCAGGCTTGACATTCTAAAATAGGGTGATGCATTTACCAAGGTGACAGGGTGTTTGTGAGGCTTAATTAATTAAGGCTTGGAGAGTGCATAGAGAAGGATTTTTTTATCAGCATTCAATATTTTTATTTATTTGCAATACAATTTAGAACTTTCTCCATAATGTGGAAAAATTACAAACATCCATTTAATTCCTCAGGGTACTTGAGAGTAAAAAGCTGGCTACAGGAGAGTAGGGAATTGCTGCAGTTTCTACTATAATAACCAGCAGCGTGGAAGTGAAATAAAAATATATTACTCCAGGTGGAAGGTTATCTGAAGCCCTAAATGGGCCTGTTGCTGATATCCTCATGGTTGGCACACACAGAAAACCAGACACTCAAACCCCTCCCCTGTTTCCCCTTAATAGGTCAGCACTGAAGCCCAGAAATACCGAGTGCGTGAAGATGTCAGTGACAATAAATATTTTTTTTCAGTTAATGGGCTTCATGAATACATAGATTTCAAGTTAAGGCAATTATCTAATTTCAACTCACCACTTGCTAATTTACTAATTCATTAACTTGAGGAAACGGTCATCCTGCTTGATGCTGGCCTCCTGACAATAGAGCTGAGTCTTGGCAGGGATTTATTTCCAACAACACCAGGGACAAAAAGCATGAGATATTTTTGAAGAATAATAAAAAATGGATTAAAGGGAATAGAAATAATTTATCATGTGCAGATGTGCAGAAAGAAAAGATGGTGGCTTTGCAGTCTTATTTTATAAAAACAAAATTACAGTGAAGGTGTCTTACCCAATCAACAATCTTAACACAGGGATCTTATCAGCTATCAGGTGTACTAGATTTCATAAAAATCATATCATCAAAGGAATAGTCAGTAAATTTCCCCTCTTCTGCCTAACCTACCTCAGACCTTGCAACCCTGATGAGAAGGGAAAGCAACACAAATCTGGCAGATTCTTTGTTAAAATCCAAAGGCTGTGTGCATGTCAGTGCCTCCCTAAGGAGGTTCATGTCTGCCAAATGACTTGAAAATCCTACACCAGTTCTTCTCTGTAGGAAAGGATGAAAAAGATATATTCAAGAAAGGAAGGAAATATGGATTGAGATATGACTTGTGGCTTCTGGAATCTTCCAAGGAGGAAAGCACTTCCAAAAAACCACTTATAGGTACTTTTCTGCATCTGATAAGTATTAAATGAATTATCCAATGAGTCTTACTTTCATACAGGACTAAAATATTTCATTCAGGCATTTTTTTAAAAAAAACAAAAAGAAAACAAAAAGTATCATGGTTTTTAGAAAGACTCACAATCAAAATAGTTGTGGGGCACCTGGGTGGCTCAGTTGGTTGAGCATCCGACTTCGTCTCAGGTCATGATCTCGCGGTTTGTGAACCCCGCATCGGGCTCCGTGCTGACACCTCAGAGCCTGGAGCCTGCTTCAGATTCTGTGTCCCCCTTTCTCTCCACCCCACCTCTGCTTGTGCTCTGTCTCCCTCTGTCTTTAAAAAATGAATAAACATAAAAAAATTTTTTAATTAAAAAAATAGTTGTATTTTCTACTTTGTGACTTGCTTTTTATACTCTTAGAGATGCCCTTTGATGAATAATTTGTTAACCTGTTTTCTTTTTAGTTAGAACTTTTCTATCTGTTTGAAAAATATTCCCATTCCTAAGGTCTAAAAGCTCTACTCTTTGACTTTGTCATTTATGTCATGAATCAACCTGGAACTAATTTTTCCAATATGGCTGAATAATCATTTGTGCCAGCACTGTTTAGTCCTTTTTCCATGATTCTGCAGGGTCACCTTTGCTATACGTAAGTCTCCATTCATATGTGGGTCTGTCTCTGGATTTTATATTCTGTTCCACTGATTTGATTTATCTGCTTATCCTTAACCCATACCATACTGCTTTATCTGCTGTGGATTCCTATGAGCCTCAATACTTGATAGAGAAAGTCTTCTTCCTCCTCTTTCTTCTTCTTTGGAAACATCATGGCTATTTACGTTTGCTTTTTGCTTTTCCATATCAATTTTAGAATAAGTTTGCCAAATTCCACAAAAAAGGGAAAATATTGATATTCTAACTGGAATTGCCTTAGATCTATGGAAAAATTCAGGAAAGAATTTAAGTCTTTGCAATACTATTCTTCTAAGACATGAATATTCTGTGTCTACGTATTTAGGTTTTCTCTAATTCTTTTCAATTGTGTGTCATAGTCTCCTATAAAGAGGTACTGTACATTTTTGTTAGATAATTTTTCTTTTTGATACTGTCGTAAAAGAAACACAGAGTCACAGAAAAATATATGTTATATATTCAGAATATATGCCTTTTAAAAATTCAAACCAAAATCAAAAAGACAAAAAGTCTAGTAGCCAAGACCTTGAACGGTACTTGATAAGAAAGTTTATCCAAATGGTGAATAAAATCATAGAAGGCACTCAATATCATTATCACCAGGAAAATGCAAATTAAAACTACAGTGAAGTACCACCCCTGCCCCCAAATTGCTAAAATTAAAAAGATTGACAATAGCAAATGTTGACAAGAATGTGAAGCAATTGAGAACTGTCATATACTGCTGGTGGGGGTGTCAAACTACTTTGGAAAAAAGTTTGGTGCTTTTTACCACAGTGGATGATATTTATACCCTATAACCAAGCATTTCTGCCTTAAAGAATGTCCTAGAGAACTCTGTGTGTTTGTCCTCCAGATTACATATACGGGAACATTCACAAGAACACCCTTATAATAACCAGCTACTGGAAAAAAACTCAAATGTCTATGGACAAAAGAATGGATGAATAAATTGTGGTAAGTTCATTCAATAGAATATTACGCCACAATTGAAATGAACAATGTATGAGTACACATAAAAGTCAGGTAAATCTCACAAACATAATGTTGATTGTAAGAACCAGACAGAAAGTAATAAATATTGTATGACTCCATTTATAGCAAATTTAAAAACAGTCAAACAGCATAAAGAAAGGCAAGGGGCTAATTACCACAAAAGTCAGCTCAAAACAGAAGGAACCTGTGACTGAGAAGGAGAACCAGAAGGTTTAGAGGTGTTGACAATGGTCTCTTTTGAACTGGGTAATAATTGTAAGGGTGTTGATTTTATAATAATTGAATAAATGTACATTTCTGTTTCATGCAATTTTCTGTATAGGACTACATTACAAAATATGACAGTAAAGGGGTACATGGGTGGCCCAGCTGGTTGGGTGACTGACTCTGGATTTTGGCTCAGGTCAAGATCCCAGGGTTATGGGATTGAGCCCTGTGTCGGACTCCATACTGAGCCTGGAGCTTGCTTGGAATTCTCTCTCTCTCCCTTTCTCTCTCTCTCTCTCTCTGCCCCTCCCCTGCTCACATTCAAGCACACTCTCCCTCTATCTCTCTCTCTCTAAAATAAAGAAATAAATTTTTAAAATATGACAATAAATATTTTTGCAATTTAGTTTTAAAAACTTAGAAAATCACACATGCACACACACACACACACACACACACACACTGTACCTCATTCTTTAAAATTTGTGGATTATATCTGTGGGAGTGCAAATACAACATGGAGAGTATATGCTGGCACATTATTTTACATTTGCAGTTGCTCATTTATCAATTCAATAGTGAATAACCTTTATGATATGAACCTCTTGATTATAATACTCAGCTTTGAAAAAATTGTTTTAGCACCATATTATATATGTCAACATATCTTTAATTATAGATATATGCCCATAAAATATTTAAGGATTCATACATTTTTCTATGAAGGCTAATAAATAGGTAGTTTTGATAATGAGACTTTTTCCTGAGAGAAAGCATGTGTCCAATTACATTCTGTTTTGCATTTTCAGCTGAGTACTCCTCTGGTTTTTTAACTTATAAACACTTAGATGATATGAGTATAATCTCCCACAAAGCTGTTGAATAACTTTTTATATGGTTAGGAATATCAGAAATAGTTGTTTTTTTTTTTTTTCCCCTAGTGGCTAAAATAAGACTTCTTGTAGTCTTCATAAATAACAGAAACAATAAAAATGATTAAACAGGTACCTGGAATTTGGAACCTACATTTTCCTCATGTATAGTGTTTGGGGACCACCCTGTTCTTACCCTCACCTATCCCTTATAGTGTGTGTCTGATTCACAGAAGTGATTACTCATGAAGCAGTGTTATTCCAAACAATGGTAGAATGCTGGCTGGTACTCAGACTCTCAGCAACCAGTTGAAGGAAGAAAGGAGAGAAAGAAAGAAAGAGATACAGAAGGAAGAAAAGGAGGAAGGGAAGGAAGAGTACAAGAAAAACTGTCTGACAAATTATAGACCAAAGAATGAAAAAAAAGCGAATGAATGGGTAAAAAGTCAATGGATGGATGAAAAATGAGAATATAAGTAAAATAATTAGTGACTGCTTTAAAATCAGTGGATATATGAGTGAATGAATAAAGAAAATACAGAAGAAGAATAGAAGTAAATGAATGAAAGAATGGATGGTTGGATGAATAAGTAAAAAATGAGTGAATGACAGAAAGTATAATGGCTAAATGAATGAAGAATGGAAATAAGTAAACAAAAAAAAGAGTGAGTAAAAAATGAGAGAATGAGTGAATACAAGAAAGAATGAGAACCAAAGGGATTAGTCCTTCATTTTAAAATTTTTTTTTCAACGTTTTTTATTTATTTTTGGGACAGAGAGAGACAGAGCATGAACGGGGGAGGGGCAGAGAGAGAGGGAGACACAGAATCGGAAACAGGCTCCAGGCTCCGAGCCATCAGCCCAGAGCCTGACGCGGGGCTCGAACTCACAGACCGCGAGATCGTGACCTGGCTGAAGTCGGACGCTTAACCGACTGCGCCACCCAGGCGCCCCAGTCCTTCATTTTATATAAGTGGAAACAAGAGGTCAGTGTAAATAAGCTATTTTTTTCTTTTTTTTTTTTAATGTTTATTTTTGAGAGAGAAAGAGACCAGGGGAGGGGAGAGAGAGCAGACAGAGGATCCAACACAGGTTTTGCACTGAAGAGAGAGCCTAAAGTGGGGCTTGAACCCATGAGCTGTGAGATCATGACCTGAGCTGAAATTGGACACTTAACCAACTGAGCCACCCAAGCACCCCAATAACTGATTTGTTTCTAATGGTGCCCAGAGAGCCACTAGAACCTAGGTTTGCTGAATGTGAGTCTTGTACACTTTTCGCATAATTTAGCTTGGCATTCCCTAAGATCGGAGCCTGAGACAAGGTCTTTGTACAGATAGTTTATTTGGGGTATCATCCCAGGGAATAGTACAAAAGTGCAGGGAGAACAAAACAGGGAAGTAGAAAAAGCCAATAATAGTGTGTTGCTGAGAATTGTCCACCCAAGGGTTAAGTGGTGGGAGCATTCATCCATCAGTGCCCAATCTCCTTTGGTTGATAGTGGCCCCCAGGGATGTTAACTCCAGCTTGCACATGTGCACTGGGCAATCCCCAGTAGGTATGGCGGATCCCAGGGGACAGAGATGAAGAAGGAAGCCTATACCAAGTCATAGGTTCAAGGTGGGAAGTGAGTGAGAGCTCAGAATGAACTGTCCTCCCAGAGGTGGCTAATATCAGAGGTGAGATTTTAAGAATGTGAGTCACAAAACCAGAAGCACCGGGAGTATTCGAGAACAATGATTTGTTCTAGGAAAGTTCTAGAAGATGTTAGAAAAATGTTAGGGAAAGGAAGATGACTAAATAATCATGATTTAGTTGTACAATAAATTAATAAACACCCAGCAGCAAAAATACAATCAGGTTGAAGTCTGTGTTTCCTTCAAGCTCCAGGCACTTTATAATTCTATGATAAATCATAATACTGGTAATAGATTATTATAATAAGGGTTACTTTTATTTTTCTTTCAACTCATAGCTGTTATTAAATTTGAAATAAAAAAGAGGAGCCTTTAAAAAAAATAAGAATACATGTAGAACTATTAAGGAAATAGGAGAAATATTTTCCCTGTTGAAAAGCCCTATAGCATTGAACAACAATGTGTAGATCTTATCGGTGTATGAAAAAAAAAAAAAAAAAAACCTTCTCCTCTATCTTATATTTGTGCCTGGGGCTTGCAAATTAAACTGACAAAAGACAGATTCACAGGAGAAAAGGCATACAAATCTTATTTGATGGTAATATTTTAATTTTATATGCATGGAAGCCTTCATAAAAAAAAGTGGGGGGGAAGAACCAAAGTGGTGGTTTACCTAGGGGCTTATATACCATTTTAACAAAGGGTGACAAATGTTTGGAGAAGTGCCAAGAGAAAGGAAAAGGGGTTTGTGCTTCTGGGAGCAATAAATTGTGGGAAGATAAACATATAGGGAAACTAACATAAGATAAAGATTATTTTTGTAGGGTTTGTTTGTGTAGACCCATCTCAGTGCTAACTTTACATCTCTAGTGAAAATGGTTGCTTTTTTTCTCCTCTGGTATGGGAGAGGAGAGGGAGAAAACCTTCACAAAGGGATATTTATGTCCCACTTTTGGGAAGGCAGATGGCAGAGGGCAGGGAGCTCTTGCTGAGTTTGCTGTTTTTTTAATTGCCTTTGACTCAACACAATCCTTATTCCAATGTAGCAGATTTTGGGGTGGCATATTCTCATACCCTTCGTAGGTAAAGCCCGCTCTCCATGCATTGTTACTTATATTACCTCTTATCACAGGTTAGGGCAATTTGCCAGAGAATACTTTAGACTTTGGATGTGGCCATTGTTCTAATCCCTGTACTGATAATCCCCAGCTCAGGACCCCGTCCATTTGTACATGCTCAGAGTAGAAAAGGAAAGCAGCTTTAACTTTTAATGTGATGTGTTCCTTCAAGCTCATCCTCCCCCCACCCCCCACTTCTTTTCAGGGCTCCCCTAATCATGCCTTCATGATATCCACTTCAACCTCCCAATATGTTCTCACCTGTCTTCAATGGTAAGGGCCAGTGTGGAAATATAGTCCTCCCTCCAGAAATAGTAACTGTCTTCCTTACACTCTCAAGGACTCCCCTTGCTGCAGGGCCAAGCTGATAATCTATTTCAGACTGAAGCATTTAAGGCTGGTCATGGCAGATCAAGCCTCCTTCCGAAGTCGTGTTTATATTTTAACATGAATTTTGGTGTTGTGATTCCAACTAACAAATAATATGGAAATTACTGGAACTGTCAGGGCCAAAGAAGGAGATTCTGGAGGTCATGAAAGATGTTTTGCCTCAACTGCCCATCCATGAAATAAGCCTTTCCTGGGCCAATAATTTTGTTCTGAAATGCCCATTCTACTGGAAACATTATTCTCTTTTTTTCCTTATCTTGGTCATGAATGTCATCACCAATTTGGTTCTGAATCCAGAAAATGGACACCAGTGTTCATACTTTCTTTTTTCTAACTTTTCCCCATCAAAATCCTGCCAGTTTTCCAGCCTAATCATCTTACCAGATTGAACGTTTCTCTTTCACTTGCTCTAATTGAGGCTTCCAGAGAGAGCCTCATGTAACTTCTGCCTAATCAGCATACTGCCTGCTTATGCGCATTTCCACTCCCTGCCCTCAAAGTCTGCATTCTCGTCCACCTGACACCTCTGTCTGATGGTGTGATCTTCTGCCACCCTCTCCCCACTTTGGAGACCACACTATACTCTCTCTTGACTCCAGGTTTTCACACCTACTTTTACTCCTGAATAGATGATTTATTTTCCTTCCTTTCTCTTAAATACTCTCAAAGCTTATTATGACGTCTGGAAGCTTTCCCTGACCCTCATCCACTTGGATTTGGTCAGGTGCCCTGACCACATACTCCAGCTGCCCTGCCATGTTGGTCTCCTGTATGGCTGCTGTAACAAATTACCACAAACTAATGGCTTAAGACAACTGAAGTTTATTCTGTTACAGTTCTGGAGGCCAAAAGTCTGAAATTGAAGTGTTGGCACAGCTAAGCTCCCTCCAGAGGCTCTAGGGGAGAATCTGTTCCCTGTCTCGTCTAGCTTCATGTCTCCAGTGGCATTGCTCTGCTTGTGACTGCATCTCTGTGCTCCATCTTCACATCGCCTTCCCGTCTGTGTGTCTGTCTTCTTCTCTCTTATAAGAATACTTTTCATGGCATTTAGGTCCCATCTACATAAGCCATGATTATCTCCTCATCTCAAGATCCTTAACTGAATCACATCTGCAAAGATAGCCTTTTCCAAATAAGATAACACTCACCAGTTCCAGGGAATTTTGTGGATATATTGGGCAGAAGACATTTTCAACCTACCACTTCAGTACTACTCTGATGGACCTGTCATTGTGCCTTGTAATTATTGTTTCTTAAATTAGTTGCCACTTTATATGACTTGTCAGCCTTGTTTGCCTCTGATCCTCATTTAAAAAGAACCACTCAAATCTCTTTAGAAGGTCAAGGACACTAAATATTTAACTTTAGCAGACCCCCTAAAACTGATTTTCCACATGGTCAGCCCCATCCCTACTCTCAATACACTCCAAGTATCTTCTTTCCCAACAAATTCTTCCCAGGGCAGAAGGCAAAGGAAATTTCCTCTCTAGTTCAGGACATTCTCATCCAGCAGATGATCCCTTGGAAGTGTTTTTATTTTTCATGGGCTTGACTTGGCCTAGCCCAACTTGCTGCTTCTCCTGAAGAACCTCCCCAAAGGAGTCTGCATCCCTCGAAAGACCATCATGCAAAAGAGCACAGGTCATCTGAGATGCCAAAGCACTCATGTGTGCTTCTCCATTGGGACCAATAGTGGCTTCCTCCTTCTTCCTTGGCCTTGGGAGGAAGGACTCCATAGAGTTACTACCATGCTTGCCATTGCTGGCCTCACTCAAGGTATCTGAAATATCCCCTCTCTCAAAATTTTCCAGGTACTTCGCCTCATTTCCCAATCCTCACCAGCAGAGAAAATTCAAATTCTCTTCAGTCTCTGTGGGCAGTCTTTAGAAAAAATAATAATTTCAGCCTTAGGTTCAAGTGTTTATTCCAAGACTCTTTTCCTCCTTATCACAGCTCAACTAAATAACCACTTTCTTGTCTCTTTATTAATGGAGATCACTAGTTGCAGAGATCCTGACCCTGTGACATCTTTAAGAAGCCTCCCTGACACTTTCAGGCCCTGAGGAATGCATGCTCCTGATTTGGGGCATAGGTCAGTACTCCCCAAGGTCCTTATGTAGAGAGTTCAGACACCTTTAGTTGCATCCTGTAGACCCAGTGTATTTTAGCAACATAAGATACAGCATAGCATAGCCTTTAAGGAAGCTGTGTAGCAAATCATCCAGAACTGGATCTTCAGAACATTTATGTAAGTCTCAGTTTCCTCTCCTATTAAATGGAACAATACTGACTCATATGGTTACAGTGAGTTTGGAATGAAAACATGCTTGCATAATAAAGAGGAATTTCTCCAAGATACTTAGAATGCACACGATGTTTTTGTCCCCTCTACTGACTACAGACTTTGCCAAAAAGACATTTTTCTTGGCAATTAATGGTCATTTCTCCCTGGTTTTCACACAGAACACCTTTGGGAGTTGCAATCAAATGGAGTCCTCATGTAGCAGACTTCTAAGTGGGATTTTTTTTCTCTGTTACATAGGAATTAGAGGATAAAACCCCCCAGTATGTGTCAAAAAAGATTAAGTGCTCCATAGTCTTAAAAAATCCAACCATATTTGTGACTTTTTAGAGATTGAGATTGCCTTCAAGAAAGAGAGACAGACATCTTCTTTCTTTACCGGATGCTTGCTGATCTATTAAACTTCAAACCCACTCTGCTTCTGCCAAGGGACTGGAAAGGAGTTAGGGGATTTCTTGAGAAAGCTTGACATGGGTCCTCAGGCATTTAGACATGCAGGTGAACAGGCAGAGATCTCCAGAACATCTGGAGATTTCCAGAGGCAGTAAGTAGGCTTCTTGGGAAACATTGAGAAAAGGATTTAAGAAGGAAATACAGGTCGATGGGCTTTCAGCTCTCCAAGGTCTTTGAAAAAAGAAAACCTTAATGGTTCTCAAGCTCCACAGGAAGTACCATGGCAATAAGAGAAGACTAGGCTGGAAGTAAGAACTGGTGAGTGTGCTGGCGAGGAGGCAAAGTGAAGAGAGACACAGCCATCCCTCTTAACTGGGATCTTCAGCACAGAGAATAAAACTGAGTTCCTACAGGGGAGACCTCCATTTCAGCAGAAGTGGAAGCCAATGAACCAGAGAGAATCCAGACATTTCCCCATCACTACTGTGCTAACAGTTAGAAAACATGGCACTCTGTGCCTATATTGATAGCCCTTTTCCCCTCCACCTTCAACTTTTCAAGAGGGTAGGATGGGAGGAGCAAGGAAAGAACAGATGAAGTTCTTCCTCACTCCACGTGCCCCTGGCCTCCTGCCAAATCCAACCTAGGGATGGGGGGCCCGAGATTTAAACTGAGTTTGAGGTTGGCTCATTAAATTGAATAGGCTTTTATTATTATATACTTTTAATTGTAATAAACTGTACATAATATAAAATTTATCATTTGAATTAAAGTGTACACAGTTCAGTGGCATTAAGTACATTCACAATGTTGTGCGGCCGTCACCAAAGCATTTTCCATATCCCAAATTGAAACTCTGCACCCACTAAAAAATTACTCTCTGTTTCTTCCTCTCCTCCCCCTGCCCACCCTGCACCATGGCCTGGTAACCTCTGTTCTACTTTCTATCCCTATGAATCTGCCTGTTCTAGGTCCTTGATATGAGTGAAATCATACAATATTTGTGTTTTTGTGTTTGGCTTATTTCAGTTGGCATGTTTTCAAGGCTCATCCACTTTGGAATGTGTACCAGAACTTGATTCTTTTTCAAAGCTGAATATATGCATATGCTACATTTTGTTTATCCATTCATCTTTTGGTGGACATTTGGGTTATTTTCACCTTTTGATAAATAATGCTGCTGTGACTCCTGTTTTACAAGTATGTGTTTGAGGCCCTGATTTCAAATATTCTGGGTAATGCCTAACTAAGAGTAGAATTGCTGACTCTAATAATAATTCTACACTTAACTTTTTCAGGAACTGCCAAGCAGTTTCCCACAGTGGCTGCACCATTTTACATTCCTAAATTCACATTCTGGGTTCTTCATCCTCTTCTCCAACACCTATTGTCTACCATTTTTGGATAATAGTCATCCTAATGGTGACAAAGACTGTCTCCTTGACCTAATTTCAGTCAGACTCCACTCCTCTGAGCCTTCTTTTTAACTGGGCCTCATCCTTAGGGGCTATTTGGCCTGAATTGCCTAGTCCAGTTGTAGCAAAATCCCCTTTCTTTGTTGTCCCCTCCCTAGTAATTTCCCATCCATTGATCATCCCCCAACAACTCTGTTTGATAGCTACATGTCCCCAACTGTCTTTCTGTGTTTGGAATGGAGCAGATCTCTCTCCCCTGTTGCAATAGTCTTGACACTTACAATAAATTCTTCCTCCCCATTTTAAAAAGTGTCAGAACAGTTTTTTTTTTCTATAACAATGGGTGTAAAGTTGTATCCCATTGTGATTTTGGTTCCCTAATGGCTAGTGATGAGCAGCTGAATGGGTTCTTAATATCTGAAAATATATGGAAATGATGGCATCTGCCTTAAATTTAAGGAACAGGAAAGAGATTTTTGACAGAGTATTGTCAACATACTGAAAAAAATAGAGAGACAGATTTATGTTTGCCTTTCACCAATAATGCCCTCCTCCACTACAAAATACCCTTCTCCTTACTTATAGACAACCACTGTGGGGCCACATCTCTCCCTTCATTCTCAAAGCCTGAAGTTTCCATCTAACTGCTCCTCCCCTCCTTAAATTCCAGGTAGTCCCTGTTTGGACCTAAATTTTTAAAAGGTCAGGTTTGTTAACTGTTCCCTGTAAGAGATAAAAACACAGGCCTTCAGCACTCAACTAACCTCTTAGAACATGGATACGCAACAAGAAAACTGGATGAAAAGGGAGGTGCATGGTGACATCACATCTTCCTGACTCCATCCCTGAGCCCTAACCTGAAAGCATTCTTTTCTTTTCCTCCAAATGACAACATCTGCCCCGGAAGACAGGATGACTAGGGAGAGGGAACTGACTGGTGGGCAGAAACCTGGAAGAAAAAGCCAAAGCAAGTCTAGTTTTATTGATCATACAGATGAGAATGGCTCACCAAGAAGGCAGGGCAGTATTGGCTATTGGAATTGCAGACATAAGAACTCTCTTCAAAGAAAACTACTTCATAATCCCCTATGGGACTAATGTCTGCAAAGTGGCACTGGCCTTTTATGAATTGTATTAATTATACTCTTAAACTGTATGCAAATTGCAAAATCATTTTTTTCCAATTGAGTTAATGAAGCCCTTTTAGTGCAGGCAAACTGTCAGCAGAAAATTAGCCAAGCACATTGTTTGCAGATAAGAGAAATTTGGTTGAGGGTTTTCCTGGGTTATGATTGCAATACGTTCTGAGATGCCTGCTTTGCGATTTTTCTTTTCCTTGAGTGTGATCCATTTCCTTCTGACTGAGCTGGATGTGCAGGGGACTGTCACACTTTCTGATGGTGTTTTATCTATCACTGGGGAGCTGCAAATTCATTCTCAAAGTCTCAATACTGAGAGATGTTATTATCACTTGGAAACTTTCATTGAAAATAAGACAGTCTTTGAAGGTGGTTGGCTGCTTCTTGACTGCTCTGACCTTCTGTCAGCTTGGGCCTCTTTTCCTCTTGAACTCCAAGCTGCAAAGGAGAGAGTACCCCTTTCATACCTTCCAGCCCACTGCAAAGGGACCCCAACTCTGTAAGAAGCAGAATTCCTCCACATTCTTCTGACCTTGCAGTCTGGAAACCAGTGGACCTGAACTATTGGGCTTGTGCTTTGTTGATATTTTCAAGAATTTAGGATGCCTCACGGCATAGAACAATAGGATGTCTCCTCCAGGCAGGGCAGTTGCAATTATCCACCGCTCGGGGAAGCACCTTTCTCTGTGCTGTGGTCTGTAGGAAGCATTACTCTCTACTATTGTGGTAGTACACAACCCACACATCTTTTCCTGGCAGACTTTCTCTCAAGGACTAGTCAGAGAATGCAAATAGGTGAAGTTTGTGATTAGCGTTTTATAAATTCTCTATTCTCTGTTTCATTTCCTCAGGGCTGTCATGGTGGAAGCAGATAACCCAATGAAGTAAATTCACATTAAAGGAAAAAAGGCTATTAATGGTTTAGTGTGCTATCTCCCAGATGATTTATCTTTTATTGAGAAGCTTTCAGAAACATTCAAATGTTCCTGATTAAAAAAAGAAAAATTGGAAATATCCACCTGAAGGTCAGCCAGTGAGGGAACTGTATTTGAGTGAAGAGCTTTCTACTTGGGCCTCTCAAACAAGACAACTCTGGCCACTTCAATCAAAGCAAGAATATGTCCACAGCCTCAGGTCACCACAAGATGGGATTTGGAATTGGTTTTGTTGTTATACAGTCCCAGACACCAAGGTGACTCAAAAACTGCATATTTTCCCTTTCCCTACTTCCCACCATGCTGAATCGTCCTTCTTTCTGCCCAGTCTTTGGAGTCTAAGAATTCTTTGCTTCACTTTAGTCTGATACTTACCCACATCCTCTCTCAAAAGGTAGAGCTCTCTACTCCATAGCACCTGCTGCTGACTAGAGTCCCCTTGCAAGAAAGCTGAGTCTTTTCTGTTCCAGACCCCTCAATACTGACCCACTGGAAAAGGCCTGCGTTCAGTCGGCATGAGATCATCTGGCTTCCCTAGGGGACCGAGCCTGCATCTTGGCTAACTTCCCAGCTCTTTGTACAGTCTATCCCAAATTATTCCTCTTCCACATAGGACTCTGAATGTTCCAGAATGTCCAATATCTTAAATCTGCCTAAATTAACATCAAAGAAGCCTTCCCGGTGTGGTTCCTCAAACCACACATGGTTAGTTCCTGAACTAAATCCCAGGCTCATTCAGGTCATTACACAAAAAATTATGATTGCTATCTCATTTTATCCTCACAACAATCAGAGTGAAGTAGATAAAATAGACATTGCTATTCCAGATGAAAAATAATTACAGATAAACAAATGGAGATTCAAAGTGACCTGCCCCCAGTCACACAGATAACTAGTGATGAAGCCCGCCGGAAGAGAACCTGTCTCCTGGCTTTTGTTCCAACTCCACTACCTTTCACAGTGCCAACCTTATCTCTTTGTCTATCAAGGTTGATTTTAATCCAGAGAGATTATTCCCTTGGCACACTAAACTCCTGGCTCTATTGGCTAAATAATACTTTAAATTTAAAGGTTTCTTCCAATTTCACAAAATAGAACCAGTTTTATGGATGAAGGTACCAGTTTCCAGAAAACATACAAGGTAACATATTGGAAGATAATTTAGATTTGAATTTAGAAGAAAGACTTCATGCTTCCACCTTCGTCAGAAAATCCATGGTGAAACCAGGTACCTGGTCTTCATACCTGGTGAAATGCCCCCACCCCCACACACTGGGGTTTAGTGGGTAGTGCACACCCATAGCCTGCAGAGCTCTCTCCATGACATCTTAAAAGAAATGAGACAGAGCACTCAGGACTGACCAAGGGAGGCACATATTTTGAAATCCATGAATTGTGTGATTTTGAGAGAGAACGGGTGTCCAACAGTTGATGAGTAAAGATCTGAATGTTGTGAAGACCAGAATTTTTTTAAACTACTTTCCATTCCAAGTCCCAAGATGAATGTGATTTGTTTATTCATCTGTTTGGTTAATGTTGGTCCTATTTTACCCAGTATCATTTAGTTTGGGTGTCAGCAAATGTTTTCCCTAAGGGACTAGCTGGCAAATATTTTAGCTTTTACAGGCCACAGGGTTATGTAAATGAAAGGGCGTGGCTGTGCGCCAATAAAACTTTATTTACAAAAACAGGTGGTGGGCCAAATTTGGCCTGGGGGCATAGTTTGCCAGCTCCTGGTTTAGAATGATACTGTCTGTGCCTTTCTAAATTTAAAAAAGTTACAACATTCATTACCAGCAGGGAGCATTCTTATAAACTCCTTCCATGCTTGCTCAAAACCATTATTCTAAGCATAAGGGCCTCACTAGAAATGAAAATCCACTGACATCAAGCCAGAAAATTCTCTTACTGAATTCAGAAATAAAATCTGTTTATCATTCCACTTTGAAAACCAATTTATTGCTTAAGAGGATGTACCTCTATTAAAGATGTAATTAATGGAAACAATTTGCATTATACAAGAATTTTAGAATGTGAGAAGATTCACCTTGTATAGGGAAAGTTAGAGGGTTTTCATTCACTGACAAAGGTTACCTTATCTAAGCAACCTAATAAAGGCAACTGTGACAAAGAAGCATATGCAATTAATAAACTTTAATTAACTTTTCCAAATTGGCTACTATTTCCTTTATATTCTAAAATTTTTAAATGATAGATAAAATATAAATAAATTTGAAATTTTATAATAATATAAATATATAAGGGTATATAATTTATCCTAAGAATATATAATATAAAGATATATAATATTTCTTAGTGATTTGCATGAATGCTGTTTATAGGACAAGGAGCACTTGAGTAGGGTTCAAATGGTCTGAATAGTTCCCTGCATTTTCATCTATGGCTGACAGGAACCTACCTCCTCACTGTTCTGTTACACTGCCTCCCAGAAGTGCGGGATGCTATTAATGGGAATATGTTGCTCAAACAAAACAAATGGTGTCAAGAATGAAAAAAAGTTTTAGAACCTCTGCACTAAAGCAATTAGGTCCTGTGCATCAGTGATAATGGGTTGACTTTCTATGTGTTTGGGTTTCATAGCAGAGACTCAGACCCAGAGCACGTTCAGGTACAGTGGCCTGTCTTTTCTCTCCAGGTGTTCCCAGTGGCTGTATCTTAATGTAGATTGGGAACAAAGGACATGTTAGAACTGCCAAGTACCACAGTCAACTTCTCAAATGCTATCAGCTTTGCTTGCATCAGACATCAGTGAAGAGAGTAAAACACGTGAATAAAAGCAAAAGGTCTGTAATATGCAGGGCTTTATTAGGCAGTTCTGAGTGAACTCCAAACAAAATGTGCGAAAAGATGAGGCATCCCGGAAAGACAACTCTAATCAAGTCCGTGTGCCTTAGTGAAGCTCTACATCACAAAGGAAACAGAAAACAGAGTCCAGATTGGGAAAGGTGTTCGTCTTCTGCCAGTACAACATTCTTACTCCCTACAAATTTACTGAATCTATAAAGACCTGAAGTTAAGCTCCTCCCAAGGCCAGATTCAATGTAAGCGCTGGTTCTGTGCATTTAATTAATGATCTTTGTAAATATTTGAAAGATCAAAATCGATTGCATGTGCTCGGCATTTCTGCAGGAATAGATTCCAAACTTTAAGCAAGGAGACTGCCCCTTTCCGATTTCATCTGTGGTAGTTGAGGCGAGTTCGTCCTGTAAATGCACATCCTGACGCATGAAGCAAAGGGCCAGGCTCCCCAATTCCTTTCAAGGTTTTTAGCAGTCTTCATTGAAATAAATGTACCGGAAACAGCAGAAGTAGAAAATGGCACAAGGCGATAACGTTTGCATAAAGAAGCCATTAGGAAGGTGTGCCAATGGAACAATTGTGTGATGTTGCATAACAAATGCACACTTTCCTTTAGTTATTTTAAAGATTCCATTTATCTAGTGTTTTTTTTTTTGCATTTAAAGAGCATGATGCTGAATGATTCTCCATTCCTGAGATGCCAGCTCTTCTTGAAAAAACATTCACAGAATGATTCAAAGCATAATAAAAGAGTAAATCCAATGTAATATTTATCCAGCCTGAATTTTCAGCTTTAATACATCCAAAGCCACCCCATCCCCCAATTTGCACAATCACAGCTTAATAAAGCACATATTTTAAACAGGCTGTTAAAAATTGGTGAGAAAAGCCAGAAACAGAGCCACAGAACTCCCTCAAATGCCTCCAAGATGGAGACCACATAGACTAGAAACTGGCTGGAACTTTCTAGGCACTGCCTTTTAAGTCCCTCTCTAGGGTAGGAGCTGAAAGGTCTCCATCCCACTGAAGGCAGAGCAGGGGTGGTCCTGGGGAAAGGCTAAATTCAGTTCACTGTTCAAAGAAGAATTCATGCAAATGCTTAATAAGTACATGGAAAAGGCAGCCTCACAAGTAATCAAGAACACAGATTAAAAGGAGAAATATGTTTCTTGTCTATCAAATTAGCAACTAGTACATGGCCTTCTAACTGGTTTTGCTTCCATACTTGCCACCCTACTGTCTCATCTGAGATGCATACAGCAAGCAGCCTGAGTGATGCTGATAAATCTTGAGAAGCATGGAGTAGCTTCTCTGGACTTCCTAGCCTTGGTTTCCCACTAAGAACAACCCTCCATCACCTCCTGCTGACTGGCGGCCACTCCAAGCACCTACTCAGCTCTTTCCCCTTCTTGCTGCTCTATTTACAGCTTTCCCACCAGCCCTTGAAACTGTGGAGCAACACCAACCTCCTGGCCCTTGTACCTGCTCTCCCGGCTGTCTGGAATGCTATTTCCTTGGATCCTCACAAAGCTTCATTTCTCTCTGTTCTGGACTTAGATGTTGTCTACCTAAACTATTTAGATAGCACCTCCACTGAAACAGCATCACCCCACCAGCTCCCTACCCTGCTTTACTTTCTTCATAGAACGTATCCATCCCTGCATAACAGTCTACTCTATACTTATTTACTTTCCCTGTCTTCCCACAAGATCTGAGTGTCTGGAGGACAGGAAATTCTTTTTGTTGTTGTTTGTGACTATATCTCAAGTGCCCAGAACAGCACACGATAAATATATGCCAATGGAATGGCTTTCAGTGGCTCAACCCAGGATCATCAAGGCTATTCTACCTGTGTTCCCATGCAAGGAAGGTGGAGAAAGATGTGGGCACAGTCATGATAGGAAATCATCTGGCAATGTTATCCAACACCTGCAAAGAGTTTATTTTTTTTTATTCAGTTTACCCACTTTCAGAAACTTACACCAGAGCAATAATCAAAACATTCAGGTGAAGATTTCAATATAAAGATACTTATTAAAGTATTATTTGTGACTATGACAAATGGAAATGACTGGATAAATAGCAATACTCCTAATATAGAATGGCTACCACTTTTTCAGAAGTTATTAAGTGTTGGGTAAAAGGCTAAGTTTTTAAAATACTCCACAAACTAGTTGTATCCAATTTACAGATGAGGGCACTGAGGTAACTTGTCCAAGGCATCATTTGATGAGTTTTATGAAGCATGGGGCCTCAAGTTCTTGCTGCCTGGACTGAGCTAAGAAATAATAAATTGGATCTGACTTACAAAACAATGCCAAGCATTTGGTCTTACTTGGGGGGGGAGGCTGCCAAAGCGAGTGGGGAGGCAAGGGTACCCTTGAGTGGCAGGGATCATGGTTGTTCTTTCAGCTCTAAGCAATCCCAGATCCCCCGGGCCGTGCACCGGGAACTCAGTCTCCCCAGGCCTCGGAAGTTCGATGTGCGCAGCCCGAAGACTTTTGCAAACATTTATCACTGACCTTTAATAGATCAACATTAAGCAAACAAACTTCTTCCTCTACACCCCCCTGCTCTCCCTTCTTCCTATTGTTGCCAGGGTCGATGGTTTCCTCTGAGTCCCTGAACCGATCTCCGTGGAGTCTCACTCATTTCCTGTCCAGGGAGCCTTGGCATCTGATCTGCAGGCCAGAAGCGGGCTGGGGAGCCAGCAGCCCCAGGGTCTGTTTCTCCTTATTGTCTTCAGGGAGACCGTGGGCTCCCCTCCCACCCCACGCACTGTCACGGGAACCAAGCCCTTGGGTAGGAGGCCATCTGGCCCTGCTGCCAGACCTGTTGATGGGTTGGCTTCCACCCCTTGCTCCTGCCTCCCACCACACCCTTCATGCCCCCATCCACAAGAGGAAACAGCGTCCCATATGCTTGCAGCTTCGTTGACTCTTCTAGTCCTCAGCTCCAGATGGTCTGGATTCACTTTTCGAAATGGCTCTGTCTCTAATTCCCCATTTATTGTTCATGTGCTCATTTTAAGATTGTGGCCCATTAAAAAAAAAAAAAGATTGCATCCCATTCCATGTTTTCTCCTTCTACATTTTGAATTATTTTAATTTAAAGCTGATGCTGCTAGCTAATTAATCAAACTTCTGCCAGCCACATGCACGTATACATCCTCTGTTGAATTTTAGTGTATGTGAATGTGTGTGTGTGTGTGTGTGTACGTGTGAGTGTGTGTGTGTGTGTGTGTGTGTGTGTGTGAAAGGGAAAATTCCTTTCACATGGCCTCTTGTCCCCAGAAATCTAAAAGTTTCTTTGTCTTGGCGTTGTCCCAGCAACACCACTCTCTGCCCTTTTCTTTGGCCTATTCTTAGGGTATTTTGAAAAAAAGCCTAAGGATTCTCGCAGTGCTGATTTTCACAACAGCGACAAGAAACAGGACCAGCGAGGCCCAGTTAGGGAAATCCGAGTTTACCCACCTAACGGTTTGTGGGAGATAAATTGTAAATCCTTTCCATAGTGTCCCTCTCCCCCTTCCCTTGCTCCTTTTTGGCATCTCCCTTCCCACATTCCCCTCCCTCCAGATAGTTAAGGACCCCTGAGGGAAAGCAAAACCTTCAGACCATTTCACCTTCACCTTCCTTAAGTGTAATTCCTCAGAGACTTTGTGGGAAAAAAAAAAAAAAAAGCAGGAATAGTGAACTCAACAAGCATTCATTCAGAGTTGATGTGCTAGAGTGGCCTTAGGGAATAGCCCTACCATTGAACATTTCACTTTAGTATCAGCAATATCTTAATCCAAAAAGTCATTAATATAGATCCTTCAGTCCGACATAGTGGGAAAACATGTTTTGTCACCTCACTTCTGTTTATCTTTTGGCCTGTCTCATAGGACCATCAGGTAATGCCTTCCCATGCATGAGGGGGCTGGATGTGGTGAGCTGTGTTCTTGGAGATGACTCCATGAAACTCTTCGGGACTGCTCTCCTCACCATGGACCTTCTCCTGGTTGCATGCATGTTCAAATGAACAAATGAAAGATCAAATGTGAATATGGATTTACTGTCTAGTAGTGAGAATCCAGCATGAATTTCTTCCTTATTCTTTGACTTAAACTGAGGTGTTTTTTTTTTCTCTTTGATGAAGCAGGATGAACAGCAAAGATGAGGTGACTATGGTGAAGCCAGAGGACAGGGCCTCCTTTTTAATATTGTTTTTATTGATGAACAGCCATCTAACTCCATTTCCTGGCTCTCTCCCCAGCTGCAGTACACTCAATTATATTTTTGGGATTGTGTGCTACAGAGATCATTCTGCCTTATTCTTTTAAAAACTGGTTGGGATTTCAAACAAAGGGGAATGCATTTTTAAGGAGGAAGGAGAAGGGAGTCAAAACTGCTGTGTCTTTCTGATTGCAGACCAACGACCGGTGAGAATGCAAAATCTGCCTGGCTGGTGTTTTTGTCCTCATTTCAATTTCTCCAGCACTGAAGGATGCCCTGCTTCTCTGCTAGAAGATGCTCTGCTCTAAGAAATACAAAACCCCCCCGCCCAGTTACTAGAAAGAAGACTACATGTGGACTAGCGTGCAAGGCAGACTGGTGGGTGACCAGACCCTCACGGTTCTCCCACACTAGAACAAGCAGTCAACTCAGACAGAAAGACAAACAAACAGCCAAATGAATCTGCCAAGGCCAATAAGTTAAGAAGGCTAGTTGATTCATGTGACTTCAGTGCGGTAGGGTGGGTGGAAGTGTCAGTAGACAAGAGACCTAGGTTTAATTTTTAGCTCTGTCATCTGCTACCTACAGTCATGAAACACACCTTTAGCATCCCTTGGAATCTTTAGTTTCCTTGTAAGTGGAATGAGGATGGGAAAATCCTGCCCCATTGGAGCCATCAGAAGGATCAGGTAAAATGTCACTTGTGAAACCCTAATTTTAACTGTAAGTGTTAAGGATATATAACCAGTCCGTCTGTGTGATAGTAAGTAGTTCAGACATAAGGGAATGTCCCCCATGTCCATCCCACAAAAGGGAAGACAACCTGTGGGGTTCCTGAGTATGAAGGGGAGAAGAGGATAACACACAAAATTGGGTGACTTTGAGAGTAGCATGACCCTTTCTAACTTTAAATTTTTAAAAATGTTTTAATGTTTATTTATTTTTTTTAATTTTTTTAACGTTTATTTATTTTTGAGACAGAGAGAGACAGAGCATGAATAGGGGAGGGGCAGAGAGAGAGGGAGACACAGAACCAGAAACAGGCTCCAGGCTCTGAGCCATCAGCCCAGAGCCCGACGCGGGGCTCAAACTCACAGACCGCAAGATCGTGACCTGAGCCAACGTCGGACGCTTAACCGACTGAGCCACCCAGGCGCCCCTAATGTTTATTTTTGAGAGAGAGACAGAGAGTGCAAGCAAGGGAGGGGCAGAGAGAGAGGAAGACCCAAAATCTGAAGCAGGCTGCAAGCTCTGAGCTGTCAGCACAGAGCCCAACACAGGGCTCGAACTCACAAACTGCGAGAGCATGTCCTGAGCTGAAGTTGGATGCTTAACCAACTGAACCACCCAGGCACGCCCCCTTTCTAACTCTAAAGGAAACCACACATTTCCTGTATAGTTTCGTAGATGCTCTAGAATCATTGTGGCGTCCATTCTGAGTCAGAAATTCAGTCTTAGCATTGACGGTGTTTCTCAATGATGCAATACCTCTGAAAAGAACAATCTCTTAAAAACACACAAGGCTTCCCACAGGCCTCCATTGATTGGGCAATATTAGGCTACTCCTTCTCTGGTGAAGAGAAAGAAACACATATGATTTATGATAACGTGGAGTGTGATTCACTTGCTGGTGCATCCGCTTCTGGCAAAATAGTATTAGCTCTTAATACTGCTAGCTAAGCATTTCTCAACAAAACTTCATAGGCCTATGAACCAGCTGCTACTGGAGGGATTAGCTAACATACAAGGCTGAGTGGCCCCATCCAAAGTTATTTCCAAAGATATACCTTGGGGATTCATAGTGGCAGTTTTTTAAATTTAAAATATTGCACAGTTTTCTGTACTTGAGTCCTTTTATGTTTTCTTGTTACTGAATGCTCCTTTGAAACCAAAGGTATTGATATATTCTACCCTGCAGGGAAATCAATAAAAACTTTAATCACAAAATTAAATAAAAACCAAAGCTACTGACATTACATGGTAACACTCACTGAAGCAACAGCTTGAAGTTTTATGGTTCTCCTGCGGCTGGACTTATTATTTGTAAGAAAATCAATATCATCTTTAGAGTAATTTGGGATGCATCTTGTCATCATAGAAAACAAGTTCCTGGTAGACTTTACTAAAAAGGTAAGAATGAAGCATCAAACTGTGTTTGCCCATGCAGAAAGTGATTATTCCTTGATAGTGGGAAAAAAATAGAAGTGGGATGGCCACAAATGACATCTCCAACTGTGTCTCAAAGCACGTCATCATCTAGACGTGGCGGTCTAGGGCTCTAAACCACCTTCTACACACACTCTGATCTTATCAATGGGTCAACAGGCCTTTCCTGGAATGATTAAAAGCTTGGGGTAGTACATGATTTGAAATGTCCCCAGGAATGCAGCACATTCTTCATAGAACATACAGTAATATTACCTTAGTGATGTTAGGTAACAAAGCATCCTATTTCACATCTGGGGTGTTTTGCAAGTCACGGGATCATAGAATTGGATGAAACCTTAAGAGGCATTAAGTCCAATAAGCCCAAACTCTCTGTGATGCAGAGAGCATTCTAGAGTGTTCGTGAAGGATATAATTCCTCTTAACTGTCATGTTTTCTTTCTCATCATTCATGGCAATGCATATCCAGAAACATGTGTATGTATACAACCTTTTATCTTCATGAGCCACACGTTTTCCAGTTCTAATGAATTATCAGGCTGAAAGCGTGTTCTTCTCCTCCATAAATGTCTGCGTGGTAAGCCACAGAGTGTAAAGTGAAACCATTGGCAGCCTGAACCATCAAGAGCTTCCCAGACAGTGATGTGGTAACACACTTTCAATGAACTTTTAAGAGAACCCTGAATCGCTGCAAGTTTACTGGAGTCTAACTCAATATGCTCTTGTCCCCTGTGCTCTTGTGTTAGATCTTCAAAATGGCTTTTCTCAGAACTTGGGACTGCTTGCTCAGAATAGAAAGCAGAACCAGAGAATGAGACCTGCTTAATATATGGCAAGCACCAGTTGAATTAAGAGCGGAGGTTTTGAAAGTCAGGAAATGAAAACCAAAAGATTTTGCAAGGGTGAGGCCAATATTAAACCCAGCCAAAGTCAGCATTTATAGGCTTGGAGTCATCAACCTTGAATCAACAAATCAGGGTTTGGGGCACCCGGTGGCTTAGTCAGTTAAGCCTCTGACTCTTGATTTCAGCTCAGGTCATCATCTCAAGGTTTGAGGACTCAAACCCCCATATCAGGCTGTGTGCTATCAGAGCCTGCTTGGGATTCTCCCTCTCTCCCTTTCTCCCTCTCTCCCTGCCCCTCCCCTGCTCACGCACATGCTTTCTCTCTCTCTCTCTCTCTCTCTCTCTCTCTCTCTCTCTCAAAATAAATAAATAAACATTAATTAAAAAAAAAATCAGGGCTTAGAATCCAGACAGTAGGTGTAAGGACTATTTCCAAAAGCTCCTCACATATGACCGTGAATCATAAGGTACTTAAGGTCTTTACCACTTATTGCAGAGATTGCTGATCAGTGAAACATCTCCAGGAATTAAGGTGGAGGTAAGTGAATAAAGGGTGTGGAACACTCCAGGTCAGTAAGAGCAAGAAACCAAAAGGTCAATTAGATATGTGATGGCTTCTGTATCAGTACCCTAGGACATCAGCACTTTTGTCCTAATGTTCTCTTTTTGAACAACTTTCCTGATTAAATAACTAAGGCCACTTCAGGATAATTTTCTAAAGGCATGCTGCTCCAGAAGGTTCTCTCAGGAGAAGAATAGAGAAGAATTCACATCTTCTTCTATTGTAACCAGGTGTCCTCCAGCAAACCTAACCAGATAGGCTTGTCCCCATTCTCCAATCCATAATCTCCAGCTCCAATATCCTTTTCTAATGTGAAACACAAACAAACAATGAAAACTCTATACATATTTCTGTCACTGAGTTTAACAAATTGCATTAAAATGGTTGTACCATATGAAATTGCCAATATTAATCATTTTTGACATAAAAATGGCAATTTCATATAGTTCAAACTAATAATTATCTGCTTTTGTGCCTATATCCTCAGCCAGCTCATTTGTTTGATTTTCTGTTTATGTAATCAAATTTTAATAGGTCTTCACACATCACTGGTTTTCAGTCATTGTCTGATGAATACAGGAATGAATGAATGAAGAACCTGAGCTTCAGGACTTGAGCCATCTTTTTGAAGAAGACTGCTGGGGCTGTATATTTGACAAGAAAGAAGTTATGTGAGTTAGAAACAACTCTTTGATCTGATAGAACTATAAACAGTACATATTTCTGGATAATCTATTTCCTCAATAAAAACATGACCACACTGACAGATAAGCATACTATTTTATGGCCCAGCCAAATAATTTTCCTCTCAGATTAACAGATCTTCCAATACCTCATGGGATGGGAATCAGACCTTGGGTCTTGTTCTTTCATTTGGTATTTACATGTGGTCCACTGACAACCAAAGCCAATCCATTTTAGCTGACGACACTGGGTTGAAAATTTTTTGCACTGCAATGTTCCTGGTTAGATGCTGACAGGTGTGCAATTCTTATTTCTTTACTAAGTGTTCTCTATATCAAACTCACAACCATGCTATTTCTCTTCTGCACCTGATTCAGTGAGCCCTGGCTTATTTGATACTTGTGATTAGGCTGCCTTAGTCACTAATTAGCAAAGTTTCTGAGGAATCTGGCAGAAATGTCTTTAAGTCTAGATATTTTCTTTATGATTATGTGCAGAATTTTTCTTTTTTTTTTTTTTAAACTTTTTTTTAACGTTTATTTTTGAGACAGAGAGAGACAGAGCATGAACGGGGGAGGGTCAGAGAGAGAGGGAGACACAGAATCTGAAACAGGCTCCAGGCTCTGAGCTGTCAGCACAGAGCCCAATGCGGGGCTCGAACTCACAGACTGCGAGATCATGACCTGAGCCGAAGTCGGCCGCTTAACTGACTGAGCCACCCAGGCGCCCCGTGTGCAGAATTTTTCAATATTAGTTAGAGACACTCTTCTAAAACAACATGATAATTTCTAGTGCAAACCTTGTCAAGAGCAAAATGAAATGACCTAAAATTGAAGATAAGCAACCTCTTGGGAAAAAATGGAGATGGACAAGGAAGAGAAGTAAAGTCTGAGGTAAAATTAGCAAATTTGTTTTTCTTTCTGGTTGTCATCATTTTTTTTTCTTTTGGTAGGTATTGTGGGAATGGGCTGAAAAATACAGCAATTTTGGAAAAAGTAAACAAAAGTTCTTGATATTAATGTTGAATTTCCCTCCTAAAGTTGATGGGACAACTGTTCTGATTGGTCATCTTTCAATCGTCAGCAGTAAGACCTGTTGAAAGTTTAAGAGACAGATACCGTCATTCCCTGGAGGGTCAAGGAGAACAGGTGACATGCGGGGAGGGTGTGTTCAGTTACTGCTTTTGAGGCTCAGGTCCATAACCATTCCAGATTGGATTTCAGTATTCACACTGCTTTGGTTCAAAATACCAAAGGGAAAAATAGTTTTAGAGATAAATCTCCATATGTTTGTATAGGCATATTTTACACCAACCAGCTGATTTGCGCTGGACATTCTCATCTTCAGCACCTTTCCATTATGAATCAAATAAGATTAGCAGTTTATTAGTAGTGAGTAATATGAGTGGGTTAAGAAATAAAACATTAAGCCTGCTTTAAAGTTTCAAGTGGACAGTGAAAAACAGAGCTCTGTTTAGGGACAACAGAATTTTGTCTTGCCCTGCCCCTCTGGGTATGCCAGATTTAGGGGATCAAGAATAACAGGTGGTGAGATCTGGGATAATGTGCATGTTTGTGTTATATTTATGTTTGGATTTAGACAACATTGGATAATACCTAACTCCTTGTTTCTCAGAGTCTATTAGTCTGGAAATCATCCAGTGTTTGGGTGACAATCATAGTCATAGAGACCTCATCCGCTTTGTTACCGAATTCCAAGTCCCTCTACTGACAGGATCCTGTGACCTAGGCTGCTTTGTGCTCCTGAGTTGTTGCCGCCATACCACTGCTCATCCTAGCAGATTCCACTGATGACCTGCACACTCAGCACTCAGCATTTGTTTTTAGGACAGAAATACTGGCATCACATTGAATCATACCAACAGTGTTCCCTCTAACCACATGCTAATATCTTGGAAAGGGATGTATGCTCTTCAAATGTCTCTATCATGTGACAAGTTGTTGGTTTTCTAAAGACAGTATGATTCACCTTCCTCACATCCATTTAGTTGAACCATTTGGTGCTTCTCTTTTTGTTCAAGCGTCTTCAAAGTCTTAGTTGAGGGTCCTAAAGACTTATTAGACATCTCAAAATTCCTTTTACCATTTTTCTCTGGGATAGTGGGAGTGCAGATATTTTATGCATAGAAAATCTTTCTTGATATGCCAGAGTTCTTGAATAAAGATGACTTTCCCCTATCCAAATATCTAAGATGATCCTCAAAACCATTGCCCATCTCAAAACACCCAGTAGAACTCTCCCAGGAATAAAAATGAATAACTCTGTTTTATATAGAAAAAGAAATGGAAGCCAAAAGCTGTAGGTATATAAATAGTGAACAATTTGTAAGCATTGGTAATTCATAGAAATGGTCCAGTTAGGATGGAAGGTAATGTGGGTCTCCTGCTATTTGCCTGACTTACACTTGCCTGAGAGGAAGGGGAATTTTCTAAGATTGGCTAATATCATCTGCAGTGGAAATAAGACAGGATTATCCTTCCCTCCTCTAAGGAAAACTAGGATATCCTTTAAAAGATGATCCAACTTTAAAGAATGGGTTCAGACTTAAGTGACCACCAACTTAATATACACTGCTATCTGCAGAAGATGTTATATAGACTGAATAGTAACTCCAAATCAAAAACTAGTAAAAGATATGCAAACAATAAAGAGAAAGTAATGCAAGTATATCACTAAAGAAAGCAAGCAAACGATGAAAGAGAGCAAGAAAGGAACAGAGAAAAACTACAAAAACAGGTACAAAACAAGTAACAAAATGACAACAAACACATATCTATAAATAATTACTTTGAGTGTAAATGGACTAAATGCTCCAATCAAAAGACATGAGGTGACACAGCAGATAAAAAGAAGGCCCATCTTTATGCTGTGTACAAGAAACTCATTTCAGACCTAAAGACACTTGCAGACTAAAAGTGAGAGGATGGAGAAACATCCGTCATGCAAAAGGATGTCAAAATAAAGCTGGGTTAGCAATACTTATATTGAACAAAATAGACTTTAAAACAGATTGTAATAAGAGACAAAGGGGGACACTATATAATCATAAAGGAGACAATCAAACAAGAAGATATAACAATTATAAATATTTATGCACCCAACATGAAAGGACCCAAATACATAAAACAATTAATAACAAGCATAAAGGAACTAATCAATAGTAATACTATAATAATAGGGGACTTTAATACACCATTTACATCAATGGACAGATGATACAAACAATATCAACAGGGAAGCAGTATCTTTGAATGACAGACACACAGGACCAGTTGGATTTAACAGATACATTCAGAACATTCCATCCTAAAACAGATGAATACACATTCTTTCCAAGTACACATGGAGCATTATCCAGAATAGATCAGATATCGGGCCACAAAACAAATCTCAACAAATTCAAAAAGATCAAAGTTGTACCATGCATCTTTTCTGACCACAATGCTATGAAATTAGAAATCCACCCCAAGAAAAAATTGGGAAAGACCACAAATACATGGAAGGGTCAACCAAGAAATCAAAGATGAAATAAAAAAATTACATGGAGAGAAATGAAAATTAAAACAAAATGCTTCAAAATCTTTGGGATGAAGCAAAAGCTGTTCTAAGAGGGAAGTTTATAGCAATACAGGTCTACCTCAAGAAACAAGAAAAATCTCAAATAAAAAGCCTAACCTTATACCTAAAGGAGCTAGAAGAAGAACAACAAATAAAGCCCCAAGCCAACAGAAGGAAAAAAATAATAAAGATTAAAGAAGAAATAATTGATATAGAAACTAAAAGAACAAGAGAAGAGATCAATGAAACCAGCAGCTGGTTCTTTGAAAAGATCAACAAAATTGGTAACCTCTATTCAGACTCATTAAAGAGAGAAAGAGAGAGAAATAACTCAAATAAAATTGGAAGTGAAAGAGGAGAAATAACAACTGGCACAATGAAAATACAAAGGATTATAAGAGAATATTATGAAAAATTATATGTTAACAAATAGGACAACCTAGAATAAATGGATAAATTCCTGGAAACATAAAACGTACCAAAACTGAAGCAGGAAGAAATGGAAAATTTTAATAGACCAATTACCAGCAATGAAATTGAATTAGTATCAAAAACTCCCAACAAACAAAAGTCCAGGAACAGATAGCTTCACAGGAAAATTCTACCAAACGTTTAAAAAAGAGTTAATACTAATTCTCAGACTTATTCCTCTCAAATACTTATTCTTCAAAAAAATAGAAGAGGAAGAAAACTCACAAATTTATTCTACGAGGCCAGCATTACTCTGATACCAAAACCTGATAAAGACACCATTTAAACAAACAAAGAAACAAACAAACAAACAGGGGCACCTGGGTGGCTCAGTTAGTTAGGTGACTGACTTCAGCTCAGGTCATGATCTCAGGGTTTGTGAGTTGGAGCCCTGAGTTGGGCTCTGTGCTGACAGCTCAGAGCCTGGAGCCTACTTCAGATTCTGTGTCTTCCCCTCTCTCTACCCCTAACCTGCTCACGCTCTGTGTCTCTCTGTCTCTCAACAATAAATAAACGTTAAAATTTTATTAAATCCAATTTAAAAAAACACACACACACACAAAACAAACAAACAAAAAAACCCACTACAGGCCAAAATCTCTGATGAACATAGATGCAAAAGTCCTCAAAAAAAAAAAAAAAAAAAAGTACTAGCTAACCAAATCCAACAAGACATTAAGAAAAATTATTCACCATGATTAAGTGGTATTTATTCCCAGGATGCAAGAGTGGTTCAAGATTTGCAAATCAATCAACTTGATACATCACATCAATAAGAGAAAGGATAAAAACCATATGATCTTTCCAATAGACACACACACACACACACACACACACACAAAGTAGTTGACAAAGTACAACATCCATTCATGATAAAAACCCTCAAAAAAGCAGGTTTAGAGGGAACATACCTCAACATAATAAAGGCTTTATTTGGAAAACCAACAGCTAACATCATACTTAATGGGAAAAAAATTAAGAGCTTTTACCCTAAGGTTAGGAATAAGATGAGGGTATCCACTCTCACCATTTTTTAAAGTTTATGTATTTATTTTGAGAGAGAGAGTTTTGTGCATGCATCACACACATGAGCAGGGGAGGGGCAGAGAGAGAAGGAGAGACAGAATCTGAAGCAGGCTCCATGCTGTTAGTACAGAGCTCAACATGGAGCTTGAACCCATGAACGATGAGATCATGACTTGAGCTGAGATCAAGAGTTAGACATTCAATCAGCTGAGCCACTCAGGTGCTCTACTCTCACCACTTTTATTCAGCATAGTACTGGAAGTCCTAGCCACAGCAGTCAGACAACAAAAAGAAATAAAAGGCATCCAAATTGGTAAGGAAGAAATAAAACTTTTGCTATTTGAAGATGACATGACACTTTTTATATAAAGTCCTAAAGATGACTATAAACCTATTAGAACTGATAAATTTTGTAAAGTTGCAGGATATAAAATCTCTGTCTCTCAAAAACGTAAAGAAAAAAATTTTAAGAAGTTGCAGGATATAGAATCAGAGTTTCTATACACTAATAATGAAGGACCAGAAAGAGAATTTAAGAAAACAATCCCATTTACAACTGCACCGAAAACAATAAAATACCTAGGAATAAATTTAACCAGGGAGATGAAAGACCTGTACTCTGAAAACTATAAAACATTGATGAAAGAAATGGAAGAAAACACAAAGAAATGGAAAAACACTCCATGTTCATGGATTGAAAGGACAAATATTGTTATTGTTAAAATGTCCATGCCACCCAAAGCAATATCCAGATTTAATGCAATTTCTATCAAAATACCAACAGCATTTTCACAGAGGTAGAACAAACAATCTTAAAATTTTTGTGGAACCATAAAAGACCTTGAACAGCCAAGTCAACTTTGACAAAGAAAAACAAAGCCAGAGGCATCACAATTCTGGACTTCAAGTTATATTACAAAGCTCTAGTAATCAAAACAGTATAGTACTAACACAAGAATGGATACATAGATCAATAGAACAGAATAGAAAACCCAGAAATGAACCAACAGCTAAATGGCTAATTATTCTTTGACAAAGCAGGAAAGAATGTCCAATGAAAAAAAGATAGTGTGTTCAACCAGTGGTGTTGGAAAAACTGGATAGTAACATGCAAAGGAAAGAAACTGGACCACTTTCTTGCAGCATACACAAACATAAACCCAAAATGGATTAAAGACCTCATGTGAGACATGAAATCATAAAAATCCTAGAAGAGAACACAGGCAGTAGCCTCTTTGACACCGTCCAAGGCAAATACTTTCTAGTCATGTCTCCTGAGGTGAAAGAAACAAAAGCAAAAATAAACTATTGGGACTACATCAAAATAAAAATGTTCTGCACAGGGAAGGAGACAATCAAGTAAATAAAAGGCAACCTACAGAACGGGAAAATATGTCTGTCAAATGACATACCTGATAAAGGGTTAGTATCCAAAATATACAAAGAACTTCTACAACTCAACACCCAAAATACCAAATAATCCAATTAAAAATGAGCAGAAGACATGAATAGACATTTTTCCAAAGAAATTATCCACATGGTCAACAGACACATGAAAAGATGTTCAACTAATCATCAGAGAAATGCAGATCAAAACTACAATGAGGTAACACCTGTCAGAATGGCTAAAGTGAACAACACAAACAACAGGTGTTGGTGAGGATGCAGAGAAAGGGGAACTCTCTCACACTATTGGCGGGAATTAAAACCAATGTAGTCACTTTGGAAACAGTATGGAGTTTCCTCAAAAAGTTAAAAATAAAACTATCCTATGATCCAGCAATTGCACAACTAGGTATTTACCCAAAGAACAGAAAAATACTAATTCAACAGGATACATGTACCCCAGTGTTTATAGCAGCATTATTTATAATAGCCAAATTATAGAAGCAGTCCAAGTGTCCATTGATAGATGAATAAATGAAGAAGATGTGAGATATATTATATTATGTTATATTATATTATATTATATTATATTATATTATATTATATTATTATATTATGTTACTCAGCCTTAGAAAAGACTGAAATCATGCCATTTGCAATGACATGGATAGAGCTAGAGAGTAGTATGCTAAACAAAATAAGTTAATCAGAGAAAGAGAAATACCATATGATTTCTTTCATATGTGGAATTTAAGAAACAAAACAAATGGACAAAGAAAAAAAGAAATAACCCAAAAAACAGACTCTTGACTATGGAGAACAAACTGATGGTTACCAGAGAGGAGTTGAGGGGGGATGGGTGAAATAGGTGAAGGGGATTAAGAGTACACTTACCTTGGGGTGCCTGGGTGGCTCAGTCAGTTGGGCGTCTGACTTTGGCTCAGGTCATATTCTCACGGTCCATGAGTTTGAGCCCGACATCGGGCTCTGTGCTGTCAGTTCGGAGCTTGGAGCCTGCTTCAGATTCTGTGTCTCCCTCTCTCTCTGTCCTCCCCACTCATGCTCTGTCTCAAAAATGTAAAGAAAAAAATTTCAAAAAAAAGAGTACACTAACCTTGATGAGCACTGAGTAATATATTGGAACTGTTGAATCACTACTTTGCACATTTGAAACTAATATAACAGTGTATGTTAACCACACTGAAATTAAAATTTTTAATTTTAAGATGTTCCAGCTTTTTTGTTTAAGTGGAAAAAATGACTGGTCAATAAGAAGTTTTTAAAATTTTTTTTAAATGTTTATTTATTTTTGAGAGAGACAAAGAGCACCAGCAGGGAAGGGGCAGAGAGAGAGAGAGAGAGAGAGAGAGAGAGAGAGAGAAGGAGACACAGGATCCAAAGTAGGCTCCAGGCTCTGAGTTGTCAGCACAGAGCCTTACATAGGAGTTGAACCCACCACCAGTGAGATCATGACCTAAGCTGAAGTAGGACACCTAACCGACTGAGCCACCCAGCTGCCCCAATAAGCAATTATGTTTAAAACATCTACTTGGTTGTATTATCATATGGTTTTTAATAGATACATCACCTCAGGCTGAAATAACATTTACAACAAAATCTTTGGGCAATGTGTAAATGTTCAGTAGGTCATATAAATGCATGGACTTTTTATGTATTTGACTTCTCATCATGTGAAAAGTTATAGTTGCCAATTGCACTTCACAATATCCCAGAAATACTTTGCTTGGGTTTGAATTTTAATTTTGAAAAATGTTCTTATGGAAGTCAAGATATTTATGCAGAAGTGAGGGCCATGCTTGATCAGATATGATAAAGTATCTTTCTAGAATGCATACAGGCATTTAAATTCGGGCTCTTGGTATTTTAGAGGGTTTACCATGAGCTAGAGGAAGCCACATCAGAGGGACTGGCATGAGGCAGAGGAAGGGCCTTTTGCCTTGAAAAAGCAAAGGCTGGGGTGTCTGGGTGGCTCAGTCCATTGAGTGTTGGACTCTTGATTTGAGCTCAGGTCATGATCTCATAGTCAGTGAGTTTGAGGCCTGCATTGGACTATGTGCTGACGGTGGGGTCTCTGCTTGGGGTTCTCTCTCTCCCTCTCTCAGCCCCTCCCCCACTTACTCTGTCTCTGTCTCTCTCTAACTAAATAAATAAACTTAACAAAAAAAAAGAAAGAAAAAGCAAAAGCTAAGAGGTTAGAAATTTTCTCCCACCCTTGGAGCTAACTCTATGGGGATGGAGCTCATCTAGCATGTTGGAAGGAAGACTGGCCTTCAGCACAATTATGAAGTAGATAGAACATGTACTTAGCACTTCCTTTCCTCATCTTCTCTGTTCACCAGATACCATTAAGCTATCGTTATTTACAACTGCTATCTTCTTAGCACTGAGAATAAAGGTCCCATGATTCAGACAGGTCCTCCCCAATGATGTCTCCCATTTTTATTCACCTCTGCTGCCCTGCTGTTGGCAAACCCGTCTATGCTCATGGATTGCCTCCTCTGGGAAGATATGTTCATTTAAACAAGGGCCCCTTGAAAAAGCTATTTGCCTGCCTCTAAAATGAGTCCAATCATAGACACACTAAATGCCGGAAAGTGGGGCCATATTTGGGGCAAGCTGAACCCCTTAAATTACATCACATAAATGGCTATCTCCTCTGTGACCTGCTCGCACACTCCAAGGTCATTTCTAAAATCCCAAGACACCAGAGATCAATGTCAGTGTGATCACTAAGATCTGTTTTTTCCTTCAAGAGCAAACAAAGCCTTTCTTACCCAGATTGTCAAAAAGAACAATCTGAATTAGTGAAGGGTGAACAGTGGAATGTGTTCCTATTTTCAAATGTATACAATTTATATATCTAGATTTTTTAAAAGTCTAATAGAGGTCCTGGGGAGCTTGTTTTAATGAACAGATAAGAATGATTTGTAATTCAGACATTAATTGCTTATATGTAAATAGCTGCTTCTGAAATGCTTAAGGGTCTGTTTGAAGCCAGTTTGTTCTCCTTAAACCTTGGCCTGAATTTAATTTGCATTCGCAATTTACTCCCTAACCCCTTATTTCATAGACAACGCAAAGGTAAATTTCAGCTAACTAATCTATACATGAGGTCCAAATTTCTGTGGGTTTTACAGAATTGCTGGTTTTGAATCCTTGGGTATCTGGTGTTTTATTATGACTAATGCTCAGTTTTAAGGCACATTTAAAATATGCAATTTTGTTGTCCTTGCTTCACAATGCTAATTTTAGCCAAGGCTCCAGTGATAAAAATCTACATAAATAAATACATAAATAAATAAAATCTACAAGGCTTCCTGGAACTACCACTTTCTTGAAACAATAGTTTCCAGAAATTATTCTAATTAGTGAGTGTTCCATTGGCTCCAGTAGACAGTTTTATAGATGGTTTCCATTTGCGGGAACTTGTTTACGATACACATCCCACTTTCATAAACACACACACACACACATATATGTATGTGTGTGTCTGTGTGTGCTTTTTGTTAGTCTGCTGGCTTCAGTATGTGCCATCCACAGTTCAAATTATCCTGAAACTAAATATTAAATATGGATTCAGTAGGGGCCTGCTGACACTCTAAGCACGTATCATGGTGGAAATAATGCAGAGCTCTCTTCAAGAGATCTGGTTCCTGATAAATCTATAATCCTTTTTATAACATTTCTATACATTGAAGAATAGGGATTCAAGATCTCAGAAATACACAGAATGGAAATCCCAATGGCAACGAAGGGGATATTTTGCAGGTGGCCCCCTTTAGTCTTGGGAAAGAGTCGACTTCCCATGTAGCGCTTCCAAACAGCTGGAGAAATCCAACCCCAATGTCAATCAGATTCCAGCGAGTGGAGGTCAGCACTAACATCTGGCTAGCCTGTCTTAACTGCAGCATATCCTCACACTCCACTCTTTCCTGCACGTGTTTGCTCTTCAGGAAATATTTTATTTATTCCACCGTCTGCAAAACAATATGGCCTCTGGAGCATAGATGAGAATTGGGCCTCTTCAAATTTATCTTAGGTCAGTGAACAACTGTGCCGCAGAAAGCATTCTTTTTGCACTGACAGAGTGATTAACAATGCTCACCTCTCTTTTTTTTGGAGTTATAGCTTTTATTACGTCTCCTATGAGCAAAGATTAAGCCGTGAACTTGCAGTGATTTTCTTTTACAGGGTGAGAGAATGACAGCATCATATCAATTAATGTTGGCACATTACCCAGCACAAGAAAAATGAAACTCAATAGTTTTGTACGTGAACGCCTCAGGAAAGTGCTCGCTGTCAGAGTTAGCCACAAGGCTCATAACAAGCAGCAGCTTCACAAAAGGTCTCCACAACTGAGACTTCCCATCACAAGCCTTCTTCTGATACAGAGAGAAGGGCTGCCAGGGGAACTCGGGCAGTGGATGGGCTCCAGGAGTGAGGGACTCTCTAAAGATGTAAATTTCTGTTTGTTTTGGAGGAGTACCCTAGAAATATTGGCGGATCATGTAAGGATTTTTCTTTTGTTTTGGAACTTGCTTGAATCGAACCAAACTGCTGGAATTCTCGTCAGAACAGGCACTCTCTCATGGTTTCTAGTATTTCCTGTCTCTGGCCGGGCTGCAGCAATCTGAACAAAGCTTCTCATGGTATTTTATCCTGTTTGGACTCAATTTCAGTGCAAACCTGAGATCAAGTTGAGGCAGTGGAAAACAGAAAAGAAAAACTGTTGAGGAAAAGACGGGCCTGGCAGGTTATTCCCTGCTAAAAGAGTGAGAAGGCATATTATTGTCGTTGATTTTAGTGACAGGTCCGAGGAGAGGGAAGAACACCATATTAAAAGCTGTTGATCTGAGTTCCAGCTCTTATTCTTGCTGCAGAAGTTTGAATTTGCAAAGATATTTTGCTTCATCTGTAAAGTAGACTGGAATTTCTCTAAAAGTTCTTCTAGCTCTCACAGAGCATTTTCTGAGGGCCTATGCATTTCATTCTGAAAATGCTTGAATATTTGGAAAGGCTATTTTTTCTCACCTGGTTCTTGAACTTATGTCAGAACATTTATCACACATGGAGACTATATGACTAGGCATTTTCACTGTACCACCAATAGTAATATTTCAAGCAGGTATAGACGGAATTAGTCACAAACACATTGCTTCTAGTTGACAGTGTTGGTGATACAGAAAGATATACAGCTTTTGTCCTTTTAATGATAAGCAAATCTGATGTCAGTTTCCCCTTTGAATCTTCTTTTACATAATATAAAAAGAGAAAATTAGCATGGACACCCCTTCTCAAACTTATGCAGGACCTCCCTGTCCAACTCAGGCTGTACACTAGACAACTCTAGAAAATTCTGTTTACCTGGGAGACAATGAAATACTGCCTTTTGGCATTACACATAATGATGGCCTTGACCCTCAATCCTTCCTGTTCTAATCGTAGTGTATTACTTACCTTTCCTGCAACAACTTCCCTGCCTCTATATCTTTGTCTACAAGGTTCCCTCTGTCTGAAATACCTCCACTATTGCATTAAAATTATTGCTTTAGTCTACTTCCTCAAACACAATGAAATTCTCACAGGCAGGAACTCTGGACCATGCTTCACAGCACAGATAAATAAGTCTTTGGAAAGCATGCCATCTTGCTATGTTTTGCCCAGTTTACATTAGTCAGAAATACAACTAATGAAGAGAGGGAGAGATTAAAGATGAAAAAATTTAGTGACATACAATTAAAAATGCCTTGTGAGAATCTACATGAATGCATTTTAAAATGTTTATTTATTCAGTTTGAGAGAGAGGGGGAGACCATGCATGAAAGCATGCAGGATGGGCAGAGAAAGAGGGAGAGAGAGAGTATCTGAGGGATACTCTCAGAGGGAGAGAAAGAGGGAGAGAGAGAGAGCAGGCTCCGAGCTGCCAGCACAAAGTCCAATGCAGGGCTCGATCCCAAGAACCATGAGATCATGACCTGGGCCAAGATTAAGAGTTGGACACTCCGCCAACTGAGCCACTCAGTGATCCTACATGAATACATCTGAACCCATCTCCTGTTACTTCTGATTTAACATTCCCAATCCAATCAGAGTTTGTTTTCCTTCATTGTCTATTTCTATACCAGCTTGTCATCTGGCCCAGAACTTTTAGGAAATTCTGAAGTTCAATATCAAGTTCCCATATTTCTTTGGTTTTCATCTTTCTTCTATTATTCTATATATTCCCATTTTAAGTGCATGACAGTACCAAAAAAAAAAAAAAGGCCCACAGAACACTAAAGTTCAGGATAGTAGGATAAGACATAACATATATAGGAGTAAGTGAAGATCAAAGGCATCAACCGAAATTTAATATTAGAAGAACTTTTGCAGGGACACAATATAGTACAGCGGCTAGGAAACCTGACCTGCCTAGTTTCCAGTCACAGTGCCAGCACTACCTAGCTTTCCTATTATTCCCATTTTAGAGTTCTCACCTTTAGAGGCTTTTGTCCTTTAGAGATGAGAACTCTAAAATGGGAATAATAGGGTTGCTCTAGGATTAAGCACATTGATATACAGTTGATTCTCACCATCTGCAGTTCTCTGTAGTATTCATGTTCCATGAAGTTGCCCAGAACTCTGAATTAGCAAATATGGGCCCATGGCCCCTAGGAGAAACACAGAGTTAGTGTCTGGTCATATATTTTCATCCATTGGCCAGTACATAACCTTGTTTTGTGTGTGTTTCTATTTAAAGACACCTTACTGAGATATATTGTTGACTCATTAAAATGGAGCTTATGCCAACAGCACTGTAACTCATGTCTGAACAAAGCTTGTCTGACAGAAGTATTTTCTCTGTGAGGTACATCACAGTTTTCTTATGCTCAGGAACACTAGACAGCATTTCAACACTGTGCTTGGGGTCGGGGGCATTCTAAACAGAAACCCACCCTCAAAAAACATAAAATTACAAAAAAACATGGCACTAAATAGACAGTAAAAAGGACACTTGTTTGCTGAAACCAGAAAGAGGAACATCAGTTTGCTCAACCTTAGCTGGAAACATGCAGATTAGGCAACTCAAAGTTTTGTCCATGTCTACAAATGATCACAAAAGCACCACAAGTATTGATTTGGGGGTTACGAATACACTTTAGCAAGTAGGTGAATTTGCATACACAGAATCCACAAATAATGAGGATCAACTGTCTATTGTAAAATCTTGGAATAGTTTCTAGCACATGGTAAGCTCTACATACATGTTTGCTATTATTAAACAAAGTGTATTATACAAGGTAGGCACCTGTGTGATTGCTGTGATGGTTAATTTTATGCATCAACTTTGCTAGGTTATAGTACCTAGATATTTAATCAAACACTAGCCAAATGTTGCCTTAGTTAGTTGATGTCAAGTAAAGAGATTACACTCAATTATGTGTGTGGGCCTCGTCCAATCAGCAGAAGGTCCTAAAAGCAAATGCTGAGGTTTCCTGGAGACAAAATTCTGCTTCAAGATTGCAGCATCAACCCCTGTCTGAGTTCCCAGCTTGTTAGCTTGCCCTATGATTTTATACATTATATATATGTATATATGTACAGAGATTTAATTTAAGAAATCATATATATGTACAAACATTTCATATGTAGATATTTATATGTAATACATATATATATACACATATATAAATATAATATATAAATACACACACATATATCTCCTATTGGTTCTGTTTCTCTGAGGTATCCTGATACATTTACTTTTTTTAAAATGTTTATTTATTTTGAAAGAGAGAGAGAGAGAAGGACATTTAGAGTGTGAGTGGGGGAGGGGTACAGAGAGGGAGAATGAGAATCTCAAGCAGACTCTGCCCTCTCACCACAGTGCCTGACACAGGCTTGAACTCACAAACCCTGAGATCATCACCTGATCCAAAGTCAGTAGTCAGATGCTTAACCAACTGAGCCACCCAGGCACTCCTGATATATTTATTTTTGATTAATTTTCTCTCTTTGGGTGATGCCATCAAGTAAGAGGGACACCTAACTAGAAATCAGGAGGTCCAGATCTTTGTCTCATCTGCTTCCTTATCAGGGATTTCATCAGTTGGACTGGCCTTGCTCTGTGGGCCTTTCTAGCTCCAAGTTTCCCCAGGCAGAGGGAATGGTGTGAGCAAAGATCTTCCCCTCTCCACACCCTGTCTTCCAGCTCTCCTCATAGAATCATGGAGTGTGAGAATTGGATAGGGCCCTAGGAATTATATCATCCAAGATCTTTGTTTCTCTATTCTCAAGTACAAATGCAAAAATCCAGGCTCATGTTGCCCTTTTCCTCCTAAAACCAGGCATAAACTCTTGTAAGACTTGCTCAGTCTATTGCCAGATACTCTGAATCCTTGGGAAGCCCTGCCAAGTGCAGCCTCAACAATAAAAAATTAGGAGAAATTAGTGGTGGGGGTACAGCGGGGTGGGGAAGACAGGATTCTTTTAAAGCCCTGAAGTGCTAGCAGAAAATTGATCAAAGCCGAGATGAATTTCACCCATCTCCTCTAACGAGCTGCTAATATTGTAGTGGCAGCCCTGTCAGGATAATTTGTCACACGTGTCCCTGTGTGGGCTGAAGCCCCTTCAGAGTCATCTCCCCAACCTACTGCCACAGGCAACTTGTCTGAAACAAAGCTCTAAGATATAATGGAAAGGGAAATGCAGGGGGCGGGGGAGAGTTAATGGCCGCTGACAAGTCATCTGGGCCCACTCCCCCAGATCTTGCAACTTCAACCATATCTACCTTCAAAAAAAAAAAAAAAAAAAAAAACCATATCTACCTTCATTATGCTTGAAGAGCCTGCTGCTAGTTCAATTACATTTGTGTTACTGTCACAACTGCAATGCCCACTGTCACAAAGACGCAGGCCAGAAAAAAAAAATACCACTTTCTGAAAAATAACACGGTGTCAACACTAGTTACCAGACCAATAAAAAACGGTGATGAGCGAGACTCCTTGCTGAGACAGGCGCGGCAGTGGTCCCTCAGCCAGGGCAAAGTTCTCTCAGGCAGAATGACTGGCTGTGACCCCAGAGGGACCTATGTCCAAGCATCAGCTGTGGGGGGCATGGCTCACACAGTGAGTCCATCCATCAGATGGGAACCTTGGGACTTGCTTAAGTGGCTCTTGGGCATACCATCAATTGGCCAACACTGTTGTCACCAGTGAGCTTCACAAAGATCCCATTCTTTCTTTCTGCTTTTAACATAAAAACACCAACAAAACATCTGTTGTGGGGAGACTAGAGAACAAGAAGGTAAAACAGAATTCAAGGTGCAGTGGATTTTGGGGGCAGAAATAAATCCCATGTCTTAGGCCAGGTTGTACAAAGTCTCTTCTGGACTAAGCCATTCAATGTGGAAAAGAGAAGACGTAATTTCCCCTTACTTTTCCATATATTTTACAACATGCCAAGTTATAAAGAAATTGTACTATTTTTTCAAGAAAGACTTCTAAATTATCTATATGTCTCTATATCTATTTATATACACCCTGCTCAAATCAAAATACATTTGAAGACTCATAATTTCTATAACAATGTTAATTGCATAACCTCTTTATGTGGAAGCCACCTGTCTAATGCATGTGAAAGACTAGTCATACTTATCCTAGGATGTTGTAGCTGGAAGGTACCTTCAATACTGTCCAGCCAGACCAACTCCTTCATTCATCAGAGACATGACTTGCCCAGATTGGCAGAGTGCCTTTCAAACTGATATGCCTGATTCATGGTAGAACTTAGGTTAGATGTCCTCAAAACCCAGTGCTATCCTTAGCACTACTAGGTTAATTTTATAGGAATTAAGAAGAAATGAAAGTCCAAAGAGAGCTCTCTATAGATAGGGAAGAGTATCTCAGGTTCAAATCCTCATTTAGGGCTCAAAAAGTCATGCCATTTAGGCTGGAAAAGCAGCTAGAAGTCAGGCTTAAAGCCAGGAGGGAAAGAAAAGAGGCTCCTCTCTGGAAAGAGATGTGAAAATGGAGGCAACCAAGAGATAAGATCAATTTAAATAGTTTAGCAGAGAGGGAGCTAGGCTAATATGCAGTAGTACTTGAAAACTTGAGAAAAAAAATCAGGATATGAAATCACTAATTCCAACTTCAATTTTACACTAGGAAAGGCTGAGTCCTAACCATGTTGCATATCCTTAAGTTGGAAGCTTCTTCTCATAAATCTGCTCAACTGCTCACCTGTTAGTCAAGGAGTTGTTTAATCTCCAGACATGAAGATATGAGACCTAGAAGTGAAAGAACATGACACAGAGAAGTCCCCACCCAAAGGTGGTGGTGACAACATAGGTGAAGAAAGAAGAGAAAACCTCTGATAAAGTTGTAGATAATCTTCCAGGAGGCATGGCAAGTCAGAACCATGCTATAGAAACAGCAAAGAAGAGAGAGCAAATGTTTTCTTGCCATCTTTACTCTGCTCCCTACCCTTTCCTCTACTTTTCCCTGTGCCTTCTTTCCATTTGCATTCTCTAAGGGAAGGGAAGAGAGAATGAGATCTTCCTGCAGCTCAGTGGTGACAATAGTGTTCACCAGTTGATGGTCTGTCCAAAAGCCATCTCTTACAGAAGGCAAGAGAAGGGAATGTATAGCAAGTTAATTTGTCAGGTAATTTGGCGGGGGGGGGGATTTGGAGAGCAATATTACTCTAACCAGATGTTGAAAGTCCATTTTACCCATTTTTCTTCTATTGTACATCCCCCTTCCTTGTTCTTCCTCCCTAGTCAGTCAACGTAAACAGTATCTGGATGTTAAAGATCCATGTGAGACAGAGTTTTAAAGAGGCCCATTTATCATATACCTTAAAAGCAACTGGGAAGTGGAGGAGTAAAAGAGCTCAAATGCATGACCCCAGCAGCTGTGGGTCTTCATGTGTTGCAATTTTCCCCAACAAAAGAACAGTTGCAGAGGTTCTCACCTCTTCTTCACCTTGCTGCTTAGTTACTGAATTCACCTGCCAACCTTCATTGACCTAAGAATGACCCATATTCTCAATGGCAGAGCACAGAGAGAAGTTCCAAACAGATAAATAAGGTAATGTATGTAAAGAACTGAGCACAAGGCCTTGCCCATAGGAAGCACTCAATAAAAGTTCACTGTGGTTATAGCCATTCTTGTCATAATTTCTGTCCTCCTCCTTTCTCTCTTGCCCTTCCTCCTCACTACCTTTATTCTCATCTCCAACCAGCAGTCTGTCCACTAGGTCATATTTTGTGTCCCGATTTTGTTATCAAGAATGAATGAATGGATCCTAAATCCTTTTATAGTCTTTCAAATATCTCGAGGGCCTTAAATGAGTAAGCAGAATGAATTTGGGGAGTAGTTCAAGGTTTTGCAAATCTAGAGTATTTTCTCTCTCTAACAACTTATTTTCTGAGAAGATACAGTGTACTGAATATTTTGAGCCAATATATGACTATATGAAATCACACATCTTAATGACAAATTTTCACTTTCATAGTATATATTATTGTTTTAGTGACCACTTTTGATGAATAAAAGTGTGACTTACCTTGCATTTAATATATTTTTATATTATAACTTTTTAACATTATGCAAGTAATACATAAATTCATTCTCCATTGCATTTTGCCTTCTCTTTCTCTTGCTGGAGTATATCTCCTTGTAATTTTTTTCAGAGGTCTATAAATGATTAAGCTTTTTGCATTTTTTTTCCTGAAAGTATGTTTATTTTGTTCCACCTCTCAAATAATCATTTAGCTAGGTATAGAATTCTAGATTTTATAAGTTAGGAATTGCATTTGCCTGAATGAATAGCAATTTGGTCAATGAGGCTGGTAAGGGAGGCAAGTCCTCCAAATCTCTACAAAGTAGAGATTTTTTTCCCATGTAGTAAGTAGCTGGATAGCTTGGAAGTCTTAGGCTGTTGCAATTGCTCAAGAAAGCCATCAAAACTCCTACTTTACTAGTCTGCAATACTCACCATGTGGTTTTAGTTTTCATTATCACAAATGGTTCATATATCTATATTCATTAAGTCTATGTTCTAGGAAGAAAGAAAGGGGTAAGATAAGGACAAGGACAACATGTACAAGTTAGCTATATCTGTCCCTTTTTTACTATGAACACAGGAGACTTTCAGAGACTACCACTATCCAAATAACTTTCCACTTATACTTCTGTGTCTCATGGCCAATCCTTGTTGAGGAGTTTGGCAAGTGAGTGTTTTAAGTGGGTACACTGATGGTCTAAGTAATACCGGAGTTTTGTTAATTAGCAAGAAGTTAGCATAACATAGATACTATGCAGAAAACTAGGGGTATTTACCACACAGACTCATAATTATTTCCTTTATATATAAGATATTGATCCAACATTTTTTATCTAGTATTTGTAGGTGGGAAATCTAATTTTGGTCTTTTTCTTTAAATTCTCTTCTAATTGTTCTAGTGATTGTGTAGTCTTTTGTAAATTCTTCCATTTGTTGATGTTATTGCTTCTCTTTCATAAGGTCGACTATATCAAACATCAGGGGATTCTCACTTGAGTGCCTATTCCTGTATTAAGATCCTTGGTTAGGGGCACCTGGGTAGCTCCGTCGATTGAGCATTTGACTCAATTTTGGCTCAGGCCATGATCCCAGGGTCATGGGGTCAGGCCCCATGTCAGGCTCAATGCTCAGCATGGAGCCTGCTTAGAATTTTCTCTCTCTCTTTCTCCCTCTGTCCCTCTCCCCCACTTGTTCTCTCTCTCTCTCTCTCTCTCTCTCTCTCTCTCTCTCTCTCCCTCTTTCTCTCTCTCTCTCTCTCTCAAAAAAAAATAAAAATTCCTGGTTAGTCTATTGGTTGTCTCTGTTTTGCTGCTGCTTGATTTGAGCTTCCAGGGTAATTTGGGGGCCAGCAGGGCCTACTCTAGCATGGAGCACCTAAGCATTTAATCTTCCATAAGATGCAACCCTGCACTTTCTGGGCATTTGCAAGCCAGCCGAGGCTCTGCAAACTATCTTTCCCAAGATCTCACAGTCACTACTCACTTATGAGTTAGATAACTCTACTACTGCTTGTGGAGTAAAAGAGCAAAGTGCACAGGTAAGCCCACTTGGTCCCTCCTCCTGAGATCTCACAACTAACCACTGTCTTGGTGCTTCCTAGTTACATTCTACACCCAGCTTCCACCACCTCCAGGCAGGGAGCTTGTACCTTGACACTTTTCCCTATGCTTGTTCTTGTCTCCAGCCTCTCTTTCTGGATGCTGTGCCCTCTGCTGTTTTCCATCTGCATTCTTTTAGGATTTCTCATAGTTTCTGGTTTCCTGATAGTTTACTCTCTTTTTTCCAAGGAAGATAATGGATATGCGTTCATTTTCACAGATTTAATGTGAGAAGAGGGAGTCTGCAGTCTATGCTTTTCCCACCAACTTAAAAACTGAAGACTTTTAAAATGTATTACAAAACACATTTATATCTATTCTTTCACAGGATTATCTCTGTTATCCTATAAAGTAGGTTGTGCAATAATTCTGAGACCTAATTCATGTATGGGAAAACTGAGGTACTAAGGTTAATCGTAATCCCCTGCAGTTAAGAAATACTTTTCTGTTTGCAAAGCAGTTTTGTTTTTATAATTTTATTGCTGTATCTCCTTCTGATTATATTTTCACTCCTGAAGTTTACTTGTTGCTTCATTAGGGAAACTTGAAAGGCAAAAAGTCAATTCTTTCTTTCTTGAGTGATAAATCCTATGTACCTAACCAGCACCTTAAACCATATGCTATACCCGACCAAGTCTGCCTCACAGCCTTCTCTTGGGCATGGTGTTCTTGCTTCTGCATGAATATTTCTACCTTGATCACTCCAGTGCCCTCTAAACCCTCTAAATTTACCTCTCTTGTGTTTCTAGTCCCTCTCTCCCAATTAAAAAGAGTTCAGAAATGTAAGTAGCTTTGGGGTTTGGCACATAGAAACAGAGTTTGAATAGTGTAAAATTCATGTCCTAAATACTAAAGGTAGGGAGAGTCAAAAGTGAATAAAATTCTGTCCTGCAAAAATTTAAAAGGAAGAAATTCAGGGAAACTAATAACTGTTGTTAATACCAAGGGATAAAAGTGATGTTAGAGAATTAAAATCAGAACCCAAGGGTAAAAAGCTAGCAGACCAGGAATTAGCAAAGAGCAACAGAGGGAAGGAGAAAGAGGAGAAGGAGAGGGAAAGGAAGAAGGGGAAGGGGAAGAGAATGGAGGAGGCAGAGGAGGAGGTGGAGAAGGAGGAGGAGGTGGAGGAGGAGGTGGAAGAGGAGGAGGAGGAGAAGAAGAAGAAGAAGAAGAAGAAGAAGAAGAAGAAGAAGAAGAAGGGCAGTAACAACAATAACAGCAACAACAACACAAGGAAGAGGAGGAGGATGAGGAGGAGCAAGAAGAGAAGAAAAACCACCACCACCATCAGCACTACAGAGTAATGGCTCTAAGTAATTTCCTCAAAGTGGGTTATATAGTACATGGGGCTCAAATGTTCTGGCCTCTGGTGATCTTGTCCATGGGTGGGTTGTGTCAGTGTGAAGATGCAGGGTTAGGATCAGTGTCCCTCTCTTTTCTCAGGCCCTATCCCTCCATCAGACAAAATAAGCCAATCTGATGAATTTAAGAGAAGATTAATATGTTGCCCTCTTCTAAATAACAACCCATATAGATAGATATGTTGATAGATAACAACCCATATTCTTTAAAATTTGGAATTATTTTCTCCAAGGTGAACCTTGCCAAGACCAACAGTGCTTATTTTCAACTATGTTAGGCCCCCACAACTAAGTGACCATGAGGTGTGTTCATGCCTACAGTAAATTAATGGAAGATATGCCCATTGGCTACAAATACTTGTTTCATCATAGGCAACTGATATCAGATGTAATAATGATTCGTGGGACAAAAACTATTAGCCCTTTAGAAGCTTTGATAATCCTCAGAAGTAGATGTTGACAGGCAGACTATATTTTCCTAGTTTCACTGTGAGAGCTGTTTCATCTTAATTATTACAGACAAAAGCCTAATGAACCCGAGGGGTAGAAGACTGACATAACATGCTGTGTTCCTAGCATATTCTCTACTAATGATGCCTACTTATAAATCTTGCCATCTTTTCTGGTATACGTGACTCTTACCTTCAACCAGATCTAGCAAAAAAAAAAAAAAGTTTACCTCCTAAGAGCTTGTTTTTGTAACTCCTAGATCTTAATATTCCTGTGGCGTACTGAGCTGCAGAGCAAGCAAACGGAAATTAAGATGACAAAAACACACTCCAAAGTAGAAAACTCTATTCTCTGGATCCCTGCAAAATCACCCAGCTGCGATCCAGAGAGTTGCCCATTTTGCATATTTCTTCAGTAAACTCCCTCAGGTGTACCCTAGCACCACCAGCTATGTTATGAAATGACCCCATTTTTCCTGTGGGTTCCAGAGGAGAGAGCCTGAAATGACCCAAGGGATAGACTAATGGTCCCAGGAAGAACGTTTAAAGGGATTGAGGTTGCTCCAAGCTTACTTAAATTTCATCTCCTTCATAAAAATTTATCTGACTACCCAACTGAGGATGCTTTTCCAGTTCTCTGAATTCCTAAAACCTTTAGAATATATCGCATATTCTGATTTTTAGCTTATATTCCTAAGCACTTTTTTCTGGTTGCTATTGGCTTAGAAACTTGTCTCTCCCCTGTCCTGGGGAATCATCTTTCTATGTTCAAGGATGATGACTCCCAGCTCTCTGGGCTGCAGAGTACCCAGAAGGGCATAAGGACTTAGTAAATACTGGTACACTTGACCTCAGAAAAATGATCTAATTATTGTCCTCAAACCAATAAGCTTTTATTTCAAGGAAGTGGAGCCATGTTCAAAGTCCACAGAATACTAAACAAAAGGAGTTTGCCATAAATCCAAGCAGGAGAGATTCTCAGTAAGTTCCAGAACATATGCAAAAGGCTTCTGCAGCTGTGGATGGTGCAAATAGGAATGCTGTCTTCAACAGGGTGCTGGTGACCAATGGTAACTGAAAATTTCTGGGGTAGGTGGGAGGCTATTCCCTGACTCTGTTAATATAAACCTACATAAATCATAAGGTAGAAGTATAAAGGGGGCGTTAAAATAAATGTTTAGCAATTAAATTCAGCAGAAGGAAGTTGTTTATTTTATAAAACAACATTATTGAGGTTGCTTTATAATAAAATGGACATACAATAAAATGTACCCATTTAAAATCAGTTCAGTCAGTTCAATAAGTTTGGACAAATGTATACATTCATGTGTCCAAAACCTAAATTAAAATATAGAGCGTTTTTGAAGTTCTAAAAGATCTCTGTTCTTTTGCAGTCAATTCCACCTTGCCCTTTACCTCCAGCTGCAGGCAACAACTGATGTGCTTTCTGTCTCTATATATTAGACTACTTTTTTCTAGAATTCCATGTGAATTGAATCATATAGTGTACGATTTTTTTGTGCAAAGCTTCTTTCACTCAACACAATGTTTCTGAGATAGATCTATATGTTTGTATGTATCAGTATTCTGTTGCTTTTCATAGCCGAGTAGTATACCATTGAATGAATGTACCACATTCTGTTTATCTGTTCACAGTTGATTAGCATTTGAGTGGTTTCGTTTTTGTCTATTAGAAATAAAGCTATGATGAGCATATGTGTTCAAGTGTTTGTTTCATTTATCTTGGATAAATACCTAGGGTACAATTGCTGGGTGTTTGGTAAGTATATTTGCAACTGTCAATCTGTTTTTCAAAGTGGTTAGATCATTTTGCCTATCATCGATCTATCATCTCTCTATTTATTTTTTATTTTTTTCTGTGTTTAGATCACTGCGTTGAGACCATATATACCATATATATGAGCATTTCACTTGCTCCACATTGTTGCCCACATTTAGTATTGTCAGTCTTTTTAATTTTAGCCATTCTAATGTATATGCAGTGGTATCTCATTGTGCTTTAATTTTTGTTTACTAATGACTAGCAATGTTAAACATCTTTCATATATTTGTTAACCACTCATTTATCTCATTTTTTGAAGTGTCTATTCAAGTCTTTGTCCAATTTTAAATTGATCGTTTTGTTTGTTATTGTTGTATTGTACAAGTACTTTATATATTTTGAATGCAAGTTCTTCAAGAGATATAGATATTGCATACATACCTATAGTCTCCTTATTTTTAAAATTACTTAGTAGTGTCTTTTGAAGCATAAATATTTTTAATTTTAATGAATTCCAGTCGTTTATTTACTTTTTATAGTTAGTGTCTCTTTGTATCCTACCTAAAGAATCTTTTCTTATTCCAAAGCCACAAAAATACTTAACATGTTCTTTTGGTTCAGTGGACAGCAAAATTTTTCTGTAAACCGTGAGCTAATCAATATTTTGGGCTTTAAGGAACAAATGGTCTCTGTTGCAACTACTCAATTCTGCCATTGTACCACAAAAGCATCCATTCAGTATACAATGGGCATGGCTAGATTGGGCCAGTGGGTACAGTTTGCCAACCCTTATTTTAGAAGGTTTATAAATTTAGCTTTATATTTAGGTCTATGATCCACTTCCAATTAATTTTGGAGTATGATGTAAGTCAAGTATACAATTTTTTTTTTACATTTTACCATACATATATCCAGACTTTCTGGCAGCATTGTTGAAAAGACCATTCTTTCCATTAAAAGAATCATAAGTCATGATCAAGTTGGATATATCTCTTGGATACAAAAATGGTTCAACATATGCAAATTAAAAAATGTGATACATTGCATTAACAGGATCAAGAATAAAAATCATATCATTATCTCAATATATGCATAGAAAGGATTTGAAAAATTTCAACATTATTTCATGGTAAAAACTCTCAACAATTAGGTATAGAAGAAATCTACTGCAATGTTTTAAAGGCCATATATGACAAGCTCACAGCTAACATCATAATCAATGATGAAAAGCTGAAAGTTTTTTCTCTAAGATCAGGAGCAAGACAAAGATGTCCACTCTCACCACTCTCTTCTATTTAACATAGTACTAGAAGCTCTAGCCAGAGCAATTAAGAAAGGAAAAGAAATAAAAGATATCCAAATAAAAATGGAAGAAGTAAAATGGTCTGTTTTCAAGTGACATGATCTTATATACAGAAAACCCTAAAGACTCCACAGAAAGAGTGTTAGAACTAATAAACAAATGTAAATAAAATATACAAAACCAATACACAAAATCCATTTGCATTTCTATATACTAACAATGAACTATTTGAAGGAGAAATAAAGAAAAAGCAATCCCATTTACAAAAGCATCAAACACAATAAAATACTTAGGAATAAATTTAATCAAGGACGTGAAAGACCTGTAAACTGAAACCTGTAAAACATTCATGAAAGTGATTGAAGAAGGCACAATAAATGGAAAGATATCCCCTGACTATGAATTGGAAGAACTCATATTATCAAAATGTCTATAGAATCCAAAGTGATCTGTAGAATCAATGCAATCTCTATCAAAATTCTATTGGCATTTTTCGTAAAAATAGAAAAAAATCCTAAAAGTCCTATCAACCACAAAAGACCCTGAATAGACAAAAGAATTTTGAGAAAGAACAAGTCTGGAGGCATCATACTTTCTGATTTCAAACTATACGACAGAGTTACAGCAAGCAAACATTACAGTACTGATGTTAAAATAAGACACAGAGACCAAAGGAACAGAATAGAATCCAAATACAAATGACAAATATATAACCAACTAATTTTTTATAAGAATGCCAAGAATATAAAATGGGGAAAAGATACTCTCTTCAATAAATGCTATTGAAAAAAACTGGATAGTCATGAGAAAAAGGATGAAATTGGGGCCCTATAATACATCATTGTGTTGGGGCGGGGGGGAGTGTTGTAGCAGGTGTGTTAAATCAAGAATATGCAGATTATGACCTTCTAAATGAGGAGGCACAAGTTACCCACATGGGGTCAACAGGTAGCTCACTTAGCATCTGTGCTCCTATCTGGGGGAAGTGAGAACATTGGGATGGTTTTAATTGAAGGCACAGTTCCAAAACACTCACACAAAGAAAGTAAAGTCATGAGATTTATTACTTACAGATCCAGAAACAGGGTGGAGGGGTTAGGGACATAGTGGACCAGGAAAAGAGCAGTCTTCCATCCCAGGTAACCAGTAAGCAGGAGATAGAGAGCAGGTTAGAAAACACCTATTACCCAGGAGCCGGTTGCGGCAGAAGGCACTAACTTTTCATGGGCTCAACTCTATAAGTGGTTATTTTAAAAGATGACCTAGGAAAATCAAAGTGAGAACTTTGGGAAGAACTCTCAGGTTAGGTCTTTAAATGTTTGGACTCTGAGTGTAAGCAGGGTTGTCAAATTGTAAAATGCCTATGCAGCAACTCAAAATATCTGTTTTCTCATCACAATTAATCACAAAGATTAACTCAAAATGGAATAAAGCCTTAAAAGTAAGACCTAAAACCATAAAACACCTAAAAGAAAACATAGATAAAAAGTTCCTCAACCCTGATCTTGGCAATGATTTTTTTTTTATATGATACTAAAGCAGAAGCAACAAAAGCAAAAATAAAGTGGGACTACATCATTTTAAAATGCTTCTGCACAGCAAAGGAAAAAATCAAAAAATGAAAAGGCAACCTAAATAATGGGAGAAAATATTTGCAAACCATATATCTGATAAGGAGTTAATATACAAAACCTATAAGGAACTTCTACAACTCAAGAGTAAAAAAACAAATAGCCTGATTAAAAAATGAGTAAAGGAGGTGGCTCAGTTGGTTAAGTGTCTGACTTTGGCTCAGGTCATGATCTCGCATTCATGGGTTCAAGCCCCTCATTGGACTCTGTGCTGACAGTTTTGGATTCTGTGTCTCCCTCTCTCTCTGCCCCTCCCCTGCTCGTGTTCTGCCTTTCTCTGTCTCTCAAAAAATAAAATAAAATGTTAAAGAAAATTTTAAATAAAAAAAAAAAAATGAGCAGAGGACCTGAGTAGACATTTTTCCAAAGAAGACGTACAAGTGACCAATAAGTACATGAAAAGATGGTGAACATCACTAATCATCATGGAAACAGAAATCAAAGCCATGATGAGATGTCATCTCACACCTGTTAGGATGGCTTTTATCAAAAAGACAAGAGATGACATGTTGGTGTGAATGTGGAGGAAAGGGAGCCCTTGAATCTTGTTGATAGAAAGTAAATTGGCACAGCCATTATGAAAAACAGTGAGGAGGACCTCAAAAATTACTAATAGAACTACCATGTGATTAAGCAATTCCACTTCTGGATATGTATCTGAAGGAAACAAAATCAGTATCTCATAGAGGTATCTGCACTCCCATATTTATTGCAACACTTTCACAATAGCCAAGATATGAAAACAACCTAAGTGTCTGTCAATGGATGAGTGAATAAATAAGATGTGGTATGGGTTTTGATTTAGTGGTGAGAAAGAAGAAAATCTTGGGGCACCTGGGTGGCTCAGTCAGTTAAGTGTCCAGCTCTTGATTTTGGCCTAGGTCATGATCTCACCATTTGTAGGATCAAGACCTACTTCAGGCTCTACACTGATAGCACAGAGCCTGCTTGGGATTCTCTCTCTTCCTCTCTCTCCTCCCTTCCATCTCAAAATAAATAAATAAACTTAAAAAAAAAAAACAAAATAAGGAAATCTTGACATTTGCAACAACATAGATGAACCTGGAGTACAATATGGTGAGTGAAATTAGCCAAAGACAAATACTATATGGTGTCACTTTTTTGTGGAATATAGAAAAACAAAAAGAAAACAAAACAACAAAAACCTCAAAGTTACAGAAACAGAGTGTAGTGATGGCTACCAGGGGCTGGGAGGGTAAGGGGAATGGGGAGATGCTGATCAAAGATTACGAACCCCAGTTATAAGATGAATGAGTTCTGGGGTTCTAACATACAACATGGTGAGTATAGTTAATAATACTGTGTTGTGTACTTGAAATTTGCTAGAAGAGTAAACCTTAAGCCCTCTTACCCCCAGCACCTCCCCTCCACACACCCAAATGGTAACTATCTGAGGTGATATATGTGTTAACTTGACTGTGGCAATCATTTCATAAAGTATACATATCAAATCATCATGTTATACACTTTAAATATATACAATTTTGTCAGATATACCTCAATAAAGATGGAAAATAAATTTAAAAATGAATGAACAAATAAATAAATTTTTATAACAAACTTATTTCCCCCACTAATGATTTTGGCATCTTTGTCAAAATCAATTAACCACATAAGGTGGATATATTTCTGGAATTTCTATTCTGTTCCAAAGTACATGTCTATTTGTATGTCAATACCCCACTGCCTTGATTACTGTACCTTTACAGTACTTCTTGAAATCTGGTAGTGTATGCTTTTCAACTTTATTCTTTTTTTTTAATTTCTTTGGCCTTTATAGTTACTTTGCTTTTATAATATTTTGTATAATATTAGAACCAACTTGCCTATTGGGATTTTCATTGGGATTGCTTTGAATCTATTGAAAAATATAGAGAGAATTGCCATTGAAACAATATTAAATCTTTCAATTCATGAGCACAGTAAATCTTTCCATTTGTTTAAATTTTGTTTATTTTCTCTCAGGTTTGTTTTATAATATTTAGTCTATAGTTTTTAAGCACATTTGTTACATCTGTCTCAAAGTAGTTCATGTTTTGGATTCTATTATAATGAATTTTTAATTCTATTTCCAGTTGTTCAATCCAATTGCTATTATGTAGAAATACATTTGTTTTTTTTTTTTTTCACATTGATCTTATTTTCTGTGAACATACTAAATCTGCCTTTTAATTCTATAAGCTTTTTTTGGGGGGGGGAATTACCAAGGATATTTCATATACACAGTCAGGTGTTCTATAAATTAAAATTTTACTTCTTTCTTTTTACTTTGTCAACTTTCTTTTTCTCTTGCCTTATAACTTTGGCTAGGATTTTTCTATAGTATTGAAAAGAAGTGGTGAGAGTGGACATCCTTATTATTATTTTTTTAAGTTTATTTATTTATTGAGAGAAAGAAAGAGTAAGCAGGAGGGGCAGAGAGAGGGGGAGAAAGAGAGAATCCCAAACAAGCTCTGCACTATCAGCACAGAGCCTGATGTGGGGCTCAAACTTATGAACCCATGAGATCATGACCTGAGCCAAAGTCAAGAGCCAGACACTTAACTGACTGAGCCACACAGGCACCCCTCTTGCTCTGGATCTTAGGTGGAAATCATTCATTTTCCATGAAGTATGTATTTTTTCTTTTAATTTTTTTTCAATGTTTATTTATTTTTGAGAGAAAGGGTAGACAGAGCATGAGCGGGGGAGAGGCAGAAAGAGAGGGAAACACAGAATCTGAAGCAGGCTCCAAGCTCCGAGCTATCGGCACAGACCCTGACACGGGGCTTGAACCCACGAACCATGAGATCATGACCTGAGCCGAAGTTGGACACTTAACTGACTGAGCCACCTAGGCACCCCTCCATGAAGTATGTTAACTCTAGATTTTTCATAGATACCATTGACCAGGTGTTAAAGTATGTTTCTAGTCCCAGTTTTCTGAAAGATTTTACTCTTTTTAATCAGGAATTGTTTTGTTAAATGAATCTTGGTTATTTATTGAGATGATAGTATGTTTTAATATCTTTTAGCTTAGTAATTTATATCAATTGATTTCCAAATACTAAATCAGTCTTGCATTCATGGAGTAAATCCCACATAGTTACAGAACATTATTCTTTTTATGTTGTGCTAAAATCTAGTCACTAATATTTCCTAAGGAATTTTTCATCTATGGTTATGTAGGATATTGATCTATAGTTTTCTTGTAATACCATCTAAGTATTAGGATAATTCTGAATTCATGAAATGAGTTTTGAAGATTTTCTCCTCTTCTATTTTCTGAATGATTCTTGTGTAGGATTGGTATTATTTCTCCCTTAAATGATGTATAGATTCCATCTGTAAAACCATCTGACTTCGGAGTTCATCTTGTGGAAAACTTATAAAATGATGTTAACTTACTTAATAGATATAAGGACATTCAGATGTTTCTACCCTTTTAAAAATAAATTTTGTTAATTTATATTTTTTCAAAGAATTTTTCCATTACATCTGTGTCAGGAATGAGCAAACTTTTTCTGTAAAGAGACAGATAGTAAACATTTTAGGCTTTGTGGGCCATACAGTCTTTGTCACAATAGACAACTCTGCCACTGTATCATGAAAGCAACTGTAGACAATGCATAGACAAGTATGTATGGTTCTGTTCCAATAAAATTTTATTTGCTAAAACAGGTAGCAGGCAAGATTTAGCATATTGCTATAGTTTGCCAAAACAGATCAAATTTTAGCAAGAGTATTTTGTAAGATTCCCTCATTATTCTCTTAATGTCTGTAATATCTAGAGTGATGTCACCTCTTTATTCATAATATTGGTAATTCTTATTTTATCTTAAATAGTCAAGCTGGTCAATCAATCAATCTTACTGCTTTTTTTGTTTTTGTTTTTTTATAAATAACTATCTGGTTCTCATTGATTTCATTGATTTTTTTCTGTTTTTGTTTTTTATTTTATTGGAATTTTCTCTTATCTTTATTATTTCATTTCTTCTATTTGTCCTGGGTTTAACTTGGTCTACTTTTTCTAGCATATTAAGGTGAAAGTTTTAATCATTGTTAAATATCAGCATTTAAACATTTTTTTAAACATTTATTTATTTTTGAAAGAGAGACAGTACAAGTGGGGGAGGGACAGAGAGAGAGGGAGACACAGAATCCTAAGCAGACTCCAGGCTCAGAGCTGTCAGCACAGAGCCCAGCGAGGGGCTTGAATTCACAAACTGCGCGTTCATGACCTGAGCTGAAGTTGGATGCTTAACCGACTGAGCCACTCAAGCACCCCATCAGCATTTAAACATGTAAGTCTTCTTCTAAACACTACTTTAGTTGCATTCTAAAATTTCTTGTGTGTTTTTATTTCAGTCCAATTGAAAATATTTTCTATCCTCTTTTGCAAATTTTTATTTGACTCATGAGTTATTTCAAAGTTTGTTTAATTTCCAAATGTTTAGAGAATATTTCAGATGTCTTTCTAAAATAGATTTCTAATTTAGTTCCAATGTAGTCAGGAACATTCTTTGTATGATCCTAATCCTTTAAATTTATTGAGAAATTTTGGCCCAGCATTTGGTCAACCATTGGGGTATGTTCCAGATGCCCTTAAAAAAATGTATATTCTGTCAGCTAATAGAGTGTGCTAAAAATATAAAATAGGTCAAGTTGGTTGGTAATGTTGTTCATGCCTTCTATATCCTTACAGATTTTTTGTTTATTTACTATAAAACAGGCAGGGCAAAATCCCCAACTGTACTTATCAACTTGTCTGTTATTCTTTTCAGTTCTGTGAAAATTTGCTATATCTATTAAAAGCTCTGTCATTAGGTAAATACACAGTCATAATGATTATATTTTCTTAAATAATTTTTTACCATTATGAAATGTCACTCTTTATCCTTGGCAATATTCTTTCTTTTGAAGTTCATTTTATCTTATACTAATATATCCATTCCAGTCTTATTATTATTAATTAAACGGTCTTCCACTTTCTGTCACTTTACATTTATCCAATTGTGAAATGTGTTTCTTATTGACAGCATAGAGTTGGGCTTTGGTGTTTGATGTGTGCTGATACTTTCTGCCTTTCAATTTGAATACTTTAGACCATTTACATTTAATATAACACAGATATTGTCTGGTTTAAATATATCATATTGTCATATATTTTCTATTTATTGTATTGTATTGTCCCTTTTCCTCTTTTCCTGCCTTTCTTTGAATTGAGTATTGTTAGCATTTAATTACATCTCCACTCTTGGCTTTTTGGCTATGTTTTTTAAATTAATTTTTGTAATTCATTCATACATTTTTGTTCTGACTCTATCTTCATATAATAATATATAATATCATGCAATATCTAAGAAATTAATAACACTGTAGTGTATAATCCCATATTTGTGCTATTATTTTCATACATTTTACTTCTGTATATGTTATAAACCCTACACATTTTTTTTTGCTTTAACTAATCAATTATCTTTTTGAATAGTAGGAAAGCTTTTCATTCCTAACATAAATTCTAACTGCTCATAATATACAATGATTTTTATAGTTTGTTATATCCAACTTGCTAAAACAGTAAATATATTATTAGAATTAAAAAAAAAGTATACTTATTTATTTTGAGAGAGAGAGAAAGTGTGTGGGAGGGCCAGAGAGAGAGAAAGAGAGAGAATCCCAAGCAGGCTCCACACTGTCAGCACAGAGCCCGATGTGGGGCTTGAACTCATGAAATGTGAGATTATGACCTGAGCCCAAACCACCAAGAGTCAGATGCTTAACTGACTGAGCCACCCAAGTGTCCCAAATTTTTTATAGTAAAATACCAAAATCAAACAGACCATAATTACAGAGAATAAGTAGGGAGCCTATATCAAATTAAGTCATTAGGATGTTCCTCTGGGAGGAGATAATATAGAAACTGCATCCTATAAGACAAATAAGAAGCAGTTATTAATACAGTTGACCTTTGAACAACACAAGTTTGAACTGTGTGGGTCCACCTAAACACAGAATTTTTTTTTAAATAAATCTACTATAGTATTATAAAATATGTGTTAATAGACTGTTTATGTTATGTGTAAGGCTTCTAATCAACAGTAGGCTATTAGTAGTTAAGTGTTTGGGGAGTCAAAAGTTGTATATGGAATTTTGACTGCACAGGGGGTCAGCACCACAGACCCCATATTGTTCAAGGGTCAGCTGTAAATTCATCTCAACTCTATCATTCAGTGATTCTGTGACTCTAGTAGAACTAGGAATGAGTCTAGTGAAACTTAGGCCAAACCTCTTAATAAGTGAGGATGTAAAGCCTAGAGAAAGTAAAGGAGTTAAGTGACTCACCTAAAATTTCCCAGTGAGGTCACCAGGAAATAGACCTGGAACCAGTCTCCTAATCTTAAGTCAAGTGATAGATCCATTATACATTTGTTTTTATTAAAAAGCTGGTTTCACCTTGCATGTCTGTGGCCATTTAAGAAGGATATTGCATTAACATTTGGCATAGTACAGATTGGTTTGCTTCCTCATTTCAGAGATGACTTTGGCGTTAGCTGGAGTTTTTAAAATGTTAAAAAATAGTTCCAGATAGAAGAGAAATCTTATATTTTAGGGGAAGAAGAGTAGGTCCAGGAGTTTGTTTTCTCCTTTCATTTTTTTAACTGAGTTATAACTTACCTGAAGCTAAAGGCACAGATCTTCAGGGAATAGTTTGATCACTGTTACAAACTAAATATTTGTGTCCTCCCAAAATTCATATGTTGAAATCCTGCCCCCCAATGTGATGGCATTAGAAGGTGGGGTTTTTAAAAAGTAATTAAGTCATGAGAGTGGATCCCTTATGAATGAGATTAGTGTCCCTATGAGAAGAGACATGATGCAGCTTACGTCCTCTCTGCTCTCTGCCAGGTAAGGATGCAACAAGAAGATGGCCAACTGCAAACTGAAAAGCAGGCTCTCACTAGAACTGAATCTGTTGGCAGCTTGGTCTTGGACTCCCCGGCCTCTAGAACTTTGAGAAATAAATTTCTGTTGTTTAAGCCTCTCATCCTATAGTAATTTGTTGCAGCAGCCCAAAATGACTAAGACAATCCGTTTTGATGAATGTGTGCATTCATACAACTCACAGTCCTATCTCTATATAGTACATTTCTAACGCCCTAGAAAATTCCCTCATGCTTCTTTTCAGTCAATTGTCTCTCCCCAGAAGAAACCACTTTTATGACTTCTATCACCATACATTTGTTTCACCTGTTCTAGAACTTCACGTAAAGGGAACCACGCAGTAAATTCTTTTTGCGCCTGGCATCTTTCACTCAGCATGTTTCCAACACTCATCCATGTTGTTACTTGAATTCCTCTTTATTGCTGAGTAATATTTCATTGTAACAACCAAAGCTTGTCGTCCATTCTCCTATTGATGGACACCTGTGCTGTTTCTAGGTTTTCTTGTTGATAATGTTATTTGAGTAAGTTGCTATGAACATTATTGCAAAAGGCTTTTTTTTTACATCTGTTTTTGTTTTCTTAGGTAAACTTCTAGGAGTAGAATTGCAGGGTCATAAGTAGGTGTACAGTTATTTTTCTGAGAGACTATCAACAGTTTTCCAAAGTAGTCATACCATTTTCACACCTGCCAGCAATGTATGAGAGTTCTGGTAGCTCCATATCTTCACCAACATTCAGGGTTGTTTTATTTTTGTTGTTCATTTGTTTGTTTGCTTAGACATTCTAGTAGGTGGGTTCTGGTATCTCAATGTGGATTTAATTTGCCTTCTGATGACTCATAATAGTGAGCATATTTTCATGTGTTTGACTTTGTATAGCCTCTTTTGTGAAGTATCTGTTCAAGTCTTTGCCCATCTCCTTGAAATTAGGATTTTGTTATTGAGTTGTTGGAGTTCTTTTTATATTCAGATATTAGACTTTTATCAGGAATATGTCTAACAAATTCCCAGAAGCTTTAGACTTGCTCCAGAGTTGAATTTGTTTCAAGAATATTTTAGGGGCTAATTAGAAAAACTACTCCCTATAACATTTCCATCATTACCAACACATTCTCTCTTGGACTGGGCCTCTTGGTGAAAGTGAAATATACAAGGGCTCCCCTGGGAATGTCTCTCAGGACACCACAGCTGTCTGTCTGTTGCTTGAGCATCAGAGCGCTCCAGTGTAAAAGCAAAGCAGAGTTTGCAAAGGACTTGAGTCTCCGAGAAGGTGCAGCTGTTACTGCCTCAACTCCCTTGCTCCAAAAATTGTCTCACAAATGTGAACCTCATACCATCTCACCACCCTTCTTCCCCACATTGTTCTTTCCAGAGCAGTTGCCACCTCATACCATCCTATCACCATGGACCACTTACTTCTCCTTGCTTGACCTTGGACCAGTCTTTCTTCTCAGTATTACCCTATCACATTGGAACTTTCAAAGGGAATTTTCAAAAGCAAATTTGAAAGAAGTTCACACATTTAAAAGCAAATGTTCTCTGTGTGAGAAAGATCCTGACCTAAACTGACCTCAAGATCCCTTTCTTGGGCTTTTCCAGTCTTTCCTGCCCTTTGGAGAAATTCCTCAAGTTCAGGTCTAGTTCTCTGGCTCCTGGCTCACTCCCCCGCCCCTATTGGCACTGGCCTGTGCATGATGAAATTAGGTTCCCCCACTCCTGTTGCTAATACCAGCTCAAACTTCTTAGCATGAGCTCCAGGTATTTATCATTTGCCTGTGAGAACAAGATGCTGAATATAAATGTGCCTTCAGAAGCCCAGCTGCCTGACTATCCTCTCCCACCAAACATTGATCCACAGGCTTCTTCCTCCTGCCTGAGGTTTTCAATTGCTCAGACGATTAAGAAGATATTTATTAAAGAGGTCTGCAATGTCTAGATTCAAGTTGTTGTTTTCTAAACAGTGGCTACTAAATAGGCAGCTGTGTACATTTGGATATGATTGCTCCACACATTTCCTATTGTATTCATTAAGGGGTGAATCATGTGTTTATTAGTTGAAGCACACCCCCTGAAGTGTGTCCATATTATTAGTCCCATCTGAGAGAAAAGGAAACTGACAGTCAAGTGAAAGGATATCATAAAAATGCCTCCTATTTGCACAATACTCTACACTTGGTCTTTCATTGTCTCATCTGGTTTTCATGCACACCTACTTGCTAGGTGAGTCACTTGCTATGACCTTGACAGAAGCAGATGAAGACAGAGAAGGCTTGGGTTAAGAAATTCACCCAAAGTTCCTTGGAAGGTCAACTGTGGGGCATAAAGCAGAATCCTGGCCTCCTATTTTCTGGCTCAGCCATCTCTCCACCCCCACAGGCTCGTAAATTATAGTGAGTCAGTGGGATGGCAGGACGAGAACAGATTTTGGACAGAAGACAGGGGGGACTGACATCAGTAAACTGAAAGGAAGCCAAACCAAGGACATGTCCTACTTGCCCAGAAGTGGATGAGGACCATATTGAAGGTCCTTCCTAACTTGAAGGCATGTCTTTCACTGCTGAGGCACAGCCCCCAGCCCCAGGGCTTCTCTAGCCCTGAAAGACCAGGGGCTAGAGCCTGTGGCTCAAGCTCTCCTTTCCCACTAGCATCAAAGCTTGTCTTGCAGGAGAGCTTCTCCTCTGTGATCTAATATTCTTCCTCCTGCTTCTCTTCTTATTTCTGCCTATTGAGTACTTCTAGTAGAGTACTCAAGAGAAGAGAAGAACTTACCGGAATGCAAAATGGCATCGGGTGGGTTGTTTCCTCAGGGAAAATAATGCATCTCCTGTTGCTCTTGTACTGACCCAGGTTTCCAGGGAGGGGCTTGTGCCCTTTGCTCAAGGGAAGAGAACAGAGCTAAATTTTTTTTTTCTTAATGAATTTTCAAGCATAGAGAGAAAACTGTTTCTCTAGTGGGGAAAAGGGTGATTATTAGTAGGAAGAAAGAAGTGAGGCAGGAGCAAGTCCGAACATGTCTTGCAGGAAACTCGTTCAGTATTTCCCCTCATTTGCTCCAGTGAAAAGAAAGTGCCGAAGGTGGCTCCAAGGTCAGTGACCAACAGCCCCCTTCTCCTCTACTTTGAATGAGATTTTTGCAGTTCCACTTGTTTTGGGGATTATGGGCAAAAGGGAAGCTGGCTTTTAAAACTGATAGGAGAGGAATAACATTTTGGGAGAGGCACAATTAATGTTAGTTTCAGGATTAAGATACAAACAGCAAAGGGATCTCAATAATAGCAATAATATTTATAAAAATAATTATTATTAAAGCAGCAACTATGTACGAGGTATTCTTCCATAACCATTAAGAAGGCCTGAATATTCCTCTTTTACAGATTAAAACAAACAAACAAACAACAAAATGGAAACAATTTCTCAAGCTCAGAAAGGCAAAATGACTTTCCCAAGGCCTAAAATTTGTAAATAGAATAATAACTAGAGTTTTGAGTCCATCCTGCATGGCTCTCCAGACTTTGGTAAATGTTTAACTTTTTAGTTTTGTGATCGAAACACTTGTTATTGTAGCATAATATCAAGGGGCTGGTGTCCTGGACTATAAGGCTCATATGACTATTGTACCTCGATAGGATCACCATATGTTTCAAACACTGAGCATTCAGAAACTCACCTATGTCTATTCATCCAAGGGTGACAAAGCCCTGGTGAGTTGATTTGCAGTAGCCAGATTTATAAAAGCCTGGTTTTCATATCAGTATACTGTCTGCTCAGTTTGATCAGGGTGGCTTCTTTCTGAGCATATCTATATAAATCCCTTAGAAAGACTTATCTAGCACTTGGCGTAAAGCATATTAGAATGATTAGAAATGGAAGGTTGGGGAGAACAATTTGGGATAAAAGTAATGAGTACAAGAACTAGCATAATGGAATTGGAAATAGATGAGGAGATATTGATAGTAAACAGACCGTGGAAGAGAAAGAGGAATCAAAGATCTTTGAGGTTTCCAGCCTGGTGATGACAAGACAGGTGATTCACTTCAAGGAAGTAACTAAGTAGAGCAGGAGGTGCATTTAGATTTCAAATGGAGACTATGGGCACCTGGGTGGCTCAGTTGGTTGAACATTCAACTTCAGCTCGGGTCATGATCTCGTGGTTTGAGTTTGAGCTCCCCCTCAGGCTCACTGCTGTCAGCACAGAGCCCACTTCAGATCCTCTGTCCCCCTCTATCTGCCCCTCCTTTCTCTCTGCTCCTCTGCCACTTGCATGCTGTTTTTCTCAAAACTAAATTAAAAACATTAACAAAAAATGGAGACTTTAAAGTTCAGTAAGCCCAAAACAAGATGCCAACTTAGCACCTAAAATTGCAGGATTAACCGGGGTAAAAAATATTTTTTAGGGTTTTCAGGGAGCACTGTAAATATGTAGGGCCCCTATACTATAATTTTAGTGGGGCCAGGAATTATGGCTATTCTGTTATCCTATCCAGTCTCAGTGTCCACCCCATTCTCAGCGACTGAGATTCTGTTGTGACTTTTTATGTCATGGAATTTTAACAAGTTTTGGATGACTGATATAGTAAAGCATGTTTCCTGTGGTGCCTTTCTTCTCATCACTAGAGAAGCATTATCTGTCTATTTAGGATTGTCCTTTTGTTCTTTCAGGGAGGATGTTTCCCTACTCAGCCTAGATACTGAACATTGCCCTAGAGCCCACCTGTAGGCTTCTCTCTAAACTCTTGGGGTTGAGAAAAGAAACCCTAGAAGAGGTGGACGCAGCCAGCTGATGTATTTAGTTGGGATTCCAGGGGCTATCACTTGAGGCACAGCTGGGAGAATAAAAGAGTTTTAAATACTGTGGGAAGAGGAGAGGACTCCTTTCCCACACTGGAGCTTCCAAACAACCTGGAAATGTCTGTAGGCCAGGCATCTTGCCATACATAAAATGAGTCAGGTTCCCTGAGGCTCTCAGACTACAGGTCCAAAAGCCTTGTTTGGCCCATTCTCCTTTCTAATCCACTTGAGATGCCGATGAGCAAAATTTTCACCATGGTGGAAAACAGTAAGTATTCGGTAGGTGCCTCTACCCAGAAAAGAACTAGGAAGTCTTTCTCATGACCATAATTTTTAAAGACTATCACTTAGTCAGAAATGCTCCTGAGACCTCCAAACCCATTATTCTTTCACCTGGTTAAAAGATTATTGTTATAGATCATTATAATGTAATTATTATATCTTATTAATAATAGTTATCTAATAATAGCAATAGTTCACACTCAGTATGAGTCAGGCACTGTTCCATGTGCTTTAGTCATCATCAAATTTAATCCTCACAGCACCTTTCCATCATTATTTTCACTAGGTGTTTTTTTATCCCAATTTTGTTTACTATTTTGTAATCCTAGACTCTCATAAGGGAGAGCTATTTAGAGACTAACCAGGCTAGGCTGAGTCATGAACTTGGCTGTCCATGTTATTCCAAGAATAGGCCTGTCTGATTTTCACTTTTTCTAACTTCCTGAAACCTACTTTTCAGTTATAACTTGGATTCTTCATCTCTTGGAGTGTCTGTCACTATCTTTATTTCCTCAACTTCCAAATAACACCTAATTCTGCATCTCAAAGTTCCCAAGGTTTTGAGCCCTTTTAGTTGATGCAAAAATATTAAACTCATTTATTACCATTAATCTCATCCAGTGGGTACCAGAAACCACTGCTTTATTCTAATGAGTGAACTAATGGTTCCTCCATATTGTTTTGAATTTAAAACAACTCTGTGTACTCATATAAGCACCCTCTTTTGCTCTACCTGGACATCAATATTGAGTTCTGGGAATTTCATATGCTACTCCATCAATCTCCACCTTAAAAGGGTCAGCAATAATCAAGCCACTCAACAAAATAGCAAATGATGGCATTGAAAAAATGTACTGTGTGAAAGTACTCAACACCTAGACTCAGAATCTCTTCCAGATTCTTAAAGAGTTTATTAAATAACATAAGGAAAAAAATTTGAAATTTCACATCAAAAATGTTTGCTTAGAACAGATCTGTGAATTTCCTGACACACGTGGAGTTGGCAATTCTAGATTGGGAGTTTAATGTGATCCAGATGGGCCTTTACCTGCAAGCACTTTGCCCATAGACAGTTGGGTCTTGGCTTATGTAACACAAGTAGGTAATCCATGTCAAATGACCCCTTGGCAGGTGGCACGAGGAGGCTGCTACCTCCACAGTGGGCACCACTGTGAACTAGGTACCTTTATCTGCAAGTCGACACAAAAGAGGCTATTGTGTCATGTGTCCTGTGTCAGCTCTTCACCTGTGCTGAGTGAATCAAGAATGGCTATAACCCACACACTGTCAGTGAGTTTCCCTTTCTTGAGCACTGAACTTTAAAAAATCTGATTGGCATTCCTTTTACTCCCAAATTCCTTGCCGATATTGGTCTATTGAACCCAATTGTTCTATTCAGTATTTAGTCCTTTCTCCACTAGACTGCTGGAACTTGTAGAGGTAACTGAAGAATGCTATGGCTAATTTTTTGTTGGTTTTGGTGTATTTTAATTAAAGAAATACGAAGTCCTATCATGGATTTTATATTCCCTCTTTGGAAACCACAATAGAGTACACTAATATGTGCATCACGATGGCCAACTTTGTGTCCTAAAGCCACATGACCTGCAATAAGAAAAATGGCCAAGTACCCAAGCCTCATTTTCTAAGAGACATTAATTCAACCTCATCACAGACCTTGGGAGTTAGGAGTGACATTAAGAGTGTCCAGCTTTTTGAAAAAGTAGTCCCTGCCTTGAAGCAAGATCCATTCATGCTTAGCTTATTTACATCTGAAATTTATTTTTTCAAGAATTCAAAATTAAACCACTTTTAAGGGCATTATTCAAATATTTTTCAATCTATGGTGGTTTCCGTGTTTTTCATCTCTACTTTGTCCATTTTTTCCACTGCAGAACAAAGGCAGACTTGAAGGGAGACAGATGGGGCAAACATGTGGAAGGTGGGGGACGCTTTAAATGACAGCTCTGGGGAAGGACAAAAATGGGCTCTCCTCATTATGTTCATGGAACACTAAATATGAAGAAATCAAGCTGCTTTAGGACTAAACCACTTATGGTAGCTCATATTGCATTGGGAGAAAATGTTAACATTAATAGGTTACATAAGAAAAGTGTCCAAGATCAACATATTCGAGGCCAGTATAAATACTAGCATATACATTCAGATATGCAATTACACCATCCGCATGAACACACAGGAAAAGAAAATTCCAATTTGCACAGCTGTGAGGTTTCTTTTGGTTGCCAGCAATTTTGAGAGTGTATTGAAATTTTCAAATTAACTGGGGACATTTTACTCAATTTTATCTCTCAATGGTTTTGTGTCACTTTTTCTTCAAGGTCTGTGCATTTTACTGATTGAAATCCTCAAACATTTATTCATTTATCCATTTCAAAGGAACAGATCATCATTATGAATTTTCTTGAAAGAATAGTGTCAAAACTTTCTCATATTCCTTTGTTTCTTCTCTCCATGTACTTTGCCTCTTCATAACCCCTCATTCCCTTTATCTCCATACTCTCCCCCTTCAGTACATTGCCTGTGAGTTCTGTGAGAAACTTGCCCAACATCTGACCTTTAAAAATGGTCCCTCCTTTGTCCTAAAGTGTTCTATGGAGAATCACCTTTCTAAAGTCAGAGCAGAATTCCCTGTGCATGCCTGCATCTGGGACAGGGTGCAGGAAAAGAGGAAATGTTGGTATATAATCTTAAAATTCAAATGCTGTTCAGTAGCGCCATACCATCTGAGCGAGCAGCAAACGGTAAATAAACCCAGCTTGTAACTTAATGATCCTTGTGTTTGTGTGTCTGTGAATGCATTAAGAGCTCTCAAAGAAAAAATTGTGTAATCATAAATAAAAGATAGCAGTGACTCATAGGCAGTCACACAGAAACAGGACTCAATTCTCCCAATCTATCAGCGTGGATATTAACATGGGTTCTTTCCCCTTTCAGCTCACTTGGCAGCATGAAACCCACTCTAGCTGCAGTGGCACCAGGGAGAGGTTTGGGGGCCTTCATTACATATTGTGTCCCCTGTAAAAATCATCTGCTTGACTTGGAATTGATTTCAAAACCAGACTCATGTGGTGCCTGCTATACCACAATAAACAAATAAATTAGCTGCTGTGATATGGAAATTTACATGATTCAGTGTACTTAAAAACTGTTAACTGTGAACTTATTAATTGAAAACCACAGGACAATAATCAGCATGTCCTTCAGCGGAAAAACGAATCTCTTGTTAAAGTGAATTTGTAAGGCGATAAAGATGTATTTTTCAAATAAACCTGTGCCTCCGGCCACTTGATGTGATATTTTTAACTTTATCTTTCAGCAGCTCGTGCTTTGTTTGTGGACTATGTATTGATTTGTTTCCTGAAAACGTGTAGTATAACTCTGCATCCCCACGTGGGTTTTTTTCACTGCCCCATGCAGGTTATATTCATTCCAGTCAATCTTGTTTTTCTGCCTCCTGTCTAGAGAACTTTAATTAAAATGGTCTGCTAAAGCTTGAATCTCTTAAAGAGAGAGCTTGGAATCTTAAATTGCGTTTTCATCACAGAACTCCCAAGGAACATACGCCTTCCCCCTCAAACATATGTTCCACGGGGAATGTTTGTCTAGAAGCTACTAGGTGCACTGAGGGCCGAAACATAATAAACTCTTCAATGATTTTTATATTCAGGCAATTAATCAGGCAAATTCCTGAGGTTCGGACAGTCAGGGCTGGCTGACCCACAATCCATTATATCCTCATTTGATCTCAAAGAAGAGGTCAGGATAAGAACAGTGTGTCTGTTCACTGTACCAACAGACAGATCTCATGGCCTCTTGGAGCTCATCTTCTAAAACTATCACTCTATCACTGATGCTGCTGTTGGACATGGTAATGGTGTTCTGTCTCCTTCGAGAACAAAGGGCCCTAATTGGCAATGTCATGTGGTGACAAAAAACATGAAATCTGGCTTAGACTATTTAGATAAAAATTTAGATTTAAGATTTTTCAAATGTCTTTGTTTTACCAATGTTACTGTTTCCTCTAAGTATCATATGGAAATCTTCTCCTTAATGCTTAGTCTTTTTCCCTGTATTTTACTTTCCTAGTTGACTTATCATGAGCTACTTGTGAAGTGGAAAAACCATCTGTTGTTCTTGATGTCTTCCTTCCCACAGAATTAATCCAGAGAGCTTGTGAGTGTTTCAGAGAAGCCTTGGTGCCATGAGCCCCCAGCTCTCTCCTGGGACAGAACACTACATTTCCTCCACCAGAAGTCTTCCTGTTAGCTGGAGCTTCTGGCTTCAACAGCAACTCAGCATGAATGGCAATGTTCAGGATTGAAAATCAAACCGCTTTTTTAAGAAAGGCATTGATGAAATTCAGTAATCATATGGATGGTTAATTAGAGCCTTGAATATCACAAGCTACTATAATATACTCAACCCATCAAAGACAATGCTTTCAAACATTCTACTGATTTTTATTTTATTTTATTTTTAATATGAAATTTATTGTCAAATTCGTTTCCACACGATACCCAGTGCTCATCCCAACAGGACTTAACATCTACTGATTTTTAAATATGCTTCCCACACTGATGTGCTAAAACAAACACAGACTCCATATGGATTGAGCATTACAAATACATAACTCTTATGTGTGTTCATTCTTGCTTTCCCTCTCTGAATAAAGCCTTAACAAAGATATATTTTCATATTATAAGACTGAATAGATTTGGAAAGTTGTCATTCAGTCAGATATGATTTTTTAAAAAATGACCCCAGCTTCTTTGACACTACTTCCATTGACAGGTCAGAAGGAGGCACATCTGGGCAGGCTTGTAACTATTTCAACCAATAGTGTCAAATGATGACTGGCTTCTGAAGCCAGGTGGGAAGAGACATGCAGCTTCCCTCCTGGTTCTCCTGGAACTTTTTTTTCCCTGGATGCTTTTTTCTTGGATCCAGCCCCATGCTATGAGAAGTCTGAGTTCCACAGAGATGCCGCATGTCAGTGCTTTGGGGATGGCCCCAGCTGAGCCCATGTGTCAGACGTGTGAGTGAGGAAGCCTCCAGATGATTTCAGCCCCCAGCTTTTTGAGTCACCAGCAGCCATTTGCCTCTTCCCAGCTGAGGCCCCAAACAACGCAGAGCAGAAACACAAGACACCCTGCTGTGCCCTGTCCGAATTTCTGAGCCATCATCAGTGAACATCAATAAAATGGTTGTTGCTTTAGGTCACTATTTTTGCAGATAACTGGCACATAAGAAATAACAGAGGATGAGGAAGGTGAGTACATAACAAAAATAAAGATGGCTTAATATATTCCAGCCAAATGATTTGAAAGAGGGAAAGATACTCAAAATCCATTGTCATATCCTGAATGGTAGATTCAGTGACTTAGATGAAGCCATAGAAGGTGGCTTTATTTGCTCTGCAGCTCACACAAGGTTTAGCAGGATAGAAAAATGTAGGATTACGGAACCAGCTCAATAAGTTCTCGACAGACTGATATGATGAACCAAATCTCACAAGATGAAATATAACAGAGAATAATGTAAAATTCCTCATCTCCGTTAAAAAATAAATAACCTGAACAATGTGGTATGAGGAAGATGCCACTTAGTACTAGCAAAAAGATAAAAGGTTTGTATGTTGAGCATAAGCTTCATATGAACCAAGAGCACAAGGAGGTTGCCTTGAAAAATAAAGTGCTATGAGGCCATATTAATAGGAAGGCAGTAGCCAAATAAAGAATCAGATGGGGCACCAGATGGTCCTCCTCTGCTTTCTGGAAGCTGGGAGTTTATTCTGGCCATTTCTTGTCAAGACCAACTGCAGCATGCACCATGGTAGAGACAGCACTTGTGGAAACATGTCTCATGGGGAGTAGATGAAGAATCTGGGGCGTATACTTGGAAAAGAGAAGGTACATGGGTTTCTTAACAACTATCTTCAATTTTATGGAGCCAAGTAAAGTGGCAGAGGATGAGAATCCTTCAGTAGAGCCCCAAGGATAGGACCATGAACATTATGGGCAGAAAGTCCAGAAAGCTACATTGTATCAACATAAAGAAGAACTTTACGGGGCACCTGGGTGGCTCAGTCGGTTAAGCATCCGACTTCGGCTCAGGTCACGATCTTGCGGTATGTGAGTTCGAGCCCCGCGTTGGGCTCTGTGCTGACTGCTCAGAGCCTGGAGCCTGTTTCAGATTCTGTGTCTCCCTCTCTCTCTGACCCTCCCCCGTTCATGCTCTGTCTCTCTCTGTCTCAAAAATAAATAAACGTTAAAAAAAAAAAATAAAAAAAAAAAAAGAAGAACTTTACATAGCCAAAGTCATCCAGAGCTCCAACTAAGTGCCAAGAGTGGTAGTGAATATCTCAAAGTAAAAACCCACTTGGTAGGAATGGCGTAGAGGGGATTTTAAAAAAGCCAAATAATTTTAACAGTCATTTAACTATTGAGGTTCCCTGATTCTTTTGGTGATCATTTATCATTCAACTTGTTTGAATAAAATGCCATTTATTCACTCATCTGTCCATTTATTCAACAACGATTACATGCCCGTGAGCCAGGTACTGTGTCAGGCCATGTAGGGGATGGATGGATGAATGACTAAACTTTCAACCCTACTCTCCAAAATCTCCTGGTTTGGTAAATGGCTTGAGGCAAATATGGCAGTTAAAAGTTGAAAAGAAAATCTGCAAAGAAGGAGAGCCAAACTGCTTTTAGTAACATGTAGAGTGCAGTGCAATGATCTCGAAATTTTTCACGGCTGCATTTTAATGGTCTGCTGAGATAGACACTGATCAACGATATAAATATGAAATCTCACGTCACTATGTTATTTGCATCAGCTTCAGGTTTGATGTTTGGGTTCTGTTTGAGGAATATATGAAATCTATGTTGACATTCTGTTTTAAGAAGTCCTCATTCAGAGTTCCCAATTCCCAAATTTGCAGATTTTGATCCCTAGAACAACAGACCTTAGCAATAGGAGGTGGTGACGAATTGGAAAGGCTATTTATTGTGGGTAAGGAGACACAAATAGCCTCCAGGGTGTTCAAACCAAACACAAAGATCACAACATTTATGACCACACTAACGTGCCATTAATTGTAACCATCGCCTTATGACAATTATATTGGTTTGCACAGGGGAACGCTCAAGCATCATATAAATTTAAGAAATGTATTTAAGGTTGGTTTAGTTTTGAACATATTGTCTGCTTTCTTATGGCTACAATGAAATCTCATTTTTCTCTGCTCCCAAGTGCAGACTATGGAGAGCTTTGACAGTTGACATCAGGGTTCTTCCTTGGCCAGTTGTCAGAGGTTCCTCTCCCCTGGAGGCAGCATGCATTATGGAAGTGACACATATGTGCTGCTCTTCATCTCATGGCAGCCAAGGCAGGCAGAACTGCGAGTCAGCAGCCTGGGCTTTCCGGTACAACCAGCTGCTGCACACATAGCATCTCAACTCTTCATCTGAAGGGAGGACAAAGAATGGCAGAGAGGAATCTGGGGCCATCTTGGCTTTTGGTTCAGGGATTTTAGTGGTTAGCTGGCTCTGCTCCTCACCCACAGTTGGAATAATATATGAAATGTTGCTGAAAGGTGACCATGCTGACCACAGGGAGATCACTAATTTGAGGAGACTCAGAATTCTTTCTATGAACAAGTTCTCTCTATATTGAATATGTTTGGAATCCCTGTAACAGCTCACCAGTCAGTCAGAGCCCTGCCCTCCAGTCTTTAGAATATATGGGAAGTAGCGTGTTTGTCCACTCCCCCACCTCCAGTCTTCTCCATCCAGGCTAAACACCTCTAGTCTCTTTTTATCATCTTTTACATGACCTGATTTCTACTTTCTCATTCTCCCCATTACCCACTTAAACACTTCCTAATTGCTAACATGCTTCTTCATGTGGTTTCTGAACTTAGCTATAACACTGCAGCTGAATTTAATCTCTTAAGGGAACTGTGCAGCTACGACCTCTTTACATTGGGCACATCCTTTCTAGATGTGACATACTTATCTTCAGTGTCTCCTTTCCATGCCCACTTAAGACCAAGACTAGGTCCCTAACAAGTCCTAGGCAGACACACAGGTAAAGACTTTTCTCCCTATAGACATAGATCCATTGTCATAAAATTTTATTGTCTAAGTTACTATTTTTCTTTTTTTTTAAGTTTATTTCTTTTGAGAGATAGAGAGAGAAAGAGAGAGAGAGTGAGGAGAGGGGTAGAAAGAGAGGGGGAGAGAGAATCCCAAGCAGGCTCTATACTCAGCACAGAGACCTTGAACTCATGAACCCAGGGCTTGAACTCATGAACTGTAAGATCATGACCCGAGCTGAATTCAAGAGTTGGACACTCAAACAATTGAGCCACCCAGGTGCCCCTAAGTCATTATTTTTGTATCTTCTTCTTAGGGGTCTCATTTACACATTAACCATTATTAACTAAGTACCAATTCTGTGCCCAGGAGAATGCTGCACTTTCTTTGGAGAAACCAGTTTACATCGAGGCATGGCACTTCTCCCCCTCCAAGGGGAAATGGGCTGTGTTTGATAGGAGGGAAATCACATTGCTCTACAGGCAGCCCGCTTCTCAAAGTGTTCACAAGCCTCCATATGAAGCCTCTGCTTCTGAGACTGCCATGGACCCCTATAAGCTTTTGCCAAACTGCAGTTTCCATTACCACCCCTTCTCCGCTGTCTGAAAATGGGGATGTTTGCCCATCTCTAGCCTTCCGACTCTCAACCTGTAAGTTCTCATAAACTCTGGGATGTGGTTCCCCTAAGTCTAGGGATCGGGACCCACTTGAAAGGTTAGATGATATTGCCAAACTACCGTTCATCGTTCTCAGTTCTTAAGGGAGAATATGGAAACAAATGGGTCTGGGAGACTGTTCCCTCTGACAGCTGATAACTTCACCCCATCTGCTTCAGTCCTGGGGCCTGCTTCCTTTCTGCCTCTCCTCTGAACAGAAGGAAAAGTTGTTTCTGGTGCTTTTGGTTTCAGCTTTTTCTAACACATGATCCTCTTTGATGATTTTATTGGGTGTATCCTGGCTCCTGTATTTTGTACATGTTTCTTTTATCAGAGAACATGGTGAACAGCGGCGAGGATTTCTTTGGACATTGATTCTCTCCTTTTCTTCCTCAAAGTAATCATGTATGACTGTGTTCTTGGAATTCAGTTTCCTGTTAGATCCCTCCCCTATAATGAGCCACATTCCCATTGATAGTCTGTACCCAGAAGGCTGTCATGTATTTTCTTTTTTTCTTTTCTCTAAGTTTGTTTGTTTATTTTGAGAGGGGGGCAGGGAGAGAGAGAAAGAGAGAGAGAGAGAAAGTACAAGTCAGGGAGGGTGAGAGGAGTGGGGGCGGGGGAGAGAGAAGATCCCAAGTAGGCTCTGCACTGTCAGCACAGAGCCTGATGTGGGTCTCAAACCCACAAACCATGAGATCATGATCTGAGCTGAAGTCTAATGCTTAACCGACGGAGTCACCCAGGTGCCTTTGTATTTTATTTTATTTTTAAAAATTTTAATTCCAGTGTAGTTAACATACGGTGTTATGTACATTTCAGGTACATTTCAGGTTATGTACATTTCAGGTGTACAATATAGTGATTCAACAATTCCATATCACTCAGTGTTCATCAAGATAAGTGTCCTCTTAATCCTCATCACCTATTTTACCCAACCTCCACCCACCTATCATATCATAACCACCAGTTCCAGTTTCTTCTCTATAGTTAAGAGTCTGTTTCTTGGTGTGTCCTTTTTTTTTCCCTTTGTTAATTTGTTTTGTTTCTTAAATTCCACATATGAGTAAAATCATATGGTATTCGTCTTGCTCTGACTGGCTTGTTTTGCTTCACATTATCTTTTCTAGCTCCATCCATGCTGTTGCAAATGGCAAGATTTCATTCTTTTTTATGACTGAATAATATCCATTGTATATATACCACTTCTTCTTTATCCATTCATCTATTGGTGGACACTTGGGATCCTTCCATAATCTGGCTATTGTAGATAATACTGCAATAACCATAGGGATGCAAATATCCCTTTAAACTAGTTTTTGTATTCTTTGGGTATATACACAGTAGTGTGATTACTGGATTACAGGGTAGTTCTATTTTTTAATTTTTTGAGGAATTTCTAAACTGTCTTCCACAGTGGATGTACCAGTTTGCATTCCCACCAACAGTGCACGAGGATTCCTTTTTCCCCACATCCTTGCCAATACTTGTTGTTTCTCAAGTTTTTGATTTTAGCCATTCTGACAGGTGTTAGGTGATATCACATTGTGGTTTTGATTTGTATTTCCGTGATGATGAGTGATGTTGAGCATCTTTTTATGTGTCAGTTGGCCATCTGGATGACTTCTTTGGAGAAATGTCTGTTCATGTCTTCCAGAATTTTTTAATTGTATTATTTGTTTTATTTCATATTGAGTTGTATAAGTTCCTTATACATCACATATTTTATTGAAATCTTTGAAATCCACTTTTCTAAATTCCAATGTTTATGCCTAACTGATGAATATTTAATTTCCTTGCTCCTCTGGACTCCTTGATGATACTTTCAGTTAATTCCAAGCTCTCTCTCATATCTTCATTCCCAATAAGATTTGAATAATTCTTTTTGATTTAAAATGTATTTATTTATGTTGAGAAAGAGCACACATGAGTGGATTATGGATAGAGAGAGGGGGAGGGAGAATCCCAAGCAGGCTCTGTGCCGTCAGTACAGAGCCCAACATGGGCTCAAACCCAGGAACCATGAGATTATGACCTGAGCCGAAACCAAGAGTCAGACTCTCAACCAACTGAGCCACCCAAGTGCCCCGAAATTAGAATAATTCCTAAATAGATTGTACCTTCTGAACCAGGGAATTATCAGCTAAGAAAATCTAGAATTTATCAGACCCTTCTCCCCATTGCAGTGATAATAATGGGTTGAGTAATTTAATTATAACAATCCGTTGGTGCAGATACAATTACTCCCATTTTACAGATAAGGAACTGAAGTTAGCAAGGATAAATTACTTGCATGAACTTGGGCAGGTTATTTGAGATCTAGTCACCAAACCTCATCTTGTTTCTAGGGTTAACCACATTTCTCAGCCTTCCTTCAAGTTCAATCCATGGGAGGTGCATGAAAGCAATGCACACCATTCTAGGTCTGACCCATTAACAAATCCCCGCTCACTCAATCCCCCATGCCCTTTCTTCTAACACTGGTGTGATGCAGATGCAGGCTGTTCCTGGAAGCCAAATGTGGAATGTGGCAGAGTTATGAGGATAAGGAAGTTAGGTTACTGAAGCTGTTTTTGAAAAAGAGCCTCCCATTAATGAGGAACACCCTTTTGAACTTAACATAAGTAAGAATGAATTTTTCATAAGCCATTGAGATTTGATATTTTATCTGCTACTGTCACCAATGTTACCCTAATTAAAGCAGTAAGAGCAATTAAAACTGTCTGGAATGAATATCCATGTTTAGTTACTTAACCCCCAATGCTCAGGTTCTCTATAAAGCAAGGATGATAGTAGTATCCACCTCATAGGGTTGTCGCGGGTAGCATGTGAGATGATGCTGGTAAAGGCATAACAGAGGGCCCGCCATCCACTATCCACTCAATAAACACACTGCGGGGACTAGTATTATCGCCACAGTGTACTTCCATGAAACTATATCAGCTAAACTACTTTGTAATCTCTTTACAGTGACGTTATCTGTACCATTCTCCTGGCCAAGTGGTCTACATCATAATCCCTGCCAATTCTTTCTAATTCATTCTTTTTCCTACAGCTAGATGCTCTTCTCTGTGATTCCATCCTTTGGTTAGTACAGTCCTATATAGAAGCATGAGCATTTTGTATTGATTACTAAGTGTGTCATCTGTTTATCTGAAGATAAAGTATATCCCTCCTTCTTTGTCATCATCAAAGCTCATGTTACCAAATATAATGTTATATTATCTTGGAGAAAAAAATGTGACTCAAATTTTTAAGCAACTTTACTCCAATTTTTAAAACAATCTGGGACATTCTTTTTAAGGTCTGAGATATTCTTTTAAAAGCTGTGTATCTCAAACTTTAATCTGTAAATTGGTCACCCAGGCACCGTGTCAGGATGCCGATTCTAACTCTGTGGAACTGGGGTGGAGAGAGATTCTTCAGAAGTAGCCAGCTCCCAGTGATGCCGATGCTGACACTGCTGAACCAGGGCCACACTTGAAGTAGCAAGACATCAGAATTTGATAAAACTATTCATTAGCCACCTATTAGGTTGCATTGCATTTAATTCATCCCAGGTGATAAACTTATTCTGTGAGAAAGCCACGGAAAGAGAAAACTAAGCTATTCAGGAAAGAAGAAGAGAAATTAATAGACCTTTTAGGACCACAATAAGAAGTCAATGCAGAAAATATAAACCGATTTTCAAAAGATTTAAAGAGAAACAACCTCATGGTCTTTAAATACATTGCATTAGGAAATAGGGAAATATATTAAGAATGAGAAGGGCAAGAGAAAATGTTGTCTTTTATTATAGTAGCAGATCCCCAATTCTCAAATTTAGCAACATCAGAATTTCTTAAGGCTTATTAAAACACACACTGATTATTCTGTGGTCTGAGACTGCCTGATAATTTGCATTTCTAACAAGTTCCCAGATAATGCTGGTGCTGATGCTGCCGGTCAGGGGACCTCACTTGGAGGAACTCTGCGCGAAGGGATGGGGAAAATTGCTGACAGATGACCCCACAAAGTCAGTGGATTCTATTTTTGCCTACATGCAGTGAAACCTTGGTATTGAAGGAAGGAAAATGAGGCAAAAATAAGAGAAACAGTTAAAATCCATTCCAGGCCCTGACAACTTGAACTACAAATACTTAAGAACATGTCCAGAGTAATTTCAGGCTCATCAGCTATCATTTTGAAGACTTTTTTTGAAGGGTAAACGATTTGACCAAAACAGGAATGGAATAACTGGAATAACTTTGTGTGTGTGTGTGTGTGTGTGTGTGTGTGTGTGTGTGTGCTTCTAATGGAAAAAGGAATGTCCCTGGACAACCCTGGACTTCTAAGTTTAACTTCTCTACATAGGAAGTTAAAGGGAAAAGACAGAGGAAATAATCACAAAATCTATTGTCAAGCACCTTGGAAAAAAACAGGGCACTGAGTAATAATAAGGAAAGCTTTCCAAAGAAAACTTTTTTTTCATACAGTTTTAGATTTGGAAAGGATCTTAGAATCACATGACCCAAGCAGCTTACTTCAAAGATAAGAAAACTGAGAGCTTTGAGAGAGCCTTTGAGTCCAAGGTCATACAGCTAGTTAGCAGCAGATAAAGAGGTGGATCTCAGTCCTTCCTGAAGAAGTTATGGGTTCTGCTGCCCTTAACCTGTGGGCTTTGCTGTACCTAGTTCTTGATCCAGTCTGATGAGGGAACGCAGCATATTGGGAGCCCCAACCTGCATCACGGCCAAGTTCAAATGGAGTGCAGTGTGCTAAGTCCTGTTCCCAAAATTTGTCCTATATGCCACACGGCCATTCAGACTCTTCTAGTCATATGGGACAGAGGGGCAGAAAGGGAGCTGGCTGGCCGGCCAGGAGAAGCACTGCATCTAACTGCCCTGCTTTTAATACGACTGCTTGTACTGTCTATAAAATTGACTCCTCATCACCTGCAGGAATAATAATCTAGAGTATGCAGTCATCCAGCTGACACTAGTAAGTACGTATGTATAGAGGCATTGCATTGGACACCATGAAGCATCAAAGAGAAAAAGTCTCCTTATCCCCAAATGCTTAGTGGGTCCACAGCTACGCCACCAAAGGAACATCATCTCCAAACCCATAGAACAGGGAATTTAGGACAGTCTTAGGCACTCAGGGTACAAGGCAAGGGAAGTTAGAGGTGTTCAAGTGTAAAATCTCCAGATTACAGGCGAGGAAATCACAGGGCAGAGAGGAGAGGTGGCTTGCATAAGATAACGGCTCCTTGGCAGAGAGCTTAGACTAAACTTTGAAGTCCTGCCTCTTGATTCAGAGTTCTTTCTATTTTACTGCATTGCTGTCAAGACAGATCTTCTTAATATCAATCAAAGGCTGTCCTATTATTGTCAAACTTAGGGAAGGAGAAGGTTGTGGATTTGTGTTTAGATCACTCTCCTCTATGAATAAAAGGGATTCTCTAGAGCAAGCAGTTTCCCAACCTCAGCTGCACTGTGGCATCGTTCGGGGGAGTCTAAACCAACACTGATGCCCAGTATCCACCCTAGAGGTTTTTATTCAATTAGGTACAGTCTGAGTATTGGGGCTTTAAAAGATTCCAGGTGATTTGAATATACAGTCAAAGTTGAGAGAATCATTGCTCCATAGGAATTACCCTGAGCCCATTTTGACCTGAAAGAGGCAAGGAGCTTCAGATATAATGGTGATGTGGTGTCTTACAAAGAGAATGCAGATTCTAATGAAGGGATGAGATCCAGGATATCTGGGTTCCAGTCCTGAAGGAGATTGCCAGAATGAGAGTCCTCCTTCGAGTCCTCGTGAAACACGAGTTTCACCTCATGTCTTTTTTGACAACATCTACTACTATCGTTACTAGATGTTCAAATCCAGCTGTGGCGCAAAGCCGCTTTCCTTGGTTCCTGTTTGTGTGGCTGATAAAGTCTCTAACCTCCCAAAGGAATTAGTTATACTACAGGGAATGAGAACGGGAGAGAGAGAGTGCATAGAATAGAAATAGTCTGGCTTCCAAAGTACAATACTCAGAGTCTACCAGAGCTAGCCTGCTCCCTGAGACTTACAAATGTCTTGCCATTCTAGCTTTGAATCTAGGAAGCAGGCTTTTTCCAGGGAAGCCCCCCTTCGACCTCTCCTCATGCTTTGCCTCTCCTTCCCACCTGAGATGAGGCTGTACCTGTGGCTGTCTGACAGAGCTTTCTGTGATGATGGAAATATCCTGAATCCGCTCTGTCCAATGCAGCAAGCTGTCACTAGTCAATGCCAGCCATGGGAGGCTACTGAGCACTTCAAATGTGGCTGGTACAACGGAGGAACTGAATTTTTAGTGTATTTCATTTTAAGTAGTTTATTTTTTTTATTTTTAAATGTTTATTTATTTTGAGAGACAGAGGGAGAGAGAGAGAGAGCACATGTGCAGGGGAGGGGCAGAGAGAGAGAGAGGGAGAGAGAAAATCCCAAGCAGGCTCTGTGCTTTCAGCATCGAGTCCGATGTGGGGCTCAATCTTACCGTGAGATAATGACCTGGACCCAAATGAAGTAGTTTAAATGTAAATAGTCACATGTGCCCAGTGGCCAGCATGTTAGATGGCATAAAGGAACACATTCCACTGTGCAGTATCTTACAGGGTCATTCATGCAAAAATAAGTTCTCAGTACTGAAATGTAAAAAAAAAAAAAAAAAAAAAAAAAAAAAAAAAAAAAAAAAAAAAAATAGTGCTCTTTTGTGGAGTTGTATCAGAAAGATGGGGCTGCAAAATACAGTCTATGACTTCAACATAAGCTACAGGCACAGCCATCTCCCAGGTAAAAGTTAGAATGCTTCACTAGTTTCTTATTGACAAAAACCTCTTACAAATCAACACTTTAACTGGACTGGGGGAAAAGTCAAGTAAAAATGTTGCAACAACCATCTTTTATCAACAGTTTCCAGGTCTTCCTGATTTCTCTTGTATCAAATTACTCTGACCATCACATTCCTGTTACATTAGCAATTCCTGGTTCCATAAACACTAGAAATAGACATTTGGGATCCCCGAAACCAAACAAAGCAAAACACCACAGATTTGTTTTTAGTAACTTAACCTTTTGAACCTCCTGTAGTTTTCATTCAAACGGCATCTTTCAGATCATCTGAAAGACAAGTTTAGCAGTGTTTAATGCAGAGTTAAAAAGTAAAGGATTAATTAAAATCTGCAATTAACATCTGAGCTCATTAAGCCCCTAACAGTGGTTTTGGACTTAATTGACTTGTCCCTACTACTCTATTCCCCTCTTTATACCTTACCTCCTCTCAGTCTGGACCCCAGGACACTGTGCAGAAGTGGGTGAAGCATGGCCTCTGGCCTCAGACTGCCCAAGTAGGATACTCACTTCACCAGTAACTGTGTGACCTCGGCTAAGCTACTGAGTTCTCTGGTTGCATTTTGTTCTCATGGTAAACAGGGCTAATAATCTCATTTGTAGAGTTGTTTGAAAAACAGGTGGGTTAATGCCTATAAAACACTTAAAAATATGCCTAGTACATATTTATTTCTTACTATATTTAAGCTACTGCTACTAGCAATATTCAATTGTTAGTCAAAAGCCCTAACTTCAAGACCCTCCTCTGCAACCCACTAGTTATGCAACTTTAGTCTATTTTATGTCGCTTCTCTGACCTTCAGTTAGTATCTATTGAAAAATGTGAATACAGTCATTGTTGTCTTAGTATTGTGGTAAAGATCAAGTGAAAAAGCATTTATGAAAGTGACATTAGACAGGAAGTATGAGCAAGTTCCCAAAGGTAAAAGGGAATGCTCCTAATATCCCCAAGGAAATGGTAGCTCAGCTTTCCAAAAGCCTCAGGAGGGTGTCAAGGTATCAAGGTCCACAGTCTGGCCCTCAGGTTTACAGCCTCAGAAATCTGAGTGGTCAGTGCACCAGAGCAGATACATCACAGGGGGCCAACTAACTGTAGTCAAGCTTAACAGACTGAAGAATACAAGCAGAACAAGAATTTGCTCATTTTTCATTGTAAATATAAGCACCATCTCAGACAAAAGAGGTCACTTCAGAACATTCCTGCTTTGCCTCCACACAGTGAATAAAGCCAGATCAGACTGAGAGCTGTTTGAAGATCACATACTCAAGACAGTGGGGTTTGGGGGATGTAGAAGGTGACCCCAATGTGTCCCTCCGCAACAGGATGCTAAGCAGGTGATCAGGTTGGTTCCTTCCTTAGACATGAACACTCTCCCTCCCACTCCGTGCTAAAAGAAACACTGCCAAACATCTTGCCTCTGAGACTCCCTCCCTCTTCTATGTTTCTGGAGCCTCGTACTGATGATGCTTACCAATGTAATGCTTTTGGAGACACATAAATGCCCATTTATATTTTTCTGGTCTTGATGACCAGGAAGTCATTTGGTCCCTTTTCACTTATCCCCACCCTCATCCATTATATGTTGATGTCATCTTGTGATGCTCATAGGATAATCTCTTTTCCCTCGTGGTTCTCAGGGACTGACTCCTGAGTCCATTATGACAACAGGCTAACCAAGTATGTTATTGTTCTTATGTAACTGGTGTTTTAAGGTTTTAGTTACCTAATGAAAGAATTTGAAACCATTTTGCTTCTGAGTTGTGCCTGTTTTCTTTGTGTGTTGGCTGTCTTCTCTTTGATCCCCTAGATCTACCCTCCATCCTTCTCCACCCTTTTTCCTGCCTCAGAAGGCAATGTATATGGATCATCAATGGACTCCCCTATTCTTGGCTTCCAGTTGGGTTTAGTCAGGAAAGAGCCTTGGCAGAAGATAAAAAGGCAGGGAGGAGAGTATGCTCAGGTTATTTATTCTCCTTGGCTGGATTGCTGAGATATTGCCTTGAGCTATTTCTTTTACTAAGCAAATGCCACTGCTTTTCTCCAGAAGGTTTCTTCAAGAGTCTTAAGAATTGGGAAACACCCCTCCTTCCCCTTTTCTCCTCAGCCTTAGTCATGGTGGTGCTCCACTGCTATTAACCCCAGGTTACAGCAATATTCCTTGTCCTTCCCCACATTTTCACAGAGTCCCTTTGTAAATAAACCTTCTTTGAAATTTCCTAATTTGAATGAGCCATCTGTTCCTTGTTGGTACCCTGAATGAAACACATTGTTTTGGTTTTTCGTGTTTGTGATTTTCCATGTAGGTGTATGGAATGTTAACATTTTAAGAGGTGAGTGAATGACCTTCCATGGCAGAAACACATCAGTGGCATGGGAGGAGTGGATTCTGGGTTCCCTGGCCCAGACCTTGATGGCATCATCCACCCCCCCAGAAACCCTACCCACAGCCCTGTGCCTTTCTGCATGCCCCAAGCAGAAGCTGTTTGGGGAGTGGGTGGGTGGCAAGGCTGGCCACGCAGAGAAGAGGCTAATTTGTGTGCATGACCCCTCCCCCATACAGGAAAGAACCAGTCAGGTGCACCGCCACAGCAGCAGTAGAATTCACATCCAGTGAGTTGGCATCAACTAGAGACTCATGATTTCTAGAGCCAGAAAGTTTATTAGAGGCTCCAACCCTTCATTTCCCATGTGAGGAAACAAGCCCAGTTCTGTCAAGCCATTGAGCTAAGATGTTTCAGAGAACCTGGCCAGGAACTCTGCTTCTTCACTTCCAGTCCAGTGACTTCCAGGAAAAGGCAGCTGCTCCTTAAAATTTAAGGAGTTTTTAAACATTTAAGACATTTTATTTGCTTAATGCAGAAGTTGTATCAGCTTGCTTCCAACTTAAATTCCACTAAAAGTCATCAAATAATATTTTTACATATGCCTGTTATACATGCACATGTGTGTACATACATGCACGTATGTCTATCTGTATATATGTGCATACATATTATATATGTGCGTATATTTCCTTTTCAGCCTTATTCTTGGTTCTCATTAGTTTAGCTTGCTTCCTCTAGCCCTGGGCATGTGCTTCTTTTCATGGCTGGTTTAGCATTAACATTTTGGGATTGTGACAGGTTCTTTAAAACTATGAGGAGAGAGCTGGGTACTCGATAGAAAAATAACCTATCAAATCACATTTTTCCTGATGTGAGTTAACTCACACAAAAAAAGTAAAAAGAATCATTTCTTAAATTTGCTATCTGAGGGTGAAAAGGAACTTCAGGCAATGCCAGAACATTGAAATTCAGGCAAAATAGGGAGGGTTGGGTTTAACAAAGCCTTGTCATCCGTACTTTGACTTTTTATTCAAATTCTGTATGGAGTGATTTTTATAAATTTTAAATGTCATTTTGTCACTTGAGAATGTCAAAAGCAAACATTTTCCATTTTGTTATAATTTTCCTATTTGGACAAAATCAAGCTTAAAAGGCCAGATTGAGTCTACAAAAGCGTATTATACGTCACAACCGAGGTCTTCAGCTCAATTCAAATCCAGTGACCTCGGGATCCAACCCTCAGGAGTCAAGGAGTCATTTCCTCATTGGTGACCTGGAAGACACAGCACTGCCACCCACACGAAGGAGTTGGCTGGCTCTTGCTTCAAGCGACAGAAATAGCTCTTAAGAAAAAAAGGCAGGAGGCGAACATACTGGAAGAATGGGAGGCTCTGGGAGCAGGGGGCCACTGAAGTAGTCAACTTGAAGGATGGGAACTCAGGCAGCTGGTGAAGTCCACAAAGCAGAAGGCATCAGGAGCGCCTCTCAACAGAAACTGTCTAGCAGGCTGCCATGGCCATTTGTTGCCTTCATATTTCCTACCCCCCCCCCCTTTGTTATGTGACGTTAGCTTTATTTCAAGAAATTCTAATTGACTCAGACCAAGGCCACACGCATGCTTAAGGCTCTGCCTTCAGGGACAGGGAAATTCTCATACCTTCTCTCAGCAATAGAGAACTTCCCCTGAATAGGCAGGGTGGTTGGGTGCTGAATGGCCAAAAAAACCCCTCAAAACATTACCTGAAATAACATCTACTCTATTTCCTAAGGAGCAACCACTAGGTTCAGGGTTTTCCACTGAAGGCGCACGAGAGAAAATGGTCAGTCTGTCAGCTCTGCTATGCATCGGCCATGTCTCCATCAACAGATCATTTCACCATTTCACTGGGCTGATCCCAGGTTCCTCCTCTGTAGATGGAACTGACACACAGCGCCCGCTTCTGGGCTGGTGAGAGGATTAAACAAGGTAATGCCCACCTGTTCTTGGCATAGGGTTTAGTCTCATCCTTGTAGCTCTTTCCATTAACATGAGTTTCCAAAGTGGGGTAGATCCCAAGCTCTGAATCTCCTAAAGTAGCCTTTCCCCGAATCACATGACCACTTCCTAGACTTGTCAGTTAAAAATGTCAGAGTTGTTACGCCGTGTAAACGTGGTCACGGACAGCACCCACGAACACTGGAAGCAGCTTAGCTCCTGTTCATTTGCTCCCTTGCTGTGCTACCCAGATCACTCCCCAGTGGATGACCTAGGCCTGACCTTACCACAGTTGTGGTCCAGAATCGGTAGTACATGTTTGGCTGCACTGGTCTGCGACGGAAAGTTGAAATGTAATCAGTGTATATAACGGAATTTTTTACTGACCCTTCATTTCTAGAAAAGTTCTTATCTTTGGGTTGAATATTAGTATCGGTTTGAGGTTTGGGGAGGACTGCTACAGGATGGTTTGGTTATTCTCTGCTGTTGTGATATGTGCAGGGAGAAAAGCTCAAGTGTCTGACTGAATGAGATGTGTGACTATGGCACCAGAAGAAGGAGAACATCAGGTACCTGGGTAGCTCAGTCAGTTAAGCATCTGACTCGATCTTGGCTCAGGTCATGATCTCACAGTTTGTGAGATTGAGCCCCACGTTGAGCTCTTTGCTGACAGCACAGAGCCTGCTTGGGATTCTCTCTCTCCCCCTCTCTCTGTCCTTCCCGTGCTTCCATGCATCGTCTCTTTCTCTCTCAAAGTAAATAAATGAATATTTTAAAAATGCCTTCAGAACTTAAAAGAAGAAGAGGAAGAAGAAGAAGAATATCAAAAAATCACCCACAACAGGGTATGCTCAGTAAGCTAGTGAGTGAAGGGCAGAGGCCATAAGTCAAGACATCAGTTTATAACAATACCCCGAGCTTTTATCAATGTTTCCAGGATGATTTCCAGCAGCTTATTCCTGTTGATAAACACTGGCATCTTGGTTCATATAAAGAAAATAAAACCTAAAAAAAAAAAAAGAAAAGAAAAGCAAACCTGACCTTGATGTGCATTTTTCCTACTTCCCTCCCAGAGCAGCCCTTGTTGGGGTGGGATCTCAAGGCCTTATTCAGTGTGGAGAATGGCTTTGGCAGAGACATCAAGGTGCCCAGCTGACTCAGTCAGGAGAGAATGTGATGCTTGATCTCCGGATCATGAGTTCAAGCCCTGTGTTGGGTGTAGAGATTACTTAAACAAACAAATGTTATACAATAAATAAAAAATAAATTTAAAAGTTAAAAAAAAAAAAGATTAATCCAGAGACAGCATCCAGGACAAAACTGTGACTGAAAGCCAACTGAACTGTCCAGAAGAAGCATCAGTCTGAAGTGGATGTTAAAGGTCCAGGTACAAAGCTACAGGACACAAAGCAGATCCAAAGCATGAGCAAAGGTTGTAATGGGGACAGGAGGTAGCTTCTGGAAGGACCTCCTGAGCCATCAGAGCACAGCAACAAGGAGGTTTTATGGAATGCTTAACATGGGGCTGGAAGACACCTGCTGTCTCAGAGACAGAGGGTCTCACTCTAAAGAGTCTCTCTCTGCCTGGCAATTTGTCTTTCCCACAGCTAAACTTGAAAACCTACTTACTTGAAAGCCAAACTAAAAACAAAAGCACAGGAGTACCTGGGTGGCACAGGGGTACCTGGGTGGCTCAGTTGGTTGAGCGTCCAGCTTCAGCTTAGGTCATGAACTTGTGGTTCATGGATTTGAGCCCCGCATCAGGCTCCGTGCTGACACCTTGGAGCCTGGAGCCTGCTTGGGATTCTGTGTCTCCCTCTCTCCCTGGCCCTCCCCTGCTCATGCTCTGTCTCTCTTGCTCTCAAAAATAAATAAACATTAAAAAAAAAAGATTTAAATGCTGATATTTAACAATGATTAAAACTTCCATCTTGGGGCATCTGGGTGGCTCAGTCTGTTAAGCATCCAGCTTTGTCTCAGGTCATGATCCTATGGTTCATGAGTCTGAGTCCCCCATGGGCTCTGTGCTGACAGCTCAGAGCCTGGAGCCTGCTTCAGATTCTGTGCCTCCCTCTCTCTCTGCCCCTTCCCACCTACACTCTGTCTCTCTGTCTCTCTCTCTCTCTCTCAAAAATGAATAAACATTAAAAAAAAAGTAAAAAATAATGAAAACATATGCATAATGTTGAGTGTTCTCTCATTATATTTGTTTCCAAAGGTTTCAGGTAGCATCTGGAATGTAAGGGCAGCATAAAGTCAGACTCCAATGGCACTCTTCAGGTGTCTGAGCTTGTCTTCTTCAGCTCCTTTGCACTGAAAATTCTATGACCTTCTTGCATTGGGTCAGGCCAGGCTCACCTGAACTGCAGTTGCCATGAAGTCTGGCTTTAACTCTTAAAAACCCAGGGATTCTTCAGCGGCAAGAGGCATCTAAATCTGTGGAAGTTTTATCAAATAGATTTTCCCACCACTATGCACAGTGGAGAATTGCAGTGGACGTTAGGCACTCCTTGAGGGGACAGCATCTTATCCTGTGGGCACTTGGGGCATAAAAATGGATGCAGGCATAGCCTTCACCAGTTACATTCCTGACTTCATGGTTCCTTGACCTTATCTACCCTCCAGTCACATGCCCAAGTGGAACACTTACACATCTGCTGACCCTGAGACCTTGGTGAGCTTCACACACTTATGCGTGTATACACTCAGGCATCTGGTGTTTAAAACTGACCACAATCTGCCATCTTGCATTTTCTTCTTTTCCCTTTTTATGCATATTTGTTATGCAGCCACCATATTTATTTCACTTACAACACAGATAAACAAAGATTCTATCAGTTTGAAAAATTTTTCCCCTCTACAAGTACACATTTTGGAAGAGGATAAACAATAAGGGATTATTTCAAGTTGAGCTGCCCAAAGGGTAAGACCTGGATGTGTCAAAACAGCATGGGGCGTCTGTCTCTGTCTCTCAGGAGGCTGGTTCTGGTACTGAAAGGCAGCCAGCTGGATTTATGTCCCATCTCCACTACAGACCGGCTTCTACAAGTTACGAAACCTCTCAAGGCCTCAGTTTCTGCCTCTATACAATGGAGACAACGACAGTGTCTATTGATGAGTGTAGGAAAGATTAAAGGTGTCTGTGTCTGTAAACACTCAGAAGGGGGTATGGCATAGAGTAAGTACTGGCTGTGGGGGTGGTAACAGTGATTTTGCTCCATTTGGCACAAGAACTTTTCTGTGTTCCAGGAGCCATGAGTTACAAAATCAAACAGGCGTGGAATAAAAGGAATGTTTTCCCTAACACCAAGAAGGACCTCATGATGCCTTTCTAGCTTGAAGACTTGTCCTGCCAGCGGACCAGTGCATGCCAGAGAGTTTAAAACAAATACTGACAGTTCTTAGGGCTCTGCATAGTGACTATTGAACAACACTCTGAACTTCTTAGGGACAGTGTTGAGTATCAGCGCCTCTTCCTCACTTACGTGCTGACATCTTTCCTGAGATGTTGAGCCCCCTTACTGAACAGACCGGCAAGTAATCACCAAGGATTCTTTCAGGAACCTGTGTTTATTAATGCACCTTCAGCTCCAGTTCAGAATGTTTTTAATCTTGTAAATCAGTAACCAACCAAGGTGATTGCTGCTGATTTTAAATACTTCATGTTGTTTTTAATGGGTTTTACAGAGCTGGGATCTGATGAGCATACATGTAATAAAAACACATCCTCCTATCATTTTTTTTTTCTTAAACACATTTTCCTTGTACGATTTGGCAAAAAGACAGATACTTATAGAGTAAGTTCTTTTGCTGTTTATATTTCTCCTGGCAGAGCTCCAAAGAGCATTTAGCAGTGTATTAATCAGCCAGAATGTGAGCTCAACAGACCACTGCATTTTCCTACCGCACCCGAGAACCCGGTTGAATACTCAGCACTCTCCTTAAGCCAGGAATGTATTTTCAATGTATATTGGATTCACGGATTGCATATTATCACTTTCCTTTCCTGGTGAAGGTGGGGATTGCTAGCAGGATCTCCGAATCCTAGGAATGTGGCAAGCAGGACCATTTTGCCCCTCTAGAAGTTAGGAGAAAAAATGGTGAGTTCTCTCTCACTCATATTACATCTTAGAAATGTCCGCCAGAATTGCCAATAGATTTGTAAGATGAGTATAGCAATGAAAATGGTACGGTGTGATTAGTTATCTTGTCATTGGTGATGGATTTTAACAGAGGTGGCTGGGGCAAGCTAGATTTGAATGAAACTGAGCCTTTTTTTTTCCTAAAGTAAAAACGGAATAAAAGGATAAAATGGATTTTGGATATTCTTGTACCAGAAAATCCAAAAAGTCAATTTATCTTCCTTTATTAGATTCGATGCAGATCTAGGAAATATCATAAATTTAAAGTAATCTAGCAGTTTTTCTCACTGTGACGATGCCGTGGTTTTAGGTCTTCCAAGGAAAAGCTGCCTCTTGCCTTGCCCATTCTTCTTAGAGCCTCTTTATGTAATAAGCTGAACGTGTGAGTTGCCAGCTCTCAATTACACAAAAGGAAGGGAATGCTGATCTCAGAGGCTCTGGGAGCCAAAGCAATTGCTTCAAGGAATATGAAGTCAACAGCTTTGCCTTCACGAAGGCACTTAATCTAGCACACAGTATGGTGTGCCCGGCTCTGGCAGGCATAATTCTAGAAGGACTATCCACCTTCTGACGGTCTTGAGATATCTGCAAAATTAAATCTCTGAACATGAGCATTTTTTTTAATTGGCCTCACTGCCTCTTGCTTGCAAAGTGTGTGTGTGTGTGTGTGTGTGTGTGTGTGTGTGTGTTTTAAGGGCATTTGCATGCAAAACAAAGCTATGCAGTGAAAACCTGGTTGGTTTACAAACTGCCCCTAAACTAACTTCTGAGCATAATATTACCTTAAAGGGATGTCTTGCATACAAGAAACCCTCATATATTTGTATATTTTCTCTGACTTTGTTTTATTCTCAGAAATCTGAGGAGTTTATTCCCTGAAGCCTATTTATAATGATGCTTCAGGTTCAGCTGTGTGTCCCCTTTGGCTTTCCTCCTGAAGCGGAGAAGCATTTGCACAGAGCACACCAGGTGTTACTTTCATATTCTCAGACATACTAGAATACATTAACACAAACACTAAATCAAAACATAGCAAAATTAATGATCATTGCCAGGGTATCTAGACCAAACTCCTTATTACTGCACAGGATCTGCATGCATTGTGTCCCTTCTCGTTGGCCACACGATTAGGTGATTTGATACTGATATTAATCAGTATTTTAAGTGTTAGTTGATGTTCACATAAATTATAGACCAAAATTCATCTCATTTAGCCAGCATCATGTCATCCATTTCCTTTGGCTTGTTAGATAATGACATATCCAAAGACTAGGTTCTTGGGGTTTCATTTTGCTGGCCTGGACCCAAAGAAAACTCATTCCTCTGGCCTGAGCCCCAATTTCATGCTTGGGAGCTAAAGCACATGACAACCGTTCGTCATTCCCATCTTTCTCTTTCTCTTTTTTTCCTACTATCTGGAAACCAATCCACCAAAGGAAACTAGCAAAAACACTTTCGTAAAACATTAAAGAAAGTGAAGTGTGTGGGTGTAGCTTTCCTAAAAATGCCAAACAGCTAAAGGACACAGGATTCGTGGGCATACCATAGACGTTGTTAGTGGTATCCACACTGCCAGGCTACGTACGTGTGCCGTGCTCTTGGGATAGACTGCCATTGCACGCAGCTAAAACAAAACCATTAATTACCTGCCACCTCTCTATTCTTCTGTAGCATTTAGCACTAATGCAAATGTTTCTATATAAAATATTATTTTTCTAATTATAGTTTCTGAGTTCAGGCATGGTAACCAAGCAAAAGGGAATGCATACCTTTCTAAAAATCTATCCACTAGGAAAACAAAGTTACTCTAAAGGCACCTCGATTCATCAAGCATGCAAACACTACAGAAGTGAATGTGACTGGTTGCCATGAAGAGAGGAATACAAATGGATCTCGCTAAGATTTCTCAGCAACTGTGTGTTTTCCCTTCCCCACACAGGAATGGCCAGTCTTCCTTTTACAAAGGCGATTCAAGTGTGAGGAAGATCCTGTTTATCCATTGGAAGAAGTACTGGGGAAGAATTTGATTGACAAGATCCTTGGGAGACCACCTTTCCAGAATCCAGGTGCATCTGTCTGTCCAAAGTAAAGCCAAAGGACATCCTGAGAAAGTTCTTGAAATGACAGGAGCATGTATTGAATGATGAGTGACCAAAGGAGATAGGGAATTCCCAAAATAAAGCAGAGGAAGATTTACTTATCAACAGGGGAGATATTACTTATCAACAGGTAGATATTGCTAAAATTATTGAGTTACAACTTTGCCCTTTAGTTGACAGAGGAAGTTGGGGAGAGATCTCAGGAGCAGGTGGTAATTTCCCAAATGAGGATGGAGGAAACTCTGGGTGAAAAAATAACAAATGTTCTGGCCTCACAGTCATTCAAGGACTTAGAAATCTTAGGTGATGTGCAATTTCATCGCCTGTCTCTAATTTCTGAAGTAAAAAGAGAAGGAAATGAAAATAATTAACCTATTTAAGCTGTAATGTGTACCTATCAGCTTGAGAAAATATTTGGATGGTCTGCATGGTAGGACAAAGGGAGTGCCAGGTCATTATATTATTCTGGGGTCAGTCTGTCACACTCAGTATACCTGCCACCTTTATCTTCCCATTGTCTTTCTCTGTTCACAGTGTCCTGTGAGGCACGATCCTGCAAAGGAATTAATGGCTGGTTTATTTTCTGGGCTCCCAGGATCTGGACAAAGTGAAGAAGAAGCTTACCACACACCTGTCTGCAACAGAAATTGCTACAGGTGTTTTGTTTCTACTCTGTTCTCAATGTGATTTATTTCAATTCAAACCAAAAAGTGACTGGCATGCACTGTTGTGTGCTAAACCCTATGAAGGACACAGGTGACGCAGAGAGGGGTAGGACCAAATCCTGACCACAGGATGCTCAGAGGAGTCAGGACGGGAGACAGAGAAACCATTTTACAACAAGACTTGTTGAGATTTAGTGATTAGGAGGAAGAAGGGATCGGGAAAAGTGGACTCTAAGTCTGATTGAGGGGGTCACGGAAGGCTTCCCCGAGTACATCAGAGATGCATCTCAAAAAAAGGCAGTGAAGTTCATTGGGAGAGCAGGATGGAGAATGCATTCCAGAGAAGAGAGCTGCAGGAAAGGCACTGAGGAGACGAAGATGTTCTAGAAGCTACAGATGATTTGATGTGGGTAGGCTTTTGTCTATGGGGATGAGGAGGGAAGAAGAGAATGGAGAGGAAGTCAGAGCCCAGATGGTGCCAGGGCTCATGTGGCAGATGAAGGAGCTTACACATATCTCTACGTGAGGAGCCAGTAAAGGTCTGAAGGCCGGGAAGCTATATAGACAGCTCTGTAGTGGACAAATTGCAAATGAGGCAAAACTAAGGGCTTGAATAGATTTAAGGCCACCACAATACTCCAGGCGAGGAAGCAACCCTCAAAAGTCCTTCTGCTGACCAAACCAGAATGGACTGAAGCAAATGCTCTGCTTTGTGACAGGCTGTGGTTTCTCTCGTGGGACAGCGCCATGGTTCTGCATATTCACGCAGGCTACATAGGCAGGTAAGCCACACCTGACAATGTGGAAAGAATAAAAATGGGCTGCCTGTCTGGACTGCAAATGGTCCCAAAGGCAGATGATGGTATACTGTCCCCATTAATGGTACCTGCCACATGGTTCCACTAGTGGCACCCCTGGAGGTGACCAAAGGCCTTCACAGACCTCCCCCAGAGACTGGCATTTTAGCAGCTCAGGCACAGGACTCCTCATCCTGCCACAGCACTGGCCAGAGCGAAAGCTCGTCCTCAAAGGGTCCCTTCAGTAGGTGCGGTATTCTGAACACTGGCCAATTTAAATCAATAATTCAACTGAAAAGTGACAAACAGTCATTAGAAACATTCTCCTAGTGTGATTTTCAAAGGTTCAGAATCTCCTCACCCATCAGCCTCGCCACCAAAGTTAAGACCTAAAACAACATAAGAAAACATTCACTTTTCCTGATTGCTTAAATAATGTTGGTTTAATCTACTAGAATTTGGTGCCTCTCCTTGTCAAGATTTAGAGCTTTAGTCCACCAGCGTAACATGAATTATAGCAGGTTTCATCGGTCAGTAAGTTAACAAATATTTTTGGCATGTCTCCTGGATCATGATGCTTTCAGTTATGGAAAATTAAGACCCAATTAAAAGTGGCTTAAACAATTATGCAAATGAATTATCTCGCATAAAATGTCTTGCAGATGGGGAGGTTCCAAGGCTGGTTAATCAGTACAACTCAACATTGTTGTCAAGGCCCCAGAGTCTCTCTCCTTCCCACTCTGCCATCATTGGGGTGTAAGCTTATAGTCTTGAGTTGGCTACCCTCTTGATGTCAAGATGGCTATTACAAATCCAGGGATCACATCGCTCTTTCCTAGGAGCAAAGGTACATGATGCAAAAGCATAGAACATGCTCATTCCTAAAACAATAACTAGCAACAAGAATAAGAAAACCCAGGATTGACTTAGAATGATTATAATACACCCTTTGGGCCAGAGTGAGGGCCTAGTCTTTTCTGAAGCACCTGGTTACAAGATCACAGACAAAATCAGGCTTGTGTCAGCAAAGAAGCAAGAGCAGTGGCTGACAGAGTGGCAACTAACAGTATCTACCACTCCTCTATTCTAAGTACCAGAGATACCTCAGCACACAAGCCCCCACAATTCTCTGGCTCTCAAGAAGCTTGTCTTCTAGTTGAGGGATAAGAATTCTCGTGGCCAACTTAGAAGAAAATAGAGGAGCTTAGCCACGGGAGCAATCAGCCTCAAAAATAAGCACTATGCTGCATGTGTCTCTCTGTGGGTGAATTTTAGTATCATCAGGAATATATTAAGTATATTAAGTAAGAGTAGAGTTGACTTAGTAATTGTGAGAAACATTTTAGACATGAGAATGTAATGGGAAAATAGAATGAGAACAAATCAATCTCCATTTCACTTCTAAACATTTACTGCATGCAAAGCGTTGTGCACAACTCAGAAAAGGTTTAAGATATAACCTTCTGCTCTGAGAACGTCAGTGTAGTTGGGCGATGATGTATTTGTGATGGGTATGAAGTACAATAGAAGTTCCAAAGAGGACTAAAGATAATGAGCTTGTCACTGAAATAAATCTTGTCAGTTTTGTATTTTGAAATTAACACAGGAGAAAAAATGTAAAAAGAGTAGTTTTTTAAACTGTATAAGTTGAGGAGTAGCTAAGAAGGAAGGTAACAAAACTGGAGAGACAAAGTGTAAGAGCATAAACTTGAAAGTAATCCCAATGCATGTTATTGACTAATATATTTAGGAAAATCAGTTATGTGAGAAAATGTTCTACATATCTCAAGTAAGATCCCACTCAGAAGCAACGACTGGATAGATAATACTAATGGTGATAATAATAGTAACTAATGTATAGCACTTCCATATACCAAGCCCCGTGCTAAGCACCTGACGGATTAGCCCGCTTACTCATTACATCAGCCCTGAGAAGAAGTGCAACTTTATCCTTATTTTAAGATGAGGGGAATTCTGGAGTAGGGAGGGCAAGTCATTTGTTCAGGGTCACACCGGTAAGTAGCCAGTAAGTGACAGAGTCACGATTTCAACTACTGTGATTTCAACTACTGTGTGAGAGTGGAAATAATTCCTGAAAGAGTATGATAAGTAGAAGGAAAATAAAGCATACCTGGGAGAGTTTGTTCTCAAGATGCAGAAGTCAGAGTGAATTTGAAGTGCTATGCTTTGTGACTCTGGCCATCTAGGTACAAGCTGTTTCGAAAGATGGCATGCTCCCAGAGGGGTCCCACTACCGCAGGGACAATGGACAATCCTACAGAGGATCTGGGAGGCTAAGAGACTAACAGGTGGTCCTGCTTGTGCTGGGGGAATGCCCTGGGGGGAGGGTGAAAAGAACAGGCACTTCCGAATAGACCATCAGGCGTCAGAGGTGGTGCACCCTGTTCGCTCTTACAGAGGATCACAGAATAAAAAGCCAAATTCGTTATCACAGAAACCCGCCATGCAGACAGCTTCCAGAACAGTCTAACACAGTCAGGAGGGTATGTTGGAGGGTGTCCCGGAAGCTTGTGCCAGAGGCTTAGCCTTCTTCATCTTGCAGTTTTGCCCTCCATTTGGTTGCAACAGGCTTACTTTTTGGCATCTCTGTTGCTATTTCCTGTAGTTATCATCTTGTCCTCTACTGCAGAAAATGACCCCACTGAGCCCTTCCAAAGCTTCTCAACAGCTATTTTGTGACTGCAAGTTGGGACACATTGCCAATATACAGATGCTGAAAAACACAAAAAAGAACTTAAATTTTGTCAGCCCGATATAGGTCCTTTGGCCTAATTCACTTAGAGATAGGCTTGCATAGTGACAAAAACCACTGGCTTAGTGTTTCAGTAGTCCTAGGGCATCAATGCTCAAGGTGATTTCAGACAAATTACACAATTACATAGCCTTTGAATACCTCCATTTCATTAGCTTTAGAATGGCAATAAAATGCTCTGACTCCTGCAAAGGGTCATGAAAGTACTATAAGAACCCAGTAAAATATCATGCACAAAAGCCACTTGAAAGAGACAAACTGCTGCATAAGGGCAGAGGGTTCCTTTGCTCCTGTTGCTACAACAGTGGTGTAAGGAAACACACATGCCTGCAACTAAGGAGCCAAGCTCTGCCCCATCCGCCTACCTTTGTGTCACACACAAACAACTAAGGATCGAACCTGTATCAGTCAGCTCAGGCTGCGGGAAGACACCTAAGACTGGGCAGCTTAAACAACACAAACTTACTCTCCCACAAGGTGGAAGTCCAAGATCAAGGTTGCCAGCACTATTGGTGTCTGGTGAGTCCTCTCCTCTTGGCTTGTCGATGGCTGCCTTCTTGGTGTGTCCTCAGGTGGCTTTCATCTGGGTCGGAACAAGGAGAGAAAGAGAGTTCTCTGATGTCTCTACCTCTAATAGGAACACTTGTCCTATCAGCTTAAAGTCCCATTCTAAGATCTTATTTGGCCTTAATTAGTTTATTGATCACCCTGTCTTCAAATACACTCACATTAGAGGTTAGGGCTTCAGCATATGATTTGTAGGGAACCCAATTCGATTAATAACACCCAGAGAGAAGATCAGGGTTGTTGAATCTGTTCAAGTCTTTTTAAGGCAGAAGATCTCTGCCCTGCACAGTGGGAAGTTACCTGTAACATAGTATCCTAGCCAAGCCCCTGTTGGGAAGCTATTTTGGCTATGGAGGACTGGTGACCATTTCAGTATCTATTACCATAAATTAATATGTAGGAGGATGTAATGCTTTTAGATGGAAAGAGGAGGGTTTTGTTAATGTCATTTTATTTGATCTGTACAGGACTATCTGAGAACAAGGCAGAATGACCTCTGCCACTTTATGGTTGGCTTTTGTCCTATGTAGGGAAGGATTAAAGACATGAGTTGAAGGAGGGCTCAATGCCCATCACTCCTGGTACTTCATAGATCAGAAATGTGGGCATCCTTGAACATCAGCACCCCCAGTATACATGCCTCAGCACAGAGGCTCCTTCAAGCAGGTTCATAGCCAGAAGGCATAGATAAAGAGTGCCTGAAGAGATCAGGTGTAGAGCGGTAACTGTTTGGTTGCATATGTGACTATCCTGGAATTCAAGGGACGAGCAGCAGGAGAGAGGGATGGCACAGGGATTGGCTGGATGGGGGTAAGAGCAAAAATATTTAAATATCAATATCTCTATTACTTATTTGTCTCCACAAGCTGGTGAGGGCTGGGGTGTTTGGGTTAAATGCTCATGATGCTAGATCTCAGGGCACAGACTGAGGAAGAAGATAGAGGAAAAAGCAGTGGGGAGGAATTCTTTTTCTCCTTGCCAAGATTTTATTTATTCAAATGCAAGTTAGTTAACATATAGTGTAGTATTGATTTCAGGAGTAGAATCTAGTGATTCATCACTTCCATGTAACACCCAGTGCTCATCGCAACAAGTGCCCTCCTTAATACCCGTCGCCCATCTAGCCCATTTCCCACCCTCCAACAGCCCTCAGTTTGTTCTCTATCTTTATGAGTCTCTTATGGTTTTGCCTCCTTCTCTATTCTTATTTTATTTTTTCTTCCCTTCCCCTATGTTCATCTGTTTTATTTATTAAATAGAGGGGAAGAATTTCTAAAGATGACTGAGGATTAGCTCCCCAGTATAGGTATGATTAATCTTGCATGTACAATGGAGACGGCTGTGAGGTGGACTCTACTGGTTCCACATCTCCTAGGACAAGACACCCTGAAGTGCCCAATCAAGGCCAAAGATGCTAAGGGAATCAGCCAACTCAAGAGTTGTAGCGGAATAAAGGATCCAGGTCTAAGGAGTCTCTCTCTTGTCCCCTTGAACAAACTCAGCAGACCAGAACAGCTGTTCTTATCTTGGCCTTTTTAACTTGACCAGGGTAGATATCATTTGCTATATCAAGGATTTAGCTGCTGTACCTACACCCCAGAGAGAGCCCATGATGTAGGGATACTCTTAGTATTTTACTCATGCTTTCACAAGGGCTCTCCTTGTGAAAGGAGATGATCAACTCAGATCACTTACCTGTTCATATGAACACCATATGAACAAAGCCCATAGGCTCACTGTAGGGGAAGAGTGCCAGGAACAGAGCAGTCTATGTGCCAGAGATGGGGCATCAGGAATACAACTGTGTCATGGGCTCGGCAATCTCCCTAGGCGTGGCTCTGTCACCAAAGGAGACAGCCTGAATGTGCAATGATTTAATTAGAACCCGGTGCTGCAGCCAGCAGGGCAGGTGGGAAAAGCCAAAGAGAATAAGCTTCCACCTCCAGTTTGCTGCAGGATCGTCGGCAGACAGGCAGGGAGGCTGGACCCTGAACGAAGCTCATAGTTTCAAAAGAAAAGAATCTCCATTAAGATCTCATGCTCACAATCTCTGAATGAGTTCAGATTTATTTCAAGAACACATTTTCCCCCAGCCCTGAAATAAGTGTGAACCGAACTGTGAAAAACAGACCTTGACCATATTGTTGTCACTACCAATTCACAGCAACAATCTTCAGTTTTGAATTATCACCCTCTATTTCTTTTTTGCATTGAAGGATTTGGAGATTAAAAAAAAAAAAAAAAAAACCTCTAGCCAAGATGACTCAAAAGATTTCCATTTTTGAAATCTTGATCATTCTTCTCCCAGCCTGCAGAACTGTGGTACCTCACATGCTCCCATCACTGGTGCTCACTGGGACGTGGCTAATGAGAGGAGGCCTTCCCCTGGGCTTCTGGAGAGGTCTCTGCAACATAACTGTGCCCTACATAATGAGAGAGAACTACCTGGGGAATTCCAGTCCTTAGCAAACCTCAAGTACAAACCAAGCTTGTTCTTTTCCATCATGTTCTAAGTCAATCTGAATGCATTACAAACCACAGAGTCGCAAATTGTATTTGATTATTTATAACCGTAAAAGAAATGGAATAATGTAAGTCTTGTGAATTTTTTTCAATGACGGATAAGGCAAGGAACAGAAAATTCCCCAGTGGGGCTAAATGATTAATGTCTGATGAATTCATAACATTCTTGCATTTGACAACTTTTCTTGAAGGAGTGGAAACCCAGTTTCCAGGGTACAGTATCTACAGTTTCCAAAACTTCTAAGCTTCCTAGCCCTGAGCTCATTCATAAAGTGCTTGAGTTCAGAGAAATACATAAATTTTGAGGAAGAATGTGTATTTCTTTTCTCTGGGCAACTCATCTTCTTGTGGCAAAGGCTACAAAATAGCATCCTTTCACCTGCTTCTAATTTAATATAAAGGCAAAAATAATATGCCTAGGCATTTACTTCTAAAATCATGCCATAAGAATACTTTGAGATGAAAGGGAGCCTGGTGCGTTACTGTCTGTCGTTGGCTTCCCATGATTAAAGGTAGGTTCGTATGCAACCTGGGCAAACCACATCAAAGACTTCATTAGGCCACCAGGTAGGGCGCAGAGCATCCCACTGCCCTGGTGCTCTCAAGTTAATATACTTTCATTTGATGAAAGTCTGGGCTCCTAACAAAATCACAACATGGAGACAATGATGCTGGTTTTCTGTATTTCTTCCTTTGGACATCTCTCTCTTTTGCGAAGCTTCAGATAACTGAACAACAAATCTCCTTTGTTGTTGTCATCGTGGCTATTCATGGCCGACATTGGTTAAGTATGGGTTCAGCCCTGTGCCAAATCCTTCAGACATGTTATCTCATTTGGTCTTCACACTGAGACTGGGAGATAAAGTGCCTAATGTCCCACAGCAAGGCAGGGACATAGCCAGGGTCCCCAAGCAGGAGCGTGAGACTGTGGAGCCCCACTTGGCGAGACTGCTTCCTACTGTCCACTCAGTGAGAGAGGAACATCCCAGAGCAGGCCGGCCAGTAAGTCTGTTCAGGTTGAAGGCCTCAAAGCCTCCCCCCCCCCCATCAGTGAGGATTCCCAGAAAATCTATGTTAACCTGAGAAATGAGAGTCATTTTGGTTTGGAGCAAAAGCCAAGGGGAAAAGAAAAATGACTGGTTGGCTTCTTTCTGCGCCTCAACCTCAAAATTGTCACAAAGCAGTCTAAATGAGCCCAAGCCCTGCCCTACCCCCAAGCGCATTCAAAACCTCGTACTATTCCCCTAAGGGGTTACAACAACCAAGATCTTCTACTCCATAGAGGGGAAGGGGGAAGCAGTAAATACGAGAAGCTTCCACCCCCACGGTGCAAGAACCCTTTTTCAGAACACCTGCGTTTCCACAAGCGGACATGGAAGCTGTAAGTAATTGCCTATAAAGTAGACATTAGGGCTGAGAGCCCTTGCCAACACTTCCATCTAACATGTGCAAATAGGTTACACATAAGATGCATGGAGCTATTCCATTGAGAGAAATCCGTTTCATCAGCCATGCAAGCACAGCCGAGCACATCTTCTCCCCTGAGCAGGGTTAATGGCAAAAACTACCTCCACCTTGAAAGACAATGTTAGAAAATTAGGCAGTTGCACCTAGACTTAGGAACAGAATATCCGCCAGGCCTGCACAAACAGCTGCGCAGTCTGGACTCAGCAAACCAACATGGCTGAAAAACACGCTTAACTACACAGGAGTACTGTGCCCACAGTACGCTTTTTTTTTTTTTAATGTTTATTTTTGAGACAGAGAGAGACAGTATGAGTAGGGAAGGGGCAGAGAGAGGGAGATACAGAATCCGAAGTAGTCTCCAGGCTCTGAGCTGTCAGCACAGAGCCCAACGCAGGGCTCGAACTCACGAACAGTGAGATCATGAGCTGAGCCAAAGTCAAATGCCCAACCGACTGAGCCACCCAGGCACCCCTCACAGTACCCTTTTTAAGTAGTAACAAAACTCCACGGCTTCACAGAGCAGGCATGCACCTCTTGTAGCTCATCTGCACCTTCACGTTTCATGGCATTCCCTAGCGTTAGTCTAAACTGTTCACATTTTAATGTCTTTTCATCCTCTTTTTTTCCCAGAGTTGGGGCAAGATTAAATAATCTTTGCCTAATACAAAATTGAATCGGCAGGTATCAAAACCCCCTAGTGCTCTCTTCTGACTGGCAGCTTGCATGATTTGAAGACAGAAAGGTATACAAAAGGCAGCCAGGATTGCAAGGATGCTGATGTCTCTGAAATTCAGACTTTTTTTCCCCCTTCTTTTATTGCTAACTTTCAGAAGTAATTAGGGCACCCATTTCTAAGCTAATGCCTTCTAATGGTCACTTAATTCTGGACAAACTGCAGAGCAGAATGCTTTTGAAACTAGAATTAATTGTTTAAAAGACATTATTGGGATTAGCCTGGTAAATGTAGGGAGAAAAAAAGATCTTTTACAAAGACATTAAAAATAATGAAGTTCCCTCCAGTCCCAGACCCTAATATATTATGTGGGTTTCTTTCATTCCTTCTTTTGGATTTTTTTCTGAAAGCAACTGGCCAAAAGAATGAAGCAATACCAGAGACCTTTACACCTGTTTATGGGATTCAGTGATGTTTCCTATCCTCGTATCAGATCATTCAGGCTAAGAAAAAAATAACACATGGCCAGAATGGGCCTTGCTGCAACTACTGTTCTTTTTCTCTCTCATTTCAGAAACATCCAGCTAATCACTGCTGGGCTCAGCATCTCAAGAAAGCCAGTAAAAGTACAAAGGGGAATAAGTATCAGTCCTCTGAAACTATCACTATTGAGGGTCAGAGGCATATAAACAGCAGAGAATGCTGGATCAAACGCTATGATAGGAGTACACACAAGATTCTAGAAGAGTCCATCAGGAGAGGGAGTTTTGAGTGAAAAGAAGCTGGGAAGGCTTCAAAACTTTACGCCAATGGCTGGACAAGAAAGGGAAGAGGATACCAGGACCAGGGAGCACTTGAAACAAAGTAGGAAACTCTGCATGGAGCACAAGGACATGTGAATGGAAGAGACGTTATGTGTGGGACAGGAGGTGAGATGGTGGCCATCTGGGAGAAACCCGAATGAAACAGAGAGAGTCAGGACTTTGGTGCATAGACAATCATGAATCAATAATGGATTTTGAGTAGGAAGCTGCCATCAACAAAGTTGTCAGCTCAAGTCGGTGTGTTGTTTTTTTCTCTCCCCATAAGAAAGATAAGACAGCTACAAGTGAAACTGGATAAGGAAAGAGGAAGAACCACAGGGGGAAAAATAGAAAAGCAAAACCAGGAACATCAATGACATGGATTTTTGCTTTGCCATTTTGGTCAGGGCAAACCTGTTCATTCTCTTCATCTACTTTCCTAAAACCTGTTAATTGTTGACATCCTCCTCTCTTTAACTTCATTACAGTATTTAAATATCACTGTAAAACCGTATCCCCAGACTGGACTTCCATCCTAAGCTTTCATCCCAAATTTTTACATGCCTGCTTGGCATATAAAGATAGATACACTGCTGACCTTCAAACATTTTGATCTTCAAAACAGCCAAATGTAGTTTATCTCACACTAGATCCAAGATTTTCTTCTGCTTTCCCATCGCTTAACATCACCTCTGTCCTGCAAATCACCCAGACTGAAACTACAAGAGTTATTTTATAGGATGCATTCTCTCAATCCATCAACATATAATACATGGTCAAATCCTGTTATAAATTCTCTCTTAATATCTATGCATCCATCACCTGCACTTTATTCCCTCTGGCATGGGCCTATTTCAAGTCCATTGGTCTAATTTCACCCCTAGACTATCAGATTAATCTCTTAATTGGTTTCTTTGTCTCCAAACTCTTCCCTCATGAATCTATCACTATGTAGCCTAAAACACAGATCTGATAATGTTAGGCCCTTTCTCACAAATTTTTGCTGTTCTCTTCCCAATGCCTACAAAATGAAGTCAACAACCTGAGTGTGACATCAAAAGTCTTAAATGATCTCGCCAAAACCTCCGACTAATCTCTCCATGCTTTCTGGCCCCCATCCTCTCAGCACAGTACCCAATGCCTGGCCTCCGCTCCATCTCTTCCTCCAGGTTTGCATGTTGAAATCTTGCTCATTTTTCAAGGCCTACCTCATACACTGCCTTTTGCACAAAACCTTTCTGATTTCTCCATCTCATCTGAATAAATGGCTACTTCATTTTTGCGCGTGTGAGAACACGCACACACACACACACACACACACACACACACACAATTCCTCAAGTGTCTTACTTCTGTCGTTTATTATTTTCTGTTTCTCTTCTCAATTATAAATTCCTTCAGCACAGAGTCATGTTACATTCATCAATACATTCCCTATTAACTAGTATAGTATTCTGCAAGAAATGGGCTCTAACAGAATGAATGCAGATTTGATTTATTTTTAAATTTCTTCCCAGGTATCAAAATGATTATGTTTCCTGACCAGGAATCAAATCAGCTTATCACAAAGGAGATTGCATTCTTACTCATTTGTTAAGTGATTTGGGCCCTAAGTTTCCAGTAGTTAATCAAATCTGTATTGGGCCCTAACTATCCATTCCAATTAATAATTTATTCATTTACTCATTAAACAAATATTTATTAAATATTTACTTTGCTCCTAGGACTGGTCTAGGTGTTATAGATACGGTGATGAAGGAGTGGTTCAGTTTCATCTGGTTTATGTTCTAATGGGGAAACTGACTTCTTTTAAATTAGATTTCTTTTAAAATAAATTAAAACAAAAGTTGGATAGAGATACATGGTAGGACAAAGAGAAAGCATCATAATAGGATAGTTGCTTGAGTGGCCAGGAAAAGTGTTGCTAAGGAGATGAAATTTGAGCTTACAGGCATCTTGTTATTCTATAAAGTCAGGTGCCTGCAGGTGATTAAGGTACATGGTAGAACTGGTAACTCCAAGGAACATCAGGCTTTTTTTCTTTTTTCTTTTTCTTTTTTCTTCTTTTTGTCTATAAGTAACTTCCTGGATCAAAAATAATGCTGCTCACTAGACCATGATGACACTTTGTTCTCCAAGATGGAAAACCTGCCACCAGATTACAACTGTCTGCCTACGCCCACACCCCAGGGACATAATACTATATCAGGGATTCAAGATTGTGTACTAATGTTAATTAAGCTCTTAGGGATGGCAGTATCCAGATAAACTTTACTCACAAAAGTCCAAGTTGATGAAGTTATGCTCTGCCTCCATCGCCACCACCATGCTCACTTTGGTCACAAACCCATGGAGGAGCCTGAAATAGCTGGGCAATTAACTAATACCCACAAGGATACTCCTCATGACACCCAACAACTGACACGTATTTCCATTGTGGAATCATTTTTTAAAAATGCTTATTTATTTATTTTTGAGAGAAATGAGAGCACGAGCAGGGGAGGGGCAGAGAAAGAGCGGGAGAGAGTGAGTGGGGCAGGGGCAGCAGAGGGAGAGGGAGAGAGAGTCTCCACGCAAGCTCCATGCTCAACACAGAGCCCAACGAACGCAGGGCTCGATTTGACGACCCTGAAGATCATAAACTGAGCTGAAATCAAGAGTCAGACATTTAATCAACTGAGCCACCCAGGCGTCTCCATGGAATCCTGTTCATGAGCATTCATGTGAGAAGTGAATATCTCACCCTGGACCTACTGCATGAGACCCATCCTCACGTTGCTGTCCAAACTTCACCCTCACTAGTCCTCCAATAGTTTCCCTTCAAAGTTAGCCAACAATAGAACCGCACCCTTACCCAACCAGTGAGCATAAGTAGATACAGATTCTTACCTCAGGCTCCCTCTCCTTTCTGACAGTACAGTTGTGAGATTTTTTATTCAGGTATCAGTGCTAGAAAGCTGTCCTTTTTCTGTTCGCCCACAGGACCACCTGTGATAAATGCAGCTGTAATAACACAGCAGCCCAGCTCCAGTGAGACTTGCACACCCACACTTAGTGTAGCCATCTGGAAACCAGGCCAAAAAATTACCCCTCTATAGCCGTTTACCTAGGGGCCTCGTATGAGGTCGTAAGGCAGATTACAGAGGGCGTGGCAGTGAGGTAGGAGTACCTACACTAGGAATGTGAGCTGCACGCTTATGTAACTGACTTGTGCTTTCACAGCTGCTTCGTCCTTATTTCAAAGCCTGTATTTTCATGTGATGATGATATGCTGGGCACGACTGATTTTTTGGCAATGGGATCAGAAAATCCTTACCCCATCCTCGGCAACATGGTCATTTGGTGTTTGTGATCCAAAGCTTAGTATAAAAAAGCTTTATTTTTCAAAAGGTGAATAATATTTTCTAAAGAAGGCATGGCTTTGCTCCCAAACTCTAGTGATTTCCCATTAGGTGTTGTCAGTGTTTCGTATAGTCTTCCTATTTTCCAAGACACTTAAAACACCAGAGTTGTGCTGGGCCATGAAGGCTAAGTAGTTAAACTGCTTGTCCCCTTGTACCCTAGCGGCAGTTGATCAGAGATCAACCTCTTGCTGTAGCTTCCACCCAGGTCTTTTAGTTCACCTTGTAAACAGATAAGCGTGGTACACACAGCGTCTGTATTACAAAGTGGTCCCCTCTTAGTGATAAGAAGCACAGGGTACACTGCTTGGTCAAGAGCATCTGAAAGTCAGCAGTCCCCAAAATGTCACCAAGTTGGTTGTGCCGATATTTTCATGGGATTTGTCTTAGATCCTCGGGTTTGCATGTATGGTAAAACCTTGGGTTGCGAGTAACTTGTTCTGCGAGTGTTCTGCAAGATGAACAAACATTTCTAATAAATTTTAACTTGATAAATGAGCAATGTCTTGCCATACAAATAGTACATGATGCTGAATGTCACATGATCAAAACTGAGCCAATGGCTCTTGAAAGTCACTTTGAAATAAGAGTGCTTTGGATTACTAGCATGATTCCAGAAAGAATTATGCTTACAAACCAAGGTTTTACTGTATCTTAATGATGCATCTAAATCTGCTACTTTCAGTTCTCTATGTCCCAGCAGCAAAATAAATTAATAGACCAGCATGATACTGTGTAGGATCAGTATGTTTTTGGACCAGAGAGTTAAAGAGTTAAACTCTGAGGCAAATTTGTGAAGATGTATTATAATCTCTGCCAGATGAAAGCAAATGAATTCTGGTGTTCTTTGTTTAATGAGACTGAGCAAAAATATTCCTTAACTTCATGATATATATTATGTGCCGGAGGTGCAATTATTTGTGCCTGTAAAGAAAATATTTTTATCCCTTTTTTTTCCTCTAATTGTCAATGTGTAGAGAGTTTTAGCACCTTTTTGGCGCTTATCTCTCTTCTCTTTTCAATATATAGTTTCTCCTTAAGTGACTTTACTCAACCCATGGCACTAAATAATATACATATATATGTGTATATATATATATATATATATGTGTGTGTGTGTGTGTGTGTCTATATACACATAGACATATACATATATATACACACATATACATACATACATATACATATATATGCATATATATATACATATATATGTGTGTGTGTGTCTATATACATACATTCACACATAAACATATATGCTTAATCTTCTTCCCTGACCTCATATATTTTCCTACTATAGAGTCCCATTTGGATGTTAATAAGCATCTTAAACTAATAAAATAGATTAGTTGATTAATTTCCCCCACTAGGCAAAGTTGGTCTTTCCCAAGCAATTGTTTCTACCATCTATCTAGCTCTCAAACTAAAAGTCTTGATATTATTTTTTATTCCACTCCCATCTCCACATTCAATGTATCCATAAGTTCTCCCTACAAATGTACCCCAAATCTGATCTCATTAGACAGTCATTACTGCTACATTTGTCTATACCACTGTCATCTTTCCTTTGATTAATGTAACAGACTTCTAAGTAATTTTCACCATTTCCACCCTTGTCTGTCTACAGTCCACATTCTACCTCCCAGAGTCGAGGGTAATTTTTCTAAGCATAAATCAAATCACATCACTCCAATGCCTAAAGTTTTCAAATGGCTTTCCACTTCACATTCTTCAATGGCTGTCAAATATAGACTATGTGATAAAATCCAAACACAGCATAGCCTACAAGTATCTTCTGGCTCTTCTCACGAAGGAGGATCCACCGAATCCTCTCACGTGACCTCTTTCCATTCTGCCCCATCTTCAATCTATTGCAGTCTACACTAATCTTATTTCTCTCCCTGGAGGCTCTGACATACTTGTTCCATTTCAGGATTCTTGATCATCTCTTTTCTTTGTTTGGAACTCTCTTCCATTACTGTGTGCTCCTCACAATTCAGGATACAATTTAAATATCACTCCTCAGCAACTATCCCCAAGTCACTGTTTAGTATCTTCCATCTTTTATCCTTTAAAAAAAATTTTTTAATGTTTATTCATTTTTGAGAGAGAGAGACAGAGTGCGAGCAGGGGAGGGGCAGAGAGAGAGAGAGGGAGACACAGAATCTGAAGCAGGCTCCAGGCTCTGAGATGTCAGCGCAAGGCCCAACACAGGGCTTGAACTCATGAACTGTGAGATCATGACCTGAGCTGAAGTCAGATGCTCAGCCGACTAAGCTACCCAGGCACCCCCCATCTTTTATCCTTTTCAGAGCATCTATCAATTCCAGAAATCAACTTATTTATTTATTACCTCTTTCCTCCACTATAATGTAAGCTTCCTGAGGACTCTATCTTGCTCACTATTGTATTTCCTGCATAAAACAGTGCTTACCACATAGTAGATGTTCAATAAATATCTGTTGGCTGAATTACTGACCTCCTACAATTCCTTACTTTGCTTGGTAGACTGCAGTGTTATTTTGGGCTCCAGAAATTAATGTTAGTTCAGTGCAAGATCTAATGACCCTTAGCATGGTTGGATAGTTCCTCTACTTCAATATACAGTTACCCTGATTAATATCTCCATGTTTCTCTGACAAAAGTCAGAAGGAGGTTTCATTGTCCCTACTTGTGATTTCATTGCACAATCCTCAAGGATTCTGTCTTTTCCCTTTACTTAAGGGTATCTAGCACTAACACAGCTCTGGGAATAGGAGAAAGGATTTTCACTCTCTTAATGGGCTCAATTCGGGGCTTTCTTCATGAGACCTAGAGTTCTGTTTTCTATTTAATATAAATAGGGTCTTTAATATAAAGTAGGACCTTAAAGGAATGCCCATCTCTATCACCCTTAAGATCCATCATCAATTAACTAGTATTCCATATCCCTGTTGGTCAAACCACTCTGTTTACTAGGAAGAATGTGCAGCCTATCAGGGCTACCTTTCCCACTCTGCCTCTAGCTGTTATTCACTATTGCTTAATTTCAGTCACCCAGCATCTTTCTGGCCACACTGAAATGAGGTACTCTCTGTAGGACTCACAGAAAACAGGCACTCACATGTTTTTTCAAAGATGACGGTAGTTTTTCACCAATGTATTTTTCAAAGTCTTCATGAACAACATCTTCTAGGCCTTCTTAAGGGGGAAAAATAGGACATGTTACAATAATAAATTCACTCCACCTTTTCTAATTCTAAAGAATTTGCGTTCCTTACTTTTTATTTTACCCAAGTATATCCCCTCCCCACCTCATTTAACATAGTTGAATGTGGGTTTAGTCATCTAATGTGGAGAAAGCAGCTAAGCCACTACTGAGGCTCAAGTTAACTCACTGGAAGAGGCATAGTCCCATCTCTCACTGAGATTCATACAGTGATGTCTTCTCACCCAAGTAGAAAGGGGATTCAGAGTCTAGGTAGCTAAAAAATGTCAAATATAGACTGTGAATTTTTAAATTTTTATTCTAATTGTAAATAAAAGCTATTAGTGTGTTTTAAACAGGAGTAGAAGGAGAGGATATATGTTATGTGGAGGGTGGATCATCGAGGGAAATGAACAACAGCAGGAAGCCAGTTAGGGGAATATGGCAGCTGTCTAGGTGAGAGAGAATAGTGACTTGGTCTAGGAACATAATAGGCAGTGAGATGGTGGGAAGAGGTAAGGCTAGATATATATTTTGGTCACAAAACTCCCTGGATTTACTCATTGGGTACAAATAGGTACAAAGAGAGAACAATCAAGAATGGTGTCTAGATTATTGGCTTGGTGCCAATAACTAAAAGGGAGAAACCTTGTGCACTACTGGGAAGTTAAAAGGGTATTCTGACTCTGCCTTGATGCTTCTGATCCATCTATGACTGTCAAAAGACATATGTAAACAATTAACAGAACATGGTCTGTGCCAAAGTAGGGACTGAGGTAACCATAGAATCTAGACAGGAGTTCTGGCTAGTTTTGTTAGGACAAGTTTCACAAAAGAGATGAAGTCAGAAAGATGAGCACAAACTTCAGTGGAGAAGGTTGGAGAGCAGGTCTGGCACCAGAAAGGAGGGATGACTCCTATAAGTAGGTCACGGCATCCTATTGTGCATGGTGCGCCTCCAGGGGGTTCCAGTCACCTGGGCTGTGTGTGAGTTCAGCCTTTAGGTGGGGAAATGCCAGGCACAAGGTTGGCATGGTAAATAAACCAATGCAGCTAAAGCAAAAGGTAGAGTTAAAGAAACTTAATGGAGTTAAGATGTTAAATGAATTCACAATCCAGCCACTACAGGATTCAATTTTAGGCATATTTGAATAATCGTAATGCCACTGAACGCAACAGGCGTGGGAAGTGTGAGTAGAAATTCTAAGTTTCCCAAATCCTCTGTTAACTAATTATCAAATATTAGCTCATCTAAGCTCCAGTAGCACAGGAGTCATAAACATTTTTTATGAGAAGCTTTTCTTTCATCCGTTAAGGTGAGACAGATGAATCCTCTAGTCCCTGTTCCAAGAAAGCACTCTAACTGCTGAGACTAGACTTGGTTTCATCAATAAATGAGCTGTTAAAATTGATTTCTGCTCATTGAAAGGCACTTCATTCACAAATACGCTCTGCCACATGGATACCATTTTAGCCACAATCTGGGCTGGAACTCTTTCATAGCAAGCATGCCTTTTAGGATGCTTATTGGTGTTGTCACTTTGTAAAATCCCATTTTTCCACATATTCACAGCACCTTGAACTTGAATGTCAGTCAGGATTTCAGGGCTTTTTCATCCTTAGAAACAATACTTTTGTATACGGAAAGTATTTTATTCCTGTCACGGCCCCCCACTGAACTATTTGGGAAGGATAAATATCACTTAAGGAAAGATGGTTTGTGATTGCCTTCTCTATATCTTGTAATAGCATTATTCCATGTGGCACATGGGCATAGAACATTTACTATATTACTGCCATTTTCAAGGAAAAAAAATTCCTCTACCAGAATACCAGTGGTCATATTTTTCAAAATCAGGAAAACGTATAAAAATACTGCGTTAGAAAAATATCTAGACTGTCGAATAATGTCTTCCTGGTTTGACAGACAAGCTGTAACAATAAATTAGCAAGCTAGCACGGGGTCGAGAGATCTCTGGGGTGGGAAATGCCTTGTGGACAACATGTCCATATCCCATTTTTTTCTGCTTGTCTATTTTGTTTCACAACGAGAGAGGGAACACATAACAATGTACACATCCAATGGAGAGCAGGTTTAAAAAGATGTCTGGAATCAATCTATTGTGAAATAAATATAATTATGGATAGTGTCCTGAAGCTGGCTGACAAGAAATATTTAAATTACTGAGTCACAATGTTAATACTGTTTCATTGAGGCAAGATGCTGGACTCTGCAAACTCCTCCCTGGAATCCTGGCCCATGCTGGCTCGTTGTCCTCCCCAATAGTCCAAGGTGGCATTCCCTCGGCTATAACTCCACACACAAAAAGTGCTCTCTATTTGTCTGTGACTAGCTCCATATGTTTCTGGTGACATCTGCTAGTATTTCCATCTAAAATAAAAAAGATTGTTTTAATTTCCAACCGTATCTATTCTCATTTGGGGATGTAAACCATCTTTCAATGCCTTTATCTTTAAAGATTGTGGTTTCCTTATATTCCACATGCAACATCTTGATTTTTTTTATGCCTTTTTTGCAAAAATATTTGAAAACAGTGAGGGGAGGGTGACAACTGGGGCTCAAGCACTAGGGCAAGGCAGTCGTCATTAGACAAGGCAAGGCACTCAGTCTTCACATTTTGCTTTTTCTCAAACTGTTTGCAGTAAGGAACGGAGGGTGGCTTTTGTTCCTTATAAACTAAGAAGGAAATAAAAAACTGATTATCCTTTACAGATAATGGGTGGTCAGCAAGTACATAAAAATGGAACATTCAGATGGTCCAAACTATTCTACCGGCACAGCTGCGCAATGACAACCATATGCTCTGGCCTGAGGGGTTAAGTATCACATTGAAACTGATTAGAGCACTTTATCTTCACAGAAAACAACTCCATCAGAACTGATTATTACCAGCAATAGGTAAACATCAATGGGTTAAGAGTTTGTTTTTACATACTTCCAGCTACTCTTTCAGTACAATGTCCAGGTTAAAAGAATTGACTATCCGATCATACCTAAATTCACACACTAACCTTAAGCAACTTTGGTAATAGCATAGACTTCTAGGAGCTAAAAGGAATCAGAAGGCAGGAGACAGTCCATGAAAGGTGCCCATTTGGTTAGCACATCATGTTAGAGAGGTTGAGCTCTTAAATATGTTAGACTAGTGGTTCCCACTGGATCTGAGAGATTAACAGAGTTGCCTGGATAACCTTTTCAAAGTCTGCCTTCCAGCCTTCTCACTTGCCTTCTTCAACTCTGATACGTCTCCATATGACCAAGCTAGTGTGTGTGTGTGTGTGTGTGTGTGTGTGTGTGTGTGTGTGTATGCCGGTCCTACTTCCATCATTTTTGTTGTTTTCCCCAGAATTACAAAGGACCTGTGTGGACCCAAATGAAAAGCTACTTCTTTATTCATGGCTTGATGAACTGATTTATCCATACATTCAATGGTATTTATTGAGACATTGTTTTAGGAGTTGGGAAATAAACAGGACAAACAAAGGAACTAAATAAATGAAGGATATTTCATTCCAGTCTAAATGTAGATTTATCTGGAACCTAAGCTAGGACATAAAGAAAGGTAAGGATCATGCCTAAAATAATCTATATGATGGGATATGGGAAATGATGATAATGCTCATCACTAATAATAACATCTTATTAGTGCCCTAACGTTTACAAGATTTCAATTGTTTTGAACTATTATGAGGAATACCATCTGCCTCCATTATATGCATCAGTTTATAATGACATGAATGACTAATTATCTTACACGTGTATATGTGTGATCTTCCTGTGCAAGTTATAAATCCTACAAAGGCAGGTACTGCGTCTTTTATTTCTTCATCTTTTATAATGACCATCAGTGTGGTCAGGTCAAAGTAGGTACTAAAATATTGCCTCCCATTTATCCAGGTCTTACTTAATAGCTTGCAAATACTTTTTATAATGATCTCATTTGATTTTTATAATATTTTGTTTCTGGATTTTAATGGTGAGAAGGGAGAGGTTCACAAAGGACACATCATTTATTTACGCAAAATCACACAATTAGTGGGAAGCAAAGTCCTACATCTTTTTGTTTTTTTTTTCTTTTTGCCTAATACCTCTTTTCATCGTACCATGTGGCTCCTCATATGCTGTGTATGTGTATCAGACTTCTCAGGCATATGATATGTCAGATGTACATCAAATATCTATTTATATACTGTGAGAAATGAACTCATTTTGGGGAATTAGGGATGAAAACAGAGATTAGATTGCTTGATACACATGTCAAACTGCTTATCTTTGGGTAACCAAGATGGTCTGAGAACTGTGTGAGCAAAGGCAGAGACGTACCTGTAGCACAGCTGCAGATTGGAAGACATAGTGAACTGCATGCACCCGTAGAGTAAGTCATGGGAACCCCGAGTTGAAATGAAGACAGAGTTCTAGCATCAAACACTACATCTGAGGGTGTGTCAGCATAGTGCTGTGAAGGATGATAACAAGGTGAAGTAAAGAAGTTATTCCAGGGTCACCTGGTTGAATAGATTGGTAGAACACGTGACGCTTGATCCCAGGGTTGTAAATGCAAGCCCCACATTGGGTACAGAGATTACTTAAAAATAAAACCTTAAAAAAAAAAAAAGAAGTTACTCCATCCCAGCATGCTCTTTTTCCCTTCTCCTTGCTTTTCTGAAAATGAAATGCCAATACCAGTCTAGGGCTTTCTTCTTATTTCATGCTGGAGGCCCCCAAGGCTTGACAGAATATGTCAATATGTCTACAGAACACATAGTCTGTGTCTGATTATCAAGCAAGAGATGTATAAACAGCTAAAGCTACCACCGACTCTAGAACTCACAATGGGGGACAGAACACAAACAGACTATGTTTCCATTGCTTCTGAACACCACACGGTTCCAGCTAGACTGAGCCTTATTTGTTGGCAAACGCACGCACAGAAAGTCACTCAGGGATTCATGTCTTGCTTTTCTACAATTTGACAGCAAGCATCAAACAGCAGCAATGTCAGCCATGGGACATAACTTTTATGCCAATTTCAGCTATGCCCTATAAAGTTTTTTTCTCAAATCAATAAGGTCACAAAGACCTTCGCCTTCAATAGCATAGCTTAGATGTACAAATTAAAATTCCATTTCCTACATTCCCTCCATTCATAAGGAGCAATTAAAGTAAAGTATCTAATATACTCTATGATGCTGGCAAGGGCATTAGTTTTCATTTGCCTCAATGGGCTATGCCAAAATATCTCTTTCATTTATTAAAGCCATTTGCGATTGCCACCAACTTTGAGCTCAATGGCATCCCAAGGCCAAATTTGTTCATTCATCCACTTGTTTAAAGAAATACAAACCATTAGAGGAGCCACTGTTTGATAAATCAGTGGCAGTTCCTTATATTAAGCATCTTTATCTGCATATTGAAACAAAATGCAGACTAAGACTCTGTAGAATATGCAAAGCTGAGCCAGCAGCTGCGGGAATATTGTTCTGTAGCTTTAGCTTATGCTCAGGATACTGAGAGTATGACTACCCCTGGCCATACACCCTCAGAAGTCACTGGAGAGCATCGAGCCAGTGATCTCAGGAGTAATAGGAGCCCACCCTGCCCCCCTCCTGGACTGCTGGTTATCACAGGATAGGAGACAAAAGAGAGCAGACACAGTATGAAGCTGGCCAGGGAAGAAGGCTCATGGTTTTACCTTCCTGGAGGCAAGGAAATAAATGTACGTTGATTGGCCTGCTACGTGTCAAGCCCTTTCACATATATGATCTCATTTATTTCCCATGACAACTATATCAAGCAGATATTATTACCCCATTTTGCTGATGAAGAAACCAAGGCTCAGAAAGTAATTTGCCCAAAGCCATAAAGCACGTAAGCTATAAAACCAGGCTTTAAACCTGAGTGTGGCTTACTCTGGAGCCTCTTTCTACTGTAACAGTTTTCATGTAAACTCAGTAAGTCATAGAGAAGCACTTAACATAGTACCAGAGTAGCATAGCAACTCTAGAATAACACCTATGAACACAATGTGAAAATGTGGGTAACAAAGTGGAGAAATATACATGGCTTTCCAATGTCATCTTAGATAGAGGAAAAAAATAACATTTTTTGTATATTTCTTTTAGCTCCAAATGGCAGTTTTGGTGGATGATAACCAAACACACTATTTTAAGGGTAGAAGCTGGGAAAGAGGATCTATCAGAAACCTGTACTTTATGGTGATTATCCGAATGGTTGCCTGAAATAAAATCTGTGTGATAGACCAGATAGAAACTGCCCAGCTTCTGGGAACCCTTAAGATGGATCTGATATGATTTGTTTAAAGTATTTGTTAGTTAAAATCATATAGAAAACCTACTAGGTTATATGTCTTAAGAACAGCGGTCATGTCTAATTTATCTTAAATACTCAATGCCTCTCATGCACCTTGGTGTATATTGGGTGTTTATTAAGTACTAGGTTTAGGGAAAGAATGTTAGCCAAGTTAAACTTACCATCTGAGAGTTGGCATGGTCTTAGCTGGCTTGGCTAATCAGGCCTCTACTGGAAACTCACCAGTTGAGTAAGATGAGAAGCAAGGACACATAGCCCCATTTCACCATGGAAGAACTTAACATTCCAGCCCAGGAAAGACATACTTTTTAAAAAGTATATACTATAAAAAGCAGATAATAATAAAGTATGACTGAGAACTAGCTATATAAAGAACTTATTATGCTTCTCAGCTCACAATCATTCTTCTTTCTTAGAGAAAGAGGTCTCTGATGCCCAGACCCTTCTCCAGAGAAAGTGGGTAAGTTTCTATGATATGCCCTGTCCTCCTGACTACTAGTATTTCATTCAGGATAGGGAAATTGGGTGACCAAAGCCAAACTGGGCCAGTCAGATTCTTCTCTGTGGGAAATGAGAATTTTCAATCAAATCTATAATGGGGTAGGAGTCCTTGCAGCTCAATAATAAAACTGACACTCTAATGAGGACATTTACATTGTCTTGTCGCTGTCCTTCTTTCTTCCCTTCTGAAGTTTTACTTGCCTGGTTCTTTCTGGAATTCTGTGATAAATCCCACCATCTTTCCAACAAATTTCTTCTTTTGCTTGAGCTACTGAGAAGTGGTCTCTATTAGTTGCAAAAGAAACTCAACTGATTCCGAAGTACAGATAGATGGCTCTAAGAATTGGTGTGGCCAGAACTGAGTTAGTTGAAACTGGAAAGAAAACAATATGCAAAGTTGGGCATAAGAAGGAACATTTCTGAAGTACAACAGAGTCAGGAAAGCAAGCCAAAGTGGACCAAGTGGCATGTATAACATAGCACAGAGTCAATTGGGAGTCAGCAGCAGAGCTCCCTTACTGGGAGAAACACAGGATCCATGCCAATATTCAAGAGAAGGTAACAGTGATGGAGGAAGCTGGTCAGATGTTTAGGTTAAATTAAAGGGTATTTGGGGGTGGGGGTGTCTGAGGCTTTATGAGGTAACATCTGTTTCTACAGGTAGATACAGTGGCAACTTTATGCTATAGTTTGATATCTCAGAATATTGCTGGTTTTGCTATATGAAAGGATATTTAATAAGGAAAGTCTTGACTACAACTTTAAAGTCAGTAGACTTTGAGGGATGAGTGGGCCTGATGTCTGTCACCAGGCAACTGAACTCCTCTGGCAACATGGGACTGCTTCGTGCTCTGACAAGGCCTTCCATGCCATGGCTCCAGACCTCCAAATCCCCCTCGAGGCTGGAACTGGTCAACGTCTGGATGGGGCAGTCATGTTCAAACCTGGCACCTCTCCAGGCAAGAGAGGTCACCTTGAGCCACATACCAGCAATGTGGGGAAATGACCTGATGTTTAGTTTTCTTTTGAGAGGTGCAGACCAAGCATTGGTGTGCCCTGAGTGATGGGAGGGTCTAGCCAATTTCGGTGTCAGGGTCAGGGAGTTATGCACATGGGGACAGCAGCCTACTGTGGGTCTGGCTTCTTGAGGTCTTCATCCATGGCTACAGTTTTTGGGCTCAGCTCTCTAGTGCTGTCAGGTGAGAAGAGTATGAGGATATTGTCACTTTTACCTATTAAATCTAGTGGAAACCTAGTGGAAGCAAATTTAGTATATTTAATATAAGACAAATTTGGTTCCAAGGCCCATTTTTCATGAACCAAGTTAGTACATGTCACAAGCCCAAGAAATATATATAGTGTGGCTCTTACATCATATCTGTTCCTGGTGTACCTTCTATTCAGTAAAGTCTCCCAATAAGACTTTTGAACTCTGCTAGTAAACTTTCTTAACCTAAGAAGTTGGAGGACAGAAAGGAATTTTGAGATTGACAGCTGAGTATATTTGACCAGTTGTATCTTATGCAATTAAAAGTTGAGTTTGATGTAGAACATTGCTCATGATTTTAAAAGCACTAAAAGAAATGATCAGTAACTATTCTTCAAATGATGAACAATTATTTTCTTTTCACTGGTTTTCAGTGACTACAATTTTTGCTAAGGACTAAAGATTTGTTCTATAAAGTTAAGTGCTAAATAAATCAAATCAGGCTCTGTTCCTGCTCGAAGGAATTTGATTAACAAGTTTTCATTTACACAACTCTCTACCTTTTTTTTTTTTAGGTCAGAATCAGAGGTGGAGTGCAGAAATACCCCCAGAAAGTCTCCTGTCTTGGTATTTGCAAGTTGCCACGAAGCTCTTAAAGTATCCTGAGAGAGGGTTCAATACATTCTGTGACGTTTCCAGTGTACTGTAGGTTATTAATCCCAACTTAAGTCTTATTTTTAAAAAAAGATTCATTTATTCCTAGTCTCAAGTTTCACACTGGGCTTTTCCATTGACCACAGAAATGTAGCAATAATCTTTGCCTAAGCCTCTGAAGAAAATATTAGGCATCTGAAGCAGAACTATGAATAATAATAGCTCTTAAGCAACAAGTTCATCTTCATAACACATCTCCACCCCCCCCCCCCCCCGCCATCATCAGCTTTCCCAAACCCTTCCAAGGCATTTGGAGCCTATCTTTTATAATTGTTGCTCTGAGAAACAAAATTCATCCGAGTTGCTCTTGTAAAATTAATTAAAATGGACGTGCTGTGGAAAGCATAGACAAGACTAGAATTTCTTTAATATAAATGCTTGTCATGATAACATTTTCTATCATGCCATTATGACATCTTCCTTTACTTCTTTAAATATTAAAAACTAACTAAAGGAAGTAGGCTTTTAGTGGAAAAAAAAAAGAAATCATACCAGCTATATTTCTTATCACTAAGATAAAGGAGGTGGTGGGCTGAAATTTTCTCACCTCTGTCTGATGGGATAAAAATAGCACTAAATAGAAAAGACAAATCTGTATTTAATAAAAGAGGATTATTAGTAGCAATCAATACAAAAGAAATTATTCCTGAAGACCAATGTTAGGCAAATCATGGTGAGCAATACAGAATAAGTGCTTCTACTAATTTACCTGGGGAGTAAGAGCTAAGAATATGGCACATTAACTATGCAATCAAAAACAGACAATACTTTCTGAAAGTGGGCATTATTCTTTAGGCTAAGATAATTGGGAAAGGATTAAGGAAGAAAGGAGTAGGTCTTCACATTTGAATGTTATGTGCAGAGTCAGGGAGAAATGGAGGGGACATTCAAGAAAAGTGCAAGACCCATTTAGTAGAGAGTGAATAAACCATATGGATTCATTTGTTCATTTGATGAATATTTACATAAATGCCAGCTTCTTGCCAGGATTGAGCTAAGCATGCAATAACGAGGACAGTCATAAGCCTCAAGTAGCTTCCAGTTTAATGGTGGGAAACACACATGCACAGAAAATTACAGAATAATGTAGAAAATGCTGATTGGATGGAAGAGCTAGGGCATTAGAGGGGCACAGAGCAGGGGAAGAGTAAGCCTATTTTAGGCAGAGCAAACCACACCACAAAGGTACTTCCATCTTCCTGGAGCAAGGGACAGATTGGGGAAAAGGAGACAGTCCCAATCACAAAGGGTCTTGTATGTCAAGCCAAGTACATGAGACTCTGTCTTGTAGGCTATGATGACAGAAAAACTGTGGAAAGAAGGGGGTTTGGTGACATGTCATCTTGCAGAAATGACACTGCCAGGAAGTTGGAAGGACGTAAATGTTGGCAGCCTCCCTCAAGTGAAGGAAACTAGTCAGGAGACATGACAGTGGCCCGAACCAGGATGTTCACTCTGGGGTTGGAGGAGAGATCACAGAGTAGTGGTCAGGGCTGAGCTCCTTCAGGAAACTGAGCTGGGGACACTTCCATCAATACTAAAGGTGGAAAAGAGGAAGCATTATGTGACAAAGAGACAAAAAGGAAACATCAGAGTAACAGAAAGAAAATTAGGAGGAAGAAATATCATGAAAACCAAGAGAAGAAAGGATCTAAAGAGAGGGTATAGTCAACAGCGTAGAACACTATGGAAAAGCAGGGAGCCTGAATGTGTGGCATCTTAGAAATCACGAGGTCCCACTCCTCCAGTGTGCTTAGGATGAAACAGAGACCCAGAGAAGTTAAGGCACTTGCCCAAAATTACACAGCTAATTAGGAGAGAGCTGAGCCCAGAACTCAGAAGTCCCGATCCTTGCTATGCTCTTTCTGCTCATCAGGCTATACCTCTGGTCTGATTGAGCCCAGTCTTCACAGAATGGAAGTAAGGCTTAGAAACTAACTCAAGGCTACATGGAAAGAGTTTGAATAGGAAGGTTAAATATTATTCTGAGGAATGAGACTCACTGAAGAGTTCTGAGCAAGAGAGGCTTCATCATGAAAGATGGATTGGGGGAAATTTTATGCAGTACTGTTTAGGTTCAATGTCCATATTTTTCCCAGACCAGTCATAGATTAGGCAATTATGAAATAATTGCTTTCCTAAATAATTGTGTTTTGTTGAATCAAACTCCTTAATTCTATCAGAAATTAATAACCAATAAGTAAGCAGAATCACAATTATAAATTGAGTTGTCTCTTGCTTAGGTCCATCATACCATCTTAAAAATATCTGGAAATATGAGAATAGATCCAATGATATCTGGAAGCACCGAGGCTTTAGGTCAAGCCCTAGTGTGGTCTGAGTACACTATGGCCCAAGTCCTTCCTTTTCTGATTTTTCTTCTTTACCTATACATCTTTTAGAAAGATGAATTAAAAATGGGATGCCTGGGTGACTCAGTCAGTTAAGCGCCCAACTCTTGCTCTTGGCTCAGGTCATGGTCTCAACGTTTGTGAGATCGAGCCCCATGTTGGGCTCTGCGCTGGCAGTGTGGAGTCAGCTTGGGATCTCTCTCTCTCTCTCTCTCTCTCTCTCTCCCTCTCCTCACTCTCTCTCTCACTCTCAAAATAAGTAGACTTATAAAAAGAGAGAGAAGAAAAGGAAGATGAATAAAAAAAAAAAATGACATCTTGGCCTTAGGAAGAAAGCCATAGGAGAAATGTCCATGACTGGGGGCAGGCTTTCTCCTAGGGAGTTGCCACTGCATGGGCTGGTCGCACTGGGTCCAGCCTAAGCCGTGGGCTGAGGTACATCAGGGTCTGCCAGAAGGCACAGGAGCTCCAGCAACTCCATCCTCTCTCTTGGCTCTGAGCTTCACAGTTTTGAGATTCTTAACAGCCTAGATAATGGTCTGTCTCATAGGTGACAGTACACTGGTGGGTAGAAATTGACCTGACACTACTAAAGCCCCAAGGTCCCATGGTCCCCAAAGTCTGATTAGGTGGTTCATTGGAAGACTAACATCAAGTGATGGAACACAGAAAAATGTCACACTTAGTGCTTGAAATTGATTTTAGGGTCACAGCAACCTGTACTCTTGACCCTGACTTTTAACCCCCTTACATCTTGCTCTCCATCTCTGCTGTTATTATGATTGTGCAGACTCGGAGCAGAAAAGACGGCTTCACTTTGCATGGGCCCAGGCAGAATACTACAGTGGGGCTGTTGCCCGGCAACAGCAGCCAGAACAATTTGTTTGGGGAGCATTTTGAGAATGATTACACTTGCAGGGGTGGGGTGGGTTGGTCGTGTGTCATCTTTTTTTTTTTTTTCTTCCTGTGCTACCTATTCCTGGATGTCGTAAATATTCATCTGAATTTTGCATATATGAGGGGAAAACGTTATTTAAATGAGCTTGGGAGGGTAATTTGCTTGGGTGCATCACCGCACTCCTTTATGTGTTGCAGGCAGACTGCTGCTGAAGGAGAAAAAGCAATTCTGTGACCATTATTGACACAGATGACAATGCCGTGCTGGTTTGTTTCAGTTACGTAGAACAATGAGAGGAGAAAAAGATGCAGTTTAGCTAAAGCATTTAGTAAATTGTTGGTAAATGGTGAGGACAAAAGCTCCAGCTAAGTCATCAGGCACATTTCCTCTCTAATGTGGCTGCAGTTACTCTTCTGGCCTCCTCTGTCCCCCAATCAGAGAAGAAAACTTCCTCTTCCTCTCCTTTGGTGATATCAACACATTGAAATACAGCACTTGGCTAAACCCTGGAGAACTGACTTTGAAAGGTAATGGGAAGAAACATTTCCTTTCAAAAGGAATCTGGCAGCCTTGAAGGATTTACAGCACGCCAATTTCAGATGAGTCAGAGTCGGGTAGGAATTGCAAATACTTAAAAAATCGCCGGTGTCAATATTGCCCACACCCCTGGAATATTAATATATACACACACCCACGCACCCCCCTGGAGATGTGTTTATTTCACAATTCACAAATGGTAAAGGGACCTTTATTGAATTGTTTCTTAGGGACTTGGGAGCCAGCATTAAAATTGTGATTCTTCCAAATGCTTTCCCATATGCCTTAAATATTCTCATTAAAGTCAATTTCTTAAGTGCACACACATTCTCTGGGTCTTAGTGACCACCTCCCTGCCTCACTAAAGAGAAGCTTTTCCTGAGGCTGTTGTGTCCTCTCTTGGCTATGACTTGGTCAGGAGCCTCTGGCACCATATGGCAGAATTCGAGGCTGTATTGCCAGCCAAACACAACAGTTGTTTATAGGGCACAGTTAGTTATGGTTTCTATTTCTTCACCCTCAGGGAGATGTCTATGGATATATAATAGGTCTCTGGGCCATCTGACAATATGGGCCCCAACGCTATGGGACTTCTCGTCCAAAATTGCATTCAAATAGATATCCCATGTAAAGGATTCCCAACCCTGGTCTGTAACCCCAGATCCTCAGGTTAATTTGGGAGGCTGTCCTACAACAGGACGCAGCCTTTGGCCCAAAAATCTCGTAAAGCTCTTTCTGTTTTCTGGTTTTACTCAGGAACATGAATTAATTATACACTTTCATTTTTAGGTGAGTCCACTTCAATATCCAGGATTAACATGTGGGTAGAAGGGTAGACAGTAAGGAGGTTAGAGACGTACACAAGAGGGTATTCCGAAGTGAACTTGTTCTTCACCTTTCATTGTTGGACCTGGTACTGGGTTAGAACAATAAGCCCCTCAAAGTTTCAGACTGGACATACCCTTCAGGATGGCTGTATTTCCGTCAGCAACTTTTCGTTTATTGAGAACCTGTTACATGCATATGTAACCCAGGTCTTGCATATGCTACAGGAAGCATAAAATGCAGACTCCTTCCTCAAGATTGCAGCACACAGGACTTCTCTTGGCTTAGGGGAGAGAACGTCAGCCTCAGGCAATTGTATCTGCACTCACCCAAACACTGCAATAGCAACTTCAGGCTCCGTGTTGAGAAAAGGTACTTCAGATCGGAGAGAGTATCTCACTCCCTTGAAAACACGCAGCTTCATTTGCTTTTACTTCCCCTTGAAAAATGCCCTATGTCTTTTGATTCAAAGTTTACATCCAAGAACAACCCTTTTCTTTTGCTACACCTCTAGGCAAAGAACATATGTCACAAATGCCATAGCCATATTTAGACGTTGTCTGCCGTTCAGCTTCACTGAGTCCGCCGCCAAGTTACCTTTTACATGGCAATTACTCATGAAATCTGAACGCTTCTGCAAATTAGTGTTAGGTTGCTTTCATTTCCCAATTAACTGCCCACCTGCTATTATAAGATTCAAGTTAGTCATAGTCAGCCTTTTCCCCTTCAGCCCTTAGGAAGAAGAAAAAAAAAGTACCTAACTTCTTTATGCAGAGAATAATTAATGTGTGAAATGGTCCACCAAAGGCAACAATGAAACATGCAACTGTGAGTATATTGAAAGAAGAGCCAGACAAGGAAGAAAAAAATTCCATGATACAAACATTAGACAGACAGGTGGATGGGTTTGGATAGACCATATGGCCTCCTTCTGTCTTGAAATGTACTGTGAGATTATATTTTGCAAAATCCCTTCAAGAACCAAGTTGATTTCTAAACAGTAAATTATGGCAATGAAAATGCTTATGACACCTTAGCTATGTCCATTATTTCAATGTCAATTTTGTATTTCTGGGGATATGTTTTCAAGACCGTACTAACACACTTGTCATACAGTAAATGAGGTGGCAGAGGGTAAGGTGGAAAGACAGGGAAGAAGAATTTAGTCTTGTTTTCTTTTCTCAAGAGAAATGGATATGTACTTTCCAAACTCACAGCAGAGGAAAACACCGGTGCCCCATTGCAGCCTGTGGAGACAACACCGTGATGCGAATCCAACGCATTGAGCTGAAAGACAAGACATGAAATGCACCAGATAATGAAAAACAGTGTCATTTCTGGAAAACATTTAGAGAATAGTTTTCTCCCCCTCAGGAAGGGAGAGCATATGATTCCCATTCTCACATTATGACAGAAATGCTGTGTGCACTGTATGGAGAGGATTGCTGTCTGAAATTCCAAGAAACCATACATGGCAGGGGAGCTACAAACATGCTTCTTCAAGCCCAGTGTAATTGACACCCTGGTTGACAAGATAACAGAGTTTCAACAGCATCTCTGCACTGAAAGAGTTTCTCTTCAAATTTTCAAAAAGCAATTCTTGCCAACAGGTTGGGATACAAGAAATCCACAGCCTTACAGAGTAACTTAGTCTAAGCCTTTGAAGTGTGGTCCATGTTCAGCAACACCACACCAGCCTAGGAACAACAATAGGGTCATTCTAATTGTAGCAAAATGGTACATTTGCTCAACCACAGAATGGCCTGTCCCCACAAATACTGAGTTCCCTACTAGGGTAGACTCTGGAGTTTATTTCCTGGATGTTGAGCCCTCCCAGATACCATGTAGCACCTGCCATTATCTTTTATTCTTGCTGTCTGCTGCTGTGCCACCATGTCATGCCATGCCAAAGCATGAAAAAGTTGCTTTACATGAAAAAGCTACCCGTGATAAGGTGGTTTAGGGTGACTGATCTTTCCACCAGCATCTAAAGACACTACTGATACCATGACATTTCTGACTTGGTACCAAAGACCGCAGTGGTCACCAGAAATGCAACTAACTGAAGGCACCTGCAAGGTGCTACTGTGCCATAGCAAAGACACAGCAAAGGCCCTTTTGCTGGAATTGTTTCATGTCCCAACAATAAGCTTAAAGGGAAAAAGTGTCCTCCATCCACACGGGTGCTGTGCTACCATGTAGGCCACAAGGCCAGATCTCTCTTAGGAAACAGTTCTTTCCTTTGTCACTCAATTCCTACTGTAGCTTCCTCTTCCTAGGACTGATATTTGAACACTTGGGGGCTTGGATGAGTGAAATTAGAGTGACAGATATTACAGTGCACATAAAAATGTTCTTCCATGTGCCAACACTCTGTCTCTCTCTCTGACTCTCAAAAATAAAGAAAACTAATAAAAAATTTCTTTTAAAAATGGGGCACCTGGGTGGTTCAGTCAGTTGAGTGTCCGACTTTGGCTCAGGTCATGATCTCATGGTTCGTGAGTTCGGGCTCCGCATTGGGCTTTGTGCTGACAGCTCAGAGCCTGGAGCCTGCTTCTGTTTCTGTGTCTCTCTCTCTTTCTGCCCCTCCCCTGCTCACACTCTGTCTCTCTCTGCCTCTCAAAAATAAAGAAAACTAATAATTTGTTTTAAATGTTCTTCCATGTGCCTCAATACATACTCTGCTTAGGCCAAGACTTTTCCTGGGTGATTCCTGCCTATCACGTGGCTAGATGCCTGGCGGTCACATCAGGAGCTCTCTGAACATGGTCACCTGTGGAGCCAAACTGGGGCCCCATATTGCAGCTTTAATAGTTGAACAGAGTAATATTTCTACATTCTACATTCTTTGATTTTCAGTGTTATGTAAACCAATACTAAGTATACAAGTAAGCAGGTGTTTAGATGATCATACCACAAGTGCAAGCAGAATTCATGAATCTATAAAGTGCGATGATTTCACTTTTTCTCTGTTCTCATCTTGTAGATGAGATTATGGAAGAGTGTTGGGAGGTAACATTCCTCCTGCACTTGGGAGAATCACATTGTCCTCAGCAGAGAGAAAAGCAAAGAACATGATACTAAACATAGAAAAAAAACAGGGAGATAGTCAGATGGTCTTATATATCCTTTGTCTATTCTCTACCCGAAACTAATTTGGACTATAACTACATCATGACAACATATTGGCTACAAAACATTAGGTCATTTAAGCAATCATTTTAGCTATATCGGGCCAAACAACTGGCTTGACCCACTTTTTTTCCCCCACTAAACGACTGATTCATAGATTTGCTTGGTTGGTTGGCATGTGATAAACACACACTCACAGTAGATTCCAGAAGGAAGTCATCACCAGTCTCAACTTAAAAATATCCTCTTTCTTTTTTAATGCATCAAATACAATATAAATAATTTTGTAGGCACAGTTACATGTTTTCTCAGTGCATTTAATCATGCATTCCATATGGCTCAAGAAATAGGAAGCATGTTTATAATCTTTCAATGAATATGATATTCTTCTAAACTTATAAAAAATTTTCTTCTAAACTTATAAAAACAAGTTCAAATCTGGATAAAAGACAAAGCTCTTAAACTGTATCCCATTATGAAAATGCCAACAGTATAAACCTTCTTGTTTTACTTTATAGCTTAGAGTTACTGCAGCTACCCAAGATGATTGCAATCAATATTTGCTAGAACATCAACATAGGAAAGTCGGCCATCCTTCAGACCCAGAAAACTGAAAAAAAGTGCTACGTACCCCTCCCGACTAAAAAAACAACCTGAAGTGTTACACTTCCGGGTTTATCCTGAGGTTAGAAACCTGGAGATAAGCAACTCTTCTGAAGTATTTATAGCCTCTCCAACATTTCCTTGCATCACTTTACAAAACAAATTCAATAACCAATACACCCCCAGAAAGAATATCTATGTATTGCTTTTTTGGTTTCTTATGAATTCCAGGCCTTTAAGGATATAATTAAAACACTTCCACAAAAAGAAAGCCCAAACTGAGGCAGCTCCAATCCACAGCGGCCTGTCTCCTCGGAACCTATAATTACTCTGTTTAACTCAGTGCATTAAATAACAGCCGCCTGTTATTTGGGAACCGTACTGTTTGGTGTGTGTACAAAGACGCACCTGTGTTAAACAATACTGGGTTTTAGGGAATGGCAGCTCTTCCCACACTACAAACATGACAGATCAGCACTTCGCCATCTTGGTGGTGTCCCAGGATGTGAAGATTTCAGTGATTGGAACACAGAAAACTCCCACATTTTTATAAACTACCTCAAGAAGTAACAATAATTTTAATTCTCTTAGCATTCTAGCTCATGGGTCTAAAATACAAACTTTTAGAAAACGGGGAGAGTTGATGCTAGCACAGTCCTGATAACAAAGTGTGCCAATTCCCAAAAGATTGGGAATCCCTGTAATGAGCCATCTATCAAAACGTAGCAACTTTATTTGGGAGGCCTGCACCAAACAGTGGTTTCTCAAATCCTGCATCATTTCGATTTACCCAGAGATATGGGCTGCCCTGGGTTACAGAACATAGTTTGACTATGTCAGCTAGGTGTCTGGAAAAGTCCAGAGGTTGTGGGGATAGATTTCACATAGAGATCCCTCTGTGTGCATCCTGACAGAGTGAAGGCCTTGGAGGAAAAAATAATTGTACTAAAACATAATCATTTGCATTTTTCCACTCCCCTTAAAACCCTGAAAGCACCAACCAGAGCGCTGTCTTCATGCTAAACACTGCGAGAGACGCTTGAGATGAGAAGCCTTCAAATGTGCATTACAACCAGGGGCTGGCACATATCCATCATTGGTTGAATCTTTCATTTCTCAGCTACTCTCTGATGCCTAAGTGTGAAAAAGTCAGTATGCCTGAATTGAATTTTTAGATTGCTTTACGTCAATACACATTTGTTTGTTTTCAAAATCAACAACAAATGCAACACTAAATACTTCTGGCTGCTCAATTGTGCAGCTTTGCCTACGGCCGTGTGCTAACACTCCCCTGCGATCAGGGGGCTCCTGAGTGGAGCCAATGGCGCATATAGAATTTCAATCCAATGAAGTGAATTAACTGATAAAATATACCTGCCCTCCAGTAACTTACCATCTTCCCTACAGAATAGAAGCATCGATGTCTGCACATGTCTCTGGTGTGCGTGTGTGTGTCTGTACACCCAGGCCAGTGTTTCCACATTGCTCAGAACCAGATAAGGAGACAGTCGTAAAGAGGAATGGATACACAGCTGGTGCACCCAGGTCCGTCCACGGCTGCCCGGTTGAATTGAAACCCAGTGTGTTTCAATTCAAACTTCCGATTTTGAAGTTAAGTTGCAGTTTGTACTACCCGCAAGCTGGAGAAAGTTCTAACCCCTCTGAAAAAGCAAGCATGTGGGAAAAGGTTGACTGGATTGAATATCAGAATTTTGTTTCCAATTAGTTCCACAAATCCCATGGATATAGCATAGAGTTAAAAAAAAAAAAAAAAAACTAGAAATATGCAAATGTAAAAAAAAATCTATCACTTAATGAAGACAAAATCCTTCATGATTTCTGAAAAGAATTTCTTCCTAACCAAACACTGAAAGAAGTACCAGCTGTTCTTACTGAGTGAGGAAAAGTTGCTGTCCTCGGATCCTGGGGAGCACGCCCACTCCCATGGGAACACCATAATGGATGCAACTGCCCTTCCTGCTAGTTTGCCCTGGGAAAGATATCAGGATGACAGACTTCAGCGTATTAATTTAGGTTTTAAAGACTTTCATTCACTCCCTCACTCAGTCAACTATTCTTTCTTTCTCTGTGTATCTATAGATGCCTCCTAAGTGCCACCAGCACAACAAATAAGGGGAGGGGTGAGATTTAAAAAAAAAAAACTTTCCATTATTTTCTTGAACTAAAGTCAGGGAAAGTTACTGCCTATAGATAGCTGAAGAGAGAAAAAGAAAGAAACTAAAAGCAGAAATGCAAATGTATTCCAATTTCCTGTAGTTTCATTACAGCTAGAAAAATCTGACCTTCAAGGTTGAAGCCCTAACATTTGACCATGGACTTGGTCATAGTCCACATGGTCAAATAGTGAGAAGTTACCTATTATGAGTGTTTCCTATGTCCTACGTGTCAGTGATTCCACTCTTAGATAATAACCTGACTCGGGACAGTCTTCAGGGGACACCTTTCCTTTGGGGCACCCAACTTTATGATACTCACACTCTCTGATTTTCCCTGCATACAATATTGGCCACAAACATTTAAATTTTGTGGGGAGGAGCACCTAGGTGGTTCAGTAGGTTATACATCTGACTCTTGGTTTCGGCTCAGGTTGTGATCTCACAGTTTTGTGAGTTCAATTCCTACATCGTGCTCTGTGCTGACAGCATGGAGCCTGCTTGGGATTCTCTCTCCCTCCCTTTCTTCCCCTCCCCTGCACATGTGTGTGTGTGTGGACCCACACATGTGCTCTCCCTCTCTCAAAATAAATAAGTAAACTGTACGGGGAAAGACTGTATGGATGTCATGTTATAATCTGCACTTATCTATTTTATATTATGAATCTTTTCCTGACCAACTAAGGTTCTCCACCCAGGAAGTAAATGCCTCATTAGTCAGAGGTCATTGTGGTCCAAGAGAATTTGACTGCCTTTTTTTCTGAGAGTACATTCTCTGTGGTCTCCAATGTTTGATCATGAACATACAAAAACTCCTGGTGAGACACAGGTAGCTGATGAGAGGCTGGTGTGTGCAGAGGTCAGTGGAGTATCCTGATGCGTTCAGGATGGGGAAGGAGGGGAAGGTGGGGCTTGCAACATTAGTTTCCTATAGCAAAGTACCATAAACTGGGTAATTTAAAATAACATAAATTTATCTCCTCACAGTTCTGGAAGTCAGAAGTCCAAAATCAAAGTGGAAGCAGGGTTAATTCCTTCTGGGAGTTCTGAGGAATAATCTGCTCTGTGTTGTCTCCTAGCCTCCAGTGGCTCCTGGTGGCCCCTGGCAATCTCTAGTGTCCTTGATTTTATATTTTAAGTTTATTATTTATTTGGGGGGGGGGGGGAGAAAGAGAGAGTGCAGGAAGGGCAGAGAGAGAGGGAGACAGAGAATCCCTAGCAGGCTCTACACTGTCAGTATGGATCCAGACTCAGGGTTCAAACTCACGAACTGTGAGATCATGACCTGAGCCTAAACCAAGAGTCAGACACTTAACCAACTGAGCCACCCAGGTGCCCCTAGTGTCCCTTGATTTGTAACTGCATCACACCAATCTCTGTCTCTGTAGTCACATGGACTTCCTCCCTCTGAGTGGGTATCTCTGTGACTCTTTTTCTAAAATGTTTTTTTAATGTTTATTTATTTTAGAGAAAGAGAGAGAGATAAAGTGAGAGCAGGGGAGGAGCATAGAGAGGGAGGCACAGAATCTGAAGCAGGCTCTAGACTCTGAGCTGTCAGCACAGAGTCCAATGCAGGGCTCGAACTCATGGACCACAAGATCATGACCTGAGCTGAAGTCAGACCCTTAACTGACTGAGCCACCCAGGTGCCCTACTGTAACTTGTTTTCTAACAAGACTATCAGTCACGTTGGATTAGGAGCCTGCCCTACTGTCCAGTATGACCTCATCTCAACTAATCACAATTGGAAGCCCCCTATTCCAAACCAGGTCATAGTCACAGGTAGCAGAAATGAGATGTGAATCTTTTTGGAGGACACATTCATCCCACAACAGCTGGCAAGGTAGATTGTAGTAAAGGATCTCTGTTTACAAGTATTAGGTATAATGTTAATACAATTCAGTAGGCAACACAAGGGAACTGGGGAAAGACTCAGGACAGGTAACAAGAGAGGTGAAGCCCAGAAACTTAGAAGGAGGCCACTGAGGCAGTCCAACAGAGGAGGTGTGGTTGAAGCAGAGGCTCACCATGGGGGGTGGAGGAGAGGCTGTTCCTGCCAAAGTTTCAGTCCTATTTGCCTGCTTCACAGACAGGACATTCCACACAGAGCCACTGGCGATGGTTTGGACCTAATGGTCTGCTCATCACACTTCCAAAGTGTAAAGCTTGGGCATCCTTAACTCTCCTGTCAGACATATAGTTTCACAAGATCACTGGACAGGCTGGACCTACAATTGTCTACATGTTTATAATATGGTATCTTAAAAGACACAGACAAAATAACAGTAATATTTTCAATTAATAGGAGGAAGAATATGGCTTGTTAGTAACTCTGGGGTCTTGAAAAACTCCAGGCAGAAGGGGCCCTTCAGAGATGAGATGACCCTGACTTGGGAAAAAGTATGCTTGTGTCTTCTCAAGGCCACCCTGGGATGGAGGAAGGCACAGGGAGTGAGAAAGGGGATCCCATCTGGCTGGTCCCAGTCTGGAGGTGGCCTTTGCTCTTCAGCAGGAAGGAGGAAACAGTATCCATGGGTGGGGGAGTGGCCTCTGGGGGTGGAGCTTCCACTGGAGACCCACAGATTTGCAGTTGGTAGAGAGGGGGATGGGCCACAAGTACCTGTAGACTGAAGACAGTCTGAGGCAAAGGGCCAGAAGAGGGAATGTTTTATTGACAAGAACGCCTGTCTCCTCTGTTACTCTCCAGTACTGCACTCTATTCAGCATATGCTTTTCATCAATTTGTGTGGGTGGAAACCACTTAAGAAAGACATTTTTTTAAAGTTAGGAAATTACCCAGGAAGGGAAAGCTTCTAGAACTTGTCGGTGCTGGCTATCATTTGAACACCATGCTGGGGTTTAATTGGTGGGGACAAGGGTGAGACTAACATCATTATTTGATGTGAGGAATTCAACAGGGCCAAATAGTGGTATTAAACACCAGAGCACATTACCTTCACGATGCATACCTTCCTGTAGATTCATCCTGCTCCCGTGCCTTCTTGCCACAAACTAGAGATGGAATCTTCCTTGTCTCTCATCATAAAGCACATTGTTTTTCTTTTAATTGTGTTAAATTTGATTCAGGTAACAGAATTCTGCAGGCTGCTGACTTGTGTGAAAAGTAAGACAGCTGTTTTTATGTGTTAAAAAGAACTTAGCTCGACAGTTAACATAATGTACTGTGAACATTTTTCCCCACTGTGGGTAGATAAATATGTTTGGCTTGAGCTTTTATATCTCTAAATTTGCACATATGTATTGATATGCAATGAGCTGCAGAGACCTAATTGTCCACAGAGTAGTTTGGCAGCTCACGTTCAGTAGTAGGACGCTCTTCCCCTGGGTCAATCACCTCCAGAAAGAAAAAATAAATCTTAATTCTTTTTCCTTTCAGCCAATAGGGACCACTCCTGTGTTCTGTTGATAAGATGTGGACAGACCCTGTCCATGAAAGCTCATGTCAGGACTGAGCACGAGTCAATGCTCATGGCCACCAGAGAGCACAATGGTGATCCGGTAGCAGGGAGATCCAGAAACACAACTCTCTCCCCACCATGGGGGAGGGGCAGCTGGCAGAATGGAAAGCAGGCCTAGGAGAGGGCTGGCAATAGGCAGGAAACTGACCACACTCTTTGAATTTTCAAAATGCCCAATGGGAGGGCAAAAACAGAAGAAATAAGCATCTGCTAAGATAAAATGGAAAAAAAAAACTTAAGCTTTAAGACAAAGGTCTGAGATATGTAAGGATCAAACAAACTAAATGGCGCACTGCGGGAGAACCACTCACCCATTTAACAATATCTGTAACAACATGTATTGATCGCTTGCTGTGCCCCTTGCTCTGGAGAAACTTTTCTTTACCTTTCTTTCAAAATATATAAATAACAAATAAATACTATAATTAATAGCAAAAAGTAGTAAAAATTAAAAGTAATGAAATTGAAAGTAATGCATACATAAATAAAATATATAAGTAATAAATATTTTATCCAAATTTTAAACATAGCAAATAAAGCTAAACTTCCCTAAGCCCACCCTCCCCCACTACCCCTACTTTCTGACTCAAAAAGCTGCATAAAACACTAGTCAATTTTCTCTTTTTTTTTTTTTTCCCAGAACTTTTCCTTATAAACACACACACATACACACACACACCACCAGGACATATATCTGGTGGGTAGCATTCAATTTATATATGACAGATGCTATCCTACTATACGTATTATTCTATCCTTATAATTTTTCATTCCAAAAATATACATTTCTTCTATCTTTCCATTTCAGTATATATTGATCTAACTTCTGCAAAGTATTCCATAATGTGGATCCAGATAGTTTATTCAGCTATTCCCTTATTGTAAATATTTACGCTGCTTTTAACTTCTGCTATCACAGGCGATGCTGAAGGCACCAACTTCCAGCTGTGGTGTATTAGAGGCCCACTACTTCTGTGCTTGCCAATACTTGATACTGTCTCAGGGCCCTCACGAACAAACTAGATAGCCTCATCTGTGCTGGGTGATTTGGTCATTCACTTACTAAAAGGCAAAGAACAGAAAAGAAGACCTCCCAGGGTCCACGCAACTCTGACTCAATGACAAAGAATAAGCATGTTCTTGGTGATGTTTTACAGAAAGATCACCTGGGGTAGGCATATTTTTAGAAAATATATTCTCAGGGATCAGTGACCCACTTCAGAATTAGTCGGGAAAGTCACCTCTCCCAAGGTTTTTTTTTGTTTTTTCTAGTATAAATCTGAGTACCATGGGAAACTTGTTATTTTAAGGCTCTTTCCCAAGGATGCCTGGTCATAACGTGGGCCTGGCCAAGTGCTGGGATCCAGGGAAAGAGAGAGATAAAAGAGACACTGGCTGTCCCTTCACAGAGTGACCAGCCAGAATCAATTACCTTCCAACATAAGCCACAGAGAGAGACACAATGGAGTCCATCTTGCTGAGGAGAAACAGTTCTGTTCATGTGGACACCTCCCATGCAAGTTCAGAGTGAAATTATATTAGTAAATGCCTAAAGTTTTCTTATCACTAACATTGCCAACTGTTTCACCCTCAAATACCTCCTTTTCCTAGTCTGTCATACCAAGTATACCTGGATTCCACAGCACCTACCTTTTCAGATGTTTTGTTTGAGGGCAGCCAGGGGAACCAGCAGCTGTAGGTGTGGGGGGGGGGGGGCTCCCTCCAGCTCTGAGAATACTGAAATAATTAAAAACAGAAAAGCAATGTTCATTTGTGACCCAGAGGAAAACAAATATATGCACAAAGTGACCAATAACCCTAAGTCACTGCCCTCCTTTAAGCTTTAAACTAGCCTAGACTAAGATATCCACTGTTTAAACTATGAAAATCAAAAGAAAACCAACTATCTCTTGTTGTAAGGAGAAGTCACAGGCACCAACTTTATAAATGAGCATATTACTTAAACTGGTACTTAGGTACTGACTCAATTAAATTCACAGGTGGTAAAATCTGGATGTTCTGTAGACAGAGCAATTTATCTATAGATGTTCACATTTTGCCAAAAATAGAAAACAGCATCTTCTACAGACGCTCTTCCCACGTTAGTTCTTATTTTTGTAAAGATTAATTGCTTCATCTAGTAGACATTCATTATCCTTCTCCCCCCATTCCGATAAGGGATCCCCTCCCGACGTTGGAGGGGAGAGCAAGCAGTTCACTTGGACCTCCAGGGGCAGCTGGGGACCTGAATGAGAGACTGAATGAGAGACACAGCCGTCTGCATAAATTTGACATATCCAGCCAGCATCTCAACTGCCACCATTGTTTCTTTTGCCCACTAGAAGCTCATTGTGGATGAATGGGCCTTTCTCCAGGGTCCATAATGAACTCTGGGCAGGTGGAGGTAAAATGAGCTCTGGATAGAACCCATGGCTGCCACACTCACAGAGTCTTGTGGGTGCCAATTGGGACGATACCCATCATAAATTGCAATTGCCCATTATGATAGTCCACCCTCGCCAAAGGAAACTGGCTACAAATCAGCAGCTCCTGGCATGGATGACTTTGAAAAACTGACCTAGGATCCAAACTTGGATTGCAAAAACTCTCATAATCTTTGACCTAGTAATTCTACTGCTACACAATATTCCAAGAAAATGGTCTATTTGTCTACACACAAACACATCTTTATAGAAGCATAAAGATAAATAAATATAGTAAGATTGCCCGTTAAGGGTTATTTTATACTAACAATTGAAAAACACTGTCAGACAATGGAGTATTGGTAATATTAATTTTGAGATATCCATAACATAATAATTTGTTCAGTCTTCAAAAATCATGTTTCTGACATCTAGTTAATGTATGGTAAATGCTCAAAATAGAAACTAAGTGGAAGGAAGTGGGCATATAACTGAACATTTAATATGCTGCTAATGTACTTTGTTTACATGGATGTGTATTTACCTGTCAACTGCCCAAAATGTTTAAAGGTGGTAGAATTATAAAAAATTCTACCAAAATATTCCTCTTTATATTCTGTATTTTTCCAATTTTCTGATTATATTTAAGTAGAAAATAAATATTCCTTTTAAAAGATTTCAGTTTTACAGATGAAGATATGCTTTTATCTCTCAGCATCCCCTGAAGACATTTACTCAACTCCTAATTACATTATTTTAAAAAGTGTAAACTCCAATGGTCTCAAACTAGCCTAAGTCTTTCGTGAGTCTATCATAAGGATACTTCAAGATCTATGGAATTTTGAATTTCACTTTATTAATCCCTTAATATTATTCTTGAAACATTTAGCAGGGTCAAACATCCCTCTACCTAGAAGGCCAGCAAATGAAAACAATCTGGTTCCCTCAAGTTCAGATAATAAAAGTAGTAGTCTCAACGAGTTACAGCTTTCAAATGTTTTACTTATGTCCACGTATTTGTACTCTTCATAAAAATACCTGCAAAGCCAGCAAGAGGAACATCTTAAAATAGGAGGAGTTGCTTTAATGTTACACAAATTGGGGAAAATTCAGCTGCAGACTTTTGCAAATATATCCAAGGGCCATTGACTATATTTGTGACTATAAGTTGCTGTTCAATTTAATAAGTTGATACCTATTTTAAAACTGCCTCTGGGATGTACATTAATTGGTAAATTAATTAATATTTAAATTCCAAGCCTACACAGTAAGAAAATGGTTAAAAAAAAAAACAAAAACACTTGTCATTTCTGAAGGAAAAAACAAAGTTTCTAAATTTATTACCTAAATGTTCTCTGGTTTCTTTTTTCCCCCTCTTCTTGTTTTTGCTCCTCAAATATCAGTGTTAAGTTCGATAGTGGATCCAAGAAAAAACATCCACTTTTTTCTGGAACAAAGCTGCCCTCAACAGAGTGGGGAAGGACTACACACTTTCTCTACAGAGTCCACAGTTCTAACCCTCCTTCCCTACCCTTGGTACCTCTGGCCCTGCTTAATTCAAGCTTCTAGCCTTTACCATTTCTTTCCCCAAAACCCATGAAAACTCTGCTTTCAGAAAAGCCAAAGCAAACAAACAAAACCCTGAAACAAATTCACTGTAAGTACAATGATGAAAGAGGGACAGTTAAATTCAAGAATCAACTGATGAGTAGGGGGCAGTTTTGAGAGGAGTAGGGGAGGGGAAGGGTAGAGGGGGTTGGAAAAGAACGTAGGCAGTGGCTGTCCTAAAACTGCACTGTCTAATGGGGACAGCCTCCCGTGACTCCAGGCAGGTCTAGCAGAAGCATAGTGAAGCAGGGTACTTGTGTTTTCATGCCCGGAGCCCTCGTTTGGATCTTTGGGAACCTTGAACAAGCGAAACTCCTTGAGCCTCTGTTTCCTCATCTGTAAAATGGGGAGATTAAGCAGAATTCTGTTCCAAGAACCTTTGCCCAGCACCTGCCACACAAATAAGTGCTCAAAACAGCTAGTGTCATAATGATGCTAATTATGGCTATTTTATATTTGCAATTACAAAGGGGAAGAAAGGAATTTTCTCTATTCCTATGGAGAAAGTGAATTCTAAACCCCAGGCCACTGCTTTGAAAGTTATGAGAAAAATAAATATTTTTATGTTTGCGAATAAACCTTTCTTGCTGCAAGAAAACTATATCTATTAATAAAATAAAAAGCATGCATATCTTTTACCTTCTAAGGGAAAGGCCTAAACAAAGCAAGAATGAAAATAAAATTGGGGCCACTCCCAAGAAGAGTACTGTGATTCTTTTTTTTTTTTTCTTCTGTTGCCCAAAATCTGCCACTGGTAGCTAATCTTAGGATGTTGAGCCCTTGGAGCCAACACCTAATTTTCTGTCACCATACTTTTAAAATTCCACAGTATGTGGCCTTGTTCTCTTCTGAACACGGCAGCTTTGGCTTTGTGCATAATTTATGACAGTGATCACATCCAGCCTTTACTTAGGGCTGTGGTCTTTGTAGCTCTGCTCCCAGTCGCTAACCTGGTCACCTGTCTGGCCCACCTCATGGGCCAGATAGGCTTAGTCCAAACCAGACTTTGGTCCCTGACAATCTTCTGTACCTAGAAGGGGCTTTGGTCCTCAAAGTAAATACATGAGAAGAGATCGGGGGAGGGGAAGTAAAAGGAACTGATGAAAGAGAGTGAAGAGTGGATATGTGACATCTAACTTCCCATTTATAGATCTAAAATAAGCTTTCTGGATGGTTAGATCCTAAAAAAGATGACACAGTTACTGACTGAATTTTATTTGCAGTCAGGTGACACTGGAACTACTCGTTTCATTCCATTCCCTTCTTTCCTAGGACCCTTTGGAAGCAAAGGAGTGAGGCATGAAGCAAACGCTGAGAGAATGCTGTCTCTGGTTGTCTTTTATACAGGCTGGGAACCCTTCAGCTCAGATGCCACTTCCCAGAGCCCATCAATGATGAGCTCATGTCAGACAAGCAGTTTACTCTGGGGTTAACGTAGCATTTGTAGCAACTCCAAACATTTACAATAGGCTGGAGGCCTTCATATAAAGCACCTTGTCATTTTTATTGCCTCTCTTTAAAAAAAATATTTGCACAACAATTTTTATTTTATAAATAGATATATTTTGCTTGTAGCAAGAAAGGATTATTTGTAGACACTAAAGTATTTATTTTTCCCATAACCTTCAAAATATTGGCCTTGGGTTTGGAATTCACTTTCCCTATTGGGAAAGCAGGATAGAGAAAATTCCTCAAACTCCACCCGTGAAGATAAACAGGCCAGTCTGGGAGCCTGCTTTTAGCACCACAGGTCATGCTGGTGTCTCAGCCTTGCCAGAGTGGAAAGGGCACATTCTTCATTCTGTACATTACCCTCTCTCATTACCATGCTTCCCTTCTGAAAGAGCCCAGGATGCCCACATGTACTGAGAGTCAGAAAAGAATCCGAAAAGACTAGCTGAAAACTCTCCCAAGTTGATGCAAAAAGATAAAGCAAATCAAAAGGAATCAAAAAGCTAAGCATGTTACTGTTAGACTTTTAAATATGCTATTGATATCAGAAGGGTTTTATTGCAATTGTCTCCTTAAACTTGGCAGGGAAATATTAATCATTTGATGCTAAATTGGTACAGATTGTTGAGCAAATGAATGATACTAGGCCCACATGGTGGTGAATCAAGACGGAAAAAGAGAGATGAGGGATAGAGAAGGAAAGGAGAAATTTCCTTTTCACAGGCCATTCAAAAAGCAAATCCAGGAGCGCCTGGGTGGCTCAGCCAGTTGGGCGTCTGGCTTCAGCTCAGGTCACGATCTCACGGTTTGTGGGTTTGAGCCCCATGTCAGGCTCTGTGCTGACAGTTCAGAGCCTGGAGCCTGCTTCAGATTCTGTCTCCCTCTCTCTCTGCCCCTCCCCCGCTTGTGTTCTGTCTTTCTCTCTCTCTCTCCAAAATAAATAAACATTAAAAAAATTAAAAAAAAAAAAAAAAAAGCAAATCCAGTAGGTCCTGGTTATTTCAAGCCTCAATCTTTGGACACTTGCCTCCCTAAGTGGCAAGTAGTTTTAAGAGCTTAAAAACTCTCGCCAGACCCAAAGATAGAACTTACTCTGGTATCAAGCAGCTTTTAATAGAGGTAAATTCAGGGAAGATTATGACCATTGCATAACATCAGGGCTTTCGGTATCCACTTGGTTGTCATTTGACGAGCTGCCAGGCTTCCCTATCATCACTGGGCACCAGCAATCACAGTCCAGATGTGGAATGGTGTGCATGGGAGACCATGGCTCTGTTTGAATGAGGCTTCATGAGTGAGACTTTACAATTTTCAATCCATATGCTTCCCAGGTGAAATGGTTTCTCTCCTACCTCCCAACACAGACTTACCAATCCAGGTCTAGAGACACTGTGTTCTGCTTTCTTGGGCTGTTAGCCTAATGGTGGAGTGAGGGAAAGCCAGAAACCCATACATACACAGACAAGCAGATCGAGTGGGCCAGAGAAATAGAAGTCTGTTTGAGAAAAATGTGCCTTGGAACATGCTGTTTTTGCATATCTTCTATTATCTGGTCATCTTACGTAGTTGAGATTGTCAGTTGTGTAAATTTTAAATAGCAAAATCCTGAAACAACCATCCTGGACCTGTTTTGCCTTATGATTATACTGTTCAAATGTTCCCTTGTCACTCAGTTCCCCATTACATTTTTTAATTGAACATCTATGCACTCAGGTCAAAACACCACATAAAATACTACAGGGCCCCTAAGGATTGATGAGATATGGCCCCTGCCATCACAGACCATGGCCTTACCAAGCTTGCTGTTTGTTCTCTAGAAGAAATCCCTAAATTCCCTCTCCCTCCAGTCAAAGACCACTTGCATTATTTTCTTAAGCAGTCTGAGACTCTTATAGTCATCTTATTCAGTGTGAGTATTAAGCCATCACCAACCTTCTTTATCCACCCATGACCCCTAGATGGGTTTTTCTTTCAGATCTCCAGGCCATCATTCCCAGTCCACACACTCACTGCTTCAATAACAATGGCCTCCTCACATGTCTCCAGATCTCAGGAACCACCAGTTACCCTGCCCAGATCTAACGGATTCATTTTGCAAAAATTCCAATTCCATCATACCACCTTCCTGAAGAACTCGCCAAAATTCTTTGCTGCCTACAAGATCAAATCTAGATTTCACTGTGGGCACTGATGTCAAATTAAGAGATGTGGCATAACTAAAATAATTTAGCCAGCAGAATTCCCAGCCAGGTCTGGATGTGTTAAGTGAGAATCACATTTGAACTGGCCTCACCTGCAGTATTTGGGGCTGCATTAATTTTTGTGAGTGGCAGCCCACCTTTGTGCATATAAATTGGGTAATTACACTAGTAAATTGGAATTTTTGCATTTAGAATCAGCACCTGTAAATAACAGAAGGCTGGAGAAAGAAGGCCAATTGAATCCTTGGCCCTTAATATTTGAAAGCAGAGCTTTGTAGACAGCTTGCAGACTGAGAGGTTTGAAGGGACCTCACAGGAAAAGAGTGGGAATAAAAAAAAAAAGAGTACCTAACCATTTTGTTTGTACATTATTTTCTATTTAAAGAAAATAATGTAGTGCAGAAAAGTTGAAACAGGAAAATTATATATTTGGTTGTCTCATCTCAACTTCCAGCAGAGTAACAATTGTCAAAATTACCATACTTGTGTTGGACATAATTTGTTAGAAGTTGATGGCCTGAAAGCTCACATCTACCCCAAGACCTGAGAGTAACACTCTGTAGAGCAAATCAAGCTTTCTGTCTCTCTGGAAGGAGCATGGATGGCAAAAGTACTTTGTTGACAATCAACTTTGTCAATGAGCTATAATTTGTAAAACGCCATCAACAGATATGTAGAAATATCTTTGTGTTGATCTGGAGTCTCTAACTTCACCTCCCAGAAACTCCTCTCTGCCATGAAGAAATTGGCTTATGTTGGCAATGAAACTGACAATGCCAGAGTGCCTACAGTGCACCGGTGATTTACCTGTTTGTATCATCTCATCCTCATGACATTGCAGGTTAGACATTATCATCTCTGTTTCCCTGTTTCACAGATTTAGGAAACTAAGAGAGATCAAATAACCTATCCAAAGTCCTTTAGCCTGCGAGTGGCTTAACTGGGACTCAAAGTCAGTTGGTCTAGGTAAATGATCCTTAACCAGAGATGAAGAGCTAGAAGGAGGTCTATGATGTCTTCCAACTATGCCCCTGGGTTGGATGCCTAGGGGAAGGGAGGTGGCAGGCAGGACAGCACAGCCACTGTTACTATGGGGAACATGTCTCATTCCTCAGTGATGTTACTGTGCAAAGAAGATGGGAAGCCCGTCAAAACTCTGGCGCTATATGTCTCCCCACCATCTTTGAGGTCTCTTTCAACAATAAAACATTACAGTGTTTTAATCAATAGTCATGAAGTTTAGGTCATTCAGGGTCTGTGGACTTGGTGTATGCAGCATTGGATCTCTAATGTTGTTTCCAAAGCCAGCACTTATAGCAGTGTCACTGGACTGAGAGAGTAGAAACAACTTCTTGAACAAGATTCCCCTACTCACCCGGACATTGTGCTCTTCTACATGATTCTCTTTTTTAGATTAAGCCATCACTGACATTTGCTAAAATGTAAATTCAATCTGGAGCTTAACAAGCTCAACCATTAACATACTTTGCAAGCTTTGTGCTTCTACATACACACATGCACACATGCACATACACACAGTCCATGGCAACTAGATTTAGCTGATTGGATTATTTTTAATCGAGTGCAGAGTCCTAAGGGGGCAGGCAAGAAAACAAGTCAGTTTTGATGGAAAATGAGATCAGAGGAGAAACAGAGCCCTGGGCACTTCCTGAGGTGCCATCAGGGTGGGGGCCCCTGGGCAGCCAAAAATGAGAGTGGAGGGAGGGGAACCAGAGCCAGGAGTCCTGAGGGAGAGAGCACACCCTTCCACATCCCAGCCCTCCCCAGAGCTGCTTCTGAGGAAGTTCTGGTCACCTATTCTATGACCTGACAGATTGAGCTTTCAGGAGTTGGGCTTCTATAATCCATTCTCTAGACAGCTGGTTCTCTGCCAAGAAAGAAAGAAATGTGGTCACTGTAACACCTATGTGAGGGCTGTGGCTTGTGATCCAATTGCTCAAGAAAGTTTACTTAGATGCTCTTCCAGCTCTTAAAAGCCATCTCCCACACGTGAGTGGGGCTGAGTGTGTTTACAAATATCCAAGTTCTGACTTAGCCATGTTTTGTCAGTGAAATCCTTATTAATGGCACTGAAGAGCAAAATTCGGCCCTGGCAGGGGAATTTTGACCAACTATTTATTGGAATAGTTAATGCTACAAGTGTGTGACTGTTTGTGGGCCTTGAAGGTATATTTAATTTCAGTAGTCACACTTATTTTCTGCACAACACACTCTCCCAAGGAAAATAAAACAAGACATAGACCAAAAAGCTACTCCAGAGCTCCAGACAATTACTGGAAGAGATGCCATAAATATAAATCAGTAGTTAAGTGAGACACTAATGATATTTAAAATTATGGCAAAGAGTGCCATGAACTCAGCCACACTAGTGCCCATGCACTGGTTAACTCTTTTGACTTTCCCAACAACCAAAGGGGTAGACACCAATATTATCCCTGTTCTATGGATGAAGACACTCAGGTACAGAAAGACTAAGTCTATGGATGAAGAGTTAGACGTCCACACTCACACATTGAGTCAGAGGTGGAACCGAAATTAAAACCCAGGCAGCAGCCTCTGTGTCCTTACCTTCTAAAGGTCCAAGTAACACATGGTGAATCTGAGCTAAGTCATCTCTTTGGGGTCCTGCAGCTCTGATGTTCCACAGCAGAACATCCATTCTAGCAGGAGTGGGGACAGATGTATAAAATTAGAAGATAATGTCAATGGTCCAGATCTGTGTTATTATATGTCAAATAATTAAAAACTTCCAGAAGATCTAATTTTCACTTTTGTTCCACTTGTTTGGTATTTTAGAGAAAATTGTTCTTAAATAGTGGGCTTATAGCTGATGGAAGCCCTTTTGTCATAAGTAGCCTAAAAAAACAACCAAAGGGGTCAAAAAAAAAAAAAAGACAAAAACTTATGAATGGTTTTAAGGTTTATCTCTGGGAATGGAATTTTAATATATGCAAGATTTCTGATATGTCTGGGATATTTTTTATATAATTAACAAGAGATCTTCTTTCTTCTCCCCAGAGAGTAAATGAGTGCTGGAAGTACCAGCTATCTTGGGAGAGGTTTATTCTACCAAGGATCTATTTTTCTATGAAAGTGAGCTGTTCTCACCTGTAAGAAGTAGTATTGCCCTGAATGTCCCTGACAGACTTTGAGATGGGTCAAGCAAGTAGTCACTTAACACAGACCTCAATACATATTATTCACATAGAATTATAGATAGGGTATGAGTTGGGAAAGATGAGAAGCCCAAACTGTATCTGAAAACTCACTTAAAATAATAACAATGCTATCTTCCTTTATAATCAGGCAGTATTATTTTCTAAAGAGGTTTTGAAATAATCTTGTGTTTGACTATACGCAAAGTTTGTGCTCAAAAACAGCAATAACATTTAGTTACTGTGTTACTGCGAAATGGAATCCAATTTTGACAATAGCCCTTACTGGTACAGTGGCCTTTCCATAAACCATTAACACTGCCCCCAGGCTTCCATGGACTAAAAGGCATCATTTGTTCTTTTAAGTACTGGCACTTTGCCATATTTTCTTTCTCAAACTTCACATTCACATGTCTGTCTGGTGATGGGTTTTCCCATTTTCTTCTCCTTGCTCCACACTGATGTGCCTTGTCCTATGGCAAGCTTTTTTTAATTGACTCTCAAATGATCTTTAAGGTAGCTTATGAAATGAGATCCTGGGACTTTACATGTGACCTCCATCTCTTATAGCTGTGTATGAATTTTTAAACAGCTTTGGAAAAGATATGTATCTGTGTGCGTGTGTGTGTGTGTGTGTGTGTGTGTGTGTGTGTGTATAAACTAATTCCAGCATCACCCAGAGACCTTGTATTCCCCAGGCCTCCAGCAGCCTCAGGGTATGTTTCCTTTTAAGGATTTATTTGCCTCTGAGAAGTGATCTTTCTGGACCCTGAAAGAGGTTCTATGCCCATTTAATGCCTGTTAGAAGCTCCCTAAGATTGGATTGAGCAGGTGGTCTCAGAATACAGGTTTCAATGCACATTATTCATACAGAAAATAAGATCAAAGCTGAGAAAATCTAGTTTTTAAGATAGGTAAAAACGAGTCAAGTTGTCGTTCTGGGTTGACCTTGGACGATTCATTTACCCTATGTCTTCACCCCTCAAGATAATATAGGGAAACAGTTCCTGCCCCCTTCCTACCACATTAGAGCATTGTGTAGGCTTTTGGAGTTTTTCTGTATACTTGCCTTGGAAATGTAAGAATTACTGACGTTATCATGATTCAACATTTACCAGTGGCCGTGTGGGAGATGAGCATTTTCTGGCTGACATGCAAATAATAATAGATCCAATTTGTCCCACGTGCATCAAGTCACCTCCTGGTGATAAATAGAAATCCAGGAGTTCACACACAAGCTAGCCTCAGGTAAACCATGGATTGAACTCTATTTTTAGCAAATAGAACTCTGCCAAAATGTGTCATCAAGTGCAAACCTCTTCCAGACTTTCTCACCCGTGGCTCCTTTGTGATCACATGCCAATAGCAGTAGAGATTAAGAAGGTCACTTTGAGCCACATTAAGTTGTAAAAGAAAACTCCAGCCCATGTGCCAATGGCCATACAAATCCGAAAGTCAGTGTCTCCTCCTGGGCAGTAATCTATCCAACTGTCTCCCGGGCTTTCTCACCAGGAGGCCTCACCAGCTGCTCAAAGCTAACACAGGGACAACTAAGCTGATGCTTCTTTCTGCTAGGCACCCCACTTTCCCCACACAGGCACACACTCAGTCTGAGGCAATTACAGGCAATTTTACTTTCTTCAGCAAATTGTCTCAATTTGGTTGTTTCATGTTTCCTGCCACAGCCAAGCTCCTGCCTATTGATTCTGATATATGTTTCACAGAACCTCATTTTCATGCCTGTCACTAGAGTCCAAATCCAACATACAGATTGTTCTCACTGTGAGGAAGACAGTGTCTCTTCAGCAACATCTTCAGGTCTTGATTTCCTGAGAAAACAGCCCCTTCTCTCCAGATTACATGCTAAGATCACCACTGTCTCCTTTCAATCCCTCCATAAGCTCATCTGGGACATTTTTCATATCAGTGCTGAAATGGCATCTTTTTCCTATGTTTCCTGACTATCTGTGTGTCTCTGGGCAGCCTCTCTGTCAGCCAGACAAATCCCCCTGCCCTTGCAGGCTGTCGCCAAGCTTAATTTTAGCATTTCACAAATTACAATAAGTCCTGCTAATGAGATCAAAGCATTCATCCCTGCATGCTGGCCAGACTCGAGATGATTCTTCTTGACATAGCAAACAACCTCAAAAATTTCTTATGAGTCAGCTAAGGAGCAGTGAGGCATGCGAAATCATAGGACAAGTTCACACATTCAAACATAATGACTCGGAGGATCACTTAACATGAAAGTCATGTTCACACTTTGGCTGCCAACTCAGGCAAGGCTGAAGGACAGACTTCCGCAGAAAAACCTTTTCAGAGAGTATTATATTTAGGCCATCCCTAAACACTTTCAACTGGGCAACTGTGGCCTTTGTCATGTTAGTAAATTTGGTCCTTTTGATAAAGAAGCCCAGCATCTCCAAAGCCCAAACTGTCTGGTCAGTCCCTGTCACCTGTTACTACAGAAATTATTTTCTCAAGCTCCTTGATTGAAAGACAATCAATTGAATTTTTCTATAAATCTATATAATCTTACCTCTTTCTGCTTTATTTATGCCCACTAATCTCTTTAGCAAAGAAATTATTTCTTTGTATCACCTTTTTATTGCCCTACTTTGCAGTTAAAAAATGGTTGAGAAGGCTTCTTGCCTCTTCCCAACAGCATTTGGGAGAGTAACATGTATGCACAATTCCTTCCTGGCTCTTCTCTTTGAGTATCTCTGGTATCCCAAGAATTTAAATGTTAGGGATGTTGACAAGAGGGCTGACATTTCCCATCCAAAGTCTGGAAGGAGATCAGTCCTGTGAAATAGACAGGCTGATCTTGAAATAACGTTCACTGCAGTTATGATTAAGGGAAAGTCTCAGAGACCAAGTATTATCAGGTAACAGAGGTGACCTCAAGGACCAATATGGGCAGTGAAAAAATTAGAGAAGTTGGTTTTGTTCTTTTTTCAACATTCTCTTCCTTCATGTAGAAATGTGGAGAAGGTGGATCATTTGTTTTTCTTCCTTCCACCTTATCTCCTACATATTTTATTTATTATCTTCTTATAGATTAACTTTATTACAGAAGTACTTTAAAACTCCAAATTAATTAAAATTGGATTAAAGTCATATGAATGATGATTTCATCAGGTAACAGAGGTGACCTCAAGGTCCAATATGGGGCTAAGGTTTGAGAAGACAAGGACCATCACATTCCAGCACTTTGCACAGTACTCAGTATGTAGTCATTAAATATTTGTGTAATAAATGAATAAACAAAGGAATGGAAGAAATCCACTTCACAAAGTTGAGGTAAGAATTAAATGGGATGACTGTTCTTGACACAGAGTAAATATTCAATACTTTCTCCCTTTTTCTCCACAAAATAGCTAGAGACAATTCCCTCTATCCCATACCTCCAAGAAGTTTTTATAAGTAGCAGGTCAAAAGGTTCAATTCATTACTCTAGTGGTCCATCAAAAATATTCAGCAAGCAAGGTCCAAAATGTCCTTGAGGAGAGTCTGAACTCAGGTTACAAAATCAGATAGTACTCCATCCTTATCTCTGGAACCCCCCAGAATTGTCTTAGCAAATACCTCCATGTAGGAAGGATGTTTTCAAGATAAGTCTCCTTCCCTGATGAGTGAGTGGTCACAGCTAAGCACCACTCAGCATCTCTTCCCATGGCTGCTTCTGCACTCACTGCCTCATGTTCTAGAGAGAACTCTGAAGAAAGAATACATTTCTGGTTTACTTGGTCAGTAACAAAAGTTGAGAAAGAGAAGGATATTGGAAAATTCCAGGTTACACTATATTTTTATATTAATTATATTATAAACTAATATCTTCCTGAGATGGTCTGAGTACAATCCTTAACAAAGATGTGACAAGAAACTTTGGACCTTTTGAGTTCTTTCCATCCTTAGAGATTTTTGAACAACTTTTTAAAATCCTCACATTAAAAAAAAAAAAAAGAAAAAAGTAATAGCAGGGCCTACTTCATTCCTCCACTGGAAAGCTTTCTCATTTGGTAGGACACAGATTATTATCTAACATACATTAATATAGTTTGGCCAAAAGAAACGACTGTTAGAAAAACCTTTTCCATTGAACTCCTTAAAACAATCCCAACCAATCTCATAATTTTCCTCAAATAAAATACCAAGACTAATTGAAAGTTTTCTTTAAGTAAATGACAATTCATTAAAAAGTAAATGTGGAAGATTTAATATTTTTATTCTAACCTTGGATCAGTATTTGTATTCAGAAATTAAAAAGAAATGAAACTATTATATAACAACTTTATTTTTTTTCCAATTGAAGTTTCACTGATAGATTATATTTGTAATACATATATATATGCATAATTCATATCTGTATATATAATATATACTATTAATCTTACATGCACAAATATTAACATTCTTAGTTGAAACTTTGTCATCAGATTTAAGTATCATTATAAACTATATACCACATCCTTCTCTAAAAGCCTATTCTGATACCAGTTGCTATAATACAATTCAATTCTGGCACTCACCATCTGGAATTAAAAGACACAGTATGCAAGACAGCTCTTACTTCAGATGCCAGACACAGGTGGTATCCCCAGGCCACCTGCACTTTTGTCCAACTGACAAACCCAGGGGGTTCCCATGACCACCCCTCAGGTTTGATAAGTCACTAGAACAATTCACAGAACACAGAAAAGCACTACACTTACAATTAATAGTTTTCTTATAAAGGATAACCAACAGGACCAGCTGGATGAAGAATCACACAGGGAAAGGTCTGAGAAGGTCTTTAATGCAGAGCTTGCATGTCCTTTCCGTATGGAATTTGAGTGTGTCACCATTCTAACACATTCATGTATCCACCAACCAGGAAGCTCTACTGAGCTTCAGTGTCCAAAGTTTGTAATGGAGGTTGTATTACATAGGCACAACTGATAACTTGATCTCCTTCCTGTCTTCCCTCCCTGGAGGTCAGGCTGCCTCAAAGCCCCAACCCTCTAATCACATGGTCTTTCTGGTGACCAGCCCTCATCCTGAGCCATCTCATTAGCATAAATTCAGGTGTGATCCAAGGGAGTCATGAATAACAAAGATCCTCCTCTCCACTGGGAAATTCCAAGGGTTTTAGAAGCTCTGCGTCAGGATCTATGGACAAAGACCAAACAAAGTCTTTACTATACAACAGAGCCCAATGACACAAAATCAAACACAGTCAAGTAAAGCAATTCTATACATAGCCAGGTACATGGTTTTCTTATGATCTGGGATGAAAGAAGTGTCAGTTTTAGATCATCTATAAAGGCAAAATGAGTTACTTATCTCCCTAGCTGTGCTTCATAATTATCGACTCCCTCAGCTATATCTTTAAAATTTACATTATCTAATTAAGACCCCTAAAAAGCTACATGTGAAAAGAAAGTTGGCAGCCATCAGCATAACCAAGTTATCCAACTTACCCTCACTAATACTGGGACAATATACATCATGCAACTTCTTATATGCTGCACTAAGAAGGATACAACATCATTTCTGTAGCATTGCTACTCAAAATTCATAACTTGAATCTATTCATGAGGAAACATCAGTTAAACATATACTGAAGGATGTTTTACAAAATAAGTGGCCTGTACTCTTCACTAATGTCAAGGTCATGAAAAACAAAGACAGACTGAGGAATGGTTCCAGAAAAAAGAGATTAGGACAAGATAACGAAAGAAAAAGTAGTCCTGTGACATTATCACATCAATTGATGCAATATGTATATGGACTGTGAATCAAATATTATTCCAATGCTATATTCCCTGATTTTGGTAATTGTATTGTACAGTGAGATGTACACATGTAACAGGATTTGCTTATTCTTATAAAACATATATCGACATATTTAAGAGTCACCATGATGTGTCTGTACGTCTTTTGCAAATGATTCTCCCTGAGAAATAGGAGGGAGTTTTGGTAAATGATAAGACAAAAGGGGTAAAATGTAAGCAATAGTGATTTTCTTGGTATAGGGTATATAGAAGTTCTTTGGACCATATTTATAACATTTAATTAAGCTTAAAATTATATCAAAGTAAAAAAGTAAAACAAGACATGTGTGAAAATGGAAAAGATGTGTAATATTGCAGAGAAAACACATAACTAGACTAAAAGAAATACAGAAAGAGATGCTATGATTTTGGTACCTACTTTTTTAATTCTAACTTTGGAGATCTTGATAAAAAGATATTCTCATTTATTATCTTCATTCTTAAGATTTTTTTTGAAACCTTTTCTCAACTTGAATTTCTGTGTCCCCATTCTCACCAAATGGGCAGTATTTTTTTTTCTTTTCATTTTTCTTTTTTCTTTTTTACTGGTTTTCATTTAGAATCCTGTACTTTGCACTGCAGGAAACACAACATTGAACAAAGCATGTTTCCTACTCGATAAGCCTGTAATTTCATATAGCAGATAGGCCTTCTCATATTCAACTGTTTACATGTGATAAGAATTGAAATATTAAAAGTGATACAAAGTGTTATAAGAGCACGTGAGTCCGAGGTCCTGCTGAGTTTTGAGATGAAGGGAATTGATAAGGGAAGAAGAAGGTGGAAAGCCATCCCAAGGCATCTGGTCTCCCCCAGCTCTGGGCAGCCCTAACAAACCCTATCACTACTTTTTACTACAAAGGAATGTTCATGTCATTTCCACAATATTTCTTTCAAAAGCAATTGTTGATAACTTAAAGTTGAAAGAAAGTTTCATAATCATTTCCTCTTCTATTTTTTCCTCCTATGTTCTTCTTTCCTCTCTGCCCCATGCCTTGGCAGAGTAAATGCTGATTATTCACTCAACAACCAGTGGGCAAGAACTGGAATTTAGCTTTGACTTCCAATGAGCTTGGGCAGTACAATCCAGGTTTCAGTTTGGCTAGAATCATAAGCAGAGAGAAGCAAATCCCGGCTCAGGTAAGAGTGAAATTTGGTGGAATCAAGAGGAGATTCTTCACTGGTTTGGTTGAAGAAATTTTCATGCACCAAAAGTGAGCACCATTTGCTATTTTTCCATATACCAGAGTCCCTGAAAATGAACTGAGAAGTCAGAGATGGTCGGAATAATTCTCTTTTTTTTTTTTTTTTTTTTTTTTTTTTGAGAGAGAGAGAGAGACAGCATGAGCAGGGGAGGGACAAAGGGAGAGGGAGACAGAGAATCTTAAGTAGGCTCCACACTCAGCACAGAGCCCAATACAGGGCTTGATCTCATGACCTAAGCTGAAATCAAGAGCCAAATGCTTAACCAGCTAAACCACCCAGGCAACCCAGAATAATTTTTGATGTATAAGTTTTAATGCCATAAAATCTGACCCAGAGAAAAATGTTACATTAGTTATATTGTTTAAATGGGAGACTCCAAATGGATCCCCATAATATATAGTCTACAAATCCACCCTAATCCTCACCATTCCTCTCTTTGAGAAACTACAGAGAAACAATAAATGACTGTGGTATGTCAAAAGAGCCCTTGTTCATCCTGTTCTACGAGCTTGAGGGTCCACATATTTTTCAATAGTAAATGTGATCTTTAGAAATCATGATGCCTCTATGTGATTTTTCCACACCCATTGAGATAGCTCTGACCAACTGAAATAGATTACTTGAAAAAAATATGAAAGAAGTAGAAGTAGTACTTTTATTTTGTCAGGATGGATGAAATCAGACTCCTTACATTTGGTACTATCATGACACAAAAGGAACAATTTCAGCTTCACTATATTGCAGAAAGATTTACGTCTGGAAAGCATTCTTCCTTCCCTTAGGCAAGAACACTTGGAATTATTAACAAAAATTCTGTGACTATTTCTTGGCCAGAATGTTTTTCAATACCATTGGTCTGGTTCAATTGATTAAGGGGAAGAAAAAGCACTTTCATTTAGATGGATAGATAGATAGATAGATAGATAGATGATAGATAGATGATTGATTGATAGATAGATAGACAGATAGACCCAGATACCAAGAAAGGGAGGGAGAGAGAGAGACAGAGAGAGAGAGAGAAAGAGAGATGAAGGGAGATTTTTTATAATTTAACCCCAAAGGGGCTTTACATGCATATTATTATACTTTTTGCCATTACATGCTTGGAGTAATTAAAAACAATAGTTTCTCATTGTAAATATTGCAAAGTTCCAATGTAATTTCGTGCACTTGGAAATTGTGTACTTACAACTATCCAAGAAAGACACCTAAACGTAATATGAGCAGTGTGACTCTGTGTTTATTTGCAGTTAAGATGACCAGGAAAATTGAGGTGAGATATTAATCACACTCTTTTGACACACAGTAAATTCAGTTATAGATAGCATAGTCAAGCATTCAAGAGATTAAGTTGGCTAGTTGTCGACCTAAATATATTCTTTTTCATGGGAGTCTTCAAAGGATATTAATTATCTGAATTCAACTGGCTTGGAACCCCCTTTTTATAGCCTTTGCTTTCCCTTTCTCTATCAAAAGCCAAATTGAAAAGGGAGATGAAGGAAGTTAAGCACACTAATCCAGTTTAAAGGCCCTGAAATCAACGAAGGAAATCATTAAGCAAAAAACAAAGTCTTTTGGGGGGCATACTAGAGGTGCTACTTAAATATATAAATTGAACTCACTAAGAATTTGTGCTTCTGGACTAACATCTTCACCTAAGGAATACCCATCAATATCCTATTGCTTCTAGCCTTGAAGTGCATGGGTCCCTCGTCCCAGTTTGGATGCCTTGCCATTCCACCCAACACCAGCCCCTCCCTCTTCAAATTAATAGCCTGATAAGCTTTTCTTATTATTCCAGACATTAACTGTTGATTAATTTTGACCATCTTTCATATCTGATTTAAGTCTTCTCTCTATACCCTTTTTTGTTGTTGTTGCTTTTCTTACCTCTTAATGCTTGACCTTTTCAAGACCCTGTATAAAAAGACATATCACCTCTAATACAGTTGATTCTTGAGTAATGCTAGGGGTAGGGGCGCTGACTCTCCTTACCCTGGTCAAAAATCTGCCATATAACTTTCGACTCTCAAAATCTTAACTACTAATAGCCTACTGTTGACTAGAAGCCTTACCGATAACATAAGCAATTGATCAGCACATATTTTGTATGTTATATGTATGATATACTGCATTTTTACAATAAAGTAAATTAGAAAAAAGAAAATGTTACTAAGAAAATCATAAGGAAGAGAAAATACATTTACAGTGCCATACTGTATTTATCAAAAAAAAAAAAAAAAAAAAAAACAGATATAAGTGGGCCCGTACAGTTCAATCCACATTGTTTTAGAGTCACCTATACTTTAACCTTCTTAGTTTACTCCCCTGAAAGCCTTACCACACTTTTCTTGCCTTTTTGGCTTTGCTTCAACTATCATTGTTTACAGTGAGTGTTTTCCTTCTCTGATACTTCTTTTCCATTTTTTTTCTCATCTATTGTGACTTATAACTCTATGACTATATTAAAACCGTGGTATATTTGAATGCAGGTTGTATGAAAAGAGATGGATAAAAGAAATTGTTTTATGGCATAGTATGGGGTTTGGCCTCCATGTATGCTTTTCCCAATGGGCTAGCTTGAAAGAGGCATCTCCTTTCTACCATTTTCCTCACTTGATTAGTTTATTCTGAGTCCAAAACCACAAAGTTGGTTAGACACACCCCAGAAAGAAATTTTATGAATTATTACAATTTTAAAAACCCAACATTTTATGTTTTTTATTTTTGTTTTTGCAGGGGAGTGAAAGATAATAAACCTTAAATTAAAGACGATTAAAAAATGATTTCTCCAATTAGGCAATTTGGTAGTGCCTATTCCTATTAAATATCCTTTGGGTCCCAACTTTAATGGCATTACAAGAGACAGCAAAATGAGGCACTTCTTTTCCACCCACTCAAGCTGAGAGCAGGAAGAATGTATTTTGTTAGTAGAACTTGTTGTAAGTCACTGCCAAAGGGAGAAACTTCTTGGAAGTTTGTCATGGTAAATCAATGTATTTGTCATGGGTTAAATAATGGCAGAAGATACATGAAAACCTGATGCTGATCACTAGGTTACAAATGACTTGCAGATGTTAAAATGTGTTTCCCAGTAAAAAAATAAGACAAAATGCCAGGCTGCCTGGCAAAAAGGGGCTAGACACCTGCCTGAAAACAATGAGAATGAAAATAAGCGGCAACAAGTGAGATATTCCTGAAACTTCCTTCCTAACAGCTAACAATAGCCCCTTCCATATTCTTTTTTACGTGAACTACAAACTCCTAGACTGAATGCATATAAAGTGTGTACTTGTAATTTTTTTCTCAGCACATATGATGTGTACTTGTTTGTGCAACTTTTATGACATTGTGATTTATAAGGGACCTGGTTCTAATGGTCTCATTTCTATACCAATGCAAAGCCTTCCTTCAGAGCAGCCTCAAAGGGCCTGGCATCGGGCTCCAGATGATTAGCTGCTGCCTGTTGGCTCTTCAAGTTCATCATGCAGATTCAGGAGGATTTTTATAATGTGATAAATGGTATTGTGATAGAACCTCTGGTTCTCTTCCAGTTTGAGATACAGATCAATTTTTAAGTTGGATCATTTCTCAAAAACAGGCCACAGAATTTTTTTAGGAGGCATCTAGCCCGAGATTAAGGAGGTACAGGTCACCCACTGCCAAAATTAAGTTTATTTCTCAGGTCAAGAGGCAAATACCCATTACCTTCCAGAATAATCAGACCTCTCTGAGACCCAAGTTTCATTTTTATAGGCTAGTCTAATGAATGGATTAGTCAAAGGATTTGCAGACTCTGGGAGCACACACAGGAGAGAAAATGGATTATAAAAATCCACAAGGATTAATCAAACATTCTGAATTTATTTTACTCTGAATGTTGTAAAGACATCACTGTGACATGGTTCAAGATGCACTGTAGTTACACTGTGTGAATGTGCAATTTTGACTCAGAGACCAAAACAAAGAATCCTTTTTAAAGTCATTTTAAAATAAATTTAGGAAAATACCAATGTCAGTAAACTATCCAGAGATGGAGATTATAGTTAAGCATTAACTATTAAAAGAAAAAACCCTTCCGCACCCAAATAATGGGAAGTGGCATTTCTTTATTCATATGTGTATACCTTATTTGTGCTTTGAAAGGATTTCAATTTCCAGTAGCAACTGATGTGGGGACTTTTGTAGTTTGGGTTAATATTTATTCTTGAAAGATTTGTTTTGGTTAAATGCGAGTTAACCCTATTTAAACCTATTTAAAAGATATAATTAAAATAGGATGTTGAGGCCAAACATTTTTAGAGTTTATTACTTTGGCAGTTTAATTTTATGCAAAAAAAAAAAACCCACAAAAAACAAAAATAAAGCCCATTTAAATACATACCTGCTCAAAGAATAGCCTTGTAGAAAAGATCATATCTGAAATCAAATATAAGTTTAAAAAAACATGATAAAATGATACATCATTCATTACTCTTAGTATGCCTATAATGAAATAATGAATATTTATACAATAAAATGATGAAACAGAATAGAGATAAGCACGTGGTCATTTTTACTTCCAGTCTCAATTAATCACAATCATTCTTAGTAAAGCAATTTTCAGGTGAAAATATAAACAGGTATAAAAAACATTAAAATGAAGATATCCATAAATTTATTCATATTCTCCTATGGTGCACAATGCATAATAAAAGTACACATGCAAAAATGAAACCAGCAACTGAAAATTTTCTAGAGAATTGTCTTATTAAAATAGTCTTCATTTACCACATTTTCAAAATTCAGTGAAGGGGTAGGTTGTTTACTTTTTATGTATCATTTTTAAGGAATTTTGTGTCATTTGCTTCTATCAACTCAAAAATTCAGAAAAGCTATGGCTTGTCTGGGATATTCTTTAGACCCATTTCCTCAAATCGCATTCTCTAATAGCTCTTCAACACATTTTCTTTTTCAGATTATCTATTTTACATTATTTTTGCTTAACATAAGATATAAATTACATTTAAGACACTAAGATGAGAAAAGATTTTACTTTCTCCTTAAGTGTAATGATGGGATCATACTTCAAATTTTTCTCAAAACAGAACCAAAGCTTTGGGCAGAGTCCATGCATGAAAATTGGTACTTATTTCATAGCAGAAATTTTTTTATTCAGTGTAGAACATGTAAGCAAATTCACTGTTGTGTGGCACTTGACTCTATTTTGTCTTCAATTCTCGGTAGAAGATTCCTAAGTTGGCATTTCCATCACAAGAAAACTGCAGAAGCATTCTGACCAACATTTTCAGGAGTCCTATCAACTGTGGTTTCTACAGAGCAATGTTATTGGGAAATGTTCTCTTGGAACATGCTTATAGTCTTAAAGAACTGGCATGGTTCCTGAGGTGGCTTAACGAGTTTATGGCCCAATCTTACAGAAGAGGAAGTCTTGATAAGATTTTGATATTAGTGGAATAAAGAGCAAAACAAGCTTTTCCTGTGATTAGTCCAATGGAAACATAAGACTATTTTTATTTATTCCATTTTATTAACAAAGACTTTAAAAGGCTTTTTGTACTCTAATTCGCCTAGAAACACTGTGAGATTGATAAGAATTTCCATTAGGTTTTATAAATACTGAAGTGGAAGTAGAATGTCTGGCGTAGGGGGTCCACTCACACTTAAAGGATCCTCATGAACTAGAACAGCCCTGGAGACGTGTGCTAACCTAATGGCTGTGTTTTCATAGGAACACACTAAGCAGAAGGAAGAGCAGCTTGAGAGCCATAGGCAGTGGCTTCTCGTGTAATCCGTGCAATTCCTTGCTGCCTAGAAGGAAGCAGATTGGCCTGGAGAAGAGACTGGTTTCTGAAAAGTAAAAGAAAATGAGAGGGGAAATCGATAACCAGAAATCAGAAATGTCTCTTTGGGCTACTCCTAGTCCCCACTCCTGGTTAGATGATGCATCCTCTTCTTAATTACTAATGACCAATCCTGGTTAAGGTGTTAATCATGGCTCAAACACTGACCTCTTCCAAACCTTTTAAATAGTGGCCTTTGTGGACCAAATGGCCATCAGAGCTCAAGGCAATGAATTAATAACAACAGCATGTGCTGAGTACCTACTATAGGTCAGAAACTTCACATACTCTCTCCCTTAAACTTCATAATAACCCTACTGTCAGGGAGGAAGACCTTCCTCTGTCCTACTGTCCTTCTAGCTGGACTTTGAATCAAACTGACACAAGACAGTAATAGGAGAAAATCAGATTTAATAGCTGGAAGTACATATGGGAATTCACACAGACATGAAATTCCAAAGATGATGAGACAACCGCAAGCTTGTTATGTGAGCTAAGGAGAGGGTTTGGGTCTGAGGACACATAGGGAAGGAAGGCCATTAGCCAGAAGATGAAAAGAGAGGTTTGAAAAACAAAGCTTGCCCTATTATGCAGATAAGTTTCTTAGGTAAAGGAGAATCTCTATTAGTAGCTCTCTTCTTGGTACAGGCTCTCCTTTCCAATGTAAAGTTAGGCAGTGTAGGGGAAGGGAGAGAGCTTTTCCTGAATCTGCTGGGTTTGGGTCACTTTTAGCTCAAAATAATCTTTATACCAAAGTGTCCTATCTTGGGGCAGCCTGCCCTGGGCCCCTATACTACTACATAAGAATATTCTCAAATGTTCCCCGTTATGGTTTAGAGAGGTAAGGACTTTGTCCAAGGTCACATAGCATGTAAGTGGCAAACCTGGGATTTGGAACTAAGTAGGTCTGATGCCAAATCCAATGTTCATTCCACTTCATTACGCTGCTCCATGATAGATCTTCAGAATATGGAGGAGAAATTTTTTATAAAGGGGTCCTCTTAATACACCTGCATTTTCACCACATAGATAAGAGCCTACATGCCTGACTGTGAGGCCAAATTTCTTATGAGTGCTACTCAGCTTGTTTTCATATTGCTTTACCAAATCCAAGTAGAGGCTATTAAGCCATACGTGACCTAGAACACATCCCTGGATAAAAACAACTTTATAATCACCACTAGATTAAAGTGGGAGTTTATAAGACTCAGGTTGCCCCAAACAGGGAGTTTATTTGGGTCAGTTTGGTAATGCAGGGACTTGCTGCACTACAATAGATTTTAACTCCCCTGGCCTGTATTGGCTATGACCAGGAAAGTCATTTATGGCTTTTCCCCTCCCACTATAGTGTATGAGAGACTTCCCACAGGAGATAACCTTTGTCTCATTTTCTAGTTCTTTGCATTTAGTACGTTGTATAAGCTTCTGTTACATTGATTGTGTATTCTGCCCTACTACCCCACCACAAGCTTCTCCTTGTGTATACCACTTGCTTGTTTATCTATTAATTCATCCAGTAAATATTTATTTTCTACTAAGTTCTTGGTACCAGGGACACAGGCAATGATGAAGTCTTGGTTCTGCCCCCAAGTTTTTATCTCGTATTCCTGACCATCTTGGATGGTCAAAATCTGACATAGAGCCCATTACACATAACCAGCATTATGGGTCCCCACCAACCATAGGCTTGGATGTGGGTTTAGGTATGTAAATTGATAAAAGGTTAGTGGTCATTTCCAAAGCTGTAAAGTGCTATAGGAAATAACAAACTTCCTATTGCAAGAAAGGCCAGTCTCTCTCGAAGAATGTGGTTTCCTCTAAACATCTGGGCTTAGATGACTAAAGAATTTCCCTAATCTTGATAAATTGCTCCTTGGTCCTGGATATTCTATACATGGTTTTGATAGCATCTTTTTGTCTGGCAGTAGAAGGGCTTCTGATTCAGAATGGCTTGGATTCACATGGCGGATGATTTTCTCTGGAAAATGAAGAAAGGTGATCTGCTTGGTTTCCTTTGATGCTTTTGGACAAGACAGATGATTATCCCGGGTCCAGTGATTCACATGTGTGGGAGGCTTTCCTTTGTAGTGAGGAGTTTCTTCCAATGTCTTCCCTGAATGAAGTTTTATCTTACAGTTCCATCTCTAAGCTGAAATTCCTTGTGAATGAAACGAAGAAACCCATGGCTCCTGAACTGTATGATCCTGTTGGCTACTTTAGTATTAAAATTAGTTCTTGAGCAAGAGCTTTAGGACGACAATTTGCATTAATTATCACATCTGAGATTCTTATCTTGACCATTTACTAAGTCTAATTATTCCCATTTTTGTATTCAACCCAAAACAGAAGGAAATGATATAGCAGATATAAAAGTTTCATACAAATTACTTAGACCAGATAAATGATTTTTGAAATATGCTTTTTCTTTTTTTTTTTTTTTTGCAGTACAATTCTTTCTTCTAGTAATACTAAAAATCAGTATATAAAACACATAATAGAATTGTTCTTATTGAAATGGAGAAAGATTTTTCTTCCATTTTGTCCCTGCTTTCTTTCCGCTATCTATGTTCCCCCCTCATCATGTAGACACCTAGAAGGGTATGCATGGACATCCAGAAGCTGAATTTGAAAATCACAGCACTAGACTATCTACTTCTTCAATTGCTTTTAGCTCTAAAATTAATGCACTGATTCCTAGGTCAACCACAGCCTTCTGACAATCATGTCTTTCTAATTCTGCAATTTTGCAGATATTTGGAATCTGCATTTTTGTGTAGAGTATAATTGCCATTCCCTACACAATGTCAGTTGTTCTTTTATCATATCATGTTAGGTGTCCTGTCTCCTGACCTGCCCTCATAAGACTGTATCTTTCACAGAACTAAGCATAAATTTAGATATAGCATACCTTTTTCAGTTTATAGATAGTTGGGCCCCTACAGTTGAAATGCTGGTAAAGTCTGGGAGGGCAAGATCATGTCTGTCTCCCTCACCTTTATGGCCCCAATGGAATAATAGGTGCTCAGTAAATGTTTGTAGGAAGAATAAATTAGTTTACATTAATATGCTAAAAATGTTAATTTTACCTAGTTGTTTTTCTAATGTGTGTCACCTTATACTTTGATATTTTCATCTGGAAAATAGTATCTATTCCATGAGGTTACTGAAGAGATTAAATGTGAGGGATGCATAGCCTTTGGCACAAAACAAGCACTTAGTCAATATTTGTCAATAAATGAAGAAAGTCACCTTTTACATAGGCTAAGTGTTTGAATTTACTGAATTTTTCATTTGCTTTGTTATCTTAATATGGTAGAATTGTTTTGTTCTATTGTACCTGGAAATCAAAATAATCAGAAAGCAGTAATAAATTTGCCTTTTATGTAATTATAAGTGTTAAGAGGGTTTCTGTGGGAATAACTTTTACTGGTGGAGTTTTGCAGAGATTATAAAATAAAGTGTTTTACAATGGAAATAGCCTTTTTTTTATTTAATTCACCAACAACTCAAAAGCAGCTGCAGGCAATTTTCTTATGCCCCCCCCCCCAAAAAAAAAAAAAAGAATTGGCCTCAAAAGAACCAAGGAAAATTTTAACCCCAAAGGATAATGTTTTGGAAAGTTTCAATGGAGTGAAACTTGGGGTTACAATAGAAATTTCATACAAACCTAACTGCAGCTTACACTAAAGTGAATAACATAATGCATACTGTGGTACCAACTTAATTTACTCTGTAATTCTGCCAGACAGCAAACAGGATACAAACAAAAAGAACGGTGACGCCTTTTTAAATGAATGGCTGGTAAGAGAATATTGACAAAGGGTATTTGTCAGCAAAAATCTAGAAGTGGGACCTATATGTATCTAGTTCTTTCCTGTATTCCTTTACAAGGTATTCATTTAAAAGGAATTTGCTATTCTCTCATGTAGTTTACTTGTCAGATGGTACAATTACAGTTATTTCACAGAGTCGATTTTCTGTTACATAATCACATAGACTTGTGTCTAATGCAACAGAAAATTGCCAGGGTGGAATAACTTTCAGGTGTTAGTTGACTCTAGGGGTTTGGAGTTTGCTTTTTGGCCACAAAGTTTTATTTTTGTTCAAATCTCAACCAGAAGTCTTGGTCCCAACACCACTCAGGAGAAGCACTCTACGTAGCTGTTAAGAGAGTAAGCATTATAGTCAGAAGAAGTTGGTGTTGAAATCCAGTGCCACCGCTTACCCACCATTTATTTGTGCTCTGCTGCTGACACACTTCTTGATGAGACAAAGCTGCCTTTTATTGCTTACTGTGGCGAGGGAGAATGCTACCTTCGAAGAGCTCTATTAAGGTCTTGGAAGAGAAGGTCAAGATTGGATGTTACTGAGAATTTGAAGTTTGGTTTAAAGGTGAGCTTTTCAAAGCTGGTCCTTGATAAGAAGCAGGAAAGATCACAATACAAAAGTCCAGGATTAGTGAAAACAGTGAAAGGAAGGTTTTAAGATCAAGGATTCAAAGAATTTTATAGCACAAACTGTGGACATTTTCCACTGAAGAGGTGATAGATCTTGTTGGTAAATTCCTGAAATGAACAATCCAAACCTTTGCCTGACAAGAGGTGCCTCAGAAGAGTAAAATAATGCTAATTCTACACTGTTAATAAACTTCTTGAAAATAGCACCATGCCTCAATAACAGTCTGTGCCACAGAACCGAACACATGGCGTGAGCTCAAGGAGTAGCTGTTGAACAGAATGAGCTCCCTTTCCCTCCCTAACCCCCCTTATTCACAGGCAGAGGGTAGAGCCGCAGCTTAGAAGACACCGTGTTTCCAAGGACACGGTGGAGCTGTATCTGCTTGACATTTAAACAATTTAGTCAAATTCAATCTAAAACTGAATCAGTCCAGATGTCTTTAATTGGGGAGACAATGCCTAAGCCTTCTAACAATATGGCTTTGGGAAACATGCCTTCAAGACTTGTTTTCCTTATATCACTCCCACTAAAATAGTAGGGAACTGGGGGAAGGGAGTTCAAGTTACCACCAAGTACAGAAGATTCAGGTAGTCCTGCCCAGAAAGAGGCCTTACTGTGGATCTTGGGAATTTCAACAAGAGTCGAATTGACTGCCCATTAGACTTATTTGCAAAGGATTTCCTGTCATTGCACATTCTCCCTGAAAGGCACATCCTTGATGGGGCTGTGGTGTAAGCAGGATGGAGTTGTTCCCCTCATTAGAATCTTAAATGTCCTGGGAGAAGAAAAGACCCATTGTGTCCAGCACACCTTAGTCCTATCTGGTCTCTGTTCTTTCCTGCCTATTTATTTCTCATGCTTTCACTTTCTTTTTTTGAGGCTCCTTGGTATTATTCCAGCTCTTAATAGGCTACCTTTTGATGTTTTCCCAAACAAAGCATCCTTTGTGTCAACTGTCAAATACTTACATTTGACTTTGCTTTTTGGACAAATATGAAGAGACAGTTTGAAATTTTTTTAGTTCTTTTCATTATTTTAAAACAGCAATTAAGACACCAACCAGAACTCTCTTGTGCTCTATTGGAAGCAAACCCATCATACTCAGCTTTCCCTATAATTGAATTATTGAAGCTTGATGTCATTTTGGTTTCCATGCAAGTATAACCCCTTAAGAGCAATTTCATCATTTCTTAGGCCTGATAACCAGTCCTGGTGCCAATTCTCTAAGGTACCTGAGATCAAATCTTACAAGTCCATAATTTCATTTTCCTTATCTGTATTATATCATTTCTTGCTACATAACTGCTCTTAACATTGTTTGTATTGTCTTTATTATATCTGCAAGTGAAGTTAATAAAACTTACACCATTAAAAATTCTTGGAAGATTTTAAAATCATTTTTGTAAAACAATTTTAGCATGCCTGGTAGAGTTGATTTGGCTCTCCCAAATGGTATTATAATCACACCATTCCAAAGCATAATATTAATTCTTTATATGTGTCTTATTAATTAGTTTGTCTTATGATCAAATTTGTTACTTGCTCTCTATATTTCTGTAAATCTAAGCCTATCAACAACCATGTTCTTGACATATTTCCTGTACTACCCTTTGGAAGGGTCCTCGGGGTTGAAAAATCCATCTGTTGTCTTCTAGGTAACCAATTTTCATTATAATGGAAAAATACTAATTATTTTAATTGTACTAGTCCTCTGATGGAAACACCAATCAGTGGCTCTGGAAGTAGTCTGACCTTCTTGGCTGGCTGTTGGACTAACAGTCCTGTTATTACAGAGAAGAACAGAATCTGGGCTATCATTTTAACTCAATCTAAAAGGCAGAAAAAATGTTCTGCAAATAATGGAAGAAGATTGTACTGTCTTGTGACTAGTTTCCAGGAAACCAAAATGCACATCTGTTCCTGAAGACTTTCTCTTTAACTTTCCCTGAGCTCTCAGCAGCCCCATGCAAGAGGACAGGGGCAAGAACCTCACATTATGCACAAGCTGCTTCTGTTATCTGCCACTGTATTAGCATTTAGGGGAGCCAATTAAGTGACCAGTTGAGCTATGGCAAATTATTGAATGAACTCTGCTATAGCCACAAGTGTTTTATGAATTCAATTCAGGAAATATGTTGTGATCTGAGTTCATGAGGGATGAGCTATACTCAGTCTTCAAACTAATTGTTTAAGTGCAGAATTAATAACTTGTGGGACATTCAGTGCCTTGCAAATCAAATCACGGCACTCCATCTCTATTTGGGATTTAATGAAAAATTCCATCCTTTTCCGCCAATGCACTCAACCTCCAACAATTTTCACATATCACAAATTAACTTTTTTTTTTAATTTCTGAACAAATCTGTTTCTAATCTTTAAGACTTGCCTTCTGACAAAAAGAAATTTTCTCTGATTTTCAGTGGAATAGTAATATTCCAACTGAGTGGAGGTCTTTCTATTATATAAAAAGAAGTTTCTCACCACTTAGTGAAATGTAGAGTCAAATGACAATTCTCCAAATATCACCAGTACTATGTTAAAAACGAACAAAGCTGAGTTTATTGCTGTGAAGAAAGAATACCACCTCCACAGGGCTTTGATAGCATCTTGGAGTGGGAGAGACAAGTTTGGATTTTACTGAGATTTTTGAGTTTGGTTTTGTTGGGGAGGGAAGATTTTCCCTCTATACACTTAAGTTTAGAAATGGAGGTATGCAAACTAAACTGATAAAAGGTAGGTTAGCAATGAAAAAGACGGAGTTTTATCCACATAAGTAGGTAAGAGTCAAACAAATTTTGACTACAAAAGATGGCTAGAATTTGGGACTTATACACATCTTAATAGGGGATGAGGAGGGAAAGAGAAGGCATTTATTGGAAAGCAAATATCCATTAGGAAAGATGAATGAGCTTTCCTCATTCATAGATGTGAGAAATAGTAGTTTTGCGACTGTCTGTCTAGGTGGTTTCTTATACCAGTACCGATTTCTGATTTCTTGTGTCTAGTGATAAGTCAATCTTTTAGTTGCAAAACTCCCAGTGAAGGGCTTTATGATGGTGGAATTATTCGGGGAAGCTCTGCTTTTAGACAGATAAGGAGAGTTCAGAAAACAAAATAAAACAAAAACAAAACAAAACTCTCTACAGTGGTGTGTTCTGGATCCCTTCAGGTTTAAGGTAAGTCTGTCTGTGAGGGGGCAGCAAAGGGGAATACATGATGATGACTGAGTAAAGCTCATGATGTTTAGGGTTAGCAGGAAAGACAAAGAGAGGAATTTTAGGTGAAGGATTCCAACTTGGTATGAAAACTATGCTTTCTGTAGAAGAGCTGGTAAGTCCTGTAAATTGTTCCTATAGCAAACAATTACGTGATGTGCCTGGAAAAGACTCTCCCACAATAATAAAGTTATGCTAATAAATACAATGAAATATTAAACTCAGGTTAATGTGGACCGTAGGCTGCATGAGAGTAGGTGGTTTCTGTTCTCACCAGTTGGCATGCTGGACTCCTGCAATTTCTTTGGCTTATATACCAGCTGGTATAGTCTCTGTGTCTGCCTGCCTTTGGCAAGAACCTTTCAATCAGTATTAATTGCTTCTGATAATAATTCCATTTGTATTTTGAAAAGGTTGACCTTCCATCCCTTTATTCTGATCTGGAAATGTTCAGACCACTTAAGCTACTTTTTACACTAAACCTTCAGGATTTTACTGAGATCCAGCACAGAAAATATAAAACCACCTCAATGTGTGCAGTCTCTCACTGATCTAGGACTCTGTTGTCTTCAGTTATGTCTCCTGGCCTCTCACATAGTGGGTACCCCAGAAATATTTCATAATTTCCACTTCATGTACTTCTAAACCCCAAGAGCGTTACCCTTTCCAGTTTATAAAACTTTGAACCATATCAACATTCCATCAAAATAATTCTAATGAGGTACAGTCTTCTGGAAACAGTAAAGAGGAACAGGCTGGGCATTGCTGGCCCACAAGGCCCAGGCCAAATTCTAAAAGAAGGAAGTCTGATTCTAGCAATATGAAGTGTATCTGTCTCCCTCTTCTGACTTCTCCCGGTTGCAGACTTGATCCGTGTTACCCCTCGTCTCCTCACAATCTTCCAACCTGAAGCTAGATTCAGATCCTCCTTTCTCAGCTTGATTTTACCTCCTTCAGAAGCAGAATTACCTTCCAGTACTCAGGAATTTGCTCCGGGATAAGTTACTAATAAACCAGTTGACTGTTCCTCTAAGAGAACACATTTGTATTGTATTGGGGGGAAAAGCCCATTTCCCCCTCCTGTCATGTACCTGTAACACCTTGACACCATGTCTGGGGATTCCTCACACCAAGCAACTCTGTGACACCATCTGGGTGTCCTCCAATTTAACTCCATTCTGACACTAAATGCCTGCAGATAGTGTCAGATCCCATAGGTTAGGGGTTCACCCCCACTTCAAGTGCTAATCACAGTTAGTAGGTCCCCAGGTTGCCCATAACTCTGTCCACTGGGCTACAGATCAGAGATTCCCACAACCCTCTCCTTGAGTTCTAGTGATTCACTAGACCACCTGATAGAACTTGAGGAAACACTTAAGTTACTTCACTTCAGTTTACCGGTTTATTACAAGGTATGATGGAGGGATACATACATAGGGTAGGGTCTGGGGGCAAGTGAAATGCAGGAGCTTCTGTCCCTGTAGAGTTGGGGTGCACCACCCTCCTGGTATATGGATGTGTTCACCAACCTGGAAACTCCTAAAATCCCATACCATCAGGATTTTATGAAGGCTTCATCATGTACCTACCATCAATGAGTAACTCCTCTCTCCCCTCTCTGGAGAATGGGGATGGGGCTGAAACTTCCCAGCTTCTAATCATGGGTTGATCTCTCTGGTGACCAGCGTCCATTCAGGAGTCATCCAGGAGCCCACTCAGAGTTGCCTCATTAGACAAAAGACAGTCCTATCACTGGGGAAATTCAGAGGGATTTAGGGGCTCTGTGTCAGGAACTAGCATCAAAGAGCAAAGAATAAAAGGTGCTCATAGTGCTCTTATCACTTAGGAAATTACAAGGGTTTCAGGAGCTCTGTGCCAGGAACCAGGAGCAGAGGCCAATATATATATATATTTTTTTTTTTTCTATTATCTGACACATACGAAAACAAACACCCTCAATATCTTCATCAGACAGAAACTCAGATACTTTCAGAGACCCGAGCTGGAGCTACTGTAAGTACAAGCAGGACTGTTGTATATAGGTGTATGAATTGTGCACTGCATAATATAAATTGCGTGGTACCCCACAGAGTTGCTCAGAGACTCTGCCCCAACAAATATTTCGGTGGTCCCTCAAATGACATGGTATAGATGAGTCCACGTAGCCTTGAATTCACCATAAAAAGAACACACGCTTTGCTTTTCTACTAGTGAAGCTGGATGCAAATGCACTGATTTCCACTCCCTTTGTCATTTTGAAGGATAACTGGCTGGCTTCTAGGGCTCAGAACCAAAATCTTCTGTATGAAATGCTCATGTGAGGGAGAAGGAACTTTTTATATTATCTGTTATCTTATACTATCAATAATATTCTATATATGTCTCAATCCATATGAGTTGTGAGTAGGCAGGAAGAGACTTCTCAAAATTCTATGTAGAATGGGGAATTATGTGTGATTTCAAAAAGCTATAAGATAGCTTTTTACATATTCGGGAAAAATTATTTTTGGTAACATAATCTGAAGGGAGCAAAGGTTGACAAAATCTTCCTTGAGGGTGATAGACAGAAGTGATTCTCAGGCAGGTGGGATGTTCTCCTTCGGGGAACATACCCTTCACAGGGAAGATAACACTTTTTTTTTTTTTTTTTAAGCAAGATGAAGCATGGGTTACAGAAGGAACACTCTGTAAGCTTTCATGTGTAAATTAACCTCCAGCAGGACTAGAGCTCATATTTGCAAACATTTCAAGATTCTATCAGAACATAGTAATAAAAAATAGGAAAGAAAGCAGATTTGCAATCAGACAAAACTTTGACCCCTACCATTCTTTTGCTGTGTGGTCTTGGACAAATAGCTTAACTTCTCTGAGACTCAGTTTTATTATTTTAAACTGGGATTAATTAGTAGTCATTATCACCTAGGAAAAATGCTATGTAAAAATAATGCACATAAAAAGCAAATCCCAGAAAACACTCACTAGATGGTAGCTATTATTATTATGGCCATCCTGAACATTTTAAACCCCCTTTTGATTTCATAAGGCTTACCTGAACTGTGCCCATTCCGAAGGAAATCAGAGATCCTGAATCTGTCTTCTGTGTTTTAGTATTTTAATTTGAAATGCAAGGGACATTTATCTCTCTCCATTGTAAGAGAAAAATCACCAGCAGCTTAGCCTCCCACCAAACCAGACAAAAGAGACAAATAAGAATCGCTGTGCCTCCCGGATGCCCTCACGATCTTTGTAGGCCAGAGAGTGAATTTCTGAAGAGAGAGATTACTGGAAGCCCTGGAGTAGAGAAGAGCCACTGGGCAGAAGAACCAACAGGGTGCAGTTATGCCCATATTCAAGGTGCTACCTGTAGGACATAGCTGTGGAGCATTTTCCAAATCCAGACAAAAGGGAAAGATACTAAGCCAGCTCAGGCTCTATCTGTTTGACTCTCAACGCCCACCCATATTCAAAGACAGCCAAAAATCTGGGTGTTTTGGCATGATAGAGATAAAATACTCATTTTTAAATTGAATATTTCACATTTTTATTTGGATGTTTGACAGCATGTACTTATTTATTTATGTATGCCCTACCTACTTCCCCAAAGGGTTCGAAATGGCAACATCATAAAGACAGCCTTAGGTTATAATTTGCTCTAAAAAACCGCCAGCACAAGGCTTACGAAAACAGGGTTTGGAGAGAAGGAGTTATGGGGCTTATGTAAACATAACAGCATTAATTTAACTAGTAAACTAAAATAATAAACAATATATTAGGCATAAAATTGAATCTGCAATTGTATCTTAAAGTACCAGCATAAAAACAATAATTTTAACCAGATGAGCACACTCTTCATTATAATAAAATTAATCTGCAAGCCTATTTGCATTATTCTACATGTTCGACACCAACACAATTTCAAAAGCAGGCTTCCTAAAACTGAGGTTATTAGCACACTACTCTGGTCAAATTTGGCCAGAACACAAACTCAGTGGGTCCTTAGTAAGAAAAGAAAGAACCCATTTTGTGCCACACTCAGTCTAAGGTTCCATTTCTTCACATAATTTGCATATAGAGCCAGAAAAGGAAATCACCAAATAAGAAATGGCAACCATAGCAGTGACAGTCACCAACACCTGTGCAGTTACCACAGGCCTGACACTTTAAATACATGGAACCTAGTGGCCCTGAGAAAGGGCCTGGCCCCGGCCTAGTCTGGGCTGGGAACTCAGTATCATTAGATCTTCATGATCATTATTATATTTCATTAATAATAAGTTAAAAACGAGGAGGTGGATGAGGCTACAAATTACTCAAGCATGAATTCCAGCCTGCAGTGTAAGTAGCACCTTGGCAAGAATGCATTTTCTCAGGCTAGCACACCCAGCCCTTCATCTGATTGTGAGTTTGCACACAGTGGCCGCCTTGCCACAATGCCACCAGACTCTCCTGGCTCACATACCTCTAGCTGCCTTTATTGAACACGTCTCGCGACACGCCAGGCACTGCATGAACTCTTCTGTCTTCACCACAAGCCTGTGAGAGAGACATGGGTGTGCTTGCCTTGAAGGGGGAGAAGCTGAGGTTCTGTTCCTCAGACCACGTGCAGCATAGCCAAGTGCCTTCCTCTGGGCCCCAGACACCGTGCTCATAATCGCCCCACTGTCCCACCCTGTTGTAACATTCTCGTGTATTCTTAAATTCTTACTATTCCTTCATGCAGCTTCTTATTCCCCATACCAAGGGTCTGTAATGAAGTAAAACTCACTGTCAGATTTTATTATTTGTATTATTTGTCTTGTAAATAGAATAAAAACACTAAAATCTTGGGCCTGATGTTCAGTCCTCTGGTATGCACCCCTGGGGGAGGCCAAGCCAGTCACTACCCAAATGACTCAGAAAAATTATCTGACAACTGCCAAGCCAGATTTTGGTGACCAGAATGTAAGCACCCTCTTTCATTCACTGGTAGGCCCCATTATGCTTCTAAGAGATTTTAAAGACAGTACCTTACACTATAATTCTTCCAACAGAAGCTAAAACATGTGCATATCCCTGTGCTTCGATATAGTAAGTATGTATGTTTTACAAATATAAACAGAACAGACTCTGACTTGATTGCATCGAGGCTATGAGAATGTTGGTCACAGCCTTCCTCTTCATCACAAGCCAGCTCAGTGCCTCATGAAATGGAGAGGGAATGACAACACATATGAGCCTCAGGGTCACTTGAATTGAAGCCCAGTTACACTCTAGAAGCCCGTTCTCAGCACCAAATGCATTATTTGTAATAATCACATAGAACGCATTCAATGTTAAACCCCTTCCTGATCTTCCTTCTAGTTTTCCAAAGTCCTCTGTATTAATATAGTCAATCATTCAGCAAAACTTTGAGGATCTGCTAATGTTGGGCAACATGGTAGGGAGAGTGGGTACAGAGATGAAAACTGACTGTGCCCACCTTCGGGGCTACCCCATCTGGTGGGGAAAAAGACGAGAAAAACATCAGTTGTGATCTGATGAGGAACGAGCCAAGTGCTATGGGGCCACAGTCAGGGAGTGCCTTTCTGAGAAAGGCGGTGCAGTCCCTCCTCACCCCACCAACAACCTGAGTCAGCCCAGGCATCTGCCTCCTCCCTTTCTATCCTACGTGCCAGGAGCAAAACCAAGGGGACTAGTGCTCCCACAATCTGAGCATCTACATCAGCACTCAGCTCAGCCTCCTCAGTGCCAGAAAAATAGGCCACGGGACACAAATCCTTCAACTTCTTACACCTTACATACATTTGTCACATTCTGGACTCTTCTTTCCCTGGGCCCCTCCATGGAGCCCTGGGCTAGCATGTTCTCCACCTCCTCAGGGCACCAGCTGCATTCATAGTGCCCCATCCCAGTTACCCAGCCAGAAGATCCCCCCGCCAAGATCTCGCTTTCACAACTCCCATTGAATCAACCACAATGTTTGGTTAAATTCCTCTCTTTTCAGACATTTCTCTTGACTACCTCTTGAAACTGACCCTTCATCTGCGAAGGAGTAATCACATGAAGTCAGACCACATGACTCTTCTTCTTAACGTATTTCAGTGATGCCCGTTGTTTTTGTATTGGCTTTCAAGGCTTTTCATCATGTAAGTCCTGTGTATTTCCAAGGCTTCAAGCCTGCCTATTTTCATTCAATGGTTTTCATTTGACCTGGCCTTCTTCTCACCACTTCCTTTTCCAAAAGCTATGTTCCAGAACCCCCAAAACGACAATGGCCCCCTTTTATCCATGGTTTCACATTTTGCCATTTCAGTTACTTCAGCCAACCCACGACAGGAAGCAGATGACAGACTGTCAGAAGGCCAATAGCCCAATGGGGTGCCTGGGTGTCTCAGTCGGTTAAGTGTCTCACTTGGGCTGAGGTCATGATCTCAGGTGGGTTCGAGCCCCACATTGGGCTCTGTGCTGACAGCTCGAAGCCTGGAGCCTGCTTCAAATTCTGTGTCTCCCACTCTGTCTGCCCCTCCCCCACTAACACTTTGTCTCTCTCTGCCTCTTAAAAATGAATAAATGTTTAAAAAAATTGTTTAAAGAAATAGCCTAAGGCTCTGTCACTCACCTCACTTCGCCTCATCATGTGGGCATGTTACCATCTCACATTATCGCAAGAAGAATAAGCACAATAATATATTTTGAAAAAGAGAGAAACCAGATTCACATAACTTTTCTTATAGTATATTGTTACAATTGTTTCATTTTATTATGTTGCTGTTAATTAATCTCTTACTGTGCCTAATTTATAAATTAGATTTTATCATAGGTATGCATGTATAGGAAAAAACCTAGTATAGACAGGGTGCTGTCTGAGGTTCCAGGCACCCACCGGGGGTCTTGGAACATACCCCCCCTTGGACTAGGGGCACCACTGTATTTATAATTCCTTAGACACATGATGCTTTTCCACATTCTTGAAGCATTGTTTCAAATTTTTTGTCCGAATTATCCTAGACTCCTCCCTCTCTTTCACTTTCATGACCTCTTGGTCACCACATCCCACAAATTCTGTGTCTAAAAAGGTTCTGTAACATGGTACTTCTATATCTGACCAAGTCCTGTTTGCCTGCAAAATTTCCCTTGCAGCACCCACTCCTCTGGGAACTCTCCCCTGGAAGCTTTCTTACAAAGCTGCCTTAGGTGGCTGTTCTTGGTCCTTATTTTCACAAAGAATGACCTCGGCCTGGTTAAGTCCAGCAATGGGCTCTTTGGGGAAGTGGTGACCTTTTTGATCAGCAATCTCTGTGTCTAGGGTCTACTGTGGTATCTGGGACAGAGTAAGCTTTCAAATTGCTGCAGAGTGGCTGGGTGAGGTAGAATTAGGAGAAATAATGGAATGAAATGGGGAAATTTTGGTTCTGCTGACTTTCTGTGTGCCGCCAGCCAACTTGTGGGTTTTTAGCTTCTGTTCTCAGGCAAGAAACATAAAAGGCCCACACTCACCCAAGGTGTCACCCAACCTCTCCTTGGCTTCTATAGCACGTTTTTTGTGTGTCCCTCACTGACCACTGAAACACTACTTAACTCAAAACTATAAAGTAAGAGAGGCAGACAAATTGCATACAGTGGAGAGAAACTAACATGGTTTCATATTTTCAGTGTGATAGTTTCAAGTAACTATCAAAGCAAAGTAACTAAGCCAGTTACCTCCTGATCCCAGTTGCCTGGATCTCCCCTAGGTTCTGGAGGTGTTTGGGCTGCTGACAGAATCCCTCCATTCACACTCAGTTCTAGTCTTGTTTATACTGCAAGCGTGTTTCCTCAGCTTCTCTCCTCTCACCCTGTTCTCCTTCTAACTTGTCTACCTCACACCACATTGGTACCTTGCTCTCATTTTGAAAACATGTTGATCCCAATGCCTTTCTGTCATTTTCCCGCACAGACTCTGTCTATCAGACCATACTCCTGTGCATCATCTCTTTGAGGTCTTCAAAATACTTGGAAAATACTCCTTATAAAACATAACTCACAGTGATGTTGGCTATTTCTTTCAAAACATTCATGCTCTACTGTTTACATTTTATTTCAGATACTTATGTCTAAGGGTGGAGGAGACCACTTCTAAATTCAATCGACTTTTAAGGAAATTGTTTTAATAATCTCTCACTCCATTGGTGAGGGTGGGATTCCTGCCCCCAGGTGATGGGGATGACCAAACACAGGACACCTGACATTGGACAGACCAGATCAATAACAATTTACCAGTCATGTAACCTTACAGCCCAGAGAAAGAGATGCCATGTGGCACACAGGGACACACAGGGGTTGCCACTTGGGAACCCAGTGAACAACTAGGGTGCTGTGGGAGGCAGGATTTGAAGTATCAAGAGGGTGAGGTGACCCCTGGTTCTTGCACGTGGATGTGACTGGCTTGTTTGAATATTTCCTCAGGCCACCAGGGAACTGAAACTCACTGTTCAGGAATAAGCAGGAACTTGCATGACCCCATGACATGGAGATTTGTTTGGCTAGGGGACCTTAACCCCAGGAACAGGGTGAGGAAAGGAATTTGATGTTAGGCCATTTGATGCCCTCCTGGTTTCCTCAGATGACAAAGTATACATAATATTGGGCCTTCATTTTAGACCTTACACACAAGAATGGACATATTACCTAAAGAGAAGAGGAAGCTAATCTGGTACCATCAGGATCCAGCATCTGCAAAGTTGCCGATGCAATGGGAATGCTGCCTACCCTCTAACAAGAATGATGGGGCTGCATGCAATCATGGCCCCCTCACCCTCACATCCTCTTTGTCTCCAAAAACACCGTGAGACCATAATATGGGTGGATTCTCTGTTGGTGAAGCTGACCTAAGTGTAGATAGGTACTAATTGTTATGCTCCATTTGTACAAGAGACTTGTCTCTTGTACATTTTTACATGTTTTTTCTCCAACTATTCCAGGATTTGTTTTTCAGATATTTTTACTGCCTGGAAAACACAGCTCTCTAATATTGGGAGTGAGCATCCTCACTACTTTGATTCCTTCTTGCTCTAATCCTGGATGTGTCAGTCTTGCCTTTGCAAGCAGTGGATAAGTGTGAGCCAGCAGATACTACATGAATGCAGAGGGAGCAGTTGGTTCCATGCACATGGGCCGATTTGTGTTCTTAGGCACGGTAATCTGCATTTATTTTCCTTTCAAAGAATACAGGCTTTTTTAAGCATTAGTCCTTTTCCATGGATTTTTCTTTGGGAATCTGAAAAGACAATGAAAAGCTGCAGCTGAACTGTGGGAACATGTAGGTTATGCTGTAGGAACATGTGCCATTTCCTTCCTGCCATTTTCCCCCCTTCTAAAGAATAGCAGCTTTTCCCATTGTTGTTTTTGGACGTGGTTGCAAGGGTTATCCTGAAGTACCATTTATGGTGGCCTCCCGGCTGGCCGAAGACTTGTGGTAACCACTATTCTTATAGGCCATATCCTGTCATTGATTTTTACATAGAACTCCCCATTGATTTCAGTAGGGAGTTTTTCCCTTAGATCGATGGCAGGATATAGCTAGTGACATTAAGCATAGATAAAAGACCCTTGAGTTAACTGTCAACAGAGTTAAAATTTAGATGTAAACTCATTTAACAAAAACTGGCTTTCAAAGCTTCATTTCGAAATGCCTTTTTCTACCCTTAAGGCCAATGTAGATAAGATTTCTTATTCCCAAATCATCATTTCCTTACATTTGTCTTTTTGCTTTTCATGTTTATCAAAATCACATTCTCATTAGTATCTGTAATAGATTTTTAAAAATTTGATTAAAATTTTTTTTAAGAAATGTGGTTTTTGCTCTCAAACAATATAATATGTAGTAGGAAGAAAAGATGGAGATACATATAACTCTAATACAAAGTGGGAGAAAAACAGAGAAAGAACAGAGAAGGGCAAAAGTATTTCAAACTCTGGGGTATTAAGAAAGATTGTATGATGGATACAGGTTCTTAGGTAATGGAGGTTAAAAATTAAAAATTTGACTATCCAAATTTTCTGACAATATGTGATACTACACATTTATCAGCCTTATTGGTATCACTTATATTTCAAGCCAGAAGTAGGAAATCACCTATAGGCAGAATGGGCTCTTTGTGGGGTAACCTCACTCCCCAGTATTCCTGGGAGATCACAGTTGCCCCTGAGTCTCCATAGTAATTATTAAGGACACCCCCTTATAGTCTCAGAAATGACCTTGTTTGGTTGAACTCCACGAGCATACTGTAAGCAACGCTGATGTCAGAATCATGCTCAGTTGTAGCAAGTCAATAAATAAGAATGGAAAAGGGGATGTGGGGACACTGATGTGACCATCTAGGGTTTAGAGCCATGGGGGCCCCAGGCTCTGAGTCCAAGATTAAGGACAGGGCAGGCAGTAAGTACTTGGCAGTGTGATACCCAAAGTCATCTGAAGTGGTGGAGATGGGTATTTTGCTCTGCTCCATGATCCTGTGTTCTTTCCATTCTTTTCTCTCCTCCCTTCCTTCCTTCCTTCCTTCCATTCTTTCCTCTTTCTTTCTTTCTTTCTTTCTTTCTTTCTTTCTTTCTCTCTTCTCTGTCTTTTCCCTCCATTCTCTGTTTTTCCCTCCATCCCAGAGCTATCAGCTGCTGGATGGTTATTCCTTACGACATCTCTTCTGTGGGCCTGAACTCCAGGAGCATTCAGAATCCGGACAGATACCACATAAATATGATTTCCAATTTTCTGACAAACTTCTCATTTTCGGTGCAGCAGGTAAGAAGTTTGGAAGTCATCACTCCATCCTAGCAACAAGTAAAAGGCTGAACAAAGAGCAAAAAATCAACAACTCTTCTTAGAGCCATTAGAGGCATGAGGTCACAGGACAAAGCCCTCCCCCCCAGATTAGAGTTAATGACAGGCAAATAAGAACCACAGTGCATGGGAGCAGAGACCTGCCAATCAGCAGCTCCAGTGGGAACCAGTGCCTGGTCAGGGAAACCTGAGCTGTAATTAGCTGGGCTTGAACTGAATTACTGGAGACTCAGTGTGGACAAGTCTGAGTTGAAAACTCCAGGGAGGCCTGGTCAGAGAAGGGTCTCCACACTTTTGTGAGTTTTACCTCCCAGAGCTCTACTAGGTCCTCACAGTGAATGGCAGAGTAAAGTGCCCTTGGCTTTCCACCATGGAGGTGGGGGGGGGGGGGGGGGGGCGGCGGGACATTCTGCAATATTCCAGAGCCCTCTGTTCTATTAACAAGGTCTGGCCTCTGGGGAAGCTGGTTTCCCAGAGCTTATGTGTCCAGGCTTCATCAGGACCTAACCCACCTGGCCAAACACCAACTTCATCTCCAACCCATCAGCCTATTCCATCTAAGGGGAGGAGATAGAGACTGAGAAGCACCTGTGAAGTTCACAGTCTGGAGGCTCAGGTTCACTACAAGACTGAAACCTAATCCTAGCCTGTAGAACTGCTCCCCCACCTCCCACCTCCCCACCACACCACTGAAGACCGACTTACAAGCAGTTCCTTTTACTTAGTACATGAGTCCAGCTGTCAAGTGACATCTGACAAATTTGCTGACAAATTTCTGAATGTAACCATATAAAATTGTCTTGAAGTTTTCATCATTCTGAACAACTTAGGTTGTAGCCAGTAACTCTGAAACATTTTTCTAATTATGTGGGGGATCATGTCGGGTTGATTCATGCATATTTGAAATTGACATTAATCTCATTCAAACATGTTTAATGAACAATCATTAAAATTTGATATAAGTAGACTTCACAAACCTATTCCATTTTTAACAAAGGAATAGTGTAGATAAAATGTAACACAAAATAGAGTAGCTTTGCTCTTTGGACCTAACAACATCTGATTGACAGATTAAAAAGATTCTATCACCCTAGTGTTTAGAATTTTTTCTTTTTTTAGTTTTAGGTGGTTTCTTTATTTCCCCCATGTTCATACACGCAAGTAATGAACCTCAGATTTTACACAAAATAAACTGCTTATGCTGATATTCTGCAAGTGAAATCTTAACTTTGAGGAAACAGCTATGAACACAGGCAAACTTCTACTTAATATATTTCAGACATTTGGCTTCCAGAAGCTTCAGATAGTAAAGGGAAGTTTATAACTCTTGAAGTTTATTTTGCAAGAAACTGAATTGTATGGCTCTTCTGTCTCCTTATACTCAGCGTCTCTGTCCACCAAGTCTCTCTTTTGTACGTCCAGCAATTAGGAATGGGCATGGATCTGGACATTCAGATGCAAGTGTGGCATTTGGATTTAGCCTTATTTGTAAACAGCATGATTCACAAAAACCCATGTGAATAACAAAAGGAAGCAGACAGAGCTGTGTGAAGCTTTAATTAATGTGAAGCTAACCCGAGGATGTGCAAACTGTCAATTTTTTCCTGGCTGCTTGGGAGGCAGTGGCTGATGTGTCAGGCCTGATTCAAGAACACTTTGCAATCTCAATAAAGCAACAATCATGCAAAAGATTGGTAGATCTGAGAAAAGGTATCACAAATGATCACTCTCTTCTTAAGAATTACCCTCTGGGTGAAGACTGAAGAAAACATGCTCATTTCCCCCAATTCCTTCTGTGCCAGATAAAATCATTAGACAAGATTAAAAACCCAGAGGGTGGGAATTGCTTCCCTACAAGAAAAGTCTTTCCATTTCTCTCCCAACCACCATGCTTCCTGCTGGTGTCCTGAGTGGGCAGCAGCCTTCCCGCCTCCTGAATAATCCAGTTCGATACCTGTCTCCTTCTGTCTGGCTCAGAAAAGCTCTTCAGTCATATCCAAGCTGCCCCAGCTTGTTTTCAGCCCAGCAGACAGGGGTTCTTAAAACATGAATTAAACAGTTCTATTATAAGTAAGCCCCTGCATAAGCAGTTTACTGAGGGGCTGAGGTGGGGAGGGTATAGCTTTATTATCTTTCCTTCCAGTTGTCTGTATTCAGCCTTAGCTCCTCACTTTCATGTGCACACACATACACACCCGTAACACACTCACAAGAAATGAGAAAGGGCTATCTGGAGTTTTGCCATCACCTCAACTGGCTGCCTCTATGCATTACTTACATCTGTGAATGCCATGGGTGCTATCTGGCACATCTTTCTTGATTTTCTTCGGAGCATATGTTAAGATGGCAATACCTTGCCCTCCCAGCCAGATGTGGCCCTGTGATTCGCTCTGGCCAGTAAAAAGAATAAGAGTGCTGGAGTTCCTTCCAGAGGGAAGCTTTGAAAGCCAGTACACACACTGCCACTGTCTCTTTTTTCCCTCTGCCACAATGACCAGCAATTTGTGGTTGTTTTATCAGACAGAGTCCTGGAGATAGGACAATGCAGAAGATTCAAGGGCACAAACAGGAAATATACCTTGTTTTTTTAAACTACTGAGACTTAGGGGTCACTTGTCACTATAGTTTAACCTTGCCTCTATGGCTGATATACAAACCTGACAAATCTCATGGATTTCTAAGAAATTCTCATGCTTACACAGCCTAGCTTGTTACAAAGTCCCAGAGACCAACACTTTCCTTGTGTTCTGTCTTTGAACAGCATTGATGGAAGAATCCTGACATGCTAGAGCTAACATGAACTCCCGCTGGTTTCCATAACGGCAAAATGTTTTTCAAAAGCTGCCCAAAGCTTTTGACATAAGATCTGGGCTGCGCACCTCTGCAAAGAAAAAAAGGTCGCTTTAAATGTCCATACCTTTTGTTTTTTGAAACCAACTCTTGGTCTTTACCCCTCTCCTACCTGAATTTACTCCCTCATAAATTCAAACAAGATAACTAGCCCATTGGACATTAATAAAGACATAAGGCAGCCTATCCATTTTAGAAATACACACTTAGTCATCCATTTCTGCACCTAACTCTTCATCTGCCCCCACTTCCAGGAATTATTTCTGTTGAGAACAGCAGTTATTCATTCTCCATCCCCCGATCTTCCTTGGCTGAGCCATCTCTCAGCTCCTAACAGGGCGATTTGAAACACAAACCCACTCAGGAAGTGGACCAGCTCTGAGCACATGCATTGCTGCCTGGTTTCTTCCACGTGCCCTCTGCTGGGGCTGCTCTGTCAGCAGCATCAGATACTGGCTTAGGATTCTCGCCTTCCATCAGCTCACAAATAATAAGGATAGTGTCTCCAAATGCGGTTTTCTGCAAACTTTAGATATATTAACCTAAAGTAAAAATAACAAAAACAAACAAACAAACAAAAACAATCCAATTGATTATGCCAGAACCTACCCTCTCCCACAGGCTGGAAAAAAAAAATCAAAAACTTAAGGGCAAAAACATATAGTGACATGGAAATATGGCATTTACATGATAATGCAGGAATAGATTACATTTTTCACCGTTTTACCTGCTAAGGATTACAGAGCGGGATAATCATTTGCACAGCAAAAGAGAATCATATTTAGATTAAATATGGAAGTTCAAAAGATTGATGGAAATCTTTTGCTCATTTCAAAAACAAAGACAACAAAAGATACAAGAACATACCCTTGATGACTGGTGAACATTTCCAACCTAAATAACTGCTTTTCATCTCATGTCAGGGCCTTCTCTGCTGAGACCATCTGTAGAATGGATTAGATTATGCCACCTTGTTCTGCAGACATTTCTGCTCAGGAAAAGTAACCCCTCCCTTCTGGTGAGGTGCCTCTTCTTTATGCATCTTTATGCTTCATGGTAAGTAAATGCTCACTACATCCATCTCTTGTATGCTGTTCACGGGGCATAAGGCCCGTCTGACACCCTTATCAGACTGCGCATTCCTTAAGGGAGGGACCATGTAGGATTTCATTGTTGTGTCCTTGGCAACAAGCATCGTGCCTGACACAGAGCAGATATTAGGGCTTCTTAATGATGCCCCTTTTGAGCATCCCAGCCTCTCCTGCTAGCAAGGACAGGTGTCAGGGTAGGCTTACAGTCCCCTCACTGAGCTCTCCTCCCAAGTAGGAACATGTCAGGAATGGGGAAGAAACCTTACCTTAGTTCTCACCATTTAGGGGTAAGTCAGGAGAACAGCCTATCTACTCATCAACTTCTTTTTTTTTTTTTTTAAGTTTTATTTGTATTTCTTTATTTAGAGAGAGAGAGAGAGAGAGAGAGAGAGGAAGGGACAGAGAGAGAATCTCAAACATGCTACACATTATCATTGTAGAGCCCAACACGGGGCTTAAACCCATGAACTGTGAGGTTAGTCGAAGTTAAGAGTCCAATGCTTAAGTGACTGAGCCACCCAAGTGCCCCAAGCCTAATCTAATCATCATCCTAAAAAGTTCTACAGTAATCACAGCAAGGAGCTCCATTCCTTTATCTTAAATCTTAACCTCTAGGGAAAAAAAAAGAAATATATGTATCTTATATATATCGTATATGTATCTTATACACACACACACACACACACACACAAACATTTGTTCTGCATTTAACAGATTAGAATCAAAAATACACATGCATACCCCTTATCAAAGGCTTCCCATGAACTGTTATAAGTGTTAAGGCCTTCATGATTTGAGCCTTAGGGCCCAGCTCTCTGAACCCATCCTCTATTCCCTTTCCCCATCCATCTCACCCCATTTGCTCATTCTATTCCACCTCCTTCCTTTCCAGCTTCCCAGCCTTTTTTCTACTCTCAGCTCACACTGAGCACATTCCAAGTCCAAAGCCTTTAAAACACAATGTTCCCTTTGCCTAGCACACACTTTCACTAGAACTTTGCATGGCTCACTCTTTCCCCACATTCTTGATGCTTCCTCAGAGAGGCCTTTCCAAATCACCCCATCTCTCTCACTTTCTCACTCTTGATCCCCGTCCTGGTTTGCTTTTACTCACAATATTCATGACTCCAGATGTGTAGGGTTTTTCCTCACACCAGTCAATTCTCCAATTCTCTGTACACCAACTGGGTGTCCTACAATTCAAATCTGTTTTGACACTAAAGACCCAGAGTTAGCATCAGACTCCATAGGTTGAAAGGCTCAGTTCTACAAGACTGCCCTCACTTCAGGTGCCAGTTGCTAGTCTTATGTTCCTAGGTTACCCACACCTCTGTCCAACCTGTCTACAAAGTCTGGGGGTTCCCAGAACCCCTCCCTCCTTTCAGGTTTGATAATTTCCTAGAATAGCTCCTGGAACTCAGGAAGGCAGCTTACTTACTACTGCCAGTTGATTATCAAGGATACAACTCAGGAACAGCCAAATGGAAGACACACATTGGGCAAGCCATTGGGGGGAGAGGTACAGAGCTTCCATGCCCTTTCCAGGTGCATTACTCTCTCATAACCTTAGTGTGGTCACCAATCTGTAGGGGGTTTTATGGGGATGAGGGGGGGCGGTATTATGTAAGCACAATTGATTAAATCATTGGCTGTTGGTGACCAACTCGATTACCAACCCCTCTTCCCTCCCCAGTTAGGGATTGGAGCTGAAAGTTCCGACCCTCTAATCACTCCTTGGTCTTTTGGGATCTACCTCTATCCTACAGCTCTCTAGGGGTTCTCAGTCACTAGTCATCCCATGAGCACACAAGAGATACTCTTACTCTGAAAAGCCCAAAGATTTTAGAAGCTATACCAGGAACCAGGGACACTATTTTCCCTGACACTGAATGCAATGACATTCATTATTTTTTGTTACCCATTTCCCTGTTAATTGTCAGCCTTCTCCTACTAGAATGAACACCCGTTAAGGGCCAGGACTCAGGCAATACTCAACAGAACACTTGCTGCCTGAGGGAGCGAGTGAGCAAGTGAGTGAGCTGAATAAACCCAAGGCCCGCAGAGTAAGTGGTTGCTCAGAGCCACAAGACCTGGTATTTTGACACTTCCTTCCAGCTTCTGCCTCTAATATGGAAGGTAGGCAAACAAGAGTTCCAAATTACTTCGTTTTTAGTCCAAGAAAACTGAAAGTCCTTTATGAGTACTTTATTCATTTTCTAGGATTGTCATATAACAAAGCATCACAAATTGGTGGCTTAACACAACAGATTATTCTCCCACAGTTATGGAGGCAAGAAGTCCAAAATCAAGGTGTCACCAAGACCATGCCTCCTCTTAAGGCCCTTGGGAAGAATTCTTTCCTGACTCTTTCTAGCTTTTGGTGGTGCCAGCATCCTTGGTGTCTTTTGGTTTGTATCTGCATGCTCCAATCTCTGCCTCCATCTTCATATGTACTTCTCCCCTGTGTCTGTCTGCATATCCCTTCTCTTCTTCTTGCCTTTTCTAATGACACCAGTCATTAGATTAGGACCCATGTCATAATCCAACATGGCCAGGCTGACCTCATCTTAACCTGACTGCATGTGTGAATGTATCTATTTCCAATAAGGTCACATTCACAGCTACTGGGGTTAAGACTTCACATCTCTATTTGAGGAAGACAGTTACCCCCCAAAGTGTTGACTAGGTTATTCACAGCATATAGATGAAACTTTAAGAATAAACTAGTCATTCTGCCTGTGTCTTGAATTTAGGCCATGAAGTGTCTCCCGGGTCCACAGGCAAAGGAGCCTCCACGTTGTATCTTTTTATCAAGAAGCTCATCAACCTCAGGCACAAAGAGTTTTAGAAGGAACTGCAGTAGAGTCTGTGAAATCTTTATTAAGTACCAAGGAAGGGGATAAACAGAATACAAAGAGGTATCACATGATAGAAAACTGTAAACATTGGTAAGGAAACTAGTGTTTTTAAGAAGGCTAGGATTTTAGAAAAGCAATGGGTCCAAATTTTTAACAGAAGAACAAGCCAATTTAGTCTTAGCAGTAACAATATATTTCCCAAGTGCACACATTTCTGGAGCAGAAATGTGAGAAATGACCCCGGAAGCTCAGATAGCAAGTGGCTATCCCCTACACACACATATATACACACACACACACACACACACACCTAAAACTGCATCCCAGTAATGCCAAAATCACCAGATGATAGTGTAAGTTCAGTGAACAGATATTTGTTCTATATGATACCAAATGTCTAACTGTCATGTGTTTGTTGTTGCTGTTTTTCTGCAGAACTAATAGTTTGACCTGGTGTCATTCAGAGTGTATGAGAAATTAGGGTTGTAGCTGTGTTTTCTGGCTGTCCCATAGGATGAACAGGCTCAGGTTCAGTGCAGCCAGTGTTTGAGGTTCCACCTTGACCCTACTCAGGACTGCAGAAGTCTCGCTTTTGTCCCTTCCCTGCACTGACTGCCATGGAAGGGTCATGTGAACAGCACCACAAAGACTGCTCAATTATCAGGGGAGTTGTGGATCTGCTGAAAGACCAAATTCAGCAGAGGGTGTAAAGTCCATGATTATTAAATGTGAGAATGTGTTGTACTCCTAAGCAAACTGGCAGCTTGAGTTGAGGCTCATGAGAAGTTACTGAGAAAGGACATGCCATCTATCTCTAAGATTCCTGTAACTGGAAGACCTTAGGAAGAGAAATGCATTTCATTTAGCTCAAATGTGCATTCTCCAAAAATAAAGTGTGCTTCCACATAAGGTAATGAGTGCCTAATTTTTTTTAAATATCCAAGCATCAACTGTCTAAGATACTATAAAATGAATTCCCGTAAAATTGTGGAAGACAATCTCTCATGCTCCTTCCAACTCTAAAAATACTGTAACATTGAAGATTTATTTCAGTCCCAGAAGATTTCAGATACACAGATATTTCAAATTCATTGAAAGATCAGAGGAGAATAACATTATAAATGAGATGGAGGGAATTTAATCATGGATATAGGACACAAAATGAGCAGCCGATTCTCTGAAGCAAGGGTAGTAGGGAAGGAATGGCTGTTTTCACCTTCAGAAGCTGATCTGTCTGAACAGATCAATTAAGAGAGATCAATTTCAGAGGGTGGCCATAGGGCGGTGTGTCAGAGAAATCAAGGCATTCTTCCTCTGAAGGAGGCATGAGAAGCTGAACTTTCTTCAAGCGTTTATATACTATAGCACTGGTTCTAAAACTAAGGAAGGCAGTGTCTGAATGGGGTGGAGAGAGCAAACTGGGTTTAATTCAGGAGTCTTTTCAAATGCCATGTGCTTATCCTATGGAAGAGGAGGACAGGAAGCAGGTGGTAGGAATGGTGATCAGGCAGTACCATGTCTGAAAAGGCTCCTCAGGTGACTGTAATTGTCTTACCTGTTTCAGAATCATATCACATGAACTGGAGTCAAAATAATTCTCTTTCTTTTCCATCTACTATTGTTAATGATTTTTCCTCCAAACTTGGCTTCACTTTTCATATTGCCTGACTTTTCTTCTGCGTGGTAGGCTATTACAGAAATCACAGTAACAATTTACTCAGTAAAACTGTCTTGGCCAAGTAAAAAGGTTTTTTTTTTCCCTCAATTTTAAAAACTCTACTAATTTGTGGTGATAACAATCTTTCACATCTTGAGAGTTTGGAGAAGAAATTCAAAAATATATGATTGCCAAAAAATGTGGTAAATTCCCTGTTGTGTTGCTGCACAAGTATGAATTTACCCCAACCAGACCTCCCATGTTTAGGGACTTTCCTCAAACCCCTTGACTTTTTAAGATTATGAAATGTGCTCTGGGTACAACTCCCTTAAGTATCCACACCCTCCCACTCCATGAAAGAGACAGAACATCTGCTCCTCAGCTCTCTGGGAAAGTATATTTAATTATTAGATGCTTTCCTTTTCAAAATGGTGCTGGTTCACTTTTCTTTTCTTTTCTTTTCTTTTCTTTTCTTTTCTTTTCTTTCTTTTGCTTCCAGGGCAAAAGCAAAATAAAATCAGCCCTTTGATGTTTAAATCAGATAATAACATTTGTATCAATGTAAATTACAGCTAATAGCATAAAAGTATGTCTTATATACTTGCTGAGAAGCAAGAGTCAGTATCAGGCTGTTGTTTTCTCAGTATCCATGCAATGAAGTTACCTTAGGAGACTTCTAGAAGCAAGGGATGCTGAAAATGGAACGGTGGGGGAGCAGAGAAAGATTATGAAATCTTACAGACTTGATTATGGAAACTTGCAGAATCTTATCCACATGATCAGCTTTTGTTTCTCAATCCTAGCAAAATCTATCAGAAAAGTGTGCACGTGTGTGTGTGTGAGAGAGAGAGACAGAGACAGAGACAAGACATGATATTGAGGGAGACAGGGAAAGAAAATAAGCATGCGAGTCTTCCTGAAAAAACTTAATGCCTTACATATCATGTTATAAAAAGACTGATAAAATGAGAAGTAGAGGTTTCACTGGAATAAGGAGAAGGAGAAGGAGAAGGAGAAGGAGAAGGAGGAGAAGGAGAAGGAGAAAAGTGAAGCAAGTGTGGGTCTGGCATCATTCACCCTTGAGCAACAACCAAGGACCAGTATTACCAGCTTTTGTTAGGAACAAAAGTTTTTGCAGTTTTGTAATTTTCCTAGTGTCTTATTTGTTTTAAATCCTCCTCCTTTAAAAACAAACAAAAAAAGAGCGAAAAAGAAGTTTGCTTTTGTTTTAGCAAGAGCGGGAGAGGACAAAATTTTCAACTCAGTTCAATCAAATGAGTATCTTGCGAACCACTTCAAAGCCAGACAGAGTTCCTGCCCTCACGAAGTGGACATTTCCTTGAGAGACATAACTGAAGTGCTGGAAAAGCGCGGAGTCGGGTATGATAGGAAAAGATAGGATTCAGTAGGCAGAGAGGGAAAGGTTAGGACCTGAGGTCCTTGGGTGGAGAAAAACACATATTTTGGAACAATGCTGGTAGCCTCAGGCCACAGCAAACCCCCTCTAGCTTAAGGTTCCTCTTAAGAATGTATCAGACACCACCTACTCCCCCTCAGGTTTCCCTCAGGAATCTGACAGAAGATCTAACTAAAATAAGCAGTAGACCATACAAGGTCTGACCCACGAGAATTGATATGTCTAGAGGCCACCTCTCATGCAATAGAATGGAGCCAGTCAGGAATGGAGAACCCAGCACCTAGAGTTATCCAGCCAATAAGGGTAGAACCTGAGAAGGAACAAAGGGGAATGTCGGGGGGGGGGGGGGTGACCAGAACCTTATAAAACATGGACCCTTGTTTATTGTCTGCAGGTATTCACTTTCCAATGCCCCCTCTCTGCAAAGAGAGCTCTCCTACTATTCTTACTTTCTAATCATATACTCCAATGAACTTTTGTCTGCTGCTCATTTTGTGTCCACCTCTTCGTGCTTGGAAGCCTTGAGACCAGGAACCCTAGGTAGTGAGGTAAAGAAACCTGCAACAGGAGGGGCTGATCAGGGATGCTTCCCAGAGAAGGGATGGTCACAGGGGCTTCCCAAACTCAGCTGCTCTTCAGAATTTCCAGGGGAGCCTTGGAAAGGGCACATCCCAAGACTGCTCTCTGGATCTGGGAAACTGGAATCTTAAGAGAGCACTGTGTGTTTACAAGTTTCCCAGGGTTACAGCGCAGCCTGCAGCAGCTGGGCTCTGGCGGGAGGATGGAGCCAGAAGGGGAGGGGAGGTGAGAGGAGCACTGTGCCAGAGGAACCCAAACCCACCCCGCATGTGACTGGCGCTCAGGGATGGAGGTGAGAAAGCAGCCAAACCAGGAGGGGCGCTGTGCGTCCAGCTGTGGAGGCCCAGGTGGTGCTAGGAAAGGGAGGTGGCACCTGGGAAGGAGGAGGGGGGAGCCTGAGGGCTGTGGGAACAGAGAGGAGAGGTGTCTTGGAGCCCTCCCGGAACCACACCCCTCTCCAGGGGTGGTAAACAGCCCAGAACCAGTTCTGTGGCCCTGGTTGCCTTTTTTTTCATCTTCCGCACCCACTTTCCCTTTTATCTGTGCCCCCACCATTCACCACTGGAGAAAAGAGGGGAGGTGTTAACAAACGTGTTGTTGATGATCAGCTGGTCACCCCCACTTTTTCACCTGCGCAAAGAGAAATGGACACAACTTCACCAAGGAAGAAAGTGAGTCAGGCCACACTCTTTCCCTCTTTCCACTGGACATCTCTCAGGCTGCCCTGCATGACTTCTTGCTCCACCTAAGGCTACTTTAGATGCTGTCACTTGTAAGTAAATATTATGGTTTTTTTTTTAACCCCCTTCCCTCTGACAATGGTGGTACCCACGTGCCTAAAACATACCATATGACCATATACATACTGTCCTCCCTTGTAACATGACCATATCCTCAGGTTGCAGATCTCCCTGCCTCTATCAGAGGTAAAATGTCATAACAATCTGAGTACATGCAACAGTAAAGAATTGTCATACCAGAGAGAGAAGGTCGAGTGTTCGGTCTCCCTATTGTAGCCAGCCTACCCGCAAACATTCATGGTCACTTAGTCCAACTAACGAAACTGACAGTCAGGAACAGACGTCAGTGGGAAGATTTAATAAAAACATTTAGTGGTAACAGGTCAAGAAGAGATCTTTAAAAACCACAAATTTCTCCCCAAGCCTCTGTTTAAATGACTACACTTGCACTAATAAGAAGTGAGGTTTCCCTAAGCAGAGGAAGTGAGAGAAAACCAAGCCCTCAATAAGAAAGGTGATTGTCTTTACCAGTAACCACATGTAAACTAAACTGCACTGGGGGGACATCATAAAGGCATTTCATTTCATCCAACAGGTTTTTAAACAGGACTGTCATTGAAAGAATTATCCAGTGAGCAGAATCTCACCTTAAACATACGTATAGACATTGGCCAGCAGATCACTTCATTTTCCACGCAGATTCTTGTAGCTGTTTCTCGTGTTCCCAATTTTAATAAGCCTCCATGCATGTCTGTAAAGAGAATCAGGGACCCAAGATAAAGTGGAGAGGGATCAAAGAATGACCCAAAACTTTGTTTCCTACTCTGTGTCAAACCTAAACAAACGATTTGAACCCCAAATCAAAAGATAGTCCCAGAGTGTCAGTATCCCCTGCTCAGATAAGTATATTCTCTTAAAGCCATGTCAGTATGTTGGAAAGAGCATTCATAGGTTGAAAACGTTTCAAAATCGAGAAATTTATTTTGGTGAAAGAAAGCTTTATAAAACAAAGGATCCCAAGGGATATGCAGAAGTGTCTTTGCATTAGAATCTTGTTTTGGAAAAAAATAAAAACTTAAATGTGACTTGAGTTGCTACTCTAAGGCTGTCTCTTAATTTGTTGAATGAAGACGGATCCAGATTAAAAATGAAGCAATTCAAAATACAAATCTAAAAGATGGGCTTCTAACTGAACTCTCTAAAAAAGACAAAGCCTAACACCTAACAAGTTATTCTTCCTAGGAGATGGAAAGAAAAACTGAGCAATAAACAGAAACAGAGACATATAGGAGAGAGTAGGAAGCCAGAATATTCTGTTATCCATGGGCAGGTAGCTTGTCTGTGTCTCACACTTCAACTGAATCCAAATTCTGAATGTATAAGTGAAATAGAATAAGAACTCTTCACTTGGGTGTTTGATATCATCTAAAGCTTGTGAATATGGATTCAGAAACATCTGTCTTCCACATCATCTGTCTATGGCTTGCCTTAGACTAAAATCTTGGGTGGAACTAATAGCTCCAGTCATGCAAGCTGATGCCTCCAGGGGTAGGAGGTGAGAACACAGAAATATTAATACAGCCATCAGAGAAACGACTTTAAGCCAGCAGCTGACACTGTTTAGTCTCATTGACTTACAAGGACTGGCTAGTTTTAAAAGTGAATTATGAAAGTGGTTAAGGGCTAGCTTGAGGAAAATGTTGGCAGGTATCAAAACCAGACTGCTTGTGGCCACTTCTAAGATTTCAGTTGACATGAGTTTGTGGTTGAGAAGTCAAGAGGGCTCCTGAGGAGTGAGAATTCAGCCCTTTCTAGTCTGGTGCCAAATCCAAGCAAGGCATAAAAACCAATTTTTATACAGTCAAAGGCACCGCCAGTATATAAAGTTTTATAATCTGATGTGTACTACATGATCCTTGTTGTTTAAATTTCCATCATGCTGAGAATTGCAGAATGGAAGTCACCGAATGAGGGGGGCAAGTCTAGACCTGCTCAGGGCCCAGGGGTTAGAAAGTTTATGTGAGTAATTACTTAGGCTTTAAGCCTAAATAATTCAATATCAAAATTGGGGCTGGTCCTAAAGAGAGAAGCCAGGGGACCAGGAAGGCCAGATAGAGAGGATGGCATATGGCTGTTTTCCGGGCTCCAACACCTCAGTGCTGTGAGGACTCACCACATTCTGTACAAATCAAAGGAGCGACAGCTATGTGTGGCCTGTCCGTCCACACTCTCCTTAGAGCAGACATTCTGTGTCATCAATGCAATAATCTTCACTCTTTTAGCTCTAAAGGCAAATTAAGTAGATGTGGCTAAAATCAAAAACATTTATATTGTGTTTACTAGAATTGTGCTTTTATGAAACACTGATATGCTAAAGCATGCCAGTTTAAGCTCCCCAACCATTGCATCAACAGAGCCTGAGCAGTCAGAATGCTGTAATGGTTAAATGCACAGCTCTGGAGTCAGCTGCCTGAGATCATACCCCATATACAACACCCACATAGCCATGTGACCTTGAACAAGTTTCCAAACCTCTCTCTGACTGAAGTTTTCCAAGATCTGCCTTATAACATTCAATGAGGAAAATAAGGTATGTATCTCATGCAGTAATTATGTGAGCATTAAAAGGAATAATTCATGTAAAGTTTTTCCTCATGCATGGGATAGTGTTGGATGGTCTGTTTTTATGAAATCCTATTTGTGCAGAATATAAAAAGTGAAACGGTACCAGAGTTGGTTTTGAATAACAGGACTCCTCTTTGCCTCTTTCTGCCCTCTGAGTCCTGCTCTGAGCGCCAACAGCTTTCAGCTTTTTAGCTGATTCTTTTGACACTGCTTCCGTTTTCCCAAATACTATGATTCAATTCAGACCCGATATGTCAATTCCTTATTAAAATAGGTGAGAATTTAACTCTATTATATTCACACACACACACACACACACACACACACACACAATCTCTACCTTTCTATTCCTCACCCGGCTCTAATGTTATACAACAACTCTGTCTACATGCAATTATTGTTCACAGCTGAACCACAGAGTGAACTATAACATTTCCATATATATATAATAATTGCCTCAGTTGAGTTAGTTGGCTGGACTTGTTTTCTATGCCTTATCACTAAATTGTTCCTTGACAGGAATGGAGGGGAAGCTTCCTAATATAGCCACATACGTCAAGAATACTAATATATTTTTGAGTCATCGCTACTGAAGCCCTCTGTCTTCCACACTAATCTGTTTTAATTTTACTTTGTGCACAACTGCAGTTTTGTGCCTTCTCTTCATCCACCTGGGAACCTATTTTTTCCTCTTTTCTGTACGAGATGCAGTTTCCTCCTTTTTCTTGATTTATTCTTTTGTATTACTAGAACAATCCTTCAGTAACTTCCATAGAAAGGATGTATGATTTAAAATTTTCATATGTTTTTAAACATCCTCACTTTTATTTGTTAATTTGACTTGATAAAGAATTCCACGTTGGAAGATATTCTAACAGAATTTTAAAGATATTGTTATAGTTTTTCCAGCTTACATTGTTATAACTAGTCTGGCTCAATTCTAAAACGTGTGTGTGTGTGCTTTTATGTGTGTACATTTGCATATGCGCGTGCATGGCGCCGCTTGGTTTGGTTTTTAATCTGTAGAAACTTCTCTGTATTCCTCTTGCTCTGAAATTTCATAATACTGAGGCTTGGGTGTTTTGTTTTGTTTGTTTGTTTGTTTGTTTGTGTTTATAATTTATTACTTTGGAACCTCAGTGTAGAAACTCACGTCCTTCAGCTTTGAAAATTTTTCTTGAATGATATCTTTGGTAATTTTCTCCTTTATTCTTTTTCTTACTAATTCTTACTAATTAGAACTCTTACTAATACTATGTTTTACTTACTGGATTGAGCTTCTGTTTTTCTTATCTTCTCCTCTTATAGGAATAATTTTTGTACTTTTTGAACAATTTTCAAACTCAGTTTTTGTCTTTGTATGAAATGTCTTATTTTAATTTTGCTATACTTAATTTCCAACAGCTCTTTTAAGATTTCCTGTTGCATACTGTCCTTGTTTCATAAATGCAGTGCCTTCTGGGGCACCTGTGTGGCTTAGTCAGTTAAGTGTCCAACTCTTGATCTCAGCTCAGGTCTTGATCTCCGGGTCATGAGGTCAAGCCCCACATTGAGCTCTGTGCAGTTGGGAAACTTACTCAAAAAAATATATATTATATATAAATATAAAAAATACAAATTAAAAAATAATAATAATGCAGTATCTTCCATCTTTCTCTGAGGATCATATTTATTGAACCCTTTGCTTTGTTTTAGTTTGAGTTTCCCTTTCTTTTTCTTGTTTGTTTTTGAAACTTTTCCTTTTTTTCTTTTCTTTCCTTTGCTTTGGGTTTTACCTTTCATGTTGGAGTCTCTCCTAGAGAACTGGTGATGCTTAGCTGTCACTCATATTTAAGAGAGAGGAGCTCGAGAGCTAATTATAAGCTCAGTGTGCCTCAGTGGGTTTTATGCGCTTTGTATTCAAGTGCCAAACAGGGACCAGTCTTTCCACTGGATGGTTCCAAATATCAATATCAACAGATCTTGTTTTCTTAGGCTACTTTCTCCTAAAAGAAATCTTCCAATGTCCAGTTACTACATGGGTGCTGGGGACCCCTTTAAGGGAGGGAGCTGGGGGAGGGAGGTGCATCTCTCAGGAAGACATACTCGCCAAATACCCTGTCAGCACTACTGCAACATACTGTGCTTTTAGCTGCCTTTGGCAAACAAGAATCTAGGTTCTTGGGGCGCCTGGGTGGCGCAGTCGGTTAAGCGTCCGACTTCAGCCAGGTCACGATCTCGCGATCCGTGGGTTCGAGCCCCGCGTCAGGCTCTGGGCTGATGGCTCGGAGCCTGGAGCCTGTTTCCGATTCTGTGTCTCCCTCTCTCTCTGCCCCTCCCCCGTTCATGCTCTGTCTCTCTCTGTCCCAAAAATAAATTTAAAAAAAAAGTTGGAAAAAAAAAATTTAAAAAAAAGAATCTAGGTTCTTTGCTCCAGTTTCTTTGAGAATTTTTTTTTAAGTTTATTTAGTCTGAGAAAGAGAGTGTGAGTCAGGGAGAGGCAGAGAGAGTGAGAGAGAGAATCCCAAGCAGGCTCTGCACCGTCAGCACAGAGCCTGACACAGGGCTTAAATTCATGAACCCGTGAGATCATGACATGAGCTGAAATCCAGAGTCAGACTCTTAACTGACTGAGCCTCCCAGGTGGCCTCTCTGCTCAAGTTTGTCTACAGAGACTGCCCCTGCCTTCTGCTCAGGTTGCCAGAAATAGTTACCCAGCTGGGTGTGAGTAGGGGAGACAGGTTTCTAACTATTCCATAAACAGAATTTCCAAGCCTGCTGACATACCTTTCCTGCCAACTCTAGAACCTGTTCCAGATTCTATGAAATAATAAAAGGACTCATTGTCACTCCTCTCTGGTGAGTCTCTTTCTGAGTCCCTCTCTGTTTCCCTTCTTCTGGAATTTCACTGATACTTCTAGTCCGCTCTTTGACCTCTCTCAGTCTGTTTTTCCCTTTGGTCTTAAATCTTTTAAAATTATTTATGGTCAGCTTTGGAACACTTAGGAAGGAAAACAACCATGTGTATTCAGTCTACCATGACATTTAATGATGTTAAATATTTTACTATCATTTTTATCAAGGCATAATCATATTATTAGCTAACATAGCTATCATAATAACTATTGCTCAGGTCCTCTGGTCACTGTGAATATAAACAAATTAAATGAAGGAAACACTATTGGTGAAAAGTACAAACATGGGCATGTTTTGTGTATCTCAGCCTGGCTTTTAATAGCTCAGCAACAGAAAATTCTTTCTCCTCCCTCTCAACTAAATTGTGTCTCTTTAGTGGCTTTTCCCAAACTTTCTGGGTTCCTTTCCTGCAGTAACATTTCAATAGGCCTCCTGATGACATTGTGACCTCCCACCGACCCTCTTGCTTCTTGCATGTCCCTTCTCTCACAAACCTATCTTGGTATGTCCACATTTCTTTTCACTTCTTACTGTTTTCAAGTGCTCTGGTTGGCTTTCCCTTTGTTCAGGTCATCAATAGGTCTTGATAATTCAGTTCACAGATCACTGACCCAGCAAGGTCATAACTGAGCTTCAAATGAAATCCTTTTAATTGTGGCATGTGCTCCTGAGCTCCTCAGAGAAAAGGCTCTGTGTGGGGGTGAAATAATACAAGAAGTAAGAACAAACTACTGCTTTTCTAAACATTTCCAATAATTCCACAAGCAAGCAGTGAAGGAAAAATTGGTATAACTCTGGAGGGATGTGAACCCAGAGTGTTCTATGACCTGAGGCTGTTAGATAAAGTGCTGGAGCAAGGTCTAATGGACCTCATGTCTGTGTTGGATTGTACAATTGGTAGAAGGAAGGATGACCTCTCCTCTTTGTAACTTGGAGTTGTTCAGCGGGACAAGCCAAATTCCTTTCTTTGCCTGGAATATGAATTATTGGCAATTCTCCCTTAGACCTTTGGATACAAAGACTCAAATTCCTGAAGAAATCTTCAATTTCCATTCCTGTTTCTTTCCGTCTTTCTCTCTAAGTACCTGCCTAATCATCCTGCAGAGAGAACTGGAATTCTGACTGCAAGTGAAATCTCTGCTCTGCTGAATGTTCCCCTTGACTTAGGATTCTTCAGCTTATTTATTTACGTGTATAATACAGAGATGTAAGTGCCCTTACCAAGAATGCCATGCACTGAAACCTCTGGTTTTACGCAGAAACTTCCAGCCCTCAAGTGAAAAGGCAGGGGGGGAAAATGTAAGGAAATAACAAAGGCACAACACCACCACAAAGCAAAAGTACAGGGCGTTGAGGTGACATGTGCAAAAGGATGATTGTTTGGAAACTTCCTTTCTACCAAGAAACAATTTCCTATAAGACCAAGCTAGGGAAAATATGCAGTTAATCATCCAGCATGTGAATAAGGTTAAATAATGGAATAACTTAGGTAAAGATGCTATAGTTGGCTGAAAACCTCTGAATGGCAATTGTTTAATACAAAAGAAATACTGGCAAAGTCTTGAGTCAGAAATTCCTGGTTGATTGAACTCTCCATTCCCACTGTCCCTTAGCAAACCTCCCAGTAAGCTGAGGAGGTTTGCCAGTGCCATGAAATATTTTGGTTTCATGGAAGATTGTTTATCTTGGCTGCTAAAACTTTACATGTCATCCCTTACCTTCTCTTGGGTTGAAAAATACTCAACTTACAGAAGAGATAAGAGAAGTTGCCCTTTGGAATAAAAACAAAGAAAATACATTTGGACTTACCAGATACTTCCTAGAATGAGTGAAGACTTGCATGCTCCTTAAATGTCCCCTCAACATCTGTTGCTTTCCCCAACTTTAACCTCCTCCAAGACAGGTTTTCTTAAGACTGAATGATGGGAATTTATACCAGCCTCAGACCACTCAGGATATGACCCATTTTTTTTTTTTTAAATAGAACAGACTCCTTTGCCCAATCACAATACTGAGTTCATTATAATTTCCACCATCAATATCCAATTGTGAATAAAATAATAAAAATAACAGAGTAGTTTATCACAGAACTGACTTCCAAATAATTCTTTCATCCACATTTTTTTTCCTGGTAAATACAGGACCTTTGTAATTTCTGTAGGAAAATTGAAGTGATTTATGTAAAAGAAAACATGAGAGGTTTAATAAGTTAGGAGGAATCATAACCAATGAAACAAAAAAAGTGACAATGTGGGGGAAGGCATTTAACTAACTAGCCCTGGTTAAATATGCCAATATGACTGAAGGTTCTATATCTTTCCATAAGTGATGATTTTAGGATATTTTAAAGCTTGCACCACCCTCACAACGATGCAGCTGCTGTGCTGTTTTTCTTGGCAAGCATCAGGATCCTTTGTGGGGACTGAACAAACCTGAGCTTCGAAGCAGAGCAGCTCTAGAACCAGACTGCTGGATGGTTCTCCTGAGAGTTCAAATATTTGAGTAAAAAATATGTGTAAAACTCACTTCTTGTTTGGATGCAAGGAAATATGGACACTTAACCAGGTGTGAAAACATGGCTGAGCTTCTGTAAATGTGGTGTTGGGTATCTCTCATCTCAAGGGATGATGGGAAATGAGCCTTCCCAGGCCACAGACTCTTGGCAGAACAGTTCAGTTCTACAACACTCACAAAGAAGTGTCCACCTCTACTTTGTTGACCTGGTTTCCTTAGGACTTTCGATTAGGAGTGCATTCCTTTTCTCCCTTTACTGTTTTCTGGTTTAGTCCAGGTCAATAAGCACCTGAAGCTTTTTGGACAGCAAATAATAAGCTTAATCAGCCTCCTGATGAGTGAAAATGCTCTCGGAGTCTTACAGCACTTGAGCCTTTGGCATTTTCCTATTCAAGATAAGCCTAGATAATATCTGGGATCAAATGTAGTTGATGAGGTTTGAAGTGCCCAAATGCATACTCCATTTTTTTTTCTTTTAAAGAGAACTTAGCCCAATTACACTAAAAAAAAAGTAGACTATTAAGTACATGGTTTCCTCACCAAAAACTTTTCTATTTAAAAAAAAAAGTTTTCTTTAGAACCAAAATATAAAAGTGGCAAGAAGTTTCTTCAGGAAAATTAGTTGCTTATGGGATGCAAAGAGGCTAGGAAAAGAATATTTTAACCTGGCAAACAGCCGAAGCACACAATCTTAATATCTGTAGAAGTTACTAAAGTCCTTAATTTGAAGAGGACTGAGAGAGAAAAAAAAAAAAAAAAGAATAGTTTTATAGGAATAAACAATCCATAAGCAATGCTAGGTGACCTTTTCAGGAACATAACATCCATGAGTTTCTTTGGTAAATTAACTTTGTTCGAGTTACTCTTCATAAACAAGAGAATGCCTTAACCATTTATTTTAACTTACTGTTGTTAAAATTAAATCCATATTTCTAGGGTGTTCCCCGCCCCCCATCTATCTTTCTGTAGCCTAAGTAGTCCCAGGCACTCTGCAGGATTCCTCATGCAGGTGACTTGCAGGAGACCATCACTTTTTCTGATTACTACATCATCATTCAGTGCACTGAGGTTAATGTCCTTTCGACACGTATTTTACTCCATCACTCATCATTAACAGATAGATGAAAACAAACACAAGTCAAATACATTCCTCATGAAAGAACTAAGAGTTCCCTTTGTCTAGATATGGTCTCCAAGCCCCTGGATGGAACCAAAAGGGAAGATCTGAGTCATCCCAGTAAAAGGGGAACTTGTTTCAGTAAACTTGGCAACAAAGCCATCTGCCCGGAAGATCCACTTTCTGTGGCACCTGACTTGCGTTGTCCTTGCCTAGCTACCCCTTTCAACTTCTGTTGCAGGCTTGCAAGGATGACTTCCTCCCAAGCCAGTTTCCTCTGCCTCTGAACCCCACCCAGCCCATGACCCACTGTCTGGTCTACACATGGCCGAGGCTCGCCCAGAAGTATGGTTGCCTCATAACTACTTCATAATGATGTTAAAAGTATGTTGCCATAACGTAGTGGTTAATCGGGACAAAGTGGAAATCATCTCTGTGGCACCGTGGGGAAACCAGGGAATGATACACATCCTTGTCAAAGGTCTGCCAACAGACCCTGGAGATAAATATAAAATGAGTTTGAGTTTTAGACAAAGGAAGTGCTGGTTTGAGAAACAATGCAGTGTCATGAAGTCCCTGTCAAATAATAATGTTTCAATTCAAATAAATTTGACTTATTCAGTATTAGATATTATAGGAACCCAGAGAGAAAAAGGTCATTTCTGACTAGAAAATTTGGAAGGACTGTATGAAGAAGGTAGCACTTGAGCAAGATTTTGAAAATGAGGCCGAATGTGGGTTCCTCACAAAGGGGTATGGAAGGAACACGTGTGAGCCAGAAGGAACAGTACCAGCAAAGGCATGGGGCAGAAATGGAAACTGGTGTAGCAAAGAGGGTAGGAGAGAAGCTGGAGAAGCAGCCTGAGGGCCCTATCTTGGTTGGTCTGACTTCCATGCCCAGGTAGGTAGACTATTCTCTACAAAAAAGACTGTCCTTGATGGTTTCTGGGCAGGAGATTGTCATAATCAGAGCACTGTTCTTAGAAAAAAATGAAACTGACCAGGCAAGTGGGTTGGGTTGAAGAGAGGAAAGACAGAAAGCAGACAGCAGCTGGGAGGCTGATGCAGTAATCCTCAAGTGAAGTGAAGGACTGAGTCATGGATGACGGTGGTGTTAGAAGTAGGGGGAAGACGGGAGAAACAACAACAAAAAAAGCATGAGTCAAAGACCCGGATGTAAGCTGGACCTGAAGGGTGAACAAGAAGAAAACTACAAGGTCACATCGAGGTTGCAAGCCCATGTGACCGGGATGGCTGTGTCACTAAGGATGGTCACAGGAGCTTGTCTGAGATATAGTTCACTTAAAGGAACATGCAGATATCTAAGTCCAGCTAGCAGATGGGGGACTGCAGGAGAAAAGAGAGCTAAGAGCCAGATGGGGCAGGGTCTGCATAAGGTGGGACCCCAAGATAATTAGCATACCATTGCTCACTTAATCAGTATCAATTAATAAATATCAACTAATAAGAGTGGAATGGGGATAAATATATCAATATATATTTATAAGCCCCACTTGTAGCAAAGATTGAACTCACTGAAATTCAGATACAGATAAAGGCTGGGAAGTATAAAAGACCTGAGGAAGTAGGAGCTCTAAAAAGCTTAAATTGAGAACATTTCAGCAGTCTAGAATTTACTTAATAAAACAGCACCTAGGTGGCTCAGTCAGTTAAGCATCCAACCCTTGACTTAGGTTCAGGTCATGATCTCACAGTCACGATCTCATGGTTGTGAGCTCGAGCCCCAGGTTGCACACATGCACTCTCTCTCTCTCTCCCTCTCAAAAAGCAAAAAATTAAATTAAATTTAAAAAATAAAATAAAATACACATACCAGGATGTAATTGTATCATAGAACATAACTTGCATTAATGAACTATAGCAACCACTCACAAAATCCAAGAATATTTTTTAAAGTACCAAGAGTACTGCTTTACTCAATAAATTATGTAATCAGAATGAATCTATGGCATTCTTCTAAAGTAGTGGAATTTCTGAATCCAAGAATCCAGGCACCCTGTCGCCAGAAGTAGCTCATTACACAGGAAATCCAATAGTTTGAATCTCTCATTGAGAACAATGGTTCTGTTCATCAACTGTTGTACATAGTTTTGTTTTGGGTTTGTTTGTTTGTTTTCCTCCTAAACTAGCAACATGTTGTAGCAGCTAAGTTAGAGACAATGGTTATTTCTCCAGACACTTAATTTCTTTGTCTCTCTCATTTCTTGAGAGGTTGGGTGCTAGTGGAAGATAAGTATGTGTACTTGTCCAAAAATTTTTCAGTAGCAGGAAAGAAATGGGAAGGGGTGCCTGGGTAGCTTAGTTGGTTGAGCATCAGACTTTGGCTCAGGTCATGACCTCACAGTTCATGAGTTCAAGCCCTGCATCAGCACGCTGCTGTCAGCACAGAGCCCACTTCGAGTCCTCTGTTCCTCTCTCTCTTTGCAGCTGCCCTGCTTGCATTCTCTCTCTCAAAAATAAAGAAACATTTTTAAAAATCTTAAAGAAAAGAAATAGGGAACAGTGATAATATCACCAACGTTGTTTATGTAGCATCCTTACTTGAAAGAGCTGAGAATGGTCTTAGAATTATTTCATTACACCACTATACATGGAAAATATTATAGTGTTCGTGTTACAGATTTTTTAGCTTGACCAATAAAACTTTCTGTACTCACTCTACCAATAAAGCGTGTTACTAAGATGCCAACTTTTTTTTTTTAATTTTAATTTTTTTTAAATGTTTATTTTTGAGAGAGACAGGGACAGACTGTGAGTGAGTTAGGGGCAGAGAGAGAGGGAGACACAGAATCCAAAGCAGGCTCCAGGCTCCGAGCCATCAGCACAGAGCCCAATGTGGGGCTCAAACTCACGAGCTGTGAGATGACCTGAGCCTGAGTTGGAGGCTCAATTGACTGAGCCACCCAGGCGCCCCTAAGATGTCAACTTTTAAACCTGAGTCTCCTTTGGTCAGTTCTTTCTAAATTTTTTTGTTAACATTTATTTATTTTTGAGAGAGAGATAAAGTGTCAATGGGGGAGGGGTAGAGAGAGAGAGGGAGACACAGGATCCGAACCAGGCTCCAGACTCTGAACTGTCAGCACAGAGCCTGACGTGGGGGTCTAACTCTTGGACCGTGAGATCAAAACTTGAGCTGAAGCTGGATGCTTAACTGTCTGAGCCACCCAGGTGCCCCTGGTCAGTTCTTTCTAAACCCCCATACCAAATATATCATCTGAAATTATTTTCACCAAAGTTCCCTTGGTCGCAGAACTAAACAGAATTAATAATTTGACGAATCCCAGCCTTTCATTTTCAAAGAAAATAATTTTGGTACAGGAGTGATAGCGGTGGTGGGGAATGGAGGTACAAAGGAGGGAGTGAGCTGGGTAAGCAGAGATGGGAGGTGCATTGCCATATGCAAAATTTAGCTCTTAACTATAAATAAATAAACACACAAACAACTAAAAAGAAAAAGGATATTCTAGTTCCTTCAGTGGAGTCCAGAAATTTGAGTTACTCCTCACCTTTTCTCAAACCAGCTGCCAAAGATAAGGTAAAATGAGTTCCAACTAATGGAATTCATAAATCATTTGTTAACTATGAATATCTTTCCATTTCAAAATTCTTTTGTGTGTGGTTCTCAAACAAGTTGGAAGCTAAGGCATTTAAAATACCTCCCAAACAAGTTGGAAGCTAATGCATTTAAAATACCTCTCAGGAAATACTGTCCTTTCCTCACGGCCATAAACCCTTGAAGGAAGGAGGAGATGAGGGTCTAACCATTCTGCCTTCCTGGTCCACCAAGGGGCTTCCCCACAGGCAGACGGTAGCAGAGACAGGATCGGTCCCTGTTTTGAAAAGGGAGTTAGCAAAGGTGAAAAAGCATAGTTCAGACACGCTTACAGTTGGTCCTCAGGTATTCATGGAGACCTAGTTTTGTGAGGGATTCAGAAATGAATAAAACGCAGTCCCTTCCCTCAGAAGACTGGCTCAATGGAGGTACTTGGAAACTGCCCATTTGTTGCCACTGTTGGAAATGGTGGGGCCAAGGGACTTGTGCTCTGGGCCCCCTGGGCTATTGCAACGTTCCTACTACATCCTCTTCTCAGCCTAGGTGAAGTGACTGCGCAGAAGTATGAATTGCTTAGTTCGTCTTGGCCCCTCCCCTTTCTCTCCTTCCCGGTGTTGCTTGCTGTCCCTGCCCCAGCCATGTCAGAAATCCTGGCATCTGGCTCAAACCATCCCCCTCTACCCCCAGGAAATGGTCTGAAGTCAGTCTTTCAACAAGAACTGTCATGTATTTCTCCTGTGACTAGAGCACAGCAATGCATCTTTAAGAGGAAATTGTCACTCTAAAGTAAGGCAGCTGCTTTTCTTATATGACTTCTTGAAAGCCATGTCCTCCATTTCTATAGAGCCAGCACCACCTCCACCCATGGCAAGAATTTAAGTCCCAGTGATGCTTTCACTCAAGACTTTTGTCTTAGCTTGGGCTGCTATAACAAATCACCACACTGAGTTGCTTGAACAACAAACATTGATTTCTCACTGTTCTGAAGGTTGAGAAGTCTGAGATCAAGGTGCCAGCATGGTCAAGTTCTGGTGAGGGCCCTCCTCCTGGTTTGCAGAGGGCCACCTTCTTCCTGTGTCCTCCTGTGGTGCACAGCAAGTCTCTTCTTACAAGAGCACTAATCCCATTCATGAGGGCTCCACCCTCATGACCTGCTTACCTTCCAAAAGTCCCACCTTCTAATACTATGGCATGTGGGGAGGGGGTTAGCGTTTCAACATATGAATGGGGCAGAAGGATACAGGCAGGGCATAAGCAGATTTGTTGCCACTTAATCTCATTCACAATTGTGAGTTGGTGGGTGGGGCAAGGATTCTGGAGACAACGCCCTTCTGGATCCTTGAGAAATCACTCCATTCACTTGATCTCATCCACTGTTCAACCTCTGAGCCTGCACTATCTCACACTATTGTTATGGTAAGCAGTAGCCACTGTGGTTGTTTTTATTTAAATTAATTAAAATCAAATAAAATTTCAAATTTCAAATCTCAATCACTTTAGGCACATTTCAAGGGCTCACTGCCTGGAACAACAAAGAACATTTCCATCTTTGCAGAAATTTCTAATGGACAGCACTGCTGTGAACCTATATTCAAACCATGGCTGAGGATCACTTTCAGAGGTGAAGTTCATGTAACAGCAATTTATTTATATAAAAAATTGGCCACAATAAAAAATTTAAACTATAATTATGCAAGACAATTTATTCTTCCACACATAAAAGGAACAGAGACAATGTTTTCCATTATACACCAAAGAAAGAACATAAAGACTTGCTAGATACAGTAAGGACTGGACTGAAATGAGTTAGAAAACAAAAAAGCTGATCTTTCAACAGACTTAGTCTTTGGAGATCTATGTAAAGAGGTACTTCATAATTGTAATAATCCTCACACAATACTTGGAAATTCACGTAACTATTTTAATCTGTATATTGTTGCTTCAGTGTCTAATAAACACACATATGGAAAGCCTGTGGTGTTAAAATTTTATATATCACACACAAAGCACAAGAAGAAGTCTACCCAATCAGTTACAGGGCTCTGAAGTACAGAAACCAGGAGTGAAAAGACTAACATTCAGTACAAAGAAACATCATATGACAGCCACTCATGAAGACCCTCCCAGTATTCTAGCAGCTGGGGAACCTTGTCTTGCCTCTTAAAGCCCTAGTTGGTGCTCTCTTTCTCCTTAGCAGCAGAGTAGTGGCTTTTCCAGACCCAGAATGTTCTTGGCCCTTTGCTTTCTGGGCCTTCTCTGCAGCTTGCCAATAACCTGGGGAGTGTAGGCTAAAGCAGCCGTGAAGGTGGCAGCAAGGTAGAGCTGTGAATTGCAAGCCAATGAGATTTTGAGAATAACCAGCTTGGTGGCTGAACTTCAGAAAGAAACATTTCCATTCCTGAAACTCCTCAGTCCAACCCCAGTCTGGATCCCTCTCTATGTGTAATCCATCACTTCATAAATGACAAAATGCAGAAGGCATAAAGGAGGAAGCCAAACATGAATTCTAGAGGACTTCTCTGCCTCTTCCTCCCTGTTTCACCTGATTCCCAAAACTAACTCCCCTTCCCCAGGAAAGTTCACACTGAGGGCAGCTTACCACTCATGGACCAGAGAATCAGTCCTCCATTTTGAGCACGAGCATGAGCAAGGATCCCGAAGATCCTTGGTCTGTCCTACCTACAGGCCCGCATCACACTAACTGTCCTGGTACCCCAACATGAAACCTGAAGACTGACATTTTACAGCTGTAGCAATCAGTCAACACATACTTATTGGCACCAGTTATGGACCCAAGCTCCTTGCCTTCATGAAGCCTCCAGACAGAAGTGCTTCTTAAAATGAAAAAAATCTGAGAACAAAGAGTGATATACAGTCACCGAGGCTTTAGCCACTGATGACTGGGTGTTTAAAGTGGACAGTGCAGGGAGATTTTTGAGGGGCACAGGAGGCCATACTTGAGTGGAATGGCCATGGTGTTAGAGACAGGGAAAGGAGAGGGAAAAGTACCCTGAAGGTCAAACTTGGCATAGCTGTCATTAAGTTCCTGGCTGGGCCCTCCTCCATTTCATCAAGAAGTTTCTAGGAGTTAGTTACAAGCATCTTTCCCTTCCTTTGTTTTCTCCTTAATTTTGTTCACAGTTTCCTCAAATACTTAGGCATGTTTTTACTGAAAGGGTTACACTTAGAGCATCCATTAATTCTCTAGAATTCTCATGTTAATACACAACTTCTATAAATGTAATATTTGTGCCTTTCTGAAATTCATGTTACAACCTGGCTTCAATGGGATGGTGTTAGGAGGTAGGGTCTCTAGGAGGTGGAATAGGTCCTGAGGGTGGAGTCATAATGAATGGGATTAGTTTCTTTATAAAAAAGGCCTCAGGGAGCACCCTTGCTCCTGTCTGCCATGTAAAGACACCAAGAAAAAGCAGCCTTCTGTGAACCAGGAAGCAGGCTTTCACCAGACACCAAATCTGTCAACACCTTGATCTTGGACTTTCCAGCCTCCAGAACTGTGAGAAATAAATTTCTGTTGTTTTATAAGCAACCCAGTATATAGTATTTTGGTATAATGGCCTGAACGGACTAAGACAATAGCCCTAAAACAATACACATTTCTCCTTATCATACTCTACTCAGGACAAGAAGTAGCGTATGGTCTGTGGTATCAGCTTTAAGATGGCTCTCATGCTTACAGGGAGAAGGGTCAGAATAAAGCCGACTGGTTGGGAGGTACCCCCAAGCACCTTCTTGTCTTCCAGACCGGATGGGAACATCGTATTGGAAACTATAAGCAAGTCTGAACATGTTTCAAAGCTTGCAGGCAGAGGTAGGTTGGATCAGCTACAGAGCTGCTCTATGACACCAGTAAGATGACAGTTTTAATTGCACTTGGTGGATGAGCTAATTATGGTCAGAAAGTTAGCGCTGGGGTTGCAATGAATGACACATTTTTTTCTGGGAAACACAGCACACAGGTGACATCCTTCTGCAATTCAAGTGTTTCTTCAAGAGTTTGGAAAGATATTTAAACCAAAAGAGTTCAAGATAAAGGGGAAGGGCGAAAAAAGAGTATCTGTGTGCAACTGTGAAGGTTGAGTGGTGAGCAGGAAGTGGAGTTCAAAAGAGGTAGAATAATGGCTCACAAAAGGCAGCAATAAGTGGGAAGAAGCAATTAATTGGATCAGTCTGTTAAGGCTCAAAACAGTCTGATAGAAAGACGACGTAATATCCTGATTCCCAAGTCAGGATCCCAAATCTTCCATATGACTAATAATTAAAGCCAGCTCTTGGGAAATAAATTCTTGAATTTGTATATTCAAAAGGGAGGATGCAGTTAGCCCTTTGACCTTACTCCAAACTTTCTTGTAGGGGGTAAATTCTGTAAGATCCTCCAGAAACTGTTTGGAAGCACTCTATATAACCGTGACGAATTTGAGGTCCTCATGAAAGGTCCAGGAAACAGCCTTCACTTCCAAATGTCCAGCCACATCCTACACAACCCCCAGAGTTTGCTTTTGAAGACTCAACTGCTAGCCTCAGCATGGACGTCAGGAAGGTTTACTGACTATATTGTTGGTTTTTGTATTTCTTTCTCCATTTTTTTTTTTTTTACCCAACATTTATACTTGCAGGGACACATATACATACACTAACGCCACCAAGAATCTTGGCAGAAACAGGAAAGCTAGTTCCACTATGGTGAGCAGGGGTGAAAAACAGGCCAGGGGTTTGGACGTCAGAATGAAAAGCAGATGCACTCCCAGCCAGCTCTCCCTGACCACTCTCACCTGGGCAGAACCCCAGGCTGCTAGGGGAAGGAATGACCCTGTCTCTGTCAAGAGTTACCAGTGTAATTGTGCTCAATGTAGATTATTTTCATGTTGTTTTTAACCTGGATAATGACCCCGCCTTCACCTTTGGGGAGGCTAGTTATCCAAATCTGTGACTAAGAATAAAGTAAGTGACAAAAAAACCATTGAATGCTTGGCACTGACAGTTGAGGAATAAATAGAAAAAAGTCAAGGGTTCTTCTCTCTCCTAAGGATGAAAAAGGGAAGCATAAAGTGGCACCAATGTTAGGAACAGTGGAGGATGAATTGCACCGTTGGTAAGGTGGCAGAAAATAGGTCAGCAGGAGCTGAATGCCATCACCAAGGGCAGTATGAATGAGGGTTCCATGTAGAGAACAGCTAGAAGCAAGGCACCAACAGAGACCAAACCAAAGGTTTAAAGAGCACAGGGAGCAAAAGGCGGCTTCTGGTCAGTGCTCAACATCCTTTGGAATCACCTGTGATCACACATGGGGCAGTGGTGGGGGAGAAGGGCCTCAAGCCCCAGAGACTGATTTAGTAGTTCTGGGCTGGGGCCAGTTAATTTGCATGTCTTAACAAACTACCAAGTGGTGCAACACTTCTGGTACTATAGATAGACACATTTCTGTAAAACAGCTGGATTGAGGGGCACCTAGGTGGCTCAGTCAGTTAAGTGTTCAACTCCAGCTCAGGTCATGATCTCATGGTTCGTGAGTTCAAGCCCTGCATTGGGCTCTGTGCTGATAGCCTAGAGCCTGCTTTGTATTCCGTGTCTCCCTCTCTCTCTGTCCCTCCCCAATTCACACATTGTCTTTCTCTCAAAAATAAATAAACGTTAAAAAAATTTTTTAAAAGCAGCTTTATTGATATTCAAGACTGAAATATTACAGGAAACTCAGTCTCCATGTTCCTTTAGCAGGCAGTGCAAAGGCATATTCGGTTAGGTGTCCTGGTAGAAAATAATGTTGACTTGCTTACAGGTGAGAAGCATCAAATCTGTCCAGTGGAGCCCATGTTCCCACGAACCAGGGGAGAGGTTTCACTACCAGGTGTTGGCTCTCTGTAATGGAACCATCTCTGTCATCAGGGTCCTACTGGGAAAAGTTTGGTTCAAATACGCACACAGCTTTTTGAACACTTCTATAAATTAATGGAAACCTGTTGTTATTCTGTTATTGTTTCTTCGTGTTCTCAGTCTTTAAGACAAATCAAGATATCCCTGCATGTTATACCAGAGATTTTTCTCCCCTTCTTTGCAAGCAATGGTTTATATCTAGGCCTATTAAAAGCCCTTGGAGACTTCTGCACACCTGTCAAGAGAACCAAGAATCGCATTAGCTCCGGAAAGAGAGCTGAGATTGTTCAACGCATTGGCTTTCTTTGGTGTTGGACTTGATTTGGTGGTGATGGAATGAGGCGCTCTCAAAGGGAAATTGCAGGGATATACACAATACTTTCAACTGAAAAAGTCAATGACTCCCAGACAGGTATATTCTGTTTGGCCATCTAAAAACTGTGTCCCCGGGTGATCTGAGCAAAACAGCCACTTCAGCTATTGGTTGAAAAGCCTCACTTCCACTGTAAAACCATTTCAGCACTTGTTCATTAAATTTAAAACATCAAAGAGGATTTGCAAATCTGGAAAACATTTATGAAAAATTTAAATGGGGTGTCACTTTGGCAGTGTAAGTGGCATGAACTGTTTGATTTTCAACTATTTACAGATGTATCTGACTCTGGGATTAATACATATATTTTCTAAGAGAAATTGGGTATGCAAAGTTTTGACCAAATTGACCTAAAAAACAAAAATTAGTTTAAATATATATAATGTGGACCTATTCTCTTGTACGTTAGTGTGTCTTTCTGTGTGTAAGAAAAGAGACACATTTTTTTCCAAATTTGTAATTTTTTGTAGCTCTTGATTACCAGAGATTCTGCACCAGAAAATTTAAGAACATAATGTTCTATCCTCAATTTTGTTTGGAATTCCTAAGTTCCAAAGTTGCCAAATCCTTTCTTCCCTAGTTGATATTTATGTTTGGGAACTTTCTTTAAATAACTATCTGGACACTAGTCACATAAGACAATGCCAAAAGACAATATGAACTGGGAACGTATCTGGCCCTCTACAAGTCTAGAAGTTTTCTTAAATACTGTTTTTCTGCTACAGATTCCAGTAAATCAAAGATTCTATGACTCAGAGCTTCAACCCTTGGGTGAGGGGGAGGGGAAAGGGAGACAGTTCAACTCTTAGCCTAGAATATTTTGGAAGATTGTGTTTTCTGTAATTCATATTTTAGTTGTTATTTATGTCACTTCTTACCCTTAAAATGATTTGATGTGATTTACATAAACACATACAATACTTTTAAAATGAAGCCGAGAACATGAGGAAAAAGAAAAAAAAATAATTGCCGTAAGTACACTTCACTAGAAGCCTGCATTTTGGGATCTGCACTTTCTAGCAGCCAACCCAGAGAAAGAAACACTCTTTGAAACTATTTTCAAAAAAAGCAGTTGCTCGGGAAAAGTATAGTTGGTCCTGGTATTGGTACTAGTAAGACTTGAGTGAAAATTTTTTACATGGGACAGTGCAGGGCAAATACTGTATAATTTTCTCAATAACTTTCCTCCACAATATATTTATGACTTTTTAAAAACTTGAGTTTTATACATTCCTCAGTGTAGGCCAATGGCTCAACCCTAGAGAAGAACTCAGCAGAGAATGGCATGAGATGGTAGCATAATGCGTTCCAGAAAATCAGGGTACCGTCAACTGGCTTTATCAATGAAGAACATTTTGTGCATTTAACAAAATGAACGGGCTGCACGTCCTTCAGGCAGTTTTCCTGAAATACTATTGTCTCAAAAACAAGCCTTTGAAAAATGTTGAACAATATCACACAATCCTCGTCTTGCATTCCACTTAGGGAACTTTTTAAAAATCCTCTTTAATGGTATTTCTCAAATCTCAATCCCATGTCTCAGTCTTCACAAAGCTTCTCCCTTCTCACTGACCTTGGTTGGTCATCATCACTTCTCAATCTCCTTCAGTCCAGAAACACCTTGGGAAGATATCTCAGGACAAGTTGGAATAGTTTAGATAAAATAAAGTTTTAGATTCCTAAAGCATACCTCTGACTTTAAAAGTGTTGTTTTGGGGGCACCTGGGTGACTCAGCTGGTTTAGCATCTGAGTGCAGCTCAGGTCATGAATTCATGGTTCATGAGTTCGAGCCCCACATCAGGCTCTCCGCTGTCAGCACAGAGCCCGCTTTGAATCATCTGTCCCCTTCTCTCTGCCCTTCCCCCACTCTCTCTCTCTCTCTCTTAAAAATAAATGAACATTAAAAAGAAAGTGTTACTTTCTTTTTCCTACCGAAATAAGCTGTGATATCTTTGGATCTCAACCTGCTTTTACAAACATCCTTGCCCCTTGCAAATTCTGCACTTTCCCAGAGCTTTTTCAATGCTTGAACTGTTTCCTCTAGTGAGATATCTCTCAGATCCCACCTCATGTTCAAGGCCAGTCAATTGTGTATCCCTCATATAGATTAGAAGAATGTCTTTCTCAAAGTTGGAGATCAATTAATATTGAATGAATGACTGAACAAGTGAATGAATCATGTCAGAATTTTCTCTTGGCTTCATTATGCAGGAAAGTAAGTGTTGTTTTGTTTTTTTTTTCTTTTTTTTTTTTTTTCATTATTTTTCATTTATTTGACTTAATCCTTTCAGGGGAAAACAGACTTTACGACCAGCCTTGTCACTCCTTAAAAACCAAAGAGAAAAGCTTTCCTATGTGACCCTTCCCAGGAAACAGAAAACCTTTCAAGTGAGACACGCATTGTATTCTCTTAAGGAAGCCTTGTTTCACACCACCAATCAGAGCATCTGTGAGGGCAAGCCTAGTCATGACACAGGGAAATCCACAGGTTAGGAATTTGCTCAAGAGCTTAAGACCAGGCAGCTTCAGCATGGGAGCTATAGCTCAGTTAGGAAAGAGGCACGGGCGCTCAGGAGCATCATTCACTCTTCACCTGCCTGCTATTACAGGTGCAATGACACCACAGGACACTGTGATTTATCAGAGGAAAATAGCCTGGTAATAGGAGGAGAACTAGGCCTCATTAAGATGAAGCAGTGTCTGATATCCTTGAGTCAGACAAAAGAGAATATGAAATTGATGTGGTCAGCACTACCGCCAAGCTGCATTTGAAAAGAATCAAACAAAGTGGCAATTGACAGCACTTTAGGAGGAAAATACCCACAAATGAAAAATAAGCTTGTGGAATGTAAACCTCTCGTTTTAAATGCGTTAAAATATGACTCTGCATTTGATTTCCTTCCACAGTGAGATCATTCTGAGCAAATCTATAAAAGGAACAAGGTGTGTACATTTAATATGCTCCTGTCAGAGCCCTACAGCAAAGGGTAGTGGTAAGATTAATTTAATTACCAAACTCTCATCATCTTAAAATAAGTATGGGCATGTTTCTAGTTCTGGAAAGACAAAAATGTTTCATGAAAGAAGGACAAGAGAGAACTCCTGACTTGGACAGCACTGCGGCCCTGGCCACAGCCCTCGAAGATCCTCAGCCATTAAAGAAAGGGGATATCAGTTAGCCAATGTCGCTTCGCTTTCTGCCACCTCCCAAACCGCAGGTAAGAGGAGGCATTTGTTTGAGGCACCCCTAAGCTAGGGAGCCATGCAGTCTGTAAATATGAATAGCTTTTATTCAGATGAAAGTTGATGTTCTGGAGTTGCTTCAAAAGAAGACAGTCAACATGGTTTTGTTTGAGAAACAAATGGCCACTAGGAGTCTTTCTTCTATATGGTATTGCTTGCTTTTGTTTCTTGTTATTTACTGATTGACAGGAGAAAAGTTGATTTTTTTTTTTACCCCCAAAAATTTCTTTATTCATGTTTTCCATGAAAATCTTCCAAAGACACTTTACCTTATCTCCCACTCAGGAGACCATCTCCAGCCTTTTAAAATCCAGTCTTTGATGTCTGCCCCTACCACTACTATATTTCTAAAATAGCCAAAAGCAGCACTGGGCTATGGAGACTTGCAGCTCCTTAGGGGTGCCCCCAGGGTCCAGTCCATACTGGAGACCCAACCTTGAGGTGCTGCCACAACCTTAGGTCTTGTGCTCCCTCCTGGTTACAATGTTCCTTCTTCCTTATCCTAGTTGTTATTTTTTTTTTTTTAATTTCTTAATGTTTATTCATTTTTGAGAGACAGAGTTTGAGCAGGGGAGGGGCAGAGAGACAGGGAGACACAGAATCTGAACCAGGCTCCAGGCCCTGAGCTGTCAGCACAGAGCCTGATGCGGGGCTCAAGCCCATGAACCATGAGATCATGACCTAAGCCGAAGTCAGACGTTTAACCGACTGAGCCACCCAGGTGCCCCAGTTGTTAATTATTTCTAAAGTAAGAAATTTACAGACTTGAAATAAAGTGAGGCCACATTTTAAAAAGCATGAACACATAGCCTACTTCTTAATTTTAAAAATATCAAGTTAGATACATCTATATGTGATAGATATTACAGTTTTTAAAAATAATTTTAAAAAATAAAAATAAATTTCTTGTGGTTAGACTATTTCTCTAAAAAACAATATTTCTGTATAGAATAAATATTTGGAGAGCATCATCTTATTGGACATACAGCTCTTCCTCAGTCAACTGTGACAATAATAATAAAGGGTGCAGTTCTGTGCTGTGGGAAAGGCAAAGTAAACCAAAAAGTGCAATATGTTCCTGGCAGAGATTTGCTTTGAAACATGACCTTACATAATTGCAAAAGAGAGAAATACTTTCCCATAATTCTTTAGAAACCTACCTCATCTGAATGGTTGATTTAAAATTAAGAAACAATAGATTTTTCTAATTCGAATCCTACTTCTTAAAATAAATAAGTTCTTCCAACAGGGCATGTGGCAGTGTGGTGAAGGGTAAAACAACGAATGGACCATGCAGAATTTCAGTTCTTTTTTTATGTTTATTTATTTTTGAGAGAGACAAAGAGAGCAAGCAGGGGAAAGGCAGGGAAAGAGGGAGACACAGAATCCGAAGCAGGCTCCAGGGTCTGAGCTGTCAGCACAGAGCCTGACGTGGGACTTGAACCCACGAACCATGAAACCATGACCTGAGCTGAAGTCAGATGCTTAACAGACTGAACAACCCAGGTGCCCTCAGAGTTTCAGTTCTGTTATGCTTGATCAGGAGTCACTTCCTGAAACTTTCTGATCCAGCTATCCCCACTTACCAGGTGAGATTCAACAACTGACTTCTCACAGACTGAGAAAATTTCACAATAATAATAAGGAGAAAAAAGCTTCTCTTGAGAGATTCTGAATGTTGTGAATATTGAATTCAAGTCACAGCATTTACACCTTTTTAAAGAATCTTCTTAAGGGATTTACCTTTCCAGCCTCGACCCTTCTGGCAATTTTTTTCTAAGGAGAATTGCAATAAGCAAGAAGGTTATTTTTTTTTTTCCAGATCCTAGGGACAAAATAAATATGGTATATGTGATGTACAACAGGATGGGAGGAAAAGAGCGAGGAACCCCACATTGCCCTGCTCCAGACCCCTCTGCAAATGCACCCCTATAAGATTACTGTAGCAGGCAAGGCAAAAAGGCAGAGTTTACTCCAAAAGCGATTCTAGGCTTACAAAACAAACAAGCACTGCAAAAAATCACAGCCCTTTAATTTTCATGATGAAATATGAACATTCCATTGTCTCTCTGTTTAGCATACAGCAAAGACTTATTTGTTAATGAGTTCTGTTTGTGAAGGAGATTTTGTATGCAATTTAGAAAAAAAAAATGTGAAAACCCCACAAATAGAAGAACCATCATTTCAACATTAATATAATTCTCTTTCCCACCCATTTCTCACAATCATGTACTCTTGATATATTTAATCTTTTGCAATGGTTCCCATAGCAACTCCTCCTGGTAGTGGCTGAGCTGAAGGCTACTGGAGTCTTGAAACCCAACCCTGCCCTGGGCACGTTTTTTTGTTTTTCTTTCTTTTTTTTTTTTTTTTCTTTTCTCTCTCTCTCTCTCTTTCTCTTTTCATTTATTTGTTTATATTAAACCTTGGATATCTTAGAACTGTCCTTGTGTTGGCCATCAGAATCCTGTCAGAGATGAGAACATAAGGCCTTTTAAGGACAAAAGATATGTTATTTTTGTTGTGTTTCATTTTTTGGTTTTCAAAGCAGAGGCCCTGATTCTTTTAAATCTGCTCTCCATCACCACTTGCAAATTTCCTAACAGCACTTCCAAACAGGAGGAGAGGCTCCTCAAAGAGGCATTAATTAAAATGCATCCCTAAAGAGTGAAAACATCACCTCTGCTCTGCCCTCAGTTCTAGGGTGACCAGGAAAACAAGATGCTGAAAATCCTGTATAAAAATTCATGGGGTGACACAAGCCGGGTGTGCAATGGCAGCATTGGGACTGCATAATGCTCAAGAATTCAAATGGTAGGACATACTTCTCATTTCCTTCCTGCAATTTGTTTCTCTGCCCCCAGATAATACCAGCTCTGAGGAGTGGGCTTGGGGACTTGAAAATCAAATATTATTATTAATCACTGTAATTACTTTTCTTGGCCCAACTGTGGGGCTGGAAGCAAATGAAATTCTCTTGAGTGCTGTCTTAACTGAAACATGTTGCTGAGCCATGATTACCTCATCCTTAGTCATCTTAAACTAGAAAGAGTGTTACTGCAAAAAAATTTCTTCTAAAATATAACTGAGCCTGCTTATTTACATACGCAACTTATAAAAGACACAGCACTTTTTCCTAAAGATGAAGATAAGTCTTGCCCCTGACTCCCAAATGTCCAAAAGATGTCAAGTCAATAAAATGAGTTTAAAAGTTACTTAGACACCTCTGCGGGAGAATACATTTCTGTTTACCAGTCGAGCAAGATTAAAAGTTCAAAGTTAATAATACTTAAGCATCTTGTTTGAAATTAGAACAATGATACTTCTAATAACTTAGTGGTAAATTCTCTTTTCTGATAAATGTACATCTGGGCCTTAATCGTTGCAAAACTCTGTAGGGTGCCATTCACATTGGAAAAGTCGTGGTATTTATTACGACCATTCTCCAGCAGATGGAATTAAAGAATTTTGATCTGAAACAAACCAAAAACAGCATATTATGACAATTTTCTGTGAGTGGAAGGTAAAAAATCCTGAGGAAAGTATACCTTTTTCTAATTTACACAGAAGCAAATACTAACTATATTAAACGCATTCCATTTAAAGCCATCAATATGGGCTACAGTGCATACCACAATATTTTGACTGAGATTTATGATCAGATGAAACTATTAGTTATTTTTGTGCTATACTCAACAATGATTTGAAATTGTTTAAATTTTTCAACCAGCAGATTTACTATTAGCCAGTCAAGTTTCAGACCACATGAATGCAGTATTTTGACCATTTATTAAAATGTCACTGTGACTTAGCCTTATGGGTGGCACAAAACCCAAACTTTCATTTTGTGGTCTAGTTTAGACACCCTGCATTCTTATGTAATTTGGGGCACATCCTTACCCATCCAGCCTAGTTTCTTCACCTAAAAAAAAATTCTTACAGAATTCCTAAGATCTCGAATATATAATTGCATTGTAGTTAAAGACACACAGCCTTAAAAAAAATAAAAAGACTTGTATTTTATAGGACAAATGGTAGCATATGAAACACTCAAATCAGTCAAACACCATTTTTTTGGGGGGGGATATATATTGAGGTATAACTGACATATAATAAACTGCACATAATTAAAGTGCACAATTTGATAAGTTTTGATTTATGTAATACCCATCATCACCACAATCAAGGTAATGAACGTATCCATGACCCAGATAAATTCCTCATGTTCCTTTGTCATCCCTTCTTCCTGTCCTACCCCTCCTCCATCCCCATACCAATTCCCAGGCAAACACTGATCTGCTTTATTTCACTATAGAATTGCCCATATTTTCTAGAATTTTATATAAATACAATTACATAATATGAACTCTTTTTTTCATCGAGCTTTTTTCACTCAGAATAATTGTTTTTTCTATTTCCATGAGAAACTCATTACTAGAAATGTTGGATTTGAATCCATGAAGACCACCATGTGTCTTAAGACATCTGAAATATACCCTCATTGATTATTAACAATGTATTTTCTGTTGATTTTCAGAAACACAGTATCAGAATTGTCTGAATTTTAATAAAGAACAATATTATGGGACCACCTGGGTGACTCAGTTGGTTGAGCCTCCAACTCAATTTCGGCCTCAGGTCATGATCTCAAGGTGGTGAGATTGAGCCCCATGTTGAGCTTCACACGGAGGGTGGCGCCTGCTTAGGATACTTTCCCTCTCTCCCTCTCTCTCTGCCCCTGCCCTGCTCACACACACTCTAAATAAATAAATAAATAAATAAGAACCATATTATGAAATCAAGTGAGAAGACCTCAACTACTAGAAGGTAAGGACTCTTAGATTTCTTCTGTCTCTAATGCCTTAGTATTTGTTTTACTTAACAAGCAATAGTCACTGTTTTTTTAATTAAGATTTTAAAAATCTTGGGGTGCCTGGGTGGCTCAGTCTGTTAAGCGTCTGACTTCAGCTCAGGTCATGATCTCGCGGTCTGTGAGTTCGAGCCCCTATCGGCTCTGGGCTGATGGCTCAGAGCCTGGAGCCTGCTTCTGATTCTGTGTCTCCCTCTCTCTCTGCCCCTCCCCCGTTCATGCTCTGTCTCTCTCTGTCTCAAAAATAAATAAACGTTAAAAAAATAAATAAATAAATAAATAAATAAAAATCTTTAATTCCAGTGTAGTTAACATACAGTGTGATATTTGTTTCAGGTGTATATAGTGATTCAACGATTCCATACATTACTCAGTGCTCATAATGCTAAGTGTACCCTTAATTTTCTTCACCTGTTTCACCATCCCCTACCCACCTCCCTCTGGTAATCATCAGTTTGTTCTTTATAATTGAGAGTCTGTTTCTTGGTTTGTCTCTCTCTTTCTTTCTCTTTTTTTTTCCTTTGCACATTTGTTTTGTTTCTTAAATTCCACATATGAGTGAAATCATATAGTGTTTATCTTTTCACGTAGCATAATTCTCTCTAGCTCCATCCACATGGTTGCAAATGGCAAAATTTCATTCTTTTTTGTGGCTGAATAATATTCCATTATATATATAATATTCCATATATATATATATTCCACGTCTTCATATATATGTAATATTCCACTTATTCATATATATTCATATATATATATATATATATATATATATATATATCACTTCTTCTTTATCCATTCATCTATCAATGGATACTTGGGCTTTCCATAATTTGGCTATTGTAAATAATGCTGTAATAAACATTGGGGTGCATGTGTCCTTTTGAATTAGTGTTTTGTATTTTTTTTAATGTTTGTTTATTTTTGAGAGAGAGAGAGGAGGGACAGAGAGAGGGAGAGACCAAGGATCCAAAGTAGGCTCTGTGCTGACAGCATGGAGTCCAGTGCAGGCTCAAACTCATGAACCATGAGATCATGACCTGAGCCGAAGTGGGACACTTAACCAACTGAGCCACCCAGATGTGCCAGTGTTTTTGTATGTTTTGGGTAAATACCCAGTAGTGTGATTACTAAATCATAGGGAAGTTCTATTTTTAACTTTTTGGGAATCTCCCTACTGTTTTCCACAGTGGCTGCACCAGTTTGCATTCTCACCAATAGTGCATGAGTGTTCTTTTTTCTCTATATTCTCACCAACACTTGTTATTTCTTGTGTTTTTTGACTTTACTCATTCTGACAGGTGTGAGTGATATCTCATTATGGTGTTGATTTGAATTTCTTTGATGATGAGTGATGTTGAGCATCTTTTCTTGTGTCCATTGGCCATCTGGATGTCTTTGGAGAAATATTTGTTCATGTCTTCTGCCCATTTTCAATTGGATTATTTGTTTCTTTGGGTGTTGAGTTGTGTCAGTTCTTTGTATATTTTGGATATAACCCTTTAATGGATATGTCATTTGTAAATATCTTCTCCCATTCAGTTTTGATTGTTTTCTTTGCTGTGAAGGCTTTTATTTTGATGTAGTACAAATAGTTTATTTTTAATTTCTCTTGCCTCAGGAGACATATCTAGGAAAATGTTGCTACTGTTGATGTCAAAGAAGTTACTGCTTATTTTTTATGATTCTTATGATTTCTAGGTTTCACATTTATGTCTTCAATCCATTTTGAATTTATTTCTGTGTATGATGTAAGAAAGTGGTCCAGTTTCTTTTTTTTTTTTTTTTTTTTTTTTTTTTTGCATGTAGCTGTACAGTTTTCCTAGCACCATTTGTCGAAGAGACTATCTTTTCCTCATTGGATATTCTTTCCTGCTTTGTCGAAGATCAATTGTGGGTTTATTTCTGAGTTTTCTATTCTGTTCTATTGACTTATGTGTCTTTTTTTGTGCCAGGAATATACCGTTTTGATTACTATAGCTTTATAATATAACTTGAAGTCTGGAATTGTGATGCCTCCAGCTTTGTTTTTCTTTGTCAAAGTTGCTTTGGCTATTTGGGGTCTTTTGTGGTTCCATACAAATTTCAGGATTGTTTGTTACAGTTTTGTGAAAATGATGTTAGTATTTTGGTAGGGATTGCATTAAATCTGCAGAGTGCTTTGGATAGTATTGAAATTTTAATAATATTTGTTTTTCCAACCTATTAGTATGGAATGTCTTCCCATTTCTGTGTGTCATCTTCAATTTCTTTCATCAATGTTCTATAGTTTTCAGAGTACAGGTCTTTCACCTCTTGGACTAAGTTTATTCCTACATATTACTTTTTGGTGCAGTTGTAAATGGGATTGTCTTCTTAATTTCTCTTTCTCCTGCTTCATTATTAGAGTATAAAACTGCAACAGATTTCTGTACACTGATTTTGTATCCTATGACTGTACCAAATTCATTTATCAGTTCTAGTAGTTTTTTGGCAGAGTCTTTAGGGTTTTATATCAGTCCCTGGTAGGTTTTGGTGGAGTCTGCATATAGTGAAAGTTTTACTTCTTTACTAATTTGGATGCCTTTTGTTTCTTTTTGTTGTTTGATTGCTGTGGTCAGGATTTCCAGTATTATATTGAATAAAATTGTTGGGAATTTACATCCTTGTCTTGTTTCTTAGTATGATGTTTGCTGTGGGTTTTCATATAAGGTCTTTATTATGTTGAGGTATATTCCCTATAAACCTACTTTGTTGGGAATCATGAATGGATGATGTACTCTGTCGGATGCTTTTTATCTGATCTTTGGAAATGATCATATGGCTTTTACCCTTTCTCATAATGATGTCATGTATCACCTTGATTGATTTGCAAATATTGAATCATCCTTACAGCTCAGGAATAAATCCCACTTGATCATGGTGAATGAGTTTACTTAATGTACTGTTGGACTCAGTTTGCTAGTATTTTGTTGAGGATTTTTGCATATATGTTCATCAGAGATATTGACCTGTAGTTCTTTTTTTGTGGTGTCTTTATTTGGTTTTGGTGTCAATGTAATTCTGTCCTCATAGAATAAATTTGGAAGTTTTTCTTCCCCTTCTATTTTTTTGGAGTAGTTTGAGACTAGCTATTAACTCTTCTTTAAATGTTTGGTGGAATTTACCTTTGAAGCTGTCTAGTCCTGGACTTTTGTTTGTTGGGAGTTTTTGGTACTTATTCAGTTTCATCACTAGTAATCAGTCTGTTCAAAGCTTCTATTTCTCCCTCCTTCAGTTTTGGTTGGTTTTTTTGTTTCTAGGAATTTACCCATTTCTTCTAAGTTGTCCAAATCATTGGCTTATAATTTTTTATAATATTCTCTTACAATTGTTTGTATTTCTGTGGTGTTGGTTGTTCTTTCTCCTCTCATTTGTGACTTTTAGTCCTCTTTTACTTTTTCTTTTTCTTTCTTTTTTTTATGAGCCTGGCTAGAGATTTATCAATTTTATTGATCTTTTCAAATAACCAGCTCCTGGTTTCATTGATCTGTTCCATTGTGTTTTGGGTTGTTTTTTTGTTTTGTTTTGTTTTTTTGTTATTGTTGCCATTGTTGTTTTTTGTTTCTTTGGGTTTTTTGGGTTTTTTATTTTATTTTTTTTTGTTTTGTTTTCTTTTTGTTTGTTTTATTTCAGTTTCTATATCATTTATTTCTGCTCTAATCTTTATTTTATTCCTTCTGCTGGTTTGGGATTTCATTTGTTCTTTTTCTTTCCTTTAGATATAAAATTAGGTTGTTTATTTGTGACTTTTCATGCTTCCTGAGGTAGACCTGTATTGGCATAAACTTCCCTCTTAGAACAGCTTATGCTGGGGCGCCTGGGTGGGTCAGTTGGTTAAGGGTCCAACTTTGGCCCAGGTCATGATCTCACAGTTCATGAGTTCGAGCCCTCTGTTGGGCTCTGTGCTGACAGCTCAGAGCCTGGAGCCTGCTTCGGATTCTGTGTGTCTCTCTCTCTGCTTCTCCCCCTACCCCCTCTCTCTCTCAAAAATAAATAAACGTTAAAAAAAATAAGAACAGCTTGTGCTGCATCCCAAAGATTTTGGATCACTGTGTTTTCATTTCCATTTGTTTACATGTAATTTTTTTTTTCTTCTTTGACTTCTTGGCTGACCCATTCATTGTTTAGTAGCATATTTAACCTCCAGGAATTTGTGCCTTTTCTTGATTTTTATTTGTAGTTGATTTCTAGTTTCATAGCCTTGCCATCAGAAAAGATGCATGTTATGACTTCAATTTTTTGAATTTATTGAGACCAATATCTAATCTATTTTGGAGAATGTTCTTTGGGGTGGAATGTTCTGAATATATGTTAAATCCATCTGGTCCAGTGTGTCATTCAAAGCCACTGTTTCCTTCTTGATTTTGTTTGGATGATCTGTCCATGGGTATAAATGGGGTGTTAAATCCCCTTTTATTATTGAATTATTATAGATTGGTTCCTTTATGCTTGTTATTAACTGTTTTATGCATTTGAGTGCTTTCATATTGGGTGCATAAATATTTACAATTGTTATATCTTCTTGTTGGATTGTACCCTCTGTTATTATATAGTCTCCTTCCTTGTCTCCGTTAAAAATCTTTGCTTTAAAGTCTATTTTGTCCAACATAAGTATTTCGGCATAATTATATTGAGTTTTATCCATGTTCTTACAAATATTGATCATCTGTTTTTTTTTTTTTTTTATTGCTGAGCAGTATTTGATTTCATGGAGATTCTAGAGTTTATTTATTCATTAACCTGTTGAACATTGCAGTTGTTTCTAGTTTGAGATTATTACAAATAAAGCTCTAGGAACATTTGTGTATAAATCTTTGTCTGACATATATTTTCATTTCTAGGAGTGGCTGAATCATCTAGAGTAAGTGTATCTTTAACTTCTTAGGAAACTGACAGATTTTTTCCAAAAGTGTTGTATGCACCTACATTCCCACCAGCAGAATTGAGAGCTCCAATTGCTCCACGTCTTTGTCAACATTGGTATCATCAGTCTCTTTACTTTTGGACATGCTAATCAGTGTGTTGTGAAATGTCATTGTGGTTTTAATTTTCATTCCTTATGTTCAGCATATTTCCATGAGCTTACCTACCACCCATATATCTCCTTTGGTGAAATGTCTATTCATAATTTTTCTTCATTTTGTTTTTGGCATTTTATCCTCTTATCATTGAGTCTTGAAGCTTCTTATATTCCAAATATAAGTTCCTTAGCTGATTTGTGATTTACAAATATTTTTCCTATCGATGGCTGTCTTTGCATTCTCTTTGCAGCTCTTTTAAAGAGCAGAGCTCTAATGGGGTGCCTGAGTGGCTCAGTTGGTTAAGCATCCAACTTTGGCTCAGGTCATAATCTCATAGTTTGTGAGTTCGAGCCCCACATCAGACTCTGTGAAGACAGCTTGGAGCCTGGAGCCTACTTCAGACTCTGTGTCTCCTTCTGTCTCTTCCCTTCCCCTGTCTGCTCTCTCTCTCTCTCTCTCTCTCTCTTTCTCAAAAATAAATAAACATTAAAAAGCAGAGTTCTTAAGTTTATGAAATCTAATTTTTCAAACTACTTTCTTGTATGGATTACATTTTTGATATCATATGTAAGAAATTTTTGCCTGACCAAATATCACAAAGATTTTCTTCTATGAATATAATAGTTTTCTTATAGAAGTTCCATGTTTTTATGTTTTATATTTAGGTTATATGATCCATTTAGTGTTGATTTTTGTAAATGATGCAAGATGTGAACTTGTTCATCTTTGCACATATGGTTGTCCAATTGCTCCAGTAAAATTAGTTTGAAAGACTATCCTTGTTTTCACTGAATTGCCTTTGCAATCTTGTCAAAACTTCATTGACCATATATGTCCGGTTCTGTTTATGTACACTCCTCAAGATTTGTCTATTTTTTGATATTTTTTAAAATTTATATCCCAACTTGTTATCATATAGTGCAATAATGATTTTAGAAGTAGAATCCAGTGAGTCATCCCTTACATATAACACCCAGTGCTCATATCAATAAATGTTCTCCTTTATGCCCCATGCCCATTTAGCCCATCCCCCCCACCCACAACCCCTCCAGCAACCCTCAGTTTGTTCTCTATATTTAAGAGTCTCTTATACTTTGTCCCTCTCCCTGCTTTATATTATTTTTGCTTCCCTTCCCTTATGTTCATCTATTTTGTATCTTAAATTCCACATATGAGTGAATTCATATGATATTTGTCTTTCTCTGACTGACTCATTTCACTTGGCATAATACACTCTAGTTCCATCCATGTCATTGCAAATGGCAAGATTTCATTCTTTTTGATTGCCGAGTAATATTCCACTGTGTGTGTGTGTGTGTGTGTGTGTGTGTGTGTGTGTGTGTATGCCACATCTTCTTTATCCATTCACAAGATTTGTCTATTTATCTTTGCAGTTCTATCATGTTTTTTTCCCTATAATTTGAAATTCTGTTATTAAATGGATTAATACTTACAATGGGTGTATTCTATAATGAATTGACCCTGTTATCATTATGAAATGACCTTCTATATCACTACTAATATCCTTTACTTTAAAAATGCTTTGGATGATATTAATATAGCCATTGAAACTTTCTTATGATTAGTGTTAGTGTGATATATCTTTTTCCATACTATTACTTTTAACATAATTGTGTCTTTATAGTTAAACTGTATTTCTTTCATGCAGTATGTAGTGATTCTTATTTTTTGTTTGTATTTTTGTGGGTTTTTTTTTGTTGTTGTGTTTTGTTTTGTTTCTCCATCCAACAATTTCTGCCTTTTAATTGGAGTGTTAGGCCATTGTGTTTTAATGTAATTACAGATATTGTTAAATTATGTCTACCATCTCATTATTTATTTTTATTTGTCTCATCTACTTCTTCCTCCTTTGTCCCTTTTTCTTTGTTTCCTTTTTGATTCAGTATTTCAAAAATCTACTCATTTATTTAAGAACTATTAATTGAAATCTACTCTGTGTCAGCATTACTCTAGGCTCTGGAAATACAACAGTGAGTAAAAGAGAAGAAATCCCTGCCCTCTGAGACCTCTTCTTCAGCTGGAGAGATAACAAGGTGACCAGCATGGCTGGACAAGATGTGCAAGGAGAGAGTGGACAAAACTGAAGAGAGAGTTTCAATCAAGGGTCAGATCACATAGGGCCTTATATCATGATAGGGTATTTGGATTTTATTTTCGTTGTGATGACAAGCTACTGACAGGTTTTGAGCATGAAAGTAACATGATCCTGTTTACATTTTAAAATAATCACTCTGGCTGCCATTTGGCAAAGCTAGAGTAGAAGCAGGAAGTATAATTAGGAGGCTATTGCAGTTTTCCAAGAGAGAGAAGGATGGCTTCGAGGAGGATAAAGTTGTTCAGATGGTGAGTGGTTGGATTCTGCCTATATTTTTAAGGTAAAACTGACAGAACTTCCTGAGCAATTGGATTGGGGAAAGGAAAAAGAGAAACCAGGGATGATTTCTAGGGTTTTATCTTAACAACTACATGAAAGCTGGTGCCGTTTACTGCAGACGATTAGGTTTTGTTCTGGACATAGTAAGTTTGAGATGTTTATTAGATATTCAAATGGAGAGATCAAGTAGGAAGTTGGATAGGAGCCTGGAAGATGAGGTGGAAGATCATGCTAGAGACGAATTTTTCAGTCACCAGTGGGCTTGTGCAAACTTTTAAGAAAATGTTTCAATTGTGATACTCCAGGGGGTAAAATTCATGTTCTTCTGCTGCAAATACGGTATGTTTCTTTGCACTCAAGTCCAACACACAGACTCTGCTCGTGACGGTTCTTTTGATCACATGCAACAGAAACCGACTCTGGATAGCTACAGCAAAAAAGGGTATTAATTGAAAGAGATTTTTCAATACAGTCTCAGAATCTAAGGAATATTAAAAACTATGACACAGAAAAGGCAGCAACCAAAGCCAGACCAATGATCTCTGTGATAAAAGTTTGAGGCATTATTATTAATAAAACTCAGGTCCAATGGCTTTAGGCCCAGTAGAGTCATTGCAATGCTCTAAAAAGCCAGGAGAAGGGCCATCTATTCTCCATCTGTTAGAAAGAGGGATTGAAGAAATTCTTGCTACTCAAAGCATGGTTCTTGGATCAGAGCTTTTTGGAAAGCAGAATATTAGGTCCCACCCAAGACCTAACTGATCACAATTTGCATTGCAACAAGACCATCAAGCGATTAAAATACATGTTAATGATTAGGAAACACTGAACTAAATGATCTTCCAGCCATAAAATTCTCTGATTGTCTGAATTGGGCATACGTGTTCATACAGTAGCTATATCATGGAAGGTCTTTTGGATTCTTATCCAATATAACTTTAGAATTCCTTGTTAATTTGTTCATAGTGTTTTTTAGTGCTTTCTGTGTAGCTTTCTTGTTAGTTGCTCTGAGTATATATGACATATCTACGTTATGCTCATCTATTCATGCCAACATTTTTATCTACTTCCAGTGAAGTTTAGAAAATTTAGGTCCCTTGAGCTTCCTTGCTTTTAAATATTATTATCTTAAGTATCAGATGACGTTACAGTTTTTGTTTAAGTCATCATATTTGATTTCTTTTTTTTTATTTTTTTTAACATTTATTTATTTTTGAGACAGGGAGAGACAGAGCATGAACAGGGGAGGGTCAGAGAGAGGGTGATACAGAATCTGAAACAGGCTCCAGGCTCCAGGCTCCAAGCTGTCAGCACAGAGCCCGACGCGGGGCTCACAGACCGCGAGATCATGACCTGAGCCGAAGTCGGCCGCTTAACCGACTGAGCCACCCAGGCGCCCCAAATTTGATTTCTAAAATTCATGAACAGAAGGATGGTATATTGTATGGCCATCTATTTCTGTTCTTCCCATTGTTCTTGCTGATGATTCCAAAATTTTTTTTATCATTTCCTTTTTGTTTACAGAACTTCCTTTAGTTATTCCTTAAGGGTAGGCCTGCTAGTGACAAATTATTTTAGTTTTTCTTCATCTGAGAATATCTTTATTGCCCCTTCATTCCTGAAGGATAGTTTCACCCACAGAATAATCATGGTTGACAGTTCTTTTCTTTCAACACTTGAAAAATGTTGGACTGCTTTTTTCTGGCCTCTATGTTTTCAGATTAGAAATCAACTGTCATTCAAATTGCCATTTCCCTTGTAGGTAGTGTTTTGTTTCTTTCTGCTTGTTTTCAAGATTTTTTTCTTTGTTTTTAGCTTTCCAAAATTTAATTATGATATCCCTTAATGTGGATTTTTTTTTTTACTTTATCTTGTTTGCAGTTTGCTCAACTTGAATCTGTAGGTTTATTTCTTTTGCCACAACTTTTAGCCATTATTTCGTGGCATACTCTTTTGGTCATACTTGCTTTTTCTTCTCCGTCATATCCACTCTACTATTGATCTTGTCCAACTAGTTTTTGTTTCTCTTTTTGCATTATTTAGCTCTACATTTTTCATTTAGCTCTTTTTTTTAATCACTTTAATTTTTTTTTTTTGCTGAGATTTTTTATTTTTTCATTTGTTTCCAGAGAATTTATAATACTTTGGTGAAGCATTTTTATGACGACTATCTTAAAATCCTTACGCTTTGTATGTAGGTGATTTTTTTCTTTTATCTTGGACATTTTGACTTTTATGTTAGCAGACTCTGGGCCTTATTTAGATCTTTTATGATGGCAGGCAGTCATCATATTTAGGTTTAGCACACAGGCCCTGGCCTGATTGTGTAATCTATGGTTCCAAAGACAACTTAATTTTCAGAGCCATAAGGTTCTATTTTGTCTGCTGTTTTCTACTGGTACTGCTTAGAATGATGGGGTATAGTTTACCCAAACCCACTATAGTTTATCTAGCGTGTCTGGAAGGGAGAAAGGGATTACCTGTCCAGGAGAACAAGGAGACTTCCTAAACCAAGTCCTTATTGTGGTGGGTCCCCTTTCATAGTGCCACCCAGCCACTCAGTGTCTTTGGTGGAAGGTGAGAGGGAGTCTCTGGCTTAGAGAGGAATAAGAATGCCTCCTGGGCTAGCCACTTTTTGCAGTGGGATCTCCCTTGCTAATGCCTTCCAGCATCTTTGGTTAGAGAATGGAGGCTTGGGTCCCCAGTGAGGAAGGTGAGCACTTCCCCTGAACACATCATTAGTAGGGCTCTCAGTTAATCTTCTTTGCTGGTGTTCTGAGCTTGCCTATTGTTGCTGGCAGGATTCTCACTAAGTCTAGGAGATGAATGAGCCTTCCTATAGCTACTTACCTGAAGTTGTGGTTCAGAAAAATGCCAAGCCTGAGTCCACTTCTTCTGTTAGGCAGGACGATTGTAAGATACCTCGATGCTACTTTTCCTGTAGCCCTGAGGTCCCTAATCAGTTGCCTTCCTTTTTCTGCCATTCAGAGTTCTCCTTTGTTTGCTTCTTACATTGTCTCCAGGGTTTATATTTGTACCTAAGAGGGACAAAAGAGTCTATATCATTTTGCCTGGACCAGAAGTCTTTGAATTGTGTATTTTTTAATTGATTCTATTTACCCCCCCCCCCCCGTTTTCTTATTAGTTATAACTCTCTGCAGCATTATTTTTGTAATTATTTTAGAGCTCATAGTATAGCACACATACATCTTAGTCTACCCTTCCCATGTAGTATAACCTTACAACAGTATACTTCCATTTCTCCCTCCCAGCCTTCATGCTATTGCCATCATACATTTCATTCCTACATATGACATACACCCCACAATACACTGTTATTGCTTTAAGCAATTGATTATCTTTTCAAAAGATATAAATTATAAGAAAAATCTTTAGTATCCAAAAAGTTGCCATTTCCTGGGCTCCTTATTTCTTTGTGTGGATACAGATCTCCATTCGGAGTCACTTTCGTCTGCTTAACAAACTTCATCATTTCTTGTAGTGTAGGTGTGTTGCTAATAAATGTTTTTACCTTTAACTGTCTGAATAAGTTTTTATGTGCCTTTATCTTGCAAAGATGTTGTTTTTACTGGTGAAGACTCTAAGTTGAGTTCTGGTCTTTGAGAATTTTAAAGATGTTACCCCACTGTCCTCTCATTTGCTTTGTTTCTGGGGAGAAAACTGCTTTTCTTTGTTCTTTGCATTTAATGTGTCTTTCTGCTCTTACTGTTTTTTAATATATTCTCTTTTTTAATGTTTTATTTTACTTTTGAGAGTGAGAGAGAGAGAGAGAGAGACAGCATGCACACGAGCAGAAGAGGGGTGGGGGTGGGGGGGGACACGTACTGACAGCAGAGAGCCCGATGAGCTCAAACTCATGAACCATGAGATCATGACCTGAGCCGAAGTCAGACTCTTAACTGACTGATCCACCTAGTGCTCCTAGTATATTCTTTTTATCACTGGTTTTAAAATATTTGATTATGATGGAACTTGGTGTTGTTTTCTTCATGTTTCTTGGTTTTTTTTAAGTTTATTTATTTATTTTTTAGAGAGAGAGAGCATGAGTGGGGTAGGGGTAAAGAGAGAGGGAGAGAGGGCATCCCAAGCAGGCTGCACTCTCTGCACTCAGTCTGACACAGGGCTCAATCACACGACTGCAAGATCATGACCTGAGCTGAAATCAAGAGTCAGATACTTAACTGACTGAGCCACCCAGGTGTCCCCGTGTTTCTTGTTTTTAAAGTTGCTTGGATCCATTTGCTTATGTTTTTCATCAAGTTTGGAAATATTTTGGCCATTATTTCTACAAACAACATTTCTGTGCTACACCAATTACACAATATTAGACCTACTAAAATTGTCCCAGAGCTCATTAATGATCTCATTTTTTTCTTTCACTGTTTTCTCTTTGTTTCATTTTAAATAGTTTCTACTGCTTTGTTTCCATGCGTACTAATCTTTTATTATGCAATGTCTAATCTGCTGCTTGCCATATCCTGTGTATTTTCATCTCACACATGTAAGCTTCATCTCTAGAAGTTTGATTTGGTTGTTTTTAAAAATATTTTTGGGGCACCTGGGTGGCTCAGTCAGTTAAGCATCCGACTTCGGTTCAGGTCATGATCTCAAGGTCTGTGAGTTCAAGCCCCACATCAGGCTATTTGCTGACAGCTCAGAGCCTGGAGCTTGCTTCAGATTCTGTGTCTCCTTCCCTCTCTGCCCCTCCCATGCTCATGCTCTGTCTCTCTGTCTTTCAAAATAATAAACATTAAAAAATTTTTCAAAATATTTTCTATACCTCTACTTAATACATTCATTCTCTAGTTTTTGATCACATTAAATAGAGTTATGATAACCATTTTAATATCCTTGTCTACTAATTCTATCATCTTTATTAATTCTGAGTCCATTTTGATTTTTATCTTCTTTATATTTTGTACCACACTGTTTTGTTTTGTTTTTCCTAATGCCTGGTAATTTATGATTGGATACCAGATATTGTAATTCTTACCTTATTGGCTGCAAAACTTTTCTATAATCTTATAAATTGTCTTTTTTTTCCCTGGGATGTGGTCAAATTGGAAATAGTTTGGTTCTCTTGGGTATTGCTTTTAAGCATTGTTAGGCAGAACCAGTGGAGCATTATGTCCAGGGAGAATTTTCCTCACTACTTAGACAATACCCTTCTGAATACTCTACTCAATGAACCATAAATTATGAGGTTTTCCACTCTGACTGCTGGGAATGGGCATTATTGTAGGCCCTAATTGAGCTCTGTGCATTTTTCATTCACATCCTTTTGACTAGATCTTCACCAAGCATGGGTAGTTTCTTCATGGACATGCACTGATCACTATTCAACTGGATACTTTTGGAGAACATGAAGCAGCTCTCCAGAGCTCTTTCTCTGCAACTCTCTTCTCTGACACTCTGTCCTATTAAATCCAACCCCCTCAATCTTCCTATGCTTCTAGGCCCCCCTTACTTAACTCAGAGAGTCTACTAGGCTCAGGTGTGGCTTCTCTTCCTTGCATCATAGCCTGGAAACTTTCTCCACACAATAAGCTAGGTCATTTTGGGATTCATCTTATTTGTTTCCTATGTTTCAATTGTCTCTTTTATTACCTGATGGCCTGATGTCCAATGTCTCATGAACTTTTCTTTTATATATTCTTATGTAGAAAAGTAACTAGAAATGAACAAGAGTAACTGGGAGGATAATATTTAGGAGATATGTCCAGTAAGACTAGGATGGTACAGTAATGATGGGGAGAAGTGGATAGATTTGAGAGATATTTAGGATGTAGAACAACAATATTCGGTGACGGATGGTCTGTGCAGGAATGGCAAAGGAGGGAGAAAAAAGTGTTACCAGGTGCCACTGGATGTGTGGTGCCACTAACTCACTGATGCAGGGAACTCTGGAGGGGGAGCTGTTTTGGCGTGAAATAAATTCAGTTTGGAAAATGTTCACCTTTATTGTGCTGGCAAGAGTGTTTATGAAATGAGGAGGAACCTATTAAAATATAAAGTTAAGAGAAGAAATAGTGAAAAGGAAACTAGATTATAAAAAATAGAAGTAGAAGAAAAGAATAATTATCATGCCATTCTATGGGACTTTATGGATCATTTCTACTTTTATTTGTAAGGGCCACTAACTTGACAATTAGAAATGTAGAAGTTTCCCAATACTACATTATATGCTAACTAACTTGAATTTAAATAATATCTTGGAAGAAAAAAAAAGAAACATAGAAGTTTCACTGACAATACTATTTCTAATATGTCAGTAAAAAATAAAAATGTCTTCAACTTCTGGTTTTAGAAGAATGTTAAAGATGTATATTAATGAGGATATTTCATAATGAATTCCTTACATGTTGTTACTTTTACATAACTGAAAAATCTGGATTCTCACCCTCAGGTTTTTGTGTAATAAACTGCCAAATTCTATCAAGAAAACACTGACTTCAAATGTGGATGGCAAACTGATGTCTGGAGAGGGGAAAGCATTGAGCCAGACTGACAAAGCAAGGTATGAGAATTCATCTCAGCACTCAGAAAAATGGTGGGCTTGGTTGTAACACATCAAAGAGAGAAAAAGGAATCTTATGGTATAAACTGAGAATTTCCAAATAGGTGAAAAATAATTATTTATACAGAATTCCTTACAAAATATTCACTCCACTAATAGTAATAATAAAACTAACATTCCTAATTCTAAAATCAGAAGTTGAAACCATTTTTATTTTTTATTGACATGTTAAAAGCAGACAGAATTGTTTCAGGCTGTGTCTAAATGATCTGATTATGAGCCAACATCATAAGTGCAGACAGTTTTAGGCAGGAATAGCAAACACCTGCTGAACTCACCATCATGTTTAATATTGTACTGAATTTTGAGATATAAGATCACAGTTTAAGTACTTGTCTAACAAAATAGCATCAGGCTTAAGACACTGACCTTTATTTGTCTAAAACACATAGAACACTCTCTCTCCCATCAAAGAGCGTAGCTGTCAAATGCTCTGTACGCAGCCACTAAACACTTCCAAGATTGCAAGTTGAGGCATGGATATTAAGTATACATTTAATCAGCTGGAGAAGGTGAGAAGAAGCATTACACTGACTAATTTCAGTAGTAACTGTAATGGGCTCTTAATTATATTTAGTGTCTGGTAGATTCATTCAGTTGCTGATTGCAAGACATAGTGGCAAATATTGAGCAGTTTACTTCCCTTTCTAGATGGTGCACATTTTAAAAAGAAATCCACATTCTCAAATCACGTTACTGTGGGTGTAAATTGGGAAACATCTTTGGAGGGCAATTTGGCAACACCTATGAAAACTAAAGTGTGCTTATATTCCCTTTGACCAACCAATCTGAATATGAAACTTTAGTCTAGAGATAATTTCACATGAGTGCACAAAGTATGAACAAAGATAGTCATTGCAGAATGGAGGACAATACCAAATATTAGCAACAGCCTAAATGTTCATCAGCAGGAAATTGGCTGGATAAATTATGGCATTTCCATTCAATAAAGTGCAGCTATAAAAATGAGACAGTACCTCTATATAAACTGATTTTGAACATTTTCTGAGATACATAGGTATGTGCAGAAAATCAAATAGAGAGCAGTGTGTAATACACTACTATTTGCATAAAGGAGGAGGAGTGAGTGTAAATACTCTGCATATATACATGTATGTTTGTTGAAAGTTTACACAAGAAGTGAGTAATCATGGTTGTCCATGGAAAGAAGTGGAAATGGGAAATGGAGGGACAAGGATGGGGAAAGCTTTACTTTACATGTGTATCCATATATTCTTTATATGCTTTGAATATTTTACTATGTAATATATAAACTATTGAAAAATTAAAAATTAAAAATCCATCAAATATTTAAAATTACATCAAAATCCATTATAAATTTTAACATAGCTTCAGGAAAAAAAAAATGCTTGCTAGAAGATAGAGTAGAGGTACTTAAGAATGCACCAAATCCTGTTAAAATGGCATATTTAAAGGAAATTAGAAGTTTCTGATAAAACTAATGATCACTAAAAAGAAGTTGGAAATATAGAAACGAAGGAGTTAGGATATTTTCCTTGCTGGGCACATTAGCTTCAAATTCTGAGGGAAAAATTATGATAGCTTCCTGACAAGGAAAGACAAACCTGAAAGTCATTCTTCTTCTGTTGCACAGCTCAGACCCTCTGGTTAGCCAACATTTTATCAATAAACAGGTTGGCCTAACCAATAAGAGAAGGAGAATCAAGAAAATGAGAAAGGAAACAATGTGAAATGAAATTGTACATGCACAAAGGAGTATGTTTACTGGAATAAAATATTTTACCAGAATAATACCAGTCTATTTTAAAAATATTTTGTTGATTTTTCTATGAAATGAACTATAACTATCTATCAAAAATGACCTTCATTTGCATTATGTTTAAGTTTGTGGAAGAAGTTAGGGTATACACAGTGTATGCGATAAAATAGATTATGGGTGTAGCCACCCCCAAACATCCATACAAAGTTTTGTAGCCAAGGGGAAGAATATCTAGGCTACAGAGTGTACTTCTTTGTTAATTTTATTTGAAGATATAAAATCTAAACTTATAATTATTGTTTTGCATTTATAAATATTAGAAACTTTGTTAAAACTTCACTTTATATCTTGTAAAATATTTTTTTTAGTGATCCTGTCTTTCCATGTCTTAATGTATCAAGGGAGTGTTTTGTTTTGTTTTGTTTTGTTTTGTTTTGTTTTGTTTTTAATTAGACCAAAAACATGGTGTTTTGTTTTCCCTTTTTGGCCACTTTTAACAATTATAAGCTGATGGACTAAAAGACCTGAGGAGAGTAGCCATCAGTTAAAGAAGCAAATCACCAGATTGAGGACATACTTCAAACATCAAATTGGCCTGGTCATGAATTGTCAGGGAGAAAAGTCACTTCTCAGATCAACAATTGTCTTCATCATAGTTTGATCAAATTCCACAGTTGTTGGATATTTTCTTGGGCAGATTCCACTCTGGTAGAACTTAACTCACTCTAAATGCAACTTGTGAGAAGATTAAAAGCATATGCTCTGTAACACTCACAGGTGGCTGCATCTTGAAGAATGGATGCTGATGCCAAAGACAAACAGCAATTTCCATGGAAGAAACACAAGGACAGAATAAAAGGAAAAGCAAGACAAAATAAAAGGAGAGCATACATCAGATGATAAAAAATGTTCATATCTCCTGTCGGAACAAAGTCCTTTCCTTCTTGCCCTCTTCCCAGCCCCGACAAGGATAGCTCTCCTGCAGACCACAGACTCAAGTCCCCCTTCCAGTCACCTAATAAAAACCATTCTTGGGACGCCTGGGTGGCTCAGTTGGTTTGGCATCAGACTCTTGATTTCGGCTCAGGTCATGATCCTAGAGTTGTGGGTTGGAGCCCCATGTTGGGCTCCATGCTGAGTGGGGAACCTGCTGGAGATTCACTCTCTCTCATTCTGCCCCTCTCCCCAACTCATGCTCTGTCTCTAAAAAATAAATAAATAAATAAATAAATAAATAAATAAATAAATAAATAAAAAGAAACAGTCTTTACCACTTTGCTCCCCTTTTGGGTATGTCTCAAGCATTCTACCCTGATCTTGAGAAATTCTTCACCCCACCTGGTAGCCATTTATGGAACATCTCCATACATGTGGTTTGTAAGACAGAAGATGAGTAATACCTGATTCATCATCAAGCTCACTGTCGAGTAAATGTTTCGCAGCTCTTGACTCTGAAGCTAGAGCTCAATAAAGTTGAGCAGGCTTCAACACAATCATCTTTACTCAAAGGTCCTACCTGTTCTACTAACTAGCACTTTGACAAACTGCTACACTGAAGGATCTCCTCTTACTTTAGTTATTTTTTTTTTCTGTTCACAGATTTTCGGCAGCCCCAAATAGGGGGTATCTGGTATTTGTGTTGCTTTCTGTGATTCAACTAGGAAATGCTTTATCAGTGACATGAGGAATTAGAAGTATTCTTGCAAAACTCTCTCAGCCCTACAGTTGCATAAATGTATGACTCTGTCTATTGGGTAATGTCAGAGTGAAGCCATACTAAATTAATCATTCATTGATTCTACAACATATTTATTGAGTGTTTACTACATGTCAGATGCTGAACAAGGCCCTACAGATAAAAATGTGAATAAAAAATAGATCCAGCATTAAAACTGCAAATGACATTGAATATGAGTTGAATGTTGAATGGAACTAACGGGTATAGAAAGAAGATCATGTAAGTAAATAACTGGCTAAAATAAGGATGACTATTGCTATGGCAGACATATGCCTTCAATGGTGGAGTAGCGCAATGGAAGGAAACCTAAGACTCAGGGTCAGGGAAGACTTCTGGGAGCAGGTGGATCTTAAGAGAAATCATGTAGGACATATGTGAGTCTTCATCACAGAAGAGAGGGCAGATAACAGAGCAATCAGAAGTAGTGTGCCTGTTCTAGAGAGAACAGAACAATGTGACCAGTTTGTCCCCTGCTTTGCCCCCCTTTTAACACACAGCCTGCCATATCCTGTGCCATCAGTGGACACTGGTTGAATAAATAAATGTATGATGAATAATGTAGTTGTTTCATATATCTGTAACTTAGTCAAAGAGCAGGGGAATGTTAAAGGATAAGGATTTTTTAATAATAAGAAAGTCATAAAGGGACCTACACATCTCTTGGAAAGAATTTGTAGTTTATTCTACAGGCAACAAGAACCTATAAAGAATTATCTGCCGAAACAGACATGGCAACATTCATCATCATTTTTCCTAAGCATTAAATGCCGCATAGTGCCTGCTCTTGCTTCAGTCCTCAAGACTAGGTATGACAGCCCCTGGATGTATAGCTCTCAGGCACTACTGTGCTGGCACATCCTTGTTTAATGGAATCTTTCTGGAAGGAAACTCAAAAGAATGAGTATCAGACCATATGGGTTGGTACTGAGTGCAGACATATTCTCGATATAATACCTTGGGAAAGGAGAGGCATGGGGTCTGGGATTTTACCTTATGCACAAGCCAATCAGCTTATTACTATGTCATGGATGTTCACAGAAAGCACTTTCCTGGGTCAAAGACACTAGACCTTATTACAGCACAGCAAGTAGCATTAGTACCATGTATTTTCATTGGTTCCCTTGCCTCCCTAAGTCTCATGGACCCTGATGGATACTGTACACACGGCAAGATACTTTATAACACAGCTGAGGGACACAGTTTGGAGAACTCAACCAGCCTGCTCACTGTCTGGTGAAAGATGTAACCTTATGACTTAAGGTTGCCAGCCTCACATGCAACACTGAGCACTGGCCCAGTTAAAGAGCCATTAGAGTCTTCTGTCCAGCAGGATGTGTCAGAGCACGAGAAACCCAAGAATGGTGGTCTTTCTTTTCAGGAGACATACATTTCACACCTTGGGGGAAAAATGAAAACAATTTAACTAAAATTAGTAATTTGGGGTTTTCTTATACCTTCTGTAGGTATCCCTCTCTTCAATGACAGGCTGAGGGAGCAGCACAGTCTGCTGTGTATTTTGTTCTTCTTGACTTAGTAACAGTAACAGCATAACATGTTGTATTTATGGAGCACTGTGCATGTACCTCATGTGAATCATCTCATTTACTCTTCAAGCCCCATGTGATAAGTTCCATTGACTATCATTCCCATTTCACAGACAGGGCAAGTGAGGTACAGAGGTGCTAAGTGCTTGTCTAAGGTCACTTACATAGCAGAGCTGGGCTTTTAGTGAAAATCTGACTAATGGAAGTCTATCCAGAAGCTAGAAAGAAAAGTGTACACTTCAATATTATAATTTTTTTATAGATCTTAAAAGACCTGGCCAGCGACTAAAGGAGATTAGTAGCATGCATGATGTCTGGCAGAAAGGGAGCAGACTAATGATTCATGACTCCAGGGTCACAGAAATTCCAAAGAGGATGTTATTTGGACATAGCAAAAACTCCTTCAAATCAGGTACCACCTCCTTCAGGGCATATGAGACCATATTAAATTTAATTTTAATTAATTATGTTTTGAATTTATTTTTCAGTCAGTAATTATTATTAATCATAATAATGATTATTGCCATTAAGTCTTTATTTTTTTAATGTTTATTTTTTGAGAGAGAGAGAGTCAGAGTGCAAGCAAGGGAGGGGCAGCAAGAAAGGGAGACACAGAATCCCAAGCAGGATCCAGGCTCCAAGCTGTCAGCACGGAGCCTGGAACGGGTCTTGAATGCAAGATCATGGCCTGAACTGAAGTCAGAAGCTTAACCAACTGAACCACCCAGGAGCCCCACCATTAATGCTTTAAACTCTAAACAAAATGTAATCCATTTATTCAGGAGTTAGATTTGGTTGTGCAATGGCATAAATTTCAAGCCCTTCTGTAAAATATGAAGAAATGTGCCTTTAGCATTCTGTGTAAAACTGTTTGGTTAAATATATGTGTATGAGAAAAAAAAAAGATTTATCCCTAAATAAAATCAAAGTTCTTAAAGGAAAAAAAAAATGAGAGCCCACTCATTGTTTGGAAAATATTCTAAAGTACCAAATTGTTATTTCAGGACCTGTAAGCACATATTTCTGGTTCTGTTAATTTTAATGCATTTAGTCCTATAACTAACAAAACAAAACAAAACAAAACCTTCTCTTTAAGTAACCAAGGTGGTCCTGAGGATATTCATGCTTTTGCCACATAGGAATTGCAAGTCAAGTTCTCATGCCGGAGAACTCAGGGTGGTGAGTAGGATAGAGATTCTCAGAATGGAGAGATGAGAACCACAGGTGGATGAAAAAGTCTAATTTTGTTAGAGGTTATGTTCAAGGAATATGCTGAACACATCTCACAATAAAGATGTGCCTCAACCAGGGACGTGACTATCTAGGCCTACCTGTGACTAGGGCCTGGCCTGAGTGAGCTTCTCATGAGGACAGTTCACAGGTGAGGGTGGTTTGACCACTGTGAGACAAGAGGCATTCCTCAAACGATTGTGCATTACCTAGGACAGGAATCAGATTCATTATCAAAAATGGGATTGGGGAGCCTAGGTGGCTCAGTCAGCTAAGTGTCCGACTTCCACTCAGGTCATGATCTTACGGTTTGTGAGTTCAAGCCTCCCATTGGGCTCTATGCTGACAGCTCAGAGCCTACGGCCTGTTTCAGATTCTGTGTCTCCCTCTCTCTCTGCCCCTCCCCTCCTTCTCTCAAATAAATAAATATTTTTAAAAATGGGAATGGTGTGAAGACAGGGAAGTAGCAGCTTGGTGCTTCTCTATTCAGGGGTGAAGCGGAGGGTTATAAAAGGATCTTGGGGACAGCAACAGAGTAAGACGGTATAAAATGTCCATTGCATGGGTTCAGCACCTGTGTATCTGGGTGTCTTTCAAGGGCTAAGCAGTTCTCCTCCCAATACGAGTGCCTAAAAACCAGAAACACCATACTTGGCAAAATAGAAAGACCCAAAGCAGGAAAACATGAAAGACAGAGGGAGACAGATTTTTAAAAGGCTGCTCACCAATGTTCTCAGTTTCCACACCTAACCCACTGGATTTGTCATCATTTATAACTTTTTTTAAATGAAACTCTGTACCACTGCGTTTGGGAGGACAAAGTGTGTGCCCTGGAGGGGAGGATAAGAGGCACTGTCTACTACATGTACTTCAAGAGGTTATGCTCAGGGTGCCTGGGTGGCTCAGTCAGCTGAGCATCTGACTCTTGATTTTGGCTCAGGTTGTGATCTCAAAATTCATGAGATCCAGCCTCTGGTCAGGCTTTGCACTGACAGCATGGAGCCCGCTTGAGATCCTCTCTCTCCCTCTCACTCTTTCCCTCTCTCTCTGCCCCTCCCCTGCTCATGCACACTCTGTCTCCTTCTCTCTCTCTCTCTTTCTCTCTCTCTCTCTCAAAATAAGTAAATAAACAATAAAAAAAATAGGTTATGCTCAGTGACAAAGATCTGATTCCAACTAAAGAAGGCTTCTCCAGGAAGGGTGTAACCAAAACCTTGAGTACACATACAGTTGTTTAGGCACTGAGATACATGAAGGTCAAAAAGGACACACATGTATCTACTGATATCCAATCATGTGAAATCTTTGGAAAGAACTTCCTCATCTCAGGTGAAGCCACCATGCTCTCCTATCACTTCTTCACCACCCCACCTTAATTGTGAAACCCTTCTTGTCTGGATTCTTCATTCAATCTCCTTTATAGTTCCCTGGTTTCTTAGGTGAGGACCTTGACAGTCTTGAGTTACTTTAGAAGTACCATTGTAAAATCACAGGGAACAAAGCTAGCATATGAGTCCATGTAGATCTTTGGGGGAATTTTTAGTTGCTTCCTTGTCTTTCTTTCTTTCTTTCTTTTGTTCTTTTTCTTTTTTTTCTTTTGAGAGAGAGGGAGAAAGCAAGGAAGCAAGGAAGGGGCAGAGAGAGAGGAAGAGATGATGGAATCCCAAGCAGTCTCCACACCCCACCAGATGCAGGGCTCAATCCCACATCAGTGAGATCATGACCTGAGCCGAAATCAAGAGTCAAACACTTAACCGACTGAGCCACCCAGGTGCCCCTAGTGGCTTTCTTTTCTCTTTTTCTTTTCTTTTCTTTTCTTTTTTTTTTTTTGTTTACATTTCATAACATGAAAAATAGATTAGGTTCTTAGTTTAAAGTATTCAGGACCAAAATAGGAGATAGGTACCTTTCCTCACCTTTAGTTGGACTCACTGCCATTTATGGACAGTACTTAACGTTAAGAATCAGTGAATTATATAATTAACACTCCAGAAAAGCATTCTTATGGCTGAGAGGAGTCTCACTGTATGGAACACCACATATTTTTAGACTATTCTCACATGCACATGTCAATGAAAGAAAACAATCACTGGTAACATACCACAGGACAGCTCAAGGGCAAATCAGAAACAGTAACAGAGGCACAGGATTTTATAACCAGGGGCTGTCACCTTATTATTAGTTGTACATGTTGCTGCCTACCATAGAATCCACTTCAGAGGCTTTATTCCAATTTCCACATTCTAATTAGCCAATTATTTATCACCTGGTCCAGGGATTATCGGCAAAGAAACTTTGGATGATGAAGTAACACCTAGAACACCTGTCTTAGAAATCTATTTTTTCCTATTTAAGAAAAGAGAAAAATATCTACAAGTATGAAGGGGAGAAAAGCCAGAATATGTTAATGACTAGCTTCCAAGTCAAATCACTTAATTTGGTGTTATATGCGAAGTTAATTTCAGTTTTCTTATGGAAGAATAAGGCTAATGGAAGGCTTACCTGACATTTCTCTCAGTGCTGCGAGTTCTTTCCCTTGCCATTTCTCTCTGGCAAATGGCTGTACACCATTGCTTTCTGAGCACACGTGGAGGCAGTTGCTTCAGCACAAAGTTACCTTTTGCTGAATGTAAGCAGCTATCCATTAGAAAAGACAGATTTGGCCCTGCAATTCTGAAGATGGGTGTCTAGCCTCAGCTTCTCTAGCAGCTTGCTGGGTGACCTTGAAGAAGTCATCACTTCTCTGGGGCCTGATTCTTGATATCTAATTGAAGGGGTTTGCTCTCAACCCCCCAGCCCCATCCTAATACTATGTTCTGTGGTTATGGGAAAGTACCAGCCATGGTGAGAATAGAGAACAGAGATAAGAGGCTGTGGCCAGAAAGGAAAGTAGCTCAAGCTAAAAACCCAGGCCAGCAATTTGATCCAAACAAATGGCAGGTGGTAGGATTGCAAGAGCCTAGGATTTAAGCTTCACAGTTCCCATCCCAGATCTTGAAGAGCCAACATCTCTAGTTTTTCCTCCATTTTGGCATCTCTGACTCCCAGTTGGCCCTGAGACCAACCATTAGCTCATGTGCCCTTTCTTCCCGTGTTGCTTTTCTTTCATGTTGACATATTAATAGCATGGTGAGTGAAAGGGCCAAGAAAAAAAAATAAAGATAATTTACAGATATACAACAATGAAATAATGAGGGGGGGCAAGAGCTCATGTCACACAGACATCAAAATCTAGGAAGCACAGAGGACCACCATTAGATTCAACAAAAACCGACCATCAACAAGGCATATCAGTCAAATTCACAAAATACTCAGGCAAGGAGAGAATCATGAAAGCAGCAAGGGAAAAAAAGTCAAGGGAAAGCAGATCAGGTTTGCAGCACACCTATCCACAGAAACTTGGCAGGCCAGAAAGGAGTGGCAGGATATATTCAAGGTGCTGAATCAGAAAAATATGCAGCCAAGAATTCTTTATCCATCAAGGCTGTCATTCAAAATAGAAGGAGAGATAAAAAGTTTCCCAGAAAAACAAAAATTAAAGGAGTTTGTGACCACTAAACCAGCACTGCAAGAAATTTTAAGGGGGACTCTCTGAGGGGAGAAAAGATGAAATAAATATATATATATATATATATATATATATATATATATATATATATATGACCAAAAGCAACAGAAAGGATCAGAGAACACCACCAGAAACTCCAACTCTACAATCATCATAATGGCAATAAATTCATATCTTTCAGTACTCACTCTAAACGTCAATGGACTCAATGCTCCATTCAAAAGACATAGGGTAACAGAATGGATAAGAAAATGAAATTTATCTATATGCTGTTTACAAGAGACCCACTTTAGACCTAAAGACACCTTCAGATTGAAAATAAGGGGATGGAGAACCATCTATCATGCTAATGGTCAAAAAAAGAAATCCAGAGTAGCCATACTTATATCAGACACTCTAGACTTTAAAATAAACACTGTATCAAGAGATGCAGAAGGGCATTATATCATAATCAAGGGGTCTATCCACCAAGAAGACCTAACAATTGTAAACATTTATGCGCCAAATGAGAAACCACCCAAATATATAAATCAACTAATCACAAACATAAAGAAACTCATCAATAGTAATACCATAATAGTAGGAGACTTCAACACCCCACTCACAGCAATGGACAGATCATCTAATCAAAAAATCAACAAGGAAACAATGGCTTTGAATGACACACTGGACCAGATGGACGTAACAGATATATTCAGAACATTTCATCTTAAGGTAGCAGAATATACATTCTTCTCCAGTGCACATGGAACGTTCTCCAGAATAGACCATATACTGGGACACAAATCAACTCTAAGTAAGTACAAAAAGACCAAGATCATACCATGCATATTTTCAGACCACAATGCTATGAAACTTGAAATCAACCACAAGAAAAAGTTTGGAAAGGTAACAAATACTTGGAGACTGAAGAACATCCTACTAAAGAATGAATGGGCTAACCAAGAAGTTAAAGAGGAAATTTAAAAGTATATGGAGGTCAATGAAAATGATAACACCACAACCCAAAACCTCTGGGACGCAGCAAAGGCGATCATAAGAGGAAAGTATATAGCAATCCAGGCCTTCCTAAAGAAGGAAGGAAGATCTCACATACACAACCTAACCTTACACCTTAAGGAGCTGGAAAAAGAATAGCAAATAAAACCCAAAACCAGAAGCAGACAGGAAATAATGAAGATTAGAGCAGAAATTAATGCTATTGAAACCAAAAGAAAAAAAAACAAACAAACAGTAGAACAGATCAATGAAACCAGAAGCTGGTTCTTTGAAACAATTAACAAAATTGATAAACCACTAACCAGTTTGATCAAAAAGAAAAAGGAAAGAACCCAAATAAATAAAATCAAGAATGAAAGAGGAGAGATCACAACCAACACAGCAGAAATAAAAACAATAATAAGAGAATAGTATGAGTAATTATATGCCAATAAAATGGGCAATCTGGAAGAAATGCACAAATTCCTAGAAACATATACACTACCAAAACTGAAACAGGAAGGACGAAATAGAACATTTTAACAGACCCATAACCAGTAAGGAAATCGAAGTAGCAATCAAAAATCTCCCAAGAAACAAGAGTCCAGGGCCAGATGGCTTTCCAGGGGAATTCTACCAAACATTTAAGGAAGAGTTAACACCTATTCTCTTGAAGCTGTTTCATAAAATAGAAATAGAAGGAAAACTTACAAACTCTTTCTAAGAAACCAGCATTACCTTGATTCCAAAACCAGAGACCCCACTAAAAAGAACTATAGACCAATTTTCCTGATTAACATGGATGCAAAAATCCTCAACAAGATATTAGCTAACAGGATCCAACAAAACATTAAAAAATTATTCACCAGAACCAAGCGGGATTTATACCTGGGATGCAGGGCTGGATCAATATCCTCAAAACAATTAACGTGATTCATCACATCAATAAAAGACAGGACAAGAACCATATGATCCTCTCAATAGATGCAGAGAAAGCATTTGACAAAATACAGCATCCTTTCTTGATAAAACCCTCAAGACAGTAGGGATGGAAGGAGCATACCTCGAGATCATAAAAGCCATATATGAACGACCCCACACTAATATCATCCTCAATGGAGAAAAACTGAGAGCTTTCCCCCTAAGATCAGGAACAAGCCAGGGATGTCCACTCTCACCTCTGTTATTCAGCATAGTATTGGAAGTCTTAGCCTCTGCAATCAGACAACACAAAGAAATAAAAGGCATCCAAATCAGCCAGGAGGAGGTCAAACTTTCACTCTTTGCAGATGACATGATACTCTATAGGGAAACCCAAAAGATTCCACCAAAAGACTGGTAGAATTGATTCATGAATTCAGCAAAGTTGCAGGATATATAATCAACACACAGAAATTGGTTGCATTCTGATACACCAACAATGAAGTGACAGGAAAAGAAATCAAGGAATTGATCCCATTTACAGTTGCACAAAAAACCATAAAATACCTAGGAATAAATCTAACCAAAAAGGTGAAAAATCTATACACTGAAAACTCTAGAAAGCTTATGAAAGAAATTGAAGAAGGCACAAAAACATGGAAAAAGATTCCATGCTCCTGGAGAGGAAGAACAAATATTGTTAAAATGTTGATACTACCCAAAGCAATCTTCACATTCAATGCAATCCCTATAAACATAACACCAGCATTCTTCACAGAGCTAGAACAAATACTCCTAAAATTTTTATGGAACCAGAAAAGACCCCTAATAGCCAAAGCAATCTTGAAAAAGAAAACCAAAGCAGGATGCATCACAATCCCAGACTTCAAGCTGTACTACAAACCTGTAATCATCAAGAAAGTATGGTACTGGCACAAAACAGACACTCAGATCAATGGAACAGAATAGAGAACCCAGAAATGGACCCACAAACATATGGCCAACTAATCTTTGACAAAGCAGGAAAGAATATGCAATGGAATAAACACAGTCTCTTCAGCAAGTGGTGCTGGGAAAACTGGACAGTGACATGCAGAAGAATGAACCTGGACCACTTTCTTACACCATACACAAAAATAAATTCAAAATGGATGAAAGACCTCAATGTAAGACAGGAAGCCATCAAAATCCTCGAGGAGAAAGCAGGCAAAAACCTCTTTGATCTTGGCCGCAGCAACTTCTTATTCAATACATCTCCGGAGGCAAGTGAAACAAAAACAAAAATGAACTATTGGGACCTCATCAAAATAAAAATCTTCTGCACAGCAAAGGAAACAATCAGCAAAACTAAAAGGCAACTGACAGAATGGGAGAAGATATTGGCAAATGACATATCAGATAAAGGGTTAGTATCCAAAATCTATAAAGAACTTATCAAACTCAACACTCAAAAAACAAATAATCCAGTAAAGAAATGGGCAAAAAACATGAATAGACACTTCTCCAAAGAAGACATCCAGATGGCCAACCGACACATGAAAAAATGCTCCACATCACTCATCATCAGGGAAATACAAATCAAAACCACAATGAGATACCACCTGACACCTGTCAGAATGGCTAACATTAACAACTCAGGCAACAACAGATGTTGGTGAGGATGCAGAGAAAGAGGATCTCTTTTGCATTATTGGTGGGAATTCAAGCTGGTGCAGCCACTCTGGAAAACAGTATGGAGGTTCCTCAAAAAACTAAAAATAGAACTACCCTATGACCCAGCAATTGCACTACTAGGCATTTATCCACGGGATACAGGTGTGCTGTTTTGAAGGGACACATGCACCCCCATGTTTATAGCAGCACTATCAACAATAGCCAAAGTATGGAAAGAGCCCAAATGTCCATCGATGGATGAATGGATAAGGAAGATGTGGTATATGTATACAATGGAGTATTACTCGGCAATCAAAAAGAATGAAATCTTGCCATTTGCAACTACATGGATGGAACTGGAGGATATCATGCTAAGTGAAATTAGTCAGAGAAAGACAAAAATCATGACTTCACTCATATGAGGATTTTAAGAGACAAAACAGGTGACCATAAGAGAAGGGAAACAAAAATAATATAAAAACAGGGAAAGAACAAAACAGAAGAGACTCATAAATATGGAGAACAAACTGAGGGTTACTGGAGGCATTGTGGGAGGGGGGATGGGCTAAATGGGTAAGGGTCACTAAGGAATCTACTCCTGAAATCATTATTGCACTATATGCTAACTAATTTGGATGTAAACTTAAAAAAATAAAAAATAAAATTTAAAAAAATGAGCTCGTGTCATAAAGGAATCCAAAGCAGACAGCGTTTAGACAAAGCACAACTATGAAGCAGAGCTATAAGATGCCCTCCATCTTTCTGATGTGTAAATCTCAGGAAATACCAAGAGGAGAATGAGTGAGGGTCCCCTAAGCAGAGAGCCAGCTCAGGCATTCCCAAGAATGATTGAATAAATCAAGAAATGAAGGGGGTGGGGGAATGCCGAAATCAAGAAGAGAATATATTACCAATTCCCATGGGAAGAAGCTGAAGTCTGGTGCTGGCATTATTCAAATGCAGGCAAGTCAGGGCTTCAGAAAGACATACCAGAGGGAATATCCACCAGAGTCAGATGACTAGGCTGCATGACTTAACAAGTCTTTCCTTGTTTGTCTATTTCTGTGCACGGATTAAAGCCCCTGTGAGGTCCTAGAGCTCCAAGAACAAGAACAAAATCGGTGAAATTATTTCAGTTGATAGCGATTGGACGTTGGTTTACGGGGATGGGTTAACAAATTGTTAGTGTGGGCAAACAATGTAGTCAGATGTGAGTGTGTTCTGTCTGCTCACACTCAAGTTCTTCATTGTCATAAAAGCAAACTGCTTCTTCCCAATCAACACAAATTTCATAAGAACATTTGGGTCCTTGTGGGATATCCAAGTGGTTATGTTTGGGGAAGGAATGCATTTTACATCCTGTCCATCTAGCTAAACATAAGAATGTAACAGGATTTTTCTGGTCTAGATAACAGAAGGAGAATATTCTGACAAAGACCACAGCTCAGGACAACTGAAGGTGGTGACAGTCTGTGAGCAGTGCAGCTCTGGTCCCCTCCATTGTAAACAGCTCCTGGGTACCCTGCTATGAAAGACACTGGCAGCTTCATTCATAGTATCAGAGTACAGAGATGAACGCTGGAGCTCATCCAAATGTATTCCTACTTCTCCCAGAGGACAGTATTCTGTGACAGGACAGTCTCCGCCTGTCCTCTGCGGGGAACTCCCACAGCGATATAAAACAGGTTTGCAAGTGAATTTTGCTTTGAAACTGAAGCACCAAAGAAAATAGCTATCGAAGCAAAACAACACAAGCAACAACCCTGAGCCCTAGGTCACCTGCTCCCCACTTCCCAGAATGGATTTTTTTTGCTGCAGTTGTGAAACATGTTGGTTTCTAGTTAACAAGGATTCTGGATTCATTTTCCTTCCAGGTTCTAACCAAGCTTTACCGGATGGAGTTCTTAAATTCTAACAACTTTTCTGCAGGAATAGGGTATCCTCCAGGATAAAACCTGACCTCTTAAACAGCGTGGATCCTAATGAAAGGTTATAAGAGACTATAAAAATGAAGTTCCCTCCCTAGAAATTCAAACTTTTTGCCCAGTAATAAAATCAAAAGGAATCAGACTGGCTATTTAAAGTTTTCCCTGGGTTCATTAGAGCTTCAATATCATACCTACTGCTGAGCTGATGACAGGTGGGGATTTTACAGAAATCAGTGGATCCAATTAGCACCAGGGGTCCACAAGTCAAGCACTTCCAGGCTACAAATTATTGGTGACACTTCTAAACACGATTGACAGCTGAAGCCAGGACAGCCTTCTCTACACCTTTGGAACATGATTAGGGAACAAATACCCTACCCAACTTTTCTAGTCTACTGTATAAAAAAAAAGAGCTTATAAACTTTGTTGTCACGCCCATATGCTCAGAAGACTGGTGTATCTTCACTCTTCTGCACTTACATTTTGCACTTTCAGGACTATATTTATCCAGGCACCTAGACTGTGTAAAATGCATCATTGTGATAAAATTATATAGCTGTTGATTGATGACAGAGTCACTTCTAGACTCTCCTCACTCTGTAAAATTTCAGATACATGTCTTTCAATAAAGGCATTAACATCTGCCACTGTTTTAAACTGGTCATTCTTAAACTTTCCATAAAATAGTTGTACTCCATAAGCTGGGCTAAATATCCCACAAGTAATAACCAATGTCCAACACAAACCATCTAGGAAAAAGTTGTAGTGAATGACTGTCAAGTTAACAATAATCATGGTTTTCTCCATATATTTTTCTGATACCCTTGGCAATTTCTCCCACGTGTCTGTTAGAATACATTGGCAGCTGACAAAATGGAAGAACAAATAGCAGATAGTCAAAGGGAAATTCAGTAATGACTGATCCTGCTGGCTCAACAGCCTGTTTCTTTTCCCATGCACGTGTGGGTTCATGGTTGTGGTTTTATATCACAAATATATAACATGTTCCCATTAAGTCTTCCAACTTTCAGAAGAGGGGTGACATCACCAGATGTGTCTGATAACAGCTCAACTGTCTAAAACTATGTGTCTACCTTAATAGGAGGAAAAAATAGCATATGCACACTCTATATACTTGTCAGGGACTTGAACTTTTTTTTTAATGTTTATTTATTTATTTTGAGAGAGTGTGTGTATGAGCAGGGTAGGGGAAGAAAGAGGGGGGAGAGAGAGGATCCCAAGCAGGCTCCCCACTGTCAGCACAGAGCCTGACATGGGGCTCAAACTCACAAACCGTGAGATCGTGACCTGAGCCAAAACCAAGAATCAGATATTCAACCGACTGAACCACCCAGGCACTCCAGGGACTTGAACTTTTAACTCATTGCCTCTCAGAGGTGAGCAAAATTCAGTTGAGAAAAACAAGACTAAAGGATATATAGTCTATCCCTTTCTCAAGAATCTAAAGCAGGGGCAAACTTTATCTGTAAAGGACTGGCTAGTAAATATTTTAGGCTTTGTGGGCCATATGGTCTCTGTCACAACAATGTAACTCTGCTGTTGTAGCACAAAAGCAGGCATAGAAAATACTGTATATGAATAAATGAGTATGATGTGTTCCAACAAAATTATATTTATGGACACTGAAATTCAAATTTTATGTGATTCTCACATGTCATGAAATATTCTTCTTTTTCAACCACTTATAAATGCCAAAAAAATTCACATTTGACCCACATGCCATAGTTCGCTAACCCCATCCTAAAGTCTAGCTGGTTTAAAATGCATTCTTCCCCAGTGGAGAATGGGGTACCTGACTTCCTCATTTTGGCCCTTGGATAGATTACATTTACTGAATTGGCTTTGCCACAGTTCCATGAAACTACACAAAGGAAAGCATAAGACATGGCAGATGAACGTCAAGATTGGGTTTCCCAAGAAGATGCTGCCCAGAGCATCATACACTGTCCTATTACACGGGGTATCGCTTCTCTGGGGTTCTGATCATAGAAATGACTGGACTCCTTTGAGGGGCAAGTGGCTTATTGCAAAGCATCATAACACTGATAAATTTTCCTCTTTAACTGCTAGAAATTTCACAGGCCAATATATGCTGTATGCCCCACCTTTATCTTATTTTTTTAACCATTTTTTTTTGTTATATTGCATTCCTCACGTTTAAAACACTATTGTATCATACAGCTTTTGATAATTAACACAATACGGCAGGGTACAAATAAAATAATACACATAAAACATGCACATTATACTCATATTGCTGTACTTAAAATTATTGACAATTTATTAATCAAAAATAATTTGTCATAATGTTCCCCAAATAAACACTGTGACAGGTGTGTAATCAATGAGACCAGAGGTATTCTGACATGTCACAGCTAAAGAATTCTCTCTTTGAAAGCAATTTTAGGCAATAACCCAACAATGCAACAGATAACATGTGGCATTGCTTTGAGTAAAATAGGATCAAGCACTGAGGGCAAGGAGGTACAGGAGTGCTTATTCGAATGACAGATTTCTGGGCTCCACTTAGAACCTCTGGATCTTCCTCTCCATGCATAGAACATGAAAATCTGCTTTTTAAATGAGATCCTTGGGGAATTCTTTGAAATGCTAAAAGTTGAATGACATCACCCAAGCTCTGCTAAGAACAATTTGAAAAACATTGTTCTGGGCAGTAATGCCAACTCCTGGAGAATTCAAAGAGAGGGCTAGGGAAAGAAAGCTATCTGGAGGACCTGGTCAGGTTCTTGGTGTGAAAACAGAGTGTCCATGATGAACATGGCCTACCGGACCAGTTTGTCTGTGTTTAAATTCTGGTTCCACAAGGTTCTACCTGTGTAACCTTGGGCAAATGACTTAATCTCCCTATCAGTACATTCTTCATAATCTATATCCTTCCCTCCTTGGAAACTGAGGGTTTTGGTGGCAAGCAAATCTTGTTGGGAAGATTTTGTGAGTGTCTATAAAGTATTTAGAATAATACCCAAACTTTTCCTTTTTTCTGTTACCTCTTATCAGACACTTTACTATGACTTTCCTAATGCCTCCTCCTATTTCTCTTGCCCTCTTCTCTCCTCTTGTATTCCTACTCCTCATCTCTGTCCTCTTTGACACCAAACTCAACATTGTAGCAGTGGAAAAAAGGAAACTGTATCTTTATGGTTGAAGGTATCAGGATCCAGTTGAAAACATTAGGAGGAAGACTGCAGGGGAGAAAATCTTTGTTACCTCAAAGCCATGGTGGAGACCCCACAAAATGGAGTGCAGTGTGCAGACTAGGATTAATTGAAGGCACTTTCACTTCCACAGTGGGTTGAGCTAAATTCTGACAATACCTTAGGCCAAGAGCAGTCATCTGATATACAGTTTGCATCCAGCCATATCCTCATTGCCCCTAACAGCCCAACAGCCATGGTGCCAATGTTACCAGGAAGAGGTACACGTTCAATGTGTATCATCTTTTAATGCAAATATACATTAAATATTATAGGCACATTTCAGTTAGTAGCTAATCATTTCAAAAGGTTTTACTCACATAAAGTGTCTTAAAATGTAGTATTTACTTGGTAGTATTGTGTGTATATTTTTGTACATGTAGTGAGAGGGACTGACAGTGCCCCAAGGTGATAAAAATTCGTTCTTGGGAGGCAACACAATCTTAGTTATTATAATCACTTGTGGTCAAACAGAGGGCCACACTATAAAAACAGATGTACAGTATATCTGAGGTATTACAATTTCATGGGGAAAGGGAGCAACCAAGAAAAATGTCTAAAAAAGCTCGGGAGAGGGGAGGGAGGTTATTAATGGGGAAAAAAAGATTGAGAAACACTATTTCAGTGGAATAAACAGATGCTAACTTGGTGGCAGGAAAAACTCAGGATGCTCAGATGAAAGAGGCTTTAAGGCCGAGCATTAGAATGATACTGATGCCTGCTAAAGATTCTGGAGGGCCTCAGAGCTTCTGGAAGACATCATAATTGGCAAAAGTTTCCAGATTAGCTGCAGGATGGGGTTAAATTAAATCAGTGCATAGTTAAGTGTAGTCCATTGTGTTCTCAGTTAGATCCCAGCCTGATTCTGAAAAGCCTTATCATTGGAAACAGAGATCACTTCTTAAAAGAGAGAAATCCATTGTGTATTCTTGAATTAAAAATGATGCCCATGAATTCTAAACTATAACAATAGCTACAATAAAATGACTGAGATGCCCAAATTCACCTAATCACAATTCTGGCAGGACTTTGCAAGCACACACACTACACAAAAGAACAAATGGAAGGCTTACTTCTCTCTGCTATCCGTAAATAAGAAAGAATGTATGAAAGGTCATGATCAAGTTGTCGTAAATTTTTTTCTCTTTCATATTTTCACAAAATGTACATTGCACTCTAGAGAGATCAGCTGAAAAGTTAGTTTATTAAAATAAGATAAAAAAACAGAAGTTTAAAAGAACATTATTAATATTCTGTTCAAATCATCTCTTGATTTCTATTTTGAAGGGCACTGCAAGACAGCTTGATTTTTATTATGGTGAAGAAAAATAAAATGACTCCTTTCCATTAATCAAAAGGAAACGTAAAAATAGGTTTCACTAGAAGCCACCGAAAAGTTTGATTTTGTGAAAAGATAAAGAATATCATGAGAAATATCGCAATCAATTCTGAAAAACTTAATTTTGTTCCTCCATAGCTTTTCAGCTACTGTGATCTGCAATCCCAAATGCTTCTTTGAGTGATTTTATTTCATCCCACAGAAGAAAATGAACTATTTAGCTCCACACTTAATGGCAAACTCCATTTCAGCATACGCATTTAGTCTAGACTCCAGCAGGCCCTGATCAATACATTTGGTTATGAACCAGAGGCCCCTTTTTGCATCCCGAGATCCTCACTGGAGATAAAGAACTGAGAGCTGTCACTGATTTATGCTCTCTCAGCAGGACACTGACAGGCGATGCCCCAGGAAACAGAGTAGAAAACCATATGAAATCCACCAACGGGTCCTTGGGGACATGCTGACCAGCATAGACCACGGAGCAGACCTAAAGGCCAACACAAGTGCTCCCTGCGGTAGTGCTGTAGTGCTCCGCGTGAAGTGTGCACTCTGCATTGAGTCAGAGTGCTTCTGGGAACCACGACTTCTCTTGAACTCAGGCTGAGGAGCTGGCTCCCAAACGGATCATGGAGGTGCTAATCAAATAGGCCGCTGCCCTTGTGCCTCTTGGCAACACCCTCCAGCTTGCTTGGACTGGCAGCCGTGATCTGAGGAGTCACTGCAGCTGCATCCCTTCCAGTATTTGGGCCCAGCCTAAGATACCCTACAGATGGAACACGGAGCAGGATACGTGACAACAGAGAAGTATTGGTGGCAGAGTCCTTATCACAGGCAGCCCTCCAGTGTGACAGTTCTGCTGCTTAAGGCTCAGCTGTATTTCACCAGACAGGTATGGGATAACGCAGAAACACTTCCTTCTTCCGAACAACAAAGAGAACAGGCCTTACAAATATTGTGCAATTTTGCTGGCGAATTTAAAGCACGTTAAAAGTTTTGAGAGTAGCAACAGTGGATCAACCAGATACCTGAAGCAATAGGAAAGAAAAAAGAATGAGAGAAGTAGCAGTCAGCGACATTTTCGCAGCTAGGCATGGATGAGCCACTCAGGTCTAGAGGGTGAAGGAATCTGAGTTCCTGAATTTATACTTTTGTATCTTCTGAAGAGAAACCACAAATAGTTTTTAAAAATAAATATGTATGCACAATACTTCATAGAGGATTGGAACAGAGAAGTCAAGCATCCAGAAGCTTTAAGTTAATACTTGTCTGATAAACAGAAAGAAAGTAATTAAGGGAAATGACATGTCTCCAGGAAAAGCTGACATGAACCACTGACATTTGAGTTCAAAAGGAACTCAAGAGAGACAGGCATCGAGCATCGGAGACGAAATGACCACAACTCTCTGAGGCACCTGCCCATCATTTGTTAACATGAGCACACAGAAGCCATGTTTCTCTTGGCAATTTCATACAATATAAACTCTCAGGGAAAAACAATGCTGTTTAAATTAGATAATCCCTGTGAGAGTGGCCTGCACACAGTAGGCAATTGATCAAAGTTCCTTTCCTTCCTGACACTGGATAGGTCGGCTTGCTTATTTTAGACTATATCCATCCTGCACACACAGGCACTATTCTATAGGGAAAAGATGGCCAACAACAAAATCTCCCTCAGCTCTCCCAGAAGATCTGCACGTATTTACTCCAACACAGAGGCCCAAACATTGCCCCTCTAGTTTTGAGATGAATTCTGAGGAGAAGCATTATTCATTTGCTGCTGTTCCAGATAAGCCATTTGAGATGATATTTCACAGTTTTTCCTCGCCTTGTTGTTCTGGTTTTGTTTTTAATAACAACAGCTGTGCTCTGAATCAGCTTCTTTTTGTTCCTTTTAAAGTGACTGGAATCTGGGGGATTTGAAAGATTCTTCTTCCTACCATTGATCAAAGATTCTTTTCCCTGAGAACTGGTTTACTCCCTCGCTGTACATTAATCAAATCCTCCCCTTTTCTCAAGCGCCAGAAGTGTTTTTCTTCCCTCCCTCCAGCTTTAAGTCTGACTCCACATCAGGAAAGTTGATGAAGTGGCTCTGCTGTGAGGGAGACCCAGAAGAGCTTTCATCTCAAAGACCACAGATTCCACGTCCTCATTCAGACCCGTTTACTAAACCGTCAGGCTTCCAGCCCCTCCACTGTGGGCTTGGAACCAGCACCTGAGAACTGGCAGCGACCAACCTTGTGTGTCTGTGAAGTGATGACCTAAAGAGGGACAGTCTCCTGTGGGACATGATCCTTGAACACACATCCGGGGTCTTTTTCCAAAGGACAACTCTTCACTTTCTTGGCTGTCAGCCTCTCTGCCATTTGTCTTCAGTGCGTCATTTTATCTTTTGCAGTAAATTTTTATTGGTCATCTATAATTCTCTTAGACTTGAAGCTCTAATTAGGAATCATTTTGGTCATATAAAACTTTTTCTGTCTGAGTAGCATTAGGTAGCCATTATTTCACCTCCACAGCGAATGCCTTATTGGATGCCCAACATTAACATTCGGCTTCCTAATCGTATTTGAATTGCCTGCATTTGTGCTCTTTCTGGCTGAGCCAGTCTTATTCTGAAAACAGTCATTCTAATTCACAATGAATAAGTAAATAAATAGGTAGTATTTGTAAAACCAAAACAGTGTGCTGGTCCTTTAAGAAGAGCGCGGCTCAGAAGTCTGTTGCCTAGCAACACCAACTAACTTTGCTCTCCATTTTCCAAACCAGTTGATAGCCTCCTGTTGGTTTGTCAGCCTTCCAATGTAAAACTTTCCCCTCCTTTTTAAAATTAAGAAGGAATGTTAGGCTTTTTAGTTTTCAGGGAATTGACTTTAACCATCACTTTTTTCTGAATTCCGTAGTAACCCTGACTTCCTGGTTCTCAGTAGGTTCCAATTTGTTATCCTTCCTGGATAAAACTATGTATTCTCCATTTAAGCACTATATCTAAGAACAATTTGCATAGTTCCCATGAAAAGACACAAGCCTCAAATAGAAGTTTAATTGATTTTACTTAATAATAATAATACCAGGCAATTAAATGGCACTTTATACTCTGCACGGTCCTTACCTTGTCCATCAAGTCATTTAATTAAAATGTTACATGCTTATCCAAATTTCTCTGGCTTATGACAACATCCTCAAAAATTTTCGAACTATGGTGAAGAGGTTCGTGGTGCTGTCTTTGCTATTTTGCTTTAAAGGAGGAGACAGTATCTGGCGACTAGGCTTTCACATGGTAATTGTGGCCTTTCCATCTCTAGTCTGGTCAAAAATCTAGAGGAAAATCAAAATCAAATCTTTCATCTGTTCCTTTTTTTTCCCTCCATCACTGAGCTCCATTTCACAGGTGATAAGCCTTGCTCAGAAGACCCCCATTTCTCTCTCTTCTTCAAGCACCACCTCCTCTGGGTCTTTGCAGGGAAGCAGTGTCCAGCTGCAGGGAGAGCTGCCTAGGAGGCTCCTGTGCTCACACTTACCTTGATGCCTTTTTCTGGCTATTCAAGGTCTTTGAAACTTCTCTAGACAGAAAGTAAAGAGACTCTGACAAAGCATCTCTTTATATTTTACAGCACAATCGCTTTCAGTGCCACAACAACCATGTCAGCTGTGTTTACTGGTTCATGAGTCTTAGTTTTAACTCTGGCCCTTCTCAGCAACAACATTCACTTCACGTTGGCTTCACTTCGACTCCCAAATCGGGGGCTAGTGTTAGGATTTCAAAAGCACAGTGATTTCCAGTATTTGTTAGATGAGTCAGGGAACACTTTTCTATGAGGCTGGCCCAGGTAAGGCAAAAGAAATGGCCAAGTTTAGTGAAATCACTCATGTCTTGTCTCCGGTAAAAATACTCTACAGAGCCTTGGTCTTTGCTTTTAGAAATTGGAAATAACTTCAGCATCACCCATCATAAAAGCCACTCAAATAGTCAATGTAAAAATGTGAATAAATTAAATTAGATGAGGGAATTTTCACTTCGAAGGACTGTGTTTAGACATCAACAAAATGTAAGAGAAACAAATGAGTCCTAAAATATCTACATCCTTTGGCAGCTGTATTATTTGGTTTGTGTTTAAGGATATGTGAATATGTAATTTTTAGGCTACAAATATGGAATATAAAGAAGTAGAGCAGGAATATACCTAAATATGCATCCTGACTTTGCAGAGTGCTTTCACTGACCAAGTAAATCTTAATAGAAAGTATGTTTCTTTTTCATTTCTTTTTTTTATTCTTTCATACCAGAAAAAGGATTTCCCAAGAGTGTTTCTCATCCTCCTCCCTTGTTTTCACCACAAAAGGTAGTTAGTCTAGTCATCACCTCTGAGGGGTTCATATTGTTGGAAAATGAAGTAAAAAAGTACCCATACATATACAGAGGACAGGACTATGCCCCCAAGTGAACGTCCTCTGGCCAGAACATGATGTGTGGGATACAAACTGAAATGAAACACTAAGCCCCTATTTCAAAAGTATTAACAATTTCCAGGTAACCACAGTGGAAGATGAAACCCAGCCCAGGGCTCCTGTCAACATGGGGTCCTGGGTAACTAGTCAGCTCACACAGCCATGAAGCCCACCTTGCCTGTGGCAAAGGAAGCCCCTGTCATATGGGGCTGGAACCTCAAGAGACACACAGACCAGGCAGCCAAGGATAGGCTTTTTGATGGGAACAGAGGTGAATAAAGTGACCTGCTACTCTCCCTCAGCCTCCTCACCCGCTGCTCTTTAGTAGTAGGTAAGGCTTTGGGGGCCAAAAGGAAAGGAAAAGAACACTGATCAGCATCAAGCTTTACATGGGATGGTTGTATTTAATAGCTACCATTGGATTTAACTATGTGACAACATTCTGAGGAAGATATGCAATTTAACAGATAGAAGAAACCAAAGAACATTAGCAAAATTCCCAAATTTTGCAACTTGAAGATGTTAGTGATTGTATTTGAATCCCGCTCTGGCTTCTCCCACAGCTTGCCCCCAGTGTTGCCCTCTGTAGGTTCAGGAAAACCCATTCCTGGTAACCCTTCTTAGCACTAGAGGTACACCTATTCAGTAAAGTGAAGGAGGAAAATGAACGAGTGGATATGTATGTTGATTGAAATAGCATGCCTGTGCTGCCCTAATCTCTTGCCTGCATATTCCTGGCTTTCAACATTCAGCCTTTCTCCAAGAGCCCAGTGTCTTCTCTCTCTTCTGGTTCCCCCATACCCTCACCTTGGTGCTCACAACCTGCCCTTCCAGACAACATCCCAAACCCTGGACCTTTCCCAGACTTTCTTTCCATCAAAATATCACTATCCCACATCCCACTCATGGAAGGAAATGTTGTGTGTCAAGTTAACTAATCGTATCAACACATTCATGAGTCAATACCTTAACTTGACCTCCCCCAAAATGTGAATAATGTGTGAATTTTGAGGCTTTACACCTAGGTTAATGAGGTGAACTTTTTTTCCCTGAAGGATCATTTTATGAACCCCTCAGATTATATCTCCTATAGTGGGCCAGTAGTCAACAGCATTTTTATCCATATAATACAAGGTAAATGGTTTAGCCATGATTATCAGGTTTATAGGTTAGGTAACAGGTTGTAGGAAATAACCTCAGGTATCACAGAGCTTTCTCAGACAGCAGCGATAAAACACTTTACATATGATCTGTAATATCCTGTATCCTGTTAAAGTTAGCCCTGCAGTGAACAAAATTGTCACTTCTGCCAAATTTCATGGTCAGTGATTCTGTGATATAGAGAAATTTTCAGTATAGATTAAAATGAAATCATCAAAGGCCTTACACTGATGACCTATGACAGACTTGAACCTTCTCTCGCAAAAAGTACATTCATAACTCAAAACACTTCACTATGGAGTCCGCTAAAACAGTGTAAAACTACTTGGGAAAACATTCATATAAAAACATACACAGTATCCTCAAACCTTCAGTATTGTCCTTATTGGATACCACATACTTTTATCCCAGGGTTTCTTGATTTTAATATTTCAAATGTTCATCTTAGCCAAGAAAGAAGCTACACTGTGTATTGAATCTGGTACATGCACAAATTTCCAACCATTTGAAAAGAATAAGCTATTTAGTTATAATTTGATTTGGGAATTTGTGTTTATATTTGGATTGGGAATATAATCTAATCCTTAAATTGAAACATAGTTGTGTGTTCTGTTCTAGGAAATGACTTCTAACAAGATGACCAAGTTATACTCTGAAGATCTGATCCAGGTGAATCCAGGAGGAGTTTTCTGGTCTTATTCTTTCTACTCATCTTCTGCAGGATTTGACATTATTTGCCCTCTTTTGAAACTCTTTTTTCCTGACTTCCATGACACTGTACTTTATATACAGTAATTCATGTTTATTTCTTTTGTCTCTTTCCCCTTTGAAGTTCCTTTTCCATCCTTCTTTCTTCCAAAGGCCAACCATAGGTCTCTCTCCACCTCTTCTCTCCATCCACCACAGACTAACTACTTGTCACAATGTTACCTCATTTCCTTGACATCAAATCTTTATCTCTAACTCTAATCTCTACTAACTTAAAATCTTACATTTCCAATAATCTGAACAGCCTCTCTTCACCATGAACTCAAGAACTCTGAAACAAATCTCCAAGTGTAGAATATACTGTTTAGGAGATAGAATGTTCCCTGTTATTGGAGATATCTATCCTTGTGTTGAATGTTCTCTTGGCAAGATGATGCAGAGTGAACCTGAACACTAGAAGTAAGGTTGGACTAAATAAGTATTAACTAAGGTCCCATCAACAGTGAGATTCTATAATTTATTACTCTTTTCTCCAAACCAGTTTCTTCTCTTGAAATTTTTTCTTGTCTCCCTTACTCAAAATCATGGGATCACCATGTGCCTTATTTCCCTTTTCCCTCCATCTTGAATTAGTTGCTAAGCTCTATTGATCTCCTACATAACATTGTTGGATCTCCCCTACTGTCCATTCCCCTCACCCCCAGAGCCATATAGCCGCAAAATTAGGTTGATGCAACTGATGTCTTTGAGCTGAATCTGGGATGACACTGGAACCAAAACTTCTGTAGCATTGTTTGTTTATTTGTTTTTTACCAGCAGGTAAAGACTCTTAGAGTGGGTTGGAACAATTTTTTTTTTTATTTAAAATGAACATTAACAAGGAGGAGAAAAGAGAAAATATGGGGGAGGGAAGCAAGGGGGAAGGTGGCCTCACAGCCTCTCCTCGGTCCCCAGCTGGCTGTTCTGTCTTCAGAACAGGGGCTGGACTCTGCCTCTGAGTCTACAGACCACTCCCTGCCCCAGAAGCAGAGAGTCAGCTTTGGTAGGTTTCCTCCCACTCCTTAAAAAAACTAAACTCTCCAACTTGCCCTCACCATCCCCAAACTTCTTGCATATTTAACCAGATCCAGTTCCCCTTCTCACCAGAAGAAAGGGAAATATCTTTTCATTGTACTTGGGAGCCTCATATAAAACTCTACATCAGATTTCATTTTCACTCATTATCCCACCAGACTGTTTATCTCACTCTTAGGATACTGCAATTGCCTTCCAGTCTCTTTGAATTCTTAGCCATAGTGTACACTGATACCCGATTAATCTTTATAAAATATTTGTTTGTGTTTATTTCCAACTCAAAAAGTCTCCATGAATGACTTCCCTTTTCCCACCGAACAGAGTCCAAAATCTCAAGCCTCCTAGTTAAAGCCCTCCAAAATATCTTTAACTGATTTTCTCCAACAAACTCTCTGCCTACTCCAGTTTCTCTCATGATCCCTGACTGCCATGATGTTTCACTCACTCTAACTTGGCCACAATCCATCTCAATGAATGGAAGCCTTGCTGCCACCTCCCATTATCAAGATTCTGTGCATTCTTAAAGACCCAACCAAATTTATCCTTGTTTCCTAAGCTTCTTCCCCAGTTTCAATCAGAAATAGTCCCTTTCTCTTTATCTCCTAAAATTGTTACATTAAGTATATGATGGTGTTTCATGCTCACAGTATTATAATTACCATGTTTGTTTGATTTTAGCACCTTTCTTAGCTTTTCTGGTAGTTTACTTCCTGGAGCTCTAATATTACTTTCTGTACATCACAGTATTAAATACTATCTCAGACACAGTAGGCATTTGAAAGTTTCATTGGTGAACTAAATTAATGAATGAATAAATCTTCCCTGGCAACAACTCTTGCTAATAATAGACTTCTTTCTTAAACAGCTACAAATTTGGTTCTGTTAATATTCCTAGAGAGAGGCAACTATTTTGGTTTCAAAAGACTTCTATACATAAACAAATAGAGTTGAGATGTGGCAATTAATTATAATTATAATTAATATTAGTTACTATCAATGGTGAGTGCACAGTTCTTGGTTTTTTAAGTATAGTACTTAGGTAGACTGGGTGAAAGCAAGGTTTTCCTTAGATAAACTCATTCACAATTATACCAGGGTAGCTATATATGTATACTCCTATCCTACCATTTTTAGGTACAATTAGCAAGCTTCTCTGCAACAAAATTTTTATACCACCACTAAGTTTAAAATGTTAACTTAAGTCTAGGCAAAACAAGACCCATGAAAACACATAAACTATAAATGAAACAAGATCTTCACAATCAACTCTACCAAATGCTCATGTGAGTTTTATTCCACCTTTGGAAGATTTACCATTTCTGGTTTTTGGCTCTGGCATACTGATAAGAGAAGTAGGTGTTCGCTGAGAAATTCCTAGGTACCCGTCTCAAAGATACAGAAGTTTATCCACTGTGATAATACCAATTTGAAAAGAGATTTTTTAGATGCTACTTGTGCTTGATGAGTAAAGAACCATCCATCTGGCATCAAAGCTGGTATGTTCAAAATGCCAAAATGTTTCTATACATTTAAGACACAAATGACATCCAGACCAATGATATTGCTTGATTTTTTGGAACAACAGTGTGAATGATGCCATTCCAGAAGCAATTCAGCCACACCTGGACACTTTTAGCATCCAGGGTAGGAGACTGGTTATTTGTCCAAGCATCTGACAACTGCCAGATACTGCAGTAAATTTTAGGAATAAAAAGATGGACAAGACATGGCACTAAGTAAATTCTCAATCTAGGCTGAGAAATAGACATCTAAACTAGCATTTCACATGAGGTAGATATTTAACAGACGCATGCTCTAGGTGTGATAGCAAGACACAAAGGAGGTGGCCCCAAACTCTGCCAGGGAAGCAACGAGAGAAAAAGAGATGAAGAGGGGAGAAGAGATTACAGATTGCTTCCCCCAAGAGGAAACACAGAATTGGATTGTGAAAAATGAGTAAGATTTTGTCAAATGAAAAGAAAGCCGTTACAGGTCAAGTGACTAACATGTCTAAAGCATGGGGAAAAAGAGAATGCTTTAATATGTACTTTCTAAATCATCCAAAATTAAATCGTGTCTAATATACCTGTAACATCAAATGAATTACATTTTAGTTATTTAGAGTTTTTCAATAGTGGTATTCCCAGATAAAGAGATTTTTTTTAATTTGTTGTTTTATTTATTTTTAACCAGAAAGCTCTAGCGCTTTTCTATGAAGACATGGATTCACTATGACCTGGCATGTCATTGGTGTAACCTTTACTTATTCATATCTAGAGCAATCATAAGGTTGCTGGGGGAGAGGTGAACCAATGTCCATATATCCCAGTGAATAGGCTTGTGTGTGAGTTAACTGAATGAGCTCTGTCAGTAGATATGCCAGGAGACTATGCTTACTTTACATGAAGAACCCTGACTGTGGCTTGACCCTGGGGAGAGCACCTGGTGTGGCATTAGTCACTCTGAATACTGCTGCAAAGAATATGCCTTGGTACAACCTCTCAGGAAAGAAATCTGGCAAGGTGTATCAAAAGTTCAAAAAGAGTGGTTCATTCCTTTGGCCCAACAATCCAATTTCTACATTCAAAATGATTCTTGTGGACTAAGATATCAACAAAAAGATTATTAATGAGGAATTCTTTGTTATAATAAAACAATATAAAAACAACTAGGAAAAACTCTATGGTTCAACAGTTAGGTTATGATTGTATAAATTATGAAACATCTATAAATAAAATCAGCCTTATTTTAAAGTGGTGCCTATGAAGAGCTTAAGGCAAGAGAAAATGTTCATGATATCATCCTGAATCAAGAAAAAATAAGTACACGACTGTGTGTGGAGAGCGTGATCTCTATTGGCCAGTGATGGCTCCTGCTGGCTTTGCTATTCCTGCATTCTCTCACTCCGTGCCCAGCTCTTGACAGCAGTTAAATGCCCGGTCTAGTCTGTGTGTCAGTTACAAGTGACTCACGTGGAGTAAGCACGGCATGAGTATTTTTCGATGAACAAATTAACTGTGTAAGCAGCACATAGGTACTCCCTTACTAGGCATTTAACATGTGGATGGATTAAAGGTACAACCCGTTAAGAGATAGCTCTGATTATTAGTTTCTCAAGCACACAGTAGAATTTAGAGAATGATGTACACAAGGTTGTTTATTTCCTTCACCACCTACAAGTCCCTACAAAGAACTCCTAGGGGCAGGGAGTGTGAGCACAAGCCAAGACTCCCTCTCTTCCCCCACTACACGTCCCCCCAACTCCCTTAGGGAGTCACTTAAACAAGGCACTATTCCCCAGGTTCTTTCTCCCAGCTGGGCTTTCCCATTCCAATCGAGCCTTAGGTAAAATATTTACAAGGTAACAAAAAAAGCTTCTATTATGAAGTGGACCATATTTTAGCATAACTACAATGTGCTAAGAGTCACTGATTTTTCTCAGCCTTATGAAAGATCTCTTTTTTTGTGTAATAACTTATAACCTATATGGCTGAGTGCCCATATGGGATTGAGCATGTGAAGAAGGAAGAAAACCCTGTACTATGATGAATGCAAATACCTTGTGAAATGACTAGGTGATTTCTATACCAAAATATCAAGAGTGCTTCTCTCCGGGCAGTTATGTTACAAATAATTTTCTATTGTATTTGCACATACACCTTTGCTTTCCATTTCCTATACTTGGCATATAAAAATTTTCAAAACATAAGCATTTTAAAGCTACTTGACTACATTCACTAACAGTTTCATCATCTTCCTTTATTGGTCCACAGGCCATAATTTAAAGAAGAAAATTAAGTAGCAATTAAGACAAGCCCTACAGAACAGTGTTTTGTTTGAAACCACACCAAACCTAAATGGAATATCACATCATACTACTCCATGTGCTTCAATCAGATCAATCCTCCTGGATTATTTTGAGATAGCACACAGTTTGTACACTGTTTTTCAAGCATTTGCTTTGTAAAGATTCCTCTCAATCTCCTTTGATTTCCTGCAAATTAACTCCTCTGGAACAGTGAGTCTAAAAGCTCACCACAGCCCCTCTCCTTGAAATTGCAGTTCAGTATTTATTAAGAGATCTGGATCTCAACACTAGGAAAGGAAATCGGAATCTCAGGCTCAATGATGAAATTGATAATTACTATGGGAAGCAAGGTTAGATCTTTATGCATTTTGCTGGTTACTAGCCATTGAATATACACCACTTTGGGAAAGCAGAGACACTTTAGGGGGCCATTTATATATTTGTTTACTTACTTTATTTAGTTATTTATGTTACTAAATACAAGTCAGTTAAGCTTTGATCATGTTGCTGACCACTATGAGAGAATCAACAAATAAATTCAAAAAAGAGCAAATGCAGGGGCATCTGGGTGGCTCAGTCAGTTACGCATCCAACTTCAGCTCGGGTTGTGATTTAATGGTTTGTGAGTTCAAGTCCCACATCCAGTTCTGTCTGCTGTCAGAACAGAGCCTGCTTTGGATCCTCTGTCCCACTCTGTCTCCCTCTCTCTCAAAAATAAACATTTAAAAAAGAGGAAATGCATATTCTCTCAGTGTACAGTTCTTTGTATCTTATGTGCAGTCATTGTGCACTGCCTATCAGTCACAACCATCTTCCTTAGCTGCTCCCACCTCTTCAGATGCTCACTTTACCACAATCCCCGCATTTTCCGGTTCCCAAGGACAGGCTCATTGAGAGAGTGCACTGTGTTAGAAAGTACGATTTGCCTAAAAATGAGATTGCCATCTTGCTCATTAATTTTACATTACCATACTGTGCTTCTATTGATGTTATCACAATGCTTTCTAGAGCTACTTACTGCGATTACAAAAATACACAGATTGTTCTGTCATTAAGAAGAGTAAACGGTTTTCTGAGTGATGCAAGGAAAGGAAAACTTCTATGATGATTTTCTCTGGCTATAGCAAACAGTTCCGTGCTTACAGTATGTGTTTGCATGTAAACAGTCATGTGCACTATACATTGATGTATTAGAGCTACTTCATTGCTCTTGTACTATTGAACTGTTTAAGATGTCTTCCTGTCTTTCAGACTGTTGGCTTAATGGCATATAAATAAAGGAAGCTATTTACACTGTTATAAAGATGCAACACCATCTCTATTTGCTCTCTTATTCTTAGATCATTAAAAAATGGATGAGAGGGACACTGGGTGGCTCAGTCAGTTATGTCTGACTTTGGTTCAGGCCCTGATCTCACAGTTTATGGGTTCGAACCCTGTCTGCTGTGCTGACAGCTCAGATCCTGGAGCCTGCTTCGGATTCTCCATCTCCCTCTCTCTCTCTGCCCCTCCCCTGCTCGCACTCTGTCTTTCTCTCAAAAATAAATAAACATTAAAAAATGGATGAGAGGGGCACCTGGGTGGCTCAGTCGGTTGAGCGGCCGACTTCGGCTCAGGTCACAATCTTGCGGTCCGTGAGTCCGAGCCCCGCGTCGGGCTCTGTGCTGACAGCTCAGAGCCTGGAGCCTGTTTCGGATTCTGTGTCTCCCTCTCTCTGATCCTCCCCCGTTCATGGTCTGTCTCTCTCTGTCTCAAAAATAAATAAACGTTAAAAAAAAAAAAATGGATGAGAAAGGATGGCCATAGTATACTTACTAGCATGGTTGTTTACACGTAGGACTTACTAAATCTATAAATGTCAATATACAAAAAAATAAACAAAATCACCTTAGAACTCATTTTGGAAACAAAAATACTAATTTTCTGTGGAAAAAACATTGGACTGGAAATCAGAAAAAGGGCTTCAGTTCCTAATATGTCACCTACTTACAAAACTCTATGGGCAAGGGCAGCATGTTCAGTGTTTAAGAGCCTGGGCTTAATAAATAAGATAGGCCTTGGTTTGACCAGACTCCACCACTTACACCTGTGCGACCTTGAGTGAATTACTCCCTGAGCTTCAGGTTTCTTTCATCTATAAAAGAGAGAGAGTAATAGTATGCCACTCATGAGGCTGTTATAAATATTACATGCGATAATACATGTAACATGCTTAGCATAATATTTAGTATATAGATAATAATATTCAATTAAAAATTGGCATTATTATTATTATTATTTTAAAGACATTATTTCTGGGCAGCAAATTCCTCAGATCTGTAAGATAACTCTATGAGACATATCTGAGGGCCCATCCAGTATAAGAGTCTATGATTGAGTGGAGTCTGGGTGGCTCAGTTGGTTAAGCATCTGACTTCGGTTCAGGTCATGATCTCATGGTTCATGAGTTGAAGCCCTGTGTCAGACTCTGTGCTGACAGCTCAGAGCCTGGAGCCTGCTTCAGATTCTGTGTCTCCCTCTCTCTCTGTTCCTCCTCCACTCGCACTCTGTCTCTTTCTCTCTCTCTCAAAAATAAATAAAGATTAAAAAAGATTTAAAAAAAAAGTCTATGATTTAACTAGAGAATGATTATATTTACAAGATAATTCCTCACAAAAAAGATTCAAATGACAAAAATAACGCCAATTTATTCACAATCATATTAACTTCTATTTTAGAAATAGAAGATAGGTGAAGATCTGATAGGATAGTGTGTGAGGAGTGAGATCATGCTTCTCTGTATTTATTTGTTACTCTTTCTCCGTAGACTATAAAGTTTTTGGAGGCAGGGATTGTGTCTTATTTATCTTTGAAATCCCATGTTCAACTCATTGAGGGATTTAAAAACATATAAGTGAAGGAATGATTTGATGAAAAGAACAAGCTGCCTAACATGTCTAACTTTGTGAAGAATATAGTCAAGTATTGACACTTAGAAAAAAGTGAGATGGAGGAGGAAAAAAAAAACCTCGGCTGAAATTTGTCATTTTAGTTGAAATAGCCCAAGAAAGCCTCACTGAGGATGTGACCCATGAAGAAAGAGAAGAACGCGAGGGAATGACCCACTTTGATGTGTGAGGGAAGAACTTTACAGACAGAGAGAAAGCCGGTGCAAAGGCTCTGATCCAGGAGTCTGATCACTGTGTTAAAGGAGTTAGAAGAAACCGGTGTGGTTGAAATGGGGCAAGCAGCAGGGAGACAGGCAGGAGATGAAGTTGAGGAGACAATAGGGAGGAGGGACAGGGCATGTAGTCTTCCAGGGCCTTTCAAACACTTTGGCTTTTACTCTGCGTGAACAAAAAAGATTGGGGAACTTGAGCAGAGATGTGGCATGAGTGGATTTGTTGATTACTTTGGCTGCTGTGTTGAGTGTAGTTGGGGTGTGGAAGTAGAGGAGGGATATAAAGGATGTCAGGAAGCTATTGCTCTTAGAAAAGCGATAGTGGTGGCTGGGACCATCACAGTAGAACTGATGAAAAACAGTCACAGCCATGATCAATGGTGAAAGTAGAACTCTAAGATTTTCTTGCAGATAAGACTTGGAATAAGAGAGGAAGAGAAGAATTAAAGATGAGCAACAGGAAGGAAGTAGTGTCCATTGGATGGGATGTTAAGACTATGAGGAGAACAGGTTTGAAGGGAAGTAGCGAGACCTTTGGTTTTCACTTGTTTGGTTTTATGTACACAGCAGACATCTAAGTAGAATGCTACACAGAGAGCCAGATGCAGAGTCTGGAGTTTACAGTAAAGGTTACAGCCAAAGGTATAAATTGGGAATGATCAGTGAATAGATGGTATTTAAAGCTATGAAACTGAATGAGATTATAAAGCCAATATACACATGTAGAGAAAAGAATGATCTGGGGTCTGAGCCTGAAAATACTTTAATGTTTAACCCTAGAAATGTTTGCACCTAAAGAGAAACCAGTGAAAGAGTCTAAGAACTGGCTAATAAGGAAGGGAAAAAAGTAAAGTGCAGAGGATTAAAGTCAAGTCAAAAAATACATCAAGAAAAAGAGTATCGACAACTATGTCGAATGCTGTTTGTTGGTCCAGTAAAATGATGACCAAGAATTGGCTGTTGGGATTAGCAACATGCAGGTCATTGGTGACCTTGATAATGGAAGCTTTGGCCAAGAGGTGTGTACAAGAGCCTGATGAAGACAGTACAAGAGAGAATGAGTAGAGGGAAACTGGAGTGTGTATGGGGAACTCTCAGTTTCTTTTTTAAAGAAAAGGTGAGAAACAGAGTGATCCAATAAAGGAAGTGGTCTCTAAAGAAAGGTTTGTTTGTTTTTTTGTTTTGTTTTGTTTTTTTCTAAGATGAGAGAAATAGTCACATATTTGTGTGCTGACAAGAATAATCCACTGGACAGGAGAAAATGATGATGCAGGGGAGGAAGACCAATTCTTAGACCAATTTCCTAGTTTGAGAGAGGATAAGCTTTAGTGGACAAGTGAGGGAGTTGGCTTTAACTAAAGATCAGTGACAGGTCCTCTATAATCTTCAGCCATAAAGATGAAAGAGAAATGTGCAAGTTTAATCATGTGGTTCTGTATTTTCATTTTTCTCTAATGATGAAAATAGATTGACTTTTTTTTAAGTTTACATATGACTACTAGAATATCCCTGGAGTTATTATTCTAAATTACTGATGTTATGGAAATAATTTTAATTCATCAAATAACACTTTCACCTGACTTTTTAGGAATGTATCTATTGCCTGAAGTAAATTACTCCTAGACAATATAGCTCACTTGTGGAATCAGCCATAGAACAGTGATTTTTGAGAATAGACTTCTAAATATAGATTTACCATATAGCTTATGCTCTTTTTATAACAGAAATTTGAGTTATATTTGTATATTATCAAACAATAGTCTTTAAAGTCTCTTTTGATTGCTTTCCTCAGAATGCTAATAGTCCCTATTGCATATGTCATTTATTTAGCACTTTACCAACTGGAACCTTGTATTGTTTATTTCACTTTTGTGTGATATACATGTGTTTGCACACATATCAATGAACATATTATTATAACTAAGTGTAGAATATGGGCCACATTTGCTTATATATCTGCTTTACTGGTGATGACTGGAGCAGTGACCTAAAAACAAGCAAAACCAGGAAATTTCTGAAGAAACATCCATTGTCATATAGTTATAAAATCAGAGGTATTAAATAAATATAAGCTTGAGTCTATGGAGAAGTAAGTTTCCTGGACTCCTAGAAACAAACAAGCCTATATGCATTCTTCAAAGAAGGAAATTTCCGAAAACTAGTATCATTTTTAAAAACAGTATCTTTCTTTTAAACATTGGGCAAAAAATGTTTGCTGGGGAAGAGAGAACCTGAAAATAAAATTTCTAGAACTATAGATCTTTCATTATAAACCTCACATAGAGAAACCACCCACCCGTGAGTGTGAACAATGAAAGGTTTTCATTGGTATACTACTCCAGGTAAAACTTGTATCAACTTTTTTCTTTTCCATAAGGCTGATCTTCCTCTGCATAGTAGATCTTCTCTCTCTGCTGTAGGTTTCTCCAGGGAGTCATACACCACCTTATATGATGGTATTAGGCTCATGAAAACACTTGAAATATCCCTGTTAAATTCAATTTTCACATAGAAATCTTCTAGGGATAACAAATATTTTTGTGGATTGCAATTCCTAATTACTGGAGAGTGCATGTTAAAGCAAACCTGTGGGCAATATTATTTGTATTAATAAACTATACAGTAAAAAATACTATGTTAATATATTGCTTCTTAAAATGTACTAAAAGTGATACATTTTATTAACATTTATTAGGCATTGCTTTAGTGGCAAAAGCTACCATTATCGAACAGCTGAGAAATAAGGAAAAACAGAAAGAAAAACTTTTATGTCTTCATCCAAAGTCCGTGTCCCAAAATAAATTCATTATCATTTTATTATATTAGCAGAGTAAACAATTTTCTATCTATCTGGGATTTTATAGTACCTGTTTTATCACATAGTTTTTTGACATAATTAATAATATAACTTAAACAGTCTTTCATGTCATAAATAGTTTCCTAAAACATCATTTCTAATTGCTGCATCAGCATACAGATAAACCATAATTTATTTTACAAATCCTCTATCATTGACCTTTAATGTTATTTCTAATTTTTCATTATTATACATGATGCAGAAATATTTCTATGAATAAATCACCTAAATCTAAGGCTATTTCCTCAGATTAATTTTATCAAAGTGGAATAAAGAGTCTAAGCACTATTATTCATATCATATATGTATGCCATATATATACACACCATATACATAAATATATACTTATATATATAGTATAAATTACTCATTCTCTCTGTAGATTCTGTATATATGTTCCGTACATAGATTCCGAACTCTATGTTTCATCATAGAGTATGAGAAAAATACTATTTTCTCTATAATCTGATTATAGTCAGGAAAATTTCCTCTAAAAAACAGAAGAGAATTAATTCTGAAAAATTTGACAGCTAAAAATACCTCATTGCTTTAATTCACATTTCTTTGAATACTGGTCAATTAAACTTCCTTTTTTCAAATGTTCTGGCTATTTACAGTTCATATTTTGGAAGTTCTTGTTTATATTTTTTTTTTGCATGGTTCTCTTTCTATTGAAAGAGTCTCCTTTTACTTTTCATTTGTATATTTATATTTTTAGGGTATCAGTCTTTGGCTCTCACACAGGCGCTAAATAATTTTTAATTTCCCTTTAATTGTATCAAAAGGTGTTTCTTGATGTACTCATTTTTTTTTAATGGTCAAATCTATTGGTTTTTAGGTTAGCAAATATTTGTATCTTGACTTCCTGGCATCCATTTCCTTTTCTTGGCAGCCGTCCAATTTTCTTTCTCCTCTCCCAATGGATAGAGTCAGGTGGGACTGTAATTAGAAGCTTCACCTCTCTTAGCCAGACGGTGGATATGTGATTTAAATTTAAATTTAAATATGTGAATTAAAATTAAAATTTTTAGCTGAGGAACAAAGAAACTGAAAAAGGTTAGAAATCATCCAACTCTAGGGAAAGTGCCCTGACCATACTGCTTCCTGCTACACAATCATTCCTGTAATATTGATATCCTAGTCTCCAAGTTCTTATGGTAACCACCATCCCCAAGCTTGCTTGTTCCCAACCATCCACTCTGTGAGCTCCTGATGTTAATGCAATGACTATCTTTATCCTTAATGAACCAGTCAGTGTAAGCAGGACTATGCCAAGGTAACAAAGACTCTGACAAACCTCACCCGGTTCATTTCTCACTCAAGTTCTTGCTGGCAAGAAAGTTCTGCTCCTCAGAGCCACTTAGGACCCTAGCTAACAGAATTTAAATGTTTGTCCATACCTCTGGGCCAGGTAAAATAGTTAAATCCCTCTGAAATATTCTGCCTAGATATGGTACACATCACTTTTTCATTGGTCAAAGCAAGTCACATGGCCAACGCAGATGCTACAGAGGCAAAAAAGTATTAACTTTCCCAAAGGAGAGGTAGAAAACATTTGGAAACAAAATTACAGTCTCTTATACTCAATTAATCAGAGAGGTTTCCTGCTGTTTATAATCAAAGGACCCTTAATGATATATTTTGAAGTTCTACCTTTGATAGTATGTTCAGAAAGACTTTCCTACCACTAAAATTATAAAAATATTCCTTGAATTATACTCTAGTTTTTGAGAATTTGGAATCCAAATTTCCCTAATTGGTGCTGTATTTGAAAATTAAAATAATTCTACATAAGGGTACCTGGGCATCTGGATGGCTCGGTCAGTTAAATGACCAACTCTTGATTTTGATTTTAACTCAGGTCATGATCTCATGGTTCATGAGCTCAAGACCCACAACCATGCTGGGATTCTCTTCTCCATCTCTTTCTGCCTCTCTCTGCCTCTCCTCTCTCAAAATAAATACATAAACTTAAAAAAATAGTTCTACATGATGATGCCAAACGCTGCATTATAATACAGCTTGTAAATTCACAATACACATTAACATCATTTTTAGAATTTTTGCAATAAGGAAACTGGTTTAATTTCTTTCAGTTTGACACCTCCCAAACTTATGTAGCCATAGAACTACTTTTTTTCTTGTTAACCATATTAATAGCCCACTGGTTAGTGTGTTTGTTTGTTTTTTTTTTAACACATTTAGAAAATGCTGTTTTCTCTCATTTGGAATTTATTTTGTTATCTGGGAGGTAGAGTCCTATATTTTTAATCCAGAGTTAACCAACTCTTTTAGCATCATATATTAAATAAATTTCACTTTACCTAGTAATATGTTAACTCTATTAGATACCTAATTTACCCAATACTAGGGTTTGTTTCTGTGGTTCATATTCTGTTTCAGTGATGTTTCTTTCGGTTCTAATACAGGCAATATATCATAATATTCAAAGTTTTGTTGTGTTTACGTGTTACTGCAGTTCTCTGCTACTCTGTAATAATTTTCCCCTTATTTTCATTCACTATTCCACAAAACTAGAGTACCTGCTAATATAAGGGATTGTGATAAGCAAAATAATATATAGGTGAGTAAGACAAGAGTCTCTGCACACTTAAGCCTTATATTTTAGCAGGATGTACAGTCATTAAATGGTTAATTACACCATTACAACATTACTAACTAGGATTGTGATACATTTCAGAAGGAAGTATTCAGCCATAAAATTAAACAAAAGGAGTGTACTGAAATCTTCCTTGAAATACATGATGTTGAACTTGTGCTTAGAGAGAGGGAAGACTTAACCAGGTGAAGAGGAAGAGAAAGAGAGATTCAAACAGAAGGACTAACAAAGACCTTGCTTGAGGTGCAAACACACTAGCATTCTCTGAACTAAAATCCCCTTCCCTGGAGCATGGTATGTGTCAGGCAAGAGCCAAGATGCAACTGGTGAGGTCAGACAAAGAGGGCTACGTTACAGCACCATGAGAAGAGAGCTTCTATTTTAATAGCAATAAGAAGCTATGGAAGAATTTTAAGCAGTGGAGCTATAAGACCAGATATTTCTCCCGTTATTGGTTAAAAAATAAAGGAGGCTGTAGTCAAAAGGTGGACCTTTTAGGAGGCAATCCCAGAAATCGCAGTTGCCTGAGTTGCAGAAGAGATGATATGATGTGGAGAGACACAGAAAATATTTAAGAGAGAAAATCAATTGGATTTGATAATTTATGAGATTTTCCCAGTTCAGTTCAGAATTCAAACCCCATGGGGATTTGATTAGGATTGAATTCAATCTGTAAGTAGATCTGTGGACAAGTGATATTTTATACAACATTTATTCTCTCTAACCAGGAACATGGTTTGGTTTTTCATTTATTCACATTTGCCTTTCTGTTCCCTCAGCAATATATGCTTGTCTTCTTCATGTAAATCACACATATTTCTTGCAAGGCTACCTTTCAGAAGTTGGGTTTTCTTGTTGCTGTTATGAGTTAGAATCTTTTCCCAAATGTGTATTTTTTTTTACCTGATTGTCACTTTCATACACAAGGAAGATTTTGGCTTTGGTGATTATTTTGTATCTCACTACCTTGTAATCATTTTCATATTACATCTATTTGTTTTCCTAGTTGATTATCTTGGGGTTTCTGCAGATAATGATTACTTAATTTCTCCTTTCCAGTGGCTATACCTCCTTCTGCCAAACTCCTTCTCCAACTTACTGCATAAGGAAGAAGTTCTAGAGAGGATAGAGAATATTCTTGTCTTATTCCTGGCTTTAAGTGAAAACGAAGTGCAATAGTTTCCAAAGAACATTCCACAGGATTCTAATATATGGTTACACAAATAAAGGATTCCAGGGTATAAGCTTGGAATAAGCTTGGGAAATGACATCTTGAACAAAATAAAACTGATTCCTTGATTGCATTTGATTTCTCAGGAGCTTTCACATGTTAGTGTTCATTTTGAATATCAAAAAAGAACCTAGTATATAGCAGTTTCCAACTTTATTTGGATATAGATACCCCCAGTATCTTTCAGGACCCCTAGTATCTTTCAGGACCCATAATTGTAAAACACAGATTTTTTAAATGCTGCCCAAGTATTTCATCACTGCTTTTTTTCTAGACTGCTTTGGTTGGAAGTGAGGACTGCTCAAAGGAGTTCATTTCCCCAGTCTCGGTCCCAAAATCTTGGGACGGGCAATCTTTTGGCCCAACTAAGGCACAGGAATTCACTCCACCCCCAGACATGGGACAAATCCTACACACATGTTCTGCAGGGCCTATCCTGAGATTGAGAAGGGTCAATCCTCAGTCCTCCAAATTCTGTGAAGTCAGGCCACCAGGCAAATCATCTCTGTCCTCCAATCATGGACATATGAGGGTTATTCAAGAGATGTCTAGAAAAATCCCCGATGGATTGCCTGGATATGTCCTAGATACCTCCAAACCATTAGACATACTTAAAAACTAAGGATTAAGTACTTTAACCTCCATTTCATTCAGTGATCTATGCCTCCAGCATTATCTAACCACGTGATACATGTCTGGGGCTGAGTGACAATTGTATAAGTGGGAATAATAAATATTGGTCTCTGTAGTGATGGCACAATTCTAAGTGTAGTCCCTGTCCACATATGACAGTTTTCCAAAAATTCAACCTTGGTCTTTTAGAATTAAAAACACATCATCGTCCTTCACTTAACATGACATTTTAAAAATCGCCTATCAAAGTAATCCATCTACAGTATGAAGTATAACACAAGTTGAATCGATGTGCTAGGAGAAAAATATATACCTCCACCATTGCCTGATGAGGAAACCTACAGGTAAGTTGATGGACTGGCGAGCTTCACAAACGCACCCTTCATCTACAAAGGGGTGTGCTTTTTAAGACATTAACCGTCTGCAACAGTGTTACAACAGCAGCCCTGGTCTTTTTTTCCTAGCTCCTAGCGACTTCCCTATGGTGCATGTTCCTGCAATTACACTCGGAACTCAAATTGTTTCACATCCAGAAAGCCACAAAATATGAATACATATATATACTATATGAATAACCAAAGCCATTGCTTGAATAAAGATATTTTTATTGCCACTCATTAAATTGCTATGTTTGAAATGTCTCAAACAAATGCTTTGGAACAGTGTCATGCCAAACGTTACCCACACAAACAGAAAGGCAACTCAGCTTAAAAAAACAAAGTGCTAACAGCCACCATGCTCTGATTGGAGCCACATGGTACTCCGGGATGCCATGTGCTGCCTTTTCCACCCAAATTAACTTGGAACACTTCCTCCTGAGGGCCCCCCTCTCCCATTTCCTTCCCCCTCTGATTTAGAACACATTCCAAGAAACTTGAATGCTCTTTATCCTTTACCCAAGCATAAAGGACAATGCAAAATGACTATAATCAAATACAAAAAGCTGGTTTATTTAGAATCCCTGAGCTATCAAGACTACATTTTACCTGTTCGAATAAAGACCCACCTAACTACCAGCCACAATGGTGTAGTTAATTTGCAGGAAGATTATTTGCCCACCTGAGGGCATATAGCCCAGGTGGTGGCTGCCCAGAGCCCTGGGTGTGGGGGTGCAGCCCTCACTAGGAATTCTTGGGCTGCCAGAGGCTGCCGAAGCAGGAAGCCTGGGGATACTTCTTACTTTCTTACTAGAAACACAGTTTGGGATAATACAGCCCTGGCGCCCAGGGTAAAAAGATGAAATGATGAAAACACATTTTACAGAGGAAGAAACTGAGATATGAAGTTGATTTAGCTTGTCCAAGAACCCACAGCTCCTAAGAGGTGGAAGAAAGAGTAAGATTGAGGCCTAACAGACCTGGAAGCCCAAACTATGTCTGCTCCACCACTGGGGATCCCGACGGCTGCTCATAGTGAGCTTTCACTGTAGCATAAGAAAATAGCAGATCTCAGTCACAAAACAATAAAACATTTATTTCCTTGGATGTCAAATTTGCAATATTTAATAGTTTAAAAACAGAGTTTTACTTTAAAAATAAAACCCCTTTGCCTTCCACTTGACTTCGAGAAAGCCCCTGTTTGTTTCACTACAGCAGTGCCTCCTAAGTGCCACTACGTGGGCCATGACGACATCCCTGGACGGTATTTTCCCCATGTAATAGATGAAAAAAGTCTGAGGATAACCAGGACTCATTTAAATGCCCCCGTAGTTGGTAGCATTCGCTGCAAATGAGCATCCTGTAAGGATGATGCCCTGCTCTTGCAACTTCTGAGTGTAGATCACAAAGCTCTGAGATGCAGTAAACCAGGGCCATATACTGAACGCTCACAGGAGCACGTGTGACATTTGCACGTCAATTCTCACCATATTGCGTCCCTGCCCCTTGGCCTCCTGCAAATGCCTGGACCTTTCCTGCACTTCAAGCAAAGTTAGAGGCTGCTCATCTGTTGCGAAAGAGAACTCAAGGATAGCTACTCCAAGCCAAGAAAACATATGGTCTAATTTCCTGGAAGAAAGAATGGAAGGAAAGGGTTCAAAGAGTTCTCGATTTATTTTTAGAGGAAAAATGTATTGAACAGGGTAGTGAGTTGGCCAAATTGTTTTAAAGGATAATTTTAAAAGACAGGTGTGCTTGACCAGGTGCAATGTTTCCGGAAACCAGATCTCACATAAAAAAAAAAAAAAAAAATCTTACAAAGGAAATGCATGTCAATATGTCATTCCCTTGACATTGGAAGCGATAAGGTTAACCACTCGCCTCACCACCTCCTTTTCCTCACTCGCCTCCATCCCCCCACCCCTGCTGAAACCAGACACAATGTGGGACAGAGGTCTATAAAATGAATAACCTTCTCCCTATCCACTCAAAGGTGCAAGCATTTCAAACCCTTCCCATTACCAAAACATAACATAAAAACACAAAAGCTGTGGGGGGCGGGGGGGGATGCCTAGCGAATACTCAGAGAGAAAGAGCCAGCTGCAGGACCAAACAAATAGAGAAAGAAGTTCCCAGGCCATAATCACTGATGGCAGGGATATGAAGAGTAGATGGGGAAGGCAAAGCCTCCCTGAGAATGTTCATTAAAGATTTGGTCCTTAAGGTGAACTTGGAGTAAGAGCAGGGGCAAAGGATGAGGATTTCCTCCAGCTGGTTAAGGACCATGCCTCCCAGAGTCAAAAGCAGAATTGTGAGACCTACAGAAAAACAAATCTGGGGGGCTCAAACCGGAGAAACATGGGTTGGATGCTAAAAGAAATTGTTCTCATACTCAAACTAGGCTCAGCATTCCTACCAGTTCAAGGTAAGAAGAAACTGGATTTGGGGTGGGGGGCAATCAAAATCCTGATAAATGGTAGTATATGGATTGGAACACAGAGCAGTCCATTTGTTGTACAATGACGCTTGACTAGCTATACAGAAACTGTATAGAATCCTCATTCCCCTAGTGGGTTCAGTCATCAATTGTTGCTGCTATTGTTGTCTGGAATCAAGATGGCTATCTTACTTGGGAGGGCTGGCTCTCACAATAGGGATTCTATGACCCCAGTGGGAGACCAAGTGGGTAGCTTTCCTGATGAATAGCCCAGGCTGACTTCAGTCTGCATGTGCTACACCTGACACGTAGACAAATGAGAAATGTGCATTTTTAATAACTACATTACATGTTTATTGCATTTTTAAACACAGTCTTAGATCATGGCCTTTCTGCCTCAGCTGTCACCCCACAAGGGCCTGACGCCCTTTGCAATGGCCGCTACGTGCCAACCACAGTTCTCAGAGAAAGACCTCTCTGGGGGCAGAGACCATGGCTTGTTCATCTTTGTAGCTCAGATCCTCCCCCCGGGCTACTCCCCCAATTCCCAGAATGGTGGCTTACACAAGACTGGCGCTCAATAAATATTTATTGAAGTCAATCTGCCATAACCTTCTTCATGCTAGCACTTTGACAGTGCTAAACATCTAAGCCAGTCATCTTGAGAATAACAAAACTGTTTTCCTAAGGAGGAAGCATATTTTCAATTGACACTTGTGAAGGTTTTTTTTTCTGATTATAAAAGTAATACATATTCATTATAGAAATTTGGAAAATTCAGAAAAGCATAAATAAAAAGTAAAATAATAATCGCATCATCTACAAAAGAACCACTGTTAACAATTTGGTGCTTATTCCTCCAGGTTTCTTAATGTTATGCCTCTATACACATATATTACAAAACTGAGATCATGGGGATTACTATTTTTAATCTTTTTAACATAACTTATGAGCTTTATCATGCATGTCCTTAAATATTCTTGAAGAATGTGATTTCTAATGTTTGCAACGTGTTCTACCATATGAATGTTCCAGTATTCTATAATTTAACCAATTTCCTTTGTTAGGTATTTTGGTTGTTTTTAATTTTCCACTATTATAAATAAAGCTTCAGTGAACATCCTAGTACATAAATCTTTGCATCCATTTTAATTATTTCCATACGTGAAATTTCTACAAGTGGAATTGTTCAAAGACTAAAAAGCAAGACTATTTTGAAAATGAAAAATGATATGCAGGCCAGGATCTAACTTTATTTATTTAAGGAGATAAGGACCAGGTAACAACCTCTTGGTCTCATGGCACAACCCCTTTTAACCCTGATTTTTTTTGGTTCGTGGACCAAAAAAGTCCATTTTATGAGAAAACTATCTTCTGTTGAGAGTTGTTACCACATCATGAAAAGAGACTTGGCCTGAAACCAGACAGGCCTCTGTCCTAATCCTGATATCTCCATTTGTTAGCCACATGACTTTGGCCAATGCACTGAGAATGAAGTCTCAATGCTATTTAGCTACCCAATATTTGTTTTCTCCTTCATTCTTCTGTCAGAACCCTGTTTTTTATTTGGGGAAATATTGTACTTTAGTGAATTTATGACAAATTTCCCTTGCAGCTGGGTGTGGCTTTATATATGAGTACTTAAACATAAGATGTAAGGGAAAATTGGAGTCTTCTGGGAAGATTTCTTTTTGTCCAGCTTTATCAATATCTAATGGTCATATAACATTGTATAAGTTTAAGGTGTATGATCTGATGATTTGATGCAAGTATCTATTGCAAAATAATTACTGTAATAAGATTAGTTAATACAAACATGCCTGGGTGGCTCAGTCAGTTAAGCACCCAACTCTTGGTTTTGGCTCAGGTCATATCTCATCGTTCATAGGTTTGAGCCCCTCATCAGTCTCTGTGTACAGAGCCTGCTTGGGATTCTCTCTGTCTGCACCTCCCCTGCTCACTTTCTCTCTCTCTCTCAAAATAAAAAAAATAAGCACTAAAAAATGTATTAGTTAACACATTCATCACTTACCCTTTTTTGAATTTATGGTAAGAACAATTAAGTTCTACTCTAGCAACTTTCAATAGAACACGGTATTGTTAACTATATTCACCATGCTTTCCATCCTCTGATAATTGGAAGTTTGTGCCTTTTGACCAGCACCCGTTTCCCCCCCAGCCTCTACTCCTCACCTCTGGCAACCACCAATTCGTTCTCTGTTTCAATGAGTTTGGAATTTATAGATTCCACATATAAGTGATATTGTATCTATTTGTCATTCTTTGCCTGACTTATTTTACTTAGTATAATGCCTTCAAGTTTCATCCATGATGTTGTATGTAGTAGGGTTTCCTCTTTTAATACATTTGTCCATGGATGGACACAGGCTGTTTCCATGTCTTGGCTATTGTGAATAATGCTGCAATACCTTTTCTAATGACTGGATAATATTTTTCTATGTGCATGTGTATATGCACACACAAATGTGGCATTTGTATGATTTTATATATATACATATATATGTTTTTAAATATTTATTTATTTTTGAGAGACAGAGACAGAGTGTGAGCAAGGGAGGGGAGAGAGACAGAGAAACACAGAATCCGAAGCAGGATCCAGGCTCTGAGCTATCAACACAGAGCCCGATGCAGGGCTCGAATTCATGAGCTGTGAGATCATGACCTGAGCTGAAGTTGGCCACCCAACCAAGTGAGCCATCCAGGCACCCCTATATATAATTTTTTTACCATTCATCCATGGATATACACCTAGACTGTTTCTATGTTTTGGCTATTGTGAACAATGCTGCAATGAACACAAGAATGTACATGTCACTCTCTCTCTCTCTCTCTTTTTTTTTTTTTTTTTTTTTTGGTTGAGGTACGATTAGCATTCAACATTATATTACTTTCAGGTATACAACCAAATGATTCAGTATTTGTATATATTATTAAAAAAAATCACCACAATAAGTCTAGTTAACATATGTCACCATACAAAATCTTTTTTCTTATAATGAGAACTTTTAAGGTCTACTATCTTAGCAGCTTTCAAATATATAATACAATATTATTAACTATAGTCACCATGCTGTATATCACATCCCCATGACTTATTTATTTTACAACTAGAAGTCTGTACCTTTTGACTCTCTTCACCCATTTTACCCACCCCCCACCTCCCAGATACCTCCTTGAGACAGTGATTTCATTTCTTTCAGCTATATATCCAGAATTGCGATTGCTGGATTGTATGGTAGTTCTACTTTTAATTTTTTAAGGAACCTCCATACTGTTTTCCATAGTGGCTACACCAAATTACATTCTGCAAAGACTTCTTAAAAGCAGGGATAGTTGGAGAAAAAACCTTTTACATCCCTTCTTTCTGATGCTTGGAACTCAGATGTGATGGCTGGAGCTGAAACAGTCATCTTGGAATCTTAAAAATGAAGTCACACTCTAAGAATATTGGAGAAGAAAAACTGGTGCCTGAATTAGTTGTGATACCATGAAGTTGCTACATCTGCCCTGGACTGACTCATTCACACTACTTTAACTGAGAGAATAAGCCCCATTTGATTAAGTCAGCATTGTTTTTAGCTTTCTCTTACAGGCAGCCAAGCCTAATGCTAATTGATGAGAGTACCTCTACTACATAGTCATTGTGAGAATAAAACAAAGTGATTTATTAACACGTCTGACATAGAGCAGGCCCTCAATAAGGGCTAGGCCCTTTTTTATATAGTAATATCCAGTTTCTATTCCTGGAATATGCTAACCTTTTGCTGACCCTCTCTCCTTTTCCCTCTTCTTTCCCAGTATGAAACCACCAAGGACGTCCTCCTGACTTCAGGTTGAGAATTTCTCCCTGGTAATCTCAGCAGTCTACCTTCTGCCATAAATTTCTCCTTCTCTCACCACTTTCTGCCTCCTTCCTTAAAGCCCAGCTTTCCATTGATTTACTGGGATTTCTGGACTCACACACCTCTCTTAAAAATACAGAACCAATTCTGATTTTCCAGCAAGTAACCCAAAAATTTACTTCATATTTCTCATCAAGACATAATCATTAATCATACATTGCTCCAAATAGCTATCACGTACTTGTGCCTGAAGTTCTAATTTATAGTTTGGATTACTTCACAGATCAGATCTGACAGATTCCCTGGTCAGAAGAAAGTCAGAAAATTTTCTTCTCAATTTGGAAACCAGAAAAATAACTAATTGTGCCTTTGAAGTACTAAGGATTCATCCACCTATCTATCTACAACTTTCTGTTGGTGAACTGGGGATCTGAAACTATAACCAGGGGAGGGCTTAGCTCCTGAATGGTTGGAATTAAATTAAGCAGGCAACAAAGTGACTTGACCAAATTTGACTAGTTGTTAAAAAGCAAAACAACTGTTTGAATTCAAAGACAGACTTCAAATTTGTTTGCCAATGTGTGCACAATTAGAAAAAGTACTACATTATATTTACCATGGCATAGTGAAAAATTAGAAACAATTTAAATGCAGCAAGGGATCAATAAATTACATTATAACCATAGCTATCACCACCAGTTATAAAATTTATGTTTATAGAGTAGAAAACAACAAGGATAACTTTTCTAATATTAGGAGGAAATGAAATACACAGATGGCATAAACCACGTGACCATTCTGTGCATCCTTGTCCCTGTTATCTGCTGATTTTTTCAGTTAGTCTCACACATTCACAGAGCATGCTGGCACCTGTACTGCCACATTTCTCTCCACCTTCATTCTATTCAATCTTCCTGGATGGTATGATTGCCCTAGGATAACATACATCCACTAATCTGATATATGGTATTTCAATTTCTGGAATTCCAATGACCTTCTGTCCTACTTAGCAGCCTACTTTCATCATCACTCTGGATATTATTTACAAAAATTCTTTTGTCTTCTAAATATGATACCTTATCTATTGACTAAAATCTATTATTATGGTTTTCTTATATTCTTACTACCCACACACCTATCCTTTAAACTGATTTTTCCTCTAATCCCCTAACCATGCCATTTTACACCCTGATCAACTCTTTTCCAACTTCTCTTTTCCCTTTCCAGGCATTCTACCTATTATTCTCCAGAGATCCTTCAATTTTCTGGTCCCTTTTCCACCGTCCTCCTGTCCTGTGAAACTCCAACATTGGACTCACCTAAATATCAGAATCCTTTGATTCTATTCCTGGACCGTGAAGCACTACTGGAGACATCTGCCCATTCATACAGACTTGTATCCACTCGTGGTCCAATCTCTCCTGAGCCCAGTGTTGTCATTCTGAAATGCTCCTACTCCTAATTCCTTCAGGGAAAAAAAAAAAAAAGAGGAGAGGGGAGGGGAGGGAAGGGAAGGGAAAAGAAAATAAAAGAGAAAAGAAAAAAAGAAAAGAAAAGGAAAGGAAAGAAAAGAAAAGAAAAGAAAAGAAAAGAAAAAAGAGAAGTTCCTACATTATTGGTGCTTTCTTTTTCCCCTCTCTTGCTGGCTTCACTGGAAGCAGAGTCTTTCCTCTGTCTAAGCTCATCCCTCTCTCCTTCAAGCCATCTTGTTCCACTCCTGGGACGTTTCTCTACCAATTACTATTAATCTTTGGAGCTTTAGCCTTTTTTGTTGGCATTAAAACCACTCAGTTTCTTCTATCTCAAAAAAGATGTTTATATTTTATATCCATTTCAGCTGCCATCATTTGTTTCCTTTCAGAGCCAAGATTTTAAAAGAATGATCAACACTTGGCCTCAGTTTTTACCTTTTTTTGCTTACCAACATCCCAAATCTGCTTTTTACCCCCAAAACTGTTCTTTCCAAGATGACTAAGTGAACAACTTCTTGTTAAACTTAGTGGGAAAATTCTCATTTTATTGACTACCATGTAGATATTGATTGTTTTTTTGGTTGGTTGTTCCCTTGTTTTTGTTTCTTTTTGTAACAGCTTTATTGAGATAAAGTTCACATACCATGTAATTTGCCCATTTAAAGTGTAGAGTGCATTTTGGTTTACTCCCATAGCACAATGTCTGGCGTGTGGCACATCTAAATTCCTTTGTTTATTTAACTAATATACCTTGAGTAACTACCATGTGCCAGAAACTGTGCATCATGCTGGAGAATATAAAAACAAGAGAAACATAATCTCTGCTGTCATAGGCTATTGTGCAGTTAAAGTATGGAATAGATTACTATGGACCAAAATTAAATCTGTGTTCTTCTCATGTTGTCTTAAAATTTTTAATTATAATGACAATATATTTCAAACAGTTTTTAAGAAAGTTGAAGAAAAAATTAAATATAGTTAGACTTTTATAGAGCACTTACTCAGGGTGAAAAACCCTAGAATCTGTGAGGAATAAAAAACATGTGTGAGACCTGGCTCCCACTGTGTGAAAGTGCAAAGGTTGGTTGAGAAAGGGGTAGACAGACATATACACAGATAGCTCTAATCCAAGGCAGTCCATGAGAAATGCCGTTATAGAGGATCACACAGAATACTGAGGTAATTTAGGGTAGGGCAGAATTACAAGGAGAACATCATGTTACCTTAAAGAGGTTTCTGCTCATGCCCACCTGTCTGGCAACTTGGGCTGGGACAGCCTCCCAGATTCAAATATCCGTGCACCCACGAAGCATTTTCATGTGCCTGCCCACACTTATGGAAGATGGTGGCTTTAAGAATGATTTGAATGCTGGGCTCCTATGAATATGCAAAACCTGGGGATGGATGGGTTTTCCATTTTTGATAATGGGTAGGTTTTCTACTTCTTCTGGAATATATGAGATCAGCACCACATGGCAGGAAAAGAAGCTGGGAACCATCTATTTCAAACTTCTACTCAGGGCATCATTTGTTTGGTTTTTCAATCTCTGAGCTTATGTCAGTGCTCAAGGACAAGTGTCCTTTCAACTCTACCTTCCAGTAGATCCTTGGATTTTTGAAGTTACCCACACTTAAAGGAGAAGTAGAAGAAATGAACATTCAATTAAATATAACTCAAACAATCTGTTTTACCAAAGCAAGTTGGTCATAAATCAGAAGAATAGGTGCAGTCCAAATTACATAAATGAGACAGGAACTTGGCAACGGCCCCATCTTGGCAAGCTGTCATCCCAGGTCCACACAAGGTCAATATGGTAATTCATTTCCTGAAATTACTTAATTCCGCTGTCTGTAACCAAACTGTTATTTATCTTCAAGTACAGAAGCATGTCATTTCAGGTAAAATTGATATTTTGAAATCCAAGTTTACACTCGGGTGAATTATTACTATACCATAAGGCTGATTCCTTTACAGAGGAACATTTATTAAACATTCTAAAATAGGATTCCATTTACGAAAGAAAAAAAAATATTTTACACCACCTTTCCCAGATCATAACAATTACATGGAGGTGGATATATCTCTAAAGAAAAACTTCCCACTCTGGTCAGCAGATAATATTTGTGCTAAGGCAAGTTCCAAAGATTTGAGCGGCTAAAGTCTTGATGCTGCCAAAACAGATTGCTGGAGGTCAATTTTAACTTCCTTTCAAATTATAGTAATTAATAACAGATTTTTTCCTATTATTGACCCAGGCATAAATGCAGTCTTGAAAAATAGCCAAAACAGATCTACAGGATGCCCTAAAAGAAAGCTTCCCTCTGTGGTACCAATATAAGCCTTATTCCAGATTTCTGGCAAAGCTTGGCTCAGTTGCCTTCCTCCAGCAAAGTGGGCCTACGCACACTATAAAATAAACTCAGAGAATGTTCAGCAATCTGCTGGTGGAGGTGCTTGTGAAGTGAGCATCTCTCCCCTCCGTAAGCTGAAGTGTGATCATTTCTCTGTTCACCTCATTTGCATTATCTAATGAAAAATGCACTATGTTGCACTATATTTGAAACTATGAATTTATTAGGCCATTGCAATAAAAAGTCAGACCCAGTCTAGATGTCTTCAGCTCTATGCATGTTGAATGAAACAGTATAACATACACCTTATTTAAAGATGTTGATGTAATGCTTTATCTACTTACAAAAGTCCATGCATTTATTCAATAAACAAACACTACAAAGATAAGGTAAAGACCTTACACTTCAGTAGAAAGAGATAAACTTGGAGTAGAATGGAGGGCCAAACATACTCTAAGACAAATGGATGGAACCTCAAGAGAGAGATTGATTTTATCTTGGGCCAGAGGATGGATGGACTCTCAGTATATTTAATGTAAAAAGTTGGAAAGATAATCTAAACAGGTTGACTCTATGAATGTCATTCCTTCCTTATTCAAACATGAAAGCTTTCAAATGATGATATCCATAGTAGAGACACAAATATGTTTTCCCCCCTATAATTGAAAGTATGTTTGGAAAACTCAAGTGATGAGGTACACTGAAAAATCATTTTTCCAAAAAAGAAAAGGAGATCTTATTTTGTGCAGATGCATTACATGGGACAGACTTCCTATCTGCATAGTGCTCGCCTTTTCTAACGTAAGTTACATGCTGCAGGTGAGCTGATGACACTTTCCCCTTTTCTCTTTTGAGGATGAAAATGGCAGCTGTACCTAGCACAAGGCATTTCCATCTGTATGCATTAAACTAAGCCAATTTAATTTTTAGGATAATAGGACTTTCCAAGCCTTCAAAGCTAAAGAAGAGGGAAAAAGACCATCTTAGGCTCACTGAGATTCTGGAAGTGATTTTTCTCTCTTATGTGAACTATTAAGGTAATGGAAACTATCAATATCACTGTATTTACTCCATAAGATCCTGTCTTGTAATTGCATCTGAATACATATTATAAGAAAGGAATAATAAAAAGTAAGGTGGGATGATCTGTCAGTGTTGGAGCTAAAGAAAACACACTTCACTGCAGACTGGGCTTCTGTGTGGAGGGTTGTGATTGTCAGAACATATCAAAGGGATCAGGAGCAGTCAGCAAATCCAACATGTTGAGAATGTGGGAAGTTGTTCTGTGTTTCCTATGGAAAGGCACAAGCAGAATCAATCAAATTGGGCTTTAATTAGGACACGAGTCAATCAGGAGACTAAATTCTAAGGCTAATTCTAGCACTGTCCAAAACAAAAACACCAAAAAAAAGCTCAATTAGACATTGTCTTCTGGTCCTCAGCTAAAACTAAAGCATCTGCCTAATTAGAAAAAGACATCATTCATCCAACACAAATTAGGAGATTCGTCCATGAAGGTTGCATGCAAAATTATGTGAGGATGAGTAAGAATTTCTATGACTCTCAAGAACATGTTTACAGAATTATACAGTCTTTGATGAAATTCTCATTGCATCCTGCTTGCAGGGCTGTGTGAAGGGAGTTATCCTTATCTTTAAATGAACAAATGCCAAGAATATCCCACCCCAATAGCCTCTCTCAGCAGAGCAAGAAAATGTGTAATTTTTTTGACTGAATGCACATTTAGCTTCCTTTTTCTGAGCTGATTATATTTTCAAAATTCATTTTTTATTGAATTGGTCCAGCTTAAAATTTAATTGGCTTCATATAAGACAAAAATAGGTCTTAGAACAGTTGTGCTGAATTTAAAAATGCAAAATTAGAAAAATAAAATAATATAAGCACATTTATTCAAGGGTGTGAATTCTTTCCCACATCTTACTCTACATGTATGTGGTTTGATCCAGACTTCACACCTATGGTTTTAAAGGTGTCCAGAAAATTGTTACACATGTGACCATCTTAAGCATCTTATCATTTGCTTTAGAGGCAGTAAGGTTATCTACCTTACAATTCTGCATTTTAATATGAAGAAGGCCAGTGCATACAGTCACACATTTACCAAGAAGCCATCAACTAAGAACATCTATTAAGGATCCACCTGCACATATGGCTGTATAAAGTGCTAAACAGAGTCACCTGTGTCTGAGGAAACTGAAATGTCAGTGCCTGCAAACAATATAGCACGCAAAGATCATATTTTGTTCACATGGAATTCAGTTTTCATGTGCAGACTAAATTTGTAATGCAATATTTTACTTTTTCTTACCAGAATATTATTCCCAGAATATCCTTAAGGGGCAAAAAGGCATGTAATATTCAGACTCGTCCTTTTTTTTTCAGCTCAAATTGCACTCTTATATTAAGATCCTAATAGAATGACTATGTGAGCAATTATGTCTCTAGTTACCTATGATGGGTTGGTTAAAGCTCTTGTACTCCTTAATTATGAAAGATCTGTCCTTATTTGAGAGGAAGTCAGGATACTTCATGTGAATCACAGCCTCAACCTAGAGAAGGGCCCATCAGGTGAAAGGTCACGGGAATGACTCAATCCCTGACACAAAGAAAAATGGTAAAAATGGCCCACCCATGAAATCTTCCTACCTTGGGTTGCCTGGGTGGCTCAGTTGGTTAAGCATCCAACTCTTGGTTTTGGCTCAGGTCATGATTTCATGGGTTCGAGTCCTGCATCAGGCTATGTGCTGACAGTGTGAAGCCTGGGATTTTCTCTCCCCCTTTCCCTCTCTGACCTCCCCTGCTCAGGCTGTCTCTGTCTCTCTCAAAATAAATAAATAAATAAATTTAAATTTAAAAAAATCCCTCCTGCCTCTTTCCCAATTTCCCTTATAGAATGCAGCCATAAGCCCTTGAGATACTTGGAAGGGAAAATATTCTTTCTCCAATATTTCTGTGAAAGATTGTTACAGGGCAAGAAATAGCTGCCCTTGTAGGCACTCCTGGCAGAGAATTTGGTGTAGGCCAACTTCACATGGAGAAGTTGTGACATCCTTCTTCACTCCTTATCTCCAAGTGTCTTTCTTGCTCTAAGCACCTCTCTTTTCTTAGATTCTAAAGTATACCTCAAATCCCCTCCCTCAGCATGGTCTAAAATCTAGAATGCGATTAAAGCATTCCAACCATCTTCATCCCTTCCAGAATAAGCCTCAATAGAATTTCTCACCTTTTTCATTGTCAAAATTTCCAGTGTTTGTCCCTTTGCCAAAAAAATGCCGTAATGCTTATATTCTGTCCATTCTTTTTTGTTTGTGAGACATTGAACATCCACACTGAATCAGCAGTGTTGACATGTTGATAAAGCCAATCAAAGCTATATTCCACCTGCGACTAACTGCCCCACCCTCTGCTACTGTTCAGCAGCACAGGATTTGAGCTGCTTTCTATCTAGAGATGTCCAGTGATAGGACAAGTGGAGGCATCCCACAGATAGTCCATCCAGGGTTCAGCTTTGTGTCCTCAATAACCCTGAAGAACAGGGTCTACAGTAAATAGCTACAGGAAATGTTCAGTTGGTATGGATAGTAAAATTGAACAAACAGAAGGAGATGCATCATGACAAAAAATAATGTGCATATCTCAAGAGGGCACCTGATCTATCTCTATTTCTGTAGCTTCAATACTAGCCAACATCCATCTTGAGTGAGTCAGTTGCTTAAAATAGAAAATGCCTAATTAAATATGCACTAACCCATCCACTTTGCTTTACATTTTCATCCTTCTCCCCTTCTCCTACATCAAAAAATCCCAACACTGTTGCTGATGATTCTAGAACCTTCTTCCCCTCACTCTACCCCTGCTCCTTCAACGATGCATCCACCCTCACCAACCATGGACCTTGTCAGAGACAGCTAAAGGCAACAGTTGTATTCCATCTGCTGAATATACAAGAAATGTTCTAAAGACACTTCAGTTAAAAGGAATTGGCTAGCTGAATATATGTGAGAACAGTCGGGAAAGTTGTATATGAAATATAGCAGGGAAGCAGTTTGGAGAGGCTGAACCTAGAAAGGTTCTCTGGTGAGAACCAGAACCAGTAGACATGTATTAGCTCAACCAGTTTCAGAAGGCAGTCTAAGCAAATGAAGAAGATTGGGGGTAAGAACCATGATTAAAATTTGGCTCAAAGTAATCTTTGCAGGCTGGTGGTAAATAGGAACAATAATTTAAATACCATTTGGGAAATGTGATATGAACATGAGTGAAGACAGTTTTAAATGATGACAATTTTCACCTCACTAGTTTAAGTGGCAGATATTTCTTTCCTGGAAATCGTATTTTTATGTTTATTCCTAGTTCCTGGTATCTGATTAAGAGCAATGAAATCAACCAATCTTAAATTGCGCTAAGTACTGTTTAGCACTATGTTGCTGTACAATTTATTATCTGGGTCCTCTTTACCACACTGCTGACAGAAATGCAGCTTGCTTTGCTGTTAACATTGTAGTCTAGTCCATTTTGATAAAGGATAGAGCCTGTAATGAACTCCAAAAAAGGAATGAAATTCATGTTTTTATGGTAAAATAAATGCCTTTTTATCTTTTAAGCCAAAAAGACTCTTTCCCAAAAACCTTTTAATTTCATTCAACTCTGAAAAATTATCCCATTTCCTTGTTCTCACTGGAAGATGGTATTTTTATTTAAAAGCTAATGTAGGCACTTTGATATCTCAACCCAAGTCTCTATATCCTGTGTCCCAGCAAGCGCTACAGTGCAGTTATGATGATTACAAGGCAGCTCTTCATCTCTTCCCCATCTACTACATGACTCGTCAGCTCCTCCAAACAGCCCATTCTCAGCAAAATTCAAGGATACCAGGAAGATCCCACAGACTAAAATTTCATTCACTATAGAATGTGAGTTGAAGGGAACCAATCAAAGTGTCATTAAAATCCCCATAAAGGAGTAAACCCTATCTACTGATATTTACTTTGTGGTAGAAAATGTTCCTTGAAATCAATCAAAAAAAAAAAAAAAAAAAAACAGTAACTATTTGATGATGCCTGAACTAAATGGAAACATCATTGGCTCTACTTAAATTTTGTAATTATCTCAAATCTCTCTGGACAAATTAATTTTAATGTGTGTGTGTGTGTGTGTGTGTGTACAACTATAGATTTCACAAAGCACCTGATGAAAAAAGAATGGCATGAAAAGCATCATGAAGCCAAAGAATACTAGAAACTTCTTAAAAATTTTGAAGTTCCTGGACTAGACAATGTGCTCAAATTTTCCCCTTTACTTTTTAAACAAAATGCCACTCTGTCCGCATAATACCCAGTTCCCTTATTTCTCCAGCTCTCACACAATCGCCTCATACTTAGCAGAATACAACTTCAATATGAACTAGAGCAAAATAAGATGCAGATCATTCTGGCTCTCTCTAAAGATTGCCACAAGCACAGGACTTTAGGGTCAATGCCTGGCCAAGAGGGAGGGGTCTTCTCAGGTTCAGACATCAGGTCACAGCGGGTGGCCCTGCTGCCTCTCTGGCCACTACAATCCCTGTGAAATAGAGTTATCCTGGAGAGTGACAGATTAGCAGCCCTAGAGGCTACAGCCCAATGCTGCCTCCAACAGACAGCGGGGACCACGCAGAGGTAAAGGAAGCCACGGCACCTAATCTGTGACCCAGAGAAGCTACTCTAGGGAAAAGGAGCAGCCACATTTCAATTGGGTCAATATTTGGTCTTTGTTTTCAAAGGTGCTCTCAGGCTACAACAGTTTTAATTCATCTTTACTTTTGTGTGGGCTTTGGTGGAATAAAATGTGAGGCCATTTCCTGCAAACTGGCTTAAAATGATAGGCAATTTCAGACCATCTCAGCTGGCATCAGTTGAATAAACATTTCCCTCATAAGAAACTTTTGCCTTCCTATTCCATGTCATGAGTTGTGTTCATTTTAGAATTGAATCCCTTTTAAGGAATACACTATCTGTCTTAGGATCCATTTACCCTGACAGAAAAATGACAAAAAGGTCAGTAAAAGTATGTTATCCTTCTCCAATCATGTTTTTGGGTCTCTTAAGTATGAAGGGTTCTGATAGCTGATACATAATAATGATTATTTATAAGGAGAACAGAATCTGGCCCCTGGGTCCAAGTAACATACACAAAATTAGATGACCTTATCAACTATTTGCATCTAGAATCAACAGTTTTCCCAATTGGGCCTCCTTCCCAGTCTGGTTACCTGGTCTGCTAATTGACAAACACTGTCAACATTACCATCCCCTTGTTAATATCCTGCCTTCAATATATAAGATGAAACAAGGTGGTCTTTTTTAATTCTTACTGCTCTAAGGCAATCCATGCACTTGTATCTTGACTAAAAATGTCCTCCAAAACACTTATCTAAAGAATCTTCTTCTCACCTAGACACTAATATGTTAAGAAACAAAAAGTCAAATCTTTGCATCAAATATTTATCTGAGTTACACTACGTGAATCACTGAGGCATGACACCATGTGTTATTCATTGATTGCATGCAACTTGGGAAGGGTCTAAATGACACAAAGACAAATTGTTAGTGTTATTTGGGAGAAAGAAAAGTGATACACATCTAAATGTCTAGAACATAAAAAATACCTGACAAAATGTTCCTTTGTATCCCAATTTTTCTCCTAATTTTACCTAAGTAAAGTTGATTTACTGAGTAAAGAACAAAGCAGTTCACCACTTTCCTCCCCCACAAGGGATGCACAAGCACAGAGACAATTACTTTGTGGTTTTCAAGTTTTGTACGTTTTGGCAAATGGATCACAGAAAACCCTTATTTACTCCATTTCCATTATCTAGTTAGCTAGTGCTGGGTCCCTTTAGGAAAGGAAGTGTTGAGAAAAGTCATAGAAAATGAGCACTGCCAGGGAGGACATTTGGCCATCTGCCTATTAAATTACATTGCAGAAAGAAACGAAAGAAAGAAAGAAAGAAAGAAAGAAAGAAAGAAAGAAAGAAAGAAAAGAAATAATAAAGAGAGAAGGAAAACATGTCCAATATTTTTGCCATAAGCATCTTTGTATAGACATCTTTACCGCAAGCATTTTTGCCACAGACATTTTCACTGCATAGCTAATTGGTCATTTTGCCAATCAATGGAAGATTAAAATAATAATAACTGGTTGTCTGTTCCATTTGATAGTTTGGTTTCATCAAACTGGCTGACAGTTTGGTTCTATTTCTCCACTGACGAGGTACACCCCTTTTGTATATTATATAAACTCTAGCCCTCACCATAGTCTATACAGTGGCTCAGACATTTGAACCCACATTTCCCACAGAACTTTGGAAAGTCTATCAATGAACATGCCACAATACTCCAAGGCCAAACAGCATAAAAAAGGCTTTCACAACACAATACAAAGCTCAGTTACAAATCTGCATCTCCATATTTGGGAACTGATGGGAGGTATCTTCATTAATGAAGAAAGAAATTTTAGGGAAAAAATAAAAAGTGTAACGCCAGATGAGGAGACAAATCTGCAACCATAAAAAATAAAGTATAATACTATAATGAGAGACTTTGAGCGCTCATGTACAATCTACAAAATAAAATCAATTATTTGCAGTTTTGCCATGAATTTACACTACACATTTTGAATGTATTTAAATATTTCACAATAAATTCTTATTATTCATTTTTCACATTTCATTATGTCCTTTTTAATGAATGTCTCTCTTATTTTTCATGATTTTACCCTTTACAGTAAAATTGCCTTACGGCCAATTAGTTATGCAGCAAAAATGTATGCCACAAAAATGTTTGTGGCACAGATGCCTATGGTAAAACTCCCTAGAACCGAAATAAACACCTTTGAATGAAATAAGCCACTTCCAATATGTCAGACAAACATAATGCATTTTGTTCACACCTTTTCTTATAACAGGTTTCTTTCAAAGGTAAGGTATATTTTTACACGAGCAATTCTTTTTAAGATCAGTAAATGCTGAGTTAAAAAAAATCTGCAAAGTACCTAATTCACATATGGACATTTTAGGAGGGGATAGAGTTGGTTAGACTCAGAAGACATTCAGCATTTTCTAAATGCATACCAGTTCATCACTTCCCTCAGGAGGAAAGGTGAAAGCTGGCTTGCATTTTCCCTTGCTGTAAACATCGGTGTATTCATTTTCTGAACATAAAATAATAATGATTTATAATAGCATCCCCTCCTGGTGTAGAATCTATTGGCTAGAATCATGTTACTAATGGAATTTAAGCTATTTTCACTTATTATTCATAGTAATACTCAAGTTCAGCTCCAGGCAAAATTGTTAAGTAGGCAAAACTTATCTTTGGTGACTTCCTCTTCAGTAGAAATTTCCCCTGGTGAAGAGAGCTAGACCCATACTTACTAAGGAGTTTACAGCTAATACAGCAAAATATTCAGTATTACCTCTTCTGGGAATATTTGCACACTAATAAGGGATTTTTAACATTCCAGAAAAAAAGTGACTGTAAATTTAAGATTTTAGGCCCTAATGGCCAGCCAGAGAAGAAGTATTTGGTCCAAAAGAGCTCTGTGTAGCACTCTTCATTGTCTACGATGCTTTCCTGTCAATATGGAGGCTGACTTTTGTAAAAACAGCAAAGCACTCAATTTTAAGCATAAATCTAGCTATTACTTATAAGTATATATTATTTTGATTCAACATTGTAGAATAGCACTTTGCAAAATGTTATAGAATCTGGTTATGAATGTGCATTCCTGTTCTCTATGCTTTCTCAAAATACAGAAAGCAAGACGCTTAACACATTTTGTCCTTTGTTTATCTTAAAGGAAATTTCCATTAACTAAGGAAGAGAAAAAAAGCAATCTCACTAGTCTCTTACTTACCTTATCTACAGATGTCTCATTGATGAGAAAGAACAATACAATTTCCATGGGTCTGATGAACAAGTCAGACTCTCCATTTTCAGAATCATGCCTGGAGAAAAAAAAAAGCATTAGAATGGAATGAATTTTGGACTAAAATCAAGAGTTCCAAGTTCTACTTGTGGAACTCCCACCGTGAGATCTTGAGCAAATCACACCTTCCTGGGCTTTGGGTTTTCATCTAGATGAAGGACTAGATTTCAAAGATTCCTACCAGGACTAAAAAGCGTCATAAATTTAAGAACACCACAATAGACAAACACAAATAAGAATCCATTTGAAACCTCAACTTGGAGTTACAAAATATGACTTTAAATATTTGACTTACTGAGTCTAGATGACTTAATTGGTTAAGTGTCCAACTCTTTTTTATTATTATTTATTATTATTATTTATTTTTGAGAGAGAGAGAGACAGAGTGCAAGCAGAAGAGGGGCAGAGAGAGTGGGAGACACAGAATCCAAAGCAGGCTCCAGGATCTGAGCAGTCAGCACAGAGCCCGACATGGAGTTTGAACTCACAAACCTCAAGATCACGACCTGAGCCAACGTCAGATGCTCAACTGACTTAGCCACCCAGGTGCCCAAGCAACCAACTCTTGATCTCAGCTCAGGTCATGATCTCACAGTTTGTGAGATCAAGCCCCTAGTCCAGCTCTACGCTGACAGTGCAGAGCTTGCTTGGGATTCTTTCTCTCTCCCTCTCCCCCTCCCACAGTCGTTTTCTCTCTCTCTCTCTCTCTCTCTCTCTCCCCCTCTCCCTCTCCCTCTCCCTCTCCCTCTCCTTCTCCCTCCCTCTCTCTCTCCCTCTCCCTCTCCCTCTCCCTCTCCCTCTCCCTCTCCTTCTCCCTCCCTCTCTCTCTCTCCCTCTCAAAATAAATAAATAAACTTTAAAAAATAACAAGTATTTGAATTACATAGAATAACGAATGGCATCCTATTTCCTCTTCCACAACTTCACACTTGCACCTATTACATACAGCCTTCCTATTATGATTCATTAAGAAGGAAAAAATCGAGACAGGTTCCAGAAGATGGCGGCGTAGGAGGACGCGGGGCTCACAGCGCGTCCTGCCGATCACTTAGATTCCACCTACACCTGCCTAAAGAACCCAGAAAACCGCCAGAGGATTAGCAGAAGGGAGTCTCCGGAGTCAAGCGCAGACTAGAGGCCCACGGAAGAGGGTAGGAAGGGCGGCGAGGCGGTGCGCGCTCCACGGACTGGCGGGAGGGAGCCGGGGCGGAGGGGCGGCTCGCCGGCCAAGCAGAGCCCCCGAGTCTGGCTGGCAAAAGCGGAGGGGCCGGACAGACTGTGTTCCGACAGCAAGCGCGACTTAGCGTCTGGGAGGTCATAAGTTAACAGCTCTGCTCGGAAAGCGGGAAGGCTGGAGGACAAAGGGAGGGAGAGCTGCTGAGCCCCCGGACGGCAGAGCTCAGCTTGGCGGGGAACAAAGGCGCCAGCGCCATCTCCCCCGCCCATCCCCCAGCCAAAATCCCAAAGGGAACCAGTTCCTGCCAGGGAACTTGCTCGCTCCGCGCAAACACCCAACTCTGTGCTTCTGCGGAGCCAAACCTCCGGCAGCGGATCTGACTCCCTCCCGCTGCCACAGGGCTCCTCCTGAAGTGGATCACCTAAGGAGAAGCGAGCTAATCCTGCCCCTCCTGCCCCCGTGCACCTTGCCCACCCACCCCAGCTAATACGCCAGATCCCCAGCAACACAAGCCTGGCAGTGTGCAAGTAGCCCAGACGGGACACGCCACCCCACAGTGAATCCCGCCCCTAGGAGAGGGGAAGAGAAGGCACACACCAGTCTGACCGTGGCCCCAGCGGTGGGCTGGGGGCAGACATCGGGTCGGACTGCGGCCCCGCCCACTAACTCCAGTTATACACCACAGCACAGGGGAAGTGCACTGCAGGTCCTCACCACGCCAGGGACTCTCCAAAATGACCAAACGGAAGAATTCCCCTCAGAAGAATCTCCAGGAAATAACAACAGCTAATGAACTGATCAAAAAGGATTTAAATAATATAACAGAAAGTGAATTTAGAATAATAGTCATAAAATTAATCGCTGGGCTTGAAAACAGTATACAGGACAGCAGAGAATCTCTTGCCACAAAGATCGAGGGACTAAGGAACAGTCACGAGGAGTTGAAAAACGCTTTAAACGAAATGCAAAACAAAATGGAATCCACGATGGCTCGGCTTGAAGAGGCAGAGGAGAGAATAGGTGAACTAGAAGATAAAGTTATGGAGAAAGAGGAAGCTGAAAGAAAGAGAGATAAAAAAATCCAGGAGTATGAGGGGAAAATTAGAGAACTAAGTGATACACTAAAAAAAAATAATATACGCATAATTGGTATCCCAGAGGAGGAAGAGAGAGGGAAAGGTGCTGAAGGGGTACTTGAAGAAATTATAGCTGAGAACTTCCCTGAACTGGGGAAGGAAAAAGGCATTGAAATCCAAGAGGCACAGAGAACTCCCTTCAGACGTAACTTGAATCGATCTTCTGCACGACATATCATAGTGAAACTGGCAAAATACAAGGATAAAGAGAAAATTCTGAAAGCAGCAAGGGATAAACGTGCCCTCACATATAAAGGGAGACCTATAAGACTCGTGACTGATCTCTCCTTTGAAACTTGGCAGGCCAGAAAGGCTTGGCACGATATCTACAGTGTGCTAAACAGAAAAAATATGCAGCCGAGAATCCTTTATCCAGCAAGTCTGTCATTTAGAATAGAAGGAGAGATAAAGGTCTTCCCAAACAAACAAAAACTGAAGGAATTTGTCACCATGAAACCAGCCCTACAAGAGATCCTAAGGGGGATCCTGTGAGACAAAGTACCAGAGACATCACTACAAGCATAAAACATACAGACATCACAATGACTCTAAACCCATATCTTTCTATAATAACACTGAATGTAAATGGATTAAATGCGCCAACTAAAAGACATAGGGTATCAGAATGGATAAAAAAACAAGACCCATCTATTTGCTGTCTACAAGAGACTCATTTTAGATCTGAGGACACCTTTAGATTGAGAGTGAGGGGATGGAGAACTATCTATCATGCTCCTGGAAGCCAAAAGAAAGCTGGAGTAGCCATACTTATATCAGACAAACTAGACTTTAAATTAAAGGCTGTAACAAGAGATGAAGAAGGGCATTATATAATAATCACAGGGTCTATCCACCAGGAAGAGCTAACTATTATAAATGTCTATGCGCCAAATACCCGAGCCCCCAGATATATAAAACAATTACTCATAAACATAAGCAACCTTATTGATAAGAATGTGGTCATTGCAGGGGACTTTAACACCCCACTTACAGAAATGGATAGATCATCTAGACACACAGTCAATAAAGAAACAAGGGCCCTGAATGATACATTGGATCAGATGGACTTGACAGATATATTTAGAACTCTGCATCCCAAAGCAACAGAATATACTTTCTTCTCGAGTGCACATGGAACATTCTCCAAGATAGATCATATACTGGGTCACAAAACAGCCCTTCATAAGTTTACAAGAATTGAAATTATACCATGCATACTTTCAGACCACAATGCTATGAAGCTTGAAATCAACCACAGGAAAAAGTCTGGAAAACCTCCAAAAGCATGGAGGTTAAAGAACACCCTACTAACGAATGAGTGGGTCAACCAGGCAATTAGAGAAGAAATTAAAACATATATGGAAACAAACGGAAATGAAAATACAACAATCCAAACGCTTTGGGACGCAGCGAAGGCAGTCCTGAGAGGAAAATACATTGCAATCCAGGCCTATCTCAAGAAACAAGAAAAATCCCAAATACAAAATCTAACAGCACACCTAAAGGAACTAGAAGCAGAACAGCAAAGGCAGCCTAAACCCAGCAGAAGAAGAGAAATAATAAAGATCAGAGCAGAAATAAACAATATAGAATCTAAAAAAACTGTAGAGCAGATCAACGAAACCAAGAGTTGGTTTTTTGAAAAAATAAACAAAATTGACAAACCTCTAGCCAGGCTTCTCAAAAAGAAAAGGGAGATGACCCAAATAGATAAAATCATGAATGAAAATGGAATGATTACAACCAATCCCTCAGAGATACAAACAATTATCAGGGAATACTATGAAAAATTATATGCCAGCAAATTGGACAACCTGGAAGAAATGGACAAATTTCTAAACACCCACACTCTTCCAAAACTCAATCAGGAGGAAATAGAAAGCTTGAACAGACCCATAACCAGCGAAGAAATTGAATCGGTTATCAAAAATCTCCCAACAAATAAGAGTCCAGGACCAGATGGCTTCCCAGGGGAGTTCTACCAGACATTTAAAGCAGAGATAATACCTATCCTTCTCAAGCTATTCCAAGAAATAGAAAGGGAAGGAAAACTTCCAGACTCATTCTATGAAGCCAGTATTACTTTGATTCCTAAACCAGACAGAGACCCAGTAAAAAAAAGAGAACTACAGGCCAATATCCCTGATGAATATGGATGCAAAAATTCTTAATAAGATACTAGCAAATCGAATTCAACAGCATATAAAAAGAATTATTCACCATGATCAAGTGGGATTCATTCCTGGGATGCAGGGCTGGTTCAACATTCGCAAATCGATCAACGTGATACATCACATTAACAAAAAAAAAGAGAAGAACCATATGATCCTGTCAATCGATGCAGAAAAGGCCTTTGACAAAATCCAGCACCCTTTCTTAATAAAAACCCTTGAGAAAGTCGGGATAGAAGGAACATACTTAAAGATCATAAAGGCCATTTATGAAAAGCCCACAGCTAACATCATCCTCAACGGGGGAAAAACTGAGAGCTTTTTCCCTGAGATCAGGAACATGACAGGGATGCCCACTGTCACCGCTGTTGTTTAATATAGTGCTGGAAGTTCTAGCATCAGCAATCAGACAACAAAAGGAAATCAAAGGCATCAAAATTGGCAAAGATGAAGTCAAGCTTTCGCTTTTTGCAGATGACATGATATTATACATGGAAAATCCGATAGACTCCACCAAAAGTCTGCTAGAACTGATACATGAATTCAGCAAAGTTGCAGGATACAAAATCAACGTGCAGAAATCAGTTGCATTCTTATACACTAACAATGAAGCAACAGAAAGACAAATGAAGAAACTGATCCCATTCACAATTGCACCAAGAAGCATAAAATCCCTAGGAATAAATCTAACCAAAGATGTAAAAGATCTGTATGCTGAAAACTATAGAAAGCTTATGCAGGTAATTGAAGAAGATATAAAGAAATGGAAAGACATTCCCTGCTCATGGATTGGAAGAATAAATATTGTCAAAATGTCAATACTACCCAAAGCTATCTACACATTCAATGCAATCCCAATCAAAATTGCACCAGCATTCTTCTCGAAACTAGAACAAGCAATCCTAAAATTCATATGGAACCACAAAAGGCCCCGAATAGCCAAAGTAATTTTGAAGAAGAAGACCAAAGCAGGAGGCATCACAATCCCAGACTTTAGCCTCTACTACAAAGCTGTCATCATCAAGACAGCATGGTATTGGCATAAAAACAGACACATAGACCAATGGAATAGAATAGAAACCCCAGAACTAGACCCACAAACGTATGGCCAACTCATCTTTGACAAAGCAGGAAAGAACATCCAATGGAAAAAAGACAGTCTCTTTAACAAATGGTGCTGGGAGAACTGGACAGCAACATGCAGAAGGTTGAAACTAGACCACTTTCTCACACCATTCACAAAAATAAACTCAAAATGGATAAAGGACCTGAATGTGAGACAGGAAACCATCAAAACCTTAGAGGAGAAAACAGGAAAAGACCTCTCTGACCTCAGCCGTAGCAATCTCTTACTCGGCACATCCCCAAAGGCAAGGGAATTAAAAGCAAAAGTGAATTACTGGGACCTTATGAAGATAAAAAGCTTCTGCACAGCAAAGGAAACAACCAACAAAACTAAAAGGCAACCAACGGAATGGGAAAAGATATTTGCAAATGACACACCGGACAAAGGGCTAGTATCCAAAATCTATAAAGAGCTCATCAAACTCCACACCCGAAAAACAAATAACCCAGTGAAGAAATGGGCAGAAAACATGAATAGACACTTCTCTAAAGAAGACATCCGGATGGCCAACAGGCACATGAAAAGATGTTCAACGTCGCTCCTTATCAGGGAAATACAAATCAAAACCACACTCAGATACCACCTCACGCCAGTCAGAGTGGCCAAAATGAAGAAATCAGGAGACTATAGATGCTGGAGAGGATGTGGAGAAACGGGAACCCTCTTGCACTGTTGGTGGGAATGCAAATTGGTGCAGCCGCTCTGGAAAGCAGTGTGGAGGTTCCTCAGAAAATTAAAAATAGACCTACCCTATGACCCAGCAATAGCACTGCTAGGAATTTATCCAAGGGATACAGGAGTACTGATGCATAGGGGCACCTGTACCCCAATGTTTATAGCGGCACTCTCAACAATAGCCAAATTATGGAAAGAGCCTAAATGTCCATCAACTGATGAATGGATAAAGAAATTGTGGTTTATATACACAATGGAATACTACGTGGCAATGAGAAAAAATGAAATATGGCCTTTTGTAGCAACATGGATGGAACTGGAGAGTGTGATGCTAAGTGAAATAAGCCATACAGAGAAAGACAGATACCATATGGTTTCACTCTTATGTGGATCCTGAGAAACATAACAGAAACCCATGGGGGAGGGGAAGGAAAAAAAAAAAAAAAAAAAAAAGAGGTTAGAGTGGGAGAGAGCCAAAGCATAAGAGACTGTTAAAAACTGAGAACAAACTGAGGGTTGATGGGGGGTGGGAGGGAGGGCAGGGTGGGAGGGAGGGCAGGGTGGGTGATGGGTATTAAGGAGGGCACCTTTTGGGATGAGCACTGGGTGTTGTATGGAAACCAATTTGACAGTAAATTTCATATATTAAAAAAAAAAAAAAAAAAAACAAAGATAGAAGACAAAAAAAAAAAAAAAAAAAAAAAAAAAGAAGGAAAAAATCTTTCTTCCTGATTTCGTGAAAGGCCCAATTTAAATGTAATTCAGGTCAAAGTTTTCTTTTCTGTGTTGGGTGAAATTACGTAACTAACTCAGAAATAGGATTACAGAATGGGTAAGATAATAGCATTTCCAATAATTAATGAGGCTGGTTGTCTTGGTCTATGCAATAAACATTTCATACAGATCTGTATTTATTCTGTAGTCAAATATAGGCCAAAATGAGACAGAAGCTGAATAACAATTTTGATTTGTACATCATAGTGGGGGGAAAGCCCTGCCAATAGCACTGCTTAGCCTTGTTTCTATGAATTGCTTAATAACACTTAAGTGGCTTTTGAGAAATCGGATTTTCCCCACTTCTCCTCGGGCAGGAACCAGAAACAGGAAAAGCTCTAAATACAGTTAACAGAACACTTTCCTCCAGACTATTTCCTGAAGCTGAATACAGATCATAGGCCAGGTTGGTTCCTTTATTTTAATTTAACATCATCTTCAGATGAACACTTTTTAATAACAGACTACTGTTTGAGTCTCTGATTTAAGTAGTGACTATTGATTGGCTAGTTAGAACTTCTGTGTGTTATGAATTGTTCTCTAGAGGTGATGAAATGAGGAAATCAATGTTCTTATTTGTGTTTATAGTCAGTCTACAGAGTGAATTGGATCTTCAAACCAAAGGATATTTTAGAATGCCATTAGTTAAGGAATAAAGTTTTTTAAAAGCTAATCATATCAAGGCAAATGTTTCTCAAAATATTCCTAAATGTTCTGAAATCGGTGATGAATGTGAAGAGAGTCAGCCTTCAACCTGTTAAATATAACTTTCTTTAAAACAGGAATTGTCATATTGGTCATTGTTTCCTTGCTACCAAACATTTGCAAAGCAAAAGCCATCTGACGAGTAAAAGCATGGGCTTTGAGTCATATAGACTGGTTTAGTCCTCTCTGTGTGATCTTGGGCAGGTGGCTTAGTTTATCTACATATTAGTTCCTTTTTTTTAGAAAGTGGAATAATAGTAGTTCTTCTTCCTAGGATTGTAAGGAGGATTAGATAAAGTAATGTACAACATGATGTGTGGCTTACAAAAGGTAGCATCATAAATGTTGGATTACTACTGCGACTATCTCCACGACTATTAGTAGCACATAGGAGGTAGATACTCAATAAATGTGGATGAAGTGAACTTTGGAAACAAGTTTACAGACGTCTGCTCCTCCCTGGCCTGTCCCTGGTGTCTCTTCCATGTCCCATCCTCACCCCCACTACTCCATCTTCAATCATTTAGAAGTCGGTAGTCCAAGCCACGCCGTTGTCTCTTGCATTTGGACCTTTGGTATTAGTTAACTGGATATGTTCCTCCAACGGGATTCACCTGAGCCTTTCTTTGTACTCGTCCCATGAAACTAACACTTGTCAGCTGACCTCATTTCTGTGGTCCATGACCATCAATTCCCTGGATTTAAACCCTACTTTGATGTGAATTCCTTTTGTGTTTAAATCCTAATCATGCTCAGCTTTAATCCTCTGTAGGCTCATTCTGTCTATAGTGGCTAAATCTTGGGACGCACTTCTACCTTTGATCTTCTAGTTCACAATCATCCATTCTCTTCCTCCAACACAGTCAGTGACAACTCCTCAGTTCTTCAACATTCTTAACCCTAGCAATATTTGTTCACACTCCACTGTCCAGATTGGGACCACATCAGTACTCTGAAACACTCCCATTTCTACAAGTCTCCAACTATGAAATCCTATGCCTTCCTGTCCTTTAAAGTGAGGTAAAGAGTTCTTTACTCATGAACACTTGTATCTAGACTTCTCCCTTTTCTTTCTGGCCATATGGTCCTTCTATCCTCCCTTACCTCCTTCTCCTCTTCCCTCCCCAATCATTTCAGTGAATTTCTTTGCAGAATCTTCAGCTCACTTGTTTACTTGTCCATCTTGTCACATTGTGAATTTCTAACTTTAGGTAGACCCCCATAGCCCTGCTTTTTATATTTTGATCAGAGGAATCCACTGAGCGAATCACTGAAAACATATATGATTTCCCTTTATTTGATACTCTGCTTTGCTTGGAAGTGTTTTTATTTACTTTAATTTATTTCTTATCACCTTTCCCAAAGTTGTCATTTATGTCTTTAAACTCTACCTTCGTCCTGACTTTCATAGGAATACTTGAACCTCTCCTTAACATACATACACACGCATACACACATGCACACACATTTCTTTAATGCTTATTTCAAAAGAAGTATCTCTTCTTCTTTGCAAAACCAACCCATCTCTCATGTCCCTAAGCAATTCTTTCTGCTTGTTGTTGATTCTATGTAAATTCATTATTTCTTTCCCTTTCTATAATTTTTTCTTGACAGAATCAGTTTCCTTACTCTTTGCAAAGTATGCTCAAATCTGCCCATTACATAACTTTTCTTTATTTTTTAAATTTTGTTAATGTTTATTTTTGAGGGAGAGAGACAGAGTGCAAGCAGGGGAGGGGCAGACAGACGCACACACACACAGAATCCCAAGCAGACTCCAGGCTTCAAACTTTCAGCAAAGAGCCCGACTCAGGGCTCGAACTCATGAACCATGAGATCATGACCTGAGCTGAAGTTAGACACTTAACTAACTGAGCCACCCAGGCACCCCTATATAACTTTTCAAAAGTTTAAAACATTATCTCCTCTTTTGACTACTCTATTTATCTGCCATCCTCTCTGCCTTTCTAACAAGAGAAGTCTACATCTACCAATCACTCATTCTTCTACTCTTCCTAAAACTGCCTACACCTTCCGTTCCAGAATCATCTTCTGTCTCAGAGATAATGAGCCATGAGTTCTCCAATTTCCAATTCCCATCCCCTTGATTTCTCTACAGCATTTGAAAATATATATCGTTCCCCTTGCTCCCACAGTGCTTCTTTGCCCCTTGCTCCCACAGTGCTTCTTTTTTCTCCACATTCTTCTCTGTCTACACTTAGATAATTTCTATTTCTTGGCATTCTCCAAAAATTTTATTCTTGCTCCTCTTATCTCTCTTATTCTTTCTTTTGGCCATTTTATCTACTTCCACCACACCTTTGAGGGTACTGAATATATGCCTCAAGCTCACACCCAAGCTCCTGATCATAAGGCATATCCACCTGGGTGTCCCCAAACCTCCTTATTTACAACAAATCAAAGAGCTTTATTCATATATCTATTTGGGAAAGCTGATAAGAAAGCCCAGATGTTTCTCCTTTGGTGCTGGTGAGTTCAAATTACATGCAAAAATCCTTTCAATGGTCTTACCCCTTAATCACCATAAAAACTTCAAGTCACGTTCACACGTCCTTGAGAACTGCCTTGTTCTCCCTCATAAAGCTTCATTATGTGAGTAATTAAATTTCTTATACCTCTTGGTGTGTGTGTGTGTGTGTGTGTGTGTGTGTGTGTGTGTGCATGCATGTGGCATCATCAGTCTCAACATCAAAACCAAATTTTGGGAGGCACCTGGGTGGTCTAGTCACTTGAGCATCTGACTCTTGATTTCAGCTCAGGTTATGATGCCACGGTTGTGGGATCAAGTCCCATGTCAGGCTCCATGCTGAGCATGGAGACTGCTTAAGATTCTCTCTCTCTCCCTCTGCCCTGCCCTCCCTACTTGTGTGCTCACTCTCTCTCTTTCTCTGTCTCAAATAAAAAAATAAGTAAATGGAGTGAAGATCCATCCTGGTTCTGCAGAGATGTCATGACATTTACTTTATTAACTTTCTATGTCTTATTAAAAATGTCTAGTTATTCTGCCACCCCCAAGTATTGCCTCATTAAATTCGTCCAACATTCACCATGAAGCTCAGATACATTTTCTTCTCACTTAGAATATTTCATTTTTGTCTGTTGCCTCCCAAATAAAATTTTTGATCAAGAATTCAAAACCTCCCATGACTCAATCTCAACCAAAATATATATATTTTCTATTCTCCTTAAGGTACTATAAAATTCTACTAAATGGTACCATCTACCTTTCCTCAATAATCCCTGCATTTTCTACAGTTGGCACCTTGTTTTCATTCTATCCTGCAGATTAGATTGTCCTCATCCCTTTGCTTCCTGTCCAAATCCTAACTGAATAGATTAGCTAGGATATTTTTGGTTGCAAGAGATATGGACTCTGTCTCAGAATGGCAAAATGACAACATAATTTATTGGCTCAGATAATTTAAAAATCCAGGAGTATTTCAGGCTTTGGGTGAGGCTTGATGCAGAGGCTCATACAACATCCTCAGGATACAGTTTTGTCCCTCCAACTCCAAGTTCTGTAATAAATCTAGCACTATGACTTCACAATACTCAGACCAGGGAGAAAGTGGAAGGTCTTTTCCCAGAGTTCCTGAAAAGCTCTTGAATTCATTCTGATTGGATCATCATAGGTGACTTGTTAACCCTGGAACCAATAAGAGCTAAAAGGAAGAAAAGTATTGAATAGCTCTAGCTGGGGTTACATGTTCCATCTGTGGAACAGGAGACAGAAGGCCACCCAGACCACAGGCACCAAGAGTGGGAAAAGGCTGGATTCCTCCAAGAATCTATAGATGTTACAGGGAGAAAGGGAAATGGGTGCTGGGAAGGAAAACAATAAATGTCCACTAGATTATCTGTCTAGACCCAGCTCACACGAGGGAAAAAAAATTCCAACTATGTATGGTGATGGATATTAACTAGACTTATTGTGGTGATTAGTTTGCAAAATATGCCCATATTAAATTGTTATGTTGTACACCTGAAACTAATATAATGTTATATGTCAATTATACCTCAATAAAAAAAGACACAGCTCAAATTTCACTTCCTTAATGTATAATTCAACCATCAACATTGAAAATAATTTCTTTCTCTTCTAAACTCCTATCATATTCTTGTATCTACCTTTTCGATAATATCTGATAACACTGTGTTTTGTACATGACATTTCTTCAAATTCCAAGGGCAGAGATCTTTGTACTTGCCACTCTGTGCCCATTATAAATAGCAGGTGTTTCATAAATGTTTATTAAAAGATAAAGCTCCCCAATGAAGGTATTAGAATCAATAATAATTTTCATTATAATAATGGTTATTCCATATTCTTTTTTATAATTTTACTAGTTATTCAACTTTGCAATTAGTCACTCCCTCTGAGAAAATAATAAATAATCACCTGCAAAAGCTTGAAAAGTTTGACTAAAGTGCAGGTGAGCTTATAATATTCTCACCTAAGGGTATGTATCAAACTAGAAGTGGTTTTCTTTCTCTTTTTCTCACTGTATTCTCCAAAGGAAAATGGAGTCATTTTAATGGACATACTCATAAGCAAAGGCATACTGCTATAGGCTTACAAATAACAGTAACTGCAAATATACCCTTAAAAACCTCTTGGACATCTTCTGATCTTAGCCAAGTGAAAGCAGCAGAATGTTAATGAGAAACTACCTGCATAGTACTTCTGGTAGGCAAAATTTCTTCCTGGGAACAAAATCTCTCCCACACTCCAAACTCTACTGAGTGTAGGGCAGACCAGGGAGAGAAGCTGAAAGAGATGGCTTCAAGGGAAGACAGAGGGAGCACCAGGGAACTGAGGCTGGACGTGCTATCTCCCAACTGACTGCTGTTCCTCTTTCCATCGTGAGCAGTCATGTCCCAAAAGGTTGGTTGGGTGAGCAAGAGCCATGGTGGGAAAGAACGCAGAATGTGTGGAAGAGAAATGACCAAAGGAAACAAGTTTGTGTAACTAAAGGTTATCTCCTTTGATTATCATTACAATTAAAAGTATAAAACATGCCAAATTAAATTATGAAATGTCCAAAAGATCTAAAAAATCATTGGTGTATCTCCCCCACAAAGCTAAAATAGCCACTAAACTTTTATTTTTCTCTGTAAAATAAACATCATTACTATACTCATTAATAAGATAGTGGCTGGTTTTAGCTCTTGAGGTAAATATTTAATCACAAAGGTGTATTTTCCATTCCATCTTACCTTATAGTTGATCAGAGTAACACCACTTAAAAGTGTGTTTGAATTCCTCATGTGACCATTAACACACTCTAACACATTTTCTAATTTTCATTACAAATTATCACAAACACTTTAAGTGGGTTTTCTTCCCAACTGGAAACTCTATACATGATATTTTAAGGTCCTTCCCTTATATCAACTAGCGTAGGAGCTAGCTGTAAACAATGTGAACAAGAAACAGACTCATCAAAATTTTTAAAAAGTTACTATTTCGGTTAACAACCTGTGTTCCCCTCCTTTACCACAACAGACCCTCCAGGTCTCTGATGACATTTGTTATTCTTTGAATTACTGGGAGTGTGAGGTAGCATTCTGTTAATATTCTTTATTAACTATTTTGATGTTATACATGTTATCAGTTTAAATGACTAAATGAGTTCCAGCGAGGAGAGAAGAGAATAAGACTTTTATGGGCCGTTTTGTGGTGTTCTTTGTTTTTAATTATTTATAAGGCTAGTAAAATATATGCTCAATGTTGTGATTTCAATCAGAAATACAAGTTTCCTCTCATTGCTGCATGCCATTACTTCTTAGTTCAGTGAGCTTTACAGAATTTCATTCCATTTAAAATAATCTTATCTTACAAGTAAAAGTGACAGCTCTGAGTGAAAGAAAGACATTTCCTTGAGTAGAAGCAGTAATTATTTCCATTTTTCATTAAAGTAACCCATTCTGTAATAAGGATCAGAGGAAATAATTTAAATTATAAAATAAAATTGCCATTAAAGTAGAAATGAGCTAATAGAAGGAAATATATAAACAAGATGAATACACTTGAAAATTAAAAAACTAGCAACAATAAACATAAATAACAAACAGTTTGCATTTCTAAAATACCTTGTATATAGAAACCCTAGATATTCAAGATTCTAAGATTCAAAAGGAAATGAACAAATATTTATAATACATGGGGAGAATGGCAAAAGAAGATAGTATTCCCTCCAATCTTCCACAAAGGGAAATAGAATCAAAAAGGAAAACAAAAATTCAAGGAGTTTTTTCTGCTGTGCTCTTCAAACTTTAACATTCTTCTGAGAAGTGAGTTTTCTTTGAAGATATTTTTCTCTCAGTGGGTTTTCTATACTCCAAGAGCTCCCTTGGATTGAAGAGTAAGATAGGCTGGGTGTGGGAGCCAAAATGGTAATGTGTGTGTATTTTGAAAGGAATACACTCTTTTCTTACTCTGATTCATTTTTCTTCCTGCTACGGGGTTTCTGAGAGGAGGTCAAAGGCGGAATGAGGAGGCAGGAAGTAAAATCCCTCCAGTCTAGCTATGGACACCTCCCATGAGTGACTTCAACCCATGCCAAGCTCATCTGAAAACGGAGAGGAGACCTGGAAACTAGAGCATTGCCTGGCTGTGCCAGGTGGTAGCTCTATAATAACTCAGTCTCCCCGTGGCATTTTATCCCCATAGGCCATGACATACCTTTATTACCAGAATAAATTGTGGCTGTACTTTTTCCCACAAAGTAGAAACTCCGGAAACATCTGAATCCCAGGTTAATTTTATTTAAAAAAAAAATAGGAATCTGTTTTAAAAAAATCTCAAAATCCTCATTCAGGATTATGGAAATTTTATCTGTTCTTCTGGGCATACACATTTCCTAGGGAAAAAATGTTAAAGAAAACAGTTCTCCAAACAAAAATGAATGCTGATTTTGAGCATTCCGACCATATGTGGCAAGTGCTGTCACATCACAAAGCACTGCCTCTGCCTGTAAGGATAGAGCTGAAATGCCCTGTCAGGCACCAATTCAGACTTGAGGGTCATATTTCTCACATGCGAGCTTGGAAAAGTCACTTAACTTCTCTAGGCTTTAAGTTCCTCACCTATGAAATGGAATTAAATTAGATAATGTAGCCTGGCACATAGTCAGTGCTCGAAACTGTTCTATATTAATTATTAATCCTAGCCAGCAATCATTAAGAAGAATGGAGGAACACAGGAATTAAGGTTAAAAACTTAATGAAAGAAAAAAGAAAAATGGAGGAAAGAGGGGACATATTAGTAATAAAGAAGCAAGTCTCTCTAGAAACAATTTTAAACTCACAACAAATTTAAATTGTATAATGAGTAGTTGATCTTCCTCAGCTCAAAAGGAACTGAATGTAACCCTTCTAACTGCAGTATCAAGTACAGGGGGCATGATAGATAACAGGCATAGGCTCAAGTGCTTTTTTAATTTTTTAATGTTTATTTACTTTTGAGAGAGAGAGAGGCAGAGAGAGAGAGGGAGACACAGAATCTGAAGCAGGCTCCAGGCTCTGTGCTGTCAGTACAGAGCCCAAGGCGGGACTTGAACTCACAGATGGGGAGATCTGAGACCTGAGCCAAAGTCGGATACTTAACTGACTGAACCACCCAGGCACCCCAAATGCTTTTTTTATTCTCATTATGAATCCCTCCAGATTCTCATTAACTAATAGAAAAGGCAATCTACAGAATGGAAGATAATATTTGCAAATCATATATCTGATAAGTAGTTACTATCCAAAATGTATAAAGAAGTCATACAACTCAATTTCCAAAAAAGATGATATAGAAAATCCAATTAAAAAATGGCAGAGGACATTTGCAACAACATGGATGGAACTAGGGTGTATTGTGCTAAGCAAAATAAGTCAGTCAAAGAAAGACAAATCTCATATGATTTCACTCATATGTGGAATTCAAGAAACAAAACAGATGAACATGGGGAAAGGGAAGAAAAAATAAGATTAAAACAGAGAGGGAGGCAAACCATAAGAGACTCTTAAATACAGAGAACAAACTGAGGGCTGCTGGTGTGGTGTTAGGTGGGGGATGGGCTAAATGGTGATGGGCATTAAGAAAGGCACTTGTTTGGATGAGCACTGGGTGTTATATGTAAGTGATGAATTACTAAATTCTATTCCTGAAATCATTATTTCACTATATGTTAACTGACTTGGATTTAATTTTTTTTTAAAGATAGATTTAAAAAAATGGCAGAGGAACTACATAAACATTTTTTCAAAGAAGACACACAAACAATCAGCCGGAACATGAAAAGATGCTTACCATCACTAACCATCAGGAAAAAGCAAATCAAAACCACAATAACAGATCACCTGTTAGAATGGCTGTCAAAAAAAGACAAGAGATAACAAGTGTTGGTGAGGATATGGATAAAAGGGAATCTCATGCACTGTTGGTGAGAATGTAAATTGGCAAAGCCTTATGGAAAGTGGTATGGAGGTTGTCCAAAAAATTAAAAAATAGAACTACCATATATTCCAGAAATCCACTTTCTGGGTATGTATCCAAAGAGAATGAAAACAGTATCTCAAAGAGATATCTGCACTCCCATGTTTATTGCAGTATTATTTATAATGGCCAAGATATGGAGACAACTTAAGTGTCTACCAACAGATGAATGAATAAAGAAGATATGATATAAAGAAGATATGATTTCATATACACACACACACACACACACATATATATATATATATATATATATATATATATATATATATATCACAAATATAATGGGATATTATTGAGTGATTAAAAAATAAAAAAGAAATCCTGCCACTTACAACAACATGGATGGACCTTGAGGACATTATGTGAAATAAGTCAGACAAAGAAAGATAAATACTGTATGATATAACTTAGAATGTAAAAAAGACAAACTCACAGAGAGTCAACTGGTGATTACCAGGGGCTGGGGAGTTGGGGAGGAGTGGGGAGATGTCAGTCAAAGAGTGCAAACTTCCAGTTATAAGATGAATAAATCCTGGGGATCTAATGTACAGTGTGGTGATTATAGTTAATAATAATAATACTGTAAGTCAGACAGAGAAAGATAAATACCATATGGTTTCACTTGCATATGGAACCTAAAAACAAAACAAAACAAAACAAATGAACTAACAAACAAAGCAGAAACAGACCCATGAATACAGAGAACAAACTGATGGTTGCCAGAGGGGAGGGAGTGGGAAGATGGGCAAAATGAGAAAGGGGAGTGGGAAATACAGACTTCCAGTTATGAAAAGGCAAGGCACCGGGAATATAGTCAATGGTATTGTAATAGTCGTATGATGATAAGGTGCCTGGGTGGCTCAGTTGGTTAAGTGTCCGACTTTGGCTCAGGTCATGATCTTACAGTTTGTGAGTTTGAGCCCCGTGTCAGGCTCTGTGCTGACAGCTCAGAGCCTGAAGCCTGCTTCAGATTCTGTGCCTCCCTCTCACTCTGTCCCTGCCCTGCTCACTCTCTGTCAAAATAAATAAACATTAAAAAATAAAAATTAAAAAAATAGTGTTGTATGATTACAGATGGAGGCTACACTCACAAGCATAGCAGAGTATTCCAATCACTGTATTATACACCTGAAACTAATGTAACATTGTGTGTCAATGGTGCTTCAATAAAAAATACTGTATTGTCCACTTGAAAATTGAGTAGATCTTAAATGATGTCACCACACAAAAGAAATGGCAATTATGTGATATGTGGGTGTTAGATAATGCTATGGTGGTAATCATTTTACAATATATATCAAATCAACATGTACACCTTCAACTTACACAGTGTTATGTGTCAATTATATCTCAATAAAACAGGGCAGAAGGAACCCTGTGAGTCAATCCCCTAGATTCCCCTATTGCCTATGGAAGGCTGTGGTTAGAAGGGACATTACCTCTTCTGACAAGGGAAGGTACCCACAGAGAAACCCAGAGAAAAGCCTGAGGATTGTACGCATTCCAACTCATCTCTCTTATACATCTCTGCAGCCTTGGGCATGTCACTTCATTTTTTTAAGCAAGGTTCTGCTTCATCATCTATTAAATGGTGATTTTAGCAGGCTCTACTTCATTGGTTATTTCAAAGAGTAATGTAAACTCTAATGCTTGGCAAATAGTGGGCTTTCAATAAATATTAGCTGTTATTTAGTAATATTGCTTCTCTCCTAAATTAAAAAATCTAGACAGACTAAAAAAATATTTTTTCCTAATAAGGTCACTTCAAGGATGCTGCTCTTGGCCCCAAGCCTCCCTATTCCTGGACCTACCACAGCACAAGCCCTATACCAGAGTGGCTACGTTTCACACTACTTTCTTTTTAATGTTTATTTATTTTTGAGAGAGAGAGAGAGACAAAGTGCAAACAGGGGAGGGGCAGAGAGAGAAGGAGACAAAAAATCCAAAGCAGGCTCCAGGCTCTAATCTCTCAGCACAGAGACTTGAACCCATGAACCATGAGATCATGACCTGAGCTGAAGTCCGACTCTTAACCAAGTGAGCCACCCAGGTGCCCCAGACACTTTCAAGTGAGACATCACTTGCCTTGTCTGAAATTTGAACAAGGAGTGAGCTCCTGGCCTTTGGTTATAAAACAGTAGTCACCCTGTTCATTTTAGTACCACCTTGACCCTTCCCACAAATCCTTTCCCTCTCTGGCTTGCATGCTAACAAGGATGTCCCACTGTCTGGCAATACCTAGAGCCACCATGACTTCAAAGTGAGGAGGAAAGCATTGTAGCTTGAAGCTGTGTTATCTTTTAGCAGATGACTAGAGTCCAGAGGCAATAATCATTTCAAACTAGCCAGGAGAGGGAGAGCGAGAGAACTATAATAACGTAGTCAGGTAGCGGTTTCTACCTTATCAGCCCCAGCAGATGTAAACATGCGCTGACAATACCACACCAGAGGGTAGGATAAACGTGGAATTAGAAAATAACCACCTTCAGGAGATAGTGGGCTTCCAAATTCGATATGCAATTGTAATATAGATAACATGGAAAAACAGATAATAAATACAGCTTTTAATTCAAACATGACCTTCAAAGAGCTTTTCCCTTAGAAACACAAATGAAAGGCCCCGAACCTTTGAAAGAGCAGATCCAAACAATAAGTATCCTCCCTAGTCCCCCCCACCACAACCTCAGCCCCCGACGCAGGGCACATGGTACACCACTCTTCTCAATAATGGCCTCGCAGCGTGCTTTTATCACATTTTATCACATATTCTAAAGTTCTTTATCACATTGGAAAGATATGCTTCCTTTACCACATTTTATCTCACTCCAAAGGTATCTTATCAATATTCACTGGGCGAGCCTGCAAGTATTTCTAAATGACAGCACAGACCAGTATATGATAAAACGGGGAACATTGCTGTCACCCTGATGAGCTGGTGAGATACACAGAATGTGGCCAGCCAGAAACATCGGCTGGGCGTGAATGAAGTGTCAGGATCATCTGTAACGTGGCAGGGGATGATGCATCACTGAGCCCAGAGACCCTCCCAGAGATGAAGAAGACCAAGCAGTACAAGGTCAGAAAGGTCAAAGTCCCTGTAGGAATGGCTTCTAATGGCAGCCAGTGTGTGCTACCCACTGTCCTTGAGAGGTGAGTGAGCCTCCACATTGACGGTTTCTCTCCTAATGCCATATTTTATGGGTGCCAGAGTATTTTATTTGAGCTGAACTACAGAGTGCGGGCCTCTCAAGGATCACGTGGGTTCTTCCCACTATGACATTGAAACATAAACTGTTTCTGCTCCCTAACAGTTTGTAAATCACATAGAAAATCCTTCCATAGAAGCCCCTTCGGTGTCCTTGATGTCTCAATCACTCCCTCTTCTCTGCCCCATCTCTGGTTTCCATTCTGGGATTGAGCATTTGTGTCTTCTGTAGAAAGCTCTCCATGGGATAAGAGAGGCAAATATGTAGTTTGCTTTCTCGAACAGGCATTCAAACATTCAACTGCTTTACTAATTTCCAACAGCACTGTCAAACATAATTTTTAAACAAAATCATATGCATGGTCTGGTTAAGAAAGACTGTTCACAAAAGACTTAAATTCCAGCAAATGTAACAAGATACACATTCTCATTTCTGAAGTTAAGACCTAAAAAGAATTCTGTGATTAATAGAAAACTATAAACTCGATCTGTAAAAAGTAATAAGAATTTGAGAGTAATAATGAATATATTAATTGATAGAAATGCAGATAAAATGACACTGTTTGGAAAACTTCCTAATCTGATCAGTCACGTGCTTGTAGACCAGGTGCAAAACCAGCCAAAACGTTGTAATGTTACAGATGACCTAGAAGGCAGGTCAGTGACCCCAATAGACACCAGGATCCCTTTTGCTGGACAGAGGAATAGCAATTCACAACCAATTGAGCGGAAATTATTTCCTCTCTGGGGCAGTTGAACTAGCATAACAAAATCACGAATGCCATGACTGGGTTAGCTTAGATGTTTCAAAAACAATGCTAATGATGTCAGGGTTGCAGGGTCAAACCCCATATGGGCTCATTGTCTTTGGGGAAGGAGAAATGATGTTCCGTGGCCAGGGTGGCTTCAGGAGCAAATGTCTCTGTTCAAATGGCGACCCAACACCAGGACTTCACCAAACCCATCAGGACTTCTAGAAAGGCAAGCAGTTCAAAGGACAATGTCTCTCTTCCTAATCATGCCCAGTAAGTATGATCCCTGAAACAAAGACACAGGCTGTGATAGAGTCTTATCAAAAATAATACAAAAGGACAGGGCAATGATATGTTTTTACCTTATATTATCAAAGAAATCAGAGGGAATAAAATTGAAAAATCAGGGCCAGAAGCCTGATTGCTTTAGGAAAAGGGTCTCCCAAAAATAAACATCTGATAGAATGATCACTAATGATCCCTAAGATGAGAACAAGAACAATTTTAAAAGGCCAGTGTGGTCACACAATTTGCTCCAAAGAAAGGAAAGTCTGTCACAGGTGCTTCCGACATTCAGTGAAACTCACTATGAGGGGCCCATAACTGAACTCCAAAACCTTAACACAGTCTCCCCATTCCACCATTGAATTGCACAACCACTTTGCAAGATAAAGCAATTTTAAGAAACATGGCCCTTTCTTTTTGGATATGATGCATTCTAAGTATAAAGTACAATTGCCATTCAACATATGACTGGACATAATGAATAAGCACAAAATTGTAAAGTAACTTACTTATCCTATTTTTCAGTTCTTTCTCTGCATCATTACTAATTAAAGATTAACTACCACTTCTAAATAGAAGTTTGGTGAGTCAGCTCCCGGAAAACAAATTATTTCAACAGCAGCAACATCAAAGAGCTGACAGTTTAGAATCACCACCAGTTCAGAATTCAACTCTTTTCTATAAATATGTTTAGACCATGCTTTCCTGCTAGGCTGCTGAATGTGCCAAAAACAATCCTTAATTCTATTTTAAAAAAATGAGAATATGGAAAGGGACGTGTTGGCTGCCCAGGCATTAAAAATGGCTAGGTTGGATTCTGAACGCTAGCTTTCCTCCAATACAACATTTACCAGCAAAAGGCCATTCTTAAAAATGTGAGATAGAACTGATGGGGATGTCAGAAAACAAGCAATGGATATAAGGGAACAGAATAAGATTTGATAGCGAAGCATGAGAAATCTGTTAAGTATGTCTGTGAAAAAGTCAATAATTCAAACCTCAGTTTCCCTAAAGGATTACCCCTATCTTCAGACCTACAAATAAATTCTCTGATATTTTGCATAGCCTTGATGATCAAGATGTACTATGGGAAACAACACAAGCCCTCTCTAAGTCCTGGGCCATCTGATGGTACTCCAATCAGAAACTGGTTGGGGGAACACTACTTCCAAATTAAAGAGACCTTCAAGACATAGGCCCAGAAAGCAAAGCCAACAGAGAAATTCAGACACATACCTTTATAAATCAAAACTATAATTTGATGAATATTCTTCAAATTGTTTTCCTTGATAACATAGTTCTAGCTCTAACTAATGAGGAGAGAAAAGGTCAACAGCCAAAAAGATAGTGCTGACATGTCAGAGGCTCCAAATAATCAACCTAAAAACAAAACAAAAAAAAGCCTAGGTTTAATAAGGAAAATGAGAAATGTACTTAAGCTTTTCCTGTTTTATTGTAAACTGAACAATTCACTCTCTTGGCATCTTACTGACTGTCTACTAGATACCTGGACAGAGTGAGGCTTTCTACAAAGGACTCAAGCCAGGAAACTTTACTCTATGCATGCTGACCCATCTTGTCCATCAAGCCCTTCTGACTCATTGTGTCCCTGCCATCTGACTTCTGCCTCAGCTTTACTCCAGTCCCTCCTAGGAATGTGTGATTGTTGACTTGATGTTCAGGGAAGACAGATAAGGAGCAGAAGGGTTGATTCTGGGTCTGGCATCCTACACAATGAAGTCTCCTAATAATCTTCAAGTCTTTTTCCTGACCAGCCCAGCCCAAAGTCACTTCTCTCTTCCTTCCTTCCCACCAGCTCTTATCTCTAACATTCACGTGTACCCTAACTGGTAGACTAAGCTGGCTGCTTATGTAAATGTATCATTCTTTTAGTGTGGACAGTAAACTAGTTGACACAGGTACCATTAAAATGCGAAAACATAAGTGATTAATGTCACTCTCCCAACTCCACCCAGAACAATACCTTGTATAGTAAAGAATCAACAAATATCTGCTAACTAAATATATATATGTAAGGCATTTTGTTAGATAGGCAAAACTTCATTACTCAACTACAAAGTCAGGTATTGAAATTAGTTGATCTTTAAATTCCTTTTGAACTTTAATTGTCTATGATTCTTGTTCATTAATTTGCAATCAAATTTATACTAAGGTTTATCTTTGCACAATATATAAGAAAAAAGAGTTTGCTGGGGTGCCTGGGTGACTTAGTCAGCTAAGTATCCAACTTTGGATGTAAGGGCTCACAGAGATCAAGCCCCATGTCAGGGTCTGTGCTAACAGCGCAGAGCCTTCTTGGAAATCTCTCTCTCTCCCTCTCTCCCTGCCCCTACTCTCCCCCCTACCAAAAAACAAACAAATAAACTTTAAATAAAAAAAAAGAAAAAAGTGTTTACTGATGAACTAATAGAGTCTAACAAACAACACTTGGAGACAATAGTTAAGCAAAAGTTTTTGGTTTTGGTTTTGTACTTCAGGTCCATCTGTTTGGTTCAAATTGATAAGTTAATTATAAATCCTTCTTACTCACTTTAACAACTGTTGTGTATGATGCTTTAAAACAATAAAACTATATTTATTAAAAATATAACTTATGGCTCCGTGTCTGGATTCCTGAAATGGATTTTACCCCACCTAATTAGTGGCAAAGTCAAGCTTCAGTCACTGATTCATTTCCCCAAGCCCTACAGCATTTAAAAAATACTAGAAGGGGGAAATATCCAAACCATCTCACTAAATTGGTTATTCAAGTTGCCATTTTTTTATCTGCAAAATCTAATTGTTTATTCATAGCCAATTTAATAAGTACCAACTAAGAGGCTATTACTTTTTCAGGCATTGTACTACACACTAGAGTCAAGAAAAATTTGTGTCTAGATAACAATTCAGAAAATGTAGGCAGAATTATGCAAGCAACTATGATTCAGTGTCCACATGATACAGAATACTAGAATGCTCTCCTGGCATCAGGAAAATCTCGTGAAAGAGAAGCTATCCCAGGTGAAGTCAGAAGAAATAGTAGCAAGTAGTAAGAAGTGATAGTTTTGTCAAGGCATACTTTCTAGCCAGTAGGAACTGGTCATATACCACTGAGGAGGTAAGAAAGAATATGTTGTTAGAGCAACAGTTTTAAGTTTTAAGCTGACCTGGAGTACAAGGGTATAGAGAGGAGAGAAGTGAAGTAAAAAAAAAAAAAAAAAGAAAGAAAGAAAGAAAGAAAGAAAGAAAGAAAGAAAGAAAGAAACCAACACACCAGAGAGATGAGCATTCATAAGATCATGCCAAGATCTTGTAAGCTATATACTTTACCTTCTGGGTAATGGAAAAACCCACCAAAATAAATGATGAAAATGGTATAAAGTTGTAGTGTGGAGAATAAATGGAAGGTGGTCAAGACTTGGCACAAGGAGAAAAGTTAGGACACGAGAGGTTGGTATTCTAAGCCAGAACAGTTCTGAAAATAGAGAGAAGTGGTTGGACTTCCCAGATATTGAAGAAACATATGCAGAGTCAGTGATTGGTTGAATAGGGGGTTAGCAGGTGGAGAAGTGGAGGATGATGGTCAGGGTTCTAACTTAGGTAATGGGTATATAGCAGCAGTCAATGAATGAGAAGAAAGAAGGTGGTGGTTTTGTGGGGGCATGAAGAGGATGAGTAGAAAGGGCAAGAAGATAATATACTGAGCTTTCATGTTGTTGAGTTTGATATACCTGTGGAACAACCATTTGGAGAGGTCCAGCAATTGGCCATGTGCTTGTGAAAACCAGACAAGAGCTCAGACTTAGAGGTTGGATGTCATTGGTGGATAGAAACAGAAACCTCAGAGGAGGAGAGAACAGAGACAAAAACCTACTTAAACAATAATATTTAGTAATGATTGGAAAAAAGAGGAAGTCAGAAAGAGGACTGAGTGGGAAGAGTTTGAGAAGTAGAATGAAAACCAAGTGAGTACAGTCCCATAAAAGCAAATGAAGAGAATATTTCAAGGAGAAAACTATTGATAGTGCCAAGTACTACTGATAAATGAAGATTAAAATATTACCATTGGGGTTTTTTTAATTTGTTTTAAGTTTATTTACTTATTTTGAGAGAGACAGAAAGAGACAGAGAGAGAGAGAGAGAGAGAGAGAGAGAGAGAATGAGTGAGTGAGGGAGGGAGGGCAGAGAAAGGGAGAAAGAGAGAATTACAAGCAGGCTCCACACTGTCAGTGCAGAGCCTGATGCAGCACTTGTGTGACCTGAGCCAAGCTCAAGAGTCAGACACTTAACTGACTGAGCCACCGAGGGGCCTCAGGACCATTAAAGGACAAAGAGATCATTGACAGCCTGGCTGAGAACAATTTAGCAGAATGATGGTTGAAGGTCAAGTTGTAGAGACCTCCAGACCTCTCTGGAGTGCTCTAAGCAGCCAACCATGGTTGCCCCCACTAATTTCCATTAGTATCTGGGTTCTGGCATTCTGCTGGCTTCCTTCTTCCATCCCAGATGGATCATTTCTTCAATCCTTTTGCTTCTGCTCACATCCACTGAGCATGAGCACCCTCCAAACTCCAGCTCCAGACTGCTCTGCTCCTCGGCACCCCCCCGCCCCGTTCCTCTCTTTTCCTCAACCTCAGTCAGGAATGCCATCTTCATACCTCTATGGCTTCCATGGTCAAACCTTAGCTCCTATAGCTACCTCCCCAGTCTCTGGATCTCCTTCCCTCCCTTCCTCCCCTTCACCTCCCTCCTTCTCTGTCTCTGGCAGAGACCTCTGTGCCTCACACCACAACCACAGTTATCTGTGTCCTTTGCTTCTGTACTTTCATCAACTGAAAACATCTTAAACTCAAGATAACCCAACTGAACTCCTTCTTCACTGGCCTCCTCCTCCTCCCCACCCCTCAGATCCTCTATTCTCCCATTTCCCCATTTCAAAACAGGGAAATAATTTTTCACTTCCTTCTGGTCCATGCATGCAATTTTTTGAGAAATCACATCTACCTTATTTTCCCAATTTTACTAACATCTTTCCCTCCTTCCATTATATATCTGCCATTCTAGTTCAGGCCGTTCTTATCCTTTCCAATAGTAAAACAGGTTTCTAATTAGTCTTTTTACATTCTGCCTCTTGAATATGCTATACATTTTGGTCTAAGGTTCAACTCCAATCATGTTTATCCTGCTTAGAAATTTAATGTCTCCCCATTGCCTGGTGAATTAAGTATACACTTTTCTGATGTGCCTTCAGAGCCCTCCATAACTTGACATTTTATATCCTACCTTTCCATGTACTGTTCTGCTACCTTCTCTGTAAGTTCCAAGCCATGAGACTACTCACCCTTCAACAAATTAAACCCACATTTCTCACCTGGCTTCTGTCATCTTGCTCCTCTCTGGAAATCCTTCCTTTCCATGAGGCCCATCTCCAATGCTATCCCCACCCACCGTGAACTCCCTTTTAACAATACCCCAAAAAATTCCCCCATCAAAAAAAAATCCTCACAGTATTTTTATTGTACATTTCTTGTGGTACTCACTACTTCTATTTTAATTACAATAATTTGTATCTTGAAATTATCACCCTCTACTCAACCCCAAATCCCTATAGGTCAAATCTACGTCTGCTAACCTGGCAGGTTTGGTGGGAAGTAATTGTCTGTTGGCAGTAATAAATGGGATTCCATTGCATATGGGTAAGCATTTGTTAATAAGAGTTAATTTTTCCTTTTCTAGTGGGCATCTAGAACAGAGGTCCCAAATTGGCAGCTGGAGGCTGAATCTGGCCCACAGATGTGTTTTGTTGAATCTGCAGTTATGTTTTTAATTGAGTCAACATTTTTAAATGGAATATTTTATATAAAATGCCAGATTTCCAGCTTCTCTGAAAGTAGAGTATTCTGGCAGCAGTGAGCCCATGTTCACTTCTGACAGTAAGCAACTGAAACTGGGGCCTACCTGCTCCCCTTAGGTCCATGTGTACTGCTCACTTCATTTCACTCCCCAGCTCTCCCTGATCCAGCCTCTTCATTGATGTTTCTATTGTGTCCCATGAAAGCATCTGAGATTGCAACCCCTGGTCTAGAGTCCTTGCATGGGCAATCTGTACACCCTATGTTGAACCATGTTTCTAGTTTAGGACTGTTTCTGGAATCAAATTTGAGGGGTAAATGAGTAGAATCATGGCATTCATTTTCCCTTCGGTGACAGCCCCCATCCTTGTCTGTACCCTATAATGCTCTCGGGTTTCCAGCTGGAAAACTCTTCTGTGTAATGTGCTATGCTCTTTTCTCATCAAAATGTACCTGCTTTCTAATGCAAGCTGGATGATTAACATGTGTTCCAATGTTAATGAATTAATAATGATATTTCCTGCATGAGTATAAGTATGACAAATCTGTGTCAAGAAAGATGTGCTACACACACACACACACACACACACACACACACACCATGGCAGACATCACAAATCACAGTTCCCTTTCCAGCTATTCCAGACAGGTCCTCAGAAATTATCTCAGTACAGCACTTCAGGAAGCTGCCACCAATGGCTTAGAGCTTGCACTAAAGCAGGCACCCTGCATCCTTCACATATATCACATCTTTACTCACACAGCAGGAATGAGTGGTGGACAGAAGAGGTATCATCATTTTCATTTTGGAGATTAAAAAAAAAACTGATTCCAAGAAATCGGTTGCTTGTTCAACACTAAGTAAGATAAAGGTATTTGAGATAAATTTAAAATCCTGCCCTAGGAGGATTTTTCAAAATCAGTTCCCCTACAGGAAAGGAGAAGAATGACATCATCTCACCAGGAAAAGATTTAGAGCTTTTAGTTGATTTTAACTCGAAAGGAATAAAATCATGATGTGGCTCCCCAAAATTTCATGCAAACTTGGACACTCATATAACAAAAGCAGTGATATTTCTGCCCTTTCAATGTTCTTAGGGCACCTGTGGTGAGCACTGTAAACATCCTGGTTGCTTTTAACAGAAATAAATACATTGGAGACAGACAACAGGGCATGAGAAGAAAGGCTGAAGGGATTGGGGGTGTCTCAGGAAAGAGAAGAAGCAGTAATCACATAAAAGATACATGAAAGTTGACCTGGACTCAATAAAAGAAGGACATGAAAATGAATACTGTTGCTCACTTTGTGATCCTAGTTATTAGAAATATTCAACGTTTTAGGAAAATTTCATACACTGGGTACATAGCCTTAAGATTCCTTTCATTGCTAGCATTCTGGGCTTCCATGTAAGGGTCACTTAGCTAGGAAGGGCTGAAGCCAAATTTGCTGATTCTTGGTCTGGCACACTTTCGTCCATACTATAAGCCTTCTCAGATAAATATTTGCATTTTAACAAAGAACATCAATGCCTCAGAGCAAAGGAATGTGTATGTGGTGAATTTGAACAACATGACAAGCCAGAGCAATACAATTTCTGCTCCTTTATTTTACAGGGTAAATTATCCTTAATCCTCATATCATACCTCACATCTTTGTGTCTTAACCTATACATAAGCTCAATCCTGCCAACAAAACTATAAAATGCCAGGATATTTGCCTTCCAAAGAACTCACAAAGTTTCAGGGTAAATTTAGCCACTAACTGTAATCTTCGGGTGCCTGGTCCTTGGCTTTGTGTCAATAAATAATCCACATTGGGGGTTTTTGGCCTACCTTTGTGGTGTCTGGGTTTGTAGGAGTAAATCCACAGACTAGGGGGGGCTCTGCCAGGGTGGGAGTGAATCCCATAACAGAAAGTTATTACAGTGAATGGGGCCTGTGGACAGAGAAGCAAGACCAGGGCTCTCCCCAGATGGACAGGCCTAGATCTGAAAAGAGCTGAGCCAGAGGGCAAGCAAAAGAGCACATCACTGGAAGCACCAATGAGAGTACAGTGTTATTTGCTTCTTTTACTACAATTTGTTGTGGTTGGACTTTTATTGAGATATAACTGACATATAACATTGTTTTACACAACATAATGATTTGATACACATATATAGTGCCAAAAAATTACTGCAATTAATTAACATCCATCTCAGTGGTTACATTTTTTTTCTTGGGATGACAACTTCTCAGATCTACTCTCTTACCAACTTTCAAATACATAATACTGTATTGTTAATTATAGTCACCATTACCTCCCCAGAGCTTACTTATCTTAAATTGGAAATTTGTAGCTTTTAACTACTGTTACCCGTTTCCCCCACCCTACCCCACACATATCTCTGGAAACCACCAATCTGTTCTTTGTTTCTATGAGCTTGTTTTTTGTTTTTTTATTCCACATGTTAGTAAGATCATACAGAACTCATCTTTTTCTGACTTATTTCATTTAGCATCATGTCCTCAAGGTCCATCCATGCTATCACAAATGACAGGGTTTCCTTCCTTTTAAGGCTGAATTATTTCTAATACACACACACACACACACACACATATATATATATATAAAACATATATATAACATTTTATATATATATATATAAAACATATATATAACATTTTATATATATATATATAAAACATATATATAACATTTTATATATATATATATAAAACATATATATATATATAACATGTTATATATATACAAAATACATATATAACATTTTATATACATATATAAAACATACATATATATATATATATACACATATATATATATATATGTGTGTGTGTGTGTGTGTATATATATATATATATATATATATATATATATATATATATATAACATTTTCTTTACCCATTCATCCTTCAGTGGATAATTAGGTTGCTTCCAAGGCTTGGCTATACTAAATAATGCTGCAATGAACATGGTGGTACAGATTCTCTTCCAGACAAAGATTTCATTTCCTTCAGATATACATCCAGAAATGGAACTGCTGGATCATATGGTTATTCTCCTTTTAATTTTTTGAGGACCCTCCATACTGTTTTCCACAGGGGCTGCACCAGTTCATATTCCCACCAATAGTGCACAGGGTTCCCTTTCCTCCACGCCCTCGCCAACACTTAATATTTCTTGTCCTTTTGATGGCAGCTGTTCTAACACGTGTGAGGCAATATCTCACTGTGGTTTTGGTCTGCCTCGCCCTGATAAACAGTGTTGTTGATCACCTTTTCATGTACCTGTTGGCCATCTGTATGTCTGTGCCTTTGGAAAATGTCTATTCAGATGATCAGCCATTTTTTAATTAGATTATTTGGGGATTTTTGCTATTGTGTTGTATAAGTTCTTTATATATTTTGGATATATATCCTTTATCAAAATATTTTCTCCCATTATGTAGGTTGACTTTCCATTGTGTTGATAATTTCCTTTGCTGTCCAGATTTTTAGGTTGCTATAGTCTCACTTGTTTATTTTTGACTTGTTGCTTTTCCTTTTCAGTGTCAAACCAAAAAATCATTGCCAAACCATTTTCAAGTTTCCTCTACAATTTTTATGGTTTCAGGTGTTATATGCAAGCTTTATGTTCATTTTGAGTTGATTTTTGTGCATGGTGTAAAATAAGGGTCCAGATTCATTTTTTGGCATGTGACTGCTGGTTTTCCCAATACAGTTTACTGAAGAAATTATTTTTCCCCATTGTACATTCTTGGCCCCTTTGTCATAATCCAATCAACCATATATACATGGGTTTACTTCTGGGGTCTTTATTCTGTTCCATTGATCTGTGCGTCTGTTTTTATGCCAATACTATAGCTTTGCAATATAGTTTGAAATCAAGAAGTGTGATGCCTCCATCTTTCTTCTTTTTCAAAAATTCTTTGGCTATTTTTATAGTACCAGAAAAATTTGGAATTCTTTTCTACATCTGTGAAAAATGCCATTGGAATTTTGATAGGTTTGGTTTGAAATTGTACATCAATTTGGGTAGTATAAACATTTTAAAATATTAATTATTTCGATCCATTAGTACAAAAAATCTTTCCATTTACTTGTGTTTTCTTCAGTTTCTTCCATCAATAGCTTATGGTTCTCAGTGTACAGATCTTTTACCTCCTTGGTTAAATTTATTCTCAGTTAAGTTATTATTTTTGATGAATTGTGAATGGGATTATTTTCTTAATTTCTTTTTGTGATAGTTGATTTTTAGTGCATAAAAATCAACTGATTCTTCTATGTTGATTTTGTATCCTCCTGCAACTTAATTGAATTTGTTTTTTAGTTCTAACACTTTTGGTAGAAACTTTAGGGTTTTCTTCATATAATACTATGTCACCTGCAAATAGAGACAGTTTTGCTTCTTCTAATTCAAATTGGATGCCTTTTATTCCTTTTTCTTGTGTAATTGCTCTGACTAGGACTTCCAATATTATATTGAATATAATCATTGAGAATGTTTCTGATATTAAAAAACTTTCAGCTTTTCAGTAATATCTATATTAGCTGTGGGCTTATCATATATATGACCTTTATTATGTTGAGGTATCATCTCTCTATAGCCAATTTGTTGAGAGTATTTATCATGAAAGGATGTTGAATTTTGTCAAATGCTTTTTTTGCACATATTAAAATGATCATATGATTTTATTCTTCATTTTATTGATGTAGTGTATCATATTAATTTGTGGATGCTACACCATCCTTGTATCCTTCAAATAAAACCCACTTGATCATGGTGTACAATCTTTTTAATGTATCATTGAATTCAGCTTACTAATATTTGATTGAGGATTTTTACATCTATGTTTATGAAGGTATTGGCCTATAATTTTCTTTCCTTGTAGTTTTCTTGTCTGCTTTTGGTATCAGGGTAATGCTGGCCTTATAAAATGAGTTTGGAAATATTCTCTCCTCTTCTACTTTTTGGAAGAGTTTAAGGAAAATTGGTATTAATTCTTTAAATGTTTAGTCCTGGAATTTTCTTTGTTGGTAAAGTTTTGATTACTGATCCAATCTCCTTACAAGTAGTTGGTCTGTTACAGATTTTCTTTTTCTTTATGATTTGGTCTTTGTAAGTTGTACGTTTCTAGAAATTATCCATTTCTTCTAGGTTCCAATTTTTGACATATAATTAATTGTTCATAGTAATTTCTTAGATTTTTTTATATATGTGTGGTATTAGTTATAACATCTTCTCTTTCATATCTAATTTTATTTATTTGACTCATCTCTTTTTTCTTGGTAAGTCTACCTACAGGACTGTATATTTTGTTTATCTTTTCAAAAAAATCAGTTTTTAGTTTCATTGATCTTTTCTGTTAGCTTTTTAGTCTCTACTTCATTTATTTTCACTGTGATCTTTGTCATTTCCTTCCTTCTACTAACTCTGGGCTTAATTTGTTTCTCTATTTTCTAGTTCCTTGAGGTATGAAGTTGTTTATTTTAACTCTTTCTTTTTTTTAATGTGGTACTTATTGCTATGAACTTCCCTTGTGGAACTGCTCTTGCTGAATCCCATAAGTTTCAGTATGTTGTATTTTCATCTTCATTTGTCTTGTTATTTTTTTTATTTCTCTTTTGATTCTCATTTGACCCAATGGTTATTATAGGCATGCTGTTTATTCTCTACATATTTGTGAATTTCCAGTTTTTTCTTGTAATCTATTTCTAATTTTATACCTTTGTAGTCAGAAAGATCCTTTATATGATTTCAATCTTCTTAAATTTATTAAGCACTGTTTTGTGGCCTAACGTGATCTATCTGGAGAATGTTCACATGTACTTCAGAAGAATGTGTATTCTGCAGCAGTTGGATAGAATGTTCTGTAAATGTCTGGTAAGTCCATTTAAGCCCAATGTTTCCTTATTTATTTTCTGTCTGGATGATCTATTGTTGAAAGTAGGGTGTTGAAGTCACCTACTGTTATTGCATTGCTCTCTATTTCTCCCTTTGGGTCTGCTTATACTTGTTTTATATATTTAGGTGGTCCTATGTTAGGTGCTTAAATATTTACAAAAGTTATGACCCGTTTATTATTATATAATGACCTGGCCTTCTTTGTCTCTTTATTACAGTCTTCATCTTAAAGTATATGTTATCTGATATAAGTATAGCTACTACTCTGTTTTCTTTTGGTTTCCATTTGTATGGAATATCCTTTTCCATACCTACATTTTCTGTGTGTATCCTTGCATCTGAAAGTGATTCTGTTATATACATTTCTGTTGTACATAACAAGCTGTATTTCTTTTACTTTTATGATTCTCTCCTTGTCTTAAACTTTAATTTAAGTTTAATTATATTGTGCCTCAGTTTGGGTTTCTGGATTCATCTTTTTAAAATTATTTTTTATTGGAGTAAAATTAACATAGTGTTATATTAGTTTCAGATGTACAATATAATGATTCAACAATTCTATACATTACTCAGTGCTCATCAATATAAGTGTACTCTTAATCCCCTTTATCTATTTCATCCACCTCCTCCCCAGTCACCTTCCCTCTGGCAATAACCAGTTTGTTCTCTGGCAACCACCATTTTATTATCTGTATTTAAGCATTTGTTTTTTTGTTTGTTTCTCTTTTTTTCTGTTTGTTTTGATTCTTAAATTCCACGTACAAGTGAATTCATATGGTATGGTACTTGCCTTTCTCTAACTGATTTATTTCACTTACTATTATATGTTCTAGGCCCATTCATATTGTTGCAAATGACAAGATTTTATTCTTTTTTCTGGCTGAGTAATATTGCATTGTATGTATATGCCACATTTTCTTTATCCATTCAACTATCAATGGACACTTGGGTTACTCCATATTTTGGCTGTTGTAAATAGAGATGCAATATATATGGGGAGGCATATAGCTTTTCAAATTAGTGCTTTCATTTCCTTTGGGATGCTCAGTAGTAGAACTACTGGATCTTATGGTAATCCTATTTTTTAATTTTTTGAGGAACCTCCATACTTTTTTCCACAGTGGCTGCACCAATTTGCATTCCCAATAGTGCACAAGGGTTCCTTTTTCTCCACATCCTTGCCAACATTTGTTACTTTTCTTGTTTTGATTTTAGCCATTCTGACAGGTGTAAAATGTTATCTCATTGTGGTGTGATTTGCATTTCCCTGATGATTAGTGATATTGCCTATTTGCCATGTGTATGTATTCTTTTAAAAAAAAATGTCTACTCATGTCCTCTGCCCACTTTTTAATAGAGTTATTTGAGATTTGGTGGACTTTTTTTGGTATTGAGTTGTATAAATTCTTTATATATTTTGGACATCATCCCCTTATTGGATATATCATTTGCAAATATCTTCTCCTAGTCAATAGATTGTCTTTTTGTTTTGTTGATAGTTTATTTTGCCGTGCAAAAGCTTTTCATTTTGGTATATTCCCAATAGTATAATTTTACTTTTGTTTTTCTTGCCAGAGGAGACATATCTAAAAAATATTTCTAGAGCCAGTGTCAAAAGATTGCTGCCTGTGTTTTCTTCTAGGAATTTTATGGTTTCAGGTCTCACATTTGAGTCTTTAATCCATTTTGAGTTTATTTTCATGTATGGTGTAAGAAAGTGGTCCAGTTTCTTTTCTTCTTCTTTTTTTTTTTTTTTTTTTTGCATGTGACTGTCTGGTTTTCCTAGCATGATTTATTGTAGAAATTGTCTTCTCCCCACTGTATATTCTTGCCTCCTTTGTCATAAATTAATTAAACATCTATGCATGTGTTTATTTCTGGGGTTTCTATTCTGTTCTATTAATCTATGGATCTATTTTTATGCCAGTCTCATACTATTTTGATTACTACAACTTTGTAGTATATTTTGAAATCTAAAATTATGGTACCTCCACTTTTGTTTTTCTTTCTAAAGATTGCTTTGGCTATTTAGGTTGTTTTGTGGTTCTATACAAATTTTAGGATTATTTGTTCTAATTCTGTGAAAAGTGTTGTTGATATTTTAATGGGGGTTGCATTAAATCCCCATTGCTTTGGTAGTGTGAACATTTTAACAATGTTGGGTCTTTCAGTCTATGAGCATGGAATATCCTTACATTTATTTGTGCCATCTTCAATTTCTTTTATCAACATTTTAGGTTTGGAGTACAGGTCTTTCACCTTCTTGGTTAAATTTATTCCTAGGTATGTATTATTTTTGGTGCAATTGTAAATAGATTATTTTCTTAATTTCTCTTACTGTCACTTCATTATTAATGTATAGTAATGTAACAGATTTATGTATATTAATTTTATATCCTACAACTTTACTGAATTCATTTATCAGTTCTAGTAGTTTTTTGGTGGAATCATTAGGGTTTTCTAAATATAGTATCACCTCACCTGCAAATAGTGAAAGTTTTACTACTTCCTTACCAATTTGGATGCCTTTTATTTCTTCTTCTTCTTTTTTTTAATCTGATTGCTCTGGCTTGAACTTCCAGTACTATGTTGAATAAGAGTGGTGAGTATGTATATCCTTGTCTTCTTCCTGATCTTAGAAGAAAAGTTCTCAGTTTTTCACCAGTGAGTATGATGTTAGCTATGGGTTTTTTTGTATATGGCCTTTATTGTATTGAGGTATATTCCTTCTAAACCTTCTTGTTGAGAGTTTTTACCATGAATAGATGTTGTACTTTGTCAAATGCTGCATCTAATGGGATGATTGTATTATTTTTATCCTTTCTCTTGTTAATGGGATGTATCACATTCATTGATTTGCCAATATTGAACTACACTTGCACCCTGAAATACATCCCACTTGATCATGGTAAATGATTTTTAAAAATGTGTTGTTATATTCAGTTTGCTGGCATTTTGTTGAGGATTTTTGCATCAATGTTTATCAGAGATACTGGTCTGCAGTTTTCTTTTTCTTTTTCTTTTCCTTTTTCTTCCTCTTTTTGTAGTGTATCTGTTGTTGCTATCAAAGCAATGCTGGCCTTGTACAATAAATTTAGAAGCTTTACTCCCTCTTCTATTTTCTGTAATATTTTGAGAAGAATGAGTATAAATTCTTCTTTAAGTACTTATGTACTTCTTTGTACTTACGTACTTATTGCCATTTTTTTACTTGTTTTATAGTTGCATTTATAGTCCTCTCTATTCCTTTCTTCTTCTCTTGCTCTCTTCCCTTTCATGAAGTCATCTCATTTGGAACCCTCTGGGATTCCTGGGTCTGGATGTGTGCTTCCCCAGGTTCACTGTTATTTTTTTAAATAAGCTTTCTGTCCTTTTCTCTCTCTTTTCTCCTTCTGGATGCCTATAATGCAAATATTGGTCCACTTGCTGGTGCCCCATAAGTTCCTTAGGCTATCTTCACTTTTTTCATTCCTTTTTCTTTTTTTCCTCTGACTGGAAAAATTCTATGGCCCTGTCTTCAAGTTCATTGATCCTTTCTTCCATTTCATCCAGGCTGATATGGAACTACTCCATTGAATTTCACATTTCAGTTATTATATTTTTCAGCTCTGTTATTTCTGTTTGATACTCTCTTGTGTTTTCTATCTCTTTACTGAAATTCTCACTTTGTTAATGCATTGTTTTTCTGACATCAGTAAGCACCTTTATGATCATTATTTTGAACTCTTATTCAGGTAAATCACCTATCTCCATTTCATTAAGATCTGTTTCTGCAGTTTTATCTTATTCTTTTGTTTGGAACATATTCTTCTTTTTCTTTGACTCATCTCCTGAGATAAACCTTATTGTTCATTCCATCTCTAGCTCTTGGTTGTCGCTCACATTTTTTGTGATTATCCAAGCTCTCTTCTTTGTTGTTCCTAGTAGTTGAAGGTATGTCAAAATATGGCAGTGTCCCAAAGGAGAGAATCCCTATCAGCACTTGGATGTAAGCTGATTAGAAAATACACCCACAGGCAGTAGCATTTAAAATATGTAATTATGCCTCTTTCAGGTAAGACTGGGAGATTGGTGTTCTGTCTGTTCCCTCTGCATTATGCCCTGATGGGGAATGGTATTAGCCAGTAAGGTACTTTTTCTTTGTCTGTTATAGTCCTGTGGGACCCATGAATTGAATACAAGCCCCACTGGGTACCAGAGCCATGTAATCAAAGGCTGTGTCACTTGGATGACAGCCACAAAAGCCAAGGCACAAAATGTGTGCACAAGCTCCTTGCCGGGAGATACCAGCTACCTGAAGCAGGGAAAAGGGAGAACATGGAGATGGCTCTCCCTGGCCTCCTTGGTCTTTCAGGAGGATCACTAGATGTGTACTGAAAATAGTATCCTAACACTTAGGACACAGCTTTTAAGTTATACAAATAGGCATCATTCAGGGAAAGACTGAGAGATGGGCATTTCTTTCTGCTCCCTCCGCACTGCACCCTGGAAAGACATCCATGGCAAGAACTTGCAAACCTGTTAAGAACTATTTCTTTGTTTGCTATAGTCTGGTGGATTTCCTGAGTGCAAAGCTTTCACATCTAGGTGCATCTTAAAACTCTTGCTTAAACACTCACTAGATGTTGTGTTCAAACCCTTCTTTTTTTAGGGAGAAGTTGGGAATTAGGAGTTTGCTTCAGACTGTATGTCACTGTGTCAAGAATGGGGTTTATGGTGAGAGTTGTATTTCAGCTTTTTCTACCCATTTCAAAGTGTTTTTTTTTTTCTCATTCAGTTGATGTGTAGGAATCACTTAGCTAGTTTCTGGATTCTTTCAGAGAAAATTGTTCCATATATAGCTACAGATTTGGTGTGTCCATGGGAATATGGGAGTTCAGGAGCCTGCTGTTTCCATCTTGGACCAGAGCTCACAGGCACGTTTTAGAAACCATGGTCCCAAAGTCATTTTAATATCTTAGAGGAATAGAACTACTCCATTAAAAATATGTTGTTTGAGTTGCCTGTGGCAGTCCTATGCTATCTTTGTACTGCTTGGTCTTTCCTCACAGCCAAGGTACATGATGGTACATAAATGATGAACCTGGGGTCTGGGAAGGCTCAGAAGGGCCCTAGAGATAAACTATCATGCAGCTTGCACCTGCAGCCTAAAAGGACACTCCAAGAAATCAGACAGTAAATAATGTAACATGTCACTCAGGAAGACCCCACAGAAAACGACACTTCACAAAAACAAGATAACTAACTGTAGCCCAAAATAAGCATAAGCAGTGACTATAGAAAAGAAGATTTAGTGAAGCAAGACAGTCAGCAAAGAAGGAAACATTAATGGGATATTATTGCTTTTATATTAACATTGGTAATGGAGTTAGGGGATGGTCAAATGTACAGAGTTTTCTAAAATAAGATATGGCAGGCAGACCTGACAGTCATCCTGAGGAATCAACACTGATCTGCATATGGAGGCAAAGTTCTGAGTCAACCAGGAGGTTTGGGTATGCTTCCTGTGGGGTCAGAAGCCAAACCCATAGCAAGTGTAGTCCAAAGTTTAAAGGGAGGAGTTAGAGAATATGTATGCCAGGAATGGAAAGAATGTGATAGCTCAAGGACAATTCTGACCTATCATAATGGAAACCATCCCTCAGATTCAAGGACCTTCTCTACAAATTCCTAGTCACAAAATATGTTGTCTAAGTTCTCTAGAACTTAATTTGAAAACGAGCAATTACTTTTTACCTTTCCAGAACTGAGATGTAATAAGTACATCATGGCTAGTGTATATGCACATGTTCACATGGGTCCCCATGCATGTGCATGAACATACACACACACACACACACACACACACACACACACATTCACATCAATACCTTTTTACTTCCTGGTATTCTGAACCAAAATATGGCTCAACTCCATAGCTTGACAGAAACGCAAAAAGGGGAAATTAGAAAAGATATCATATCATATCATATCATAATCTGGCAATGTTAATCTTACTCCAGTCTACCTTTCTAGTGGAGTCTAAGCCTCACCTTCTGATACATTTTCAAAAGTGGTAAAAAGCACACATCCCCAGAAAGCAGATACTTCTTTGTTTCCTATGTGGCCATGTCCTACAAAGAACCATATGCAAGGGGTTGCCTATTCATGTCTTTTAATGATTCTGGTGAGATACCAAGTATCATACAATCAGTGCAGAGATAGCAGGTTTTCTGGTCTGTGTTCTAAGATGTGCTGCATCCCTTTAGCATTTTAGACTTAATCCACGGAAGAAAACGGGTTAATGGCATCTACTTTCACTTAAATATTAAGCAAATAACTTTGTCCAAAAGCAAACTATAACTGAAAAATAAAAGAAAAAAATTTTGCTTGTAAAAAATTTTAAAAATGGTGATTAATGGACATACTTAACAGGGTATTGCCTACATTCATCTCTGTCATAAGTTGCCTTGATAGCTTTTAGAGACCTTTATCTGTGTTAATTTTGAAAGAGATTATCATGAGAAGTATGTTTTGAGACGTCACCTTTCATTTCTTAGGACTGGGTGGTAAGCTCTCTAGGAGTGTAGCCTGAAGCTTAATGAAGATGCCACCTCTGTGTCTCTGCAGCCCAGAGGATTGGAAAACATTGCTTTCTCTTCTCTGAGCAGAAAATGCCACTGTTTCTTCCAGTGCCACATTCAGGGGCAAGATCAATGTCTAAGAGTCAGGCTTGGGTAGTAACTCAATATTAAATGCTTGACTGAATAAGGATCTTTCTAATCAGCAACAGTACATTAAAAATCCCCTTCTAAGGATACATAGACAGAAAAACAGAACTGGGTCTCAAACAATCCACACACTGTATAAAGAAGGGACATGAGGTCAGCTCTGAGTAATCTGGTTGGATTAGCCAGCATGACCCTAGAACCCTAGAACTCTAATGAAGCTCTGTCATACTTTGGAGAACTGCTATGAGTGACAGAGAACTTAGGTTTAGAAGTTGTAATCTTGATTTTCTTTCTGAGTGTCTTCTAAAGTAATGCAGATTTTTGTATACCACTATTCAACTTATCTAATAGAAGTAATCTTATGGACCAAAATGTTCAACTGAGATGCATGGGCCCACTACCACCTATAAGAAAGTTATAGGAAACAAGATACAATTTTAAACAAAAAACCAGAAAGAAAAGGAAAAGACCCAGCATGTCCAATACCCTCCTGATGCTTGGCATCGATGTTTGCTTCCATTGTGCTCTTTGGTTGATGGAACCAACCAAAGTTTCTACTGGAACTTCCAGTAGGCCTATCCACACACATCTATCACCACACTTACAGTCACCATGCTGTTCAGACCAAATCCCTGAGTCATCATCTAAGATGGCTTTGTAGAAGCAGAGATGGATCCTTTCCCTAAATGGGACATTTAGGAAGTGGTGGCATTTTCCATCCAAACAGCAAATAGCTATTATACAAATCTTGATTCAACATGAACATCACAGTTATCTTTTCCCTGTTGGTTCATAGATGCAGGCCTGTAATGACATTTTACCAACTATTGATCCAATCCCCTGACGGAAAGGCATGGTCATGTGTTGCCTACTACAAGCCAAGTACACTGATGAGCACTATGACAGAACTAAGGTTTTTGTGACTTTACCTATGATAGAACTGGGACTCCAAAGGGGATACATAACTTATCTAGTGCCCCAGGGCAAGTAAATGTCTGAACTAGGGTTCAATTCCGGGTCTGCATGATTGCAAAGTTCATGCTCTTTCCACGTAATACTCATTGCCAAATAGTTCACTCTAACTTCACTCTGAATGGAGAAAAGCCTAGGAAAAGAGAATGGAGAAGAGGAAGGAAGATCAGGAAGACCTGAGACTGAACAAGCAAACAATGTTCAAGTTGGAAGTTAGGGAACTTAAGTCAAGACAAGAAATCCAGAATCCAAACAAAGATTGTCAGGGACTGTTGAGCAGAGTGGGTCATGGAAAAAACATGGCAGACAAAGTGTCAGAATCCCTGCCCCAGGGCAGGATTAGTTGGTAACTGGACACACAGCACAAGGGAGAGATATAACCCTGATGCCGAGACAACAGACTGCCCCTGAGACCAGATGCTTTCATTCTCTTCTCACCTTGGTCACACCAATCCTCAGTAAGTCTGGCCTAAAGCCCTACAGGTGAGAAAAATGGGAAACAGCTGACAGGCTAGTGCGTGAAGGAGCAGGGAGCAGACCCTCTTCTCTGGCAAAGCCATTCCCCTGACAGGTGGCAAGAGAAGAGACTGTTCCCAATCAAACCGAGTTGGATGGAAATAGCTAAGATGAAAAACAAACTCGATGCCATCCCTTCAAAATCTCCACATGCGGCGGGAAGCCGCTGCTGAGCTGGACCTTGGTGGGAGAGAAGGAAACCTTCCCAGTTGAGAACTGACACATAAATACCCATGGCCAGCTCCCTACAGGTAGGAGAGTCCTAGATCCAGATGAAATCCTGGCTCATAGAATAGTTATGATAATGATAGCAGCAACATTTATTGGAAACTCCTTATGGCCATACACTTGGCACACATGTCTTTATTTTGGGCCCCCAACAATACTGGGGTCTCCCCATTTTACAGGTGAGGACCCAGTGGTCCTCAATGGTTAAGTGATTCACCCATTATAAGGAGAAGCACACACTCCTATAGAAGAAAGTCCCAATGTGTGACTAGAATATCAAATTCCAAAGCCTATGCCCTTCCAACTGCAGCCTATGATGGTATTCTTCCCTAACCAAACAGCAAAACCTGGGGTGCAGAGCAAGAGGGGCACAGGCCCTATGAGTGCCACCCATCTACTCACTGAGAAGCCTCCCCTCCACCACACACACGATTTTTATATCAAACTTTACAAGATTTCCAAATCTTTTTATTTTTTTTAAGTTTATTTAATCATTTTGAAAGAGAGAGCAGGGGAGGAACAGAGAGAGGAAGAATCCCAAGCAGGCTCTGCACTGTCAGCTCAGAGTCCCTCACAGGGCTCAAATTTACTAACTGTGAGATCATGACCTGAGCTGAAATCAAGAGTCAGATGCTTAAACAACTGAGCCACCCAGGCATTCCTTCTTTTTATTTTTAAAGTGACCATATACATTCCTGCCCTCCCAAAAGATATATTCTAAAACAAATTTAATTGGAAACACAATTTTTAAACAAGAATATAAGGTAGTTCCTTCACACTCCCCTTAAGGGATAGTTTGCTTAATAATCTTTTCTCAGAATTTAAGATTTTTAAAAATGGAAATGTTTTTTAACTTCAAAAAAATAACACATCCATTTTTTTTTAATTTAGACAATGTATTTACAGTTACTAGATCCAAATTTTTGAACCAATATTTCTCCATTATTCTAGCTGAATTCCATAATAGTTATGGAATAGTTATGGGCAAATTTTACAGAAATATTCCCAGCTAACACATTTAATCCCCTGATTTGGGGCTAGGAATTGTGGGATCCACCAGTCAAAATATAAGTTACTTCTGTGCCAGAAAAAAAATTAAAAGACATTTCCCCATACCATCAACCAGAATGTAGACTATTTAGTACATTGGCCTTATCAACAGAACAAGAATTAGAAAGCTTCACATGAAAAAATAAATGTATTTCACTAGTTTATCTAAAAAGCTCTATTTTCAGTTTTAAGTACACTGTATCTTTCAAAGATCCGTTTTATTGAAGTTGCTTTAAGGGTAACGTACACATTAGTTGGTCATTCTTATCAGTAATTTTACTACCAACACCAGTAAGACTCTTCAAAGAAACTCCCAGAGACTTCTGTGCCTAAAAGAGCTTCATTTACTCAATTGAACTGTCTTTGTTCCCAAATTCTCTTCCAAATAAGCACAGAAGCTGAAAACAACATCAGAAAAATATCCTGGAAAAATGGTTCACAACATTCTAATGGGTTACAGATGGGTTGGGAACCTTCCTGCCATTTTTATTGTTTGCTAGCTTCCTTTCTTCTGTCCGGAGTTTTATTGCTTGCTTTCCTTGTTAGCCCCCTTGATGCTTGAATTAACCCACTGAATCTTTCCACACCAGTGGGCAGGACCAACAACCCTTTGCCCTCCAGCTGACTGAGAAGGTCCTCAGGCTTTGGATTGTATTTCCACAATCTGGAACAGAGGATATTTATATTAGTCAAGCCGAGAGAGGTGGTTAGAAAGTATATTTCTGTAAAGATATTAAACTTACTTTAACAAAAAAAATTTTGTTTAAGTCTCCACAGTTAGAATAATGTCCTTGGAGACCAGGGAAGCTTATCCAGATCAGCTTTATTAGGTCGAATATCAATCAGTAAAGCTCAGGCTGCCAGAGGATTATTATGTTAGGAAAGTAAGTCAGCATGTTAATGGTTCTGCCTGTTAGCAGTGTTAACTGGTTCACAAGACTGAGAAGGATTATTATCTGACACTTTTGTATCCTTGCTGAATTTGGAATGCGACAGCTCAAATCCAACCTAAATTAACTACGTCAGGTGTCTTGGACTTGGAAATAAAAATTGATGAACCCAAACAACAGAAGACAAGATGGAGTTTGGGAAGTATACTGGATCAGGAATCAGAAAACTTGGATTCAGTCTAAGTGGCCACCTCCAGGTCTGCAGGAGGCACCTACACTGTGTTTGCCCAGCCTTCATCACAGTTTCTAGCAGGAAATGCTCATCTTTACCATTCCATCAAGTGCTTCTGGTAGGGCTGTTGATGAGATGCTTGCTGTGTGTGACACAAGCCACCAGAGTTCTGCCCTAGGATGTCTTACTTTGAACTAAGTGACCATGGCTCTCTGTCCTATGCAGCAGGATCTGGGAGCCACCATTGGTCCTAATTCATCCACATGCAAGCAGCAGTACGGTAGGAGGAAAATAGGGTGCTGATGCACTGAGAGCTACAGATGAGAATCAGAAAATCCAAAAACTGTCCAGCTCCAGGTCCATCGTTCTGAGACCTCAGTCTAAAGTTGCTCGTCCCATAGTTTGAGTTCATGAGCCACTACATTTCTCTCACACCTGAGCCTACTTGATGTGGGTTTCTCTCACTTGAAATTAAAAAAAAAATGACTGATGGACAAGAATGCTATGAATTAATCTCTTTGGGCCTCAGCATCTTTGAAAAATTTTAAAAGCACTATATTGCTGGGGATGTAGGTTTCTCTGTTGTAAAAAGGACCTGAAAAAAAATTTCTTGTTCACAGATAAAACTTCAAAGCTTGGCTTGCCACTCTGCTCTGTGCATTTGTCAGGCACTCAGTCTCTTTCTCTCCAAGGGTGCCTACCAAGGAAATTATTGCACAGCCAGGGCAGGGATTTGTTGCTATTCCTTCTTGGCAGGATTTGATCATAGTAAGGGACTGATGACTATGTGTGTTTCTCATTCTTCCCTCTTGTGAATGGGAGTTCTTACTGTCATTAATCTACACTCACTATCACTATATGATAAGTGTAAGGAAGAAACAGATGACTTGTCTTTACTATGTAAAGAAACCTCATTTAGATGTGATGGAGATGACTACACATCCCCCCAGAGATCTTAGACTTTGAGCTGGGTGCAGGGACTCAATGGTACATTGGGATGGTCTCTCATGCACAAGGGCTGGGTGTGGTCTATGAGGGACAAAATATGCATGTGAATATTTGAGCAGCCAAAATGTATATGTTGATAGAAATGGCTAATAATTCCCAAATATTTCCTTATTAAGAGAATATCCAGTTTTTATCTGGGTGGACCATTGCAAAATAAATAGTGCATATCCCTGGCTCCTTGCATCTAGGATGCCATGTGATCAAGTTCTGGTTAATGGGATACAGCAGAAGTGACATGCTCACCTCTGGATCATGCTCCAAAAGAGAGAAGCATGCCTTACTCTCCCTCTTATCCTCACTCCTGATAGCAGATATTCTGATGGGTGGTAAACCATCTTGGACAGTGTAGATGCTAGCAACCCTTTATGGACAGTGAGCAATTAAACAGGAGGATCCTGGGCTCCCAATACAGTAAATCTGCCATATCAGACATGGACTGATAGGAGAAATACTTCTGTCTTATTTAAGCCACTTTCCATTTGTCTCTGTGAAGGCAACTAGATGTTATTTCCTAATATCACAAGTACCATGTAAATACATATCCAAGTAGGTACTCATTTCAACTTGAAGTTTCTAAAAGTCAAGGACTGGGGCCAATTTCCAATGTGAATAGGAAACTGTGATGCATGCTGGAGGCAAAATTTTGAGGGTTAAGATGGGTAACAATGCTTTTGTCTGGCCTTCCTTACTCAGTTCCTTGGGGCAGCCATGCACTTGCCTTCTTCTTGGAAACATCCCCTTCCCAGGATCCCCCTCAGTCTTGCCATGCATGAAAGGCACTGGTTGCCTTGGTCTCACTGAGGCCAAGCAAAATTTGAAGTAAGCCTTCTCCCATAGAATCAGATCACTAAGGACATAGGTGTGCTGCTGGTACACAGCAAACTGATAGGGCCTCTGCACCACTGTGACAGAAATAAGCCGGGGGTAGTCCTAGGAGCAGGACTGATCTTCATGTCCCTACACCCCCTGTCCTACCCCATAGTCCCATTGTGCAGCAACTAAAGGATTAGCACCTAACTCACTTGGTTAGCAACCCTGACTCACAGGGTTACCAGGATCCTGCTTCAAGGATAAATCTAGTTTCAGTTCTGATTTATTGGGCCCCAGGTATATAAAGAACTAATTACTTTGAATCATCTTTGCCTGTATGCCTATATTTTTCCATCCACCTGCATGATCAGGCCATTCAAATGAGTTTCCACAACTGAGTGTCTGCTTAGTTCCCCTGCCTGTTATTCCTTATTCCCACTGGAATTGGAGCTCTGTCTTCAAGCCCATGTCCTGATACCCTGCCACATTCTTGAAAATTTCCTTCCTCTTTGGGACTAGATGGGTCTTACCATGAATGGAAGAGACTATTAATACCATTTCCCTGCCTTCCACTTTGACTCCTATGGCCAAGCATAACTCACCATATGAGAGCCCATTCACAGACACCTACCTAACGACACTTGGGGATGTTATATAGATTGTATTTGAAAGCCTTTGAATCAGGAGACTTGGGTTCAAATCCTAGTTCCAACACTTAAAGTAATGAATGTGGCCCTGGAAAAATTAATCTATCTAAGTTTCAGTACCCTTATCCTCAAAATGAAAAGTATATTGCTTATTTCATAAGCTTGTAATTAAGAATTGAATGCTACATAGTAAGCAGTCAAGAAATGGTAGTTGATCTGTGTACCACCATATCTGTGCTCATCATCCACCAGGATATTACTCTTCAGCCATCAAGGTGCCTCTCAGCAGTCAGCCTTCACAGGTGAAATATTCTCCTTGATCCATCTGGTCCATCCTTATCATACCTGACAGTTTTGCCAACCCCCAGATAAGTGTGCTCAATCCCACCAAAAGCATGATGAACTTGTTTATTGTAGGTCCTCAGCACATGTTTATGGAATAAATGAATGAGTGAGAACATGAATTAAATATGGTGCCAATATCTATTGTTTTCTAAATACATGTGAAATATTTACTATAAGCAAAGACCTGCTCCAATTGTTGTGGGGAGTACATGAAGTTAGGTACCCCCAAGGCATTCATCATCCTCTGTCCCTCAGTGTCATCGCCAGGAAGGATAGGATGAGTCAGTTGACATATCCTCTCTTCATCCTCCACACTCTCATCAACATCCTAGAAGTCACAGGAAGAGAACCACTACAAAGGACATTCATATCTGCTTCTGAGTTCCTAGGATTAACCCATCTCTTATGCTCTGGTGGCCTTTGTGGTAGACATGAGTCAGTCAGAGCAATCTGTCCTCCCTCTCTACAGAGGGACTACCTCACTCCCTGCACTCATGGAGGCCTGCCCCACTGAGGGGCCAGTCAGCAGGGAAGAAGGAGGTAAAAAGAATATGAGTGCCACCATGAGTTCCCCTGCAGGGAAGGAATTTCCAGGCTCTGGCACAAAATCTAAGAGCAGCTGCTCCTGCCCTGGGAACAGCGCTGGCCTCTGGTAGAGATAGAACTGAGAAAATATCAGAAGGGGAACATTCTCTGCTTTTGGACTTACAAATATGCCACCTGTTCCATGAACTGGGACAGGTCCCATTCCATCACCTCAGAGCCTCACCCCTCAGCACAGCCCTAGAATTTAGAACAAAGAAAAATGTTTATTTGGCTTTGCTCCAATGATTATCTCAACCTTGCCTTGAGGATCTGTATGCATAGATAAAAACCATCTCTTTCCCTTTGTTCTCCATTCTCAAGTGTAAGTATCAAGTTCTGAAGACTATTTACATCATTTTGGAAAGGGGTGGTAACCAAAGTAAAGTTATGAAAGGCTGGAGTAACCAAGGAAAAGAAAGCAATGTGATGAAAGAGTGAATATTGAGATAAATAGAAGCATTAATCCTGAAAGAACCGGTTGGTGGTCTTACATAACAAGCAAAACACAGGCCAAAGACACCCTGTCGGGCCTATGGTTCCAAGAACCCTTCTTCCTATACACCTACAGATGACTGAACTTGGATCTGAGTACATCATGGAAAAGTCAGAAATGCTATCAAAATATTTCACAATGATTTTCCTCCTCAGTGGCTACAAGTACAAGCAGTGTCCATGGAGAGGCTCCAACCCATCAGGCCTGTGGCTGCTAGTTCAGAATTTCCTTGTGGATGTTCTCTCCCCTCTTCTTGCTCACACAGCCTCCAGCCACTGGGTTTGCTCCAGGCAGAGCCATGTTCAGCAGACTGTGTCCAGCAACTTGGCCCTCCAATTTGGCCTAGAGGGCAAGCATGTCTGGTGGGAAGATAGGAGATTAGTTGTGGCTAAGGAATCAAGGCTTCCCTAGAGCTCTGTCCACCTTAGGCCCAGACCTGCATTTCAGTATATTCTATAAGTCAACTGAGTGATAAAACAGAAGAAGGGACAGCCATGATTCGGGCACTTAACTTTATTCATTGTAATAATCGATTAATTGCTGTTGCATATTAGCCTTTTTCTCTGCACCAGTTACATTGATTTTTTAAGGATAAAGATCATGTCCTAGTCATGGTGACTTTCTGCACAGTGTTGACCAGAGTGGCAGCTATGTGTTCGAATATGAGTTTGAAGGTGGACACACAGATTTTGAGTCTCTCTTTTCAGGTCTAGTTCACCATCCTAATTGTCCTCTATGTATGGAAATATGACTTCCATTTGTGGCAAAGGAGCATGAAAGATTGCCAAAATTTTCCCTGCTGCAGAGCTTCTCTCTGGCCAAAAATGACTCAATCAGGTCTTAAGCAAAAGACCTGGAATGTCTGTCACTTCTAGGGGCCTCATGCCAAGCACAGGATGTAAAAAGCTTGCTTCTTATTCTTGCTGCCCATTTCTTATTCTACAAAACATAAATCTCCTTTCCACTCTCAGATGACCTTCCTCTCAGAAGCACAAAGGCACTAGCTCACTTTGGGCTCAGCTTTGCCAATAGTCACAGATTTCTGCACCATGGTGTCTCCTCTCTTTCCCTGGAGAGCATCCCAAACTTCCTCTCACCTTGGAATATTTTGGGCACTGGGAACCGTATAGGGATGACAAAAGGAAGGACTCAAAGTAGCTGAGCTTCCTACTTTCCCTTCTTCCTTGCTACCACTTAACTTTTCTTTGGCACAGTAAAAGTAGAACCTAGGGTAATCATGGCAGTATCTAGCACATAGAAGATGTTCTATAAATGGCTACTGAACTATTTGGCACAAAAACACAAAGTGGGATTGATTTTCAAGCATTACTGAAAGACTGTTAGGAAACTACCTTCCTTATAGGATACCTCCTGGAATCATGTTAAGTCAGTAATCATCAAAGAATTATTTTCCTATTAGTTCACTTAAACTCAGAAAACATCCATTGAGTGACCACCATGTACAAATCTCTGTGCCAAGCATAAGACCAGGATGAGAAGGATGCAGTGCTCACCCTCACAGAGCACAACTCTATTAAAAAGGTGTGTTGAGACCCACTGCCATGATTCTCCACAGAAGTGGAGTTGGTGGATGGAGGTAGGGCAAAGTTGATTTAAAAAGTGATGTTTTCCTGAGCTTTGAGTGAGGCTAAAGATTTTCTTAACTCTTGGATGTGTGCACGGTGTGGCTAGGGGTGTTGGGGTGGAGATTGGTGGGGGCTGAGTAGGGTAAGTGAGGGTAAGAAAGAACCAGTGCTCCCAGCAGAGGAGTACCATGAGAAAAGGCATGGACTTCAGTGGATGGTGAGGAGAGGCCAAAAGCGCTGAAATGATGCTATGGTTTGAACAGTAAAGGGCACCGCACTCTGCACTTGGGAGACATCCTGGAGGCCCCTAACTGATTTTACATTGGAAATGACCTGATTACAACTGTGTTACAGAAAAACTAACCCTAGCAGAGGAGTCTATTTCCCCTGTTAATGAACTACAAGAGACTGAGTATCTACTCTCACCTCCAATACCAATGTATAGGCATAAAAATGGCATTGTGACAAAGAAAATTAAAGTGCCTACAAATGTGCCTATGTAAAGGTGTGTGAACTGTCCTGGCTGAAGAGGCCCCTTAGCCACGTATGGGGGTGTAAACAGTGTCCCTTTCCCCTTTATTGCCCAGCTAGATGTCCAGAGCCCCACATCTTTTGCTTAAACATGTTCAGGGACATTTTAGGGAAGCACTCCACCTGGGGTTAATCAACCTGGAAGACACTAGGGAGGGGGGCACAAGCCAGACCTCCATCAGCCGAGCAGCTGTGAGAGGGCAGGCGGCTGGGGATTGTTCCAGGTGAGGCTGGGTCATGAGTGCACTGCTTGCGCTGATGTCTGCTTGCTCTCTTCTGCTCGTGGACCCTCCAGCCCTTCATCCATCCATTGCCTCTCAGGGCACAGACATCTGTCCTTATGCAGGAGGCTGAGGGAGAGAGGGACGAGATGGAGACCTTGCTCTTTCTCATGAGGTTCTCACACAATTTTACCTAGGTCACCTCCTTGCTTTCCTCGTGAAAAGAAAAACAATCCAAGCAAAGGTTTATTTTTCTCTGCTTTCCTCTTTTATTTCCCCTTCAAGAGCCCCTGGTCACAGAATAATCCAACAGCCTCAATGGGGGACAGGCCAAAGTAGAAAAAAGAAAGCTAGAGAAAAAATGTTTCATTGTTTCATATCTCAGAAATATTATCCTATAGCAAAGGGATTCTTTTAATGTTGTTGGGTTTTATTAATATATTCACTATATGCATGAAATGCAAAATCCTTGAAATGCATCAAATACCTTCCAATAGGCTTATAAACTTAACCCAAGTTACCAGAGCATAGGTATTTATAGACCAGTAGATACTAGTAAATCCATGTGAATCTTAATTAATACAGTTACATTTTCACACAGACAAAACTTCAGAGTGCTTATTACAATCATTCAACCAGCTGGCTGGTTCCTCCTCAACGACATCACTACTCTGAATAATTGTACATATAAAATATTTTAGCAAATCATTAAAAAAAAAGATCTTGAGATACAGATAAAATTCACTTCATCCCTCATCTGTAAATCCTAATCCAGTCTAAGTATATTCACATCTTTTAAATAGTCTCTTTAGGCCCTTTAAGCTTTCTAATCTCTTCTTTCAAAAATTTACTCAGTTCTGAAAAATGTTTCTCCTGGCATAATACCTGATCCTGTGATTCTTGCCCTGGACTTCTACCAACTCTGGAGGCCCCACCACTGGAAACCATATCCCTAAGGAGCCAAATCTGTTGGTAAAGTCTCTGGGATGCCGTAATACTGTTCTCACACCATATTTCACCTCCTGAAAAAATGCCAGAAGGTTTTATTTCTGTTCTGCTAAATGACATGGTTCAAAATGTTTGAACAGGATCACCCTAAGTGTGGTCTACCCAGGAACCTACCTCCAACAGTGACACAAATGTATTCACAGCATGACAGAGGTTGGGTTTTTTGTTTTTGTTTTTGTTTTTGTTTTTGCCTTTTGATAGATCATTTTTAGATAGACTTTGGATCCTCTCCAGGTTCAGAAGAAACCTTTTTCAGGAGTAAGTGGGAGATAGTGAAGTCATCTATTGAAGATTTTTGCCCTGGCTTTATTTTTCTAAAATGAATACATATATTTTAAAAACTTCTTCTGCCTGGTCGCCCAATCCAGGCTTTTTTTCTGATGATTAGAGGAGAATGGTCTGAGAAAGACAACTTTGACTTGGTCTCTTTTCATTAATTGAAATTAAAGAATGCTGTATGTCTTGCCATTTTTTAGTATGCTTGATTTTCATCTTACACTGGTGTTTCCAAAATGATACATAAGTGTAGTTATTCACATGGTATGGTGACAGGTAAGAAAGCCCATATTCACTTAAAAACATTTATGCACAAGTGAGTAAGTGCTTGTGTGTGTGTGTGTGTGTGAGAGAGAGAGAGAGAGAGAGAGAGAGAGAAAGAGAGGGCAATTTTTTTTTTTGCCTAAAAGCCCATAATTAATGAATCACTCACTTGAAACTAAAAAATGTATATTCTTGACTGTGAAAGAAAAACTTTCGAAGTATACTTCTAATAGGCCTAACTGATAAGGTTATTTTTTTCTACAAGTATCAGAATCCCATGGGATGGTCTTTAATACTACAGCTTTGGGGACCTACCCCAGGCCTACAAAAGCAGAGTCTCTGATGGAAAAGGCCAAGGATCTGGGCTTTTAACAAACACTGTAAGTATTTTTAAGAACCCTAAAGTCCGAGAGACATTAAGATTAAATATTAAGAATAGCTATTATTATCCTAGTCTATGTAATCTCTACACACACACACACACACACACACACACAATCCTGGGGTCTCCCAAGACTTACTCTTTATGTGGACTTGCATTCAAAGAAACAGTCTGATTCCAGAATCCACAAAAATATTTTACAACAGACATCATGACGATGGCAGGGTGTGAGCCTCACAGAATAATTTACACCAAAAATATTCCCAACTATCCTCTTTAGGAATCTCTCACGCTCCTCCAATTTTTCTACTGTCAAAAAATATATGTATCTGTTAAAAATCTTTCCCTCTCATGCACTGAAAAACAAAAGTTACAAGAGAAATCTCTGGGTAGTTGAAGACATGTGAATATGAACTATGTATAGCTCATCTTATGTTATTACAGAATTATTAGTTTAGTTAAGTGTGATAATAGTGTGATCGAGCAAGTGATGTCTGTAGTCTTAGGAGATATATTTAGGGGTGAGGCACCATGGCATCTTCAACTTACTTTAAAATGGTTCAGAAAAGAAAAAGCATATATCTGTGTATTTGTGTATATATGCACACACACACACACACACACACACACACATATATATATACACACACACATGTGAGTATACATAAATATGCACGTGTGTGTGACTGAAAGCAAATGTGGCTAAATGCTAATGATTGGTTAATCCAAGGTAGTTATATTATCTTCTATTTTGTAGATTTTAGAATTTTCAAAATAAAAAGTTGGGGAAAAAATCTCCTTCTGTTTTTCTTGCTCCGCTGTCCCGCCTCCGACACCCCATCACACACACTGCCCACCTTCCACCTGGAAGTGACTATCACTTCCATGACCACATCAAACCACACAGTCCGAGGGCACCATACATTTCAGGGTTCCCTCACAAGCTGTGGAAGCAACTGGAAGGATATTTGTCTGCTCTCACTCTGATTGTTTTCAAGAAATCCCAACATATAAGATTCTCCACCTACAAAAGCCCATGCTTTTGGTATGCTTATCATTTAGTTTCCAAGTAACAGCTAAGTGAAAAATTCCAGAGCACATAGGAGTCCTAAAGGCATGGAGAACTAAAATCCTGCACATAGTCCAGGATACTATTGGATCTGATTGCATTTTTAGATGGCTGTGTAGAGGGCACATTGGTATCTCTGGTCTAGACTGGCCATAAGAATTCTCAAGAACAAATATCTTTCATTTACCACAAAACCTACTCATCACTGAAATCCTTTCTCTTCCAACAACTGTTCTCCAGTACACTCTTAGCATGATATGACTAAGTATAACTGTCTTTGAAAGGCCAGAGAGGCAGTTTAACAGTGTTCTAGAAGGCATCCTGTCATTTACACCTGCCAATTGCTGCACTTTAGAGATCTCAGGAACGACAGGCCCAGAGCCCTCAAAATCAAGGGGGAAAGTGAGACATCACATACAGCAGCCATTCTGGGGTAGTACATTACAGACAAAATTCTAGCTAGAATTTTGTGGAGTTTTTTGGAGCTAAGCCAAGCTTCATTAGCAATACCGTGATAAATGTCACTATAGTTAAATGCACTCTGATTATGTGTGTGATACCAGAAAGCAGCACCTCAATGTAGAACCTCACAGGAGGGGTTGGGTGGGGGGAAGGGGGGCTAAGAGGGCTGCAGTTTGCACTTTGCACTGGGGGGTGAACTAGATGACAAGAAGCAAGAATTAAAATGAGACATAAAAACTAAAAGAGATGCTGCACCTGGGAGAACAGACTGCCCTGAGCCCTCCCGCCGGTGGCATTTCCGGATTCCTTGTGAGGAGGAGTTTAGAAATAAACACCAGAAACTACTGGCAGCATGAAAAACTGCCCCCCAAAGATATCCAAGTCCTAATTCCCAGAGTCTGTGAATATTACTTTTTACAGCTAAAGAGACTTTGAAGGTGTGACCAATCAAGGATCCTGAGATGGGAGGATTACCCTGGATTATCTTGGTGGGCCCTAAATGTTATCACAAGGCTCCTTATAAGAGAAAGGCAAGAAGATCAAAAGAGAGAGGAGGCTCATGTGATGATAGTAGCAGAGATTGGAGTGTTGCAGCCACAAGCCAAGGCTAAGGAATGTCCGCAGCCTCTAGAAGCTGCAAGTGGCCAGGAACAAATTCTCCTCTGGAGCCTCCTGAAGGGACCAGCCCTACTCATGCCTTGATTTTAGATCTCTGACCTCCAAAACTATAAAAGAATAAATTTGTGTTGTCATTAAATCTGTGGTTCATTTGTCACAGTGGCATCAAGAAACTAGTGTATTAGTCCTACACATGTTTACTCTGTGTGGTTAGCTAATGGTGGCTAAATAGCAAACCGCAGCTCTCATGTCACAGTGTAGGCTCAGCATTTCCCATAAACTCCCCACACTCAGGGTCTTCATAAAATTTTGCCTTAAGAAATTCTATCAAGAATTGGTATAGACTACAGAGCTCTCTCTGGGAGAGAGGTGTAGACTCTCCCCACTATCGCAACCAAGGCAGCTCCAGCAGCAGGAGGAAAGAGTTCTGTCAGGGTTCCCTTCTGTAGGGGTCACCATTGTGACTTCCTTTCCCGGCTCCCACCTGACCCCACCGCTGAGGACATCATGGGATACTGGAACTGGGGATGGGGTGGGGACTTAGGGTTGTTTAACAACAGGGCCCTTAACAAGCCAGTGAGAGTCCATCTAATAGAAATGGAACAGACACACGTGCATTTGAATCGTAGTTTCACAGGGACTGACTGTAAATTCTGAGCTTCTTTTTTATCTGAAAATCAAAAATAATACTTATTTCTGACTAGCTTTCTTGTGCAGATGAAATCATATTATGGAAGTAAAGGCGCTGGCATGGTAGCTCTTCGGAATGTTGTTATTAATAACAGGTGATGACTTCTTTGCGCTCATACAGACTGTTACTGCCAGGAAGAGGGCTGCCTCTCATGTCCCTCACCTAACGCGAAACCATTTCAGGAGGCCCAGGCTGCTTTGGACTACTTTGGAGCAGCTAGGTGTATCACCTCCCATCAGTTTCTCCGGCTACCCTCAACTGCTGCCTGGACAGCCCTCAGTCAGCCCTGAGTCAATGTTTGCTCAGCACCAGCTGTGTAACACAGGAGGACAATTCAGGCTGGGCTAGGGGATGGAGGCACTTGGATGAGCCAAACAATGCTCTTTCCTCAAGGAAATTATAGAGTGTCTGGATAAGAACAGAAGTGACATTTACAGTGTAGAGTGACTGGAGAGCCATAAGAGGGGCAGCACGAGGTACCATGACCAGTTCATGGGCAGATGAAAAGCTTCAAGAGGGCTGTGGTTTATGTGGGCCCTGAAGTTGGGCAGGACTGTGACAGATGATAGAGAGACAAGGAAGAAAAGGGAACATCTGGGGCCCACTTAGACAATGGCAAGCAGTCTGCCATGGGTGGCACTTAGGATAGTAGACATGCTTATACCCACCCTACTCCAAATACAAATGTCATTCCTCAGTCAAGAGAGTCCTGCTTTATTCTTGGTGGTCAATGCAGCGCACTGAGAAGGGCAGAGTGCTTAAACCAATGCTCAGCTGCTCCTCTAGATTGAGCCAACAGGTAAATGTGGGGCTGATTTTCACTCTTAGGGGAGGAACAGCCTTATCTCCTTCTCTTAAACAATTGTAGAGCCAGCAGGTGCCCACTAGCATGAGGAAAGCCCACAAGAGACACGTGTGGCTGGAAGAAGTCATCCGCAGGAATGCCTTGATGTAGAGTTCTACAGAGGGGCTATGCCAATTTCTGGGGCAAACCTAGACCCTTGTTTCCCAATTCTGGGAATTAGAGAGGCCTGCTGACATGGACTAGGGTCTTTTGGCTATTGTCTGAGACAAGAACGGAAGCCACAGATGCCAACAAGAAGTTTACAAGAGGGAAGCATACCTGTAGTGGTAACTAAAGCTTAGTCAAGGGCCTGAGGGTCCTGGGAGATGACTGGTCCCAGCAAGGCAGGAGCCTTTCAACTTAAGAGGCTAGCACAGTGCACTGTTTCAGAAAAAATGCCTGCGGGTGTAAGTATGAACTAAAGGGGCAGTAATCTTGGAGCCAACTCAATATGGGATATACCACTGAGGCATAATCAGGGATCCAGACTGGGAGGCCTCCCCCAAGCCCTACCAACAGAAGAGGAGCATCCACCAGACGGTGCAGGACCATTCTTCTGGGTGGAAACAACTTTCTCCTGAGCAGGAAAGAGGCTGTACTAGCTTAGTTAGAAAAAGACAAGAGTGTTTATTACATTAGTATGCGTTGGTCAGAAGGGTGTTCAAATACAATTTCAGCACACCACTATTTACATGCAGACCTGTATCAATGAGATCACATTCACATGCTAAATTCCTAGCAAGTGTTCAGCATGGAGGGTGGGAGCCACCCAGGTTCTGGGATGCTTTTTGATGAGGACATTGATGAGCAAGTTCTTGCTAAACATCTTAAAAGTATTTTCTAGAACAGGTTCTATGTAGATTATATTAAATTCATAAGTAAAATCCTTGTCAATTTGTCTCATTTATATTCAATCCTGATAAAGGTCCCTTTTCTCCACAGCTTCCTTTCATATTTTTTAATCAGATAATTTAACATCAAACTACACTGGTGTGGAAGAAAGCAGATGAATATAAGGGAGACTGGGCTAATTTCAGTTGGTCTTCTGAAGTTCAAAACAGGGCACTGGATGGAGCATCTGGGAGTCTCAAATTCACCGAGATCAATAACCGTACTTTCTCACTAGCCCTTCTTATCTCCAATCTGTCTCCCCAACTGAACCACTTAGTGTGATCACAGAGTGAAGGATGGCTTCCCGGACCCTTCAAGTAAGGTCCTTGTGGGACTTCTACTGTGAGCATTGTTGTCAGAAGGAACTTCAGGGGAAGCAGTGGCAATGACCCGGGGCTGCTGACATAGGGGGCTCTGTCTCCCCATTTTGCCAGGGAGACACAAGGACAAATAGCTGTTCTGGCCATGTCTGTGTATATGTAAATATCGATATACTCACTCTGAACTCTGAGACAGCAGTCGGGCCATCTGCCACAAATTCATCGTGTGTCTCAACTGTATAGTCAGGGTCGCAGATGGAGATGGAGTAAGCACCGGGCATCTTTACCCCAGTCTCAAGCATGCAGACAATCCCAGAGCTGAATTTTTGAGCCTTTGAGGTTTTCTCATCACACTACTACAATAAATGGCACAATTCAAATGAAATGTTGTGTTACTGTTCCATTGTTCTAAATGGGGCGAGGAAGTGCCAAAGTGTTACTAACAAGACAAGGTTGAAAATGCCCAGACAATAGGACATCCAGACACTCTTTCCCTCTCTTGTCCAAAGCTGTTCTCTGAACACAACCACTAACTCTCCCTCTCAGATCCAAATCAACAGCCCATTGAAAAGATTCAGAACTCCAAGACAAAAGTGAAGAGCCAAGTATAGTCCCAAAGAAATCCTATTATGCCTCCTCCTGCTCTCCCTCCCTCCCCCACCTCAAAGCTTTGCTGTCTTAGCTCGTCTGTCTTTCCCTGGATTCTCAGCACTGCTGCCTCGTTTCCATAGAATCACAGAAACCAAAGCTAAAGACTTTGCATGATTTTTTCCTTTACACAAACCCCAAAGGGCAAAATGTTACCAAGTTCATACTCTTAGATCTACAACAGACTTTCCTGAGGAAGTTGGAGCCGAGCACAGAGTCACATGTGATTATTGAGTCCTGTCATACATATTGGAAAAAGGCATCAAGGTTGGCAGGTATAAGATGGCCATGGTAATGTTTTCTCCTTCCAAAGGAGCTTTCATGCCTCTATTCAGTTCTCATTTTCTGCTCAGGATAAGAAACCTCATGTTCATGTACATTTCTGAGCACTCTCATGATATACTCTATCTATTACTAATACATAGAGCATACTCCAAGCAAAGAAGCATTCAGAGAGATGGATGGGGCAGAAGCCAGGGAAGTAGGCAAAGTGCATGAAACTTTGCCCTGTCTGTTCCACAAGGTGACCTTGGAAGGGGACTCCAAGTACAGTTCCTAGACACATGCAAGCAAGCAGAAAGCCAAATGTTCAGAAAATGATGATACTTCAGAGCACCTTCCTTGGAGCATTGGCTTCCTGTGACCCAGTTATAGGCCTTACCTTCCTTTCCCCAGACCAAAAAGCATCTACTTCTTGTGCCATTATTTTGGGGTCTGCCTTGATTGGCTTTACGGTATTAGAAGAGACCTTGGTTGCATTTGAACACCTTTAATACCTTAACAATAAGAGAATTGCTTAATGATATAAATGTAGGGCACTGAAAGCTGGCCAGTGTGAGAAATATTTAAAAACCCAAAATAATTATGGTAGATGACCATCAACTGCCTGGTGCATTCTTGTGCTTATTCGTAAGCAATAGAGAAATATTAAATTGATTTTCTCTATGTCTTCCCATTACATTATTTATCTTTCAGAGGTAGGAATGACAAGTCTTTAGGAGGTGCATCAACTACATAGAAGATAACATTAAGAAATTGTCCCCAGACCCTTCCATCTATCAGTCTAGCCATGTGTGTATGTCACATGGCTAAAGACAAGTCCTTCCTGCTGGACCAGCTCACTAGGGCAGCTTGGCCCACTGATCCTGTCCACCAACAGGGAGCAGGTTTACACACGAAAAAGGAACACTTATCATGAGCTGTCCAGTTTCAAAACTAGGAGTTTGCTTTTCACACCCGTCCAAAAATCATGATCAGACCATATTGATCACTTCTCTAAGGATCTCTTCAAGTGATTCTCTAGACACACTTGACTGAGCTGGATTTAATTTAAGCACTTTGCTATCTACAGATCCTATCAACTTAGTTTTGTGAAAATTATGACATTAAGGACCAGCTTCCCTAAGGAGTTTTGAGTGCTGATGTTTCTGATGTCTTGAATTTCCCCAGCTCGAGGAAGGATTTGGGTAAGTCTGCCCCTCCTTTTGAAGTGAATCCTGCATTGCTGTCACCTTCCTCATCATGCCATATTGCCACCCAGATTTCTCTTCTTGACAAGCCTGAGACTACATACCCAACATTAACATATTCCATTCAAGTAGGAAAAGCAACTCCCTGTCTACAGAGAGAAAGAAATGAAGCGATTTGAAGGAGCCATACACCTTTCCTACCGTTTTTTTTTTAAATCATCTTTGACACCTCTGGAGAAGGTCATTGTAGCTAACATCTGCTGGCCTGATTCTTTGATTCGTTGACAGTGGGGCAGAGTGGGAATTACAGGTGTGCAGAGAAGATATATTTTCAACCCCTTTATTTTCCTGAAACTATTTCCTCTTATCGTGTGAATGGAATTTTAAAATGATATCTAAAGCACAGCAGGAAAATAATGTAAATCTAGTGCTGGGAAATTCTTCCCTCCATGTACCATTCAAAAGCCACGCTCACCTCAGCGAAGTTCTGGGGGTTAGGGACAGTTGAGAAGGCACTTGCTCTGCCTTGTCTGATGACAGCAAGGAGAGAGAAGAGAGTGTGTGGGAATGAGCACTGAGACCATGAGCTCTGAGCATGGAGCTGTGAGTCAGCCCTGGAGCCACCCACTGAAAACAAGCATTCAGCCTTGTTGAGATGATATCTGGAGGTGTGTGTAGGTGGATCTTGTGTTTCAGATGCTTTCAGAGTATTTTGTCATGTCATTTGTTCCATTAAGAATTGCTTAAAAGAAAAAAATAATCCAGGAAGCTAACGTCAACAACTAAGAGGATTTTGTTAATACCCTTCCTTCCATTTCAAGTGGCAGTGCCTACATCAACACTTACCATACATCAGTAATGCTTTTGAAAGGAATTATGCAAAAACAACCATCAAAGTTCCTATTATTTCAGGAAGCTTTTATCAAACATCTACTTTGATTTCACACTTCCAAACACAAGTAGCCATGACCATATTTTGAAGTGGAAGCCCTGTTCTGACATGGATGAATAATATTGCCATGAAACAAGAAGCTGGTATGCAACAAAGCACAAATGGGACCTGGGAAAGTGACTTCTGTAAGAGGCTGTCTTCACTCTAATATAATATGTAATGTGGGGCAAGCCTGGATGACTCTATAACCCACCCAAAAGGGATGTTAAGCTCTTAAGTACCGATAGGGGCTGAAAGTTCCCTTAAGGATGGGATGGCTGTAGTAAGACACAGAAAACACCAGAGGTGAAAATGAGGTTGAATCAAATGGTAGTCTTTTGGATGACACTTACACTTTTATTCTTGTTTTTTTTTTTTCTCACCAAAAACTATAGCGTTATAGTCTTTCCACACTGCATCAGCAGGAGGCATTGAAGGGTGTGAGTTTTATTTGCTGTTGGATCTGAGAAGTGAAGACCAGAGAATAGTAACAAGCAATAAAAATGCAACTGATGAACAAGGTGAAGCTGGGAAAGGAAATCTTTGCTCCTGATGGTCATCTCAGAGAAAATGCAGAGGGTGTTCCTCCACTAGTACCAAAACAAGAGCACCCTACTGTAGGTCTGTTGTGGTTTCTGTCTCATCCTAGGGATGGGTTTGAAACTAACTAATCATTGGGGCTGAGTTAAACTAATTGGGACAATCTTTCAAACTAAAGAATGATTTGTATTCCAAATCATAAAAACCTGGTATGGTCTTTCCCATCTCTTCCTTTTACTTAACTATCAGTCCTAGAGTTATGAAGCAGAGCAAGGGATGGAAAGAAGGAACCACAGTGGCCCAACATGGGTTGAGGAAGCCAAATAAATAAATAAATAAATAAATACAAAAACAAAACAAAACAAAACAAAAGCCAAGGAGAGAATATCTGCATATAAGAGTTGCCTGCAAGTGATGTCAGAGTTCAAGCAGACCAGGAGGTCATCCACATGAGGGTGGGGGAAGGGGCAGCAACAGTGGTCCAGCTCAGGGGATTAGAGCCCTAGTGGGGTAAGGGGTACCCATGTGAGGATAGCATCAGTGGATCTCACAAAGAGATTGATCAAGTAAGCAAATGTGTTAAGGACAATAAGATTCAGGTTTTTCACTGCCTGAGAAGGGAGTTACAAATAAGGAAAGAGAGGAAACTAGAGTGAACCCCATGGTATTGGATTGGAATTAGAGGTATTGATATTGGGGTTTTCAGAAATTATGAATACATAAATACATGTAAAGACATGGATGTAGCTATAGAGGTAAATGTGTGTATACACATATATGTATTTTTATATATGTATGTGTGTGTAGCTATATGCACACATATATATTCTATCTTTGTCCATGGAGAGAGCAACATTCCAAGAGCAATAAGTAGACCTAGAACCCAGATATTGGCTTCTAAATACTCTTCTCCACTAAAAGGAACCAGAGTTCCTTGGAGAAATAGGTAATCCCTTGGCCAGGGAAGGGAAAGTAATAATGACTCAGGAAAATCTAATTATGCCAGAAAAGAAGGAAGCGTTCAAATAATGACTGGGGACATGATAAAGTGTAACAGAAACCAGTTTGAAAATCCAGGAAAATTAGATGAAAGTAAATAATGTTAGTAATAGATAATAAGCCAATCAATAAATAAAAACATGAATCCATATTGATACAAAGAGGCATCAATTGGAAGTTTATAGAATAACAAGGTATTCACATAGTTTCAAATTGCTGTCTTCAAAATACTAATTACAAAGAGTAAAGGAACAAGTTTGGTGTGGAGAACACTGGCAGACACCATGATCAAATATCTAAATGAATCATATCATTAATGGGACAATCTGAAGTTGTGTAACTCCTGGTAGGGTGCATTGAGAAGAATACAGCATCACCTTTGATATTTCTAACAAAAATGCATGACCAAAATCTAATTATGAGGACATATCAGACAAACCCAAACTGAGGGGCATTCTACATTATACTAGGCTGTCATCCTCAAAAATGTCAAGATCTTAGTGGGTGATGGGCATTGAGGAGGGCACCTGTTGGGATGAGCACTGGGTGCTGTATGGAAACCAATTTGACAATAAATTTCATATTTAAAAAACAAACAAACAAACAAACAAACAAAATGTCAAGATCTTGAATGTCAAGCAAAGACTGAGAAACTGAGACTGAGAGATTAATGTGGCATGACAATTAAATGCAGTATATGATTTTGGGTTGGATCCTTTTGCTATACAGGCCATTACTGGGACAATAGATGAAACTGGAATGAGGTCGGAGGATTATATTGTAGAAATATATTGTTAATATATTAATTTTGATGGTTGCATTGTGGTTTTATAGGAGAATGTCCTTTGTTTGTAGGAAACACACGCTAAAATATTCAGAAATGATGGAGTATTAAGTTGGTAAATCTATCTCAAATAGTTCCAGAAAAATAAAATACTGCATTTGCAAACTTTCTCTAAGTTTGACATTCTTTCAAAAAAATGTTCAAGAATCTTTCAGGGAAAATAAGTTCTACAAAGATTTTTGCATAAATTAATAAAGCAGTGGGGGCTTTCTGAATAGTAATTCTAAGCTTTACAACAAGTATAACAGAATTATCTAAAGAATTTTTCAAAGCATCTACATACACACACAAATACCACATGCACACACACACACAAGGAATCATTCAAATTTAGTCACTGATCCTAGATGAGTGAGCACTAGTAAGAAGACACTGATGCCAAACCAAAGAACTGGCCTGTGGTTATATGTCCACTATTGTGACACAAATAAAGAGTTCAAAAGACCTTTTGAGTTAGTGAAGAAAAGCAATGACTATCTTCCTGTTGATAAGATACCCAGATTAGTACATGAGAATGATAATCTCTTTTGTAATTTACATGGTTAATTCTCAAAGTTTAGGTCAGAAAGTATCAGGTGCTTAATAAATGGCAGAATAGACATTACTATATGCCAGAAGCTGTTGTCCCAAATATGTACAACAACATAGCAAGGCATATATTAATGGAAATATAATTACCCTCTAAGTGATAATAACCTATCCACCTAAGGCTCAGTGAGGCTGAGACTCTTGCTCAATGTCACACAGCTAGGAATATTGTTAGTGCTTTCTCTTCCCAACCCTGGATAGAGGCCAGATTGCCCTCCTTCTCTGGTACCTTTCACTCAGTTCGACAAGCCCTACTCCCTAGGTAGAAAAGACATAGAGAAAAAACATAGAGGGATTCTCAGTGTGCCATCAGTCAAAAAGAAATCCTTTCTCCCATCAGAAAACTTTTGAATTGAGTAAAGTCACTTCAGTGTCAAGACACATTGTTGTTACTCCAACCTGGGAAAGAGACTGAGAGTATAGGTCTACCCTTCCCTGCAAATGGAATCACACTACAGCTCTGGGTGGGAAGCTGAGTTCTGTCTGCTTCCCAGCCTAGAAGCAGAGGGAAGAGACACATTTGTCCCCACTGCCCATTCTGGATTCACTCTGCTTTCCCTCTAACTCCTGCCATCAGTCCCAGTCACTGCTCAAGCTCAGAGTAAACGTGATTGGACAGATTTTGAAGACCTTACTCTCACCTGGCTTCTTTATCCAAGCAATTCTAAAGCCTCAACACATCAGGTCTTTCTATAGCATCTGTAGCTAGGTTACATCATTTGCAATTTTATGAGATGTACTTACATTAGCTATCAGCAAATTTCCAAAGGAAAACCCCAATTGCTGTTATTTAAAAGAAGTCTGTAAACTGGATACAACTGGATTTCAGCCCATATCCTCAGGTCCTGATTTGATAGACACTTTCCCTTAACAAACTAGTAATTCTTGGATCTGCTCAAGTTTTAGAGGATCCCATCAAGTAAACAGGGGAAAGAAGTGTTGGGGCTTTGTAGGCGATGTGAAATTGGAAGAAGTGCAAAAGGTTAAGTGAAGCCAAATGGGCTCAGTTTCAGTGGTTACCTCCCAGAAATGAATGGTCCGATTCATACATTCAACAAATATGAATCAAGAATCTGCTACATATCAACACTGGTCTTGCTTCTGGTCTTGCATACACAGAGAAGAACATGACAAGCAAAATCTCTGTCTTATGGAGAATCAATTGTTCAGTCATTCACTCAACGAAATGGTTATTAGCTCATACAATATTCCAAGCACTGGGCTAACATAGTTTGCTTACTTCTGGCTCTCTCATCTGTAGTTCCATCCAGCTGTGTAGCTTTTGTGGCTGTGTTTGTCACCCAGGATCACCTCTTCTTGTGTGATATGGCAACAGTACAGCAATAGTACAGAAGTCAGGAGTTGACAATTTTGATTTCTAGCTCGAAGAAAAGCACAGTGATACCAGATTCCAGAATCATGTAAAGCTTTCGAGGATTTCTTTCATGAAGAGCAACTACAGAAGAGTTGTACAGGGTCACTTATGAAAATCAGGCAGTCTCATTTACTCTATATGGATACTAGCATCACCTAAATGTAAAGCTTCTAACGCTCTGGTAAGCAAAGCTAAGATTGTACTGCCTTCTGCAGTTTGAATAGAGTGAAACCCACCACCAGCTGGTTCCCATGGCCAATTAACTGGCCAGCCTGTATCCTGTCTGGGTGCAGTGAGGCAGCTCTCAATGAATTCCACTATTTTTATGGCAAAGGCAAACTTCTAGAGTTGTCTGGGATTTATTTCAGACCTTCTTTATGATGGGAAAGTAAAGCCTCCCTATTTGTACAAGCTACTGTGTGTTTACAGAGGGATTCTAAACATACTGCCAACTGGATAGCATGGGGTTGGCCTAGTTTCGAAGAGAATCTTAATTAGTAACACCAGCAAAAATCCCATTTGGACCAAAATTTCATGTTCCAAAAGTTTTAATCTCAATTCCCCTAAGGCTTATGGATGACTATTTCTGGAACGGTCTAGTGAAGAGAAAGAGAATCCAAAACCATATATTTATCTCATTATATCAAAGTAAAAAATTCAGGCAACTCCAAAGTCACAAGTTGTAGCATGACAATAAATTCATATAATCACTGCTGAACCCAAAGAGCTTTGGGTTTTTTGAGAGGTCCTTCTACCTTAGGAAAGAGTTTACCAAGAACTTCTGTCTACTTCCTGGAGACTCCACGGGATCATTTCTCCAGACCCGCCTGAAGAAAGGCATCTTCAGTTAGAAGAACTTATCTGCTCTCTAGATCAGCATTTCTCAAACATTAACGTACATCTGAAATATCAGGATGTCCTGTTAAATTTCACATTTTGATTTAGGAGGCCTGGGATGAAGCCTGAAAACCTACATGCATAAGAAACCCCCAGATTATGCTGATGCTTCTGGTTCATGGACCACGATTTGAGTAGCAGGGTTCTTAGTTAATGACTATGAGTGTGAAAACTTGGTACCACTTCACTCAGAAGTAAACTAAGGTGGAGCATGCAGTGCTAGAGAGCACAGTGATTAGACTGAGCAGACCGGAGGAAGAATGTACCCTGGCTCCTGAAACAGCCTATCTATGGCTTCTCCCAGCCTCTCATGAGAGCTGTCTACCAACAGCATGCCACCTACTCCCCAGCAGTATCACTTCCAACATCTTTTCCCCACACGCATCTAGGGCTGCTTAAACCTATGATGCTGAAAAATAGGGGATCCCAAGTGTGACTTAGCTTTACCAGTTAGAGTCTTACTTTAGGGATTTTCCTCAAAAAATCAAACAAAAAATCAGCAAACTTGCTGACTTGTCTCACTCTTCATTGAACTGATCTGCTTTGAAGAAGGGACCTGTTCTATTTAGCAGGGCCTGTATGAAGAGTCCTCACCTAAGACTTGAGGCTGTTGGTATCTGTGGCTTGAAGATTTCCAGTACCTTTTCTGTTCCCTACATGTCACTGACTTGCAGGTTGTTGATTGGGCACCCTTGCAAGTGGCAGATCTGACTTTGTACATGAAGGAATTGCTCTTCATCCTCACCCCTCATTCTCCTCCACATATAACTATTTACATAACTAAAAGATGAAGCTCTTCAAGTAAATGTTTTCTTTCTTTAAATTTTTTTTAACGTTTATTTATTTTTGAGACAGAGAGAGACAGAACATGAACAGGGGAGGGGCAGAGAGAGAGGGAGACACAGAATCGGAAGCAGGCTCCAGGCTCTGAGCCATCAGCCCAGAGCCTGACGCGGGGCTCGAATTCACGGACTGCGGGATCATGACCTAAGCTGAAGTCGGACGCTT